>NC_089225.1:105042312-106242312 GCF_963924675.1 Phocoena phocoena | reverse complement strand
TCCTAAAGATGCTACCAGAAAACTACTAGATCTAATCAATGAATTTGGTAAAGTAACAGGATACAAAACTGATGAACAGAAATTTCTGGCATTCCTATACACTAATGATGAAAAATCTGAAAGTGAAATTAAGAAAACACTCCCATTTACCACTGCAACAAAAAGAAGAACATATGTAGGAATAAACCTACCTAAGGAGACAAGAGACCCATATGCAGAAAATGATAAGATACTGATGAAAGAAATTAAAGATGATACAAATAGATGGAGAGATATACCATGTTCTTGGATTGGAAGAATCAACATTGTGAAAATGACTCTACTACCCAAAGCAATCTACAGATTCAATGCAATCCCTATCAAACTACCACTGGCATTTTTCACAGAACTAGAACAGAAAATCTCACAATTTGTATGGAAACACAAAAGACCCTGAATAGCCAAAGCAATCTTGAGAAAGAAAAACAGAGCTGGAAGAATCAGGCTCCCTGACTTCAGACTATACTACAAAGCTACAGTAATCAAGACAGTATGGTACTGGCACAAAAACAGAACTATAGATCAATGGTACAGCATAGAAAGCCCAGAGATAAACCCACACACATATGGTCACCTTATCTTTGATAAAGGAGGCAAGAATATACAGTGGAGAAAAGACAGCCGCTTCAATAAGTGGTACTAGGAAAACTGGACAGCTACATGTAAAAGAATGAAACTAGAACACTCCCTAACACCATACACAAAAATAAACTCAAAATGGATTAAAGACCTAAATGTAAGGCCAGACACCATCAAACTCTTAGAGGAAACATAGGCAGAACACTCCATGACATAAATCACAGCAAGATCCTTTTTGACCCACCTCCTAGAGAAATGGAAATAAAAACAAAAATAAACAAATGGGACCTAATGAAACTTAAAAGCTTTTGCCCAGCAAAGGAAACCATAAACAAGATGAAAAGACAACCCTCAGAATGGGAGAAAATATTTGCAAATGAAGCAAATGATAAAGGATTAATCTCCAAAATTTACAAGCAGCTCATGCAGCTCAATATCAAAAAAATAAACAACGCAATCCAAAAATGGGCTGAAGACCTAAATAGACATTTCTCCAAAGAAGATATACAGACTGCCAACAAACACATGAAAGAATACTCAACATCACTAATCATTAGAGAAATGCAAATCAAAACTGCAATGAGGTATCACTTCACACCAGTCAGAATGGCCATCATCAAAAAATCTACAAACAATAAATGTGGAGAAAAGGGAACCCTCTTGCACTTTTGGTGGGAATGTAGATTGATACAGCCACTATGGAGAACAGTATGGTGGTTCCTTAAAAAACTAACAGTAGGGGCTTCCCTGGTGGCACAGTGGTTGAGAGTCCGCCTGCTGATGCAGGGGACACGGGTTCGTGCCCCGGTCCAGGAAGATCCCACATGCCACGGAGCGGCTGGCCCTGTGAGCCGTGGCTGCAGAGCCTGCACGTCCGGGGCCTGTGCTCTGCAATGGGAGAGGCCACAACAGTGAGAGGCCCGAGTACCGCAAAAACAAAACAAAACAAAACAAAAAAACCTAACAGTAGAACTACCATACAACCCAGCAATCCCACTACTGGGCATATACCCTGAGAAAACCATCATTCAAAAAGAGTCATGTACCACAATGTTCATTGCAGCTCTATTTACAATAGCCAGGACATGGAAACAGCCTAAGTGTCCATCAACAGATGAATGGTTAAAGGAGATATGGCACATATATAAATGGAATATTAGCCATAAAAAGAAACAAAATTGAGCTATTTGTAGTGAGGTGGATGGACCTAGAGTCTGTCATACAGAGTGAAGTAAGTCAGAAGAGAAAAACAAATACCATATGCTAACACATGTATATGGAATCTAAGAAAAAAAGAAGGTCATTGAAGAACCTACGGGCAAGATGGGGATAAAGATGCAGACCTACTAGAGAATGGACTTGAGGATATGGGGAGGGGAAAGGGTAAGCTGGGACAAAGTGAGAGAGTGGCATGGACACATATACACTACCAAACGTAAAATAGATAGCTAGTGGGAAGCAGCTGCATAGCACAGGGAGATCAGCTTGGTGCTTTGTGACCGCCTGGAGGGGTGGGATAGGGAGGGTGGGAGGGAGGGAGACGCAAGAGGGAAGAGATATGGGAACATATGTATATGTATAACTGATTCACTTTGTTATAAAGCAGAAACTAGCACACCATTGTAAAGCAATTATACTCCAATAAAGATGTTTTAAAAAAAAATCCAAAAAAAAAAGAAGCAGCTCCTGCGGTCTGTCTCTAATGAATTCACCCACAATGAGGCTGCTAGGAGGGGAAGCAGGAATTGCTGATGTTTATGTTAACCCTTTTACAATTCCTCCTCCTGAATCAGAACCCCAGCTCCCTACTCAGGGGCTGTGAGTTGCCAAATCCCTCCATAGGCAATGTGCAAGCTAGTCTAGAGCTCTCCAGGGTTTTCTTTTACTCATAGAGGAAGAAGCAGGGAAACAATCAAACAATGAAGACTTACACTATCCCTTCAGTGCTAACTGCCTCACTCACCCCCATCTTGGTTTGAATCAGGCAATAAAATCAGAGAGAAATTTTCTCCAGCTACGTGAATGCAAATAAATATTTTGGGTCGCCAACTCCCATCAGCACAGAGGGATAACCAGGATGCTTATGGAATAAAGGAACTTTAGGTGATAGTCAATGAATTTGTGAATTTAAACACATTCACTGAAGAAGCACAATATGTTTCATTAAATTATTTTATTTGATGTAGTGTTGGCAGGGGTAGTTTTGTTTATTAGAGACCCCTCTGTTCACATATCTCATCTGCTTCTCAAAATGGAAGACTTCCTGTAAATTAACCAGAGGTTGCTCCCTACTGCCACTCATGTTATTATTATTACTATTATTAGTAATAATAGTAATATATCATTACTATTAGAATTTATGAAAAATTCATGAGGGAGACAGAATGAAGACTGAGGAACGGTAATCTGTTCCTTTCTACTTTCAGAAAAACCTGAAGATGAAACTCTGGATTTTCACTCCCCTAAACTTCCTGTGACCTGTGGTGAGGCAAAGGGGATTTTATATAAGGAGAAAATGAAACAAGGTGAGTTCCTCGATCTGCTCTTTGGAAACCCTAGATGAAGGAATCACTAGAAGGGAAGGAAATATCCACGTGTGTCATTGTTCAGGACATGGATCCTCCAGGCTAGGCTGCAGAAAAAGCAATGCTTTTTAAGAAGGAATTTTCAACCTTTTCAATGTCATGGTACATCTGATGACCAGGCCACTCCCGTCCCACATGGAAGTCATCCATGGACCCTGTGACACATGTCCTAGCCACATAAAGGGCAAATTCTGTCCCAGTCCTTCACCAGTAGGGCAGGTTTTAGGGCTTCCTTCAATCTGAGAGAGGAGGAATCAGACTCCCCTGCTACTGCTTCCACCTCACAGGGAGTCTCTGGACCCAGAAAGGTAGAGCATCACAAGTAGGGGGTTGGAGGTTTAGGGTGAATTCACAGAGGACGGAAGTGGATCCAGGAATGGGCTGTCTTTACCTTACAGGCCCCTCAGAGAAGTGTATTCAGAACGAGAAGGGACTTTGGTTCACACCAAGAGAATTTGAAATTGAAGGAAAACGGAAACAATCAAAGAACTGGAAGAGGAGTGTGCTTTGCAGAGGAAAGACCCTAGAACAGCTGCTGGAGGTATTGGAATAACACGGGACACATAGGTGATGAGTTTAATTCCTTGAAGGATGAGTGGAATTTTAATAACAGAAGGGTGAAGAAATTCCCATTAGGCTTCCACAGCATGATTGAGAAAAAGCTGAGCGATCATAGAAGAACATTGTGGGCGAGAAATTTAGGAACATAGATTGGTGCTAACGGTGGGGAACTTTAAATGCAAGGAGGGATTCAAGAAGCTTAGCCTGGTGGTATCAGAGGGGGTGGGCTGGAAGGAAACTAGATGGAGACAGAGACACCTGTCTTGTTTCATTAGGAAGTGGAAACTTGGATATTTACCAAAGAAGAACCTCGAGAACAACCCCATTCATTGACCCACCCTCTCTTTCAGAAAGGACTTCTGCTCTGTCCTCCAAGAAAAAGTCTCAAGAGAGAGGTAAATAGCAGGTGAACTTCTACCACACTCTCAGTCGTCATGTTGCCGACTTTCTGTGTCCCAAGGCTTGCCTGGGAGTTCTCGACTTTTCCAGCCTCAAGTCACCTTCCCGTTTCAGCATCTTCATGACAACTGCTTTAGCACACTGGTACATGTACATGCCCCCATTATTTTCAAAGTTAATTTTAAGAAGGGGAAGCAAATAACTCTTTAAAGATTAGGACAAAAGCGTGTGTTTTAGGAAAAGATCTGTATATTTGGATGATTACTAACAAAAGACGTCAGAAATAGAGTGCCCTAGTTTGAAAAGTAGATACGGTATTGAAATAGACAAGAACAGAATAAGAAAGAATAGGAAGATCATTGCTGATTGGACTCCAAGTATTCCTCAATTCAACATGCTCGTTACTGGTAGCACCAGAATGGAATAGTGTGTTTGAACTGAGCTTTGTCTCTGCACAACCTCCCTCCAGGTGAAAATGGCAGTCATCCATTGGCTGTACCCGCTGCCCCTCCCCAGCTGTCTTTACTTCTGTAAATACAACTTCCAGTCCCGTTAGATACGAACCTCCAGCAGAGGCAGTGGTGCCTCTCCCATCTTGCCCTGGAGGTTAGCCTGACACTTGGCTGGATTCATTCAATGTTTATAAGGCAATGATCCCCCAAAGCTGTTTATTGTATAAACCATCTTTTCCATGCTGATTTGAAGTATCTCGGTATGTTTAGGGAGGCTCCTTGTCATGGCAAAAAATAGGGAAGAATACGGATGTCCATCAGTATTGTAAAATAAACTGATACATCAACAGAAAATGGATGGTTTGCAGGTATAGACCCATCCTTCAGTCAGTGGAAAACCACCCAAGGGTTTTAAGGTCAAGAAAGCTTCAGGAAGCTTAAACTGGGAAGAACATGTATGGAAGGACATTGCTTACGTGAATATGTAAGGCTATGACTAAAAAAATATCTGAAAGAATCAGTTATTCTGGGATGGGATTACAGGGTACATTTGACTTCCATATGATATATTTATGTACAGGTGGAATTTTTATAATGATCATTAATTACTTTTGTAACCAGAAACAAAATAAAGATATTTAAAATCCAGATCCTTAATGGCCCCAATATTATAGTTCCTTCTTATTCATAATGCTACAAGTCAGCAAATGAGAGCCAGGGGCACACTTGACCTGACCATTCAGTCCCTCCATCAGGAACCACGTTGAGATAAAGAAAACAAAGTTTAGTTCTGATCATGAATGGACCAGTGCAGGCCTTTCCCCCAGCAACATTTTTTAACATGTCACTGTCACTCTGCAGTATACCCAGTCTCCACTGGTGTCTAGCTCTGTTTATGTGTACCAGCAAGAGATCTGATGCTAATACTATAAGCACGTGTTTTGTGGCTGCCCTGCAGGCACTGCTCCCTTGACCCAAGGCAAAACAGGCAGCTCAGGGCCTGCGAGAGCCTCTACTTCCAGAAGGGCCCAGTATGCAGCCAAAAGTTGCTACCCTAATGGCATGTAGTGGGGGACTGATAGTTTTTGCTTTTGTTTTTTGGGGGTGGGGGTTTGGACAAATTCTAGAGCCTTTTGTTGAGGAGTCCCCATTCAAAGTGGGCTGAGTTGCAAATAACAGCTTAAATGGGTACAAGTAAAACCTGTGAATGAGGACTATGTTACCCTCAGAGCTCAAAAGGGGTAAAAATGTTGGGCAGTTGTTGTGGGATTGAGTATTCAGAGGGTCAGTTATCGTTTCTTGACAGTGTCAGGAATAGAGCAGCCCTCAGCTGACCAAACAAAGCCCAGAGATTTGCTGAGCTGGTAGGGCCTCGTACTGCGTGTGGGGTGATGACCCTTCCCTTTCCCTGAGTTCCTTTCTGAGTAGTTGTATATTCTGAATGAGTATGTCAAAGGAGAAGGATGTCATCAGTGTGGTGTCACACCTGTGCTCCCGGGGGAAGTCGGATGCAGTCACAATTTTGCCTGCAGAGACTGTGCGTGACGGCAAAGCTGTAGAGGTACCCCATGGTAGCCAGGTGAAGGCGTGTTGTATCCCTGCAAAGGTGGAGGCCAGCTGCAGCTGAGATGCTATTGAAATAAGCACTGAACAGAACATATTAGCCAAATCTGTGACAGTAAAGCATTTACCACTCGCTAAGTGGATGGCATCAGTAATTGCAATAATATTGGGTATAGGGACCTTAATGGGTGGGGCGCCTTTGTGAGTAACGGTATGCCACTAAATTTAAACAAGGTACCCGCTATCCTCTTAGGGTATTTACCAAACATATAACAGAGGACAAACTGGTATACCTTACCTTAACCATCAAAACTGTTGCCTTACCTAAATGCCCCAAGGTCATAACACTCATTGCCCTAAAATATCCTGTAGTGGGCATTGACGCTCTGATCCAACAAATAATAAAATAAAATTAAATTAAATCTTTGACACAATCAGCTTTATAAAATGGACCTTCCTCTCTGTTAAAATAGTTAATAGAACTCAGTATAAATTAAAACAAGGCCTTCGAGGATAGAAACTTATAATACAAGATCTATATATTTAGAGCAAGAGTGGGCATTTAACTGCCCAATTTGGCCTGTTCTTAAACTTGGAAAGAGGGAATGGTGCCTCATGGTGGATGCCCGCAATCTCAGTGCCATGGCCCAGCAGCCAACCACACAGCTCAAAGCGTAAGCCAGGAGGGAGCAGAGCCAGTTAGCAATCCATAGCAAAAGAAGAAAGACCCCTGGGCAGGGGGGGTGGTCACCCAGACTCCTGCTGGCTAACCCAAGTGGGTTCAGATAGTGAAACCAATGATGCAACACATGTACTAAGAGAGAATGAAAGATTTATTACCCACATACAGAGTCTTTCTGGGAAGAGGCAAGGTAGGCCACCCAAGCTGATCTGAAAATGGCTTGAGCTAAGAGAGGGTGCAGCCTGACGTTTTATTCTGGTGGGGCAACGTGAGGACTCCCTTGCTGGGGCGGGGTGTGTCTGGCTTGAACTTCTCACTGTGGTCGAGGGAGGGAGGGCATGTGCTTTCCCATCACCTTGCCCAGATGTGCCAAGAGGGGAAGTTGGGCTTGAAGCCATCAACAGTCAAACATGAAAACCGGAGTCAAACTATTACAGAATGTGATTGTGGGGTTGTATGTCCTTTCTCTACCATTTCTTTATCATATCACGTGTGCTGGAAACTTTCACTCCAGAGTATGGCAAGAGTGGTGGAGTGAGGAGTAGCAATGGTGCTCAAGGCTCTGGACCCAACCGGTGTCTCAGCCAGGAGGAGTGGGCCGGTCTGGGCTCTCCGGGAACTGGCATCTGTACTCTGGACCAGGGCAGGCCACGTGTCCAGTCAGAGGCAAGAATGGCCGTAGAGTGTCAACCCTAAGAACAGAGAAAGGCAGACAGACAAGTTCAGGATGGGAAGGCCGGAAAGATTCCCTGACATTCAGGGTTGGAGAGTCCTCCCTATGAGGCCCTGGGACCTAGTAAGTGGAGAGGGTGAGCAGGAAGCACCCCCCCCACCACCCCCCCCGTTAAGAGAGGTGAACAGAGTCCCAGATCAAGAAGAGTTTTCACTCTGGCTGAGTGGCTAGTTTTGCAAATGGACAAAACATGTCCATCCCTTATGACCTTGCGCAGGTCCTCATTATTTGTATTATGGATGGTTGAGGGTAGTGGCAGGGTTTCTCTCCTTGGGTGTAACTGATTCCCAGGCCCTTCAAGGCTTTGCTCCAGCTCCTGATGGTCTATTTCCTGACCACCTTCCATCCATCTGGTGGGGACAGTATCACAGTCGGGCAAAGGCAGAAGGACCCCTCTTCCTGACTCCCACCTTTAGAGCAGAGAAAATGTTCCCTTGGGCGCGTGGAGCCTGGCACTGTCTGTCTTGTGGGGCTGGGAGCGGAGCCGGGGTTCCTGCCTGTGGATATTTATCCATCTGTAAAGACCGTGTTCCTCACATAAATCACTTGTCGAATTTACTACATTTTAAGGCCATGGGAAAGACCCCTATGGTTCCTCAGGCCCCCAAAACAACGCATTTACACAGCAACTCTCTTTGTATATCTTTCTTTCCGTGTGTCAGCATAACGTCAGAGACTGTTCTCTGAGCTGCCAACACGTTTGCCTGGCACGGCGCACAGCGGATGAGGACAGCTCTGACCCAGGCACGGGCAGCCTTGGGGCCAACCTAACTCAGGTACTAACTTACTTTGACTGCAGAGAAAAAGCATTCCTCCTTCCCAAGGCTTGTCAGATAAGACAGTTGCCCAAAGCCGTGTTTTCTCCAATTTCGTGGACTTACAAACCTTCCCTGGGATCCTGTTAAAAGGCGAATTTCGATTCAGGAGGCCTGCGATTCTAACCAGCTCCCAGATAACGCTGATGCCGCTGGTCCTCAGTCCACACTTGGTGCGGTAAGGACTTAAACGACCTTCCAGCCCCTTCCAGCTCTGACCATCTGTGGTTCACGCGGTGATGTGGCAGTTCTTACCGCCTGCTCTTCCGCGATTGCAAGGCCGAGCTGGTCCTCGGTCTGCGGGCGTTCCCAGTGCGCGCCCAGCTGGGTCAGGCCGAAGCGTCTAGTGGGACGCGAACGCCGTGTTCCAGATTCCCGCAGTGTCAGTGTCCGCGGTTCCTTCGGACCCCAGCGGTGCCCGCATTATCTCCCTTTCTAGCAGGAAAACTCCAGGGAATGTGAGGTATGCTGTAGAGGGGGGCCGCTGCTCTGCTGTGACACTTGTCCAAGGGCCTTCCATGAGGACTGTCACATCCCACCTGCAGAGGCCAAGAGGTTAGTGAGACGCAGTCCGCCTCGTGCACGTACACTTCGCCCAGGCTCTGCCTCTGGTCGCTCCTCTCCACGTGGAAGAGCATCCTGGGCTCGGGTGGCCCAGCACATCCCAGCGGGGCCGCAGCCTGTGTTCCCTCTGGTGTCAGTGTCTGAGTCCGTGGCTGAGCCACCCTGACTGCCACTGCCTCCGGGAGATGGCCTTTCCTAGTTTCGTAACCCAGACTCCTGTCCAAGGAGGGTAAGGGACGAAAAACACCAGTTGTCTGTGTTCCGTGAGTATTCAGAAAAGACAGGAAACGTGGCCTGCTTCTCCCATTTCCCCAGGGTCTCGACAGGCTGATGGAGCCTGGGTCCCCCAGGGGCTTAAGACCCAGTTTCCAATACTTGGGGCTGGCGGGCAGGGCTCCCTGTTCTCCCAGCAGCTCTGAGGGAGAGCCCACCACTTACCCTGATACCACACTGACACCTTTGTTGCTGCCTTGATGGGAGACCCCCCCCCTTGGGAGGTGTCCCCTTCATCCCTGGCTGCGCCCATCAGCCATTCCCGAAAAGAAAACGGTAACTGTTTCCAGGGACCTTGCCCTCGCTCACTTATGTCCGGCCCCTCAGGAGCGCGTGGAGTTGCACCTTCTGCAGGATGAAGGAGTCTTCTGGAAGCCAGCAGTGTCTCGGGGAATCTGGGGTCCTGGCAAGGCAGATGCAGCCCGAGGAGCAGTTGGTGAGTTGGATGGGAACCCCAAGCCTACCCCTTTCCCCTCAAAGAGGCAAAGGGTCCAGGAAAGTGCACCCAAAGGAAGCCTTCAGTGTCTCACTTCAGAGGATGGAGCTTCAGTGCCCAAACATGGAGGACAAACAGAATTCAACCCCCACCCCACCCCATCATGGTGCATATTGGCAAACGGGGTCGGAAGTCCGCTGTGCTTGGCTGCCCCTGTTTGTGGTACCTGGGCAAAAGCTTGGCTTCACTTTCTCCAAATAACATTTCCCTTTAAATCCCTCTTCGCACTTTACAGAAATGTGAGTTTCTCCTCTTGAAAGCCTACTGTCATCCACAAAGCTCTTTTTTCACGGAGACCCCATGTAATGTAAGTCCTATTAGATGTTTCTCATCCTCTGGGCATCTCTCTGATGTTAAACTCATTCTGGAAACATGGAGCGTGTGTCCTGCAGGTACCTCTGCAGAGAACAGAAGGTTTAGCTACAGACTCCAGAGTGGCGCTGCCAGAGTCGAATGGGGTTCAAACTCGACCCCACTGCATACCAGCTCTGGGACACAGACGAGTTGCTTCTCCTGCCCTGTATCTCAGTTTCTCCTTCTCTTCTGTGGGAATGTGTTTCTTAGAGAGAGCATAGCGTTGAGGGTACAGACTCAGGAGACTTGAACTGTGGGTTCAGTGTATCTCTGCCAGTTTTTAGCTGTGAAATCTTGGGTAGGTTACTTAACTTCTCCATCCCTTGGTTTCTCATCAATAAAACAGGGGTAATTATAGTACCAATCTCTTAGGGTTGTTGTGGAGATCCTATGTTAATATAGTGGCAAAGCTTAGAACAATGCCTGGCACATAGATGTCGGATATTTTTATCAGTATTACCCTGGAAATAAAGGCTTGTGTTGGATCTATTTCAGCGATGATGGCTATGCTAACATCACCTCTTTGATGGCTTTGCCCCTAGATTCGAGATTATGGTGAGCCCTTTAGGGAAGCCATGTGGTTGGACCTGGTTAAGGAAAGGCTGGCTGAGAAAGTGTACACAGTGGCCTGGTTTCTACGGGACATGCGCCTGATATTTCGCAACCATAAAACATTTTACAAGGTAAAGGGCATTTCCTGCCTCCGTTTCACATGCTTTCTACTTTCCCCTCATTTCTGGCACAGCAGAGCCTTGCAAGAAGCTTACCCAGTCTTGTCCCGGGGAGAGCTCAGAAAGACAAGGATTGTAGAAGGAAACTGCCTCCAAATCCCAGAGGTGGAGAGGAGGATGTCCGAAAGAACAGCAAGCAGGACAGGGAAGGATCCTTGTAAACGGTGCCTGAAAAAAAAACATCCATCCTCAGTTTCAGAAAGATACACTCCTCCCACCGAGGAGTCAATTTCATCCTGCCTCCCTGTTCAAACTAGGGGGAAGGCAGTTCATGCTTACATGGTCCTTCGTGCCTCAGAAACACAGAAATAAATGAATTAATTGATTTAAATGAAATAAACATTCAGGATGCTCATGCTTGGATTTTTACTCTTGAATTTCCCAGTGGACTCGAACATCCGGATTGGCCTTCAGTTGGTGTTGCCTCCGTCCTTCATTAGTAGGGAGAGTCAATGAGTTGAGCTACCTTGCAATCCAAGGCATTCTTAGCTTTAGTTTATTGAGTTTCCCTGATTTTTACTCTCACTTATACAGGTATTTCTCGGGACACATCTAGGGTAGATTCTTATCTCCACCCAGCCTCCTTCCTCTCCTGCGTTCCACAAGTTGGCATGTTCATGAGCCACAGACTGTAAACTGGTGTCCATCCACGGAGCTGGAGGGGAAAGAGTCAACCCAGGGAGCCTGTTGATGCCTGGCACAGTCTTAGCCTTGGAGAACAGAAGGATCAACCTTTCTTCAAAGAGTGGGCTTTCAAGAAAAGCTTTATCTTTCTCTGTTTTGCACCAAACTCAGGCTTTGCAGGGGTCAAAATTGGCTCATCGGTCAAGATCGCCTGTCAGGTCTAAGTTAACAGCCAGGCAGAGTCTCATGCATTTGAACATTTGAGCGGCAGGCAGCATCTTCCCACCTATTCTGCCAGACGGCGGGGGAAACACAGCGTTCGGGAAAGGGAGGACATGGCTCCTAAAAAAGCACGAGTGATTTGCTGGCCCTAATCCTTCGTCCTTAGACCTCTGTGTGTTTGCTTTTTTTCTCTTTCAGGCCTCCGACTTTGGTCAGGTAGGACTGGATTTAGAGGCAGAATTTGAAAAAGACCTCAAAGAAGTGCTTATTTTTCATGAAGCCAGTGAGAACAGCTTCCAGGTTCCTCCTTGATCCTGTTCTGGACGAACTAAGGCATCCCAACTTCAGGATCCAGATGATGTGGCCCTGGCCCTCCTTAGATTGCCAATGAGTCTGGAATGTTACCGGCTGCCTCTTGACTCAAATCCAGACCCTTCAGAGCATTGTCACACCCTCCACCGCCTTTTATTGTTTCTTTTTATATTTCACCCCTCAAAAAAAGTAAATATTTGCTTAATACTGTTAAATACCCCATCACAGTTCATATTCTCCCCATTGTCTCATAAATCTTTTTACAATTGTTGTTTGAACTGGGATCCAAACAGCTTCCACACACTGAATTTGGCTAATCTATCTCTTAAGGCTCTTTTAATGTGTAAATTCCCCACTGCCTTTTTTCCTTGCTGTCTACTCTTTGGATAACCTGGGGTCTTTGTCCTATAACATTTTTCATATTCTGGATTTTTCTACATCCCCTTAATGGCATGTTTTTTTCTCCCTGGCGTTTTTTGTAAAGTAGAAGTTAGATCTAGAGGCTTGCTTAGATTCAGGTTTGGGTGGGCGGGGGGTGGAGGGGTACTTCGATTTGGCTTTTTAGTAAAGAGACTTCGCAGGGGGAGCTGTGTATTCATTTGTAATGTTAAGATCGTCCAGCAGGTTCAGGTGTTACCAGCCTGACCCATCTGTTATACATCACCCTTTCCCCTAATGATTTTAGCAGCCACTGATGCTCATTGCCTAAACACATTTCACTAGGGTTTGCAAAATTATTTTTTTTTGGCCGCGTTGGGCCTTCGTTGCTGTGCGCGGGTTTTCTCTAGTTGCTGCAAGCGGGGGTTTCTCTTCGTTGCGGTGTGCGGGCTTCCCATTGCGGTGGCTTCTCTTGTTGCGGAGCATGGGATCTAGGTGTGCGGGCTCAGTAGTTGCGGTACGCAGCCACTAGAGTGCGTGGGTTTCAGTAGTTGTGGCTCATGGGCTCAGTAGCTGTGGCTCGCAGGCTCTAGGTCACAGGCTCAGTAGTTGTGGCACACGGACTTAGTTGTTCCGCGGCATGTGGGATCTTCCTGGACCAGGGATCGAACCCATGTCCCCTGCATTGGCAGGTGGATTCTCAACCACTGCGCCACCAGGGAAGTCCCCAAAATGATGATATTTAGATTCTGTTATTCATTCTATATTTATTGGTCAGAATTCTTCTGCAAAGAGCTTCCCTTCGATAATACTTGGTTAGCTTGAAATACAGTTTGTATAGGAAATGCAAGATAAATGATGGATCTTTATTTAAAGTGTTCAGATTCATGAATTGTTTTCCTAATAGCCTCTAAAGATAGGCAAGGAGGATTTTTCCTTTAACGTATCTTGAGCTCATGGATTTAAATATATTTAATATGCTCTAGACCATTGCAGTTAACGTCTTTATTGCTGCTCAAATCGCTTATCTTCAGGGAGTGAGACTCTCTTCAAGCTGGTTCCTGAGTTGTTTTGAAATGACCCCAGCACTCTTTGATATAGTGTATTAGCTACCTATTGGTGTGTAACAAATGACCCCAAAGTTTAGTGGCTTCAAGGAACAATCATTTGATGGCTCACTCTTCTGTGGGTCAGCAGTTCAGGCAGTCCTCCATGTGGATGCCTTATCTTTGCTCCACATCTCATTGATTAAGCCCTTTCATGCCTGCACAGTATCACCTCTGCCACATACCATCCGTCTAAGCAGATCACTGGGCCAAATTCGAAAGGAGGGGAAATAGGCTGTACCTCTTGATGAGGTGAATGTCAAAGTCACATTACAAAGGGAATGTTGCTTGGGAAGAAATGTTGCCACCGTCTTCAGAAACACCCTACCATAGCCCACCCTCTGACCACAGCCATTCACATCCTTCCCACATGCAAAGGACACTCACTGCCCACCTCCCACCCCAAGAAGTCTCACTCATTGCAGCACTGGGTCAAAGTCCAGGACCTCAGCATCTAAATCAGGTTCAGATGAGATAAGTTTCCTTAGATGTGGTTCATTGGATGTGTCCCCTCAGGTGCACCTCCTCTGGAACCAAAGACCTGTGAATTGATGGACAAGTTAGTCTCCCCCACTTTCCAAATATAACGATGATATAGAATAACCACTGCAGACACTTGCATTCAAACAGTGGGAAATGGGTAGCACATAGCAGTCACTGGTCCACAGCAATTCAGAAGCCAAGTGAGGTGCATGTTGCCAGGTCCCCCAATCCCAGGACAGAGAACATTCCTTGATAATCCCATGAGTTATAAATATTATATCCCTCTAATTCCCATCCAACACCACAGGCTTCTTCCATATTTTCCTCCAGGCAATATCTGTGTCTCTCTTCTCCAGCAGTATGTTTACTCATTTGCCCAAATCTAAACTACAACAATAATAGTTTCAGAATTTCTATACTCATACCCCTATGAAAACAAAACTAAGCTGAATTCTAAATTTGAGTGGAATTTATTTTTGTTTCTGTTATATATTCAATATACTATTGCAGAGAGTATTTTTTCAGGATTTTGCATTTGTATTTATAAATGAAATAGTTCTGTAAGTTTTCATATATTGCCATAGTCAGATTTAGAGTTAGCCTAGCTTGGTAAAATAACTCATGAAACTTTATACCTTTTTATATGTTCCGAAATAGTTTACAGCATTTTAAATTAACCAACTCTTAAAATGATATAGACTAGAGTACTTTGGGGAGATAATATTGACACATTCTCTGTCTTCCCATGGTGATTAGACTATTCAGATATTCTACTGATCTTTTTTTAAAAATAGACCTTTATTGGAGTATAATTGCTTCACAATACTGTGTTAGTTTCTGTTGTACAACAAAGTGAATCAGCAATATGCATACACATGTCCCCACATCCCCTCCCTCTTGCGTCTCCTGCCCACCCTCCCTATCCCACCCCTCTAGGTCATTGCAAAGCACCATGCTGATCTCCCTGTGCTATGCTGCTGCGTCCACTAGCTAACTATTTTGCATTTGGTAGTGTATATATGTTGATGCTACTCTCACTTTGCCCCAGCTTCCCCCTCCCACCTCATGCCCTCAAGTCCATTCTCTATGTCTACATCTTTATTCCTGCCCTGCAACTAGGTTCATCAGTACCTTTTTTTTTTTTTTTTTTAGATTCCATATATATGTGTTAGCATATGGTATTTGTTTTTCTCTTTCTGACATACTTCACTCTGTATGACAGACTCTAGGTCCATCCACCTCACTACAAATAACTCAATTACATTTCTTTTATGGCTGAGTAATATTCCATTATATATATGTACCACATCTTCTTTATCCATTCATCTGTCGATGGACATTTAGGTTGGTTCCATGTCCTGGCTATTGTAAATACTGCTGCAATGAACATTATGGTACATCTCTCTTTTTGAATTACGGTTTTCTCAGGGTATATGCCCAGCAGTGGGATTGCTGGGTCATATGGTAGTTCTATTTTCAGTTTTTTAAGGAACCTCCATACTGTTCTCCATAGTGGTTGTATCAATTTACATTCCCACCAACAGTGCAGGAGGGTTCCCTTTTCATCACACCCTCTCCAGCATTTATTGTTTGTAGATTTTTTGATTATGGCCATTCTGACCAGTATGAGGTGATACCTCATTGCAGTTTTTTGTTTTTTGTTTTTTGTTTTTGCGGTACGCGGGCCTCTCACTGCTGTGGCCCCTCCCGTTGCGGAGCACAGGCTCCGGACGCGCAGGCCCAGCGGCCATGGCTCACGGGCCCAGCCACTCCACGGCATGCGGGATCTTCCCGGACCGGGGCACGAACCCGTGTCCCCTGCATCGGCAGGCGGACTCTCAACCACTGCGCCACCAGGGAAGCCCCTCATTGCAGTTTTGATTTGCATTTCTCTAATAATTAGTGATGTTGAGCATCTTTTCATGTGCCTCTTGGCCATCTGTATGTCTTCCTTGGTGAAATGTCTGTTTAGGTCTTCTGCCCATTTTTTAATTAGATTGCTTGTTTTTTTGATATTGAGCTCCATGAGCTGTTGGTATACTTTGGAGATTAATCCTTTGTCTGTTGTTTCATTTGCAAGTATTTTCTCCCATTCTGAGGGTTGTCTTTTTGTCTTATTTATGGCTTCCTTTGCTGTGCAAAAACTTTTAAGTTTAATTAAGTCCCATTTGTTTATTTTTGTTTTTTTTTCTGTCACTCTAGGAGGTGGGTCAAAAAAGATCTTGCTGTGGTTTATGTCAAAGAGTGTTAGCAAGCATCATACTCAACGGTGAAAAACTGAAAGCATTTCCACTAAGATCAGGAACAAGACAAGGATGTCCACTCTCGCCACTCTTATTCAACATAGTTTTGGAAGTCCTAGCCATGGCAATCAGAGAAGAAAAAGAAATAAAAGGCATACAAATTGGAAACAAAGAAGTAAAACTGTCACTCTTTGCAGATGACATGATACAATACATAGAAAATCCTAAAGATGCCACCAGAAAAGTACTAGAACTAATCAATGAATTTGGTAAGGTTGCAGGATACAAAATTAATGCACAGAAATCTCTGGCATTCCTATACACCAGCAACGAAAATTCAGAACAGAAATTAAGGAAACAATCCATTTACCATCGCAAGAAAAAGAATAAAATACCTAGGAATAAACCTGCCTAAGGAAACTAGAGACTCATACTCAGAAAACTATAAAACACTGACGAAAGAAATTAAAGATGACATAAACAGATGGAGAAATATACCACGTTCTTGGATTGGAAGAATCAATATTGTGAAAATGACTATACTACCCAAAGCAATCTACAGATACAATGCAATCCCTATCAAACTACCAATGGCATTCTTCACAGAATTAGAACAAAAAATTTTACAATTTGTATGGAAACACAAAAGACCCCAAATAGCCAAAGCAATCTTGAGAAAGAAAAATGGAGTTGGAGGAATCAGGCTCCCCGACTTCAAACTATACCACAAAGCTACAGTAATCAAGACAGTATGGTACTGGCACAAAAACAGAAATATAGATCAATGGTACAGGATAGAATGCCCAGAGATAAACCGACACACGTATGGTCACCTAGTTTACGACAAAGGAGGCAAGAACATACAATGGAGAAAAGACAGCCTCTTCAATAAGTGGTGCTGGGAAAACTGGGCAGCTGCATGTAAAAGAATGAAATGTATCCCTAACACCATACACAAAAATAAAAGCCAAATGGATTAAAGATCTAAATGTAAGACCAGACACTATAAAACTCTTAGAGGAAAACATAGGAAAAACACTCTACTGCTTTTTGAATCAGTTCCACTTTTATATTTTTCTAAAAGTCATCTACTGCATTTATTGTTTATAGTTGGTCTTATTTCTATCATTTTATTCTTTCTCTTTTGAATATGTTTGTATTTTTTGTCTACATTTTCTTTGTTTTCATTTTCTTTTCTGGAAAGCATTGTAACAGTAATTCTTCTATTTACCTGCAAGTTTTCCAAATGTATTTTTAATTTATTCTTCAAATGTCATAGCCAAAAATAAAATATTTTAATGTGTCACATATTTAAGCCAAGGTGTGTCACTTTTATACCCACCAGCTCCCTAATTCTGGTCTATCCACTGTATAATAATATGGATATTCATTATCATTATTAATTTTTCTGTCTTTTACTCCATATTAATTATTTTAATTTTATTCAATTATTTATATGTCATTGTTTTGCTATTTTTATATTATATATAAATTATAATCATGTCAAATATCATATAACATAATTCAAAAGCAAAAATTAAAAATTTGTGTTATGATAATCCATATTCATGAGAACAATATTAATGTTTTCTGTTCTTACTATTTAAGTTTCCCCGCTGGTCTTTTCTTGCCATGGTATCTCCATACTTCCTTTTTTGATCCATCTTTCTGCTGACTGAAGTATATCTTTAAGTAATTTTAAAAGAAGAGTACGTGGTTGGTGTGTTTTCTGAGTCTTTGCATATCTCAGAATGTCTTCTGTTGTTTTCATTAACTAACAACATAGTGCACTACAATATATATTTTATCACAACTTCTCATCTTCAAAATTGATTTAGACTTTGTTCCACTGTCTTTGAGCATTTTGTTCTACAACTCTAATGTCTGAGTTCAGTCAGAATTCTGTTTCTTTGCTAGTGTGTGAAAACGTATGAAATTCCCCCTTTATCTTTGTAATTATGTGTTTAGTTATTTTTGACAGAATAGGATTCAGTGTAATATTCTTACCACTGATATTGCCTGGCACACTGAGCCTTTTCAATATACATATCTGGTTCTGTTTTCAGCTCCATTAAATCTTTCTGATCCATTTGTTCTGGGCTTACTTTCAAGAATATCTTTATCCATGCTCTGTCCTCCCTATTTATTATTTTAAAAAGGAGAAGGTATTTCAGAAAGCACTCTTCCTCTTAGGCCATTAGTATGAGACTTAAATATACTAAATTAAAACAATTGCAATTCTATGGTCAGTATTTTAAACCTAACAATCTTTTAGCATTTTAACAGTGCTAATTGCGGGCTTCCCTGGTGGTGCAGTGGTTAAGAATCTGCCTGCCAATGCAGGGGGCACGGGTTCAAGCCCTGGTCCAGGAAAATCCCACATGCCGTGGAGCAACTCAGCCCGTGCACCACAACTACTTAAGCCCGTGTGCTCTAGGGCCTGCGTACTTCAACTACTGCGCCCGCGTGCTGCAACTACTGAAGCCTGAGAGCCTAGAGCCTGTGGTCTGCAAGAGAAGCCACCACTGTGAGAAGCCCGCACACCACAATGAAGGGTAGCCCGCGCACCGCAATGAAGAGTAGCCCCTGCTCTCCACAAATAGAGAAAGCCCGGGCACAGCAATGAAGACCCAACGCAGCCAAACATTTTAATAAATTAATTAATTAATAAAATAAAAATCGAACTCCCTTGCTCTTGTTCTAAAAAAAAGAAAAAAAGAAAAGCACAAACACTATTCACTTTGCCACTGTGGAGTGACACTTGACATAATGAAATCCAAGGAAGCCATTGTCTTACACACTTTTCCCTGGTTCAGTGGTCTGTTGCATCTCAGGAGCCATCTAGAAAAGGGAGTACCACTCAGTGAGGCCCTCCCAGACTGGACTCCTTGGGCCACGTGCCAACGGCCATCCTAGCTAAATAAAACCAGAGCTAGGACACATTGGCACTGGAGACACCTAGCCCCACGAACAGCCACTGGCATCTGATTATATACAGACAGGTTGAGCAGAGACGCCACAGGAACTCTCTCCTCCATCACCCAGATGTCACACGGAGGCCAATTTTCCAGAAGACAGCACAGGGCCTCAAGCAAGAGCTCAGTGGCGAGGACAGTGACCCAGACCTGGACACAGGGCTTGAGGATCAGCAGGAAGGAGTGGCTGCATGTCCAGAATGTCAGCTGATACCAGAACTCATCTGTCCCGCCGCCCTGGGACAGTGTCCGTTTAATGTGGAGTGACTGTTTAATACGCCAAATGCTGTAGCATCTAGGGGCTGGGATGAGGCAGAAACATCCTTATTTCACAAGGGCAACAGTGAGGTTCTCCAGGCTCCACAGCCCTGGGGCAGAGGCAGAGCATCCAGGCACTGCGTTTGCATTGTTCAGATCCAGGGCTGAAACTGTGCCCAGCTGTCGAGGTGCGGTGGAGGGGCTGCCTCAGCGGGCCCTATGAATAGGTTCTGGCCTGATTCATGGGCCCATGAAAGTGCCCTGGGGAGCAGGGGAGCCCAGTCTCTCTGCCCTCAAGCAGGTGGGCTCTGGCGGCCAGTGAAAGGGCCTTCTGGTTCATGGGTACATGTTAGTACTTACCGGAAGTAAGAGATGCCGGAGATGCTCTGGCACATCCTGAGGGTAGGAGTATTCCAGTGTGAGAAGCACATCCTCTTAAAAAGTAAGGTAGAGGATTGGTCCTCACATGAAGCAGGCGGGCCGCTTCTCGGCACCTACAAGTGCCAATGCAGCCTAAATTGTCCCGGACGCAGCCAAAGGGCAGATCTAGCTATTTCTGTATCTGCACCATGACCCTGTTTTTTTTGCGTAGCCAGTGCCTGATATCAACGCCATCTCAGTTTCCAGTTGCTCAAAGCAGTTTTCCCTGGACCCTCTAGCCCTGGTTCTGAGCTCTTTGGAGAGCTCGGACAGAGCAGAACGCAGAGAGGTTTTCCTACTCCCTCTTAGAACCCAGCAGGCTCTCTGGACTTCTGCAGGCGATGGTACAAGGCTGCCCAACCACCAGAGGGCAGTCTGAACCCTCTCCAGAGGCACTAGGTAGTAAAGGTCCCGCCGGAACTAGGAACTAGAAGTAGTGAGGGCTTTTAAGCGGGCAGAGGTGCTCTGAGAGGCTCTGTAATTGAGCATCCAGTAGCAGGAAAGCCAACCAAGGACGTGTGCCAGGTCGTCCTCAGATTAGGTGAGCTAAGAATGCCAGCTGGACTGTCACGGTTAGGCACACGCTTGGGCCTCTGACATTTCAGTGGAGATTTCCTTACGGTGACAGGAGGGCCCTTCTGTCCTTTAACCACAAGCTTCCAACCTCACAGCTAGCAAAATGTAACAACGGAGGTGTGATAAGCAACGTGGCTGGAGAGACGGCCGTGCAATCTAGTTTTTCATTTAAACGGGTTGGGGTCTGGTGGTAGGCCCACCCTGAAGACGGCCAGTGGCATCCTCACACTTGTATTCTAGAAGCTCTCATTTTTAAGAATGTCCCATGAGACCTGCTCTCCAGGAAGCTGAAAGGTGGGGATCTGATGAGGAAGCTGCACCGGTAAAGCGGTCTTTGGTCCCAATAAAGTAAATTTGACCAGATGGTGTTTGAAGAGGGGTCCCCTGAGATGGCTGCCCATCTGACTGTTTCCCGTTGAAAGGGTCCACGGACCACGGCTTCAGAATCACCAAGGAGCTCCTGAGGATGCAGATTCCAAGGTCCCTGGTCCTGGAGGAGAATGTCTATGAT
This sequence comes from Phocoena phocoena, assembly GCF_963924675.1. Classification (NCBI taxonomy): domain Eukaryota; kingdom Metazoa; phylum Chordata; class Mammalia; order Artiodactyla; family Phocoenidae; genus Phocoena; species Phocoena phocoena. The sequence continues at coordinate 106,221,378 of NC_089225.1, read as the reverse complement.
TGAGTACCAGGAAGTAGTGTTTTCAACAAGTTTTCTAAGTGACCCTTTTCTGCCCCAATTGAGTTTGGCATCCATTTTCCTAAGATAAGACTGGTCTTTATCTTTTGACAAAGAAACAAATCTAACCAACGTATCCGTGGTGCCAGCAGTAGCGGTGGAACCTGCAACTTAATAGCGAGAGCTGGCTCAGCCCTCTGTTTGTGTTTTGGTTGGTTTTGTGGTTATTTTGTTTAACTTTAATGTTTTGTAGTTTACTTAAGCATTTATTTCAGTATAATTGGTTTTCAGAATTAGTAAGAAGAGAAGAATGAAGCCATTTGCAGAAGAAAAAACTAAGCCAGGAAGAGAAAGCAGCTGAGAGTAAGGGGGAAGGGAGAACTAGAAGAAAAGGCAGCCCAGTGGGCCAGACTGGGGGAGGGGGGAGGGGCAGAAGCACATGAGAGAGGAAAAACAGATCATTCATGAGCATCTGTCAACAGAACTTCAGAAAGATGGATCTTTACGATGTTTTACTGTGGGCCAATCTCAAGAGACTTGAGATGTTTACATTCATTCTGAGGCTTTTTTTGGATGTTGGGCTGGTATCATACTTACATGTGAAATCACCCTGAGGTGGCCGCCAGGCACCCCCGTTATCTGTGGGCTACAGGCAGTTATGAAAAACAAGGAATTCAGAATATTGACAGGTCCCGGGGTAGAAATGTTTTACTGCAGTGACCGCACAGGGAAGCAAGGAGTAAAGACAGGAGGGGCCGAGAGCCAAGGACCAGAGACCCCAAGGAGGCACTGAAGCAGCGACGTCTTGACAGAAGCACTGGTGACACCCACCCTCTAGGGACCAGGTGAGGAGGGAAGACAGGAGCTGGGGATTGCACTAGTATAACCACCTCTTCAATGCTTCAGAGGATCAAGCTCCACTGTCTGGGCTTTTCAGGGGGTGAAGTGGGGATGGGAGAGAAGGAATACTGTAGCGTGAGAAGGGAGTGGGAGGTGATGTATGTGGGGGGGGGTGTCTACTCTAGGCTTCAGCTTCTGTCCTAAAATCAAAGCACACCTTACCCTGAAGAATTCATTTCCTTCTGACACCCACTCCTGACCCCCAGGCAAGATTCATAGTTCTATCGAACTGGCAGAGTCCTTCTACTTAAGTTTCTTCTCTTTACGGAAGTCATTTCTTGAGAACTAGTAAGCCTGGTTTGGGCTTTATTCTGCTAAGAACAGCACTGCCTCCGGTGCTGGAGTATGTCAAGTTTTCCTTCACTGACAGATAATGGAGGCTGCCCAGCCCCAAATTAATCATCCCAGTTTCCCAGAAGGGAAGAAACATCATCCAATCCAACCATGTATGCCAAGTGCCTGGCACGCAGTGGCAGCTCACTAAAGCCAAGTCATTGCCGTCCTGGAGATCCGCCAGAGTTCCTTGCCCTTGACCTGTGTGTCCCAGGGCCTCCCCCACCACCCTGCCCATCAGTGGCCCATGGAGCTGAGGTCCCATCACGCTTTGGCCCAGGCACAGCACGAGTGACCAGCTTCTGTCATGCTGGCCAGAATCCACAACCCCCGCTGAGCTCAGGAAGGGGCACTTTCAAAGAGAACAGGGACCCCAGCCCAGGGGACTAGGGACTGAGGGAAGCTGCAAGGGTGGAATTCCTGAGATTGGCTGTCTCTTGTTCTTCGTTTTCCTTTAAACCTTTTTTTAAAGGGGCGACAGGGGAAGTTTTTCTCAGAGACATTCACAGCCAGGCATCATCCCTGCTGGCTTCTGACTCTATCCCTCCCCCAGCCCCGGTGACATTCCAGACCAGAAGCCAGAAGACAGCCGACAGCCACAGCCCCCAAAGAGCTGGCCCCTGATTTGCTGGCTCTGCCTTTAAGTGACACTCACGGAGAGCGGCCCACACGTCCCCACCTCTCTGGAAGCCACCATCACCTGTGTGTGCAGTAGCCTTCCTTGTCTCCCTGCTTCTACACTGCCCGACCCCAATCCCAGAACCTTTTCCCAGGCAGCAGCCAGTCTGCTCTTATCTACTCCGCCCACAGGGTGAAAGCCCCAGGGTCCTCACGGGGGGCCCTCTTCTCATCTTCTCCCCTGGTGGGCTTTCCCCTTCTCACTCTTCCTCCAGCCCCCTCACTGTGCCTGGAGCACCAGGCCGCCCCTGCTCAAGGCCTTTGCACCAGCACGTCCCTGTGTCTAGAAGGTTCCTCCTCCTGGAATTGTCCGTGGTTCACTCTCCCATCCTTAAGGTTTTCGCTCAAATGTCACCTTTTGGGGAGGCCAACCTTGCAAGCCTCTCATCTCTCTACCACTCCCTCTCACCTGTGGCTTGCTTTCCACAGGGCCCCTTTGATCATGTTCCAGCACTCCATGTTGTCTGTTTATTGTGTTCAGTGTCTGCCTCTTGCCACTGTAATGTAAGTTCCTCAAGGACAATATTCTGTCTATTTTGTTTGCCAGTACATCCCTCTCGAGCTCTTAGGCGTTTCATAAATATTTGTTGAATGGATGCCTCTGTCCTCCCAGTCAGTCTGAGCCAGCTGGGCTGTGAGGTCCACAGCTTCTCTGAGCAGCGTCCTGCCTTCCTGTGCTCCCCACATTAGTTAGTGACGGTCTCACTCCCCCGCACCCAGGCCAAACCCTCATGTCGTAAGCTGGGCTTCTCCACCGGTTCTGCTCTAGACCCCCTTCTGCCCATACCCGTCTTGTCTGGGCCCAGTTCCCTCCCCGCCCAGAGCCTTGCTTCACTCGATGGATCCATCTCCCCCTGTCCTGCCGTGGGTTCCCGCTGGGCTCTGGGCGGCTATGAGAACCTGTGCTACTTCTCCCTGTCCTCCCTGATACCTGAGCTCCGGCTGAGAGGTATTCCCAATATTAGAGCAAACCAGAGGCTAGCAGTGGCTAGTGAAGGGAAAACAGAATTTATTCAGAAATTATTGCGTTAGGGGGAAAGAGACCTCAGGATAGAGTGGAGCTCAGGTCTGAATCTAACAAGAACAAGTTGCAGAATGGGGGGTGGGGAACCTTCCCTGGTGGCCAGAGGGTAAGACTCCGCACTCCCAGTGCAGGGGGCCCAGGTTTAATCCCTGCTTGGGGAACTAGATCCCACATGCATGCCACAACCAAGAAGCCTGCATGCCGCAACTAAGAAGTCCACATTGCCACAACTAAAAAAAAAGAAGGAAAAAAAAAAAGATCCCGCATGCTGCAACTAAGACCCAGCGCGGCCAAAATAAATAATAAATGAATGAATAAAAAAAAAGAACAAGTGGGGATTTATAGCGGGGGAGCAGGTCAGGGGTTCCGTGGATGGAAAATCACTAACAGGAAACAACAATGGTCAGGGGGTGGAGAGTGGATTCTGGTTAACCAGAACAGGACTCTTACTGAAGGCAAGCAGGGTGATCAGATACCAAAAATGGGGGATGAAGGATGTGGCCAGCTGTCGAGGTGATCGCATATCAAGGGTGATCAGGTACCAGTGATGGGGGGTTCTCTCTAAATTGACTTAGCAGGATTCTCACTGAAACTGAGCAACACAGGCCCACCAAGAATGGATACTGAAGTCCAAGGTCAAAGCCTAGTTGAGAAGAAGGCTTAGAGGAGCCTGACTATGGTTTGGTCAATGGGAGGGCCTTCATCCCCACCTTGGGGAGCAGAACCCTTTGCTGGCACCACTTATACCTACGTTACGTGATCTGGCTGCAGGGCCTGGTCCACCCCTACTGCCCTGCCTTTAACAGCCCAGACCAGTCAAGACACGGCAAGAACGGCCTGCAGGCGTGAGGACCTTGCTTCCACCCAGCCCTAGCTGTCCACTCCCCACAGCCTCCACATAACGCTGTGGGTGACGGGGTGGGACAGAGCAGAGCCCGACTGCTGGGGAGCCAGAATGCCAGCCCAGGGCAAACCCAGGTGCCTCGAGAAACACTCAATCACTGGGAGACTTGGCAGTTCTTTGTGGCCCCAGCTGAAATCCCAGGGGCCACCTCAGGTCCCCAGCCCCTGTGGCCACCTTCAGTTCTGATCCCGGCTTGGAGACAATTACCTCAGGCTGTTTTGCCCACAGATTGTGAGGAAGGAACAAGAGGCTTTTAGCCCGGAGATGGAAACAACCTAAGTGTCCATCATCGGATGAATGGATAAAGATGTGGCACGTATATACAATGGAATATTACTCAGCCATAAAAATAAACGAAATTGAGCTATTTGTAATGAGGTGGATAGACCTAGAGTCTGTTATACAGAGTGAAGTAAGTCAGAAAGAGAAAGACAAATACCGTATGCTAACACATATATATGGAATTTAAGAAAAAAAAATGTCATGAAGAACCTAGGGGTAAGACAGGAATAAAAACACAGACCTACTAGAGAATGGACTTGAGGACACGGGGAGGGAGAAGGGTAAGCTGGGAAGAAGTGAGAGAGTGGCATGGACATATATACACTACCAAATGTAAAATAAATAGCTAGTGGGAAGCAGCCACATAGCACAGGGAGATCAGCTCGGTGCTTTGTGACCACCTAGAGGGGTGGGATAGGGAGCGTGGGAGGGAGGGAGACGCAAGAGGGAAGAGATATGGGAACATATGTATATGTATAACTGACTCACTTTGTTATAAAGCAGAAACTAACACACCATTGTAAAGCAATTATACTCTAATAAAGATGTAAAATAATAATAATAAAAAGAGGCTTTAAACTCAGTAAGCTTAGCTGCTGCAACTCTCATTTTTATTTAGGAAAGAAATGGATTAAGAATTCAAGACTCCATCTCATCTGTTGATCTGTCTCTGCCCTCTGATTCATTCCAAAGACGGGGCTGGTCTATGAGCCAAGCTGGATATTTTCACATTAGGTCCCACTTCTTAACGGGTCTCTTCTGATAACGGCCCCACTGAGAGAGCCACATGGGGGGCATGGGCTACAAATAGGCAGATTCCTAGGTTAAGTGGCATGTGCTGTGAGCTGCCTGAGGTTCCACGGTTTTAGCTTATTCCTTTCCTGTCTACCAGTCAGATCCCAGTCCTGTCTGGGCCCTAACCCCACACCCTCTACCCCTGCATCGCATCTGTCTAGAATTGACCTGCTATGTCCAGTCCTGCCTTCAATTTCTGACCTTTACCCCATCAGCCCAAGGATTACTTCCCCTCCTTAATATGCCTTCTTCTTAAATGTTCCCAAGGAAATGCCTACCCCACCCCAAAGAAGCAAGAAGGAGGAACCACGGGGGTCTTTTTACAGCTTCCTTCAAGTTCAGAACTGTCAAGGACACCCGAGCCCACGAGCCACGAATTCCACAGCCATCGGAAATGCTGAGTGTGTATAGAAGGTGAGGAGAGAAATGGGGTTCCATATGCTCCCACTCCTAAGAATTCCCAGAGAAAAAAATTTTTTGTAAATGCCAAAAACATGATAGGACTGTCCACGAAATCAGCTATGAGAGTTATGAAACAAAATGTCATGGTTCTGTTTGTTCTGAAATTTCTTGTTATATCCTCACATGGAGGATGGGCCTAGGGACCTTGCTGGAGCCTCTTTTATAAGGCACTAATTCCATGGCTTAAGCTCTCCCCCCACTAATACTATCACAGCAGGCATTAGTATTTCAACATTTGAATTGTAGGGGCTCACAAATATTCAGACCATAGCACTAGGTCATAAAAAGGATATCTTCACCTGGTGCACTCTCTCTTTCCCTCTTGGATAGCTCAGTCTGGTGAAGGCCAGCCACCATGTCATGAGGACACACAATCAGCCCTTTGAGAGGTCCACACGTGGCCAAGTCCATGTGGACAGGAGCCAATGCACCAGCACCAACTTGCTGGCCATATGAGTGGATCCTCCAGCCTCAATCAAGCCTTCAGGTGATTCCAGCCCCCAAACCTGCAAGTATTCCAGCTGAGGCTCCAGACATCGATCATAGGACTGTGTCCTGTCTAAATCCTCCCTCACTCCCATGTCCTGTCTGAACTCCTGATCCACAGAAACTGTGAGATGATAAATGATTATTGTTGTTTTAAGCCTCTAAGTTTTGGGGGTGGTTTGTTATGCATCATTAGAACTCTAACATACACGTGGCTTCACCTAATCTCAAGAGGATGGGGAAATCTAAGGGTCCCACTGGCCTAGAGATGGGAGAAGCTAGTTATAGGCAAGTATCCTGATCTTACTGGAAGAACTTATCAATGAGCAGTTCTCAGACAAAAACCAGGACTCACACTCCTTCCTTTGATGGTTCATAGATAGTTGTCATCTGAAAAATCAAGGGATTGCTCCCGTCCCAAGGTACCACCAGGAATAATACCCAAGTTCATAGATGTGCAGCAATAACACATTAGAAATTTTTAAATGCCATTGCTGAAAAACGTCCAGATTTCAGAAATATTAAAGCACAAAAGAATAAGCATCTTGGAATTAATGGAAATGGCATATCACTGTGTTTTCAGTCACATGCTCTCTTATTTCTGCCTGTGTTGTAGTTATTTGCCTTTATCTGGGAGATCTGAGGTGGTAGGTTTGGAGATAAAAAGAGAACAGGAGATAAAAAGAGAACAGGAGATAAAAAGAGAACAGGAGTAGAAAGTCTTCATATTCAAAGCAAAGCATGTTGTCTTAGTCCATTAAATAGGCTGCTATTTAATAATTATTTTTAAAATCCATAGACTGAGTGGCTTAAACAACAATTTATTTCTCACAGTTCTGAAGGCTGGGAAGTCCAGGATCAAGGCACTGGCAGATTCAGTGTCTGGTGAGGACCTGCTTCCTATTTCATAGATGGCAGTCTTCTGGCTGTGTCCTCACATGGTAGGTGGGGCAAGGAATCTCTCTGGGGTCTCTTTTATCAGGGCACTAATCCCATTTATAAGGGCACCATTCTCATGACCTAATAACCTCCTAAGGATCCCACCTCCAAATACCATCACATAGGGGGTTAGTTTTCAACATACAAACTTGTGGGGGGACACGAAGATTCAGTATGTGATTCAAATGATTGAGTGATTTTTATGAATTAAAAAATAAATTTTAATGCAACATAAACTATAGGTACATTGATTACAACTAAGGTCAGCCTGACCTTAACTTATTAAAATAGATTGGATTTAATTGGCCAAGAATGGTCTTATAACTGTATATGTATAGAGAGAGAAATATAAATTTCTCTCTCTCTCACTACAGACACACAGAGTAGAGTATATACAGTATACTTAACGTTAGGTAATGTGTACATCCATATGTCATAGCTAGAAATGAAATTCCCTTTAAAACTAGCCCTTAACAAATTATTAGTGGTAAATGCTGGTGCTTTTTATAGTTAAGTTTATAGTAAATCACAGGACATGATAGGATTTGAGCAGGAAACAACTTAATTCTTTTCCCTGGGGCTCATTCAAACTACATTAGTGGATTCAACCTTTACCTCCCCTTAGACAAAAATTCGGGTGAGATCTTGGATCTCATACTTTTGCCTATCACTTTTTTTTATTATGTGTTTGTAAAAAACATATAAAATTTACCATCGTAACCATTTTTAAGTGTACAGTTCAGTAGTATTAAGTATATTCACATTGTTGTGGAACAGATCTCCAGAACTTTTTCATCTGAAAAAGAAGTTCATCTGAAACTCTATTCCCATTAAACAATTCCCATTTTCCCCTCCCCTCAGCTCCTGGTAACCACCATTCTACTTTCCGTTTCTATGAATTTGACTACTTTGTGTATCTCGTATAAGTGGAATCAGACAGCATTTGTCTCTTTGTGACTGGTTTATTTCACTTAGTTTAATACCCTCAAGGTTCATTCATATTGGAGCATGTGCAGAATTTCTTTCCTTTTGAAGGCTGAATGATATTCCATTGTATGAATATACCACATCTTGTTTATCCATCCATTGATGGACTTTTGGGTTGCTTCCACTTCTTGGTTTATTGTGAATAGTGCTACCATAAACATGGATGTGCAAATATCTTTTCTAGACTCTGCTTTCAGTTCTTTTGGATTTATACCCAGAAGTGAGATTGCTGGATCATGTAATAGTTCTAGTTTTAATTTTCTGTGGAACTTTCATACTGTTTTCTGGAGTGATTGTACCATTTTACAATCTCACCAAGAGATCACAAGGGTTCCAATTTCTCCACATCTTTGCCAATGCTTATTTTCTGTTATTTTTATAGTAGCCATCCAAATGAGTATGAAGTGTTATTTCATTGCTATTTTGATGTGCATTTTGTCTAGTCATACTTTCTTTCTTTTGGCTATGCCACTCGGCATGTGAGATCTTAGTTCCCCAACCAGGGATTGAACCCGTGCTCCCTGCAGTGGAAGCGTGGAGTCTTAACCACTGGACCACCAAGAAAGTCCCTGTCTAGTCATTCTTAACTAATAAAAGTCATTTGTTCATTTTCAGCTCCAAAAAACAATCTCATTTTATAAATGTGATAGGTAGAGTAACACCCCTTTCTCTGGCAAAGATGCCCTAACCACAGAAACCTGTGGATGTCTTGCTACATTGCAAGGGTGAATTAAGTTTGCAGATGGAGTTAAGGTTTCTACAGCTCCCTCAGCCCCCAGGTTGCCAGTAACTTTTCCAGAGCTAGAAGAGATGGAAGCTGGGAGGAGATGTAAGGGGCAGGAGAAACCATCCTTGCCAACGAAGGCAGATATAGTATGATGTTTGCTTCTTCTGGGTGGGGCAGAATCCCAGTGATTTATCCTTTCTCTTCTATAGCAAACTCTGTGGGATCCTCAAAGTTATCCCCTCTGGGCCCTTGGGCAATCCTTGTCTCTGGCCAACTGCTTCTCACCCCATCTTCATCCTCTGTAGCCGACGGTAACCTCCAGTCTCTTTCTGATGAAAGTCCCTCCCCTCAGGCATGAAGCCTTTTCGGACAGGTCTTTTCCAACAATCCCAAGACCAGCTCCTTCCCACGGTCCTCTTGGTTCACAAGAGTGCTCTGGAATCCTTTCCCCACCCCCACCAGGGGTAGATGTGCAATTTTCTCTCCGTTGCAAAGATATGTCTTTTCTTGGTCACCAGGAAGGCAGTTTTAGCCACAATCTTTGACCTTCCCAGAGAGGGAAAAAAATGCTTAAAATTCATTACTGTGGCTGATTTTACAATCTTGAAATTCTTTGAAACAGTGGCCTGGATTCATTCACCATTTTCTTCTGATGGATATTATAAACTACTTTTCTGTCCTTGCTTTTGAAAATTTTGCCCAAGTTCATTCTCAGTTAATCAATATGTGTTTATAGAACATATCTACATATAAGCCAGAAATAGTTTCATGCGGTGATAATATGGTTACGGTAAATGAAATGTTCAAAAGAACTCAGGAATTTTGAGATAATTCACATTTTTTTCTTAACTAATTTATTCTTTTAGAGCTATGTGAACATTTTCCCTGAACCCCTATCCTTTCTGACTTTAAAGTCAATATCATTGCACCATTTCTATAGGGGGAAAAATCATTTTACAAGAACTCTAAAGTAATTGCAAGTAACTTCAGCCACCATTGCCTCCCTCCCCTTTCCTTCTGTATCTTGCCCAAGTTTAAGTTTCTCAAAGAATTTTCACATCATGAGAAAGATTATTGTTGATGTCATTCATGATATAAACTATCATTCTTAATATCAGTTTAAACTTTCAAATCCAAGTCTAGGATATCAAAACCAACATTATCTTACAAATGAGAAATCCTGAATAATTTCCCCTTTATCCATCGTGTCTTGAGGAAAACACAGAAACTGATCAGTTGTTGACTCTTAGAAGAGAAGGAAGACCTTGAAAAATGGGGAGGAGGAAGACTTACTTTTCACTAAATACCATTTTGAACCTTTTGAATTTTACACTATATGTTCCCAATTTAAAATATTTAATTTTTAAAAAGTAATACTTTACATTTGAAAGTATAAAACTACCATTCTAACAATTAAGGGTACAAGTAGAAGTTACCTTTTGATATCAGAAAATAGAGTTTTAAAAGTTCTAAGGATAAATTGAATTGAGTATTAGATATAGGACTTACAATTAAGCTTGGTCAATTTTTTGAGTTTTTCTTCTTTTTTCTGCTCTCAGATTGCTTAATATTTCAACAAAAACAAGGAGCTTGGTTTTTGTGGGGCGGTAGTTTGTACAAAGGCATGTCTTACTGAGCGATGCATCCATTTTATCATTTGTCGAGAGTCTGCCGTCTATCAGGCTCTGCGTACTGTGCCGGGAGACAAAGGTAAAAGCCTGCCCTGGAGAGAGACTTGTGCAGGGAAAAGAGAAGGTGGTGCTTTGAATTCTTAGAGGTGAGGTTGGAGGAAGAGGGAAGTCGTAGAATGAACAGCCAGAGAGGAGGCAAGAAGGACTGGAAGCCAAAATGGAGTCCAGACATGATTTAGAAACCACTAGAATATGAAACCAAGGACGGCCTAAGGATGGAGAGAATAGTCAAAGCAACTGGTGAAAAAAGGCTCTTTTCCACACCCAAAGCAAAGTGGAGAACCAAGGCCCCAAGTTCCCAAGCAATTTGTCCAGCTCTCAACAGCAATGAAATGATCACCCTGGGCAAAGTCATGTATCTGGCAAATTTAAAGGAAACGTCCTGACCTCCTAAGCTCCTGTAAGGCCTTTATAAGCCTCAGCTTTTCTCATTTGTAAGTCAAGAATAATAACACCTACATTATAAAATTGTTGGGAGGACTTGACCTAGGGTATTTAAAACGTCTTGCATAATATCCGGAGCATTAGAATTGCTCAATACATGGCATCTGTTGTCCTTGTTGTTGTTGTTTTTGTTACCTGTAAATATAACTAAATACCATAACGGTGGATCCCATGGATTGGCTCATTCAATCCTCATTTTACACTCCTTTCAGGATACCTTCCTGTACTGCCAATTCTGTGAAACTAGGAACTACATTTCCCAGACCCCTTTGCTCTTAGGATCTGGGTACCAGCTAAGCTGTACCAATTAGAGGCAATCACCTGAGATTTGGAAGATGGAGGAGATGGAGGCCATCCTCCTGTTGCTGTTTTGCTCCCAAATAAAGACACAAGTGGCATGGGGGTGAGGGGGGAGGGGCGCAGTGGTGGAAGCACCTGCTTGACCTCCAGATCAAAGCTGCAATGGTTTGCTCTTGATGTCAGTCAAAGATGTCCCCTGATTTCCACTCCTTTAGCCCTTCCAGTGATTTTGTACACATCAAAATCCTGTATTAAATCCTGTCTGTTCAAAATACATAAAGTAATGATTCCTGTTTCTAGAACTGAATCCTGACCGATTCAGAAATGGGTGTTTTATCTAAAGAAATATCATATATAAACTCCTGTGAAAGAATTTCTTTCATACTACTGCCCCAAACTTACTTAGATTTAAATTATGAGTTCCTATGTTTAAAGCAGTTCAGTGATCTCTTTATTGATGCCATTCTCTTTGACATAACACAATTAAAGTTTTCTGGGATCCAGAACAGATAACTCTGTATTTATATATCAAATTAAAAGGTAGACTGTATTTTTGTGATGACCATAACCCATCCATTGTGTTTCTTTGTATTTTATTTGGTTGAGAGGAAATCGGTTCCTGAAATAATTTTGTCTCCCAATATCCAGTCTCTTTACTTTCTTAGTGTTAAGAACCCCAAGTTTTAACTGAGGACATTGCTACCCTGCTACTCTCCCTTAAAGCTAGGTCATAGCTACACGACTAAATTTTGGCCAGTTAGATATAAGAAAAAGTGTTTTGTAACTTCTAGAAAGTGTCTTTAGAAGGATGGTGCAGAGGCTTCTTTCCCCCTCTCTTCTTCCTGTTGGCTGGAGTGTGAATGTGATGACAGGAGCACTAGCAGCCATCTTGGGTCATGAGGTAGTACAGTACTCATGGCAGAGTAGAAGAAAATGAGCCTGTGGCCTACAGAGTTGCCACATAGGCCTGGATTGTGTACCTCCAGATTTCTTTTACGTAAGAAAAAAAAAATAAATCTCTACCTTTTTAAAGTCACTGTTATTTGCAGAGTTGTTATTACATTAGACAAACCTACCCCTAATTAATAAAGGGGAACAGCCAAACTTCTTTTTCTATCAGCCATGGACTATTTCTCAGCTTCTAAAAACAAGTGCATTCTCAAAAGCTGCCCAACTCCTGAAGCACAGTAAGGCATGCTGCCCAAAATGCTAATATGGGTTTAGAATTAAAGACATAAAATGATTTCACTGAGGCCAATTCAGTGTACACAGTAGCAAAGTTTGTAAGCCAGATGGATAACTTTGATTTACTCATATTATTTTCAAAATCAAATCAAGGCATCAATATTAGCTTGAGTAAACAGCAAATCCCCATCCCTAGCTGATGGTCCATTAGGACTAGCGTTATTGATTCAAAATGGCTGAGTTTTTGTTTAAACTGGCCTTCTGCTGGTCACTGTGTGACCACACCACAGTTGACAGCACATCCAATGGTATAATCTGCTTTGCAACTCTCTATTCCAAAGCCCATAGATCAGAGGGTTAAAACACTGGGCAAATGCAAAGACTCCAAAAAGCACCAGATTTAGAGCAAAGAAAAACTCCACACATCTTTCCCAAACCTATGAATAACAAGGTTGATATTACATGTAAGCCAAACTGCACTAAATGAATAAGGACTGTTTTCCTTGCTGTGATATTTGACCTATTAAAATGGCCAGCCAGTTTCCCTTCTTTGTATATCAGAGAGTAACTTAGAATGATAGACAGAAGAAAGAAAAGGAAAACCATGCCAGTGGCTCTGGCAGGAATGCCGTTCAAGACCACTGGGCAAAGGGGTTCAGATTTTAAAACAGCCCCCTGAGTAGAGCTAGTGCCCTCTATGAGCAATAAGCAAGCATTCTTCAGTATAATAATTATCCAAGTCCCAGCCAGAATCCTCTACTTAACTGAATCTACAAACAACAGAGATTTCAAGGGCCAGCAAATTGCTAGGTAGGTGTTGACAGCCATCAAGCCCAGAGTGAAGAGAATCCCTTCTCCAACACTTCACTGTGCCCCAAACACCACCCAGCACAGGGCTGTTGACCAGGAGGGCCCACATCCCTTGGAAAACCACCCCCAGACCACAGGATGACATGCACAGCAGATGGTGGCAAAGGAGGACGTATCGGACCTCTTTCCTCAGTTTTGAATTCTGTGACACGATTGTGATAATGATGACATGTAGCAAAGGAGAAAGCCACCACATATACAGAAGCCTTCACTGTTGCTTCCAGCCTCAGCCAATCTGATGTGCTGCAGTGCTCGGAAGACAAGTTCATGATCTTTGGGGAAACTTGGATCCTGCAGGAGAAAAGAATGAGAAAGGATGAATCTGTGTTAAAGCTTCTTGTGTGGCTTTCTGACCCTCTGACCTTGTGTACAGTCTCAAGGAACAGATTGCACGTTTTTCGGTATAGACGATGACACCTTTAGAGAGTGTTGACATGGATCAGGGAAACTGGAGGAATCCTCAGGAGTTCTCTCTTCACTTCAGGGGAGGGACATTGTGATATTAAGATTTATAATAAGAAATATATATATGGTCTTTGCTCCATTTCTGGCACAAAGCTAAAACTCTTGGAACTTCCTAAGTGAGGAGAGTCACAACCGTCTTTTGTTATGTTAATGAGGTGACTTTTGGAAAGCCCCTCGGTCACCTAAGGATGGAGAGTGGTTGTCAGGGGCCCCAGCCTTGTGATTAGATGGTTGGAACTTTCAGTCCCACCACCCCTCCTTGAGCCTCCAGGGAGAGAAGAGGGGCTGGAGGTTGAACCAGTCATTAATGGCTAATGATTTAATCAGTCATGGCTGTGTGATGAAGCCTCCATAAAAACCCAAAGGACAAGGCTGGGAGAGCTTCCAGGTTGGTGAACACGTGGAGATTTAGGGGTAGTGGCTCGCCTGGAGAGAGCACGGAAGCTTCGTGGCCCCTCCCCATACCTTGCCCTATGCGTTTCTTTCTTTTTTTTTTTTTTGCAGTACGCGGGCCTCTCACTGCTGTGGCCTCTCCCGTTGCGTAGCACAGGCTCCAGACGCGCAGGTTCAGCGGCCATAGCTCACGGGCCCAGCCGCTCCGCGGCATGTGGGGTCTTCCCGGACACAGGGCACCTGCATCGGCAGGCGGACTCTCAACCGCTGCACCACCAGGGAAGCCCTGCCCTATGCATTTCTGAGTTATATCCTTTTATAATAAACTGGGAGCTTAGTAAGTAAAATGTTTCTATGAATTCTGTGAGCCCCTCTAGCAAATTACTCAAACCCAAAGAGGGTGCAAGTCAGAAACACAGGTGACCACATGTACTTGCAGTTGGGGTCTGGCGTGGTGGCAGGGGGATAGTCTTGTAGGACTGAGCCCTTAACCTGTGGGATTTGACACTATCTCTAGACATATAGTATCAGAACCGAGTTGAGTTGTAGGACACCCAGCTGGTGTTGGAGCATTGCTCTGGTTGTGGTGGGCGGACTCCCCCCGCCAGAATTGGAATCAGAACTTTAGACATATGCTCAGATCGTTTAAAAGGAGGGTTTGAAAGATATATTCTCAGTACTCAGCAAATTGCTCAAAAGCAGGTCAAAGTTTTACTCCTTAGGCATCCTTTTCTGTCTTTGATTGTGAGAACTTCTGCTCAATTCGGAGCACAAAGCACAGCATGGTAAAAGTCAGTTGATTAGCCGTCAAACCCGTGTTAACACTTCATGCACGCAGAGCTCCGAGGGAGAAGTTAGGGCCAAAGCTGTGAGGAGTGGGGGGAACTCGTTGATGCAAAGACTTGAATTCATCTGGGTCCCTAAGACATGAAAGGGAGACTAACAATAACGACGGCAATCGAGGTTGACGTTTACCAAGTACTCCCCAGGGATCAAAAACTGTGCTCAGAGAATACTCGTCACTAAGACTGGAGTATGTTTTATTTTCCACCACGGGGTTTGTTACGCACTTTTCACAAATGGGGAACCCGAGACTTAGAGAGGATAAGTAATAGCCCACTCAAGGCCGTACGATTATTGCCCAGTGGGACCAGGATTTGGATTTAGGCGTACAACGCCAGAGCCCGCTCTCTCAACAACTACGAGGAGGAAATGCAAGGCCAAATGGATGCGTTCTCCCAGCTCTTCTTTAACCAGTATCGTTTGTCCGACCAACTGGACGCCATTGGTAGGAAAATCGTTTCTGTTGTTAAGGAGCTGGAAGACGGACAGCCCAGGAAGTCGCTGGGATCTCGGGATTGTTGAGGGCTGGGGTCCACTGAAACGGTAAGACGTGCACGGGAACCTGATAAAGCTTCTCAGGCACATGCAGCAGGGAATGGCACCCTGCGTGGCAGCCTGGGGAGCCGCTGATTACACCGTCATTGCTGTCTCTGGGCCAGTCTGCTGTAGAGGTACCAACTGTTGCCTCCCCGCCTGCAGTGCTCCCCAGGGGGTGGACCCCACCATCGCCTCGCTTCCTTGCTTCCTTACGACCTCCTCCTCCATCAGAGTTGCCTGGGCTGGGAGAAGCCTGCCTCGTGGAAAATCGTTCTGCAGGCTGTGCTGTGTCCATCAGCGTCTGTCTCTTAAAAAATCCAACCGTGGGATTCTCAGAGAATGTAGTCCCAGCGTGATGGCATGTAATCGACCTGTCAGCCACGTCGGAGTGTAGATGAGAGGAAGAAAGAGACAGAGCGTGGCTGGAGAGGAGCAAAGAGAAGCAGGGACCACGGAAGCCCTTGCAAGACAGAGAGCAACCTGGGTTCCTGGACTTCTGATTCCACCAAGATGCCCTGCATTTTCTGTCCTTGGGTTCTAAAATATCACACCCTCCTCTACTATTTGAGCTAGCTTAAACAGGTTTCTATTCCTTTATCTGGCTCCTAGAGATGAAAGTATATAAAATGGACCCTGAAGAAGCACACTAAGTGCTACTGCTTTCCTAAAGGGCAAACCACAATGGAGGTACGACGATGCCACGCCCTGAGAACTGAAAATGCCGAAGCTCCTCATGAAATCCCTTGCTGAAGGCCCAATTTTTTTCCTACATATTGTGTTGTCACCCTTTGTGGAGAAGTTTCCCTGTTCTGATGGATTTTTGTGCATGGTCACGCTGTTGAACTCCAGGCTTTTATTCTCTCCACTCTCCAGCTCTTCAGAGAGGAATAGAAATTGTAATGGTCATTGTCATTGTCAGACTTTCTTTTAGCTGCAGATTTTTCAGTCAAGCTCTTACTAGAACCCCTCAGTAATAAACAGGAAAAGGCACATCTGCCGGCATTACACGCCTCCTCCTTGATCTGTTGCTCCCAGAGCGCACGGCTGTAACTGCCCTCAGGGTGCCACCCTAGAAATGGAGGGCTCCCATAGAGACTGCATGAAGACCCTGATAAGCGGGAACAAACACTCTGCCTCTGGACTGGAGAATCACATGAACTGGGCTCTAAGCCTAGATTTGCTGCCAAAGAGGAATACGACTTCGGGTACTTAAATCACTTTGCTTCTCTGCTCCTTGGTTCCTTACATCACACCCATGCAGCATTGCCAAACTCCTTATCCTTCCTTTAACTCAGGCCTGGAATATCTGGGCTTTTACCTTATTCTTGAGAACAAGATTACCCCACTCCCGCCCCAGAACGTTCTCATCTATTCCCCGTCTGACTAACATGAATAGAACTCCTGGCTCTCCAGGACAGGGCCTGCCTTGCATAGCAGTATTTGATAGGAACTCTGCAGAGCCAGCAGCCCACAAAGAAGAAATATTTAGAACACTTTCTGCACATCTGAAATCTCCAGGAGGGCTGCAACTCTGCAAAATCAATGAGGGCAAGTAGTGTTGCCTTTCATTAATTTATGAGACCTCAAGAAAATCAGTCATTTATTCTGGATCATGCAGCCAGAAAGAACATCCCAGTCTCCAAATTCATATTCCTTCGTGGACATGTATTTGCATATCAAGAACTCATGGCAACCAAACCCATATAATAAGCCCTCATCTATACATATTACCTCCACTTAGAGTCTTTTCCTTCTGGAATTCTAAAATGGGGAATAATGCTTCCTTCTAGCCCCAGATGTTACTTTGGCTTCAGGATATTTTTTTTGTTTTTTTTTTTCTGGTACGCAGACCTCTCACTGTTGTGGCCTCTCCCGTTGCGGAGCACAGGCTCCAGACGCGCAGGCTCAGCGGCCATGGCTCATGGGCCCAGCCACTCTGCGGCATGTGGGATCTTCCTGGACCGGGGCACGAACCCGCGTCCCCTCCATCGGCAGGCGGACTCTCAACCACTGCGCCACCAGGGAAGCCCTGGCTTCAGTTTCGAAGTAAAATCTTGAAGCTTTAGAGATTTATGCAAAGAATTACATTATACCCACAATTTCCCTGAAAAAAAAAATCGGAATCAGCCACTCCCTACACAAATCTTGTAAGAAGCAGAGGTGTGGGAGGCTGGAATGGGTACATACAAGACAGCGAAGCACCTGGATCTCGTCCTAAGTGCCCTGCTGGGGACCAACCAGCAGGCTGCCCACAGTGAGAGACTGAATCTATAAAAGGATTTGGCCAGACCATATATAAAAATAGAGCTCTCACCTACAACCTGCAGCAACGTGCCGAGGAAACCAAGCCCTCAGCTACGGTAACCGGCCAAGGAAGGCAGCCTGCACTACGTCAGACCTGGGGAAAGTCGGATTGCTGTCTCTACTGACGACGCAGGAAGACAAACAACACCTGTAACAATCAAAACAGCCAGGACATGATGGACAGCTGACAACTTGCCCAATGTTTGTCCCGCTTCCAACTTAGGACCAACCAGAAGGTAGGTCCTTCCAACTTAGGACCAACCAGAAGAATCGAATATGTACCCCTAACCGATCATAGGACACCCCACTTCCTACTGGCCACCTCCAGCTTCCCCAGGCCCACAGTCCCCCATCTGAGCTTACCTGAAACCCTCCCTTTTTTCCATCAGAAAGCTTTCCTGCTCCCCTGCCAGTGAGTTTCCTCCAAACTGCAAGTGATGTTGGCTGACTCCCTTGTTCTAGCAAGTTCTGAATAGATGGCCTTTGCTTTTCTCCTGTGGTTGGTCTTTGTTTATCTCCACATGGGTCTGAAAAGATAGTCCTAGTGGCCCTGAAACAGGACATGCACTTGGAGACGTTTCTCCAGGAAGCTAATGAACTTGGGGCACCCCATGCTTCCTCTCTCTCCTCTGCCCCTTCCGGTCAGCAGCAGGGGCATGGTGGGCAGCTTGGGCCAAGTGAGACAGATTCCCTTCATGGAGGGGCGGCTGCTGCCTTGGCCTCATTGTGAGCTCGGGGTCCCTGAGCTGGGGGTGTTTCTCCCTTCTCTCACCTCTGAGGGTCCCCAAGGTAACCATTCCTGAACGGACACCACACTTGAGGAGAAAATCAGAGGAGCACTGGATGTGTACAATGTGAGTGACGGGCCTGGAAGGGAGCATTAGAAAATGATATTTTGTTACGACAGATAACACGTGTTGATGATTCACTGTGAATGAGACTGACTGCTTTCATCTGCACAAACAAGCTTATTAAGTAGACACTATCATTATTCCCGTTTTTCAGTAAAGAAAACTGAGGGGTAGAGGAAGGAAGTAACTCTCAGGGGTTAATTAGCCCATGACAGTGATGCTGGAATTTGGATAACGCAGTCCAACTCCAGGGCTCACTCCCTAAACCACTGGGCCAGGGCCCTCAGTCAGTGAAGGTTGATATTTAAAGGTTGTAAAGGGGTCCTCACACTTCTTCTCAGGGAGTTGCTGGTTAATGGTGAAGTCTGAATCATAACTCAGTTGTTATGATTTCTGAGATAACATTGTGTTATTGTTATTTGTTGAGTTAGGAAAAAACTCGATTATATTGTAGCCGTATTAGAGTACCATATTGATGCATATGAATTGAATTCTTTTTTTTTTTTTGCAGTACACGGGCCTCTCACTGTTGTGGCCTCTCCCGTTGTGGAGCACAGGCTCTGGACACGCAGGCTCAGCGGCCATGGCTCACGGGCCCAGCCGCTCCGCGGCATGTGGGATCTTCCCGGACCGGGGCACGAACCCGTGTCCCCTGCATCGGCAGGTGGACTCTCAACCACTGTGCCACCAGGGAAGCCCTGAATTGAATTCTTTTTTTAAAAAAGGGAAAAACTATTTTAAAGGCTGAGCAGGTGTTAGGGTCTGCATTGTGTCCCCTCCACCACCAAATTCAGATGTTGAAGGCTTAACCCCCAGAACCTCAAAATGTGACTGTATTTGGAGACAGGATCTTGAAAGAGGCAATTAAGTTAAAATGAGAACATTAGGGAGGCCCTTATCCAATCTGACTGGTACCCTATGTCCTTGTAACAGAGGAGACTAGGACACAGAGAGAGAGAGAGAGAGACCCTAGATGTGTGTATGTTCAGAGGAAAGGCCATGTAAAGAAGCAGCAAGAGGCCTGCCATCAGCCAAGTGGTTGCTGGCAGAAGGCCAGTGAGAAAAGTGGATACTTCCAGAATGGCCCCTAAAACCCTTCCCAAATGATCAGACCTTCTCCTCTCTCACAATAAACATGCCACCTTCTCTTTAAACATGTCTAATTGTGGCCTTACTTCTTTAGCACTTTAAAAATCACTCCAGTCTGTGAAGCTTCTGTGATCACCTCTGTTATTCTCCTCCACGTGGGCAGGAAGGAAGGGAGGGAACTGGTGTTTACTGAACGCCAGGCACTTGACATCAAGAATAAGCACTTACTAAATATGAGCTGTGAGTGTTAACCATCTGGAAAGAGCTCCCCAGGGGTGACGCAGAGAACCGGGTAAAATCACAAGGCTTCTGAAGGTATATCCTGTGACTTCTGAAGACAGAAAAATTACATATTTTGCTAGTGAGTGCTTTCCCAGGCAGTTAACCTGCTCTTTTTTATAAAAAGGGGAAATCGTCAAGCTTCCTTCCCCAATTTTTTTCTGATCAAAACTTTGATCTACAGACATTCTTCTAAGCACTCTTAGGATTCCTTAATCTAAAGACACACTACCTTACTTTAATGAAACATGGCCCTTTCTCAACGCTCAGAAACACTTCTTAAAAAACAATGTGCACCACACACCTACAGTTAGTTAATCTTCAACAAAGAGGAAAGAACATACGATGGAGAAAAGACAGTCTCTTCAGCAAGTAGCGTTTGGAAAGCTGGACAGCTGCATGTAAATCAGTGAAGTTAGAGCACTCCCTCACACCATACACAAAAATAAACTCAAAATGGCTTAAAGACGTAAATATAAGTCATGACACCATAAAACTCCTAGAAGAGAACATAGGCAAACAATCTCTGACAGAAATCATAGCAATACTGTCTTAGGTCAGTCTCCCAAGGCAAAAGAAATAAAAGCAAAATTAAACAAATGGGACCTAAGCAAACTTATAAGCTTTTGCACAGCAAAAGAAACCATCAACAGAACAAAAAGACAACTCTCAAAATGGGAGAAAATATTTGCAAACGATGTAGAAACCAAACTTATGGTTACCAAGCTCTTAAATCCATGAGCTGGGGATACTCATTAACCAACACAGGCCAAGGCCCTGATGTCAAAGAGCTTACACAATCGGGCTTCCCTGGTGGCGCAGCGGTTAAGAGTCAGCCTGCCGATTCAGGGGACGCGGGTTCGTGCCCCGGTCCGGGAAGATCTCACACGCCACGGAGCGGCTGGGCCCGTGAGCCATGGCCGCTGAGCCTGCACATCCGGAGCCTGTGCTCTGCAACGGGAGAGGCCACAGCAGTGAGAGGCCCGCGTACTGCAGGGAAAAAAAAAAAAAAACAGCTTACACAATCCTGAATCTTCTGACAGTTACCTGGCAGGTAGTAAACAGATGGCCTTCCTCCCTTCCTGCCCTATTTCTCCAGACGCCAAAGATCTGTATGATGTCTATAAACCACAAAAAGCAAACAGCAATCTATATGTTGCTGAGAAAATGATTCTCAATATTATTTCTCAGAATCTGAGAGGATTTTGCCTTTGGTCTATTCGTTTCTAACAAAAGTTCACTTTGTAGCATTTACTTTTGAAATATGCTAAAGCTATTTTAATATTACGTTGTTGCAATTATTAAGCTAGCTGAAAGTTAATTTACCTGTATATGATTTGAGCATTATTAAAGCTTATAAAATAACACAAAACAGCCAAGATGGCGAGTTTTGTGCTTTGCTACTATGCAATCCTCTACTCCGTAGTCAGTGGTTGCCTTTCATGCACAGTTAAAATAGTTGCCCCATCCTATCCTAAGGGGCAAGACACACCCTTTCTGTCTCAGCCGACCACGCCTGGCTTTAGCAGTAAACTGGATGTTTTAGCAGCACAGTCTTGGCAAAGTTGAAGCCAGCAGATTCCATGAAGCGCTTTGGTCTTCTCTCTGACTCAGCATTAAGGTTATCATAAACTTTCTCTCAGGTTGAATTTCACTTCCCCAAATTAAAGTACAATTTAATTATAGCTATTCTTACTCACCTTTTTTATATGATGTGACTGGTTTTATTGATGAAAAAGAACTCCCTAAGTTTTGAAATCTACATATAATATCCATTGCTCGGTTAAGTATCCCTACCTTTATTAGGTATCTGCACCACTCACATTATACATGTCACACAAAATCAACTCTCTGGGCCTAAAAACTATGATTTTAAACAAATCTTATAAGTGAAAGTGAAAATTCATGGAACACCTTAACCTTTTGACTGCTCTGAGGACTTGTACTTAGCACATAATTGATTATTAACTTGAACTTTTACTCAATTATTGTATAATTGATTTCTCTAAATTGTCAGAACCTATATATTTATAAAGTCCCTTTTGCAGGGATATAAGCCCACCTATCACAGCAAAGTTTCTATTGCCATCTGAGTGGACTTGCATTTGTCCATCGCAAAGTGCACTTATACCAAGTTATTAAATTCATGGTTATTTTCATTAGCATTTATATTTGCCTCTTAGAATTGGCATAGAATTTTGAATCACATTTATAGAGCAAATGGCTATTTCAATATTTATCCTTGTAATTATCTTAAAATATGACCATATATTTATCTTTTTATTTAAGGGACTTATTCCCAAGCAGAAAATATATTATTGTCATTAATGTTACCTTTGCAAACATTATTTGTAACTGTATTTTGTATTTTTCAAAAGAACTTACATTCTAAGTATTGGTGACAAAGAAAATTATTGACTTTGAAAACCCCGATCAAAAAATTTACAGTCAGAATTTTAAAATTCATGCTGATATCCCAGTTTCTCCATTTACACATTTACTCATTCGTTCATTCAATAAACATGAATCAGGTACCTACCACATGGGTGAGTATGCAAAGGTGAGTGAGATACAGCCTCTGTCATCAAGAAATTTACTTTGTTGATTTGCAAGTGGGAGCAGGTATGACTGTTCATACACTGGTATCATTTATGAGAGAGATGGCAAAAAGAGAGAGGAGTTTCAAATATTTTAAATTGGAGAATATATATGAAAGTCACAAAGCTTTAGAATAAAGAAAGGTGAGTTCCTTTCTCCTTCTCCCAAGAAGAGGATCTGGGGAAGGCATTCTTCCTTCTCTTACATGAAAAATCAGGGCAGGGCTTCCCTGGTGGCACAGTGGTTGAGAATCTGCCTACCAATGCAGGGACACGGGTTCAAGCCCTGGTCTGGGAGGATCCCACATGCCACAGAGCAACTGGGCCCATGAGCCACAATTACTGAGCCTGCGCGTCTGGAGCCTGTGCTCTGCAACAAGAGAGGCCACGACAGCGAGAGGCCCACGCACCGCGATGAAGAGTGGCCCCCGCTTGCCACAACTAGAGAAAGCCCTCGCACAGAAACGAAGACCAACACAGCCATAAATAAATAAAATTAAAAAAAAAAAAAAATCAGGGCAGGAGATGTTGCGATCAGGGCAGTACAGACATAGGGCTAGCAGGAGAAGCCTCCTAGAAGCAGTAGGCCATCACAAACCTTAATAAGGCTGTCTGAGAAAGACAGAAGGTGGTAAAGAAGCCCTCTAGGAACCACAACTGCGCAAAAAAGGCTGGCCCTGTGGAGAAGAGCTGAGGGCAAATCTGATCAAGACAAATTTATAGATGATGCCTATAGCAGGAGAAGCAGTCAAGAAATTATCTAATTTAAGGAAGCACATGTGTTTGAAGGGTACAGTTAGCTAGATCCAGATACTGGCCAACTTTGGGGTTTGGCTCAAATGCCTAAGAGTCTTTCAAAGCCATCAGGATGATGACGCTGAGTAGCTACCTCATCAAAGAACAAAGGAGCCGTCATCACAGGGATTCTCCGCGTACAACACAACTGGATGAATCCAAGTGCAGGATGCAAGGCCTCCTGGGAGGTGAGGGTGGGCCTTAGATAAGGAAACAATGGCTGAGATGAATAAATCCCAGTGATGGTTCCCAGCGAAAGCACAGCTGTGCCACTCTGGTCTAGTGAGGCTTGCACCAGCAGTCAAAGAACCTTCCAAGAGAACTCTAAACCGTCCACATCCATGGGCTCCACAGATCTATCTATGGTTCCTTAGCTGTAGCAAACTCTAGAATGAGGCTCACCTCACCATTCCCTGGTTATTGCCAATTTTACCTAACTTGAGTATCTACCTCGTTTCAAGCTGTCAGCCTGCCCTGATCTCAAATGTGTGTTTGCCACTTAGTTTAGGTCTTGACTTTCTAAATTCCCGGTCTCAGAACACTGAATATTTTTTCTGGATGATCCAGGACTGGGGGTCGCATGCGTCCATTTGCTTTCTTCAGAGTCATGAGAATGGCGCCATGCAAATCCCCACCTGGACCCCAAGGAAATGTGACCTGGTCAGAAGGCAAGTATACTAATTAGAGGAAGTGCGGTCTCCAGACCAGAGGATCATAAGTGATAAAAGAGATGAGCCAAAAACGAGTGGGGACGAGACTGGAGGCTTCAGTTTGTGTGACCAGAGCTCTAAGAATCCACATAACCCAGGAGGGATATACTGTCTCTAGGTGGTCCTCCCAGAAATAATACATCCTATCCTGAGACTTGCAGATGGTTTGCTGATAAGATTAAGGTGCCTCTTTGTATAACACCAGGAGGTGACTAATTTGATCCTGGAAATGTAATCCATGGAAACCATTCAGTGTATTTGTAGGTTCAACAGAGAGGATATTGTAATAACAGCTGAAAATAGAAGGTTGCTTATTCCCCGGGAAGCAATGAAAAGCAAAGACCAACACCCAGGAAGCAAAGGGGCCTTGATTAATGTAATGTCCTTATCCACTTAACAGGTACCTCCCACAAGCCGAGAGATATTCACGAGGCTGCCACAGTATTTTTGTATTCAGTGAGTATCTACCACGTGCCAGAATACTGTGAAAAGTGTCTGTAGTTAGTTAAATGGAAAAATAAGGCAGAATTCCTACATTTGCAGAGCTGACAGTCTTTTAGGGAAGACAGATACGTAAGCAAATAGTTTCAATACTATGAGTTAAGTGCTGTAATTCAAAGTGTCATGGAAACCCAGAGGAGGGAGTCTAATCTTCCCAGAAGGGTCAGGGAAAACTTCTCATGGGCGGTGTCTCTAGAAATTAATAAGGGTTCATCCCTCCAGCTAGCCGGCCTTCCATTCATTCATTCCTCACTTATGTGTTAAGTACCTCCGATTGTTCTAGATGCTGTGCGTACAACATTGAACAAGACGAAGTCCCTCCCTGCGTGACGTTTACATTCTGATGGGGGAAGTGGATGACATTACCAGGAGAAACTCAGAATGGTTCCTTCAGACCATCCAATACCCACCCTCTGGCCTCATTCCCTCTCCCACATGTATTTTCCTGAGACCAGAGTGCCTTGACCTCTCAAATGGGAGCAGTTTGATCTTTTTCGTAAGTACGGCTCTCATTGTGAAACAGAATTGCCAGTTCATTGCTTACCGTCGCAATGGGATAATTTCGGAACTGCAGGATCAGATAAAATCAAGTTTCTGAAAATGCAGAGCTAAGCATCAATTTCAAGCAGAAATAAAAGTGAGACGCAGGATGCCCAGACTCTGCCATGAGAACTCCTTACCTTCCTTTACCAGTGGAGGTCTTTTCTGCCAGTAGAACAAGTTCTCTTTTCCAGGAAAAAGTATGCAGAAGAGCAGCCGGAGCTTCTTCATGAATTGTAGGAAGAATTCCCAACACCCAGCACCTAACAGGAGTGAACCCAGGGACTTCAATTTCTCCCAGGACCCCGAGTCTTCAGACCTGGGGCCCTTTCCGTGGTGCCTGCAGCCCGTGTTGCACTGTGACTCACAGTGCAGAGAAAGCCAGGGACTCTCTAGGGTGACCACTTCCTGAAAGAACACTCAGGGCTATCCGTCCAAGAAGGAAGTGGGACAACGGGGGGCCAGCGCCTCCCCTTCTGCACACAGAGGTCCTTCTGCAAAGAGCCGCATGCTGTCTGCACCTCTTGTGGGATTTGGGGCCCACTTCATGGTGTTTAAAGGTGACAAGGAAAAACATCTTAGAGAAAGCTAAAATGTTTCCCACACTTAACATTTGGGGGAAATCTCTAGCCACTGGAACCACTGGTTTTAAATCAGACTAGCCTTCAAAGATCTCCAATTACATCTTTAGAAATGATCACAATTTCATAACAGAGGCAAAAGAAAGGCAGTTAGAAACTTCTGCAAAGCACAGGTGGTACCACTCTGAAAACTCAAATTTCCTGTTTGCCAACATGTCTGCTTTAAATCTCTCAGGCAGTTAATTACATCGCAAGCGTTACACACCAGCTTTTCCTCATATTTATAGCTTTCGTTTTTAAAAGTTATTCAAGTCGTACGTGTTTGTTGTCAAAAATGAAAAGTGCAGGCAAACATAAGGAAAATTTTCAATTCCCCGTATTTCCACCACTTGAAGATAACCACTGTTGGCACTTTGGTGTACATCCTTCCAGCCTTTTTTCTGTGTTTTGGTGGATCTTAGGATGAGCTTCTCAACAGCCATTCCATCCCACACCATTGTGGAACATCCATGCAGTTTTGTTGGTATTTACCCACGCTGAGCCCCTGTGTAGATCCTGATTTGGCTAAACTAAATTAAAATAAACTCATGCTCTTGCCACAGTGTTCTAGGGACCAGCACCTAAGCCAACCAATGCAAAGCACTTCCCTGGCCACCAGGAAAGTCATGTGATCAAGATGATCCAATCAGAGGAAAGCCTAGGACTCCTGCCAAGGGGCGGGGTGGAGGACGACACTCAAACACTCACTCACTCACTCCTTCTCTGGGTTTGGACTCAGAGACCTGGGAGCTATTGGCAGCCATTTGCCTCCACAAGACAAACCATCTCTCAGGTGAAGCAGACGCTTCAGAGGCAAAAAAGAGATAGAAAAAGAAATCAGGTTTTCACAGGGTTTTCTGAGATGCTAAATTAAGCTAACACCAAAATCTGACTTACTTCTGGAGTTGCTAGTTAGATGAGCCAATAAATTTGCCTGTTGAAATCAGTTTAAATTGAATTTCTGTGACTTGTAACTGAGTGTATCCTAAACAACTCATCTCGATATTTTTATTAAAGTGGGGCCATATTGAGCATACTGTTTATAACTTCCTGTTTAAAAATACATCATAATCATCATTCCTTTTCAAGATCAATATTTTACAAAATTATGCATTGCTTCAGAGTAACCTATTGTTATGAACAGATTTTAAGTTATACATCTAATCCCCTATTGTGAGGCGTTCACATCATTTCCAGGTTTTTCCATATTGTATCAATATAAACAATTCTGGGTTGAGTCCCCTACATATCAGAGAACACACTTATTTCCTTCAAACACATTTCTGATGTAGAATTTCTGAGTCGAAGTATGTCCTTTTTAAGAGATTTTTGATTCACATTGCCGGATGGCTCTCCCAAAAGGTTATTTCAATTGTATTTCAACCAACAGAGCATGAGAATACCAGAAAACTCCCTCATCCCTCCCAGTCCAGAACCCTCAACATATAAAAAGTTTCAACACAAAGTCTCTATTTCATAAATGGTAACCCATTGCTGATTTAATTTGCATTTTTAAAAACCATATACAGTGTTTGGAGGTTTTTTCCATGTATTTATTTGCTTATTATATTTCTCCTTTTCTGAGTTGCCACTGACATTCTTTGCCCATTTTCAATTGGAGCATTTGTTTATTTCTTACAGATGTGTAAGAGCCATTAATATATTGAGATTATTAAGCATTTTCCTATTATATATGTTGCAAATAGTTTTCACTGTACACCACGTGCCTTTTAACTTGAATATGGTATTTTTGACAGTTCTAAAGTTTTAAATTTTAGCTCATCAATCCTCCCCTTTATTGTTTCTGCCCTTTTGTGTCATTCTCTACTCAGAGAACTTGCAGTCATCAGGATTCAGCCACTGCTCATAAAAATGATATGGCATGAAAACACTGATGTTCGGGGTGCCTGAGATTCTGATCCCTTGGGAGGCAGCCCAGGAGCTGTCTGAACCCTCCAACCCTGACTGCTTTTCCCTGCCTCCCTCGGAGTGAGGTGTGGTCTGTGATTAAATTATGGCCCACAGGATGAGAGCAGATGTGATGCATGCAACTTCCAGGTTGTTCTCTTTAGAAGGGGAAGTGCCTTCCCCTTAGATTTTCACTCTTTCCTTCGGTTGGAGTGAAGAAGTGGTGGTAATCTTACAGATGAGAATGATACCCAGGGAGGACAGACAGCACAAGCTAGAAGGCTCTGGGGTCCCTGACACTGTGGAATGTCCATATCTCCAAGAGTACTTAAAACTGGACTGTTTTGCAAACGAGAAGTGACTTTCTCTCATGTGTGAGCCACTGTTATTTAGGGTCTTTATTACAGTCAAACCCATATCCTAAGTTAAATGATAATACATGACCCCATTTTACACACACACACAACCCAGCATAAGAAAAGATAAAGAAAATTACATAGCAAACTGTTAACGTTAATTCAGGGAATGGGATTGTAGGAATTTGGGGAGAAATGAATTTTTCTTTTAATATTGATTAAAAAGTTTTTTTTAACCCAGGTTGCTTTGACTCAATAACTTACATTACCCGAGGTCGTTAAACACTTTCTTTTTTTTCTTTTTTTAAAATTTATTTATTTATTTTTAGCTGCATTGGGTCTTTGTTGCTGCTCGCGGGCTTTCTCTAGTTGCAGGGAGCAGGGGATACTCCTTGTGGTGCACGGGTTTCTCATTGCGGTGGCTTCTATTGTTGTGAAGCACGGGCTCTAGGCACACGGGCTTCAGTAGTTGTGGCACGCAGACTCAGTAGTTGTGGCGCACGGGCTTCTTCTCCGTGGCTTGTGTGATCTTACAAGACCAGGCTCGAACCCGTGTCGCCTGCATTGGCAGGCAGATTCTTAACCACTGTGCCACCAGGGAAGTCCCCAAGCACTTTCTTTTAACAGGCCCTTTTCATGTAAAGACACTATGGGCTAGAAGAAATGTGTAATTGAGGAAAGGGTACAAAAATATGACAGGTGGAATAATCTAGTTGTAACAGAACTGGGAATGTGTGTTCTATAACTACCCTGTACCAGTATTCAATGACATCATTATATTTCTTTTTAGATATACATTTTTATCTTTTTTAAAGGTTACCAGCACTTTCTACTGGATTCTGAGATACAACATATAATATATATCTCAATACATAATGTTTTTCCTGTAAAAGGAAAAATATTTTAAATCATGTCAATACTCATATGACAAAAGTTCTTATATTTTTAAAAATTCCTTGTAAATTTAAAATTTTCATTCATCTGCACCTATAAATATTTAAATAAGCTATGTTTTTAAAATATATGTATATTTGTCACTTTCACTCATAGAAAAAGATCTAGAAGGATGCACAGCAAATTGATAATAATGGTTATTCTCTAGGAAGGGTATCAGGTTAGCTCTGGGGGGAGGGAGACCTAGAAGATATTTCAACGTTTTTTTATTGAGGTAGAGTTGATTTACAATGTTGTGTTAGTTTCTGGTGTACAGCAAAGTGATTGAGTTCTACATATATATATATATATATATTTATTTATTTATTTATTTATTTATTTATTTATTCTTTTTCAGATTCTTTTCCATTATAGGTTGTTAGAAGATATTGAAAAGAGTTCCCTGTGCTCTACAGTAGGACCTTGTTGTTCACCTATTTTATATATAGTAGTATGTATTAATCCCAAACTCCTAATTTATCCCACCCCTTCCCCATTTGGTAACCATAAATTGGTTTTCTATGTCTATGGGTCTGTTTCTGTTTGAAAATAAGTTCATTTGTATCATTTTTTTATGTTCCACACATAAGCAACCTCATATGGTATTTGTCTTTCTCTGTCTGACTTACTTCACCTAGTATGATAATCTCTAGGCCCATCCATGTTGCTGCAAATGGCATTATTTCACTCTTTTATGCTGAGTAATATTCCATTGTGTGTGTGTGTGTGTGTGTATATATATACCACACCTTCTTTACCCATTCATCTGTCAGTGGACACTTAGGTTGCTTCTATGTCTTGGCTGATGTAAGTAATACTGCTGTGAACATTGGGGTACATGTATCTTTTAGAATTAGAGTTTTCTTTTCCAGATATATACCCAGGAGTGGAACTGATGGTTTATATGGTAGATCTATTTTTAGTTTTTAAGGAACTTCCGTACTGTTTTCCACAGTGACTGCACCAGTTTGCATTCCCACCAACAGTGTAGGAGGGTTCCCTGACTTTTAGTATTAATTAGGTTTGTAATGTTTGTACTTTTACAGTGAGGCTGAATTCATATATTAAGTTCATAAATTTGGAAAACAACACAAAATTTTAAAGAGTAGGAAAAATAAACAAAAAAATATTCTTTAAATGAAAAATCTATAGCTCATGATTTTCCAGGAATGTGTTTTAGCTGTTGATAAGCTATTAGATTAGATGATTTCCACTGCATATAACAGAAAACTCCAATGCAAATAGACCTGAGCAGTCCTGAAGATGTTTTTTTCATCTAACAAGGAAGCGACGTGTCAGATCCAAGGTTGGTTGGAGCCTGGCTCAGCGCAGCGGTCAGGATCCAGGCTCTGTCTGTCTTTTTGCTTTGTCATCCTCCGCATGTTGGCTGCTTGCCCTCATTCTGATTCCCCTCACAAGATGACCACAGCAATTCCTGGCATCACATCTAGACATTACAACATCCGGAGAAAGAAAGGGGCCTCTCTACCCGTGTCTTCTTAGGACAGAGACACTGTTTCCAGAACTCCCAGAGCCAAGTTCCCTCTAGCCTCACTGGCCAGAACTGAGTGACAAGCCCTTTTCTGAACCCACCTTTGCAAGAGGAGGGGAACTGCCACTTTGACTGACTGATCGTCAACCATAAGTGATAAACACAAAGGAACCAGGTAAAGCCATGAGACTTCCTAAGAATTATCTATTCATTCCCGCAAGCCGCGTGGCATGGCTAAAAAAAGAAAAAATTATCTGTTCATAGGTATGTTCATAGATCAGAAAACTCAATATTGTTAAATTCTCCTCCAGTTGATCCATATATTCAATGCAATTCCAAAGAAAACCTTAGCAGGCTTTTTAAAAATAGAAATTCACAAGTTGATTCTAAAGTTTATATGGAAAAACAAAGGACCTAGAATACACAGAACAACTTCGGAAAAAAAGAACAAAGTTGGAGGAATAACACTACTGAATTTTAAGATTTACTAAAAGAGCTACAATAATTAAGATAGTGTGATATTGGTGCGCAAATAGACCTATACATCAGTGGAGCAGAGCAGAGTTCAGAAAAAGACTCGTACATATATTGGCAATTGATTATTGACAAAGATGTCAAGGCAAATCAAAAGTAAATGGAGAGGGCTTCCCTGGTGGCGCAGTGGTTGGGAGTCTGCCTGCCGATGCAGGGGACACGGGTTCGTGCCCTGGTCCGGGAAGATCCCACATGCCGCGAAGCGGTGGGCCCGTGAGCCATGGCCACTGAGCTTGCGCGTCTGGAGCCTGTGCTCCGCAATGGGAGAGGCCACAACAGTGAGAGACCCGCGTAGTGCAAAAAAAAAAAAAAAAAAAAAAAAAAAAAGTAAATGGAGAGTATTTTCAATAGTGCTGTAATATTTATTTATTTATTTTATTTATAAAAATAATGAACCTTGACCTGTACCCTTAATCGTAAACAACATTCAACTTGAACGGATCATAAACCTGAATGTAAAAGCAACAACTTTACAACTTCTAGAAAAAAACATAGGAGAAAAAAATCTTTGCAACCTTAGGTTAGGCAATTATTGCTTATATAGAACACAAAAACTCAAGCCGTAAAATAAAAAGTGCATAATTTTTTTCAATATCGAAAACTTCTGCTCTTTGAATTCTCACAACTTAACAATAAAAAGACAAGTTGTTTTTTAAATAAATTTATTTATATTTTTGTTTATTTATTTTTGGCTGCGTTGGGTCTTCGTTGCTGTGCACAGGCTTTTCCTAGTTGTGGTGAGCGGACACTACTCTTCGTTGCGGTGCGAGGGTTTCTCATTGTGGTGGCTTCTCTTGCTGCGGAGCATGGGCTCTAGGCACGCGAGCTTCAGTAGTTGTGGCACGCGGGCTCAGTAGTTGTGGCTCGCGGGCTCCAGAGCGCAGGCTCAGTAGTTGTGGCACCTGGGCTTAGTTGCTCTGCGGCATGTGGGATCTTGCCAGACAAGGGATCGAAACCGTGTACCCCGCATTGGTAGGCGGATTCTTAACCACTGCGCCACCAGGGAAGTCCCAGAACTCTATTTTAAAAATCATTTGAATACTTTACCAAAAAGATAGAGGAAAGGCCAATGAGCATATGAAAAGATGCCCAACACCATTAGTCATTAGGAAACCATAAATAAAACTACCATGAGAGACCTCTACACACCTATTAGAATGTCTAAAGTTGCAGCGGGAAACTGACAATACCAAAAACTAGAAAATATGTGAATCACCTGAAACTTTCGTCCTCTGCTGGTGGCAATGTGATGTAGGACAATCAGTCTGGAAAACAGTTGGGCAGTTTCTTCGTTTCTTTAAAAGTTCATGCAGTTACCATACAGCCCAGCCTTTTTACTCCTAGATATTTACCCATGAGAAATGAAAACATGTGTTCACACAGAAACCTATACACAAATGTTCATAGAATTTGCCTAATAGCCAAAAAATGGAAACAATACAGATGTCCATTGACTGGTGAATGGATAAACAAGCCTTGGTACATTCATACCAAGAATACAACTCAGCAATGAAAAGGAATAGTTAAGTTATATACACATTGACACACACTATGTGGGTAAATCTCAAAAGCATTATGCCAAGTGAAAGAAACAAGACACAAAAAGTTACCTAGGGGGCTTCCCTGGTGGCGCAGTAGTTGAGAGTCCGCCTGCCAATGCAGGGGACACATGTTCGAGCCCTGGTCCGGGAAGATCCTACATGCCGCGGAGCGGCTGGGCCCATGAGCTGTGGCCGCTGAGCCTGCGTGTCCGGAGCCTATGCTCCGCAATGGGAGAGGCCACAACAGTGAGAGGCCCACGTACCGAAAAAAAAAAAAAGCTACCGAGTGCATAATTCCATTTCTGTGATATTCTGGAGAAGCCAAAACTGTAGAGACAGAAATCAGATCAGCGGTTGCCAAGAATTAGGGGTGAAGAAAAGGACGGCTTACAAAGGGACAGAAGAGAACTTTCTGGTTTTGATGAAATTGTACTATTCATTGTGCTGGTGATTATAAAATTGTAAACATTTGTTAAAATTCAGGGAACTGTATGTTTCAAATGGTGATTTTTTTACTGAATTAAATTATACTTCAATAAATCCAATTTTTTTTAAAAAAACTAAGTATATCATCTTAATCCACCTCCTCTGTCTAAAAAAACTATATTGAAATTTATTTTTTTTTTAACGTAGGGAGAGTCCCATGAATAAGAAGGAATGTCAGGTAGTTTTACTTTCTCAAAAACTTACACTCTTCATTTTCTAAGACACAGTTAAGCACCAGTGATCATTCACACATCACCAGCTTTGTTAAAATTTTTAGCAGTAGACAACTTACTTTTTTGAGAAAGAAATGAGCTTTGCTAAGACTGCCTCTCCCTGTTCCTCCAAACTGGTCACACTTGTTTTAAGGCTGGAAGCCTGGCTGTTAGTCGGGAGGATGTTTTCTTTCAAGTGTTTTCACTTCCTCTCAGAGGAGGTAACTGTGGGCAATAGTGGATAAAGTCAGGAGAGAGAAAATTGGATCCAATCTGCTCCTATGAGAGGTGTGGCAAACAAAATCCATGCTCTGCCCACACTCTCTTAGATCCTTTTTTTATTTCCCCTGGTTATATGCTTTCCTTCCCAGCAGCCAGCATCTGCTTCTTTGTTAGAGGACCACCCTCAGGCTGCCCAAGTCCACCTGCCTGCTGCACTTTGTAAACCAGATGCCCCTGGAAAGAATTCACTCCCCTCGACTGTCAGATTACAGGAACTCCTTTGCACCTGGTGAGGACAACTCCAATGTATATTTTATACCAGTTCTTCTCACACTTTTAGGCTCAGCTGAATTGGCAGATGAGAACATACAGATTCTGATGTGGGAGGCCTTTGAGTCTCCAGTTCTCATAAGCTCCCAGGTAATGCCAAGGCTGCCCTCCAATGGCTCCCACTTTAGGCAGCAAGGGTCTCTTTTCAGAGCTCCCTACAGGATCTAGCCAAAGATGACAGGTGTCTTGACGACTTGGTCTACTTGAGTAAGAGTAAATAAATACCCAGGGACAAAATGTGGATGAGATGGATAATATGTGGTTCCACAGGCAGGCTATAGGAGAATCATCTCCAGAAGTTTCCAAAGCACCCCAGGATTTAGGAATTGAGTGAGGTTCTTGAGACGAAGGTATATTCGTGGGCTGAAAAGCTTATGAAATTCCTGCCTCCTCCCTGCAACTACTGACAGGCAATGATCTGCAAGATGTCTTTGAGCTGCGGGCAAGGGGAGCTGGGGCCATGCACACACGGGTGAGGCTGTACAGGGTTCAGCTGTGTCTGACAGCAGGGAGCCAAGGTGCATTGCAGACATTTCAAAAATTTTAAGAAGGATTCTGGTGGCAACTAGCAATGGACAGTTGCTGGCGGGCAGACTGGTGTGCCTTTAGGCTCTGTCAGGAGATTACTTTGTTAGACCACGTCACAGAGTACATAGAGCTATTCATCAATCTAGTCCATATGACAGCTCCACGAAGCAATGATAAGGTGTCAAGGTTATGAGGCTAAAAAAAAGTCCTCTCTTCTGTGCTCCCCTGACACTCTTTAAAACTACTGCTAGAACACTTATTTCTCCCCTTCATTTCATTCAACAAATATTCACTGAGTGCAAATATGTGCTTATTTGAACCTGTTTGCACCCTTGGCCAGATGCCCTTCAGGCTAAGAAGTCAGGTTTATGCTCAACTACATGAAGGCAGAAGGGTTTATATCTTTGCCCCTAAGGTGTCTCTGTCTGTCTCTGTCTCTCTTAAAAAGCTGTCTGTCTCTGTCTGTCTCTCTGTCTCTCTTAAAAAGCTGTCTGTCTCTCTTAAAAAGCTGTCTGTCTCTGTCTCTCTTAAAAAGCTTTCTTTTTAATTGTTTTTAAAGTTTTTTTTTGATGTGGACCATTTTCAAAGTCTTTTACTGAATTTGTTACAATATTGCTTCTGTTTCATGTTTTGGTTTTTTGGCCCCGAACCATGTGGAATCTTAGCTCCCCAACCAGGGATCGAACCCACACCCCCTGCATTGGAAGGGGACCACCAGGGAAGTTCCTGGACCACAAGGGAAGTTCCTTCAAGCTTTCTTTAAAACACTCAGGACATAACCCAGCAGAAAGTAAAAGCTCACTTGAGGGTCACTGTAGCAGAAGGTACAGAAGCTGAAATGGGCAAAATGCTTGGCAAAGCGGGGTTTGCAGTTGATGGTGAGTGATCCCTGCCCCACCACAGACCTACCAAATCAGACTCTTCAGGGATGAGGCTGGGGAAGCTGTGTTTTAACACCTGCAGTGATTTTAATGCAAATAAAGGTTGGGTGCCTTTGTAGCATAAGAAAATGGCTCCAATTCTAGGATGGAAAAATTAGACATTGGGCATGACAGGTGCCCAGTTACATCTTCCACCTGCTTCCCAGATTGTCTGAAGAACAAGGACCGGCCAGGACTAGCACACAGCTGCGAAGGAAGTGGTCCCACCATATGAAAACCAAATAGAGGTGGACTCGGTGACATAGCAACACACGTGATAACTCACAATGAGTTCCCGACAGCAAGGGGGATGGAAACAGTTCAGTGTCAGTCACATACACATACACACACACACACACACACACACACACACACACACACACACTTGACTAATACCTTTGTTAAATACAGCTAATTTTTTTTTTGGCCATGTGACGTGGCATGCAGGATCACAGTTCCCCGACCAGGGATCGAACCCGTGCCCCCTGCAGTGGAAGCGTGGAGTCTTAACCACTGGACCACCAGGAAGTCCCAATACTGCAAATTTTATTTCTCTTTGATAAGTTCTCCCTTTGATATAGACTTGAATTATGTCAAGTTATAAAATGGCTCAGTCATATACAAATGATAAATAAGACACTTAGTAAATAATCCACTTTTTCTCCCACAAGTTCTTACCTTCTTCTCCTAAACAGCTTGCCGAGCACTCAAACTGCTGGTACTAGTTAGGAATATTTAAAAGTGATGGTTCCCATGTTTATATATTTCACGTAATAAGTTTTTTATTCCCAAAGCAACTACTCAACAACTCTCAGAGCCAATAGGATATTTATTGGCCAGGGAAAAGCAAGAGAGAGGAGGAAAGGCAGGTGTAGGGCTCATGGCCCGTATCAGGGGCCATGCAGAGCAAGAGGCTATGGCTGTGCTCTCCTGATTCCCAGGGTCAGACGGCCTTCCTGAAGCAGATGGACAATCTCCTACAGAAGGGTAGTGAGGACAGAGGTGGAAAATGGATCCTCTCACCCTGCTGGAAATTTTCCAAAAGACCTTCCAGAAAAGATCAAATATCCTCTATTGTCGTCCAACCCTGATTCAGTATCAGGAAAGCAAAGCTATTAAGCACCATGCAATAGAGAAAATGACTGTGCAGAGCCATACATTTAGTGTCAAAGCACAGAGGAACCAAATGACACGGTCATCGATGTCCAAACTGAAATCAATCCAGGGTGTGCCAGCTAGTTCACCTGCACCACTGCTGTGCAGAGGCCAGGAAGCAACTGAGAGGGGCGGAGCTACGGAGTCAAAAGCGGAGAAAACCTCTTCTTAAAGCTCCTCCCACATGGGGCATCTTTTGGATATGGCTCCTGGGAAAGCAGGGGATACAAGTTCAGGACAATATCCCTGGCAGATTACATTTTCCAAGGATAGTTATGGCAATATCTTCCACCCCCCCTGCTCCTCCACAATGTAACTTTGCCACTTCTGCCCTTGAGAGGTGGGGTCCCTGTCCCCCATCTCAAATCAGGGCGGGCTTGTGACTGTGTCAACCGAGAAATAAACTTCTGAGTGTTCTGGAACACTGGTACTCGGAGCCCTGAGCCACCACGTACATCGTCCAATTAAGCCAAAGCTGCCATGCTGGAGAAGCCACACGCAGGCCCTCCAGTCCACGTCCCAGCTGAGTGCCAGCTATCAGCACCATGACAGCTCAGGTGTCAGCAGTGGGACTGAGCCACAGGGCACGTCCAGCCAGGCCGACATCTGACTGTGTCCACATGAGAAGCCTCAAGCCAGAACTGCTCAACTGAGCCCTTTCCGAGTTCCTGATGCACTAAATCGTGGGCAAAATTAAAGGACTATTTTAAGCCGCTAAGTTTGGGGGTGATTTATTACACAGCGATAGTAAAGAGACTATACATGTATGCAAGTGAAATCCTCAAGTTGCACAATCTCAGACTTTTCATCCTTGGCGTAATTATTTCTCTTCTGCTATTTCATACGCTGTGTGTGTGGATGACAGACCACGATGTCATGAGCTGACCGCCTTCAGGAGGCTGAAAAGGGAACATTGGCGGGAACTCCGCCTCCAAAGGCTGAATTGGCTCAGCCTGCAACGAGACTGAATGCCCTGATTTTCGAGGGTGGACCTGATAAGTGAGCAGAAGAGAGGCAAGTACCCAGGTCATGTGGTTTGAAAGGTAATTACCTCTAAAGCCCTTTACCTTCACACCAACCATCTCTTCCACCAAACTATAAAAGTGTGTGGGATTCTACCATCAGAAATTAGGTCCTTGGGGTTATCAGAATTTTTAGTTTTCCGATAAAGTGGTAGAAAAAAGAAAACCAAGAAAGCGAATGCAGCTTAACATAAAAAGGAACATTCTAGAATTAAAGAGCTGGTGAGTATTAGGAAGTGAGCTCTCTGTCATACAAGATGTTCAAGAACTGGTCACCTACGGGGGACATAAACACCGTTAGGTTGGATCAGGAATTGGCAAGCTTCATCTGTAAAGGAGTAAATAGTAAATATTTTTGGTTTTGTGGGTCATATGGTCTCTGTCACAACTGGTCAGCTCTGCCGTTCTTGCTTTTTTGTAGCGCGTGCACACACACACACACGCACACACATACACAATGTACAAACGAGTGGGTGTTGTAGTCTAACAAAACTTGATTTCCCAAAAATGGGTGTCAAGCTGGATTTTGCCCCGTTTGCTGACCCCTGGGGTTTTTTTTTTTCAATTTTGGGCCATGCCACACAGCATGTTCCCTGACCAGGGATTGAACCCACACCCCCTGCATTGGAAGCGTGGAGTCATAACCACTGGGTTGCCAGGGAAGTCCTGACCCCTGGCTTAGATTAATCTCCAACATCTTTTTCAACCCTGAGAGTCTCTGATACATTAACTTTCAAAATGCCAACACCCCCAGTAGTGGTCTCTTAACAGTCTGAACTTGACCCTGGAATTAGTTCTCAATCTAGACCCATGAGAATGGACACGGGTGGGCCCCAGGGATGGTCGGGGAGAGGTCAGTATGCAGAGGAGGGGAAAGGGCAAAGAAAACTCTGGTCCTGCTTGACCTTCAGAGTACAGATGACATAAAATCAGAGAGGGTCCCTACATGACCAGCTTCTGTGGGAGCCCATCTGCCCACAACCTCACCCCCGCCAGCAGACGGAGATCAGGGACAAGGAGGGGGCTACTTGCTTTAATCACTCACATGTTGAAATGGATGACGTTGATGTATGCTCATAGCAGGAGAGGAAAAAAGGCCAATCTCATCACTCCGGTGGGAGCCAGGTTGAAAGCCAAAACCCAGTCCCTAGAGCTGAGCCTCCACTCAACCAAGAGAACCTGCTCTCTAAGGGGAACCGAGATGGAAGAGGAAAACAAGCCCTCAAAGCCTTAACAACAAGGAAAAACATGAAGAGACTTTCAGAATTTTTTCCTTTGCCTTTTTTTATTCTTTCCATCTACTGCCTTCATTTTATGTCATTCTGAACTGAGTACATTTCATAGAAATTATCCAAGGAGAACTTGTACCTTTTAAGAAAAACAGAGCGTTCAGGATAACTACAAGGGCATTATTCACCTGTTAGAAATTAGAGGCAAAACCCTGTTCCCGGATGCCCAGGTGTTGGGAGGCTCCTCCTGAGTCGTGCTGGCCCCTTTTCCTGCTGCCACTTCAGGCACCACCTGAAGATGCGAACACGCGTCGCAAAGGCTTGGCCACGCAGCCGCCCACCCACCAAAGGCTCTGTCATCACTCAGACCCCGAGAAGTCAGTCCCAGTGGCCTCTCCCGTGGGTTCCCGCCTTTGATGGTTTTATTCTTCCACTGCAGTGGCTCCGGACCTCCAGATCTCCACACAGGGGAACTGCCCAGCATCTGCCCCCCAGCTCCCTGCCTCGTGGCCCTGCAAGACCAGGGCCCTGCGTGGGTCCCCGAGAGGAAGGGGCGCAGAAGAGAGCTTGTCTGGGCTCGGTTATCATCACATTCACTTTTTTGCCTTCCCCTGTCTCGTCTGTCCTCACTGTGGGATGCGGAAGACTGAGGCATGCAAGCAGCCGGGCTTTTGTGGGGTGCAGTGTGTCCGTGTGAGGGTACATGGGCCTCTCCTGCCTTGTCTAGTCCAGCATGCGGATCTCACC
Organism: Phocoena phocoena; assembly: GCF_963924675.1. Lineage (NCBI taxonomy): Eukaryota > Metazoa > Chordata > Mammalia > Artiodactyla > Phocoenidae > Phocoena > Phocoena phocoena. The sequence continues at coordinate 106,182,235 of NC_089225.1, read as the reverse complement.
AGGACCTTAACACACAGCAGATGCTCAAAACTTGTGGATTTGTAGCAAATGGCTTAACTCAGTACTTTTAAATGTCTAAATGCAAGATAATGAATAATAGCTAATTTGTGTAGCAAGCTTAGGTATCCCAGGAGGGCTTTTCAAGATATGTCATATCTGATAAGACAAGGTTACCCGTCTTGAGGGGGGGTGGGGGGAGGAATGTTGTAGTGAAGGGCCAGGAGGCAGCTGTTTTCCTATTTGTCAACCATGATAGGAATATACCAGCATTTTAATTCCCTATATGGCCATAGTGGGATTATTAGCTGAATACTATAGCCTTGTGGTCCCCAAAATGAACTAGAAGGCAGTCTGGGACAGATGTGCCCTTGAGACTCATAATTTAGTATTATCTTCCCAATGTATGAAGAACTACTTCAGAAGGGCAAACGGTACCAAGTTCTCAGTCTCAGGACCCGGCTCGCTCTGGAGCTTCGGATCGCAGGAACCTCAGGCTGACTGTTCCCAGCTCGGCAGCCCCTTTATCTCACCCACTCCCTGCAGTTCATGCTTTCCTGGCCTTGCAGCTTCCCTAGCTGTGGGTCCTCCATGGTTCCCAGCAGCATTCCACGCTCCTGATACACTCATCTGATATCAAAACACCTGCCCTGGGCCTCATCCCCTCAGTTCTCTGCTCTGGAGGGGAAGAGTGGGAAGGGAAAGCTGGGCCCCTGAATTGAGAACCAGTGGGCTCCAAAGACATTTGCTTGGTAACTTTGCCCTGGACTGTCCCTGTTCACAGGTGTCACTTAAATTCTGAACCTCAGGTCTTGGTGCTGGGACTTCCTTTCCTTTCTTCTTCTCCGCAGTTCGAGAAACTTTCCCTGCAAGTCTCATCCCCTCCACGCTTCTCACACCTTTGGGTTCTCTGTTAAATTTAAACAGAACATAGAGAGGACCTTTTGCTGATCTGTGATGCTGTTTAAAATGCCCTGAGGCAAACTTCCTGACAGGCGTACACCCTTCTAATCCCCAAGACAGAGTTTTTCAAAGAAAAGGGGAGCAAAGAAGCCATGATTCTGGACTGAACAAGTAAAAAAATGCTTTCCCACAGCAACTGTTTTGCTGTCGGCAATTAGAGAAAGTTTGACTTCCACAGAAGGAGCAGGACAAGATCTGCAAAGAGAGGAGGACTTCTGACTCATCCAAGCTTTCCTCATGCCTTAGAAAGGCCCGCTCTGTGCCTGGGGCCACCTGGAATCCACCACAGAGGAGAGCCATGGAATCAATCACAGCAAGGTACATAGGCCACGTGTGAGTCAGGATCCTGGAACTTGCAAGGGATGGATCTCAACTCAAACTGGCTCAAGAGCACAAGTGGTTCATGTAATAGAAAAACACAGAAGATTCTGGAAAGCATGGCTGGGCCCAGCTGCTCAAATGAGGGCATCTTTTCTTTGTTTCTCAACTCTCGACTCTGTTCTCTTTGTGCGGACTTTAACCTTAAGTCATATATACACGCATTCCCCAATAATTCCACGAGGTAGGAAAAGTTGCCCCGAGTAGTGTGAGGCTTGGGTCCTACCAGCTCCGCGAGTCCAGCAGAGACCGCCTCTTTCTAAACTAAGTGCTGGGATTGGGGGTGATTGGCTCGGTTTGGGTCACAAGTTCATTCCTAAACCAATTTCTATGGTCAGACAGCAAGAATGCCCCAATAGGCTGGGCCTGGATCCTGGAAGTACAGCAGAGCTCTCACCAGCAACAGCTCCCCAAGGGAACACCAGGCTGCTGATGGCAGGAGAAGGAAGAACAGACTCTGGGCAGGTGGCAACGGCAGAGGTGCCCTCCAGAGGACCAGAGGTGTACAAACCCGTGGGTGCACACAACAGGTCCTGGTCACTTGGATCTGAAGGAACTAGGTTGAGTGGAGTCAGGAAAAAGAGTAAAGAATTAGGGCTTCCCTGGTGGCGCAGTGGTTGAGAGTCCGCCTGCCGATGCAGGGGACGCGGGTTCGTGCCCCGGTCCGGGAAGATCCCACATGCCGCGGAGCGGCTGGGCCCGTGAGCCATGGCTGCTGAGCCTGCGTGTCTGGAGCCTGTGCTCCGCAACGGGAGAGGCCACAACCAGTGAGAAGCCTGCGTACCGAAAAAAAAAAGTAAAGAATTAGAAGGAATTCCAGGCTAAGGAAGGAAAAAGCACATGGAAACATGGAGGCATGAACTGAGGAAAATCCACTTTGCCTGGATCACTGATGGCACAGAGAAGTAGTAAGAGATGACACCAGAAAAGTGAGCTGGGCTCAGATCAAGGTCTTTAAACAGCCAGTTAGGGAGTTGGGATGCCTGTTCTTCAAGGCAGCTGTAGCCTGCAGGAACCAGGGGGTGCGTCCCTGAGTTATGTTTTGTTTTGTTTTTGTCTAGAAATATATACCCAATGGAGGCTGCGCGATGTGGTGGTGAAGTGCAGGGACTCTGGAGCCAAACTCCCTTGATCCAAATCCCAAGCTGTGTGTACCTGGCAAGTTCCTTCACTTGTTCGTGCCCCTGTTTACTCACCTATAATTGGGGGAATAAAAGCATCTCCATTGTGGAGGTGTGAGGATTGAGTAACAGAGTGCGTAGCGCGGCGATTACTCGGACTAGCCAGCACACACCACTGGTCGACCAGTTGAGCGGCGCCACCTACCAGCCACACTGCTGTGTGAACCACTTGATTCATGACGGGACCATCCCTCCAGTCCCACTGCTGTAACCAACTTCTTCAAACTCAGTTAACTTAGCGAGCGTAGATTCCACTTCCTTCCTATAGCCCTTTGTTGGAAAGCTGATTAGAAGCTCTGCGGTCGTGGGCAGGAAAGGATGTGCCAAAGGGTGTGTTTTACCCGTCATGATTGGGTGGAAAGCCAACTTCTTCATCGGGTACCCCCAAAACATCATTATTTGCAAATTATTCTTCTTGGGCCCATTCAGTTTCTCCAAAGGAAGTTTCGTCCTGTCTCCTGTTTGAGAAATATGCTCCAGACCGCTGGGGCAGAGCAGGTGAAAGGTGCTGGGGGGTCTCACCGTTCGGTGAGCAGAATGCACCCCTGCCCGCTCTCTGCCACAGCCCCACTTTCTGTCCTGCCTGCGCCCACATCTAGTTCAATTTCTCCAGAAAATAACCTCACTGTGGGTTGGGAGATGGGCAGTTCCCTGGCTAATTGTCTGATCCAATTAGTCTGGAGTGTGGTTTGACCATCTGGAATTTTTTAAAACTCCCAGGTGATTCTAACATTCAGCCAATGCTTGAAACCACTGCCTTTAAGTAACGCGTCCCAAATGTCAGTTATTTGCCTACCATCTTGCTGAACGATGATCTACTTAAAATTTTCGTTAAATGAATTTGTCTTTTAACTTAAATTGTATTTTCAAAGGGAGTGTCATATCATTAGTGTAAATGGAAAACTAGTCTACCCCTTGCCAAGACCAACCTAAACGTATAAAAGAACAATGCAACCCTCTCCTCGCTCCCCTCAGCCTCCTTTGTTTTACGTTATAACACTTGTCACCACCTGAAATATTGCATATTTTATTCTCCCCTAGAATATAGGCTCCATGAGCACAGGGGCTCCTGTTGGCTTTGCCCAGGGTAGCATTCTGCATCATCTGAAGCTAAACTGGCACAGTGTAAGCTCTCAGTAACTCTTGTTAAATAAGTGCATAAATAAAGGAAGCCATAGATAAATAAATGAAAACAAACAAGGTTATTAATTCCAGCTAGATAGGGCTACTGCAGGATGACTACTAAGCCTGCAGCCTGCTCTCGCCCTTAATAAATTAGAGAGAGGTATTAAAGACCTTTCTACTCCTAACTGAGACTTTCTCCTTGACTATTCAAAGGACTAAACAAGAATTGGACATGCATGTGTTTTTACTGATTTGTCAGCACCTAGAAACAGTGTCAGGCACCTTATAGGAGCTCAATAATATTTTGTAATGCATGAAAGAGACGCAGTGTTAGCCATTGCTAGTCACTGCACAGCTGAAAATCACCAGCCTTCCCATCTCAATTTCTGAAAGGTATTGCCTCAAGTCATCCTGACAGACTGTCCTGATACCCAGGAAGCACATCCTCCTATTTTTGCAGCCAACACAACCTCTAGGAATAATGTCCCCCTCACTCCTCTCAGGTATATCCAAATTGAGGTGGGCCAGATCATTGTTTCATCCTTCACATTGACAAACCTCTCTCCATGTGTTACCGAAAATGGGGTCTGGCTCCTCACCACTCAAAAGCCAATACTCGCGAGGCAAGGCTGGTGGAAAGGAAAGTTTGCTTTATTTCAGAGCCTGGCAACTAGAGGAGAGGGTGGACTCATGTCCAAAGGCCGACTCCCCCAGTTGTCGGCCTCCGAAATGAAGCAAACTTTCCTTTCCTCCAACCTCTTCTCCCGAGTATTGGCTTTTGAGTGGTGAGCAGCCGGACCCCACTTTTGGTAAACCACGTGAAGCGCATTTGATGGTGTAGGGTTTCTTTTTTCCTTTTTTTTTTTTTAACCCCATGTATCCTAAAGACCCCACTGTCATTCAAGTGAATACAACCCCAGGCTAGTTACACATCCAATACGATGCTGACCTCAACTACAGTGAAACCTGGCTAACCATGTTTCGTGTAAGAGCAGCTAAGTAAACAAGGTAACCCCCATCATTCGGTCCACTCACACCAAGGCAAAAGCCATTGAGAGCTGGGCTCGGGATTGAACCAACCATTCATGACAAGAGTTTTGAAAGACAGCTCCCTCGTCTGGCCATCTTCGTCCCCGTGGAGCTATTCACACAACGAATTGGAAACAAGCACATGGCTTAGGTCGACATCTTTATTTAAACACCCTCTCCCATATTCCACCTGATTATCTCACCCCACAAGGGGAGAGGGGACCACAGTAAAGTACTTAGAGAACAATTCTGAGGGACGCTCTTTTCTGCAAATGTTCACTCCCCTCCGCTGAGCAGGTTGCTCTCCTGCTCTGATTCACCCCATCCTGCTCCAGGGGCACAGGTGGGCTCACCTTCCACAATCTGAATGCACAAGGAGGCTCGTAAAAGAGGCATGAGAGAGGTAGACAGGGCAGGAGGAACCCAGGGGAACTGAGAGGTATTACATCTGAGCAAAGGAAACTCCTCGTAGCTTTCCTGTATTTTCCAGGACTGCCTAAGATCTGAAACCAAAGGCTGGGAAACAGGAAAAGAAAAAGCAGTGAGATTTGCCACAGTTTCCTGCAATACTGTTAATGAAGGTCACAAGAGCACTGTTTGATACTACATGGAATTCAGCACCAAAAAAATTCAGTTAGAAAATAACATGCTACGTGCTACGTGCCAGGCATTGTTCTAAGAACTTTACATACTTTCTAAATTCTTCTTTACTCCTAAATACTTCAGGGAGCATTTCCTAAAAACAAGGACATTCTCTTACATTACCACAGTAAATTTTTCAAAATAAAAAGTCTAACAAAGTTATAATACGGTTACCTAATCTCTGGCTCTGAATCAAATTTGGCCCGCTGTCCCACTCCAATTGGTAAAAGCAATCACACGCTGCGTTAAGTTGTCATGGTCTCTCTCATCTCTTCTACCCTGGACCGTTCCTGAATCTTCATTTATCTTTCATGCCGCTGACCTTCTTGAAGAGTACAGGCCCTGTTATGTTTTAGAATATCCCTTAATTCAGGTTCGTCTGATGCATCCTCACAATTCGATGTAGGTTATGTATTTTTTTGGTCAAGAGTCTCACAGAAGGGATGCTGTGTGCTTAGTGCATTACCCTGGGAGGCGTGGTGATTGACTTCATATAGTCTAAGTCATTTAATACCTCACCACAACCCAAAGGGTTAATCTCCTCGTCCTCTTTTTCTTCTTGTTCCCATTTTACAGAAGATCACACTGAGATGTAGAGATGCTAAGTAACCTCATTAAAGGTGAAATAAGTGATGCAAGTTGGGATTTGAATCCAGGCAATGAGGCTCCAGGGTGTATGCTCTGAACCACTGCCTCTCCAAAGGCCTCTGCTGGAAGGCAGTTTTCTCTCAGAGGTGGCATGGGTTTCAATGACACCATTAACACAACGTTAGAAACAAGTCTCCTAATTATATGCCAGGCACTGTGCCAACACGGTGCTTTACATGCATCGTCTTATTTAATGCTTTCAGCATCCCTTTGATGTAGTTCTGCCAGCATACCCACTCGAGGGTGAACGCACAGGCTCCACAGAACAGAGGGGAGAAGCGGGCCTTCCAGCTCGGCTCTGACCTCACCACCTGGATGCCCAAGCTCTGGATGCTCTTAGCTTCTGCCACGCATGCTCTGCTGCTTTGCAACCAGGAAGAGGACAGCTCCTGGGTTTTCATAACCACTGGTTACACAGTCCTAAGGGTTTTCTAACGCTGGCCTTCGGCCTTCACAATACAGTGAAATCATCTGAGCCTCTCTGGCAGAGGTCCAGCTGGGGGACTGGTCTGGGGCTGGAAGATCCACCAGTGTCTCCGAAAGAGCCCCGGAAGTTCAATTTGTTCTCAAGGTGAAGAGAAAACTGGAGACTTGAGACACAAGGGCAGGTCAACACGAGCGAGAGTCAGGAGGAAAGCCCAAGTCAAGGGCAAGACAGAGCGAAGAGGTCCAAGAACATTGCTACAATAGCTGCAGCCCATTCTGATTCATCTCTGGCTAATAGGTTTCCTAGGTTTATCTGTCGAGCTTAAAGGTACAGGGTAGATGTATAAGAAATCCACCAAAAATGATCATAGAAAAGAGAACCACCTTCCTCCCATGTAAAATAGAAGAACCTGCTTTACTGATTCTCCCTTAAACTATCTATACATTGTTCTTCAATAGCTTGTACTAATTTTACTAGATAACACGTTTGTCTCACAAATGAGACGTGGTTCAAGTACTTCTCCCAAACTCCTTTCCTCTTAAATTTAGGGCATTCACATCTCATGTCTTCAACTGCTTCCATCACAACCATTTGCTCCTGCAAATAAAGGTACAGTGAGGTCGTGACTGACAAGAAAAACTGTTAGGTGTTTCTCATCCAGACTCAGTCCTATTTATTGATGACCTTCTCAAAGATTATGATGTGGAGTTGACTTCTGAATGCTAAGCATATGCTTGTTTAATGCCAATGATCTATTTTTGAACACTCAAAATATTTTTAAAATAGTATAAGTTGCAAGTGTGCTCTGTTTCATGGGAAATAAAATTTAACTCCTGTTTATATACTGATATATAAACATTTCAGTATATGAGGATTCTTCTAGCCTCTGAAGGAGTCACTGCATTTCCATTAGTGCATACTCTGACAGCATTTAAAATTAGATTGGATCTACATGACACTTTTCAGGAAAATGGGTATTAAATAAAAGAAGAAAAACCTATAGGTTCAAGAAAAAGCCATAATCATTTGCTAGTATCACTGATTTCATAAAAAATTTTAAAAATAATTTATAATATTAGCCAACAAAACTATAATACAACCCCCATGAACCAAGCATTACTTCTTTTAGGACACATGTGAGAAAATGTTTAATTTCCAAGTTAGAGGCAGAACTGGAGTTTTAGACCTTGTACTTTTATGAAAGCATATGCTACTACATGAGGATATTGGTTATTTTTATCAGAAAGAAAAATGTAAGAAACGTGGAAGACTAATGTAAGGACAGGAACATGTTGCTAATCTTGCTATGTATCGCTTCACCCTTGATGGGCTCTTTGAATTTGAAGCCAAGGTAAATGTAAGCTTGTAACCACCCCTGCAGGCAGGAGAAGTTTTGTGAGTGCTTTGGGATGAAGTCTGGGGAAGTCCTAGACCAAGAAGAAAATCCTGAGGTGCCTGAGATTTCTCTTACATCCTGCTTGTTATAAACACCCCTTTAGAAAAGCAAATGGGCTCCTCACGTAATCTCATGAACTAGACCTGCAGGAACCACAAGGGCTCTGTTGCAGCTTGTCCATCAGACAGGTATGTGCGGGCAGCGAGACCAAGGGTGAGGCTGCAGGAACCCGAAGCAGAACATAGGCTGATGAACTTAAAACTAATACGCTTTTCTATTGATATGCATTAGACAAATGTATAACTGGAACATCACAACCACGATTTTATGGACAATATTGCTTAAGATGAGGAAGGTATTTATTTATTTATTATAAAATATTGGCTATATTCACTGTGCTGTACAATATATCTTTGTAGCTTATTTAATACATAGTAGTTTATACCTCTTAATCCCCTGCCCCTGTTTTGCCCCTCCACCCCCCACTAGTAATCACTAGTTTGTTCTCTATATCTACGAGTCTCTTTTGCTACACGCATTCGTTTTATTTTTTTTTCACATGTAAGTGATAACATGCAGTATTTGTCTTTCTCTGTCTGACTTATTTTACTAAGCGTAATACTCTCCAGATTCATCCATTTTGTCGCAAACGGCAAAATCTCATTCATTTTTATGCCTGAGTAGTATTCCATTGTATATATATATATATATATATATATATATATATATATATATATACCACATCTTCTTTATCCATTCATCTGTTGATAGACACTTAGGTTATTTCCATATCTTGGCTTTTTAAAATAACGCTGCTATGAACATTGGGGTGCATGTATCTTTTAGAATTGGGGTTTTCATTTTCTTCAGATATATACCTGGGAGTGGAATTGCTGGATCATATAGTAATTCTATTTTTAGTTTTTTGAGGAGCCTTCATGCTGTTTTCCACAGTGGCTTCCCCAATTTGCATTCCCCCCAACAGTGTACAAGGATTACCCTTTCTCCTTGCCAACATCTGTAATTTGTGGTCTTTTTGATGATACCCATTCTGACAGGTGTGAAGTGACATCTCACTGGATTTCGATTTGCATTTCTCTGATGATTAATGACGTTGAGCATTTTTTCATGTGTCTGTTGGCCATCCATATGTCTTCTTTGGAAATATATCTATTCATGTCTTCTGCCCATTTTTTGAGTTGTTTGTTTTTTGATATTGAGCTGTATGAGGTGTTTGTATATTAATATACTGATATTAGCTGTTAATATACTGATATTAACCCCTTATCAGTCGTATCATTTGCAAATATTTTCTCCCATTCAGTAGGTTGTCTTTTCATTTTGTCCATGGTTTCCTTTGCTGTGCAAAAGCTTCTATGTTTAATTAAGTAGAAGGTACTTAAAGAACAGAGTTAATTAATTCATTGTATCTTGGACTTCAGGTACATAGAAGTGGATTCATTATGCTTAGATTATAACCCATTCTCAGTACTGGTTCATATATAGTCCACTCCAGTAATTTTGGTGAAGGTGGGGTAGGGGGACTTTCCATTTTTTATTTTTTGCAATTCAATGATTTTTCATAGATTTGTACAACCATCACCAAAATCACTTCTAGAACATTCCATCACCCCAAACAAGCCCTGTACCCATTAGCAGTCACTGTCTATTTCCTCCCCTACATCCCCAACCTAGGTACCAGTAACCCACTTTCTGTCTGTTTGTACCTATTCTGGACATTTTTTATAATTGAATCATACAGTATGTGGTATTTTGTGACTGACCTCGTTTACTTAGCATAATGTTTTCAAGACTCATCCATGTTGTAGCATGTATCGGTCCTGCATTTATTTTTATTGCTGAATAAAGTTCTATTATATGGATATATCTCATTTTATTTATCCATTCATTAGTTGCCAGACATTTGGGTTGTTTCCATTTTTTGACTATTAGGAAGAATGCTGCTCTGAACATTCATGTACAAGATGTTGAGTGGACGTATGTTTTCGTTACTCTTGGGCATTTACCTTGGAATGGAAACGCTGTGCCATATGGTAATTCTATGTTTAAAGTTTTGAGGAATTGCCAAACTGTTTTCCAAAGCAAAGTATATGAGGGTTCCAGTTTCCCCGCATCCTCACCAGCACACATTGGTCAAGTTGACACATAAAATTAACCATTACAGTCTACTGCATTAAGCTTGCAGGGGTGTGGGCGGGCTGCCTTCTATACTGAGAGATGGGTGGAATGATGGTCTGGGGTAACCATGTGGTTCTAGGTCATGTTCGTTTCTGAATTGGCTATAAAAATGGGACAGTCGAGGTGGCACTTTAGGGTATTACTCTAACACCTTCAATATTCTGTGCTAGAACTTCCTCAAAAGCTGATTTTCTCCCACTCTCTGCTTAATCCACACCATTAAGGCAACAAATTTAAGGCAAAGATTGTCCACATCCTTAGTTGCACCCCAACTCCAACGTGGCGTGATGAAATCAGTTGAATGCATGATAAAAAAACTAAGAGGAAAGGATTTTAGAAGCATCACTTGAATCATTTTATCTTCTTAAGGGACAAGGTTATTACCTGATACAATTAAGTTAAAAGTGAGATTACTCTTGTGGAACAATATGTAATTTGCCTAGAAATCAAGAGATGATGTCAGGGTCTTGTACCTCAGATACCTGAAAAATGTTCAGTGCTTGTCTTTTACATTCTAATGTACAATGGCTTTCTATTCATTTAACCCAGGCACACCAACCGGTGACTCACACATAGGAGGCTCCTTTGCTCCAGGTCTGCTCTCAACCTACCTGTGTCAACAAGAGACTGCCAGGCAGTTAAGAGCAATGAAACTTGTGAAGACAAAATGATTTCTTAGAAAAGCCTTCTATGGGAAATGAAATCAGTGTCTTGAAGAGACATCTGCACTCCCATGTTCATTGCAGCATTATTTACAAAAGCCAAAATAGGAAAACAGCCTAAGTGTCCACTGATGGATGAATGGATGAAGAAAATGTGATATATACACAATGGAACATTATTCAGCTATAAAAAAAGAAAGAAATTCTGCCACTTGTGACGACGCAGATGAACGTGGAGGACATTATGGTAAGTGAAGGAAGCCAGGCAGAGAAAGACAAATACTGTATGATCTCACTCATACGTAGAATCTAAAAAAAAAAAAAAAAGTTGAACTCATTGAAACGGAGTAGAATGGTGGTTGTCAGGGTCTAGGGGGTGGGAGAAACGGGGAGATGGTGGTCAAAGGGTACAAACGTTCAGTTATGAGATGAGTAAGTTCTGGAGACCTAATGTACAGCAGCATGGTGACTACAGTTAACAATACTGTAAGGTATACTTGAAATCTGCTGAGACAGTAGATCTTAAGTGTTCTCACCACCACCAAAAAAAAGAAAAAGTAACTACATGAAGTGATGTGTTCATTAACTTGATTGTGATGTGATAGTCATTTCACAATGTACCTGTGTATCATCACATAGCACACTTTAAATATATACAATTTTATTTGTTGATTATACCTCAGTAAAGCTGGAAGGGAAAAAAAGAAAAGCCTTTTTGTGGGCATTCTAGTTGTGAAGTACCCATGGTCCAGAGGAGAAGCTTCACAGAGAGCAGATGAGAGGTGGCCTGGGGTGGTGTGCAGTGGGGTGAGGACTGGCTTTCAAAGGGCGCAGGAAAGGGCTTCCCTGGTGGCGCAGTGGTTGAGAGTCCGCCTGCCGATGCAGGGGACACGGGTTCGTGCCCCGGTCCGGGAAGATCCCACACGCCGCCGTGCGGCTGTGCTCGTGAGCCATGGCCACTGAGCCTGCGCGTCCGGAGCCTGTGCTCCGCAACGGGAGAGGCCACAACAGTGAGAGGCCCGCCTACAGCAAAAAAAAAAAACAAAGGGCGCAGGAAAATTCTGGAGTTATTTGATGGAGGTGATGGTTCCACAGACTTAGCTGAAACTCATCAAGTTGTACATTTAAATATATACAGTCCATACTTCATCAATCATACCTCAATAAATCTAAAAGATTTCAGAGGGGGAAAAAAAGACTTAAAAATCTTACAGACCTCTTTTCAAACAAGATGGATCATCTGCACTTAAGGTATTTGCCAGGAACCCCATCTTGACTTACCGTCAAAAGCCTGGTTGAAATGGGTGATATCTGAGAAGGTCAGGCCAAGGGAATACTAACCATCCATTTGCTCATGTTCCGATCAGCAAAAGTAAAACGTTTGGACCACATAAGCCTGGTGCTTCATCGAAATGTCCTCACTTTCTCATAATGTTCTCAATTATTTTTAGTCAAAATTTGATAATGTGGATATTTTTTTTTGCAAAAAAAAAAAAAAACAGAAACAAGAAAGGAAGGGGAAATGGAAGAAAGAAGGAAATTTATGATAGCTAGAATAATGGTCCTTCAAAGATGCCCACATCCTAATCTCTGGACCCTGTGAATATGTTACCTTACATGGCAAAGGGGAATTAATGCAGATGGCATTAAGATTGTTGATCAGCTGACCTTAAAACAGGCAGATTATTTGGATTATCCAATAATCCAATTACCACTGCTAGGCCAAATGTAATCCCGAGAGCCCTTAAAAGTGGAAGCAGGCGGGACTTCCCTGGTGGTGCAGTGGTTAAGAATCCGCCAAAGCAGGGGACACAAGTTCAGGCCCTAGTCTGGGAAGATCCCACATGCCGCGGAGCAACTATGCCGGTGCACCACACTACTGAGCCTGTGCTCTAGAGCCCGTGAGCCACAACTACTGAGCCCACGTGCCACAACTACTGAAGCGAGCACACCTAGAGCCCGTGTTCCGCAACAAGAGAAGCCACCGCAATGAGAAGCCCAAGCACTGCAACGCAGAGTAGCCCCCGCTCGCCGCAACTAGAGAATGCCCGTGCACAGCAACAAAGACCCAACGCAGCCAAATAAATTAATTTATTAAAAAAAAAAAAAAAAAAACAGTGGAAGCAGGAGACAGATGTGAGTATGCAGAAAGGCACAGAATGGTGCACAGAATTGCTGGCTTTGAAGACAGAGGACATGGCCGGGAGCCAGGGGGTGTGGGCACCCTCTAGAAGCATGAGCGCCCCCCTAGAGCTGCCAGAAGGAACACAAACCTGCCAACTCCTTGATTTTAACCCAGTAAAATCCATTTCGGACTTTTGGCCCCCAGAACTATGAGATAATAAACCTGTGTTGTTTTCAGTCACTAAGTTTGTGGTACTACATTACGATAGCAATAGAGAACTACTACAGAGTCCTTCAAGTGAGGTAAAAATAGCACTGGCTTCATTTATTCACACAGTCATTTAACAAATATTGAAAACTTTCCCTGGGCAAAGCATTGTGTTGGGAACAGAGTAGGTACACGTGGAAATGAAATCTGTACCTACGAATGCAAGAGCCAGGCAACAGTTAGATACCGGGGAAAGCGCAGGGAGAGGTACCACCCAGGATGGGACAAAGAATAAGGGATTTTCAGTCCCCTTTGGCTGAGAACACTTGCAGGGCCCGCCCGACTCTTCCCTCACGAACTGCCATATTTTGCGGTCCAGCCTTGGCTGAGGGCTTTTTTCATCACTTCTCCCCTATCTCAGAGAAATGGAAGATACTTCCATTCCCACCTGCATCTTAGGTTTCGGGCCCTTTCCTCCAGCTATAAACATGCCGAGCATTAGCGAACCTCAGTCAAAGCTGGAAACTACAGCCGGCCACGAGAGTGTGCACGTGAGGTGACTGCAATTTTTTTTTTTTTTTCCTGCCAAACCAGAATTAGCCGGTATAGGAATGAACGAGCACGGAGATTTGAAATTGCACGGATTGGAAGGAAGCTCAGGTTAGGTTCGGGCACCTCCAAACGCACCATTTTTAAAACCACACGGACTGAGGCCTCGAGCTCCAAGCTCCACAAAACGGAGCTGGCCCGGCAGCGAGCGGCAGAGGCGCCGGGAGCCCGCACAGCGCGCCGAACCGGGCGGAGCGCAGAGCCGCGGGCACCGGCACCTCCAGGATGATAGGCGACGTTGCCACAAATCTCTCCGCCCAGCCGCTCAGGGGGCTCCGAGGGAAACAGCAAGTTCGGGGATCGGGGCGGGGAGCCCAGTGAGGCCGCCGCCCCGAGGGCTGCGGACAGTGAGTATCCCGGGCCGCGCTGCATCGCGGGCCCGGGGATGGAGCGGCGCCGGGGGCATCTTGGGCTGCGGTGGCCGCTGCGCCCCAGCCGCCCGGGAAGCGGCGGTGCGGGCCCGGGGCCTGGTAGGGGAAGGCGTCTAGAGGGTCGAGGGCAGGGCTGAGCAGAGGCGCGGTGGTCCCGCCCAGGCCGCCCGCCGGGGTGCTACGGAATCGCTGGCGAGGCCACCTCGGGGCGGGCGGGCGCGCCGGGGCGGAACGTGGGCACGCGCCGCGCTCCCACTGCGGCCAGGGCCCCGCGCGCGTCGTCCAGGGCGCACGGTGCCCCTCGGAATCCCCGCCCGACCCCAGAGGCGCGCTGGTTCCCGCGTCCAGCCTTGCTCCTGCCTCCTCTCCCGGCCCGCGTTAGCCACTCGAACTAGCAGTGCTGGGGCGGAGAGGGGGAGACCCGGGCGGGGGCGGGGCGGCTGCGGGACTTCTGGGGGTGCAGGATGCCTCCCCGCGCAGGCCGCCGGGACTGCGATCGGCCTCACTTCCCCGCGGAGCTGGCGAGTTCCGGGCGCGCGGAGACACGCGGGATGCCCGGGATGGGGGCCAGGGGTCTCGGGGTGCCGGGGAAGGGGGAGCACACAGCGCCCGGGAGGGGGCCCCGGGGCGGCGGAGGCGGAGCTCGAGAGATGAGGGTTGGCGCGGAGGCCGGATCGCCGTGGGCCAGCCCAGGGCGTGCGGACGCTGGTACCCCAGAGCGGTTCTGATCAAGGCCCCTTGGGGAGGAAAGGAGAGACTGAAATGGGGCTAGGGACCCGGGGCGGCCATTTCGGGGCTAGACGCCGCCAGGCCACTGACGGTGTTTTAGGAGCTCAATTCTGCTTACCAATTAATTAAGCCGTTTTCTTTCTGCGGAAAAGTTGATCCAGGCTCTCATTAGCAAGGATGAGTAAGGGTTATTATTGGGCATTAGAAAAATTCCTTTTCGCCTTGCCTGGCGTGTGTGTGTGTGTGTGTGTGTGTGTGTGTGTGTGTGTGTGAGAGAGAGAGAGAGAGAGAGAGATAAAATAGGCTTTGGAATCCCTCAGGCCCGAGTTCAAATTTGGCCTCCACCACCGGGTAGTTTAACCTCTCTAAGCTGCATTGCCCCCATTCTACAAATAGTCTCAATTTTCTCATCTGTAAAATGGGGCATTAATATCAACTGGACAGAATCGTTGTGGAGAAGCCGTTAACAGTTCCTGACCCATAGAAGGCATTTATATTTTTAGTTCCCCCTGATACAGCGTGAACCTAGATAGGGTTCCCCGTTTCTCTTGCTCTGTGGTCTCTGCACAGCTCAGTTCCCCAGCCTTGGCTGCTCCAGCCTCTTCAGCCTGTTGGCCTCAAGTGCGCCCTCTAAAGGCTCAAGATGTCCAGTGCACACCCGGTCTAGAGGGCAAATATCGACAGAGCCAAATTACAGATGTGCCCGCCCCACGCCCACGTCTAATGAAGAACCTGCTACCAACATACTCTGTCACCTTTGGGGAAGATTGTATTTTTAATTTTAATTGGGCGCTTTCCCCTTTACCGCTTATTTACAGTGAGCTCACCACATTGTAACATAATCAACAGTAGCCAAATTAAAAAGCAATTACTTGGGCTTCCCTGGTGGCGCAGTGGTTGGGAGTCCGCCTGCCGATGCAGGGGACACAGGTTCGTGCCCCGGTCCGCGAAGATCCCACATGCCGCGGAGTGGCTGGGCCCGTGAGCCATGGCCGCTGAGACTGCGCGTCCAGAGCCTGTGCTCCGCAACGGGAGAGGCCACAACAGTGAGAGGCCCGCGTAATGCAAAAAAAAAAAATCAATGACTTGCTTATAAAACTTGCTCCCCTAACAGAGTTGTGGAAAATTTAATTTCGTTTTAATCTCTGAAACACTCGAACAGGCTATATAGTATTTTCACTTCTGCCAGTTACCAGGTAAATACGTAGCTGACCTCCATGTCATAGCCTGCGTGTGTTACTTCATTTCCCCCATGAATGGTTTCTCTTTCACCGGTAGTAAACTCACTTTAGGGAAGAATGGGGAGTTGACTGTTGATCCCATAATCTTCCATAATCTTCCCATTTCCTTCCTTCAGCTTCTTCAGTGCAAGGCCCTAACGTTATGTGCAGAGCTTCCATTCTAGGTGAGCCCAGAATGGGTTACATTTTACACATCAGTCCTTAGCAGAAACCCCACGCTCACTGCTCCACTTCCCCCAGTGTCCCACACGTGTTGTCATTTTGCATGTGTGTCAGTGTGTGGAAAAGATGGGGGAGCTTGAAGACCGTATGGTGGAGAAAGACTTGGAGCCTGGCGAGAGGTGGCCCAGAAACCCTTCCTGGTTCTCCCTCTCTCTCCAGGTGCAGAGGAGGGGCCTAATGCTCAAATGATTATTTTGTATCTTATTACATAAATGCTGAAATGCTAAAGCAAACTTGGGGGTGAGGGGACAGACGTTTATTCTTCTGTTGCCTTTTGTTTGTTTTCGTTAATCTGGCTGTACAGTCAGATAACTCTGATTAGTCAAAACAGGAATGACTTTTAGAGAGATTTGGGTGTGAAATGCAGACAACCCCATTGCCTGGAAGATCTTCAGGGACCTCCTGCGGATCTGATGGAATTTTGTCTTACCCACCCATAGGCTCCATCTGATACTATTTTCTACAGGCACAGTTGTGCCTCTTTTTTTTTTGTTTGTTTCTTTGCTTTTTACAGCTGTGCCTCTTGAAGAAAACTTTTCCATTAAACGCCATTTAACGTCATTTCTTTATGAACAGATAAACTGGAAATGTCAAGAGCAGCTCAATGGCAACTGCATCTCTTAACCCATAAGATAAATAATTCAGTGAAAATATAAAGTTCTTAACATTGCTTAGAAAAATGCTATTTCAACTCATAAGTTGAAAAAAATATGACTTTTGTATTATTATTATTTCAAAGTCTTTCTTCCATGTAGGTGGGCTTTAGGAAAATGCCAAGTTGTGTGTTTTATCTCATTAAACACAGATTGTAAAACAATGTTGCTATTATTCATCTAAGCCAGTCACACCCCTTATCAAGCTGCCTGGTTCTCCTCTTTCTGGCTCCTTGGGATTCTGTGTACAACTACCAGGGGCGAAGGGAAGACAACCATCAGACACCACTTCGGAACCCTTTCTAGCTTCATCCTCCTGGAACTTTTGACAGGGTAGCTCGGTTATGGGCTGTGAGCTTTGGAGAGCAAGGGTTATCCCATCCCTTTCTATCTCCAGGCAGACTGTCCTCTCGTGGGGGGAGAGGAGGGTGGTGGGAAACACACACACAAGCCTACAGCCCAATGCAGACTAGACTTCCCAAGGGAAGTGGCTCTGAATTGCCACTAATCTACTGTAGGCAAGTAGCTGAACCAGATGATGTTTAAGAGATAGAGAGAGGGGCCTTGACTTTCTTATAATAAAGTTAATATACATTTAGTTAGAATTTTTTTACCAAAGAGATAAAGAAGAGGAAATTACTTGGAAGACAATCGTCCAAAGAATAATCTCCATCAACATTTTAGTTTCACTCGTCCTTTTTTCCTACAGATACATTATTTTTAACAACAACAACAACCAAAAAGGAATTATTTCATGTGCCCCATTTTGTGACCACCTAGTATAATTCAACCTTGGCGTGACCTTCTTTCTCTGTCTTCAAAGAGCCCATACAGTTTTATTTTTGATGGTGCACTTGCATTGCATGGCTATACCACGATTGACTGATTTAACATGTACTCTAATGTTGGATATTAGAGATGTTTGCAGGGGTTTTTTTTTCCTCATTATTTCAAGGTTTCACTATTAGAATTTAGTTGAATCTTGAAGGATGAGCAAAAGAGGACCAGGAGATTAGAAGGAGAGAAGTATGTTCCCGAAAGAAGAGAAGGTCATGCACAAAAGCTTGAGAGACTGTGCCAGGTTCAGGGAGCTGCAGGTGCTTCCATGGGGCTGGAGAGCAGAGTGCAAAGCTGAGGAACAGGAGAAGGGACCTGGCAGAGTGGCAGATAACGCGGGGGGAGAGCCTGGAAGCAGACAGGGCAGTTTGGACTTAATCCTAAGGATAACTCGACCGGGTGGGCAAGTTACATGGTACGATAGCATTTTCCTATTCCCAGCATCCTCAGTAATGGAGAGGTGAAGGGAAGAACGCAGCAGAGAGCAGCAACATGGGCAGGAAGTGTGGTGGCTGAGCACTGGATATCTGTTTAAGAGACAGAATAATTTAAAAGATGAAAATGATGGGTATGAGAGAAATGAAAAGTCAAGATGAGCCCCAGGACAGATCCATTGCTCTTCCACTGGCATCCTTGGTTCCTTAGCACCTGTTTCCGCCCAACAAACTCTTAATCTGGGGATTAGCGAGCTTTTCCTATAAAGAGTCAGAGAGTAAGTATATGAAGTTCTGCAGGTCACATAGCCTTTGAAAAGGTAAAAAAATAATTCTTAGCTCAGGGGCGTACAGAAAGAGTCTGTGCAGATGGCACCGTGTGCTTCCCTAAAAGAGGCTGAGAGCTGGGCACTTGGGCCACAATTTGCTTCTCTGTCGTTTTGTCCACGTCACAACACTGCGGAGAAAAGCCCCATGGTTGGAGGTGTTCCGAGTGTATTTGGGACCGTTTTTTACACCAATTTCCTCCACTGCAACAAAATGATTTTCAGTAATAATCACATGTCATGGTCAGTAATAATCATTATTTTCTGATTTGCTCCTCTGTTTTAAAATTACTTGAAACAAAGAATAGATTTCCATTTTAAAGTCATTATTCAAATTCATGTATCGACTACAAATTTCACTTTCCAAACCAAAGCTTTTCACCTTGCAGCTTTGGCACTCTGTTTTGCTCTTTTAAATTTTAAACAAAACTAAAGTCTGCAGGTGGGCACATAGAGTGACAAAAGTCAAGTAGCTGGCGTCCTGGTCTTCGTCTCCACCATCACTGTGCTGTTACAGTCCATCTTGAATGTCCTGCTAAAGGCAGTGATGTGTGACACCGCAGGCACTGCAGACCCAAACTGAGTCAAAGTGTGGACCAGCAGTTCTGAACTCTTAGGAACTTACTCTCAAAACAGATCTGTGCATTCAGTTGGCCAAAAGGCACATGAAAAGATGTTCAACATCGCTGATAATTAGAGAAATGCGAATCAGAACTACAGTGAAGTATCTCACCTCACACTGATCAGAATGGCCATCATCAAAAATCCGACTACTTACCATCTTTTCTCCATCTACCCCCTGCTTCCTCAAGTCTCAGAGGATGGGTCAGTCTTCCTGATCAAGACCAACCCTGTCCCACCACCTCTGGGATTAGTCATTCTCTCTCTCCTTATCCTCAGTTTTTATGCATACACTCCATTCTCATCCTAAAAAATAAAACAAAACCAGAGACTTCCCCTGACCTGGCATCGTGTCACCTCTAGCTCCATCCAACCCCCTCCTCTTGTTTGAACAACTTGAGAGATAGATCTACGCAAAGCACAGGTCCCATCTTATCTCTTCCTTGTGCAAATGCGGCCACCAACTATTCATTATGTACAGGATAAACTCCAAAATCCTTATCTGGCACATAAGGCTCTTCAAGATCTAGCCCCTGGCTCCCTGGTAACCTGTATGCCATTGTGGTATCCAAATTTCTGTAATCTGATTTCCAATTTTCTAAGCAATTTTCTAGCTTCCCAGGTAAATGCTGGGAATGGGGGTGGATGGAGGGGGTGAAAGTATGTCTTGTATACCAGACATAAATATCACCATTTTTAGAAGACTCTATCTCCCATTGTAAGATAATAAATTGGCCTTCTCCTTTACCAATCTCTCCTGAGTTGGGTTCGTATGAGTCAGTCCCCCTGAGGCTAACCCACTCTAGCTGCATTGAACAAATTGAACACTTGGACCCACAAAACTGAGAACCATAGCCTCTGCCAGGCGCCCACTCAACCCCCCCTCCGCAAGGCCAAGCTACCCTGTCTAAGGCCAGGCATCTTCCTTCTCTAACGTCTTTGTTGTCACCTGTCAGTTTCCATCTCAATAAGGGACACAAGGCATGGGCTTTGGAGTCAGGAATAGCTGGGTTCAATTCCTGGCTTCCTGTCTAGCTATTATATATACTACCTCCTGGCCATGAGAACTTGGGAAAGGCACTTCACTTCCCTGAGTCTATTTCCATTTCTTTAAAATAGCCATAATAATACTTACATATAGGATGACTGTAAAGATGAAACAGGTTTCATAAAAGCATTTGGTCCTATGAAAAAGTGAGGAGTGTTCCCAAATCTGCATAAGGACAAGATTAATCTAAAGGTCTAATATGATGGTGGGGCCACTTTGGTTCTGATGGGTAGGTAGAGCTTTCCAGAAAGGTGGAGATTATTTGTTTTGATGTTCAATGAAATTATCTGTCATATGTATTTCAGAACATCTTGGAAAATGTATACAAGTCATGAAGACATTGGGTATGATTTTGAAGATGACCCCAAAGATAAGAAGACGCTTAAACCCCACCCAGACATTGATGGCGGATGGGCTTGGATGATGGTCCTTTCCTCTTTCTTTGTGCACATCCTCATCATGGGCTCCCAGATGGCCCTGGGAGTCCTCAATGTGGAGTGGCTTGAAGAATTCCATCAGAGCCGTGGCCTGACGGCATGGGTCAGCTCCCTCAGCATGGGCGTCACCTTGATTGTGGGTATGTTCACATGTGGCCTGTTGTAAAACTGAATAATTATAAAATGACAGTTCCTCACTGTAAGTAATGTTTTGTATTGTTGAAACGTTAGATATTACATTTTAGTGGACGTTGCTCTTGTTTTTATTGTGGTCAAATGCACATAACATAAAGTTTACCATTTTAACCAGGTGTACAGTTCAATGCCATTGAGCACATTCATCGCCACCATCCATCTCCAGAACTTTTCCCATCTTCCCAAAATAAAACTCTACACATTAAGCAATGACTCCGCATTGCCACCTCTCCTCCCAGCCCCCCATCCCTGGCCACTACCATTCTATTCTCTGTCTCTATGAATTTGACTGTGCTAAATACCTCATATAAGTGGGATCACACAAGATTTGTCCTTTTGTGTGATATTCCTATTCGAGTATGGTAAACATTTGGAGTATTTTAAAAATTGAGCATTAGAATTTTTACCCCTAACTCTGTTTTCTTAACCGTTATAATTCATTACCTATCATTACAAATCTGTTTAACACATGAATATTTTTAAAAGATAAAAATTTTTAAGAAAACACAGTAAAAGTAAATAATCTTATTTCAGAGCTCTAATGTTTTCAATTTGAAGTATTGATCCTATGTTATTGAAAAATCTATTAAACTGTTTTTAGAAAAGTTACTGATATAGCTAACAGGAGGGAATAATAACATATTCTTGTATTTTGTAGTTTAACCACGTAGCAATCTATGAAAGCAATTCTTATCTAATTGGAGTTACTAAACAAGGAAATTATTATAAATATGATACGTTGCTATGGTTAATGTGTTTCAGTTTGAGAACTAAACAGCTTTTACTGCCAACTGCTATTTAATAAGCACCTATTATATACCAGGTGTTTTCCCTTACATCATCTCATTTAACTTTAATTCTCTCAACAGTCGTACGAGGTAATTACCACTATACCGTAAAGCTGTTCAATTCCTTTACTTGAAAGTAAAAGCCATATTTTTACATATAATTTTTTTTTTAATTTAAAGGGTTCGTGATATATTTTATCCTGGAAACATAATACGCCTCAAATCTCTTCCTAGTATTGTGGGAGTATGCGGATGACAGGCAGTTGTGTGTTTGACAAGAGCCTGTGCCTTGTCAGTGATTTCCACATTGGTAATTAATTGCTTGAATTCACTTCAGAGATTTGTTGATCTTGGCTGGTATTCAGCCAATGTTATTTTGGATAATCCCAGCGACATTAATAACAGTGGCAGTGCTAATGATAGAAAACAAGGACAGAATGTTATTTCTCAAGATGTGTACAGGGGGTATGTGTTTATCACAAGGAATTATTACTGATCTAGTTTTTAAATTAAATAAGGGCATCATTATGTGTGTGAGAGAGAATTGTTGATAAATCACTTTTGCCTATAATTGTAATGAACTGACTCCTCAACCCTGCCTTGGCCTTGTTCAAACCAGGACTGTTTATCATATGAGAAGTGCAGGTAGGTTAACCTCAGTGCAGGGAATTTGCTAGTTTTGTGTTGGATATAATTCTACCTTCTCAATAAGTCAGTAAAGGAAAACTGTGCTTCTAAAATATAGGTTGACCAAAAAGTTCGTTTGGGTTTGGCCGTAAAAACCCTAATGAACTTTTTGGCCAGCCCAAATACTAAAAACCCAGTTTTCTTACCTTTTTAAAAATAAATGTTTAGAGGGTAGAACAAGATACTCACAGATTCAATCTAGAAAGTGTGCTCATACAGCAAAAAAGAAGATTCAGCCAAAGACCAGGGTATTTGTCCCAGTATTTTCCAAACCGTCTAAGAAGGTTGTCTTCGGTATTACTTTGTGTTTCACAAGTTCTACAGGAATAAGCAATGGAAATCAGTCCTGAAATTATTGGATGTGGTTCTGAAGATGATCCCCCAAATAAGAACACCTAACTCATAATGGTGATGAAATGTGATTGTCATCTTTAATTAGGAGGTAACTGTGGATTTTGAATTCTGTTTGAGAGTCCTTGATTTCCAGACATTGGAACTTTAGATTGTAGACTAACCTTTCTTCAGGAAAGGTGTCTGCCAGATAAACATCTTTTGTCTTGCAGCTCAGAAATTACAGCACAGCAAGGCTCATAGTTATGTAAATGAAACGTCTTTTATTCTGTTTATCATGACCCTAAATTGCTATTCATTATCTAAGCTGCTGGTACAGGTGGCGGCAGATATGTTGTTTGCTTGGAAAAGCAAAAAGGAGCTCTCCTTTATTTAGCACTTACTACATGCCAAGTGCGTGTAATGTACATGACCTCCTTTGATCCTACAGCAGCCCTGGAGGCCAGACCATCATCTTGATCTCACAGAGGAGAACATGCAATGCTCAGAATCATTAAGTAACTTACTGAAGTTAACTTGTAGCCAGTAAGTGTGGGACAGGCTTCAAACCTGGTCCTCTGGACTCTGAAATGGTGTCCGCCGTACCGCACTGCCTGCCATGACGTTAAATGAGGACTGAAAATATGTTTGAAGTGAATAAATATAAATTGTTTTCATTTTCTAATCATTGTAAGGACATTGAGTTACCTCTTTCAAATTTAAAACTTCCATGAATTATGTTACAGAGTTAAAAGCACTCTGCTGGGCAGTGCCTTGCACATGGGGAATTCAATTCATTTTTGTTTCATTCTTTGCTAGCATGGGTTTTGCCAGTTCCTGCAGAAGGTCCCAATTGTTAAAAAAATGTAATCACCTTGGCAGTATCTACAGCAGCCTTTGTGATAGCTCTTGGAATAATTCTTGGTAGAAGCCATGTTGTTAAGGGTAGCTATAGGCTGCAAAAGGTCATTTACTTGCTAAGTAGATTTAGAGCAGTGGTTGTCTATCTTGGCTACACGTTAGATCCACCTGGGAGCTTTTAAAAACCATGCCTCTCGGGCTGCACCTGGAGCATTAAATCAGAATCTCTCGGGATGGGACCCTAGCATCAGGGTTTTTCTTTAATGATTTTTTTAAAGCTCCTAAGTGACTCCGACAATCAGCCAAGGCAGAGAGCCATTGATTTATTGCAGGGAAGGGTTACACCAAGAGACCGGGTATTCAATGAACTAGCTACTTTCATCCATGATTGTATGCCAAGGCTCACCTCAGATTGTTTCTCTCCTCACCTGAGCTTTTTTCCAACCTATGAGATGCTGGGATGGGCAAGAAATCATGACTTCCTCAGCGTGTTCCTGCAGCAATGCGAGACTTTATTATGTGGGAAATGGGCCAAGATTCAGATTCCTTCCGAAGAGGAGAAAGTCTGACAAGGTGTATAATCTCATTCCAAAACAATGAATTCCTCTAAAAAAGTGGGAATCTTAGCCAAAGGACTGCATCTCAATCTTATTTTCCCCTCTCCTTAGACTGGGTGTGGAGTTCTTTTCATTTTGTTGAATGGCAGTTCCATCATGGAGATGCCAACCGACCATCAGTAAACAATGCTTAGAAAATGAAACTAAGGATCCGAAACTTTGGGTCTGACTTCCTTTTTTTTGATAAATCTATATTATGTAACCATGGAGGACTCACAGCATTTCTGGGGCTGACTTTGCCCATCTGCACATCATAAATGACTGTAGCTGCAGCACACATGGTGCCAGAATCAATAAACTAAAAGCCAGACACCGTTATCATCTTAATGTTCTTTTCAGTAAAGCAAGCAATACTTTCTTTTTGATATATAGAATTCCTCCAGATACGAATATCTGTACTTATTTGGGAATTTTCTCCCTTTGTTCCCCCAAATGCTTCTTAATGCAGTGTTTCATAATCATAGCATCACAGAAAAACTTGCTTCTGGGTCCTTTCTGTAATGTGGGAAATATCATTCCACTGAACTGTCATGCATTGACCCTTCATATCTTAAAAGACCTATTAACAGCAAACCAATGAATCATGCATTTTTCTCTTTTTTTAACCCACTCATCTGAGATCTGAAGTGGTGAAGTGACCGTGGGTTTAGGAAAATAAAAATATTTATAGAGAAATAAAAGGCACTCTTCAACTTACGGTTTCTGAATTTCAGTTCCCCCAGTAATTTCCTCAGATGTTTATATCCATGTGCTTAGCTTATATATTGTTTATATCATGTGCTTATTTTATAATATACATAATACAGTATATTTGTATAAGATGTTTACTGGATTAGGTCTATTCTAAGAGGTTTATCTACTGAATTATTTTCTGTAATACAGCAGGGTTAATTAAATTAGTAAGTCTTTATCTTCTCAGTTTTCAGGATTGGATCCTCTCAAAATCACTAGACAAAAAAAAAATTTATTAGCAGACTGTACCCAACTATGTACATGAATATTGTTAGAATTGTAAAGGAGAGTTTTATTTCAGTTTGGACTACAAGAGGAAGCTCCTTAGACTTCAACAAGTTTTTAACCTGAAATAGTCCCACCTGAACATAGGGTTTGATAACTATATAAAGTAATAATGATCAAAAACTAAGATGATGTTTAAAATGCAATGCTGAGTACAGCCTTGAACTGTATTACGAAAATACGGATTGCTATTTGGATAAGGAATCACTGACCCGAAGGCAAGCATTAAGCTTCAATGACATCAGAAGCTGCCACAAAATCAGGAAGGAAACAAAGAGGTTGACAAAAACTAGAGCGTCATATAAAGTAAGCAATGAGAAAGTGTATCATACACTGCATTGCTGTGAGTATTGACAAATATTGTACAACCAGGGGTAGACCTGAATCTCCACACAGTGTCATAAATGCATAGCCTGATGGGTCCAGTCAGGGACTGAGAGTCAGCAGAGGCTAAAGTATGTATGAAGCAATGGAGTTCTTTCCGGCTTCGTTTGCATCTGGATATCCTCATGAAAACAGGCTATAGGTTCCTTTCTTGAAGCATGGAGGTCCTGAGAACCCCCCTTTGTGTACTCCCTTTAGATCTACAGTAAAAAACTCAAATGTATACAGGGGCCAAACAAGTAATGTAAATGAGGGCAGGGTGTCAAATACGAGGCTGCAGGGAAGGGTGGAGACTGCAGCAAACTAGAGAGGGTGTTTCACAGCAAAACAGGGTCAGCTGCTGCACAGGTCCAGCTGCTCTGCACTGTGTGGGAAGGTATTCTGTGTGGCCACTGGATTTTTGTGAATAATCTTAATTTTTAAATGTTGGCAACTGATTCAAAACGTTTTTAAACTTTGTTCTGGATAAACAAAATGCATCCACAGGCTGGACGGGGCACCTAGACCACTAATTTAGGACCTCTGCTGTAGACAAGAGAATGAACTCAACTGGTCTGTTTATTTCAGGTCTGTCTTCCTTGAAAATCTAGAACCTTGTGCTCTCCAGTGAAGTTACTGAAACCTATCTTTGCACGCCAAGAGCTTTCTGCACATAAAGCAGGGGTGTGGTTTTGGTTTGTTTTACTTGAGAGCTCTAGTAATATTGTAGTCTTTGTCTTCATATGAGGACTCCCTAAGAAAGTAGGAAAATAAAATGCCATTAGTCATTTTAGTCATTCTTTTTTCAATGTTCTGTGACAGGACCTTTCATTGGCTTGTTCATTAACACCTGCGGGTGCCGCCAGACCGCCATCATCGGAGGGCTGCTGAACTCGCTGGGCTGGGTGTTGAGTGCCTACGCTGCAAACGTGCATTATCTCTTCATTACCTTCGGAGTGGCAGCCGGTAAGCGTAGTGATTTTCTTAAACTTGCCTTTATTTATTTATTTATTTATATTTTTGGCCACACCACGCGGGATCTTAGTTCCCCGACCAAGGATCGAACCTATACTATGCCCGCTGCAGCGGAAGCGTGGACCCCTAACCACTGGACCACCAGGGAATTCCCTTAAACTTGACTTTATATGTTTCTGTTGGGCATTTTGGCAATGAACTTCACTGTAAGGAAAAGAGACCCATTAAATATTTTGTCCCTTTGTCTCCTCCACCCCAACCCAACCATATCCTATCCTCCAGGAAATACTTTTTAATATAAGATATTAAATATGCCTTAAGCATGAGGAAACGACCTAACAGCTGTACTTGGCCTTCCTAATAGATTTTAATTAAATTTTCTATACCTGGTTCTAAGTGCTAGTCCCTTCTCTTGTAACAAAACGGACATAGTAATAACATTCTCTCATTTAATAACTGCAGAATCCAGCGTGAATCAGAGAAAAATCATTTTCTCCTTCACCCCTGTTCAAATTAATGGAATAGCAGCAAAACCCACATAGATGTAGAGACTCTAAGAATCAAATCCAGAGCGAAGTGTCAGTCCCCAGGAGATGTATAAAAATTGGCTGCCAGGCAGCCCAGTTTGCATATCTGTTCTGCAAAATGTATTCCCGGCCATAATTTCCTTTATCAACAGGTAGCAGAATGCACACAGGTAAGTAGTTTCTTACTCATACAATTGTATTTCAGTGAACCAGAGCCAGCCTGACTTTTTTGAGTACAGAGCTATAATCCTAATAAGTGGCACACTGATGGCAGTGTTTGCATAAGAGTTCAAAGTTAGAGTTTGGAATTCTGGCTTTTTTTCTTCCACTTGCTATCTGTGTGACTTTGGGAAAGTTACTTAACTTACTTATGCCTCAGTCTCCTTATCTGCAAAATGGGATAATTGAGTGCTTGGTTTACAGGGTTGTTGAAATGATTACATGAGATCATCTGTATGAAGCACTTAGCACAATGCTTGGCGCATAATAAAGTCTTGAGCAAATGTTAGCTAATATATAATTGTTATTGTATATAACATGTTTATTATATTATAAGCTTAAGTATATGCTTTTATGGTAGCAGGAGACAGTGAACATAAAAACTCACTGTCCCTATAAGTTGACAAGTTGGTTCTCTGTAATGTACATCTATCCACATATACACCTAAAGCACTTCTGTATCCTGTGAAGCTGAGTTTGGAAACCATTGGTCTGAAGGACTTGATAACAGCTCTTAAAGAACAACTCAGGATGTTTTCCCTGAGGCATTTTAGAAACTTTGCCCCATAACAGTCCAATGAATAGAGCTGGCACGGGGATTTTTATATTATAGGTGAGGAAATAAACTCCTTCCCCTGGGACTAAGGAGCCACACTGGGGTCTCTGGGCAGACACGTGGGAGCCCCTAGGAACTTGATCCGTGGTGTTTGGTTACATGGATTATGACTTGGTCCCCATAACCGGGACTTGAAATTTCTTCCCATCATCTAGAGATGTCTATGGTTAGACTCTTTGTTTAAGTGGAATTTTATTTCTTGCAGTTAGTTGCTTATTGGTTCTCAAGTAATATGATCTCCGTATTCATTCATTTGTTTATTCATTCACTTATTTAATCAACAAATATTTAGGGATACAAGGAATTCGGAAAAAAAAATCAGGAGGCCAGTGAAAGGAAAGTGTTTCTTGAGACACTTTATTGCTCCCTCTTTTTAATACAGGAAACACCCAAAGAAAGTCTCTGAAAATAAGTGTATTCACGTCCTCCACAAATGTATATATATAATTATGTTTAAGTGGAAAATCCAGCTAAATCAGTTAGCTTATATACCGTTGGGCTGTTGTTAGTGAGGCATGGTGAAGCTGATTGACCCCTATTTAGTATAAAAGAAAGTTAGAAGCAAAGATCTGCAAAAAGCAAGTGATTGAAACAACAAAAAAATAAATTAAAGAGATTTTTAAATAAAAAACAAAAATTTTTAAAAAGCAACTGATTGATATATATATGTATGTCACTGTACAATAATGTATGTGTGAAAGAGACTTTGTTGACATCTTTCTTCATTACAAAAAGCATCTGAGGCAGATTTGTTTGTATTTGGTTTTTAACATCTAGGCAATTAAAATTGCATGGATGTCCTCCTATTAAGCAGAAAACTAACATCTGTTTGAGCGATCTTACTCAGCCAGGAGAATCTGGACAGACTTCTTCAGCTTTGCCATTTAAGAGATCCATTCTCTTAAACTTGGCTTCTGGCGACAGCTTTTCCCCGCTATGCATGCTTTTTACTCAGAACCCCAGGATCTTCTCTCTCCCTCTGGGCCTTCTTCTGCCTGGCTTATCTGGGTACAAGCCTGGCCTCTAAACCTGAGTGTGGTGAAGAATTGTTCCAGGGCCCTGCTTGACCACTGGGCTTGAGCCTCGATATCCCCAAGGCCTGTTCTATATGCTCATAGAATAATTGTGCTGACTACGAATCACAAAGTCACATTAGGAAGGGGAGATGCTGTTAAGGACATGGAGAGGGTAGTAGATGCTTGTAGCATTAGGAACGGATTTTTTTTCTCACACATGGGAGTGTTTATTATTAAAACGAAGTTATAATTGGTCCTACTCTTATGCTTTGCCCCTCAATTCGGTTCCTATTAGTTATTTCATTCTGCTGCTGTTTAGAGATCCATAACCACATTAAATTTAGGTTGCTGGTGATTGTCAATGACAAATCAAATTTTAAAAAGTAAACTTTTGTGCCATCAGCAAAATGCAGAATGGACAAATGATCTAGTTTCCTCAACAAGTAAATTGCAAGAGAAAAAAAAAGAGAAATTAAGACTTAAAATATGTATCAGCAAATAGCAATGTGTGGGCCTTACTTGGATCCTGATTTAAACACATTTTTAAAAAATATGGTCATTTATGAGAGAATTGGAAATTTGAACACCTTTGGATATTTTATGATATCAAAGAATTATTCATTTTTTTCAGATAAGATACTGATATGATTATACAGTTTAAAGAATTCTTCTATTTAGAGATTTATACTAAGATATTTGCACATGAAATGATATATTTGGGATTTGTTTCAAAATAATATGGAGGAAGGAGTGTGTGTGTGTGTGTGTGTGTGTGTGTGTGTGTGTGTGTGTGTGTGTTGGGGTAGAGGCGGGATTGAGGCAAGAATTGCCAGGAGTTGATAACGGTTGAAGCTGGGTGATGGGTATGTGGGAGTTCATTAAACCACTTGGTTTTTAAAAGCTTACTCTGAATCTGATTCAAACTGTTTCATTAACCAATAGCCTGTTATAAGTGGTAAGAGGGTAACATTAATTGACAGTGTGCTATCACATAGGTGTATTGCACTTACATATACATCAGGAACACAACACCAATGAGCTGCATGTTTAACTGACTTGGTCAAGGTCACACGGTTACTTATGGGGAGTGGAGCCAGGATTTAAACCCAAGGCCAGCTAGGTTCTTTCTGCTACACATCTCCCCAGCACAATCATAAGGACAATAATACTGTGCTACAATATTTAATATCAAAGAATTTCTTGGTTCTTTAACAAATAATTATTTTTTCAAAATAACCACTGATACACTAATTTTTCAGCTGAGTATTTTGTACCTTAACCCTGGAAGTATCAATTTAACCGGTATGAGAAAGGTGGCTATTATTTCAAAATATGATCACTTTACTTTCCCAGAGAACTTTCTTTTATTCATTCCATTCCTTTGTTATGTGCCAGACACAGTCCTAGGTGCTTGGAAGAGATGTATCGGAAAACACAACAGAAGAAGATTCCTGCCGCCCTCATGGAGCTTATAGTGGTAGTTGTAGGGGAGAAGGGGTCAGATCATAAACAACACACACAATACAAAGTAAATTATACTCTCAAGTACTTACTATAGGAAAAAAGAAAAGTAGGGTAGGAGAGATTGGGAATGGAAGTGGAGGGCAAGAGAGGCTTGCATTTTAAAGTAGGATGGTCATGGGCTTCCCTGGTGGCGCAGTGGTTGAGAGTCCGCCTGCCGATGCAGGGGACACGGGTTCGTGCCCCGGTCCGGGAAGATCCCACATGCCGCGGAGCGGCTGGGCCCGTGACCCATGGCTGCTGAGCCTGCGCGTCCGGAGCCTGTGCTCCGCGACGGGAGAAGCCACAACAGTGAGAGGCCCGCGTACCGAAAAAAAAAAAAAAAAAAAAAAAGTAGGATGGTCAGCTGTATACCTGAAACTAACACAACATTGTAAATCAATTATACCCCCCAAAGTTTTTTTTTTAATAAAAATAGAAAATAATAAAGTAGGATGGTCATGTGAGCATTACTGAGACGATGAACTGCAAGCAGGGGATGGGGCCCAAGCCCTAGGGCTCTCCGAGGGCAGGAACATTCTAGCAAAGGGAACAACCAGATTTTATAAAGAGATAAGCTCCTCACAATTCATATTAGCCAAAGAAATCTTCAGAATTCAATTAATTTTCTCAAACAGCATGCAGATAACTGGAAGTCAACCAACTAGTCAGGATGTAGGACCAGTTTATGGACTATTGAATGTTTTTCTATGTCCCTTTTAAATATTAGGAAATTAGAGATTTCTGCCTTTTGCGGACTTCAAACTCATAGAAGTTAATTCAGAGTTTGGTTCAAAATTAAGGGTAGCCGTTTTGTTCATCCTCCTCTACCCCGTCACGCAAATGATTGCTATGTTGCTTCCCTCGCTGAGGCTTGGCAGGTGGCTTGGGGACCTGCCCCTGCTTTCGCTGGGAATTACTTAGAAGCTGGCTTAATTGTTCTTAAAACAAGGTTATCCATCTGAGGAGCAGTTGGTTACTGGCCCCTGACAGTTGCTGAAGATTATCACTGCTCTAAGGTAAATAAAGGAGGCAGGTTGCTTCTTGGAGCTTATTTTAGAAACTGAAGCAAAATCCTTCTGCAGCAATGTGCTGGCAGCCGGGCAGATGAGCAGTTCAGGATGAGAGGCAGTGCAGGCAGTGGAAAGGGACCAGACTTCTGCAGCTGGGTCTGAATTCCAACCCGGATTCTCCAGTTACCTGCTGCAGGGTCTGGTGAAAATTTCTGAATCTCCGTGAGGTTCAATGCCCCCTTTTATAACATGGGTATAATCACAGGTAGCTTTTGGATTATTGTGAAACGTAAATCAGATAAAGCCTGAAAAGCAACTGGCACATCCTCACCACTCAGTTAGTGGTAATTGTCATTATGTTTGCATGTATGACCGCTCTGCTCTCCTTCCAGATTCAAGTAATTCTGAAACTATTAAATGATGCGAAACTAGGGCAGCTTCTCGGCTTTGGGGAGTGCTCTTGGTCCAAGTCTCTTTTCTCCTGTCAAGCTGCTATCCTAATGTCAGGAGGTTGTGAGCATTAGAACCGTGTGTGGCCCCATGACCACCTGAAGCGGGGCTTATGGTTTCCCTCTGTGTGTACCTAGAAGTTAAGAACACAACCCTCAACCTCTTGGCTAGCATTTTATTTTATTTCACATTATTTTATTTTTAAATTTAAATAAGCTTCATTTATAGAGCAGTTTTAGGTTCAGCAAAATTGGGCAGAAAGCACAAAGCACTCCCAGTACACCCTGCCCCCAAGAGACACAATCTTCCCCACCAGCATTTTAATTTTGTGCCCGTAAATCACAAACCGTTCCTATTTTCTAAGAAAGATACAATTAAAAACCAGAGACGCAAATGCGTGTTAGGTGATTTTGACATCTAGTAAGCTACGTATCCTTATAGGTACATTTTAATTCCTTTTATTCTTCTAATTCATTTGGGAACACATTGGCCCATTCCTGAGGCTTCTGTAAATTGCCTGGAGTCACTCTGCATCCCCTTGTACATGAGTACTTTCCTGTGTATTAAGGGCAATTAGCAGCAGAGCCCTCAGAATCCATTCATTCTTTCAACAAATCACTAAGCACACACTGCATGCTCTGAGCAGTGCCCGGCATACCAGCGGTGATAATACAGACACAGTCCTGCCCTGGTGGAGCTTATATTCTGATGTGAGAATGCAGACTTATTTTATTTATTTAATTCTTATATATATATTTGTTATTTATTTATTTAATATAATAGTTTATTATTATTATTGGAGTGACCTATGCTGAAAAGCCTGTTGGGGGAAATGATGGACTAGAAGTGGGCTTCTTTGGGTGAATATTGGTACTTGCCCCTCGAGCTCCATTTTTACAATCATGATTATTTCTTTGTTTGAAAGAAAAGTTATAGAAACTAACATAATAAAATGCAGATGATCTTTAAAGGCTGCAGATTCGGACTATGGCCATTTACGCTGTGCCGTGTGCCTTTTCTTCCCTCTCGGGTGCGCAGGCTTTGGCAGCGGGATGGCCTACTTGCCGGCCGTGGTCATGGTGGGCAGGTACTTCCAGAAGAGGCGCGCGCTCGCCCAGGGCCTCAGCACCACCGGGACCGGGTTTGGCACATTCCTCATGACGGTTTTGCTCAAGTACCTGTGCGCAGAGTACGGATGGCGGAATGCCATGTTCATCCAAGGCGCGGTGTCCCTGAACCTGTGTGTTTGCGGGGCGCTCATGAGGCCCCTCTCTCCTGGGACGGATGGAGACGACCCAGAAGGGAAAGAGCCACACGTCCTCCCGGCTCACTCCACCGAATCTGTTCGGTCCAGTGGACAGCTGGGCGGAGCGGAAGAGAAGGGGGGCGGCCCCGGCACCGAGGACTCCCTCGGGGACATGCCAGCCCAGGCGTGCCACGAGAAGGCTGCACACAGAAAGGACATGTGCGCCTTTCGGGTTCTGAAGACCGTGAGCCGGCTGACCATGAGGGTCAGGAAGGGCTTCCAGGATTGGTACTTGGGCTATTTTGGGACAGCCTCGCTCTTTACCAATCGGATGTTTGTTGCCTTTATTTTCTGGGCTCTGTTTGCGTACAGCAGCTTTGTCATCCCTTTCATTCACCTCCCAGAAATAGTCAATTTGTATAATTTATCAGAGCAAAACGATGTTTTCCCTCTGACTTCGATCATAGCAATAGTTCATATCTTCGGAAAAGTGATCCTCGGCGTTGTGGCCGACTTACCTTGCATCAGCGTTTGGAATGTCTTCCTGATGACCAACTTCACCCTAGTCCTCAGCATTTTTATTCTGCCCTTGATGCACACGTACGCTGGCCTGGCAGTCATCTGTGCACTGATAGGGTTTTCCAGCGGTTATTTCTCCCTGATGCCGGTGGTGACTGAAGACTTGGTGGGGATTGAGCACTTAGCCAACGCGTACGGCATCATCATCTGTGCTAACGGCATCTCTGCGTTGCTGGGACCACCTTTTGCAGGTAAACCATTCAAGGCTTTAAGAGCTTAGAGTGCATGTAGAAAGTCGTGTTCTCATTTGTGTTAAAAGTCCAGGATGAATAAGAAGGAAGTTTCCATTTGTGTACATGGTCCTTTTTTTTTCCCATTCCTGCCCCCAATTTCTGTTATAAATTTTAGCAAGTTAGAGGTCATTCTTTCATATAGAATGTAGATGAACTTTTGATCCCTAACCTGTGAGATCAATGACCAGGCTGGTAAAGCGCACGGTGGAATAGTGCAGAGCCCCTGCCCCGTCCGAAAGAGACAGCCTCTACCCTGCTCCAGCGGATTTCCATCACCAAGAAATACAGAAAATCATTGCTAGCTCTTCTATGGTTAGCCCCCTCCCCCCGCTGTCCAAGAGAAGCTAGGACTCTGCACTTAGGTAACATCTCCAGTTGTTCAAAACACTGTGTGTAGGTCCAACAGAGCACTTCCGTGGATCTAGCCCTGTAGTAGTTTCCTACTGGTGCTGTAATAAATTGCTACAAACCTAGTAGCCTAAAACAATACAAATGTATTATCTTACACTTCTAGAGGTCAGAAGGCTTAAGTGGATCACAATGGGCCACAATCAAGGTGTTGGTGGAACTGCATTCCTTCTGGAGGCTCTCGGGGGGAATCCATTTCCTCATCTTGTGCAGTTTCTGGAGGCTTCCTGCTTTTGGGCTCCCGGCCCCTTCCTGCATCCTCTAAGCCAATATCATAGCATCTTCTCATCTCTCTAATTCTGACTCTCCTGCCTTCTCCTTTCACTTTTAAGATGCTGGTGACATTGAGTCCACCGGATAATCGAGGATAACCCCCATCTCAAGGTCCTTAACTTAATTCCATCTGCAAAGTCCCTTTTGCCGCATAAGGGAACATTTACAGTTCCCAGGGATTAGGAAGTGGGCATCTGGGGAGAGTTGGGACATTCTGCCTACCTCTGGCCCAGAGGCCACCAGTTGGCAACATCTAGGGTGAGGTCTCTCACATGTATTCACCTCAGTTCAATGGAGATTTTCCTTCTTGCATCGGGTATACCGGAAGCCGTAGGCACCACCAAGGAGTCCTGTGTCTGGGCCAGGTACCTCTCTGAGCCTGTCATTCTGGGCAGGTTTTAAGCTTTGTGGTAGGTAGACCCAGTCCCCAAGAGGCCAGGTACTGGGCAAAGGTGACAAAGTCTACCCACTGTCCAGGGATTGGAGGCAGGAGCCCACAAAGTATGGCAGGGGCTGGGGCCAAATGTGAAAACAAAGGTGCTCTGTGGAGGTGGCTCGTAGGGCAGCCAGGCCAGGCAGGACTGGTGACAGTTGTCAGAGCTGCCAGAAGTTCTGTGCAGGGTTTTAAGCTAACCTGGTAGAATCTCACCTGTTCAGGTGCCCCCATCCTCTGCCTATCTGGCTGCTCCAGGCCCTTTATCCTCATATCCTCTGCAGAAATACTTCTTCCCAGTGGATGGGGGAACCTCATGGGTGCAGGACAAAGCCCCCCCCACCCCTTGCTTCCCAGTCTGTCTACAGAGCCTACAGTCACCTGTCCTAGAACTGCGCTGGCAGAGGGCTTATGCCAACACAACCATTTTTAAGTCCCCCTCAGGACTGAAGCTCAAGAAATCATAGATTTTTACCTATTCAGCTGACAACACTGGCAGCTGGCTGACAAAAGGTTTAAGGCCCAAGAATTGCTTTAGGAACCCCAGAGGCTACATATGGGGCCCCTCCTGGATCAAGCTGCTCCTATACAGAGATGCAGGCCAGCATTTCTAGGTGCCAGTGAATATCTACAGCAGTGCTGCAGACCATTATATTGGCAGTGGAAGAGTCAGTACTGCTCAGTGATCTCGTAGTATAGAATTCTCTATCAGTTAGGGATGCACTTGGTTATAAGAGAACACCCTGACAATGGTAGCTTAAACAGAGATTTGTGTCACATAACCAGAAATCTAGAATTCAGAGACTAGATGATATTGGGGCAGTATCTCAAGATCCTCTTGGCCTTTTCCTCATGCTAGTGGCCTCATGGTCACACAATGCCTGCAGTAGCTCCAGCCACTACATCCTCATTTATAACAAGAAAAAGGAAGGAACAAAAGACTCAGTCCCAGAAGACTTCCACTTATATCTGATTGGCCAGAACTGTGTCACGCAGCTAGTCCAAACTTCAAGGGGAACTGAGAATTGGAGAATTTTACTTTCCAGCCTCTGTACTAGAGGAAGGAAGGAAAGGAGAAAAGAACTGGGATTGGGGGGTTGGATCAGTCAACCAATGGTAACTTCCAAAGGAGTTAAATATCCATTAAGGGGATGGGGACATTATCAGTGGCTCATCCACCCTCTTGTTGGAAGTCCTTCAGATACATCGTATGTGGAAACAGAATCTGCCATTGATGTTTCTTTGCAGGATCCAAGGGGTACTTTCTGCTTCTAATGGTCGGTCTGCGATTATTTGATACTGATCCATCAGATTGCAATAGCAGTATCACACCACAGCCGTGAGGTGCGGCAGAAGTAATTCATGATCAGTGTTAATTAAAGCACCAAGGTTTGCCAGCATGGTTTCCTTATCCCATCCCTATGGTCATTTCCTTTTCACACACTTGGATTCTAGTGCACTTTCTTGAGCGGAACAGAAAGGAATTATAACTAGAAGAAGACATGGAGTTATACCCAACCCTCAGTCACCAGGTCTGATCTCTGCTTGCTTCAACGTTCCTCCCTAGAAGTGGAGTCTGTAGCTGAATTTGATACACCATAGATGGTAGAAACCATTGTATTACAAACCTGACATGAATATGTGTCAAAGGCTGCCATGGGGACTCTAAAATCAATGTTCTGATGTACATCTCCAGGCCAGCAACCTAAAGGGACCTCTCCTTCTTTTCGTTTGTTTCTTCTCCTTCCACTGAATTCACGCACTGAGGAACGCTGAACAACGTGATTGGCTAACTGTACTGTGTTTAATTCATTGACTTGCCAGGCCAAGGAGCCAATATTGCAAGAGATGCAAGGCCAGCCTTTACGCGTGATAGTGCCGAAGTGCCTGGCAATACGAGTGACTAAATAACCGCATTAAATTCTTGCTAGAAATTCCAGGTTGGCTAGAAATTCTTACTTACCTTGATGTGCTAGAAGGAAAATTACTGTTCACGTTAGCTTTTTCGTTTTTAATGGGTTTAGAAATGAATGTGTTTTCCATTTTTCAAAGCGGTTCCTACTGGCACTAAAAAGTCTGGTACAATTTAGTAGCATGTTGGACAATCACACGTTTCCATTTAGGAGAAGAATGTTCAATCAAAGATACTGAACAGACATTTCAACCATGTCACTCAGCAACCTGAACTTCGTGATGTAATTCATTTATAATGTTACTGGGCATTCAGTTCATCACTTTTAAAGATATAATAGTAGTACTTTTCTAGATGTTTCCAGGGTAAAGTATAGCAAAGCTCAGCCACCAGATTTGACTGACCAAGAACCTACATGTATCTCCAATATTTGCACAAAGTATAACACCCTAACAATAATTTGTAATGTTTTTTCATCAAGAGCTGGGAACCCTTATTTAATAAGTAAGAAAAATAGCTGTCACTCCTCATTTGACAGACTCAAATGAAAAAGAAATGCAGTTTAATAGGGAACCAGATTTTACTCTGAAGCTGTTGATTTCAGTGGATGGTTGGATCAGGACTGCCAAGGATCCAAGCTCCAAACCAAGGGACTGATGAGTTCAGGCCTACAGGGAGAGATGGTGAAGGATGAATGAGGCGGGCATCTTGTCTGAAACATCTTGTTTCTAAAGAGCTCGTCCCCATGTGTTGGGCCAAAGCACATGGTAAAGTACTGTCTCCTGACCTGCTTTGCATCTGACTTGGGACTGGGTTGAGTTCAGACTAGTGGAGATGGCAGGATCTGGAATCGTTTCAGATAAAGGTAGATTGGAAAAACCTATGGGATTAATCTAACATAAAATTTAGGACTACTCCAATTTGTACCAAACTTGTTTGGTAAAGTTGAGTGCACTTTTTGAGAAATTGACTTGTGAGTTACTTTAAAAGAATAGGGTGTGTGAAGATGCTTTTACAAAAGTTTATACTTTTAGGGGAAAGATGCAAGGTCTTAAAATATAATTAATTCAACATAAGGCTGTAACAATATGTAACACACTTAGCACACATTTTCTGTAGTCTGTGGAGACAAGAGGGAGGATGGAGCAGTGGGAAGGAGATGGTAGGGTGTTCTAAGGGTGATGGTTTATTACTGTCCCCCCAGAAGGGAGAATAGTACATGTACAGACAAGGTGTCAAGACAAATATGTTTGAAACTCCAGAATATTCAGAATGGCTTGTGCTTGTGGTTAAGCTCTGGGCAGCAAGAGAGGTGGACAGGGGCCATATCACAGAGCCCTGGAGCTTGTACTCAAACACTTGTAACCGAAAAGTACATAAATAGTCTGAACTAAGTACAAATTAATTCTCCAGTGAGGATTTTGTCCTGAGTCCGTGTTAGGCAGTGATGCGAAATCAACTTGTTTCAACTGTTGGTTATTTAGAGGCATCATTTCCTACTCTCAATCACTTGATCGTATGAAAAGGGAGGATTTAACGGTTACACTGACAAGATCAGCTTTCATATGGGATGAGTGGGGTATGAGAACCTCATTTATATGTATTGATTTTTTTAGAAATTGTAGCTGAAGATAGAGCTGTCATGTACTCTGCTTATAGAGACACACCACTCAGCGTTATCTGCAAGTGAATTATTCACTTCATCATAATTCACAGTGGTCCACAGCTGACAAATGGTGGCACCGAGCAAAAGTTGGGTGTGTTTTTGTTCATATGTCACTGTGTCTTTCTGATTCGATGCTGAAGCTGAATCACTGTTTCTGGATTATATGTTTAATCTTATCTGTCCTTCTAGTCTCAAACTGGAAATTAAGAAAAGATGATAGAACATTTACTAAGCCACATCTAAGGACTCTGGTATTCTCTTCTTTTATATATCAAATAACAAACTCAAAAACTTGGTTTACTTTTAAAGTATATCCAGGTTCATAGCTCTTGAGGGGTTTTTTAAAAGTATACATTTTCGATGCTGTTGTTTGTTTTTCTTTATGACAGCCTTGACTCATCCAGGTGCATTAAGCACTAGACACAATAAACAAGAGATACAGATAAGCCACAGGAAGTCAGAGATAGTAGTTTACACATTTAGCAGTTGCTTTTGTGTAGCTGTTTGTTGGTCGAGAAGGTTATAAGTTGTGTTTATGCGTTCATTTGCCAATTAGAAACTTTTTAAAAGATAATTTTCTTAAAGTGACCATGGAATGCTGTGTTTGATCATTAAATCATTTATATTTTTCTTATGTCTTTGCTAATTAATGCACTTGTTGAAATGGAAAAAGTGAATGCTTATATTTACATTTTTACCATAAATAAAATTCTGTATATAGCTTAATCCTCTCAGTTTGCATAGCTGGCTATGTGGGCACCAAGACACGTGACTGATCCTTAGGATTAATAACTGAAGTGAATGAAACATCATAGTTTCTGAGATTCCTTTTTCACATTTTAACAGCTCTGAAATCAGAATAGCTTGTACAAAGTTCTAAGAAAATATCAAGTCATATTTTAATTGATGATACATTTCTTTTTTATTGATACATAAGACAACGATGCATCACGTAATTCATGGTGCCTTAGAATCCATGAAATATGGTAGTATCTTACAGGCCCTAGTAAGATCATTATATGAAAGTATTAGACTATAATAGTAAAGTATTTTTTTTAAAGGACCGATAATTTAGTTAGCATTTAAAGCTATGTCTTTGGCAATTTAAACTTTCACAAATTTAAATATATATATTAAAGGTTTATAGCTGTAAATGTGAATTTTATAAAACCTGGAAATCTTGATTCTTTCTAGAACAGATATTTACCCTTATACTTCAGAATGAATGAAAGTTCAAATGTCTTCTGCCCAGCCTCTTTGTATATACACGAGAATCTTCTTCAGAAGAGTTTTCAGGTTTTAGAAAAGATTTGTGTTTATATGTGTGTAAAAAGAAAATCATTAGATTCACTTTTTGCTGCTGGCTTTGTGCCGGCCTGAGAGTTACCCCAAGGGCTGTGGGCCAGAAGATTCTCCCTATAGGTCGGCCAGCTACTGTTTCAGTGCCTTTAAAAGTACCCCAGTGACTTCAAAGATAAATGCAGCCGTCCCCACGCACCAAGAACTCTGGTTCCAACAGCCCAGACTTAAAAATGGCTAAATGAACGGTTGGGGCATTAAATGACATGTAATAAATCCTTAGAGAATTATTTATAGTAGCAATAAATGCTTGCTTTGAGTTCTTGACTTTATTTTCTCAACTTCATTACACTGAATATATTCTTTTTTGTTTTGTAGGGTGGATCTACGACATCACACAAAAATATGATTTTTCCTTTTATATATGTGGTTTACTCTACATGGTAGGAATACTCTTTTTACTCATTCAACCGTGCATTCAAATTATAGGACAGTCCAGAAAAAAATACATAGATGGTGCAAATGTGTAGTGTCCTGTTATGTTCCATGTAAGATTTCTTTGCCATACTCATGCCTACCTCACATGGTTGCTGTGAGGAGCCTGTGACATATCATGGGAAAGTACGTTGTCCCATAACTGGCACAGTCGTTTGTAAATGCCATTGTCATGGCTTCGTTTGAAAGCAGCACTGCCTTCCTGTGCAGGGAGAGGCATTAAGGACTACATGCATCTTAGAGATGACCGTGTCCTGCAAAGACAGCCTATTAAATCATTGGTAGAAACGCCCTCCTAAAAAGTATCTCATCATCCACTAAGACTAGGGTTTTAGAAACAGTTTTGAAAACAAAGAATTAAAGCTTTTCAACCCAACTACTTCTTTTTAAGATGAAAATAAGGTATCTAAGTGCTTCTGGAAATCTTACAGATACAGGTCTCCCCTGCTTTTTGAAAGCGCTTTCCACTGCTTTGCTTTTATGAAAGACCTACGTTAGTACCTGTTTTCACTCACCAGAAGAAACCCAAGGAGGATTTTCGCTTTTACAAAAAGAAAAGGGGAACCACGTTCAGCGTTTGTTTTGCTGCGAACCTTTATAGAGGCAGCTCGGCCGGAGCAGCAAGAGTGGCGCCGTCAGGCTCCTTCCGGGGAGCCACATTCGGCAATTCAGCCTCAAGTCGCCATAGCCGTGAACTGTGTCTGTGAGCATCTGTACTTGATCTCGATCTATTTTGTGCATCCATGAGCAAGATGTGACCTAAGGTCATGGCTTCTTTGCTTTATGCCATTTCAGTTCAGGTTTCACAGAACACTCTGCTTTCAGATAGTGGGGAAAACCTGTAAATGGGTTTTAAGCAGAAGACTATGCTGGATTTCAGAAATTGTTACAGGGAGCTGTTGATCTACCAGTGTCAAACAAAAGCAGGCTCTAACTTCAAAGGTAATATATTTGGTACAATTAAAGAAACACAGTGTATATTTTTATTAAAGAATTCTGCAGCTAGGGCATACAATTTCTAAATCTTTCTCTAAGAAGAGCATTTGCCGTTACTCCTAATTCAATATTATCCAGTTATAAACTGAACCTTGAGACAAAACCTTAACAAATAAATATTAATAATCTCCTTAGTGAAAGTCATATTCATGCACACAACCACTGAATCAAGGGCTACGATTCAAGCACTTTTGTTCATTTCATTGGCCTCTTAGTTTATGAGCACGATCTGAGGCCTATAGAAAACATTTTTTCTGAGTTTCTCCTGCCCAGTAAATAAAATAGAAAACGAATTGCTGGTTAACATGTAAAGTTGGTGGTTAAATCGTCTGTCAAGCATGTTACTAATCCCAAATATGAGACTATCAGGTTGTGAGGATAATAAAATGCCCTTGGTCCAAATGTCTGTGCACTTGACATTGCAGTAGTGGTAACAAATAGCCCTTCTCCAGTGTCTTGCTGTTCTATGGACAGTTCATCTGCCTGAGCTCGGCACCGTTTTTAAAATAGTTCTCTTGGTTGATTTCAAACAGAAGATAACCGTGATCCATGATATCACACAATGCTCTTCCCTTATCGGAGATCTCTATTTTTCTAAGCCAAACATGTTTCACACTGCAGAATGTTCTTCCCAGAATCATTCTGAAATTTCTGGCTGCCTTACTTGTTTACACATATTTCAGAACTATTTAAATTTCCACTTACAATTTGCTCATCACACACACACAAAAATGCTTTAATATCATGGCCAGTGTCTTGGGTCAAATTTATCTAAAGTGAGTACAGACCATTCTCAGTTATCCTTGGTAATTAGAGGCAGGAATGGTACTAGTAATTGGAGTCACAGAATGTTACCCCAGCCTAATTTTAGCCATCCATTTCAGTCTTTTACTCCACCAAACCCTTTAGAGCTGTTAACAAGTGATTACACGGACACGTTTCCTTTTTGTTTCATCTCCACGATTTCCTGCTCTAATGTCTAGTGGGAGGGGTTGGGTAATGAAAGAGACCACCAAAATAACAATAATCGTAAAAGGCGGCTAATGGAAAGGAGAAACAAAAGCATGGCTAACATATGCAATATTACCTCCAACGATTAAAGAATTGCCTGTAAATTATTCTAGATCATAAATCGCATGTCATACTCCATTTGGTCCAACACAGTGACCCGTTTGTTATCATGACATCTTTGGCTGCTGTGAAAGAACCCAGCTCTCTGTTTTTGATAAAGGTAATCTTAAATGCTGAGGCAACGTTTTTCTCTATATATATTTACCATTAAATTAGGATGATAGATTGAAAAACATGTTGTGTGTTTTAAAACTGACTACATTACTCCCTTACTTTCATTTACTGACAATACCAAATTAACAAGAGGTGGTGTTAAATACTGGGAATGGTGCTATACAGCTGATGCATTTTGACGCTTGCACTACTAGTTGTACATCACAAATACGAACTTTTTATCCAATGACCCAGCTTCAGTTAAATATCCAAGTGAGACCTGCTTATGTTCAGTCTGTCCAGTTGTTCGTTGATTTACCATATTTTTAGAAGTGGTGATCTCTACCAAATCAAGTCCCCGTTTTACAAAGACAAAAGTAAAACCTACTTGCAATATTCATGTTGCCAACAGAAAAAAAAGAGAATGCTTATAAAGAATTACAGCAAATACATTATTTCCTGTTTAAATATATCCTGATGATATTATATAGGGTTGATTGTATATTTGTTATGTGCTTTATAGGTTTCCCCTCACATATCCAAATACTTTTCATTTACATACAACTAAA
Organism: Phocoena phocoena; assembly: GCF_963924675.1. Lineage (NCBI taxonomy): Eukaryota > Metazoa > Chordata > Mammalia > Artiodactyla > Phocoenidae > Phocoena > Phocoena phocoena. The sequence goes on along the minus strand of NC_089225.1, from coordinate 106,139,221 downwards.
TAAATTTTGTCCTCTTTAAAGATGGTCAGTGAGTTTTTGTACAAAATCTTTATTTTCTTATCTTTAAGAGGAAAACTCCTAAAATATAAGTGATAATTATCCGTTTGGTTCTTTCCCCTTTCCCTAGGTATGGTTATAAAACCACCGAGAGAGAATCACTGAGCGTGATTGTTAGAAGGGCCAAGTTCAGCTACAGAATTTAAAACGCACACACCCTATAATCCAGCAACTGCATTTCTAAAATTTTTTCCTACATATGAACAAAGACAAATGAACAAGGATTTTTTGATTTATTGTTTGTTATATAAAAGACTGGAAATAATTTAAATGTCCATCAATGGGAACTGTTAAAGTATGGTATTTATGCAACTGTTAAAAAAAAAAAAAGACCGATTCATATGTAAAATTAGACAACAGTATCCAAGATATATTGCTAAGAGAAAAAAAGCAAGACACGTTTAATGTACCCCCAATTACATTTTTGCTAACTACAAAAAAGGTTATTCATATGGCTTGTATATATATAGAGAGAGAGAACATTTCTGGAAGGAAACAGAAGGGAACATTGACAGTGTTCACCTCTGGGGAGGGCAGTTTGGGCTCTAGGGTGGGCCTGACTTTTTCCCTTATGCACGTGATGATTTTTCAATTTAAAACTTGTATCCAAAATTATTTTAAATGCAGATTCCTGGGGCTGTTTAAAACCTAATGAATTGGGATCTTGGAGGATGGGACCAAGATATCTGCCTCGTATTGGACTGTCCAAAAAGTTCGTTCGGGTTTTTCGTAAGATGTCACAGAAACACCCAAACGAACTTTTTGCCCACCCAATAAATAAGCTTATCAGTTGATTTTTATGCTCACTAAAACTGGAGACCAGCTCTCAGCATATTTAAGTGTAAAACATTCCAATCGATTTCTTTTTTTTTGAAAAAGCAAAAGTGAGTTTATTAGCATTGTTTTTTTCTTTTGATAAATGACTACGAGTGTAACACCTTGATAAAGAGAAGCTTGAGAGCTACTGTTATATTTTAACAAATTAAAAATAATTTGTTTTCCTGTTACAAAGGTATTATGTTACATGTTTATTAATACACTGAATTTGGTAAGCAAATAAGTATATATTAGTATATTGAGGTGAGTGTAAAAATAAGAAGAAAAAATTTAAATGTACTTCCAATACCCAGATATAATCATTGCAATATCTTTTATACCCTTTTACTGTTTGTGCCTGTGTTTCTCAAAAACAATTTTATACTTTTAAAGTATAATTTATAATTAAATTTTATTATAAATTATAAAGCAAATTATAATTTGTTCTTTGCATGAACACTCTATCAAGGACATCTTTCTGTATCAGTAGATGTGCATCTTCAGTACAGTGGTCTCAACCATTTTTTTCACTCCAGCACAATTGAGGCATTAAACACAGTTTTGATAATGTTATTCTGTCAACTCTTTTTTTAAGGGGTGAGGAGATGAGGCAGAGAGGAGGGAGGGAAAACGGTCAGTTTAAGTCAAAAAAACTCCAGATGGCAAATACCTATCTCCAACATCATTTTTAATGATTGTATAAACTATAATGTTTTAAAAACAAATTCCCAATTGTTAGCCATTTAGGTTGCTTCTAATTTTTGACCATAGTGTGTAATATTGTGATAAACACTCCTCCCCACCTCCAATCAATTTCAAATGCTTTTCCTGACTCCCTCACATTGATTATCTCCTTTTATGCATATGACATTCCGATTAATTACAATCCATGGAGCACTCCTAGTGTATAGTATTTTTATTCCACTGTCTGTCTCCCTAGTCTCCTTCCATTCAACAGATGTAAACTGGGATCCTATGAGAACGAGGCAGGCTGATGCCAAGTGCCTGCCCTTGAGCGGCCCGCGTGCAGAGGAAGTTGCTATTGCTGGAAGTGGTGATGCAATAACAAAGCTAAGGGAGATGAGACTTGTAACCTGTTTAAATGAAACGGTAATTAATAATATAAAAGACACAGAGAGGTTCAATAAAACGAATGCAGAACTATCCCTAAGGTATGTCTGTTTGTCCAATGAAAGATGCAGACAACAAGTGCTCAACTTACAGTTCTCAAACTCTTGGGTCTCAAGTCCATGCTACAGTCCTGAAAACCAATGAAGTCCAAAAGATCTTTTGTTTTTGTAGGCTGTATCTTATTGATATTTACCATATTAGAAAGTGAAACTGAGAAATTTAAAAAATTATTTAGTATTGCTTCATTTTAAAATAATAATGAGCCTACTATGTTAACATAAATAACATTTTTTGAAAAGTAACCATATTTCCCAAAAATTTTTTTAGTAAGAATAGCAGCATTTTTTTACATTTTTGCCAATTTCTTTAATATCTGGCACAATAGAAGACAGCTGGGTTCTTATGTTTGCTTCTACATTCAATCTGTTTTGATATATGGTTTTGATAGACATATATGAAGGAAATTCAGCCTCATACCTATATGTAGTTGGAAAGAGAGGAGTATTTATTTTAATAGTCTTTTCAGATAATTGTAGTTCGGTAGTTTTTTTTTTTTTTTTTTTTTGATACCACAACAAAACTCAACAAGTGGTATTTCTTAAAGGTTATTTGCACTGTGTAATCTGACACCATATCGTATAACTTTTTGTAAAACGTTACATTAAAAGCCTATTTTGCACTGCGAATGGCTCTTTTGCCCATGTAGGATTTTGTAACATAATGCTTTAGTAATTTGGAAAAATACTAATCTACTGAGTTTTGTAGATCTTCCAGATGTTTTCATATCTCAAACAATATTTTTTTAAATCATATGATAATTGTGTGGTCCATTTATATGAAATGTCCAGAATATGCAAATCCATAGACAGGAAGTATACTAGTTGTTGCCAGAGGCTAGGAGGAGAGAGGAATTGGCACGTGGTATCTTTTGGGGGTGACAAAACTAGATAATGGTGATAGTTTCACAAATTTTTGAATATATAAAAACCATTGAATTATATACTTCAAAAGGGTGAATTTTATGGTATGTGAATTATATCTCAACTGGGAAGTGGACAAGCTCATGGAGGTTGATATAAGTTTTCCAGAATTCTTATTTCCTTTGGAAAGCTTAAATATTATCATTGGCAACAAATACTGCAGTTATTTTTCTTGAAGTGACAGCCTCATTTTCAATAATGTATCTGCCAAACATAAACATGGTATTTCACGAAAAATCCATAGTTGAGTTTGCAACTCAGTTACACAAGTGCTTTTCCTCAAGACAACCAATGGACTTCGATTTGCAGCTCATGTGCCTTGTGCATATTTTCCATTTCGAAACCAAGCAGGACCCTGCAGGGCCTTCCCAGGGACACCCCACCCCACCCCCACCCCACATCCTCACCTCTTATTTGTAAAAAAGCTCTAGCCTGCTAGGCCTTCCCTGCGTTCCAAAGAGCAAATTTAATCAGAGAACTGAGAAAATGCAGAAAGAAAGGAAAGCAGTCAAGCAAGTCAAAAACAATAATGGCTTAGCCATAAAACAAAGTCAAGGACCTTCCGTTCTTCATCAAGGGCTATAGACAATTTCCCAAGCCATATCCATGAGTTGTTTTGCAGATACTAAAACCCCCACCAGGTGGAAGAAGTTAACTGCATGCTGACCACCAGCATGTAGACCCCAGACGAGTTGGAACCAGAAGGTTGATGACTGAGATTCCCCAAACTTCATCCTATTACGTCACCATCAACCAATCAGAGAGTTGTGCGTGCGCTGACCACACACCCTGAGACCCCCTCCCTCACACTGTCTTTAAAAACCCTTCCCCGAAAGCTATCAGAATTGGGGTCTTTTAAGCATGAGCTGCCTGTTCTCCTTGCGTGGTACCCTGCAATAAACACTGCACTTTCCTTCACCACAGCCCGGTTGTCAGTAGATTGGCTTTGCTGCTCAAGTGGACCCAAGTCTGGCTTGGTAACAGTTTTGTCACGCAGGATGTTACAAAGATGTTCAGTCAAGAGTAAAGACCTCATAAAAGGTGGTCATTATTGCTGTTTCCTCAAGGAGGTCCTTAAGTGAATCTGGCCATTATTTGACCGCAAGCATAGCAATGAAAAATACAATGGCCGCTGGTGCGTTTTGGTGGCGCGGCTTTGACTCGTGCCGAGACATTAGCAGCACCCACCACTGCTGCTGCACCATCAGTGCAAACCTCAATACAGCTGCTCCAGGATCAACCACGAGAGTGAATCAAGTTATTCAGGATTTTGAATGGTTCAGCACCCCTTGTGTTTGCTTCCAAGCATCCACATAAAAGATCTTTGTCCAGTTGGTGTGATACTAGATGATCACAAGCAAAACAGCGAGTCCAGCCACATCTATTGATTTGTCCATTTGTGAGACAGAAGTACGATTCTGCAGAGAAGATATTAACTCAGCCTTCCCGTTTGCAGCTAAATCTTTGATCTGACAAGCTACTGTATCATTACAAAGTGGCGCTGCTGTAATTTCTTCTGCGGACTCTCCAGCCAGCCAGCATTCAGCAGTGTCAGCTGTAAGGCCTACATGCCTTTCTCTGGGTGCCAGAGGCACTTCCTGTGATGAAGTACCCTGCACAGTCACCTACCCTGCAGGGTACTTCAATGGCTTTGCCTCTCTGCGTTGAAAAGCTATAACAATCAATTTTTGGCTTTTAATGAACTCATCACATTTACATTTAAAATATTCAATTCCTCTTTCTTTAGACTCTGAATGATGTCTCTTAAAATGATGCCACAACTCAGAAGGTACCAAAAAGGTAAAATTTTAACATGATAAAGCCGTGGAATAGATAGCTTTTGAGTCATATTTTGTTTCATATTTACACTTTTTTAGTAGATTTCTGATTCATCTTTTTCTTCATGTTTAGGCTTAGATGGTGCAGCTGTGTGAGCTAAGAAAGCGAGATTTCTAATCTCCCTTTTTTTAAAGCTAATGAGCCATCAGCGTCTAAGAAAGGGAAACTGAGTCAGGGCAGAGAGCAGATCACTGGCAATGCATTAAAGATGCTACAGATGAACTGTGTGGACTTCTGACGATGAAAACAGAGAGAGTCGGGCCAAAGGTCTCAAATTGGCACTGGGTAGCCTCTTCCATTGTCAGGTGAAGTGGAAAGAGGTGCGAGTTCCTTGGGAAGGCCTGGTCCCCAGTGGAGGAAAGTATCAGGAAGAAGAGAGGACTGAGTTTGGGAAGGTCCCAGTGAGCCATGTTCCACTCTGTTATTCAGTCCTTTCCCCGGTTTTCCCTAAGAGCATGTAAGGGCCTTGAAGAAGAATATATTTATTAGTATTTAAATAAGTTTACAATATTTATTTATAGAAAAATGGGTAATAACTTAGTTCATTAAAAGCTTGGAACATTCTCTGGCCAACTAAATTAGTATGGTCTCTCATAGTACACTCAAGGTCCTCCCCTTTATAATTTCAAATATGACCTTGGGCAAATTCCATCACCTTTTCAAGTTGCACTGGCCAAACGTGGTTTTGGCTCTGAAAGGAGAGGTGGTGTGGCGTTTGTGGTTAAGAACATAGACTCAGTAGGCATAGAGTTGAATCTCAGCTTTACCACTTATTAGTCATAAAACCTTTGGAAAATTAACTTGCCCTTCCTGAGAATAATTTAGGCTTTGCCGGCCATACAGTCTACATTGTGGCTATCTAACTCTGTCACTGTGTCATAAACCGGGGCACAATAAAACTTCATATACAGAAACAGGTGGCTGGTTAGATTAGATGTATGCCGTAGTTTATAGACCCCTTGTCTATAAGACAGAAATATCATCACTTACCTTCAAGGGTTGCCGTAAGAATTAAATCAGTTATTACCTGTTTATTTCTTGGTAACCAGTAGACAATCAATGGAAGTTGCTATTATTATTATTGTTCCTAGGGTTATTCCAACTCAGTCCGTGACCATGATCTATGGCTCTCAGACTTTCTGGATGGGCAGAACAGATTTCCCAATGGAAAATAGCTTTTCGGAATGAAGATCTCTGTTTGAGGGAACGTGATAAGCAGGAAACAGCAAGTCCTTCGTAGCTCCCATCCCTGAGGGTTCCACGTTGCCAGGGCAAAAGAATGCTATCCCAGTGTGCAGACGATCTCATTTCAAAACAATAAACATGTAAAGCTAAGATGTTAATTTTACTTTGTAAAATGACCTGCTACATAATAGAATGCTTTTAACTGCAGGTGCACACCTTTCTTTAGTATGGTGGTAGCCTGTCTGTTTAACATCCAACCAAAGGCATCCATTTCAAGTGGAAGCCAGCTGTTCAGAGTGGAAAAGCTTGGATTCTCTCTCACACTGTATCACATCACAACACAAACTGAAGATAGAGGTCATCACACTAAAGCTCAGAGCAAAGAACTATGCCGCACAGATGTTTCATGTAAGGTCCTTTGATATTATTCTTCAGCAGCTGGGCAGTTGGTTTGGGTAATAAATGAGGGCTGATGACCATCTTGTACACAAGCAGCTCAGAAAACAGCAACAAGTGGTAGCTAGTGATTTGACCGGACCCCTGCTTCCCACCCCTCCCCCAAATATAATCACAGCCTAAATTCTTGGCCCTACTCAATAAAACAAAACATTGTGGATTCCATATAATCGAGGTTTAATGCATGTACTATGCCAACCTGTTCAGGAAAAAAAGCAGCAATAGAAGTTGACATTGAGTATAATATATTTATTTTTTAGTTTATAAATTAAATATTCCCATTTGCTATTGTTAATAAATTGTTCTTGGACTTCCCTGGTGGCACAGTGGTTAAGAATCCGCCTGCCAATGCGGACTCAAGCCCTGGTCCAGGAAGATCCCACATGCCATGGAGCAACTAATCCCACGTGCCACAGCTACTGAGCCTGCACTCTAGAGCCTGTGAGCCACAACTACTGGGCCCGCGTGCCACAACTACTGAAGCCCGTGCGCCTAGAGCCCGTGCTCCGCAACAAGAGAAACCACCGCAATGGGAAGCCCGTGCACCGCAAGGAAGAGTAGCCCCCGCTCGCCTCCACTAGAGAAAGCCCGCACGCAGCAATGAAGACCCAACGCAGCCAAAAATAAGTAAATAAATGAATTAATTTAAAAAAATAATAGATTGTTCTTATAACACTAAATATATAAATCATCAGAAAGTATCAGTATTTTACTTTTACAATTACAATGGTGAATGAGAGACGAGTAGAAACGCTTTTGAGTGAAGAGATGAGAAAAGGCAAAAGTATAAAATGCTGTGACATTTTACTCTGAAATATGTCACGAACGAAGCAGATTTATCTGTCCACATGAAAGCTGTCAACAGAGGCAGAGGCAAACCATCATCGCCTCCCTATTGAGGCGGGAGAGAGAGGCAAAATGAGGGTGCTGGTGCCACGCAGGATTTTAGGTTGACGATACTGCTCCTATTTTAGTAGGAGTAATTATAATAAGGCACTCAAATTTTGAGGACAAATAATTATTGAAATAATCTAATAACCTATGTTATTTAACTATTACTTTACAGTAGCCAACATATTAACAACTCATTTTTAATTATTTAGCTTTTAGCATCTGTATTTATCTTTTATATAGATAGTAAGTTTTCAAATGGCCATATATGTGTTCTTACTGATTCATGTTGAATCTAGATTATTATACATGCCCATAAGCTTTCAGAACTCAGTTGGTAAAACATTACACGTGAAATTTTTTAAGCTGTTGGCATTTTGCATCGATGTTACAAATGGGTTGTAATTTGGTATCTACGCGGTTATGCTGTGCGCACACACAGCTGCCGTATACACGTGGTATTAACCTGTCACTGAAAACCTGGCCCGGAGTGAAGTCTGTAACTTCCGGGCGAAACGAGGCAGCGGGAGCCGCACAGAAGCACGGGCCCTCCGCCTGCCTGCCAGCCACCAGACACAACTTTGACAGGCTCTTCTTCTGCCAGGAAGGAGACTGCGTTTGATTTCACAGATGTCCCTGGAAATCCAAGACTGAGTGTTAAGGGTGTGTGGATGGGGGTTAAAGTCTGATCCGATATGAATCCAGGTTTAGTAAAACAGAAAAGAAGGAATCTGTCATTAAGCTATGGCTATGGAGCTGTTCCAGGAGGAGTGAGTGGGGGAGGACAGCCTGAGTCCCCTTCTTCCCCACCATTTGGGAGATTCCAGGGCATCACAGGAAGTTCCTCTAGCGGGAGGCAAGCGCGGGGTTGGGAGGGCATTATTTTTCTATGTAGCGAAGTGGAGATTGCAGGCAGGAAGAGTTCATAAGGTGATGGGAGGTTGAGAGCTACTTTGCTCCGTAGCCTAAAAGGAGTCACGAGACTATTCGCTGCTGTGAGCGCCTTGTCTGGGTACTTAATTGCCATGAGAAAGTAGGAAGAAAACAATTGTTAAATAACCCATCTCAGGGAGGTAGAATTTTCTCCCCTAAAACTGTACCACTTTTGCCCCTCTGCCAACTTAACAGAATACAAAATGTACTTGGGTTTTCACTCAGTTACCCACAGCCTGTGTTTTTAAAATTCCCTGTTATACTCACATGTGGAATCTAAAAAACACAACAAACTGGTGAATATAACCAAAAAAGAAGCAGACTCACAGATCTAGAGAACAAACTAGTGGTTACCAGTGGGGAGGGGGAGAGGGAGGGGCAATTCAGGGGTGGGGAAGAAAGAGGTACAAACTATCAGGTATAAGATAGGCTCAAGGATGTATTGTACAACACAGGGAATATAGCCAATATTTTGTAATAACTGTAAGTGGAAAGTAACCTTTAAAAATTGTATAAAAATTGTTATACAATAACATTTTATATAAAATTTTTATAAAATAAAAATCAAACACCCTCCCCCCAAAAAATCCCTGTTATAATAGCAGTAACTGTCCACATTTCTTTGGGGAAGCCGCACCTCTCTTAGAAATATTTATGGGTTTATTTGACAATGTAAAGTCCTGGGAAGTTGGACCCTGCACGAGGTCTGCAAGCAGAATGTCTAGAATTCTCTCCGGCCATGTCCCAGGGCCAGGTCAGAGGCTGTTCACGTGGGGGGATGGAGCCTGGCATCCCGGGTCCCGAGGGTGGGGGACCTGAATACCATCTTAGCGGAGCAGAGTCAGGAAGGCAGCTGCACTCAGCAGGAGTGTCTCCCGCTGCCCCTGTCCCCTCACAGTTCCCTATGGGGACACACAGCCACCTACTCACGGATGGATTCAGATGACAGACACCAGGAAAAAATTCAAAAGCCGTGTTCCCCTTTCCAACGCCTAGATAAAATACATACGTAATAAAAACCTGCTAATAATCATTTATTGTTTGTTACCATACAGCAGAAGCCTCTTTTCTTATGGGTGGCAGGGCATGGGCGCCTCCTGTCCGGCTGCCCCTGTGCTGGGGCCATGAGCTGACCCTCCCTGTGGCAGGGACCGTGGTTCGGGCAAAGCCCAGCAGAGGCGGTGTGCTGCATTTGTGTGCAAGTACTCTATGGCTCCTTGAATCAACAAAACCTTAGTTCTTAATCAAAGGCAGCAGAAGAGGTTTGGACACAGATGGAAAACACAGCCGTGCCTCAACTCTCCTGCAGGTAGGAATGTGTGACCCTAGAGCTCACTGCTCCTCCGGCTTCCTTGTTGTTGTATCCTCTTGCGGAGGTGCCGCTGGAGCTGCAGCTTGCTGGTGAAGAACATCTGTCTCCAGCCCATATCCTGAGCCAGGGCTCTCATGTCTGGGGTGATGTGGTCACAGGCAGACTGGACGATCTGCTCCCACAATTTGCCTGACGTGCACAACTGTGGGTGGAAAAAGTCAGAGGTGGGTGACAGCATACATGGGTTAAGGAAAAGCTCACTCACTCACAACATCACTATCCAACCCCTGCTGCCTGTGAGACACTGGAGGAAACACCACGGGTGCACAAAGATGTGCCAGACACAGTTCTGACTCCAGAAACTTCCTCTTTGAGGAGAGGCAAGTGCACAAGTATCTAAAGGATGAAGCAATATTCGATTAACGGAATAAATCAAGTCCTGATCTCATTTAAGATGCAAAATTTGAAAAAGGATACATGTATATGTATAACTGAGTCACTTTGGTGTACACCCGAAACGAACACAACATAGTTAATCAACTGTACTACAATATAAAATAAAAAGTTTAAAAAAAAAGATGCAAAATGTGACACAGTTATAAACAGTACACATACAACGTGATATGGTTAAGTTTACATACGCAACATTATGTGGTGAATTTCCAGCTAGCCACATAACAGGCTGATAATGGTGTGGTCAACCGATCTTCGCCGAGGGCTGCAGCAGTTTCTCGAGGAGAAGCGTTGCTAACTCCTGCTCGGCGTCATGTTAAACCCTTGCTTGAGTCACCTCTCCCCGGGCTTGTACAGCGGACACAGTAGGTCACTGCGGGCTACTCAGTAGCGAACCGCATTGAAGTGGACAAGCAGCCCTCGGAGACTGCCAACCAGCACACCTAAAATTTACACATTCCTGGTGCCAGGGTCCCGTCCTCATGTTTTATTCGGAGTCCTTTGCATGCATGACATCACACCATGCAACAGAGTGGCCTACAAGATGCAGTCACTCCCCAGGCCTGCCAGACACATGGCAAAGGGAGCCGTTCTCTGGGAATAATCTTCCCAGGGATGTTCTTCTGCAGTCTGGGCCTTTACCTGAGGGCCATGAAGTTAAGGACAGACAAGACCCCTCTGGCCCAATATCTGCACAAGACCACTTTGCCCTCCCTCCAAGTTCAAAGCTGCCAGAGTTCAGCTTCCATTTACCCAAGATTTCCTACTAGGACTTTTTCAATCGTCACCATCATTTACGGCAACTATGTTCATCAGTCTCCCGCTACTTTTTTTGGCCGCACTGCTGGGCATGTGGGATCTTAGTTCTCCAGCCAGGGATCTAACCCACATCCCCGGCAGTGGAAGCGTGGAGTCTTAACCACTGGACCACCAGGGAAGTCCCATCAGTCTTCTGCTACTAAGCACTCTTTACAGGAGATTTCCTAATCCCTTGCTTCCATGCCCCCAAATCTTTCCTGAAGTTAAAGCTTCCATTACATTTATTATTTCCGACCTTAGCGATAGCCGTGATTTTTTGGTACCTGTATGCAAGACTAGGAACATTTAAAGGTGCTTGGATATTTGACACTACATAGTGATAACTCCGGTAATACGAAACGTGCTCAAAGAAGGGTCTCACGTGGGCCCCAGAACACTTCCTGGCTCCATCCTTCCTGTGCCAATTGTGCGCTCAGGGAAGTTCATCACCAACCTGATTCTCCCGTCACATGTGAAAATCCAGCAGCGGAAAGAATAGGCATGACAGAGGATCATTAAGGAGCCCACAGTTCCTTTAAACTGGTGGGGGGCGGGGAGCGGCGCAGAGCTCGTGGGCTGAGGCTCCTGCTTCCTGCTCAGACCCTCCCAGACACGGCCCCCTGGAGCAACTCACAAAGACTCCTCTTACAAGGAGGCAAAGAAACACAAGAAGCAGATGGGCCGCTGGAAGGTCAATAATGGTGGGAAACAAGATTATCTATGGATAATGATCTGTGCAGACCCTGTGCCTGTGAAAAATAAAGAGAGTTGATCTGACTGACAAAAATTAGGTTGAACTAATTATTTCACTATTTAAAATTAGAGGGCAACTTTAACACTTAAATAGGAGAAGCAGACAGGCGTGGTAAAGTCCCTCCAACTCCAGAATACTGAATCCAGTTGGGCTCTATTTAGAAAGGCGGGGGGGGGGTTCTGCAGAAAAGGCCTACACTCACTAATCATTCTTCCTTTCCTTAGAATTTGTTTTAGTTTCGTGTACAGCCTTTAGCCCTCAGCAGTCTAGACACAGCAAATTAGAAGGCTGGTTGATGCCATCAGAGGCAGAGTAGTGAAAGCAGAGAACGACGGGTTGTGAGACTAACAATAAGGGAAGAAATAGAAAAGAGAAATACAAACTAAAGTGACTACAGTTTGGTCCATTTAGTGTGGAGATAAGCTGCCCCACAATTTTCAATAGCCTATTCATTCCTCCATTCATCCATCCATCCAAACTGTATGGAACGCCTACGGTACTGGACAGGGCCCCTTGTTTCAGACCACAGAACATATTCTATGTTGTTTAAGCTGAGAGGGATTCAGTCCAGGCAATAGGAAGCTCACAGAATATCTAGTAAAACCAGAGGGGAACGTTCAATGCTCTACAGCCAGGAATAACAGCAGCTAGATGTATAAAATAGATAATTAATGATTAAAAATAATTCTACTATAAATACCCTTGTTACATATATGTTTATTAACACATGATTTTCTTTAAAGTACATTCTTAAAAATTTAACTTTTCAAAAGAATTGAATATATACCGTTAAAGTATCCTGTAGAAAGTGTTTACTGACTTATAATTCCTAGAGTAGTGTAAACAGAGCATCACCATGCAAAATAAATCCTTAGACTTAGTTGGCTATAAAGGTGTCTTCTTTTAATTTACATTTCTTTGTTTACTTATGAGATTGCTTTGTCGAACTTTGTTGATTTCTGTATTTCCTCTTTTGCTAATTGTTCATAATCTCTGTTCATTTTTGTATTATGGTATTATTAGTCTTTTACTTACCAATTTATAATAATTCTGCAAAGTTAATCATATGTTGCTTATTTTCTTTCTAAAGTTTGGGTTATTACTTTTTTTTTTTTTTGGTAACATCTTTATTGGAGTATAATTGCTTTACAATGGTGTGTTAGTTTCTGCTTTACAACAAAATGAATCAGTTATATATATACATATGTTTCCATATCTCTTCCCTCTTGCGTCTCCCTCCCTCCCACCCTCCCTATCCCACCCCTCCAGGCGGTCAAGGGTTATTACTTTTACATGTGCAAATTAAAATTTTTTAAAATTTTGTTTACGGGGATAGAATCAAATCTAATAGTCTTTTTCAAAATTAATTAATTAATTAATTTATATTTTTGGCTGCGTTGGGTCTTCATTGCTGCGTGCAGGCTTTCTCTAGTTGCAGCAAGCAGGGGCTACTCTTTGTTGCGGTGCACGGGCTTCTCATTGTAGTGGCTTCTCTTGTTGCAGAGCACGGGCTCTAGGCGTGTGGGCTTCAGGAGTTGTGGCACACGGGCTCAGTAGTTGTGGCTCGCGGGCTCTAAAGCGCAGGCTCAGTAGTTGGGACGCATGAGCTTAGCTGCTCCACGGCATGTGGGATCTTCCCGGACCAGGGCTCGAACCCGTACCCCCTGCACTGGCAGGTGGATTCTTAACCACTGCACCACGAGGGAAGCCCTAATAGTCTTTTATATATGGTTTCTGCCTTTGTTTATATGCCTATAAAGACTTTGTCTATTCCAAAAACATTTTTAAAAAATTAAAAAATAGATAATAGATAACTAATGAGAACCTACTGTATAGCACAGGAACTCTCCTCAGTGCTCTGTGGTGACCTAAATGGGAAGGAAATCCAAAAGAGAGGGGATGTGTGTATACATGTAGCTGATTCACTTTGCTGTACAGCAGAAACTAACACAACATTGTAAAGCAACTATACTCCAATAAAAGTTAATTAAAAAAAACATCAGGGCTTCCCTGGTGACGCAGTGGTTGAGAGTCCGCCTGCCGATGCAGGGAACATAGGTTTGTGCCCCAGTCTGGGAAGATCCCACATGCCGCGGAGCGGCTGGGCCCGTGAGCCATGGCGGCTGAGCCTGCGCATCCGGAGCCTGTGCTCCACAACGGGAGAGGCCGCAACAGTGAGAGGCCCGCATACAGCAAAAAAAAAAAAAAAAAAAATCAGCAGTCAGATTAAAAAACGAAACAAGAAACCCAGACTGTTCTAGTGGAAATCTCACTGCTTCTGCTCCCCAACACTCAGCACCTAAAGATGTGCTAACGCCTTGGACTGGACCCTAGAACCTCCCCTACAGGCCTCAGCGCCATGCTGGCAGGAAAAGCACGGAGGCTGCCCCACCTGGCTCACATCTTCCTTCCAAGACTCTTGCACGTGGGTCTACTTGACAGAGCCCAGGCTACGCCCAAGACACTACTTGCAAAGGCATCCATGAAATGTAGCTTTTATCTTTCTTACCTTCACAGCACACAAAGGCAACTCCATGTAGTGTGAGGGAGCTCAAACGGGCGTGAAGCCAGCCAGCCCACTGCATGTCTCCTCTGTCTGACCTCCTGGCTGTTCTTATCCATACAGACCCTTCTTCTCACACATACAGACCCTTCCTCTCACACGTAAACTTCCCAATGACGGCAGCAGCAATGCTCCACCTAATGCAAAGCAACTGCCCCTCATACGGTGACAATGCGTTTATTCTCTGCCTTCACCTCCACCCGACTCCCGCCAAATCCCAGCAGTCACTACAAACCTCTGGGTAGTGTTTGCTACCTCTAGTTAATCCCAGTTCATCTTTGTATCCTAGAATTATAAAGTTAACCAGTACCGACTTGCCCTGTATAAAATAATAGAAGAAAGGGAAAGAGGAAAATATTGGTTTACACATAAATGTACATATCAGGGCTTCCCTGGTGGTGCGGTGGTTAGGAATCCGTCTGCCAATGCAGGGGACACGGGGTCGAGCCCTGGTCCAGGAAGATACCACATGCTGTGGAGCAACTAAGCCCATGCGCCACAACTACTGAGCCTGTGGGCCACAACTACTGAAGCCCGCACGCCTAGAGCCCGTGCTCCGCAACAAGAGAAGCCACCGCAATGAGAAGCCTGCACACCGCAACGAAGGGTAGCCCCCGCTCGCCGCAACTAGAGAAAAGCCCGCACGCAGCAACGAAGACCCAACGCAGCCAAAAATAAACAGATTTTTTAAACATGTACATATCACTGGGTGAGGAAGAAAATATAGGGAGCTACTATAGTCCTAGGTTCTGCAACTGGTCACAAGCAGGAGTTGTGTTTGTAATTTTCTCGTTCTACTACGCCTTCCACCATCCTTTTGTTCTCAGCCAGCACCTCAACTGGTCAAGCTGCTATACCTGCTGAGGTGATCCAAACCCTCTCCGGTTCCTGCTGGGTGTGAGTACTTCTTGATCTCTCAGGTAGAAGATGCTTTAGTCTTCTTTAAATAAGTTTTGCCATTGAACATGCCAGTATTAGAAGGCACTCACACAGGGAAATCCCTGGCTGTCTAGTGGTTAGGACTCTGTGCTTCCACCGCAGGGGCCAGGGGTTCCATCCCAGGGGATCCCTCCCTGCTTGGGGAACTAAGATCCTGCAAGCTACGCAGTGCAGCCACCCCCAAAAAAAAGAAAAAGAAAAAAAAAGCACTTGCAGGGATGGTCCGGGTTCCAGAAATACTTCTCTGTAATTTCACTGTGAACAAGCAACTCTATTTTTCTCTAATAAACATGATTAATCACCAGAGCCAACACAGTAATGCCCATTTGGGGTTTTTTTTTTTTTTTTGCCTGTTTGTTCAGTGGCATTAGGAGCCCCAGACAGCCTGGGAGCACTCTTCATTCTTTTAATTTCTAGTTCAATGGAGTCATTGTTGTTCTTTAGGCGAAACTATTCATTCTTTGACTATCAAGATCCCTAACCTACTAGAAGCCTAAGCTGTGGAGAAGGAAACAACACTTTTTCACATGGGTGACTATGTATGATTCTGAGAGATGATACTCCCACTTCCATCCTTTAATTGTAGCTACAGAAGAAACAGGACCACATTCTGGCCAGTGACTGAGACCACATAATACATCCTGTAAGAACGCGCTCCAACGTTGTAAAGTGTTGTCCGTTAGCTGACGAGGGATTAAGCGCCTCCAAGAAGCCGTGAGGACAAGTATTTCTAGACAGTGGAGTATGCAAGCTAAGAGCAGGAAATCGTGTACTCATACCGTATTTATTTATGTCTACTTGTTTAATAAATGAATTTATTTCAGCAAAATAATCTGAAGCAATCTTGTATGGGCTACGATGATGGAAAAATAAGGCATTTGGTCAGTTTACACACAACGTTGCTGAAGGAGCATGGCGTGCTAGGAAAGCCGATCCATACCCAGAAGAGGTAACCCATCCAGGGAGGGTGAAAAGCGTCCAGTGTAACTGACCTACCACCTCGTTACTGACTGGACCGCCTGGAGCATGGCGCCTTCCTGGGGACTCAGCATTGCCTCTCCTGCGACAGTGGGCAGGTTAATCTTGAAAAGAAGAGACTCATGTGGTTGAGTCCGTGCACAATTTCCATCCTTGCCACCTGGGCATTTGGTTTATGAGCCCAGCTGGGGAAAGGAGCTGACTGACACCCATAGAGCAAACCACCTTATCATCTCATTACCGGAAGCATCCTCGGCACTGAGTGCTCTTTGGTGAGCAGTCACATGGGACACAAATATCTTGATTCTCTGGCTTATTCTGAAAAGTCCACCCAAATACCTCTTCCCCAAAACTCCTCATTAATCTCCAAATCTTGTTCTTTTCAAGACTTTGAGCATCTAGGCAAAACATTAGCCTTTGCCCCACAGAAATCCAAGAGCTGTTTCTCAATAGCAGAGCAGTTATCTGTAAAAGCATCCATGCCTTTACTCTAAAACCCTGGAGGTACGAGGTGTAATTTTCCTGATGACGCATGCCATAACTTTCAGCAAGGACCCAGATAGACCATGGCCGTCCAGGCCACAGACGCTCTGAGCACCATGAAATCTGCTGGATCACAAGGAGCCAGTGACTCAGCTGCTTACACGGCAAGCTGGGCCCCATTTAAAACTGGCAGCTTTATGGGCTATTTGGTAAATGAATCAGAGAAGCAAACTCAAATGTGCTGTATGTTACCTTAAAACTAAAAATATCCACAAAGAGCTGTGCTGTTTTCTTAGGACAGGAAGTTACAATAAGGCAATGGATTCTAGATAATGCATTGAGATGGCAGGCCTCTCAATTTTTTTTTTTTTTTCTTTTGCGGTACGCGGGCCTCTCACTGTTGTGGCCTCTCCCGTTGCGGAGCACAGGCTCCGGACGCACAGGCTCAGTGGCCGTGGCTCACGGGCCCAGCCGCTCCGCGGCATGTGGGATCCTCCCAGTCAGGGGCACGAACCCGCGTCCCCTGCATCGGCAGGCGGACTCCCAACCATTCCGCCAGCTCCCTGACATCTACGATCTCACCAAGGCATCCAAGGTATCTGCTACTCCTGCTTATCAGCATGATGTCACCAAAGACCAGCACGTAGGAAGGTGACAGGATCAATATCTCTGTGATATAAGTATGACTCAGCTGGAGAACTGACATAGTCCTGAGGCAAAATGATGAAAGTACGCTGCTAGTCCCATGAGGTGAAAGCAAATCTACTGTGGAGTTCTATCTAGAAAATCCAGGAAGATATGAGGATGGTGTGTAACAGGATGGTGGCCAGGCCGGAGGCAAGACAGAGTCAGATGATAGATATATTTTGAAGGTAGAGCTCATACCACTTGATAATGAATTAGATGAGAAGGAAGAGGAGAAAGAAGAATTAAGGATGAGTTTTTGGCTTGAGCAGCTGCGTGAATGTCGCCAAGGACAGAAAAATAAGACTGGGAGAATTAGAATTTGTAAATAAGTATGTGTGTGGGGAAGTTCAGAGGTCTGGTTTGGATGTGTTAAATTTGAGATGTCTATACTACTAGATCTAGGAGGAAGCATTGAGCATGCAATGAGATATAAAAGTTAGGAGTTCAAGAGGGCAACTAGGGCTGGAAACGTACGTTTGAAAATTAGCTGCATGTAAATAATATTTAAAGCTATCATCTCAGTGTGACTGTAGATAGAGAAAATGGCCCAAGGAAGTGCTCTAGGACATTCCAGCATTAAGCAGTCAGGGCATAAAGTTTTCAGCCAGGGAGACTGAGAAGAGCAAAGAAAACCTGGAGAATAATGAAATGTGTAAATGCTGCTGAAAAGTCAAATAAGATGAGAATTAAAAACTGACTGTTGGGACTTCCCTGGTGGTCCAGTGGTTAAAACTTCACCTTCCAATGCAGGGGGTGCAAGTTCGATGCCTGGTCAGGGAGCTAAGATCCCACATGCCTCGCAACCAAAACACCAAAACATAAAAAACAGAAGCAGGGCTTCCCTGGTGGCGCAGTGGTTGAGAGTCCGCCTGCTAATGCAGGGGACACGGGTTCGTGCCCCGGTCCGGGAAGATCCCACGTGCTGCGGAGCGGCTGGGTCCATGAGCCATGGCCGCTGAGCCTGCACGTCCGGAGCCTGCGGGAGAGGCCACACCAGTGAGAGGCCCGCATACCGCAAAAAAAAAAAAACCGGAAGCAATGTTATAACAAATTCAATAAAGACTTTAAAAGTGGTCCACATCAAAAAAAAAATCTTTCAAAAAAAAAAAACTGGTGTATTTTACAAGGTGATGGACAATAGCAACCTCGACAAGAGCAGTTTCGGTGGCTTAGTGGGGATGGATGCCTGGCTAGAGTGAGTCCAAGAAAGAAGAGGAGAGGAAGTAGAAATAGCAAGTACAGAGAATGCTTGAGGAATTTTGCTTTAAGAGCAGAATGGGGAGTGAGGTCAAGGCAATTTTATTTTAAATGTATGTTTATGTGCTGATGGAAATGATCCAGTAGAGGGGTAAAATTAATGATGCAGTGATGCATGATGAAGAGGGATAACTGCTGAGCCAAGTTGTTGAATAGGTGAGGGGAGTGAAATCCACAAGTGGAGGTGTGGCCATGGATGATAACAGGGAGAATTTATCACCTGCAACAGGAAGTAAAGCAGAATGAGGCACCAGCAGAACTGGTGAGTGGCCTAGGAGGCCATTCTCTTATGACTGCTTCTAGTTTCTCATTGAAATAAGACTCGACATCAGTTAAGAGTGAGGAAGAAGGTGGGACACAGAGACTTGGGGAGAGAGAAGAGGGTGCAAAATAGACATCTCAGAGGGTGAAAGAGAGAAAGAAACTCAGTTCTTTACAGGAGAAGTATTTTATAAGCATAGTGTAGTCTTTGGTTCTAAAGCCAGACACATATTCAGAAAACACAGTCCCAAGAAACACAGAAAAGAGGAGAAATGAAAAATTAAGGTCTCTTTTTTCTAGTATGGAAGATGTTAAAGCAGGTAACTGTATTTGAGAAAAAATACTATTATGATACTATCTTCATATATATGAATCTTAACGTACACACTGCTTTGTCCGGGATTTTCAGTTTGTGGCAGAGATCGTGACGCTAACCAAGTATTCCCTCTCTTCTCCCACATCTCCCTGTGCCACGCAGTTACGTGGGGCCATGTAATTCGTTCTGGCCAAAGGACCATGAGTAGAAATGCTGTATCAAAACAGAGTGCATGAACCTCAGCTGTCTCTTCCCGGCCGCAGTGACTAAGGACACCACGTGCTTCAGATGGTTCAGTTACAAGACGGTGGAGTCTCTAATAGCCTGAGTTACTGAAAGACATTGTGGAGCAGAGCCTCCTATCAGCCCACAATGAGTATGAATCATGAATGAAACAAACAGATATTATTGTCTTAAGCCACTGTTGTTTTAGGGTGGTTTGTGATCCCAAGTCACAATTTCTAACTTGGTCTATCCTAATATAGTTATTATGGAAAGCTTTTGAATTTTTCTAGTATTTGATATGTAATTGCAACTTAAGGATGACTACAACCTTTGAATCCTCCACAAGATAATGATGGGGTCCTTCTTGTAGTGCAACTCGTTCAGAATGAAATCACCTTTATGGAATTCCATCAGTGAAATGATAAGCTGGTATAGACTCAAGCCATCTTCTGACTTTATTCCTTCTGTTAGTTTAAATTTCATGGTTGCAAACTTGGTTCATTAGAAGTGACTCATAGGCTTCCCTGGTGGTGCAGTGGTTGAGAATCCACCTGCCCATGCAGGGGACATGGGTTCGAGCCCTGGGCCGGGAAGATCCCACATGCCGTGGAGCAACTAAGGCCATGCGCCACAACTACTGAGCCTGCGCTCTAGAGCCCTGGAGCCCCAACTACCGAAGCCTGCACGCCTAGAGCCGTGCTCTGCAACAAGAGAAGCCACTGCAACGAGACGCCCGCGCACCGCAACGAAGAGCAGCCCCTGCTAGCCACAACTAGAGAAAACCCCGCGCGCAGCAACGAAGACCCAATGCAGCCAAAAATACATAAATAAATAAATTTGTAAAAAAAAAAAAAAAAGAAATGACTCATAGACAGATATTTAAAAGATATATGAAAAAGGAATCTGAGCTACCACAATTATATAGATAAGGATAATGAAGACTGTGACATGTCCTGAGGGGGCAGGACCTTTTCTGCCTTACTGCTCATGGGATGCTTCCATGTGGCCTGAGGAAGAAAATACTTTCATGGCTTTGAAAGTATCATTGTGGGACCTACCTGCTGTAGCTCCAGTCTACCTGAGGGAAAAACACATTCCCATACTTAACTCCATCTTATGAAAGACAGAACCTGTTCTTCAGGGACGAGCTGATTTGAACGCTGGCCCTGCCACTTAGTAATTAAGTCATCCTGGACATTCTACTTATTGCTCCGAGCCTGGTCTCCACATCTGATCTTGCATTTGGTCATCTGAGGAGGAGAATAAACTGATTCAAGCACACCAGCCATGGAGTAAGGCTGCCC
The DNA here is from genome assembly GCF_963924675.1 of Phocoena phocoena. Classification (NCBI taxonomy): domain Eukaryota; kingdom Metazoa; phylum Chordata; class Mammalia; order Artiodactyla; family Phocoenidae; genus Phocoena; species Phocoena phocoena. Next base: position 106,118,603 of record NC_089225.1, on the reverse strand, counting down.
GGGCACAGCACCTGCCTCTCCAGTGACAGTGGGCAGGTTAATCTTGAAAAGAAGAGACTCATGTGGTTGAGTCCGTGCACAATTTCCATCCTTGCCACCTGGGCATTTGGTTTATGAGCCCAGCTGGGGAAAGGAGCTGACTGACACCCATAGAGCAAACCACCTTATCATCTCATTACCGGAAGCATCCTCGGCACTGAGTGCTCTTTGGTGAGCACTGGCTGGCTCCACTGTTCATTATCTGTGTGCTTTACCTGAGCCTCTGTTCCCTCCTTGAAAATCAGGACAAGAGAGTCTCTACTCATCCATCTTACGGCACTGTTTGAGGATTGCACTGGATGACGTACATTCAGCGCTTAGCACGTAGTAGATATTCAATAAATGGAACTTATTGTGATTATATGGAAATGACACTAAAGTTTTAGCGCTGTGAGGATTAGGAATAACATATATAAAGCACATGGAAAAGATGTAATCAACGGGCAGGAAGGGGAGACAGAATAGATGCTACCTCAGCCATTTCTGAGGAGACACCGGAAAGAAAGGCCCCATAGGCACTTAGCCACTGGGGGGCCAGTTCAGTTGCCATAGTTGGGAGTCTAGGGAGCACCCCCCAGTGCCAGGATTGGGACAACCCCGCCACCATGCGACAGCTGTCTAAAAGTGACCTCACTGTGCCCCTAACTGATGTCCCCCACTGTGGACCATCACTTCAGCCCACCAGGCCACACCCAGCTGCCCACTATCCACCCTGCCCACAATTCCAGACAGCCAAGCATCCCATTCCCACCACCCCTGGCCTGGCCTTGGCACTGTCCTACTTTGCTCCCACATGTTCTGACTTCTTTCTGGGGGAGGTGAAAAACATGTAAGTGTTATCTCTATTTCATGACACCATTGCACTCACTTTCGAGCAGAAAGCAGCCAGTGGTGGTTACTTTCATACCTCATGTTACTCTCAATGTATTCCAATAAGGGAAAAGAGTGAATTTCAGACAGAAATTAATGGTATCATCAAGCATAATCGTTTAAGATCCTTTCTGCGTAAATATCAAAAGCAAAAACTATTATATTCACATCATGAAGGTCACAGTGAAGCAGCAATGCTGCGCGTTCTGATGACGACAGCCCCCCAAACACTTTGATGCTAGGCAGGTCCTTCATTACCTTATCCCATCTTCAACAGTTCTTCAAGGTCCAGTTCCTCTACTCGGATTACAACATATTCTAAATATAAACAAGAGAGGAAAACTCTTAGAAAATATCTTAATATTAAAAAATAAAACAGGACTTCCCTGGTGGTCCAGTGTTAAGCCTCCATGCTCCCAGTGCAGGGGGCATGGGTTCGATCCGTTGTCGGGGAACTAAGATCCGGCGTGCCATGCCACACAGCCAAGAAAGCAATAAAATAAAATAAAATAATTAAAAATAAATAAATAAGTAAGTAAAAATAAAACAGATCTGAACCTCTTTTTAAAACTCTGAACTCGGGGCTTCCCTGGTGGCGCAGTGGTTGAGAGTCCGCCTGCCGATGCAGGGGACACGGGTTCGTGCCCCGGTCCGGGAGGATCCCACATGCTGCGGAGCGGCTGGGCCCGTGAGCCATGGCCGCTGAGCCTGCGCGTCCGGAGCCTGTGCTCCGCAACAGGAGAGGCGCAGCAGTGAGAGGCCCACATACCGCAAAAACAAAAAAACAAAAAAACAACAACAAAAAAAACCCTCTGAACTCTGTAACACTAGTATAGGTGACTACCCCTTTCCCAGCACAATACATTTCAGGATATCAGTGTATCTTATACAACAGAGATTATGGAAGAAAATGATGAGGTTTTGGAGGAAAGGAAGGAATTCTTACAAGAGAGCTGAAATTTCCACCAGTGTAACTTCATTTATGACTTATTATATTTTACAGTAAAAATATTCAGTTTTGTTTTGTATTATAAGTTGGTTTACAAAATACCCCCATCTAGGACTCCCAAACCCTGGGGCTCTTTTGCTTGATAGATGCCAGGTTGCAAAACACAGAGTACCCATCCTGACTATGGTTCCAGCTGCTTTGATCCAAACATAGCCAATCGTGGATTTAGCTCCCCCTGGAGGTGGTGCATGAACTCAACACACATAAACTACATTCAAGTTGAAAGGGACCCTAGGGTTTATCTAGTTAAAAACTTTCCTTTTACAAACGTGGAAATTAAGGCTTGGAGGGGATAAGGGTGTGACTGCCCAAGGCTCATGGTGCAGAGCAGCTGAGCAAAGAACAGAACCCAGGTCTCTGGTCTCAAGCTGATTTAAACATCCACGCTGCCTGTACACAAGTGGAGTCGGAAAAACAACAGCCCCGCCCCCATCCCAAGCTTCCAGCCTTTCAGAGTCTCGTGAGATATTTTGTCTGTACAATTTTAATATCAAATGGTCAAATTCTTGGCCTGGACGCTTAGAATCGGGTTGCAAGACGATGCAGACGCTGGGTCCACCAAGACCTACCCAATCCGACTCGGGGCCTGGCCTGTTTTCACCTGCTCCCTGGGTGCCATACCTACATGGCCAGACTTGGGGATCACAGTCATAGGGAATTTGGGAACATAAGGAAAAATTTGTTTCTCTGTAGGCCAAAATGTGACAGAGGAGAGATTTTCTTCCTCCGGGGGCCTGTTCCTGAGTCACTACCGAGATGAATATGTTTGCTAGTCATGATCGTCCCTCCCCCATCTGGACCTCAGCATTCCCCAGGAAGGGTCTACACGGCAGCCTTACCCTAGTGAGCTCACTGCAAGCCCAGGGCTGGCCCTCAGTGTGACTTTCTGGTATACTATGACGTGGGACCCACCTTTCAGGGGTGTGCTTATATTAGCCAAGCTCCCAGAGGCTGCCTCTTTACCCTGAGAAATATAACCATCCACCCATGAGACCTTCAGATGCTCATCCCTGGAGGCTCCACGGCTTGGTCAACACGGAATCAGAGCAAGGGCTGGCAGCCAGATGGCCCTGATTGCTGGTGGCATTAAGTTTGATAAGTGGAAACTTCCATCCTTGGGTGTGGGCCAGCACCACAGGCTCTCCCAGGCTCAGGCCCCCGTCCACCCAGAGTCCCTACACCCTCTGTGTCTCTCATGTGTCTTTATGCTTCCAGGGCAGACCCACTTCTGCAAAGTCCAGTCTAGCCATAGTGTGGGGCGTTATTTACAAATAGCAGAGAGGAAACAACCTAAATGTCTATCAGTAAGGATCTAGTTTAAAAAATTATGATTTGTCTATATAATAACAACTTAGGGCACTTTTCTAAACTGAAGATTTATACGTACTGACATAAAAGAGTGTCTAAAATATGTTGTGAAGTGGGGAAAATACCGACAAAGAACAATATATAATATGCTACCATATGCTTTTTTTTTTTTTTTTTTTGCGGTATGCGAGCCTCTCACTGCTGTGGCCTCTCCCGTTGCGGAGCACAGGCTCTGGACGCACAGGCCCAGCGGCCATGGCTCACGGGCCCAGCCGCTCCGCGGCATGTGGGATCTTCCCGGACCGGGGCACGAACCCGCGTCCCCTGCATCGGCAGGCGGACTCTCAACCACTGCACCACCAGGAAAGCCCTACCATATGCTTTTTAAAAGGGTATGTGTACATGTATATATGCTCACGCATCACACACACACTTATATGTGCACAGACTCTCTCTGGAAGGACATATGAGACACTGGTAATATAATTGCTGCTGGAGATGAGAATTAGAGGAATGAGGATCAAGAATGAGAGGGAGGGACTTCCCTGGTGGTCCAGTGGCTAAGACACCGTGCTCCCAATGCAGGGGGCCTGGATTTGATCTCTGGTCAGGGAACTAGATCCCACATGCATGCTGCAACTAAGAGTTCGCGTGCTGCAACAACTAAAGATCCCGCACGCTGCAACTAAGACCCGGTGCAGCCAAAATAAATAAATAATAATAATAAAAAGAATGGGAGGGAGAATTACTTTTTACTACACATTAAAAGACATATAATTTTTTTCAATTTTCAACCTGGTCATTGTAATGCAAATCGATTTTCTTTTTCAAAAATATAAACAAAATGGATATAGCACAAAGCCCAAATGAGAAGCGTTCAGGAGTTAAGAGTGATGGGTCACAAGGGAAGCCATTCCTCCGAAAGGGAACAGCATAAGCAAAGGCCAAGGGGCCCAGAGAACGCAGCACATGGGACAGCTGCACGCAGTCTACTTGGCTGGGGCTGGGGGCAGGAGCTGGGGCCAGGGCACCACGGCCTGAAGTGCCAGCTAAGACTTTGGATCTCATTCTGAAAATGATGGGACATCACTAAGTGTCACTGAGCAGGGCAGTGATATGACCAGAGTGCATTTTAGAAAGGCCACGCTCAGCCCGCATGGAAGAGCTACCAATGAAGCAGTGAAAGGGCAGCCATGAAGGGACCCGCCAGAGAATTCTGGAATCAGAGATGGGTCAGGACATGGAAGGCCTCTTGCCCTTTGGATGTGACAACCAAGAGGTTACTGTGAATGAGGCCAGAGATATTTAGGAGGCATGGAGAGAGGGGAAATGAGAGATGAAGGGTAAACTGACAAAAGGCCAGTGGCTCCCAGAATTTTGGATGGTGTAAGACCAGCAAAATTTTTAGATATCAAACAAAACAACAATTAAGAACCAAAATAAGACTGCTGACTTTTTAAATTTGCCAAGTAAGGATAATTTGTTAAAATTATCACATTTTAATACCACTATTTTATAAAAGAAGGGACATTTTAAATCTCCCCCAAATAGGAAGGCCTAACCTCTGTTGAAGAATGGTCATTTAAATGGAATGAATTTAGCTTGATGACAGACTCTTCACATCACCCATACTGTTCCCATTTTATCACAGATTATAAAATCTCAGTAGGATGAATGGTGCTGGTTTGCTGAGTGTGAACTGCTATGTAAACCCTTATTTTCACAAACAGGGAAGGAAAGAGATTGAATAAGAATCGAGTTGAGAGTTTTTGTTCTTTGAAGGATGAGACCGATTTAAGAAAAGTCAATGTACCGAGAGGAAAAACCAATTGAAAGAGACCTTTAGAAATAGGCACTAAATGTAACGTAGTTTCCCAGATTGGATCCTGAAACACCAAAAGGATATTAGTGGAAAAACTGATGAAATACAGATCAAGTCTGTGGTTTAGTTAATATTATTGTAGCAACATTAACTGTTGAGTTTTGATAAAATGTCCCAGGTTGGGCTTCCCTGGTGGCGCAGTGGTTGAGAGTCCGCCTGCGGATGCAGGGGACGCGGGTTCGTGCCCCGGTCTGGGAGGATCCCACATGCCCCGGAGCGGCTGGGCCCGTGAGCCATGGCCGCTGAGCCTGCGCATCCGGAGCTTGTGCTCCGCAACGGGAGAGGCCACAACAGTGAGAGGCCTGCGTACCGCAAAAAAAAAAAAAAATGTCCCAGGTTATGTAAGATGTCAGCATTAGGGGAAGCTAATTAGGGGAAGGGTATATGCAAACTCTCTGTATTATCTTTACAACACTTTTATAAATCTAAAATTATTTATAAATAAAAAGTAAAAAATACATAACAACAACCACACAGAAGAGAAAGGAGGTAAGTGACAACCTGAAATCCTTTGGGTTGGAACTTGGAGCTGGGTGGCAGGTGGCACTGGTCTTGAACAGGAAGGAAACCTCCCTCCCTGGGACCACAGGAAAACGTGGGACAGGGATACAATTAATTTGCTAATAAATGTGCCCCCAAAAGTTTGAAATAGAGGACTCTTCCTTAATAAAATAATTTAATAATTGAGGGGGCAAAACAGTAAATGAAAGTGATTTATAAATGAAGGGAAAAATATGTAAATGGAACATATAATATTCGGACTAACAACAAAAGTGAATGGTTAATATTACACAGAAAGAAAAAAGCAGCCTTGGATCATATTCCATCTTTGAATAATTCTGCTCTGCGAGGATTCTGAGGGCTGAAGCCAGCAACCTAGAAAAAGCCTTACTTTAGAGTGCGGGGTAAATTATGGAGGCTATTTTCAAGATTGCGCTAACATAATGGCAGGGCATTGGGAGGGAGAGGAATAGAAAGTGGAAATGAGCAAAACCCGGAGGGAAGCCAGTTGCTCCAAGTAAGGAATCTACAAGTAAGGAATCAATTTCCCAAGACACTGCAGTGGCCGCCATTTCCTATGGAATCCTTCCATTTATTCTCAGGACAAACCCAGGCCCTGGCAGCAGCTTTTAATACATTCCCACTACTATATTTTAATCACTTAAAACTCTCCTTCAGTGATGATCATTTTGTAACATATAGAAATAGCAAATCATCATACTACGCACCTGGAACTAACAGAGTATTGTTGATCAATTACACATCAATTAAAAACCAAAAAGCCAAACAGCAAACAAACAAAAATCTTCCTTCATTTAAAGCGTGAATAATCAGCTTCTTAGCAGCAGCAAGTACAAAATCTTAACTTTAATACTTTTTTTAAAAGGGCAAAAAAAATACAGTACAATGATATACATAATACTTGGTTCTGGCCCTCCATTTTAGGGGGAAAAATCAAGTATACATGTTTTTTTACTCAAAAGGGGTATATTAAGTAATACAGATTGTAAACTTAAAATTAATATTTAAAAATCAAGGAGGGCTTCCCCGGTGGCGCAGTGGTTGAGAGTCCACCTGCCGATGCAGGGGACACGGGTTCGTGCCCCGGTCCAGGAAGATCCCACATGCCGTGGAGAGGCTTGGGCCCGTGAGCCACGGCCGCTGAGCCTGCGCGTCCGGAGCCTGTGCTCCGCAACGGCAAAGGCCGTAACAGTGAGAGGCCCGTGTACCAAAAAAAAAAAAAAAAAAAATCAAGGAATTTTTTTGCATTACTGTGAAAAAAATGTTGACTTTTTAGATAATAAGATTATGATCTGAATCATCTTGGGAGATGCTGCAGGTTCTTGTATAAATGGACGTTGCCCTGGTGAGACAGGCTGGGACCTGGGACCCCTTGCTGGAGCTGGGACCCTTTGCTACAGTGCTGCAATGCTTACACCTGGACACACCTCTCCTTGAGCAACCCAATACAAAGCAACGGTGTGGGACTAAAAATAACTGCATGCATGTGCAGCTGGGACAAATTGTGGACAAAAAATACAGAGGGCTTCCCTGGTGGTGCAGCGGTTGAGAGTCCGCCTGCCGACGCAGGGGACACGGGTTCGTGCCCCGGTCCGGGAGGGTCCCACATGCCGTGGAGCGGCTGGGCCCGTGAGCCATGGCTGCTGAGCCTGCACGTCCAGAGCCTGTGCTCCACAACGGGAGAGGCCACAGCAGTGAGAGGCCCGTGTACCGCAAAAAAAAAAAAAATACAAAGAGACCAAAAAAAACCCAACTGCCACTTTTGAAGGGCCTGGAGCAAAACCAGGGTACTGCGCATGCCCCCTGCACACAACACTACCTAAGGGGTGGGCAAAACACCTAAGCCACTCCTCCAGCCCAACCCCTGGACACACCCCTACCCTCACCCCATGTAAGGAACAAACTTGCCCCCCACTCAGGGAGCAAGCAAAGGAGGGAAACTGTTGTTTGTTCTGCTACCCCCTGCTGCAGCAGGGGCCCCAATAAAGCCTTGACTGAATTTCTTGTCTGGCCTCTAGTCAATTTCTATTGATGGGGGAAGGCCAAGACCTTCTACCTTGTACCCCTGTACCTTCCACCAAGTCTTTGTACCTTGTCCACACTTCCCTTGTTGAATTGCTCACACTACCTGGTTAGTAACACCAGTACATCACAGCTAAATACTGAGTTAGGGTTCTTCAGTTGCAAGCAACAAACTCCAACTCTGATTAACTTAAGCCAAAAAGGATTAAACGGAAGGATAGTATGTGTGTGTTTAGGACACAACAGGGCTCTAGAATTGAAGGAATAGCTGAAGGGGCAGGAACCAAGGCACCTTCCAGGATCTAGGAGAGGAACTAATAATAGTTGCATCAAGGCCCTAACATTGGTTGAAATCAGCACTAACTGTGTTTTCCAGTCCTGTGTCCTTCTGCTGAGGATTCAAAGTGAGAGAGTCTATTTGGTGAGTTTGGGGCATGGGGAAAAACAGGGCACTACAACGAACAGTGCCTCAGAATCACCCATAGTGGGAGATAGGTAATTCGGAAAAGGGCTTTTACTGGAAGAAATGGAAATGGCTGGGGAGTAATCACCTCCTTCCTTCTTCTTTTATGCCATCATGCCTCTGCCTGAGTTACTGCCTGGACTTGGAATGCCCCTTTGACCTGGAATGCCCCTAGCTAGCCAGGCCACCTGATGAACTCCTATTTTCCCCCCAAAACACAGAAAAAATAACCCACTTCTGTGAAGCCAGGCAGAGCAAATCACCTTGTACTGTCTTAGTACCTTGTTCACACTTCCCTTGGTCAATTGCTCACACTACATTGTGATGATCTGTACCTGTATGGCTCTCTCCTATTAGACTATCATTTCCTTGAGGGCAAGAATAATGTCTTTTCAGCTCTGTTGCCTCTGTGCCTGGGACAGTACCTGTCATAAAACAAGTATTCAACAAAAGCTTGCTGAAATAAATGCAAATAGTAAACCACTTCTATATTAAAAATAAAACAAAACTTGAAACAAAATTAAACAACTTTGGGGAAGCACAAGGGAAATCCCGTACAGACCCAAAATAATTTGACTGTTACCTTTGCAAACCTGCGTGATGTTTGAGAAAGCCTGGCAATGTCTTCAAGATCCAGATAAGAAAGGATACTCAGGAGCAAATCGTCCGAGAGCCGTTCAAGGAAGTCAAATTTACCTTCGCATAAACTGAAGACATAGTCTAATATTCTTGCACCAAATATTAAGGCAATTTGAACTGTAATTCAAACAAGCCAACAAAACAACACAGTCATCATGTGTAGTCACATAAAAACTACGGTCATTATCAGTAAGACAAGCTTCGGGGCATTTTCCCCGAGAGTGATGTTAGATTTTACTGGGTCACTCCTGCTTTCACCAAGCTGCCTTTGGGACCAATGGCATGTATTTACGAGGCATGTATTTCCAACAGCTGTCCTTGCCCTGAGATCACAATCTTTTAGGTATACTCACTGTTCAACACAGTGATGGACTGCATCAAATTCCAGTCCAGACAGCTGACTTGACTAGTCTCAGTGTCACCTTCATCTTCATCCTCCCAATCTCCATGACTGGGCAAAGATGCTGGTCCAGGTCATTTTTTTCTACCCCTCCCCTGCTTCCCCAAATTGGTGTGAAACATTAATATCTCTTGATTTTAATTGACTTTTGTTCTCTTATTGTTATACATTGTTTCTCTATGAACCTTCCTTCCTTCTTCTTTACCTTCTTTCATTCCCATCTTTACATAATAAAAAAAAAAACAGAAAGAGGCAAAGAAGAAAAGTAGAGGCATATTTCGTGAAAATTGTGTCAACTTTTGCCCATTGTTTTTCCTATCTTTTCAGTTATTTCCAGAATAGCAAATAGTTCACAAAGAATCAACCAACACTATGATCTACCCAAACGTGTTTAATGTAGGAGAAAACAGGGTTGGGTTTTTGTTTGCTTTTTTTTACCCCAGCTCTCTGAATAACTAAGAAATGGCTAATAAATAATAAAACATGTTTGGAAGGATACAGATTCAAATTATAACAGTGATTAAATCCAGGTGGTGGTTTTTACTTTCTTCCTTTTGCTTATCTGTATTTTGTAATCTTTCCGTAATAATTACCATGTAATTTTTTAAAATCTAGGATAAATGGATGAAAGGAAGGGAGGAAAGAAAGAAGGGAGGAAGGCTCCCTCTTTTTATGAGAAAGGAAAATGGGGTTATAATGGAGTATGCATGTGGATTCCAGTGGTCCCAAAGCTGGGGACTTTCTTAGTCTCTTGAAGCTCATTTTTCCACTTCTGCCTCTGAAAGCACCACAATATCTAGCTTTTCCGGAGAACTTCTCCTAGAACAGAAAGAGTGCACTCTCTACAGCGAACTAACTGTCCAAGATTTGGGCGCCACCTTCCTTCCCAACCTGGAACACTCCTTCTGGGGCAAGTGGGATGGAGCTGTCAAGAATACCCAGCTCCCTGCAGAAGCAGGCAGATCGGTGATGCTAAAGGTAGATGGATCTCCAATCTCAAAATGGATGTAAGGTGTGGGCTACGTTTATGTAAAAGCTCTAATTGTGCTAACGTGGAAGAGCCAGCCATATAAGATTTCTCTCCAAAACTGGTTAGTCCAGCTTTCTAGAGGCATTAAGGGTTTTATTTGCTTCTAAATTCCAAGTGCTTCCAATTCAAAGCACTTCTGAAGTCCAAAGGTTTTCTTGGAGGGGTGGGGGTGGGGGAAATAGCCCTTCAAAAACTCAGCCTAAAACGGTAGATATTATGAAGAACCCTTGACTCACCAGCAGGATAAGAGGAAAAAGCAGCGCTTGTTTATTGGAAAAACAAAACAAAACAAAACCCCTTGTACAATAAAATTTCCTTAAAATAACTGTAGATGTTTCAACATTTTAAGATTCCAGGAAAGCATACTCAAAGCATGTTCAGATGTACTTTAGAAAGTCCCTGGCGGTCCAGTTAGGACTCTGTGCTTTCACTGCTGAGGGCCCAGGTTCAATCCCTGGCTGGGGAACTAAGATCCCACAAGCCATGCAGACAAAAAAAAAAGTCTCTACCAATAAAGTCTTTTAAATTTAAAATTTTAAATTATAAAAGGACACATACACCTAAGTATGTAACATGATCGTTTCAAAGTGTATAGGTATTGGGGTCCTTAGAAAAAATTTTTTTTGCTTCTTTGTGTTTTTTATGTAACCAACATCTACATCCCAGACCAGGGATGGAACCCGGGGCCCCAGCAGTGAGAGCCCCAAGTCCTAACCGCTGGACCACCAGGGAATTCCCACATCTGTTTCTTTTAAAATAAGGAAAACAGGGACTTCCCTGGTGGTGCAGTGGTTAAGAATCCGCCTGCCAATGCAGGAGACACGGGTTCGATCCCTGGTCTGGGAGGATCCTGCATGCTGCAGAGCGGCTGAGCCCCTGCGCCACAACTACTGAGCCCGCGCCTACAGCCTGTGCTCTGCAGCAGGAGAGGCTACCGCAATGAGAGGCACCCGCACCTCGGGGAAGAGTGGCCCCCGCTCGCCACCACTAGGAAGGGCCCACACACAGCAATGAAGACTCAAAGCAGCCAAAAATAAATAAATTAAATAAATAAATAAAATAAGGAAAACAGTGTTAAAACAAACTCCATTTTGAAAAGTAAAATCAGCTCTTTTGTGTTGGATTATGTGGCAGCCAGCCTCCAAGAGAGCTCCTGATTCTCTCCTCTTGGATTCAAGCCCCTGTGTGTTCCCAGCCCACACTGAATTAGGGCTGACCTGTGTAACCAATAGGATATTGCAAAAATACCCCAGTACTAGGTCACAAAAGACTTTGGGGGTTCTGTCTTGCTGTCTTGGATCACTCACTCTGGGAGAAGCCAACTGCCGTGCCCTAACACTACTCTGCAGCACCATGGAGAGGTCCACGCGGAAGGAGACTGAATCAGCCAGGTGTGTAAGCCATCATGGAACTGCATCCTCCAGCTCCAACCAAGCCTTCAGTTGACTGGGGTCCCAGGCAACATCATGTGAGACCCTGGATCAGAAGAGCTGGGGTAAGCTGCTCCCAAACTCCTGACCCAACTCTCTGAGTTAATAAACATTTATTATTGTTTTAAGCCATTGGGTTTGGGGGTAATTTGTTACACAACGATAGACAATAAAGATTTAGGTACCTGCAAGTGTTGTGGTACCACGGTGGAAACCCAGAATGTGGGAATGGCGTTGAAATTGGAAAGTACGTGGAGATTTTTTTTTTTTGGCGGTACGCAGGCCTCTCACTGCTGTGGCCTCTCCCGTTGCGGAGCACAGGCTCGGGACGCTCAGGCTCAGCAGCCATGGCTCACGGGCCCGGCCACTCCGCGTCATATGGGATCTTCCCAGACCGGGGCACAAACCCATGTCCCCTGCATCAGCAGGCGGACTCCCAACCACTGCGCCACCAGGGAAGCCCGTACGTGGAGAGTGTTAGTGAAAGTCTGAAAAGCCTTCAATAAGTAGTATAATAAGTAAATAATATCTGTTAATAAAAGCCTGATGGACTCTGAGGAGGCTTTACATGTGAAGGCTTAAAGAAAAGTGAAGAAAATATTATTAAAAAACTGGAGAAAGGGGGAAGAAAACTGGAGGAAAGGGAATCCTTGCTATGTAGTGGCAGAAAGTTTAGCAATATTATTGCCTGCTGTAATATGGAAGGTAGGAAATATTCCTGGTGGGTGTGTGACTTGGCTAAGATTTCCAAGCAGAGTGTTGTTGAACATGTGGCCTGATTTCTTCTTGCTGCTTAAAGTAAAATGTGAACAGAAAGAGATAAGCCAAAGGCAGGTCTCTTAAAAAGCAGCCAGGATTTGCTGGAACCTTCTCTGCCTCTTTGGATGGCAAGCAACGCTAAAGTTAAGAAATGACTCCCAGGCAAAGATCAAATCCAGAGCAGTGTCAGGAAAACATGGTATAAAGGTGACGCTGAGAGTGTGGCTGGAAAATGCTTTGTTAAGAACCATTCAGTGATACTGTAGCACTTCCAAGAAGCATAAGGGTATGGTCACTCAGGAGTCAAGGACAGAAACCCAAAGTAAAGAAGGGCTTATCGCAAAAAGATGTGTAGGTGTGGTTTTGTCTAATGGAGTGAACCCCAATAAGAATAACAGACAACACATAAAGTTTTTAAGAGAATTATATCAGCAGAAACACTGACTGCCAGCTTGAACTGCAAGGGTTCAGAGGTAGTACAAAAGGAAAAGATGACTCTGGACTCCCAAACTCCTACAGGCGGGAGGCAGGCCAAGAAAACTACACCTGCAAACATGGGCTCCCTTTTGCCAAAAAGGAAAGATGAATCAGATGAGGGAATCAAGAGTCCAGAGGGGAGGCCAAAAGCCATGAAGAGTCTAGTGATAGGTTCTGAGCTCTAATCAAGAGCTAATAACCTGTGCCCTGCTGGATTTCAGAATTTCTATGAATGACTCCCATGGAGCTATCATTTCCCCACTGTTTCAAGAGCATTGTACACAGTGATTCTCTCATGCCTGGCCCACCGTGATATGCTGGGAGAGAGGGGAAGGAAAACCCGTCACTGGCTTCAGATCTGAAGGAACCATCCTCGAGGAGCTGTACTTAAGGCATTACACCTGAGGAGCCCTATCCACATATGGACCCCATTTACATGATGAGATCCTGAAATACTTAAAGATATACTTCAGGAAGAAAGAAATTTGCCCAGAAGACTAGGATTTCAGAAGCAATGAAGATGAAAGAAATGGTAGTAAACATAGGCAAATATAAACAACTACTACTGTATAAAACATGTTTTAAATAACAAACTTTAGAGGAGGTGTCAAAACAAGGCAAATCAAAACAGCAGTCAACAGTTACATATGAGGTAGAGGCTTAGAATGTAAACATTCTAAGGTCCTTATGTTCAAGAGGCAGATAGAAATATTGACATATGTTAGATTTTTATAAGTTAGGTTAAAGTAAACTTGCTAAACTTTTAAGGGACACCACCAGAGAGAGACAGAAGGAGAGACAGAGAGGGAGGAAGGAAGGAAGGAAGGAAGGAAGGAAGGAAGGAAGGAAGGAAGGAAGGGAGGGAGGGAGGGAGGGAGGGAAGGAGGGAAGGAGGGAAGAGAGAAAGAAAGGAGAAAAAAAAATATATATATATAAGGGTAACTCCCAAAATAGTTGGTCTGTAATCACTTGGAGATTGGTTCACAGCTGAACAAAATGGAAAACTCAATTTAAGGTGACTTAACAAATAGAAGTTTATTTTTTTCTCAGAGTCTGGAGGTAGACCAGAAAGGCTGTTGCAGAAGTTCCATTATGTCACTAAAGTCCCAGATCCTTTTATCTTTCTGTTTCACATTCTTAAGATGTGGCTCTCACCCTTCCTGTTTTCAAGGCATCACAACCATGGTCCAGTAAGTAAAAGGGGTAGGACAAGGAACAAAAATGGACATGGAAGCTGAGTCCACCTGTGTCTGAAGGCACCTTCTGGGATGCTCTATGAAACAACTTCGTCTTACCCAGCAAAACTGGGTCACATGGCCACATCTGCAAGGTAGGGAGGGAAATGTAGTCTCTGTCTTAAGGGGAAAAAAATGGAATAAAGGAAACACAAAAGAGAAAGGAAGACATGGAAACAAAACAAAAAGCAAAGAAAAAGCGTGATAAGATGAAAGCACAAAGTAAGATGATGGAAATTATAGACATATTAGTAATCACAGTAAATATAAATGAACTAATCATGCCAGCTAAAAGACACTCAGATAAATAATACATACATGTTTAAAAAAAAGATACAGAAAAGTGAAAGTAATAGAATGGAAAAAGCTAGACCAATACAAACCAAAAGAAAGCTGGTATAATTACAGTAATACCAGACTAAGTATACTTTAAAGCAAAACTCACTATTGGTAATAAGGAGGACCATTACTTATTGATAAAAGGAATAATTCACCAGGAAGATTTAATACTTCTAAAATAGTATGCCCCTAACAAAATACACAGAGCAAACACTGATGGAATTATGATGAAAAAATGATAAATCCTCCATTGCACTGGAAGATTTTATAACATCTATCAATACTTGATATACCAAACAGAAGTGAAGTTATAGAATATTTGAATAACACTATTAATAAGACTTACCAATGGACATTTCTATAGAAAAACAAAGATCAAATATTAATGAGCTATGCGTTCAAATAAAAAAATTGATTACTTCCCCAAATTAGAAGAAAATACAAAGATAAGAGCAAAAATTAATAAAGTAGAAAACAAACATTATAGATGATCAAGGAAGCCAAAAAATTAATTTTTCAAAAGATTAATAAAATGGATAAACTTTCAAGAATAAACAAGAAAAAAGGACAAAAGCATAACTCAGTCCTATGAGAAATAAAAAGATTAACTACAACAGGGACTTAGAAACACATGACACCAATTAACACAAAATCAGACAAATGGGCAATCCTCCAGAAATATATAATTTACTAATTCTGACTCAAGAAGAAATAGAAAACCTGAGAGACTATAACTAGTAAATAAATTGAATCCACTGTTTGATTTGAAAAAAAAAACACCTCAAGTCAAACTTCAGGTCCACACTGATTTACAGGTTAGCTTTATAAACTCTCAAAGAACAGACAATCCAGATCTTATATCATTTGTTCCAAAAAACAGAAATAGAAGGAAACTCCCAATTCAAATCAGGAGGTTGCTCTAACTAGCAATGATGGTAGGCAAAAGGAAAACTGCATACGAAACATCATTTAGGA
Organism: Phocoena phocoena; assembly: GCF_963924675.1. Classification (NCBI taxonomy): domain Eukaryota; kingdom Metazoa; phylum Chordata; class Mammalia; order Artiodactyla; family Phocoenidae; genus Phocoena; species Phocoena phocoena. The sequence continues at coordinate 106,103,204 of NC_089225.1, read as the reverse complement.
ACACACATGGCCAACATTATAAATAAAGTATTAGGAAATTGAATCTATCAACACATTTAAAAAATAAATTGTGAGCAGTACAGTTAATCCTGGGGTCCAAGGATGGAATAACTTTGGAAGATATATTAATATTATTCACTGTGTTGTAGTATTACTCAGCCACAAAAAGGAACGAAATTGGGTCATTTGCAGAGATGTGGATGGACCCAGAGTCCGTCATACAGAGTGAAGTAAGCCAGAAAGAAAAATACAAATATTGTATATTAACACATATATGTGGAATCTAGAAAAATGGTACAGACGAACCTATTTGTAGGGCAGGAATAGAGATGCAGATGTAGAGAACGGACATGTGGACACGGAGGGGAAGGGGAGGGGGGGACGAATTGGGAGATTAAGTTTGACATAAATACACTACCATGTGTAAAATAGATAGCTAGTGGGAACCTGCTGTACAGCACAGAGATCTCAGGTTGGTGCCCTGTGACGACCTCCTAGATGGATGGGATGGCAGGGTGAGGGAGGTCCAAGAGGGATGGGATATAGGTATGCATATAGCTGATTCACTTCATTGTACAGCAGAAACTAAAACAACATTGTAAAGCAATTATACTCCAATTAAAAAAAACCATTTGACTATGTAAGGAGTTTTACACACTTTGTGAAAATTAAATATTTTCTTTAAATGGAAAAAAACACAAATAACAGGAAAAAATGATCATCTCAAAAATGTAGAAAAATTATTTCGGGGACTTCTCTGGTGGCGCAGTGGTTAAGAATCAGCCTGCCAATGCAGGGGACATGGGTTTGAGCCCTGGTCCTGGAAGGTCCCACATGCCGTGGAGCAACTGAGCCCGTGCGCCACAACTATTGAGTCTGTGCTCTAGAGCCCACTAGCCACAATTACTGAGTCCCCGTGCCACAACTACTGAAGCCCCCGTGCCTAGAGACCATGCTCCGCAACAAGAGAAGCTACCGCAATGAGAAGCCCGTGCACCGCAACAAAGAGAAGCCCCAGCTCACCACAACTAGAGAAAGCCCGCGCACAGCAACCAAGACCCAACGCAGCCAAAAATAAATAAATTTAAAAAATTATTTCATATAGTTCTAACATCTATTTATGAAGAAAAACTCCTAGAAAACTATAATAAAAGGGAATGTCTTTAACCTGATAAACCTGACACAGGCTAGTTACCAAAAACCTAATAATAGTATCAATGATAATAACACATGGATTTGTTTACTATTCAATATTTGCCATGTACTGCTCTAATTTGTATATATACAGTGTGTGTATCATACATACATATCATCATTCGATCCTCACGGTAACTCTGTGAGATAGGTACTATTATGATTTCCCTCTTATAAAGACAAAGATGAGGAACAGTTTAAGTGGCTTTTGCTCAATGTCACATAGTGAGAACTAGGATTGAAGCAAGCGGTTTTTCTCCATAGTGCACCTCCTAATGGTGATTTTATGTGGCCTTTAATGTCAGGCCTAAGACTAGAATGTCTACTCTCACCATTTCTATTCAACATTGTTTTGGAGGTGGAGAAAAAAAAAAAAGAAGACACAAAAATATATCAGGGGGCTTCCCTGGTGGCACAGTGGTTGAGAGTCCGCCTGCTGATACAGGGGACGCAGGTTCGTGCCCTGGTCTGGGAGGATCCCACATGCCACGGAGCGGCTGGGCCCGTGAGCCATGGCCGCTGAGCCTGTGTGTCCGGAGCCTGTGCTCCGCAACGGGAGAGGCTGCAACAGTGAGAGGCCCGCGTACCGCAAAAAAAAAAAAAAGTATCAGGGTTAGAAGGCAAGGAAAAACTGTCATTACTGCAACTGCAGATGATCTAAATATCAACATACAAAAGTCAAGAAATTTTACTGAAAAATGATGCTGATCAACCTAAATGGGAAAAGAATTTGAAAAAGAATAGATACATGTATATGTATACCTGAATCATTTTACTGTACACCTGAAACTAACATAACATTGTTAATCAACTATACTCCAATATAAAATAAAAAGTTTAAAAAAATAAAAAATAAAGCAGTGTAATGTTGGTGTAAGACAATCAACCAATAGAACTAAATATTCCTGGAAATGATAGATGTACCTTGGAACCTGCAATATGTAAGGATGGGATTACAAAACAGTGTAGGGTAACTAAACTATCCTATAAATGGTGCTGGGAATATTGACAGACCATACAGGAAAAAAAATTATAACATTTCATCTCATCATAACCAAAAACAAACTTGAGATAAGTTAAAGACCAAATATGACAAACAAGTCATAAAATATTTAGAATTAAAAACATAGGAGTACATCCTTATGAAATCAGGGTAGGCAAAGATTTCTTAAACAAAACACAAAAGTACAAGCCATATATTAAAAGAGTGACAAATTTGAACGCCATTAAAATGATAAACTTCTATATGGGTAAAAACTCATAAACAAGGTAAAAAGATAAACCCCAAACTTGGTGAAATATCTGTAGCACATATAACCAAACCAAAGAATTGGTACTCAAGATAAGAAAAAGTTTCTACAAACAACACAAAGAAGGTAAACAACCAAATACAAGAAACAGGCAAAGAAGATGAATTAGCAATTCTCAGAAGAAAACTGGTCAATAAATATAAGAAAGGGTATTCAACCTCATTACTAATCAGGGAATTTACACACCCAGTTTGGCAAAGAATAACATGTATCTTTGATTACAGTAAATGTTGGTGAGAATGTGGGAAAATAGCAACTCCCTCATAAAATGCCAATGGGAATATAAATTGATTTAACTCATTTGGAGAGCAGACTGTCAATACCTAGTAAACTTGAAGAGGCACATATCCTACAACTCAACAAACACCGCTACATGCCTAACTTAGAGAAATGCTCACACATTGCACAAGGATAAGTGAAGATTTATTATTGCAGAAAAGTGGAAACCACCTAACTACCCTCAGTAGGGGAGATGACTGAACTATGGTTTGTAATGTAAAATACCATAAGCCATTGAAATGAGTGAGCTAGATATACATATATCAACATGGATAAATCTCAAAAACAGTGTTCAATAATAAAACAAACTTGAAAAACAATACAGTATACCATTTATGTAAAATTTAAAATATATAAAAGTAAAATATATTATTACTATTTTTGGGGGGTGGGAACATCTGTGTTTATTTGAGGCACGGAAGCAGCAGGAGGGCTCCAGTGTGGTGGTGGAGGGAGGGGGCCCGAGAGCAGCTGGATTTCAGGGTGGGAGCGATTTCTGGGTCAGCAGCCTAGACCTAGAAACAGTGGAAGGCCTGTCTTCCAAAAGGCTACCCTTGAAGTGAGTGAAATGTGGTGTGCAGAGATGCCAGGGGAATGGGGTTCTGTGCTGGCGCTCGGGGCTCTAGGGGCTGTGGATGCCGGGATCCTGACGCTTACTCCCATCCCTGCCCCCCGACACAGGCCGAGACCTGGCCACACACTCACCCATGCCCAGAAGGGCACACGGACCACACGCCTGTCCACACAGCACATCTTCTGCACCTGCGGGCGGACAGGGCCTGGACAGGGGCAGGCCTGGGACCAGATGGCCCTCGCAGCATGTCCCTAGGATGCGGTTCTGACTCCGGGACCCTTGGGCTCCGTTCCCAGGTTCCCCCTGGAAGGCTGACAGGGAAGCAAGGGTAGCTGGCAGGTGTGTGGGTGCAGGGGGCACCTACAGGGCCTAGAGGGTGGGATCAGCAGGGTGAGGAATCAGAGGAGGAGGCTTCGAGATCCTCCTGGGTCTGGGAGAGGCTGGACTTTCCTTCCTTAGCTTTGGGAGTCTGGGCCGGGCACAGGGTGCCGGCGGTCAGAAGCCAAATCGCAGCAGAGCCGACAGCAGGCTGAGCAGCACGGTGGGTGGCACTGGCCCGCAGTCCACCGTCGGCGCACTGATGTTACGCAGCAAGCTCTGGCAGCAGTGGGTACCCACGGACGCCACGCAGAGGTTGACGCTGGGATGGGGCAGATCCGGGAGCAGCGCTTGCTCAGGGTGTAGCCAAAGTCCACCACGTTCCCGATGCCAGCGGATGCAGAGGTAGTCACACAGTAGCTGTCCGTATCGGAGCGGTCGGTGGGCCGCAGGCAGTACCAGATGCTGTTCTTATTCACGCAAGAGAAACACACCAGGGAGTGGGCTCGCTCCACACCCAGGAGGGCAGCCAGCAGGACCGGCAGGAAGACGTTCATTCAGGAGGCGACTGGCGTCCCGCCTGGGGTCTCACGAAGCCTGGGGTCTCACGAAGCCGAAGAAGTCAGCCCTGCTCGCTGGCGGGTACAGGTCCCCAGCCCGGCCGTGCAGTCAAGCCTGCCCCCGAGCCCAAGCGCAGCCCGCACTCCCCAGTATATATTATTTACGTATTTGTGACTCTGTAAAATAAAACGTGCTTGGCAATGATACCAATTTCAGAACAGTTAGTAGAAGGGGATAGAGGAAAAATAGGTGAGGGGCAGAAATTTGAGTATATATTGTATGTAATTTTTAAAAGCTTTTAAAAGACATAAAGTAAATATGGTGCTCAGTTCAACAGCATGTATATTAAAACTGGGATAATAAAAAGAAGATTCTTATGGCCCTGAGAAAGGATGACAAAAATTAATTCAAAAAAATGAAAACCATTCAGAGCAGATTTTCTGATCACATGCAATTAAGCTAGACATCAAGAAAAAAACATAACTAAAAAATTCCCAGCTACTTGGAACTCAAGTAAAATGTTTCTAAATAATCTATGGATCAAAGAAGAAATCAAAAGAGAACTTAGAAAATATTTTAAACTGAATGAGAATAAAGACACAACTTATCAAAACTTATCTAATATAGCTACAGTAGCACTTATGGGAAATTTAGGGCAAAAAATGGCTAAAAACAATAAGCTTTCATCTCAAGCAGCTAGGAAAAGAACAACGAATCAGACCTAAGAAAAGTAGGAAGAAGGAAATAATATAGGTATGAACACAGACCAATAATAAAAACAGAGAAAATCAACAGAGCTAAAATTTAGTTCTTTCAAAAACTAAATAAAAAATAAATAAACCTCTAACAAGATTGATCAAGAAAAAAAAGAGAGAAAGAACAAATTACCATTATCAACACCAACATATTTGATAATTTGAATAAAATGAAGTAAACATGACAAATTTTAAAATCTTATGTTAGTGGTTTTGGGTATTTATAATATTATCTTCTGTTCTTTTATGCGGGTTTAAGATACTTCTGAATTTAAAAACTTTTAAAGGTAAAGGTACAGAACATAATGTATAAGATTCTTCTTTTTGTGTTAACATATTTTGTATATATGCATAGACCATTTCTCAAAGGATGTATATGAAACTGTTAATGATGGTTGTCATGGGAAATGGGAACATGGGATCAGAAGGAAACTTGTTTTTATCCTATACCTATACTTTTTTTTTTCATTTCTAATTTTATTGATTTGAGTCCTCTCCCTCTTTTTCTTGATGAGTCTGGCTAATGGTTTATCAATTGTGTTTATCTTCTCAAAGACCAGCTTTTAGTTTTATTGATCTTTGTTATTGTTTTCTTTGTTTCTATTTCATTTATTTCTGATCTGATCTTTATGATTTCCTTCCTTCTACTAACTTTGGGCTTCGTTTGTTCTTCTTTCTCTAGATCCTTTAGGTGTAAGGCTAGATTGTTTATTTGAGATTTTTCTTGTTTCTTGAGGTAGGCTTATATTGCTATAAACTTCCCTCTTAGAACTGCTTTTGCTGCATCCCATAGGTTTTGGATCATGTTTTCGTTGTCATTTGTCTCTAGGTATTTTTTGATTTCCTCTTTGATTTCTTCAGTGATCTCTTGGTTATTCAGTAACGTATTGTTTAGCCTCCACGTGTTTGTGTGTTTTACATTTTTTTCCCTGTAATTGATTTCTAACCTCATAGCGTTGTGGTTAGAAAAGATGCTTGATATGATTTCAATTTTCTTAAATTTACTGAGGCTTGATTTGTGAGCCAAGATGTGATCTATCCTGGAGAATGTTCCGTATGCACTTGAGAAGAAAGTGTAATCTGCTGTTTCGGGATGGAATGTCCTATAAATATCAATTAAATCTATCTGGTCTATTGTGTCATCTATTGTGTTTTGTGTTTCCTTATTAATTTTCTGTTTGGATGATCTGTCCATTGGTGTAAGTGAGGTGTTAAAGTCCCCCACTATTATTGTGTTACTGTCAATTCCCTCTTTTATAGCTGTTAGCAGTTGCCTTATGTATTGAGGTGCTCCTATGTTGGGTGCATATATATTTATAATTGTTATATCTTCTTCTTGGATTGATCCCTTGATCATTATGTAGTGTCCTTCTTTGTCCCTTGTAACAGTCTTTATTTTAAAGTCTATTTTATCTGATATGAGGATTGCTACTCCGGCCTCCTTTTGATTTCCATTTGCATGGAATATCTTTTTCCATCCCCTCACTTTCAGTCTGTATGTGTCCCTAGGTCTGAAGTGGGTCTCCTGTAGACAGCATATAGATGGGTCTTGTTTTTGTGTCCATCCAGGGAGCCTGTGTCTTTTGGTTGGAGCATTTAATCCATTCATGTTTAAGGTAATTATCGATATGTATGTTCCTATTGCCATTTTCTTAATTGTTATGGGTTTGTTTTTGTAGGTCCTTTTCTTCTCTTGTGTTTCCCACTTAGAGAAGTTCCTTTAGCATTTGTTGTAGAGCTGGTTTGGTGGTGCTGAATTCTGTTAGCTTTTGCTTGTCTGTAAACCTTTTGATTTCTCCATTGAATCTGAATGAGATCCTTGCCAGGTAGAATAATCTTGGTTGTAGGTTCTTCCCCTTCATCACTCTAAATATATCATGCCACTCCCTTCTGGCTTGTAGAGTTTCTGCTGAAAAATCAGCTGTTAACCTTATGAGAGTTCCCTTGTATGTTATTTGTTGTTTTTCCCTTTTTGCTTTCAATAATTTTTCTTTGCCTTTAATTTTTGTCCGTTTGATTACTATGTGTCTTGGCTTGTTTCTGCTTGGGTTTATCCTGCCTGGGACTCTCTGCATTTCCTGGACTTGGGTGGCTATTTCCTTTCCCATGTCAGGGAAGTTTTTGACTATAATCTCTTCAAGTATTTTCTCGGGTCCTTTCTCTCTCTCTTCTCCTTCTGGGACCCCTCTAATGCAAATGTTGTTGCGTTTAATGTTATCCCAGAAGTCTCTTAGGCTGTCTTCATTTCTTTTCATTCTTTTTTCTTTATTCTGTTCTATGGCAGTGAATTCCACCATTCTGTCTTCCAGGTCACTTATCCGTTCTTCTGCCTGAGTTATTCTGCTATTGATTCCTTCTAGTGTATTTTTCATTTCAGTTATTGTATTGTTCATCTCTGTTTGTTTTTTAGTCTTCTAGGTGATTGTTTTTTAATTCTTCTAGGTCTTTGTTAAACATTTCTTGCATCTTCTCGATCTTTGCCTCCATTCTTTTTCTGAGGTCCTGGATCATCTTCACTATCATTTTTCTGAATTCCTTTTCTGGAAGGTTTCCTACCTCCACTTCGTTTAGTTCTTTTTCTGGGGTTTTATCTTGTTCCTTCATCTGGTACACAGCCCTCTGCCTTTTCATCTTGTCTTTCTGTGAATGTGGTTTTTGTTTCACAGGTTGCAGGATTTTAGTTCTTCTTGCTTCTGCTGTCTGCCCTCTGGTGGTCTATACCTATCCTTTTTAAACTGATTCATCTTTTATTTTACTACATGCATTTATTTGTGGGTTGTTTTTTTTCATATCTCAAAAGTTAATAAAAAATGATAAAATATGAGAGCCTTACTTAGATCTGTCTTCCCTGCTCTGTAGCCCAGAGCAGGCTCCTATGCTTCTGCCCCCTCTCACCTAACCCTTTACCCATAGAACCCGACCCCAGGTCGCTAGAAATTCTAGAGATTCAGGCTGAAGACAAGGAGCAGATGGTTAGGGAGAGTAAAGAGAAGAAGAAGAATAGACTAAGAGATGGTAGCTAAGCATGAGAAAATGAAATCCCAGGTCAAAGGTTGAGATATGGACCTCAAGAAAAGACCTAGAGAAAATGGATTATGGATCCATGGCATGCGGCCAGCCAAATTTGGGAGGAAGGTAAGGACCATTCTTTCCCACTTTCTGATTCCTGGCATACCAATATTCTTAGGATCTATAACTTAGGCCAATATTTTAGGATATTAGTATTTATTAATAATATCGGGGGGACCTTGAAGATGGCGGAAGAGTAAGAGGCGGAGATCGCCTTCCTCCCCACGGATACACCAGAAATACATCCACACGTGGAACAACTCCTACAGAACTCCTACTGAAGGCTGGCAGAAGACCTCAGACCTCCCAAAAGGCAAGAAACTCCCCACGTAACTGGGTAGGGCAAAAGAAAAAACAGAGACAAAAGAATAAGGACGGCACCTGCACCAGTGGGAGGGAGCTGTGAAGGAGGAAAAGTTTCCACACACTAGGAAGCCCCTCCGCGGGTGGAGACTGCGGGAGGCAGAGGGGGGAGTTTCGGGACAGCGGAGTAGTGCACAGCGACGGGTGCGGAGGGCAAAGCGGGGAGATTCCTGCACAGACGATCGGTGCCGACCGGCACTCACCAGCCCGAGTGGCTTGTCTGCTCACCCGCCGGGGCGGGCGGGGCTGCGAGCTGAGGCTCGGGTTTTGGTTTTGGACGGAGCTCAGGGAGAGGACTGGGGTTGGCGGCTTGAACATAGCCTGAAGGGGTTAGTGCACCACGACTAGCCGGGAGGGAGTTCGGGGAAAAGCCTGCAACGGCCGAAGAGGCAAGAGACTTTTTCTTCCCTCTTTATTTCCTGGTGCGCGAGGAGAGGGGTTTAAGAGCGCTGCTTAAAGGAACTCCAGAGACGGGTGCGAGCCGCGGCTGAGGGCGCGAGCCCCCAAGACGGGCGCGAGCCGCGGCTGAAAGCGCAAACCCCAGAGACGGGCGCGAGCCGCGGCTAAAACCGCGGACCCAAGAGCCGGGCGGGAGACGCTAAGGCTGCTGCTGCCGCCACCAAGGGGCCTGGTGCGAGCACAGGTCACTCTCCACACCCCTCTTCCGCGGAGCCTGTGCAGCCCGCCACTGCCAGGTTCCCGGGATCCAGGGACAACTTCCCCGGGACAATGCACGGCGGGCCTCAGGCTGGTGCAACGTCACGCCAGCCTCTGCCGCAACGTCACGCTGCCTCTGCCGCCGCAGGCCGGCCCCGCACGCAGTGCCCCTCCTTCCCCCATCCCCCAACCCCCGGCCTGAGTGAGCCGGAGACCCCGAATCAGCGGCTCCTTTAACCCCGTCCTGTCTGAGCGAAAAAACAGACGCCCTCCAGCGACCTACACGCAGAGGCAGGGCCAAATCCAAAGCTGAGCTCCTGTGAGCTGTGAGAACAAAGAAGAGAAAGGGAAATCTCTCCCAGCAGCCACAGAAGCAGCGGATTAAAGCTCCACAATCAACTTGATATACCCTGCATCTGTGGAATACCTGAATAGACAAGGAATGATGCCAAATTGAAGAGGGGGAATTTAGGAGCGAGATCTATGATTTTTTTCCCTTTTCCTCTTTTTGTGAATGTGTACGTGTATGCTTCTGTGTGAGATCTTGTCTGTATACTCTTGCTTCCACCATTTGTCCTAGGGCTCTATCCGTCCATGACTTTTTTTTAAAAATTCTTTTTCTTAATAATTAAGTTTAATTGTAATAACTTTATTATACTTTACCTTCGTTCTTTCTTTCTTTCCTTCCTTCCTTCCCTACTTTAGACAACGAATCACCCCAAATTGAGGAGGTGGTCTCAGGGAGCAGGATTTATGATTTTTCCCCCTTTACCTCTTTTTGTGAAGGTGTATGTGTATGCTTCTGTGTAAGATTTTCTCTGTATAGCTTTGCTTCCAACATTTGTCCTAAGGTTCTATCCGTCCCTTTTTTTTTTTCTAAATATTTTTTAATTCAATAACTATATTATACTTTATTTTATTTTTACTGTATCATCTTTCTTTCTGTCTTTTTTCCTTCTTTCCCTCCTTCCTTCCTTCCTCCCTCCCTCCCTCCCTCCTTTCTTTCCTTCTTTGCTTCTTTCTTCCTTCCTTCCTTTCCTCCTTTCCTTCTTTCTTTACTCATACTTCTACTAATTCTCCCTACTTTTTCTCCCTTTTATTCTGAGCTGTGTGGATGAAAGGCTCTTGGTGCTCCAGCCAGGAGTCAGGGCTCTGCCTCTGAGGTAGGAGAGCCAACTTCAGGACACTGGTCAACAAGAGACCTCCCAGCTCCACATAATATTAAACGGTGGAAATATCCCAGAGACCTCCATCTTAACACCAGCACCCAGCTTCACTCAACGACCAGCAAGCCACAGTGCTGGACAACCTATGCCAAACAACTAGCAAAACAGGAACACAACCCCACCCATTAGCAGAGAGGCTGCCTAAAATCATAATAAGGCCACAGACACCCCAAAACACACCACCAGACGTGAACCTGCCCACTAGAGAGACAAGATCCAGCCTCATCCAGCACAACACAGGCACTAGTCCCCTCCACCAGGAAGCCTACACAACCCACTGAAACAACCTTAGCCACTGGAGACAGACATCAAAAACAACGGGAACTACGAAAGTGCAGCCTGCAAAAAGGAGACCCCAAACACAGTAAGATAAGCAAAATGAGAAGACAGAAAAACACACAGCAGATGAAGGAGCAAGATAAAAACCCACCAGACCTAACAAATGAAGAGGAAATAGGCAATCTACCTGAAAAAGAATTCAGAATAATGATAGTAAGGATGATCCGAAATCTTGGAAGTAGAATGGACAAAATGCAAGAAACAGTTAACAAGGACCTACAAGAACTAAAGATGAAACAAGCAACGATGAACAATGCAATAAATGAAATTAAAATCACTCTAGATAGGATCAATAGCAGAATAACTGAGGCAGAAGAACGGATAAGTGACCTGGAAGATAAAGTAGTGGAAATAACTACTGCAGAGCAGAATAAAGAAAAAAGAATGAAAAGAACTGAGGACAGTCTCAGAGACCTCTGGGACAACATGAAACGCACCAACATTCGAATTATAGGGGTTCCAGAAGAAGAAGAAAGAAAGAAAGGGACTGAGAAAATATTTGAAGAGATTATAGTTGAAAACTTCCCTAATATGGGAAAGGAAATAGTTAATCAAGTCCAGGAAGCACAGAGGGTCCCATACAGGATAAATACAAGGAGAAACACGCCAAGACACATATTAATCAAACTGTCAAAAATTAAATACAAAGAAAGCATATTAAAAGCAGCAAGGGAAAAACAACAAATAACACACAAGGGAATCCCCATAAGGTTAACAGCTGATCTCTCAGCAGAAACCCTACAAGCCAGAAGGGAGTGGCAGGACATACTGAAAGTGATGAAGGAGAATAGCCTGCAACCAAGACTACTCTACCCAGCAAGGATCTCATTCACATTTGATGGAGAAATTAAAACCTTTACAGACAAGCAAAAGCTGAGAGAGTTCAGCACCACCAAACCAGCTTTACAACAAATGCTAAAGGAACTTCTCTAGACACGAAACACAAGAGAAGGAAATGACCTATAGTAGCGAACCCAAAACAATATATAAAATGGAAATAGGAACATACATATCGATAATTACCTTAAATGTAAATGGACTAAATGCTCCCACCAAAAGACACAGATTGGCTGAATGGATACAAAAACAAGACCCTTATATATGCTGTCTACAAGAGACCCACTTCAGAACTAGAGACACATACAGACTGAAAGTAAGGGGATGGAAAAAGATATTCCATGCAAATGGAAACCAAAAGAAAGCTGGAGTAGCAATTCTCATATCAGACAAAATAGACTTTAAAATAAGGACTATTAAAAGGGACAAAGAAGGACACTACATAATGATCAAGGGATCGATCCAAGAAGAAGATATAACAATTGTAAATATTTATGCACCCAACATAGGAGCACCTCAATACATAAGGCAAATACTAACAACCATAAAAGGGGAGATCAACAGTAACACATTCATAGTAGGGGACTTTAACACCCCACTTTCACCCATGGACAGATCATCCAAAATGAAAATAAATAAGGAAACACAAGCTTTAAATGATACATTAAACAAGATGGACTTAATTGATATTTATAGGACACTCCATCCAAAAACAACAGAATACACATTTTTCTCAAGTGCTCATGGAACATTCTCCAGGATAGATCATATCTTGGGTCACAAATCAAGCCTTGGTAAATTTAAGAAAACTGAAATTGTATCAAGTATCTTTTCCGACCACAACGCCATGAGACTAGATATCAATTACAGGAAAAGATCTGTAAAAAATACAAACACATGGAGGCTAAACAATACACTACTTAATAATGAAGTGATCACTGAAGAAATCAAAGAGGAAATAAAAAAATACCTAGAAACAAATGACAATGGAGACACAACGACCCAAAACCTATGGGATGCAGCAAAAGCAGTTCTAAGGGGGAAGTTTATAGCAATACAAGCCCACCTTAAGAAGCAGGAAACATCTCGAATAAACAACCTAACCTTGCACCTCAAGCAATTAGAGAAAGAAGAACAAAAAAACCCCAAAGCTAGCAGAAGGAAAGAAATCATAAAAATCAGATCAGAAATAAATGAAAAAGAAATGAAGGAAACAATAGCAAAGATCAATAAAACTAAAAGCTGGTTCTTTGAGAAGATAAACAAAGTAGATAAACCACTAGCCAGACTCATCAAGAAAAAAAGGGAGAAGACTCAAATCAATAGAATTAGAAATGAAAAAGGAGAAGTAACAACTGACACTGCAGAAATAAAAAAAATCATGAGAGATTACTACAAGCAACTCTATGCCAATAAAATGGACAATCTGGAAGAAATGGACAAATTCTTAGAAATGCACAACCTGCCAAGACTGAATCAGGAAGAAATAGAAAATATGAACAGACCAATCAAAAGCACTGAAATTGAAACTGTGATTAAAAATCTTCCAACAAACAAAAGCCCAGGACCAGATGGCTTCACAGGTGAATTCTATCAAACGTTTAGAGAAGAGCTAACACCTATCCTTCTCAAACTCTTCCAAAATATAGCAGAGGGAGGAACACTCCCAAATTCCTTCTACGAAGCCACCATCACCTTGATACCAAAACCAGACAAGGATGTCACAAAGAAAGAAAACTACAGGCCAATATCACTGATGAACATAGATGCAAAAATCCTCAACAAAATACTAGCAAACAGAATCCAAAAGCACATTAAAAGGATCATACACCATGATCAAGTGGGGTTTATTCCAGGAATGCAAGGATTCTTCAATATACGCAAATCTATCAATGTGATAAACCATATTAACAAATTGAAGGAGAAAAACCATATGATCATCTCAATAGATGCAGAGAAAGCTTTCGACAAAATTCAACACCCATTTATGATAAAAACCCTCCAGAAAGTAGGCATAGAGGGAACTTTCCTAAACATAATAAAAGCCATATATGACAAGCCCACAGCAAACATCATCCTCAATGGTGAAAAACTGAAAGCATTTCCACTAAGATCAGGAACAAGACAAGGTTGCCCACTCTCACCACTCTTATTCAACATAGTTTTGGAAGTTTTAGCCACAGCAATCAGAGAAGAAAAGGAAATAAAAGGAATCCACATCGGAAAAGAAGAAGTAAAGCTGTCACTGTTTGCAGATGACATGATACTATACATAGAGAATCCTAAAGATGCTACCAGAAAACTACTAGAGCTAATCAATGAATTTGGTAAAGTAGCAGGATACAAAATTAATGCACAGAAATCTCTGGCATTCCTATATACTAATGATGAAAAATCTGAAAGTGAAATCAAGAAAACACTCCCATTTACCATTGCAACAAAAAGAATAAAATATCTAGGAATAAACCTACCTAAGGATACGAAAGACCTGTATGCAGAAAATTATAAGACACTGATGAAAGAAATTAAAGATGATACAAATAGATGGAGAGATATACCATGTTCTTGGATGGGAAGAATCAACATTGTGAAAATGACTCTACTCCCCAAAGCAATCTACAGATTCAATGCAATCCCTATCAAACTACCACTGGCATTTTTCACAGAACTAGAACAAAAAATTTCGCAATTTGTATGGAAACACAAAAGACCCCGAATAGCCAAAGCAATCTTGAGAACGAAAAAAGGAGCTGGAGGAATAAGGCTCCCTGACTTCAGACTATATTACAAAGCAACAGTAATCAAGACAGTATGGTACTGGCACAAAAACAGAAAGATAGATCAGTGGAACAGGATAGAAAGCCCAGAGATAAACCCACGCACATATGGACACCTTATCTTTGATAAAGGAGGCAGGAATGTACAGTGGAGAAAGGACAGCCTCTTCAATAAATGGTGCTGGGAAAACTGGACAGGTACATGTAAAAGTATGAGATTAGATCACTCCCTAACACCATACACAAAAATAAGCTCAAAATGGATTAAAGACCTAAATGTAAGGCCAGAAACTATCAAACTCTTAGAGGAAAACATAGGAAGAACACTCTATGACATAAATCACAGCAAGATCCTTTCTGACCCACCTCCTAGAGTAATGGAAATAAAAACAAAAATAAACAAATGGGACCTAATGAAACTTCAAAGCTTTTGCACAGCAAAGGAAACCATAACCAAGACCAAAAGACAGCCCTCAGAATGGGAGAAAACATTTGCAAATGAAGCAACTGACAAAGGATTAATCTCCAAAATTTACAAGCAGCTCATGCAGCTCAATAACAAAAAAACAAACAACCCCATCCAAAAATGGGCAGAAGACCTAAATAGACATTTCTCCAAAGAAGATATACAGAATGCCAACAAACACATGAAAGAATGCTCAACATCATTAATCATTAGAGAAATGCAAATCAAAACTACAATGAGATATCATCTCACACCAGTCAGAATGGCCATCATCAAAAAATCTAGAAACAATAAATGCTGGAGAGGGTGTGGAGAAAAGGGGACACTCTTGCACTGCTGGTGGGAATGTGAATTGGTTCAGCCACTGTGGAGAACAGTATGGAGGTTCCTTAAAAAACTACAAATAGAATTACCATATGACCCAGCAATCCCACTACTTGGCATATACCCTGAGAAAACCAAAATTCAAAAAGAGTCATGTACCAAAATGTTCATTGCAGCTCTATTTACAATAGCCAGGACATGGAAACAACCTAAGCGCCCATCATCGGATGAATGGATAAAGAAGATGTGGCACATATACACAATGGAATATTACTCAGCCTTAAAAAGAAATGAAATTGAGCTATTTGTAATGAGATGGATAGACCTAGAGTCTGTCATACAGAGTGAAGTAAGTCAGAAAGAAAAAGACAAATACCGTATGCTAACACATATATATGGAATTTAAGGGAAAAAAATGTCATGAAGAACCTAGGGGTAAGATAGGAATAAAGACGCAGACCTACTGGAGAACGGACTTGAGGATATGGGGAGGGGGAAGGGTGAGTTTTGACAGGGCGAGAGAGAGTCATGGACATATACACACTAACAAACGTAGTAAGGTAGATAGCTGGGGGGAAGCAGCCGCAAGGCACAGGGATATTAGCTCGGTGCTTTGTGACAGCCTGGAAGTGTGGGATGGGGAGAGTGGGAGGGAGGGAGACGCAAGAGGGAAGACATATGGGAACATATGTATATGTATAGCTGATTCACTTTGTTATAAAGCAGAAACTAACACACCATTGTAAAGCAATTATACCCCAATAAAGATGTTTAAAAAAAAAAAAAGTGGAGAGAAAAAAATAAATAAATAATATCAATTTTCCATTATAGTTCCCATTTCAAACATTGTCCCATTCTCCCAATAAATCATCTAAACATCCATGGAAATTTCAATTCTTTGACATCTAAACCGTATCTCCCACATTTCCTTTCATATGCAATAGCAGAAATAAAAAAAAACTTTGTCATTTGGTTCAGGAAATATGGTTGTTGAGGTCATCTGGTTTTATCACAGAGATTTTTGTGGATTGGCCTATATACCTAACCACCACTTATAACTCATTGAAGATCTAAGCAACCAACTTAAAAATGGACAACAACTTATAAAATGGATACAAGTTGGAAAACAACTTATTTTTAGGTTGGATTCAACCTCAGTCCATGAGTGAGCACTTTCAATTGAGTTTATGCAGGCACATTTTTGCCGTAAATTAAATTTTAAAAAATATTTCCTATAGCTAATTTTCTGGTTGTTCCAATCTATTTAGCTTAGGGGGGGAAATATCTACAGATGTTTCCTCAGATTTTTAAAGGTCTCAGAGAAAAAACTTCAGACTTCATAGACAAATGGGCAAAGAGTATAACCAGGTAAGTTACAAAAAGAATATAAATGGCCATTAAACATGATGGGATTTTTACTAGTTTTCAGGAAAATGCTAATTAAACATGATACTATTTTCACCATCAGACTGGAACAGATTAAAAAGAGTAACAATATCTAATTAATGATGGCAAAGGTGTAAGAAAACTCCTATATCCTGTTGGATGGTTATATTAATATTCAGTACTTTAATATTTAATACACACTTTTTGGGAGAGCAATTTGTGAGTATAGCAAAGTGACTGGCATCTTATTTAAGTTGTCAGTCAGAATTGAAATATGGTGACATCAAAATATTAATGAAGTCTCATTTTATGAACAAACATGGAAATAATGTAAATCACTCAACTTAAAATTCTTTCAAAAATAGCATAATTATAAAGTTGGCATAATTACAGAGGTCAAATGAGTTGTAGATGGCATCTGTGCTACATCCTTGACAGTGCTACTCAAGCTGGTTAACAGAAATACCATCTTTGTCAAGTTAACCTTGACTTACACAAGGTTTTCAAGAATTCACCCCTCAAATAATATACTCCGTACCTATCAAAATTTATAATGTAAATATCTTTGGACCTAGCAATTCTACAACTAAGAATCTATGCTATTGACATTCTCACATAATTGTGCAAAGATAAACACGTCCCAGAATGTACCTAAAGGCTTTTGAAAATGCCCATTAGGGACCTCCCTGGTGGCCCAGCGGTTAAGAATCCTCCTGCCAATGCAGGGGACGTGGGTTCAAGCCCTGGTCCGGGAAGATCCCACATGCCATGGAGCAACTAAGCTCGTGAGCCACAACTACTGAGCTTGCACTCTAGAGCCCATGAGCCACAACTACTGAGCCCACGTGCTGCAACTACTGAAGTCTGGGGGCCTAGAGCCCATGCTCCACAACAAGAGAAGCCATCACAATGAGAAGACTGTGCACCGCAATGAAGAGTAGCCCCCGCTCACTGCAGCTAGAGAAAGCCTGTGCAGCAACAAAGACCAAACACAGCCCAAAAAATTAAAAAAATTTTAAAACTTGTAATAGCTAGAATGTACTGAGTTCTTATCATATGCTAGGCAAATTCTAAGCACTTCATTCAATTAAACTTCATAAGGACCCTATGAAGTAGATGCTATTATTATTTCCATTATCGACCGTTGAGGAAACTGAGATCCAAACTGATTAAATAATTTGCCCAGGGACTTCCCTGGTGGTCCAGTGGTAAAGAATCCGCCTTCCAATGCAGGGGACTCGGGTTCAATCCCTGGTCAGGGAACTAAGATCCCACATGCGTGGGGCAACTAAACCCATGCACCACAACTACTGAGCTTGTGCACCTCAATGAGAGAGCCACGTATTGCAAACTACAGAGCCCATGCACCCTGAAGCCTGCGCACCACAACTAGGGAGAGAAAAAAACCTGCACGCCACAACTACAGAGAAGCCCGCACACCGCAGCGAGGAGCCCTCACTGCAATGAAAGATTCCGCATGCCTCAATGAAGACCCGGCGTGCCGCAACTAAGATCCGACACAGCCAAGAAAATAAAGAAATAAATAAATAATTTGCCCTATGTTACACACCTAGTGGATTTGGAGCCAGAGTTTGAAGAGAGGTAGTCTGTATTAAGCAACACCCTTAATTGCCATGCTAAGAGTTCTCTATACTTTGTAGTGTAGGGATGACTTTTAAAATAATAAATATATGATTTTTGTCTTTTAAAAATACAAATCTGGGGGCTTCCCTGGTGGCACAGTGGTTGAGAGTCCGCCTGCCGATGCAGGGGACACGGGTTCGTGCCCCGGTCCGGGAAGATCCCACATGCCGTGGAGCGGCTGGGCCCGTGAGCCATGGCCGCTGAGCCTGAGCCACAAAAACGAAACAAACAAACAAAAAAAAACAAATCTGGGACTTCCCTGGTGGTCCAGTGGTTAAGACTCCGCGCTTCCAATGCAGGGGGCGCAGGTTTGATCCCTGGTCAGGGAACCAAGATCCCACCTGCCGTGCTGTGTAGCCAAAAAACAAACAAACAAACAAAAAACAAATCTAGAAAAATGATCAGCAATGTTTTTGATTTTATAATTTAGGTTGTTGTGACATATATCTTCGTGGTAGGCAGAATAATGCTGCCAGGCTTCCCCACCCCTTCAGATGTCCTACATCCTAACCTCCAGAACCTGTGACCTTACATGGCAAAAGGGACTTTGCAGATGTGATTAAAGATCTTGAGATAGCGAGATAACCCTGGATGAACTGGGTGGGCCCAACATAATCATAAGGGTTCTTAGAAGGAGAAAAGGGAAGCAGAAGGGTCAGAGTCAGAGAAAGATATGTGAACCCAGAAGCAGTGTCAGGATGTGAAAGACTGGACCGCCCATTGCTGGCTTTGAAGATGATGGCAGAGACCATGAGCCAAGGAACAGGCAGCCTTTAGAACCTGGAAAAGGCAAGGAAATGGACCCTCTCCTAGAGCCCCCAGAGGGAACACAGTCCTACCAACACTTCGATCTTAGCCCAGTGACACTTAGGCACTCCAAAAATGTAAGATAATACATTTTTATCATTTAAGCCACTAAATTCGTGGTAATTTGTTACACCAGCAGTAGGAAACCAATATAATCATTAATTATTAACTTAATAAAGATACACTCTGCTTACAGATTATAGGACTTTTGCTACCTGGAAAGTACAAATTTTGTTATCGGCTGAATTGTGCCCTCCTCACCTCCCCCAGATTCATATATGTAAGTCCTAAACCCCAGTACTTTTGCCTGTGACTCTACTGGGAGATGGGCCTTTAAAGAGGTAATTAGGAGGAGTATTTGAAAGACTAATGGAAACACTAAAAAAATAAAATAAAATAAAATAAAGAGGTAATTAGGTTAAATTAGGTCATATAGGTGGGCTCTAATCCAATCTGACAAGTACTCTTTTTTTTTTTTTTTTTTTTTTTTTTGCGGTATGCGGGCCTCTCACTGTTGTGGCCTCTCCTGTTGCGGAGCACAGGCTCCGGAGGCGCAGGCTCAGCGGCCATGGCTCACGGGCCCAGCGGCTCCGCGGCATGCGGGATCCTCCCGGACCGGGGCAGGAACCCATGTCCCCTGCATCGGCAGGCGGACTCTCAACCACTGTGCCACCAGGGAAGCCCTGACTAGTACTCTTTAAAATATATACATTTATTTATTTGGCTGTGCCTGGTCTTAGTTTTGGCATGCAAACTCTCAGTTGTGGCATGTGGGATCTAGTTCCCTGACCAGGGATGGAACCCGGGGCCCCTGCATTGGGAGCGTAGAGTCTTAGCTGCTGGACCACCAGGGAAGTCCCATGACTAGTATTCTTATGAGAAGAGGAAATTCGGACACATAGAGAGACCCCAGGGAGGGGCATGCACACAGAGGAACACAGTTCAGATTCTGATTTTGTTGAAGGATTAGATCGAACATGTAAGAGAAATAAAGGAACCAAGGATAACTCTAGGATTTGCGGCCTTACTTTTTGGCAGAGGAAGGATCAGGAGCTATTTTTGGACACGTTACCTTTGAGAGCCTGTTAGATACATTAGTGCAGATATCAAGGGGGCAGCTAGATAAATATCTGAGTGTGGAGTTCCGGGGAGAGGTGCAGGCTGGAGATACCAATTTGGGACTCATCCCCTTATGGGCAGCATTTAAAGCCAGACACTGGATCCGATTCCCCAGGGCGTAAGTACAGACTGACAAAAGAAGAGGCACTAGAGCTGAACCCTGGGCCCCAACATTTAGATCTGGAGAGATGAGAAGGACCCAGCAAGGAGACCAAGAAGACGCCAGTGAGGCAAGAGGAGGACCAAGACCGAGGTGCTCCCGGAAGCCAGCGAAGAAAACGTCACCCCTGAACTAGTGTTGCTGAGAGGCCGAGGAAGCAAGAGAACACGGTTCTCGTCCTCTGTCAGGACTGACACCAAGGCTGACCCGGATTTCTAGAAACGTGCTGCTGGTGTTTAGGATGTTAGCAAGAGAAGACTTTGGATGAAAAAACTTTGGGGGGATCTTGGGAATATGATAAGTAGGGGTGGGGCAAAATAAATCCAAACATCTTAATAACAGCAAACAACGATTAAGAGCTGATTCTACTGTGCGCCTTTCTAAATACCTTTCATGTGTCAGGTCATTGAAAGCTCAAAGCGACCACATCGAGTAAGCATTTGACCCTCAGATATGAGGAAGAAATGGGCTCATGGAGGGGGTTACAGAACCCGGCAGAGGCAGCAGAGTTTCTAACCTGGCCGCTGACCCCTGAGCCCTGCTCTGTGCCACAGCGCACCCCTCTTCTGGGCTTTCTGAGGGATTCCTAAGAACTGAGGGGGAAGAGAAGGAAGAACAACAGTGTTGGTTGGAGTTTTTCCCTCTGCCAAGACTCCAGTGCTGTAGGAAGGCTACAAAGTGAGACGCAGATGCCTTTGAACTTGCCAGGCCAATTTAATTTGGTATCTCTGTGCTGTTCCTGGCGCGAAACTGCAGCTCTCAAAACTGCAATTTTAAAAGCCTGTTTGGGTGTATTCCTCCACTGAATTCCGCAACTCTCCTCTCTCCATGCGGGTGGGGAGCCAGCAGGAAGCCAGGTCTCTGTCAGACGCATAAATTCCCGCTTTCTTGTTTATTCTTCTGGGATCAGGAAACCCACAAGTGGTCATCCTGAAGCTGATGTTGCCCCACCCTCACCGTCAGTGTTTTATTAGGGGGCAAGGGTGTCAGAGACGCAAGAGACAGGTGTTGGCCCTTAAGCCTCTACTCAAGAGACGATCACCTCCCATCTCTCTGGCCCAAACCCACATCTCCAGGTTTTTGTTGAAGTCAATCAGAAAAATCCCATGGTCTGTCAACAAATATTCAGCACTCCCTAGACATATAGCTCTGGATTAGGTACTGCTGTGCTTAGAAAATAAAACGGAACCTAACTTGAAAACGAAATGTGTTTTACAGAAGTTTACTTTATAGCTATCTGGGCAGAAACCTGTCTATCCCACAATTAAATAAGTAAGGCCTGCCTAGACTGATTTTTATTCAATGAAAAGTGGGCAGTCTTTCTTCAACATCGTTCTTTTCAAGCCAATAATGAATTTTATAAATACTTTCTATAAAGGAGTTAACAAAATAAGATGTGTATAGTATCAAAACCTGAGTGCAATCAATCCAGATGTTTAACTATTTAAGGAAGCAAAACCAAACCAAACCTACTCTGTCTCTTAAAAACCAACTATTATATGCTATAGTGTTAAATAAGAGAAAGTCTTTAACAACACTGATTATCAAAGATCCACCCAGAGCGTGCCTTTTAAAAGTAAGATTTTGGACTTCCCTGGAGGCGCAGTGGTTGAGAATCCGCCTGCCAATGTAGGGGACACAGGTTTGAGCCCTGGTCCAGGAAGATCCCACATGCCGCGGAGCAACTAAGCCCATGCGCCACAACTACTGAGCCTGCACTCTAGAGTCCGTGAGCCACAACTACTCAGCCCGTGTGCCACAACTACTGAAGCCCACGTGCCTAGAGCCTGTGCTCTGCAACAAGAGAAGCCAGCACAATGAGAAGCCCGCGTGCCACAACAAAGAGTAGCCCCCGCTCGCCGCAACTAGAGAAAGCCCGCGCACAGCAATGAAGACCCCAACACAGCCAAAAATAAATAAATAAATAAATAAATTTATTTTTAAAATAAATAAATAAAAAATAAAAGTAAGGTTTTGGGAGGACTTCCCTGGTGGTCCAGTAGTTAAGAATCCACCTTCCAATGCAGGGGACGTGGGTTTGATCCCTGGTCAGGGAACTAAGATCTCACATGCTGCAGGGCAACTAAGCCCACATGCTGCAACTACTGAGCCCACGCACCACAACTAGAGAGAAGCCTGCACACTGCAGCGAAAGATGCCGTGTGCCGCAACTAAGAGCCAACGCAGCCCAAAGTAAATAAATAAATATTTTTAAAAAACAAACAAAAAATTAATAAATAAAATAAAATGAAATTAAAATAAGATTTTTTTTTTTTTTTCTATTCTCAATGCTTAGGCCTGGCAATGTCAGTAGTTAGCTGTGGGACCTGGGAAAGTCACATACATTCTGAATCTCATTCGAGAAAAAGGAATAATACTATTTATTACACAAGAATATTATAATAACAAAATGAGAACATGTATATGAAAGTGCTTGATATTATTATTATTTTTTTTTTTTTTTGCGGTACGTGGGTCTCTCACTGTTGTGGCCTCTCCCGTTGCGGAGCACAGGCTCCAGATGCGCAGGCTCAGCGGCCATGGCTCACGGGCCCAGCCGCTCCACCGCATGTGGGATCCTCCCGGACCAGGGCACAAACCTGTGTCCCCTGCATTGGCAGGCAGACTCCCAACAACTATGCCACCAGGGAAGCCCTGATATTAATAGTAATAACATTGTTAATTATTTATAATAAAATAAGGATCTCTAAAGTGCCTTCTAGCTTTAAAAGCTTATTATTAAGGAATAATTATTGAAGAGTTTAAAGAGAGTCCTTTCAGAGACACATACTGAAATAGTTTAGGATGAAGTGATGCAGCAACTGAGATTCACTTCAAAATCCAGTGAGAACAGTAGGTTTGTGTACATTTTTGGCCACATTTTGAGTATTATTGAACTGGGTTATGGGTACATGGGAGTTTTTTTAAAAAACATTCTGTCTACACTTTATGTTTGAAATCTTCACATTGAGAAAGAAAAAAACAAAGGGGAAATTGAAGGGTAATTTCTATTATTAAGTCCAAATGCTACTTGATTAAGACTGCTTCTCATGAAAACCTTGATATTAAAAGAAATGGTAGAGATTTTAAATGAATGCAAAAATGCATAAGAATTCAAACAATTGATAATTTGAATTTTTTAAAATTAATTAATTAATTTATTTGGCTGCGTTGGGTCGTCGTTGCTACGTGCCCAGGCTTTCTCTAGTTGCGGCGAGTGTGGACTATTCTTCGTTGTGGTGTGTGGGCTTCTCCCTGCGGTGGCTTCTCTTGTTGCGGAGCACAGGCTTCAGTAGTTGTGGCACGCCGGCTCAGTAGTTGTGGTTCACAGGCTCTAGAGCACAGGCTCAGTAGTTGTGGTGCACGGGCTTAGTTGCTCCACGGCATGTGGGATCTTCCCAGACCAGGGCTCAAACCCATGTCCCAGGCTTTGGCAGGCGGATTCTTAACCACTGCGCCACCAGGGAAGTCTCATAATTTGATTATGTTTTTAAATAATCTTTTTTTAAACATCTTTATTGGAGTGTAATTGCTTTACAGCCATCATTGAATAATCTTTTAACTTATTTTTAACTAAAGGAAACCTGTTTTAATTAAATATTGGGTTAAAAATTTATATTTACTACATGATTTAAGATTATTAATGAAATCTACACGTTAACCTGGAAACTTAAATGCTTAAAGATTTTTTTCCCAAAAGAAATTTCTGGATATGTTAACGATTTTCTGCCTTTTAATATCCCAGTGTTCCATCATATCTGTTATATCCAATTAAGTACATAATTACATATCATTTCAAATGATGCGATACTGGATACTTCACTGACAAAATCTGTCACTAACTAAAGAGAACTTAAGAGCAGCAAGTTTACATAATATGTTCCCTTCCTTACCCTGAAGATGTGAGTTCTTTAGGAAGTCTTCATGAGTTTCTTTTGTTTCTCCAGGTTTTGTTGATCTATACTCACTCCTCAGAGAGATCTTCCACCATCTAAAGGTTACCTGTGATTGAACAGATAGAAAGTGAGATGAACTAAAACTGATTTCAATATCAACATCTGCGTTTAGGTCTGGGGTTTTAAAAAAAATCACCATCATGGAAGGCACATAAGGCTGTGTGTCCAACAGCAGGTATAACTTCACAAACTGGCATCACATCAAATTAGAGGTGAGGTCTGTGCATCAGTAAACATTTTCCTTAGAAATTAGGGGCACAAAACCAAAGTGCTGGAAGGAATCTTAAAAATCGCTCAAGTCAATTGGTGTTAAATCACCCAGAGCCAAATGGCTAGCTGCTCCTGAGAACAGAGATTCTTTACCTTTGGGAGCCATTTCCAAAGTAATTGCTTATTTCTCCTCCTCCCTTCAATGTCTACAGAGCAGACACGAGGAGTGGATACTTTTCTCGTGGAGAGAGACAGGTACTTGGGTAGAGCCAGGAAAAGCACCATCATGCCTTGATTGACGCATCAGAGTGTCATTACCCAAGACACTTCTTGGTAATGGATCTGCTGACAGTGCATTTCACTTTTATGAGCATTTTGGTTTATCAGAGGCAAACCTCATTTCCATGGTTATGGACTGCACTTAGTTTCTATGTTGATTTCATAGCAGTGTCAACCAACCTCTTCCTGCTGTAGGGCTCCCAGGGAAAAGATGGGTAAGGAGACAGACAGTGCTGAGAAACTGGTTGGCTTCCTAGTTCTGGTTTCTTTCCTCGCTGGCATTACCATGTAAGGTTAAAATTTGTTCAGCTCGGGCTTCCCTGGTGGCGCAGTGGTTGAGAGTCCGCCTGCCGATGCAGGGGACGCGGGTTCGTGCCCCGGTCCGGGAAGATCCCACATGCCCATGCCGCGGAGCGGCTGGGCCCGTGAGCCATGGCCGCTGAGCCTGCGCGTCTGGAGCCTGTGCTCCGCAACGCGAGAGGCCACAACAGTGAGAGGCCCGCGTACCGCAAAAACAAAAAAACAAACAAACAAAAAAATTAGTTCAGTTCTATCCAACGCAAAATTGTTAAGTAGGTGAAACTTGCTAAGACGGCTCCCTTTATTTAGTTTCCTCTCCCCCATCCCCAGCCACCCAACACTCCCCGTGGTCCTCACAGGTCCTGGGTGCACCTCCTTGGGCTACTGCCTTGGGAGCCTCCTTGGGAGCAGAGGGAAAATATATACATACGTAGGTTACAAAACTCCATAATCTCAGAATATTGTGGTCGCTGATTCCTTTCAGAAAATCCCTTAGCCTGCCACTTTTGTTTTTTTCTCAGCATAAGGCTCACCAAAATCATCCTCTTTGGTATCTTTCTGCCCCATCTCCAGAGAGTTAAGGGTATAGCAGTCTACTAGGGCTGCCATAAAAAAATATCACAGACTGGGTGGCTTGAACAACAGAAATTTATTCCCTCACAGTTCTGGAGGATGCAAGTCCAAGATCAATGTGTTGGCTAGTTTGGTGTCTCCTGAGGCCTCTCTCCTTGGTTCCAGATGCCACCTTCTCACTGTGTCCTCATGTGATCTTTCCTCTGGGTATGTGCATCCCTGGTGTCTCTTTCTCTTCTTATAAGGACACTGGTCATATCGGATTAGGGCCCCACAATGATGACCTCATTTAACCTTAATTAGTTCTTGAAAGGCCCTATGTACAAATACAGTTACATTAAGGGTTAGGGTTTCAACATAAGACTTTAAAGGGGGAACACAATTCAATCTATAACCAAAGGGTATCAGGTATTACAGGAGAAACAGCATGAATCTTGGAGCAAAGACAGACTTGGCTCATCTATTTAATCTCTCTGCACTTCAATTTTCCTTTTCATCTCCTTCTATTAAGTATTATTAAAACTAACATTAAGGGCTTCCCTGGTGATGCAATGGTTAAGAATCCACCTGCCAGTGCAGGGGACACACGTTCGAGCCCTGGTCTGGGAAGATCCCACATGCTGTGGAGCAACTAAGCCCATGAGCCACAACTACTCAGCCCGTGCTCTAGAGCCTGTGAGCCACAACTACTGAGCCTGCATGCCACAGCTACTGAAGCCCGCTCATCTAGACCCCATGGTCTACAACAACAGAAGCCACTGCAGTGAGAAGCCCACGCACTGCAACGAAGAGTAGCCCGTGCTCACCTCAACTAGAGAAAGCCTGCTTACAGCAACGAACACCCAATGCAACCAAAAATTAATTAATTAACATTAAATATTATAAATAATATTCCCATTGGATGAAGATGCCAGGTCATCTGAATCTAATGCAACATTCTTTATACACATCATCTAGAACTTTTAGAACTAGTTGGGAAGTCAGAAATAATTAAGTCCATTTCCTGTGACTCATGTGAGGAAAATATTTCAAACAGGTTAAGTCAGAAGTGATAGGTGTCCCTCCCTACAACCACACTACCAGATGTTATGTTACAATTAAATTCTGACATAAGAAAGACACCACAGGAGTCCAAAACATGTTTCTAGAAGCTCAGTGGGGTGCCCCCTCCCATCCACTCTGGCACCCTACAGGAACCTTCTCAGGAAAGTTTCTCTCTGGGACAAGAGCACCTAAATTATAGTGAGCTAATCAGCTACCCCTCTAGCTGGATCAAGCAACTAAATCGTGGGTTAAGTGGAAGATTTTGGAATGCATGGAGTTCTAGACAGGGCGTAACCCAGAAACATTTGGTTACAGAGCTTACTTCTTACATTGTTCAAAAAAAAGGCAGACAGACACTTGTACAATCTTACTTGTCAGCTTCATATCTTGCACATCATCCATTTCACCAATTAAGAATTATTTCTGACATTTCTTCTGCTAATTAATTAGCCCTCTGGTACTGATTGAGAAGGCAATATTCAAAGTGCTTGCTGTCATGGCCTCCAGAGGGAGACTCCTCAGGACACAGACTCAAGTTACCTTGCACACACGGACAAGCATACTACTGGCTCCTCTGAGGTATTTAAGGTAAATGCCTAAGGATATAACACTTGCCTAAGGAAACGCGGCTGGTTAAAACCAGAACCCAAGCCTCCTCACTGTTAACTCTTCAACACAGGGTTTGTTCTGAGTCACGAAGCTTTCTTTACGTACAACCTGCATACTATAACTCATCAGACCACCTCTACAGAGCAGTACACAGAAATATGTGCCTCAGAACCACAACTGAGCCTAGTCAAGACTCTATTATGTTCTACATACTGTACTTATTAAAACAGAAAAAGATATGAGACAGATATTTTCTAACACTTACTGTCTCTCAAATTTTAAAGATTTTTTTTTTTAAGTGACAAAACCCAATATTGGTGAGGACAAAAAAAAAAAGGGAGCCCAGCCCCTTAATACTCATTGAGAAGAGTGTAAATTGGCTTGGCAATATCTATCAAAAACCTTAAAGTCATCCATTCCCTTTGACCCAGATATTCTACTCCTAAGGAAGTTATCAGAGACATGTACAACATTTTTTATATAAGAATGTTTGTCATAGGTTAATTAAAATCATGAAAAATCAGTGCTGACCTAACGGTCCAATAGTCGGGACTAGTTAAATAATCATGGCCCATTTAGATGATGGAATACTCTGTGGCCAATAAAACAATTTGTGAAGAAATGATTAATAACATAGATCAATGTTAATGATCATTTGTTAAAAGGCTCACAAGTGTATACACCTCTGCTCCAAATATTTAAAGGAAAATATTTCTATGTGCAGGAGGAAGGAGCATATTAGCTTGGCAATAAATAAATGCAATTATCTCACTTCACAGATACAGTTTGAAGGAAGCTAAAGTGTAGCCCCCAAATATTTGTGAGTTGGCTACTAACTCTCATGGTATTAGCTTAAGTCATAGTGCATAGAAATTTATTGTTATATATTTATCTCTATTTTGAAAACCTTAAAATCTGTAAATACTGTTTTGAACATCTTATCAGCTGCGAATGTTTTGTTAATGAACAATCCTGGCTGCAAGAAAAGCCACAGAGGAGCTTCCCAGGGGTTCTGCAACGGTTTAGATCTGGCTGGAACATGGGTTTCATCAGGCTCCCAATCACCTGTGAGCAGTGCGAGACTGACTGTCTTTTCATGGATGAAGAAGTCGACGGCAGACGGTGAAATAACTTGTCCCAGCTCCTCTCCCAGGCAGAGGCTGACCTAGAAAGAGTCTAGTTCTCTTTCATTGCCTCATACCCTCTCCAGGAAGGGCTGGCAGCCAGCCTCATTATACAACACACACCATCATTTGGTATCTCAATAGAAATCATGTGACCTGTGAGAATTCCTTAAAATTTTAATTTAGCATATTTTCTCTGATATTTCCAGTGAATCATTCTAATAAATTTGAAAATTGAGCTACTTGTATTTATTTTTTGACAGCTTGTTGCACTTTAACGTGTAATACTCGAGGTACAAGAAAACTGCATCTAAGGGGCTTCCCTGGTGGCGCAGTGCTTGGGAGTCCACCTGCCGATACACGGGACAAGGGTTCGTGCCCCGGTCCGGGAAGATCCCATATGCCGTGGAGCGGCTGGGCCCGTGAGCCATGGCCGCTGGGCCTGCACGTCCGGAGCCTGTGCTCTGCAACGGGAGAGGCCACAACAGTGAGAGGCTCGCGTACCACCAAAAAAAAAAAAAAAAAGAAAATTGCATCTAACATTGTTATAAATAAAAGAAATCAGATCAGTCATCAAGGACTCCAAAGTGAACAGCAGCTTAATAACCTCCATGCTTATCATCTTTGTCTTCTGGGTGTAATTTAGTAAGATCAATTCGAAGAATGGTAATTGCAGCTTCAGTTGCAAATTTCAAACTCTTAACTTTGTCTATGGTTGGTTCCTACACCCCTGCTTGTTTGTTGTCTCAGGGTTTACCATTGACCAAGTCAAGACCGATCCATTTTAGATTTTTGCGTTCTGAGCCTCATTATGAAAAGCTCTCAATTTTGCAGCCTGATCTGTGGAGTCTTGGACAGCATTAACGGCCAGAGTGTTAGGAATAACAAGAAGAGATCTTGCAAACTCGGCAAAGCAAGCTGTTCCCGGGAGCCCATGCTGGTTGCATAGTCTTCAAGGTATTCGGAGAGGGCTGCTTCTACAATCTGCTTCTACCCGGACCCACAGATTTTGACTCCAAAACTCTCACCACACAAAGAGCATCAGGTAACGAGTGCTCCATCTCGCCACACGTGAAATCATTTGCCCCAAGTAAGATGAATGACGCAGAGGTGCGAGCCTTAGTGTTTTTAATCAAGATCAGTTCATCATCACAAATTCTCTCCTGTACCAACATTGAAGCTTCAAAAGTTTCTTCACCTTCCAAATGAAAACTGAGCTACTTTTAAAAGAGAGGTATAAGATTCCTCATTGATCCCGATGTCTCTTCTGCACGAATTATTATGGCAAGACGACGAGGTATTTGTCATTCACCCAGTGAAGGTCCCTAAAGCTTAAGTCCTTTGCCCACCAGGAGAGGAACTCAGGAGGCACTGGGAAAAGGTGGGCACAATGGGCATCTCAGCATTTGAGTATATTTGGGCAATATACACCCCACCCCGGTCCCCCAGGTTCAGAGATTGTGTTACTCCCATCACTACATTTGAAAAATCCTGCTGCTGGGACAAAAGCAGAGACTCTGGTGTTAGAAGGGTCTGGGTTTAAACCGTGGTCTCTGCCATTTACCTGGGGCAAATGTCTTTTTAAAAAATATTTATTATTTTTGGCTGCATTAGGTCTTTGTTGAGGCATGTGGGATCTTCCGCTGCAGCACGGGCTCTTTGTTGCAGCGCACGGGCTTCTCTCTAGTAGTGGCATGCGGGTTTTTCTCTCTCTAGTTGTGGTGCACGGGCTCCAGAGCACATGGGCTCTGTAGTTTGCAGCACAGGCTCTCTAGTTGTGGTACGTGGGCTTAGTTGCTGTGCGGCATGTGGGATCTTAGCTCCCCCAACAGGGATTGAACCTACGTCCCCTGCATTGGAAGGCAGATTCCTTACCATTGGACCACCAGGAACGTCTCTTTTGGGCAAATGTCTTAATCTCTTGTGACCTCAGTTTCTTCATCTCCAAAATGGAAACAACCACGTTGCCCACTTCATTGAATTTGGAGGGATGACCTGGGATAAATCCAAAGTGCCCAGCACGATGCCAGGCACATGATGCCAGCCCGTGAGCTCCGTAGAGGACGGTCCTTGCCTCTTTCCTTCCCTCTTTCCCTCTTGTTCCCTTGCTGGTCACCCCTTCATACTTATGACACACTCAGCCCCCAAATACCTACAGATCAGAACCTTGTCTTTGTTCTCATTAACTATCTAACAATATTAAGCCATACTTCATTGGGACTTCTGTGGCAGTCCAGTGGTTAAGACTCCGTGCTTCCACCGCAGGGGGCACGGGTTCCATCCCTGGTCGGGGAACTAAGATGCCGCATGGTCAAAAAGAAAACAAAAACATACTTCATCAAGTTCTGCTTTCTTAGTTGTATTCTTCAAGGATCTTTATTTCAGCTTTTCCCTCTGACTTGGTATCTGACTTTTCTAATCATCAAAAATCATTAAGAATTGCACATTCTTTGCAGTAAGTATTTTCTCAACAGCATAATTAAATAGTCATCCATATATCCAGTCAATACACAAAGTTGCTCATGAAGGATTAGGGTGACTTGCCAGATACCGCATACCAAATGGGGCATTCTGACTCTTTCTAAGCATCTGTCCAGGAAATACGATTGTAATTTAGCACACGACTGTTTCTGCTTTCTCCTGCAGACTGTTGTTATTCTATCAGATCAAATTTCTCCCTGTTTTGGAAATCATATATAATTTGGGGATTTTACAGAGTGGGGTTGAGATTGTGTCAGAGAGAGTTTATGAAATTAGATATTTTATTTGATGAAGAAGGATTTTGTTACCTGAACATTCTACTGAGAAATGGAGAAGCAAGAATTGCAAGGGCAAACTGCGAGTAATTTTACCTTTTGATATTACTCAAAAGCTCACAAAGCACTGGCATTCCAAAATGTAGAAAGATATTGTATTTTAAATGAATTATGAAGATTATTTTCATTCACTGCATATTTAAACTATAAACAATTATGATATGCTTTTGGTCCAAATTTACAACTTTAAATATGTGTTCCCCTATGTGTCTATGTTTGGCTCAATTGGTCTAAACACAGCAAAACTTAGATTTTCAGCTATTGAAAAATTTCCTCTGGAATAGGAGCAATTTTTATACATTAGGAATAAAAGCATCATTATTAAATATGGGAAAGATGAGTCTGAGGCTGAAATGAAAATGGAATCAATGGAAGTTTTAATAAGGGAAAACTAACTACACTGAAATGTTTCTTCCTTTAAGAACTCAGAAATGAAGCTGCCCTCGGAGAGTCGAATTAGTGCACCTCTAACACAGTGAGTGTGATTAGGAATCGGTGGCAGACATTGTTGGTTGCTCCCCAGCATTCATTTGCCCACCTGCTCTTTCCACATGAACCCTGATTTTTCCCATAGCCTCCCTCCTCTGCATTGCTTGTGCTCAGTGAATGGGCCTCATCTCTAGCTCCAGGGGGTGCGACATGATGGGTCTAAGCCATTCCTTGTAGGTTTGTTCCCCCTGCCAATGACTGGTATGGGCATGGGCATGTGACAAAATTTTGGCCAATGATACAGAAGGAGAAATCTGCAGGAGCTTCTGGGAAAGATTTTATCACTTATAAGGAGTGTTGACTGAAAAATAATGCACAACCCAAAAGTTGAGAATTATGTTTTATTTGGCAGACTTTCTGAGGACTTCAAGCCTGGGAGGCAGCTTCTCAGACAGGATATATAGGAGTTTTGTGACAAAGAGCAGGTAGTCGGAACATCAAAAGATTACTGTTAATTAAAGAAAACGAGATATGTCAAGTAAATGAATTTAGCACTTTTCTATGTATGGGGAGGTGCAAGAATCTCGGCTCATTGAAATCTTTCCTTTAGCTATCTAGGGCCAGTATCCTGTTTCTTTCCCATCCTGAGTCCCCTCAGGGTGCACCGCTGGGGGTGGCTGCAGGGGCTGAGGGCTTGGCAGTGGGCAGCCCGTTGGTCTCCATCCTGAGCTTCCTCAGGGCTCACCATCCAGGATGGCTGTAGTGGCTTGATGGCTGCAACATCCTTTGTTTACTGATATGGCAGGCAACATTTTTCATTCACAGGAGAAACACAGCCCCTTTTTGGGCACTGGCTGTTGTGTTTTGATGCGATCACTGGAGAAGCAGCAGCCATTTTGTGACCATGAGGGGAGCCAGCCTGAGGTGACAAGAATGTTTCCTGGAGGAGGCAGAACCAATAGATTGTGGAGAGAAGGAGCCAGAGCACCGTCCCTGTGTTGGGAACCTCTTTTCCTTTAAACTTGTTTTTATGTGAAATAATGCCATGTTCTATCAGATTTAATACACCATCCATTGAATGCCATAGCATTATTTATTATATAGAAAGAAATAACACTCTTAAGGAAACTGAAACACAATGGGTTTCTATCACTTGTTTTACAGTTATTGAAAGAGCTCTTTTATTCTTCACTAGACATGTATTTTATTATGTTATTTTTAGCAATTATAGTGGACCCTTGGTTAACACAGGTTTGCACTGCACAGGTCCACGTATAGGCAGGTTTTTTTTTTTTTTTAATGACTGTATTTGGAGGTAGAGTCTTATTTATTTTATTTAATTTATTTATTTATTTGTTTTTGGCTGCGTTGGGTCTTTATTGCTGCACTCAGGCTTTCTTCTGGTTGTGGCGGGCAGGGGCTGCTCTTTGTTGTGGTACATGGGCTTCTCACTGCAGTGGCTTCTCTTGTTGTGGAGCACAGGCTCTAGGTACATGCACTTCGGTAGCTGTGGCACATGGGCTTAGTTGCTCCACGGCATGTGGGATCTTCCTGGACCAGGCCTCGAACCCGTGTCCCCTGCATTGGCAGGCGGATTCTTTCTTAACCACTGCACCACCAGGGAAGCCCTAGGCAGTTTTTTTTCACTAAATACATACTGCAGGACTACATGCCCTGCATTTGGTTGAATCTACAGATGTATTAGGGGAACCACTGACCAAAACTGCCCGCCCTGGACAGGCACGATAGTAACCACTGGCATGAGTTATCTTACAACAGGAGGTCCTGGTAAGGAACACGGAACTAACAAGCTACCACCAACTGGAAGAATTCGGGAAAGGTCAAAAGGAGAGAGGAGACGTCAGTCCATATATCCTACCAGCCTCCCAGAATCCTTCTCGATGGAATACATCTTGGCTGAGCGATGCATGTGCCACCAGGAAGGACCCTGAGTCAGAATGATTGGCCAGAGACAACCCAGAAACTAACCCCATCACCATAAAACCTGAGACTGCGAGCCACATGGCAGAGCGGTTCTCCTGGGTTCCCTTGCCCTGCTGCTCTCCGCCCGGGGGCCCCTTCCCAATAAAGTCTCTCATTTTGTCAGCACATGTGTTTCCTTGGACAATTCATTTCCGAGTATTAGACAAGAGCCCACTCTCAGCCGCTGGAAGGGGTCCCCCTTCCTGCAACAGATGCAAAACCTTCAACAGGAGGGTAGACGCTGAAGTTATACAAGGATTTATAACTGCATGGAGGGTCAGTGGCTGCCCCCGCCTTGTTGTTCAAGGGTCAACTGTACTTCATTAATTTTATAAATTATATTAACACAATACATGTATTACGTTAATTTTAATATAATAAATTTACATTAGCCTTGTATACATCTAAAATTGGAAAATATAAGTAGAATAAATAGATGAAGGTATTCCTAAAACTTTCCCATATTCAACGTCTGAGTCTTTAATGTTTTACTCAGAATATTATCTCTGTGGCATGGAGAGCATGGTGATAACAGCAGTAAAGTGCTGGGCTCTTAAGCTGGCTCTGCAGTGACTTAGAGCTAGCTTCCTTTTGATTTCCACTTTGGGAAAGCTGTAGACATCTCAGATTCACCCCTATTCCCTCCCATTTTCATCCTGGATTCAAACTGTGCTCTCCCACAACTTCTAGATTTTCTTCCAAACTACTGTTTTCATGCTTAACTCCAGTTTCTGGTTACTATGAATAAAGGTTCTATAAACATTCGTGTACAAGTTTTTGCCCTCTTTTACCCTTTAAGTTGTTAACCATCTTCTATTAGTTAACAATCCTTAATAATAAATTGTTTCTGGTAAAATAAGTGTGGTTTCTCCCTCCTCAACGGACTTTGCTTGAGATACCTGGCATGGTATCTCATTTTTTCATTTATTTTGCAGGGTACTTGGTGAGAGCTTTTAATCTGGGAATACTTCATGTCTAGGACATTTTCTTGTATAATTTTTTCTGGAATTTCTTTTTTTCCAGGTATTGGACATCCTGGTCTAATTCTTGTATTACGTTTTTTTCCCTACTGCCCATCATTTACTTTTTTTTTTTTTTTTTGCCATACACGGGCCTCTCACTGTTGTGGCCTCTCCTGTTGCAGAGCACAGGCTCCAGACACACAGGCTCAGCGGCCATGGCTCACGGGCCTAGCCGCTCTGAGGCATGTGGGATCTTCCCGGACTGGGGCACAAACCCGTGTCCCCTGCATCAGCAGGCGGACTCTCGACGGCTGCACCACCAGGGAAGCCCCATCATTTACTTTTGATTCTTTTTTTCTAGGAGATAGTCTCAATTTTATCCTCCAACCCTTCTAAGCAGTTTTTCGTTTTTCCTATATATTTCTGTTTTCTAAAAGCTCTTTTTAGTTTTCTGAGTGCTTCTTTTTTATTGTGTACTGTCCTTGTTTCATGGATACAATAACTTTCTTATCCTTCTGAGGATATTACTGATGAGTATTTTGTTCTGCCTTTGTTCATTGTCTTTGTTTTTTCCAAGGTTACATTTCCTGTATGTTGCTGTTACTGTTAATTTGTTTTGGCTTTCCTCAAAAGCCTGATAACTCATCACCATTCATGTGTATTCAGGAGTAGGGTGCTAGGAAGCTGACTGGAAGATCTGGGCATTTGAGCAGGGCTTGGCCAGAGGAGGACCTCACTGTAGGGTGATCTGCTGAAGCTCTTTGGTTGGAGGATCCTGACTATTAATATCTTGAGATCTCTTTTCAGCCTGGTGAAGAATCTTCCAGCTTTCTTCCTGGAGGGTATAAACCTGGCTGCCCACAGCTTTCTGTGAGCCACTGGGAAGTTAGAGTGAGTCTCCCAGTTCAGTATGTGGATTTTCACTTAATCCCTTGCCATATTCAGCCCTGAGTTCCTCTGTCCCCAGTGGCCTGGAGTCCTGAGTCCATTGTATCCCTAGTTTACCCCACCAGAGACCAAACTTCTGGTCTTCTCCTGGGTGGTGAGGCAAAGCTCTTGCTGGTTGTGCAAAGGAGAGTAGGGAACGAAGATGAAGGTGGTTCTAACCACATTTTAAACAGGCTGTTGGGAACTCCCTGGTGGTCCAGTGGTTAGAACTTGGTGCTATCATTGCTGGGGCCCAGGTTCGATCCCTAATCAGGGAAATGGGATCACACACACACACACACACACACACACACACACACACACACAAACAGGATGTCAAACATCCTTCTTGTTCGAAGGTCCTTTTTTACTCTAGCATTCAAAAAGAACCTATTTCCGCCCATTCCTGAGCCACCCTGCTCTGAGGTTCTGGGGCACAAATCTGATTACTTCCTGACTTCCCTACCACTAGCTTAGAATTCAGCTTTTCCAGGGCTGTTAAATCAGCTACCAGTAAGTCATCTGCTTTTCAGCATGCAAAATTGTTGCCTTTGTCGCCTTTCCCATTCTCTTTTGTCTTTGCGGGTTTATGCTTTAGAAAAACCCTATAATTATTGTTTTAGCGGCACTGCTAGAGGCAGGGAAGATATACAATAGTACTATAACTAGAAGCTGCACTTTGTGTATCCTTAAGATGTTTAAAATGCTGTCAAGAATCTGACATACTGTATTTGTCATTTTAATTTAAATACATAGGCTAATGCAAATGATTAAGTTGGTAGTCAACGTTTAAACTTAGGAATATCTATTAAATTTATAATGATTTTAAGATGTTTAAAAGAGTTTGATCATCTACATTTTTAAGTTTGTTTCCCTACAGTTTTATAAACATGTGTTTTGATTTTGTTAGATTTGTAATTATGTCTCTTTAGATTTCAGAAGTACTTGAGAAAACCAAATATATTAAATTCAGGAGATAGATTGAAATGCTTAAGAGGATTTAATCATGTTTGTCAGTGTCATTTAAATTTAAGAGAATTTAGTTTATTAGATTTACAAGTTTTGTGGCTTTAATTTATAATTTTTAAGGTAATTTGATTAAGTTTGTAAACTGTGCTTAAATGTTTAAGGGATTACAATTTGTTAAATGTATAAGCTAATTAAACATTAATCAAAGAACAATGAAAATGAGTGTTTTAATTTTAATACAAAATTACTTGATTTATAATTGAATTTCCTAGATTTGTAAGTTGTATTTGAGGGTTTAAAGAAAAATAGGTTTTTAACTTCTTACTTTAATTGAATATTTGTGATAAACACAAATAATTGTCATAAACTTAAAATGTTTCTAATAAACTATAAGTAATTACAAATAATTGTAAAATAGATTTTCTTAAATCAGATTTAAAAGATTTATATAGGAATTTGGGGACTATTGGGTGGCCAGTTGGAAAAGGAAAACTGATTTATGCCTCACATCAGGATAAATTACAAAAAGATCAAAGATCTGCATGTAAAAAAAATGAGACCATACAAGTACTAGAAGGAAAAAAAATAGTGAATCCTCTTATTATCTTTCTAACTATGTCTCAAAATCCAAAAGCCATAAAAGAGAAGATTTATGCATTTGATTATATAAATATAAAAAACTTCTGTACGGCAAAGTCGCCAAAGACCTGTATGGAAATGTTTAAAGCAGCTTTGCTCATAATACACGGTACCTCCAAACTGGAAACAACCAAAATATCCATCAACTGGTAAATAGATAAATACATCCAAACGAAGAAATATTACTCAGCAATAAAGAGAACTGCTCATACATGCAAAAACATGGTTGAATCTCAAAGGCATTATGCTAAGTGAAAGAAGCCAGATATAAAAAAGAACCAGATATGCTGTATGATTCCATTTAGGGCATGTTGAAAAAGGCAAAACAGAAATCAGGTCAGTGGTACCAGGGGATGGAGGCGGGAAGGGGGACTCACTGCAAACAGACATGAGAAAACTTTTGGGGTTGGTGAAAATATTTTATATCTTTATTATAAGGTGGTGGTTATACATTTATCAAATTTATGGAACCTAAAAAGGGTAATTTTCACTGTACTAAAAGCATAGCAAGAAGCCTGATTTAAAAAAAAATACAGCAAACAAAGACAAAAGAAAAATGATAAACTGGGAAAAACATTCACAGTTAATATCACAGCAAAGGGTTAATCTCCCTAAAGAGTTTGTAGAAATAGAGAAACGACCAACAAATTAATTTTAAAAGTGAGCAAAAGACAGGAAAACCAAGTTCACAGGAAAAAAATTCACATGGCCCATAAACACGAAAAGATGCTCAATTTCACTCAGAATAATAGAAAGTGTATTAAAATCACACCGACTTATGTGTTTTCTGTTTCTCATCTACCCAGACTGACAAAATCCTAAAGACTGAAAACACTCTGTTAGCAAGGCTGTGGAGAAACAGGAAATCTCATGATTATGGTACAACAGCTAGGGAGGGAAATTTAGCATGATCTAATAATAAATGAGGTTCTCCACTGAGGTATTATTTGCAAAAGCTAAAAAGATTAGAAGCAACCTGCGTGTGGCAGCAGGAGACTGGTTGAATAAACTTTTCACACAACCATACAAAGGAGTATGTACTTGTCATTCTCTGTCCTAAAAAAGAATGAGGAAGATCTCCATGGGCTGCCGGGGAGGGACCTCCAGAACATGTTGTGAGATGAATTCCCCCGCTAGAACATTAGGTCCAGGAGGCTGGGAGTCTTTGATCGTTTTGCTCATTGCTATTATCTCAGGATCTAGAAGAGTGTCAGTAATATAGTAGGAACTTAAAAAAAAAAAAAAACTGTTGAATTAATGAATTGCCTGATCGTATCGTGTTGTTTTTATTTTCCCTTATGGCTTATCCTTTTCTTACCAATTCATAAAAGGTCTCTTTACCCTAAGTAGTGGTTATAATTCTTTGTTTCATAAGGGTGTCAACTGACATTGTTTATGTTGTATGCACCATTTCAGAAATGTAAGCTTTTTTCTTTTTCTTTTTTGGCTCCACCGTGTGGCAAGCGGGATCTTAGTTCCCCAACCAGGGACTGAATCCGTGCCCCCTGCAATGGAAGCACGGAGTCTTAACCACTGGACCACCAGGGAAGTTCCCAACATTTTTTTCTAAACTTAAATCTTGAAATCTTTTCCCTTATGACTTTTGTGTTTCCTATATTAAGAAGGCCTCCCACACTTGAAGGTTACTCATATATTTTCCTAAACTACATTCCTAATATTTAATATCAATATAATTCACTGCATTAATAAATCAAAGAGAAAATATCCTAGGATTAGATTAATCAAAGTCCCAAAATGCTGACAAAATTCAGTAGCCATTCCTAATATAAATCCTAAGTAAAAAAAAAAAAAAATCCTAAGAAAAATAGTGATAGAATGAAACTACTTAAATATAAAATATATTCACACACACACACTCACATATATACAAACCCATACACCTGGTAAACACCATATTGGATGGTAAAATACTGAAGCCTTGACATATAAATCAGGAACAAGGCTACTTTTATTCAACAGTACTTTTGGTTCTCCAGCTAATACAGTAAAATAAGAAAATAAATGGAAGGAAGAGAAGGTGTTTTAACAGATAGGATAGCTAAAAATCTACTATTGAATAGAATTCATGAAAATTTAATAGGGAGATTGGATATACAAAATTATACATAAAATAGCTTTATTTAAAATAAATAATTTATATATAATATTTATAATATAAGCATTTAGAAATGGATATGGGAAAAAATGTACCCCACACACA
This sequence comes from Phocoena phocoena, assembly GCF_963924675.1. Taxonomy (NCBI): domain Eukaryota; kingdom Metazoa; phylum Chordata; class Mammalia; order Artiodactyla; family Phocoenidae; genus Phocoena; species Phocoena phocoena. Next base: position 106,063,998 of record NC_089225.1, on the reverse strand, counting down.
ATAATTTAAAACACTAAAATACCTAAAAATAACAAACATAAAGGTTACAGAACCTAATAAAAAAACGCTATTCAATGTTACTGATGGTCCTAACGCCAATACCTGAACAAATTGAGTGACATTTCATATTCTAAGATTGGAAATTTCAATTTCTAAAAAAAGAAACTCACCCTCTCCCAAATTAATATATAAATCTAATGCAACAACAATCAGAATTCACTTTCCTATTCTGGTAAGAGGACAAAATTTTATAAAATTCATATTATAAAATAAATATGTGAAAATTGCCAAGAAAATCTTGGGAAGAAAGAATAATATCTTGCAATATAGAATGTAATAGAAGGTGATTATAAATAAATAGTATGGTATTTGTATATAATAAACAAATATACTGGTAGACTGGATGGAATAAAGTTCAGAAGTAGCGTCAGATGTAAATGGGAAACTAATGTATGGTAAAGGTATTATTTCAAATTCAGAAGAAAAGGATGAATTATTAATAAATAGTGTTGATATGATAAGGCATCTACTTAAAAGAAATAAATTTAAACTTCTACCTCCAACTACATTCAAAAATAAAATCTAGATGGACTATTATGATAAATGCAAAAAGTAATACTACAAGATTTTATGGGAAAAGTATTACTTTAAAAACAATAAATAATAATAATACCATTTTTATTTTATAAAGTGGCACAGGAACGAGGGATAGCACCACACTCAGGCTTATTATGCATGCTTTAGTACCATCCTTATTCTCTGGCTGAAATCTTGGAATCAACATTCTAGAGGTGACTGATTAGAAGCTATTATTTTGACTTGAAAATTCACTACAGAGGTGGTAGCTATTAGATTTGCTTCCTCTCCTAGGTCATGAGATCCAGAAATGCAGCTTTAAGCAATATTCTTTATTTAAAAACATTCTATTACAATAAATCATACTGGAGGTCCTACAGAATTCACGATTACTCTCATTTTCTCCTTACCGTGCATCATGACTTGGCTGTTTACACCTCAGACACAAACTCTTATGATGCAGATTTTCTGAAAGCAAAACTTGTACAATATTTTGCATAAAGGAAAGAGAATAAATAAGAAAACTATACATATTGATGATAAATATTTTTTCCAATACATATCCAACATGAGTACTTTTGATTCAGGGGGGATGAGTCATGTAAGTAATGAGAGCATAAAATACGGACATCATGCCAAAGTGGATGGATGTCACTGAGTTCCTACAGGTGAAGGCACAAATGGGGCTTCAAGCACATCAGAGCAGGTGCTTTGGACCCAGAGGAACATTCCAGGTGAGGACTTACTAGCGGGTAGCTTTGGCGGGGCTCATAATCTCTGTTTGCCTGCTCTTGTTCATATCTTCTGGGAGGATTAACATGAACTGTTATGTGTACATGTGCTTAGCAGAGTACCAGATACGTTTTAGTTTTTCTTTCCTATCAAATTATTACTGGAATTTGTTAACATGACAGGCCAAGAATACAGACGTAGTTCCCTAGGTTTAGAAGATGCACAGATCCACTCTTGCAGCTCCAGTTAAAAAACTTGATGAAACCCACAATTTTCTAAGTCTGGAGATGGTGGGACCATTCCCAAGTGTAGGAAGGCAGGGTGAGTCAAGACCACGCCAGTCACTTCTAACACACACTTTGCAGAGGCCTGACCCCAAAATATTAAGTGTGTCTGCCAGATGGGTGTGCTACAAATCTCAAAGAAATTCAGAGTACTCTACAAAACAATAAGATCAAACCAAGAAAAAAAAGCTCTGAACACAGATGCAAGTGGAGCCTTTTCTTTCTTTTTCTTTCTTTCTTTTTTTTTTGCATTAGTACAATATTATTTTTTCCAGGCATTCTGGAACAATGCCTGGAAAAAATAATACAATCTGGAGCCCTCTCGCCAAAACCTTCCTGGATATGGGCAGGAAAAGTGACTAAGCAGGTAGGAAGGCCCCGGTGTCTATGGCTCCACTTTGCAGGGTGAATTTAGAGATGTACCTGCCCCTAAGCCTGTAAGCTGCTTCTTTATAAAATTACTATTTACATTTGGAAGGTGTCTATGGTTTCGCTTTTGGTACAAAATAGTAATCTACTGGTAAAAAACTTATTTTAAAAATCTCCCCCAGGAACTTTCCTGGTGGCGTAGGGTTTAAGACTCTGCATTCCCAATTCAAGGGGCCTGGGTTCCATCCCTGGTCAGGGAACTAGATCCCACAACCATGCCACAACTAAGGAGCTGGCAGGCCACAACTAAGGAGCTTGCTTGCTGCAACTAAGATCCGGCACAACCAAGTAAATAAATAAATAAAATATTTTAGTTAGAAGTAGCTCTGCTCTACACGTGCTGAATTCCCTGGCAGGGAAGGAGGGGACATCAGACTCAACTGACCAAGAAGCTGACAGTTTCTCTCTTGATTAGATAAACATTTGCCATCAGAAAGACTCCGCACTTCCACTGCAGGGGCACGGGTTCAGTCCCTGGTCGGGGAGCTAATGTCCTGCATGTCATGCAGCCAAAAAGAAAAAAACGAAAAGAAAAGCAAGAAATATAGTTTTTCTCTCTCTCCTTTCTCTCCAGTGGGAGCTAGTTATATTTCCTCTTGTTCCCTGGTACTGTTCTCTTCAAATGCATCCTCACGTACAGCCCTACCATTCGGTAAGGGGTCATTTCATAGTTTTATTTCTGTGTCTTCTTTCTGTTTCTCTCCACGTTTCCCTCTTCCCTTGGTTTTCTTTCTTCTTGTTTGTAAAATGAACACCAGCTACCAAATACTTGCATCTACGCCCTTTTCAGTGCCTATCTGCTAGTCAAAAAACAAACAAATAAAACCCAATAAAACATTTTTATTTCTGGGATTTAAATATTTCCTAACTATTAAATATATCAAAATTGGATATACTTTGTTGAAAATTCCTCAGCATCTGTTATGGATTGAACTGTGTTCCGCCCCAAATTCCTATGTTTAACTCCTAACCCCCACTGTGACTATATTTGGGGATAGGGCCTTTCAACAGGTAATTAGGGTTAAATGAGGTCATAAGGGAGGGGCCCTAATCCATCAGGACTGATGTCCTCCTAGGAAGAGGAAGAAACACCAGGGATGCACATGCACACAGGAAGGGCCATGTGAGGACACAGTGGAGGGTGGCCATCTGCAAGCCAACGAGAGAGGCCTCAGGAGAAACCAAACTTGCCAACACCTTGATCTGGGACTTCCCAGTTTCCAAAACTACGTGAAAATAAATTTCTGTTGTTAAAGCCACTCAATTTGTGGTATTTTATTATGACAGCCCCAGAAGACTAATACAGCTCCCAAAATGATAATGAGAAAATAATAACAGATCTCATCGAGGTCATACCCTGCACCACATGTAGGGTGCTTTCTGCTTTATCCCATCCAGTCTTTACAGCAACCCTAGGAGGTTAGTATCACTGTACATTTTATAGATGAATAAACTAAGACTCAAGGAAGTTTAGAAAACCTTGCCCTAACTCATTCACTGCTTAGGAGAATCTGAATCCAGGTCTATCTGACCCCAAAGCCTCTAAATCTGTTCAACCTGTTGCCTTATTGGAATGACCAAAAGCCTCAGCTCTTCAATGTCCATAATCCCGGAGGGAAGCAGTAACATTTATAATCCTAATGGTGCTGATCCATGAATTAATATTTGGCACTGGATGGGTTTTTTTTGTTTGTTTGTTTTTGGGTTTTTTTTGCAGTACACGGGCCTCTCACTGTTGTGGCCTCTCCCGTTGCGGAGCACAGGCTCCGGACACGCAGGCTCAGCGGCCATGGCTCACGGGCCCAGCCGCTCCGCGGCATGTGGGATCCTCCCAGACCGGGGTACGAACCCATGTCCCCTGCATCGGCAGGCGGACTCTCAACCACTGTGCCACCAGGTAAGCCCATGGGTGGGTTTTTAACTTACGTTTGATGGGGGTGTGACTGATGTGCTAAGAAGTCATAGCATTACATTCATTCCACATTTCACAAGGACTAGGGGCATTGCATTGTTCTAGGCAAAACAGACAAACCCCTGCCCCCATGGAGATTACTTTCTACTGGGGGTGGGGAAGGGAGACGCCGATAAACAAAACAAGTGAATATATTTCATAGTGTGTTAGAACGTGATAAATGCTGTGAAGAAAAGTAAACAAGGAAAAGAAAATAGGGAGTGTTGGGTGGCAGATGGGGGTTCCATTTTCAATAGGGTGGTCAGGGCAGGTGTTATTTGAGGACTGGAGAAGCCAGATGGTGAGACAGAGGAGCTGGTAGACTGCTTTGCTGCTCACCCAGCGTGCTCCATGTACCCCTCCCAAGCACGCAGGCAGTAAGCAAAGTTCCTTCAGCATCCTATCCTAAAGCTGAGGTGCTCACTGGAGACAAACGGTGCATGTATTTTATATTATAACCACGGGATTACATCTAACAGCCTTTCCTGCTAAACTGCAGATTATAAAGGAGAATAAGAGCAAAACAGCAATCATGAGCACTTTATTCAAATGCTTTGATATTCACTCATGCATTTGTTTTCATGTCTGTATGCTTTCTATAGCCAGCTCCTTGAAAGCTCTTGTCTGGAGCATCCTGGTTGCATAGGCTGTGGTGCTCCAAGCAAGGACAAAGGACGACCCTGACTGAAAAAGTGTCAGCGTTACACCCCCTACCGGACTCTTAATCGCCCTCCCCACCATGTTGTGATGGATACGAAATTCCTGAGCCCACCTGAGCAACGCCCACCTGGGCAATGGGACCTGTCCCAAATAAGGAAAGGCATCCGCCCTGTCCCACTCCCACCCTATAGAAGGGAGGTATATGTGCCTCGACCAATCAGTAAATGAAATTTTCACCTCTGACCATTCCATTGTTTTCTAGCTATAAAAACTGATCAATAGCACACGTTCCGGCTCGACTCTCCCAGACTACTAGGAAGTTGGCCCACCGTTCTGGCAGAGACCCTCTCTCTAATAAATTCTATCTTCTTTACATTCTGCCTTGTGTCTGGGAATTCTTTTCCAACCCGCGTTCGGACCACAATACAGCGCAGTGCATCTTCCGTGTAGAAGATGCTTTGCAAACACGATGAGGAACTGGGCTCTGAGTCATCAGTATACTGCTCCCTGACCAGTATCATTTCTTATCACCACTCCAGCAAGTTGTCTGGAAGTACTATGTTTTGATTATACTGCCATGCCTTTGCACATGCATGTCCAATGCCTAGAGCATCCCCTGCTGCCTTGTCCTCTAGAAAAACTCATTCTTCAAGATGTAGTGAGTCATGTTATTGTGTCATAACAGTCAGTAAAAGATCTTATCTGTCCGCCACTCACATGACTTGCTAGATTAACTTTGGCACATTCTTCTTCTCTGTTGGAGGCTCAGTTCTAGTTTCAGAGGAGAGGTGAGTCCTCCATGGCATTATTTACAAGCCAGCGAGAGGTGAGATACCCTCCATCCCATCTGTTCTTGGGTTATCGTGGTAACTGGTAAGGGCAGCATCAGTCTCCTCCCAGTGCCCTCTTGGCAACACGTCCCCCCGCCACCCCCCACCCCCCACCCCCCCACCCGCACCGCTGGTGGATGCAGAAGGAGGCGTCTTCTGACTGTCTGAGTCCTGTTGGAGTCTCAGACCACACGGCTGGGGACACCGTGAGGTCTGTCCAGTCACTGCCTTCTCTTGCAACAAGCCGCCGTGGGAGGCACCTGGTGGGGAGGGGAGGGTGGAGGTCTGCTCAGCTTGGAGCCTCAATCTACCTGGGGAGTCTGCCGGGTTTTTGACCTTCACCCCCCAGAGCAGCTTGGAAGGAAATGGCCAAGGACTCTTCACTGGACCAGCAGCATCTAAATCCTCCTTCCCGCTTCTCTGCATGTCTTCTCCCACCTACAATCTGGGAGCTTTGCCGCGTTGCAGAATAGGCGGGCAGGCTCTCTGCACATCCTAACCAATCAATTGTCTGTGCCAAAAACTCGTCTCCCTCCCCCATCCAAAGCTTGGGCTTTTGAAATTTAAAATCTTATGCCCTTGCATTTCAAAGCCTGGTCTTGGGGAACTCCCCTAAGCCAGGAACGAAACTGATTTAAAGGAGGAAAGCACTTATGAGAGGGAAAAGAAGATACAATAATTCAAGGAAAAGTCCTCAATTAAACCTTCAGTTTTGTCTGGCCTGCCGTCTGGTATGATAGCGTAAATTTCCAAATATACAATTTAAAATAAAGCAATGCCTAAAAATATTTATATGAGGTACAGAAATTAAAATTATTTATAAAATGTTCTCTTGGGGAGAAAAAGCATTTTCTTGGAAAAAAGGTTAAAGGAAACATTTTATTCAAAGAGTTAGTTCTTTTCCCAAGTTATACCCATGACCACAAATGCAAGCTTGTGAGAGTTTTCATGTCAATATTTATGAAGTTCCATTCTAGGGCTCAAGTTTAACAGTTGGCCAAAGCATCCCAGGCTCTTTCTGCTTAAGCTAAACTGGAATTGAGCAAAATCATCTGACAAGCCATACAATCTAGACCTTTCCTGGCTTCTAGCCTCTGACTTCGGACCGCCAGTGGAACTCACATTATCTCCACACCTCCTATCTGTCCTTCATCCTCTTGCAGACTCAGCTCTTGATTTTTTATTTGGGCTGTGATTTTAACACAAGGTCTTGATGCCATATGTCTTGTCAGCTCCCCAGTCCTAGGGCTCAGGGTGGCTCCTGGAAGCTATATGCTAAGATTCTTTTTTTTTAATAGATTTATGAGGGCATTCAGCCTCACTTATTTATTTTATTTTTTAAATATTTATTTATTTGGTTGTGCCAGTCTTAGTTGTGGCAGGAGGGCTCCTTAGTTATGACATGTGAACTCTTAGTTGCAGCATGCATGTGGAATCTAGTTCCCTGACCAGGGTTCAAACCCAGGCCCCCTGCATTGGGAGTGTGGAGTCTTCACCACCATGCCACCAGGGAAGTCCCAAGGTTCATTTTTCCTGAGACAAAGTAACATAAAATTTCCTCCCGTTGGCTGCCATCCATTGTGTTGCCTATTTTTCAGAGATGAGATTTTCAAACTGTTGTCTGTGCATTGTTTCAAATTCCTCATCCCATCTCTTTTCAACCTACTACACCCTAGCTCTGTAAGCAGATAGGGTGGGGGGGTCCCCTAAGAAAGAGAACTAGGCACGGCTTTCTCCACAGAAGAAAAGCCATTTGGGGCCTGAGCCATTTGGTAATCTAAGCCTGGCCACAATGCTTGCCCCTGAACAGGTATTAGCAATTAAAGATCTTCAGGGAACAAAAGAATGCAGGAACAAAGTGTTATCAGGCAAGAGAAGTAACAACAGCAAAGATAATATATCAGTTGTAAAGACTCCCAGTTCTGTTTCAGCAGTAAAGATTAGCCTGAAGCACTCAACCACCAGATCAACTGGAACCTAAGGGATGATGATGTTGACATTTCCCATTCCTTGTAACTTCAGTCAGCTACAGCTTGGACTCTGTCCACCGACAGCCCAAGCCTCTTCATGAAGATGCATGTACCTTTAGCTTAAAACTTAACCAACTTTGCTGCTTAGAAGATACTGCTTTGGAAAAGATCCCCCGTGTCCTCCTTACTCATTTCAAGCAATAATAAATCCTTCCTTCTCCTGGTCTCTGGCTTGGTTGTGTCTTTTGGCTCAACACCCACCAAGAGACAAACCCAGTTTTTCAGTTAACAGCTTCACACTGCTTCATGGGCACTGCTACTTCTTAAGTCAGCCGTGATCTCTGTAGTGGCTTAACTGGGAAACATTTACTCATTCATTCAAAAAAATTTATCAAGGGAATTCCCTGCCGGTCCAGTGGTTAGGACTCCCTTTGCCCTTTCACTGTTGCGGGCCTGGTTCAGTCCCTGGTCAGGGAACTTAAGATCGCGCAAGCCGCGCGATCTTTCTTTTTGGCGTGGCCAAAAAAGAAAATTAAAACAGACAAAAAACAACAACAACAACAAAATTTACTGTGTGTCAACCACGTGCCATGCACTTACTGTTCTAGGTGCTAGGGACACAGCAGTGTAGGAAATAATTAAAAGTCCCTATATCCATGGAGTTTACATTCTAGTAGGGGGAGAGAGACCATGTAGATTTACTTATTTATTGTTGTCCCTATTTCAGTGATATCCCAATCTCAAACCCCAAAAGCCTGGAAAAGCCTATACTTCTTCACCCCAATTTAATCAGCTGCTAAGTATCAATTCAACTCCTAAATCTCGAATCCAGCCCTTCTCTGTATTCCCACTACTTGCCTTCGTTTGGCCATGACGGAAATATTTACACCACAGAAACCGGCAATTGCTACACATCAGGGCTTTTGCCCTTGGAGAACCGGTTGTAAACCATTCACCAGCCTATTGCTGATTAAGGAACCCTAAGTGTTTTCCTCTTGGACAGGTCCAAAGGTTTTCTATTCTCTACCAACCCCTGATTTACCCTCCTGGAAGTCATCCTTCATATATCTGCTGCCAGGGTGCTCCTTCTGAAACATCAGTGGGATCGTGTCAACCCTCTGCTTAAAACTCTTCCAGGGCTCCCCATCCCTTTCAAGGCATTGGCACTACAGATAAAACGCTCCTTGATCTGGCCTTGTTCATCTGTCCCAGCCTATGCCTTACCTTACATTTTAATCTGTCTACAGACCAGTACCTGTACTTGTCTCCCTCTCCTCCGTGCCTTTGTGTTGCCTGTTCCTTCTGCCTAGAATACTTGGTTAATTCTCAGGCATCTCACAAGACTGTTAAGGTGTGCTACTTTGAGCTCCCTTTTCAAGACCAGGCTGGTTTCACGCCTCGTCTGTGTTCCCTCACAGGACCCTGTGCATAACTCTGTCACAGCATGTAAGCCACTGCACCGAAACTGGTTTACCTCTTGTGGAGTGGCTGGTCAGCCTGCTTGGGACTGTGACCTTCACTCTGATCCTGGAGAAGAACAGGGCTTTCTGTAGTCCTGTCTTTGGCCCTTCCCTCGTCTTACTGGGTTGACTCTACAGAGTCTTCCTGGGTGATCTCATCCATCCCTAAGACTCTTTCCTCGGCTTCCCACCATCAGTATACTGATGATTCACCACTTATACCTCCAGCCCCGATCTTTTGGCCTAAGGAACATCTCTACCCGGATATGCCACCTCAATGTCTTCTCCTCTAGCCTCCCCTTCCTGGGTTCTTGTGTGGGGAATGGCATTAACAGGGTTCAGCACACTCCAGCCAACAGGCCAAATATGACCACAGCTTGAGCTAAGAATGGTTTCTACATTTTTAAAAAGGAAAGAACAAAAAAACCCATAAACACAAAGCAGAATATACAGTGGAGACCATATATGGCCCACAAAGCCTAAAATATTTCCTGGGATTCCCTGGTGGCACAGTGGTTTAGAATCTGCCTGCCAATGCAGGACACACGGGTTCAAGCCCTGGTCTGGGGAGATCCCACATGCTGCAGAGCAACTAAGCCCGTGCGCCACAACTACTGAGCCTGTGCTCTAGAGCCCATGAGCCACAACTACTGAGCCCACATGCCACAACTACTGAAGCCCATGTGCCTAGAACCCGCGCTCCACAACAAGAGAAGCCACGGCAATGAGAAGTCTGCACACTGCATAGCTCGCCGCAGCTAGAGAAAGCCCGTGCGCAGCAACGAAGACCCAACGCAGCCAAAAATAAATAAATAAATTTATTAAAAAATAAAATAAAATATTTCCTATCTGGCACTTTACAGAAAAAGTTCGCCAACCTACAGGCATCACTGTTTTCCAAAGAACCCGGGAATCAATAATAGTATTAATCAATTAATAATCAGCAAAAATTGAGTTTACCCTGTTGAGACACTGGGTGTGCTACACATTTCACTTTATTCTCTCAACCATGGAACTTGAGGAGTCCCTGCCCATGTTTCTGAGCCAGTTAGGACCCATGCCACTGTCTACTGTACAACCTTCTCTCTTACTCCAAATCCGAACAGTAACCAGGTCTTAAAAATTTTTTATCCTCCTAAACATCTCTCAAATTTGTTGATTTATATTCTTTAACAACTACATCTTCCAGTCTGTAAGATCCTAGAAAGCAAGGACAAGTATTTTTTCTTTCCTGCATGTTCAGCACCTGCTGTTAAAGATAATTACGTAGGGCTTCCCTGGTGGCGCAGTGGTTTAGAATCCGCCTGCCAATGCAGGACACACGGGTTCAAGCCCTGGTCCGGGAAGATCCCACATGCCGCGGAGCAACTAAGCCCATGCGCTGCAACTACTGAGCCTGCGTGCCTAGAGCCCATGCTCCGCAACAAGAGAAGCCACTGCAACAAGAAGCCCGCGCACCGCAACGAAGAGTAGACCCCGCTCACCACAAGTAGAGAAAGCCCGCGTGTAGCAACGAAGACCCAATGCAGCCAAAAAAAAAAAAGATAATTATGTGAATGAAGAAACTTCATTTACATTCTGGGTTTTCATGTTATAGTTGAGGAAAGTGAGATTCAGGGGGTGAGTTTCATTGGGTAAGGTTGCACTGCTAACAAGATTTTTTTTTTTTTTTAGTTTTTTTTTTTTTTAACAAGATTCTAATTCAGGTCTGTCTGACACCAAAGTTCATGTTACTTCAATTATACCATTTTGTCATCTTCTCCCTTTCCATTGGCTCCTTCCTCTTAACCTTCAACATGCTCAAACCTTTCCTTTCCAATAACTACAACAATCTTTTGATCATGCTTTCCCCACCTTTATAAATAAATTGCTTGGAAAAAGCAGCCATTTTCCTTGTCTTTATTTCCTCATTTTTCATTCACACACATCATGTTACAGAATCCATCTTGCAAATACCAGGATCCTGCCAACCTCCATAACTAAGGGTACACCTATCTTTATTTTACCATACAGCTACCCCTCCACCCCCATCCGGAAGTACAGCATTCCTATGAAACCTTTCCTAAACCGGAATGGCATAAAGCAAAGCAGCGATGACCTTGGGACACATCTTGCTAACGGATGCACAAAATAAATCGAGATCAAGCGCAGATGCTCACAGACACAGTTCAAGGCTATGGCGACTTGAGGCTGAGATGCCTGTGTGGCTCCCGGGGAAGGAGCCTTGCTCCTTGTGAGCAGCCACTACAAGGGGTCACTGCAAAACAATGCTCAAAGCTATTTTTGCTTTTCACCTTTTTTTCCACAAAAGCGAAAAAACTTCAGATTTCTTTCAGTTAGTGAAAGCAGGTACTAATGTCGGTCTTTCCTAAAAGTTAAGTGGAATAAAGCGAACTTTTGAAAAGTGGGGGATACCTGTACTCTGCGGCATTTGACTACTTCCCTGGTTTCCTCCTCTTCCCAGAATAAATAGTCCCAGATTTCCAAGGCTAAGTTCTCTAGGATTCCTTGCCTTGTAATGTCTCCCTGCATTTGTAGAGGATGGTCTAAAATCTCTCCTTCACATCCCAGTAGGGCCTTCTATGGCCCACAGTCCACACAAGCATCCCCCGTATCTACTAGACAGTTTTATTCAGTGGACATGTAACCCACTGAAGTGTAACTATTTGTTTATCTTTTGTTACTACCACTAGTCTATAAAGCCATCTCCAAGTCTTAGTGACTTTTTTTTTAACCTGCCAGTGCCCGTGGTGAAAGGCACAGAGTTGAAATTGGTAAGTGCTTATTGAATAAATTATTGAATAAATTAAAACATTAACTTATCCAACTGGCACCCAGCCAGCAAATGGCAGAAATCAAATCAAGAAAGGTGAGAGATTTTTCCAGTAGCCTATATTGTTGAAAAATGACACTAGGCTTTCTAGGTACTAGAACACATCAAATGTGGGGTATGAATACATCAAACTATACTTTGGAAGATACAAAATTTTATTTATGTAAATAATATTGATATTTTAATTTATAATTATAGAGTTGTATTAGTAAACATTTTAGATTTACTTTACATTATTTAAACATATCTTTATATGTATACTCATTATGCATTTGTGTATTTATTTCTTTTAATTTAAATATCAAAAAGAATGAAGTAAAGATACCAAGCAATTAAACAGATGAGAAAGGCTTTTTATTAAGAAATTGCCACAGAAGTACTTTGCTGTGAATGAACAGCCTATTTTCTGTTAAGTGAATTTTTTTTTTTTTTTTTTTTGCGGTACGCGGGCCTCTCGCTGTTGTGGCCTCTCCCGTTGCGGAGCACAGGGTCCGGACACACAGGCTCAGCGGCCATGGCTCACGGGTCCAGCCGCTCCGCGGCATGTGGGACCTTCCCGGACCGGGGCACGAACCCGTGTGCCCTGCATAGGCAGGTGGACTCCCAACCACTGCGCCACCAGGGAAGCCCTGTTTTTTGTTTTTTAAAATTTTTGGCCGCGTTGGGTCTTTGTTGCTGCACACGGGCTTTTCTCTAGTTGCGGCGAGCGGGGGCTACTCTTCGTTGCGGTGCACGGGCTTCTCATTGCAGTGGCTTCTCTTGTTGCCGACTACGGGCTCTAGGCATGTGGGCTTCAGTAGTTGTGGCACACGGGCTCAGTAGCTGTGGCTTGCCGGCTCTACAGCGCAGGCTCACTTGCTGTGGCTCACGGGCTTAGTTGCTCCGCGGCATGTGGGATCTTCCCGAACCAGGGTTCGAATCCGTGTCTCCTGCATTGGCTGGCGGATTCTTAACCACTGCGCCACCAGGGAAGGCCGAAATCTCGTATTTTAATCATATCGAGTACATTTAAAAATTAAGACTATAATTCAGCCACATCTGATTTTACAAGAGGGCTTAAAAAGGGGGCTAAATCATCGCTGTCTGCTGCTTTTCTTCTTTTTTGAAACGCTAAGTGAGGGCAGGTGCTGGGGAAATCAACGTGATAAAAGTGAAAAAGGGGGCTTTCCTGGTGGCGCAGTGGTTGAGGGTCCGCCTGCCGATGCAGGGGACACGGGTTCGTGCCCCGGTCCGGGAAGATCCCACATGCCTCGGAGTGGCTGGGCCCGTAAGCCATGGCCGCTGAGCCTGCGCGTCCGGACCCTGTGCTCCGTAACGGGAGAGGACACAACAGTGAGAGGCCCGCGTACCGCCAAAAAAAAAAAAAAAAAAAAGTGAAAAAGGAATTCTCAGGAAGTGTTATTTAAATGACCACAAAAGAGAAAAAGATATTAAACTCCACAAAAGGGCTAAACATTTTGCCGGTTGGGCTTCAGACTCCTTCCAGTCAAACTGGCAGGCAATCCCTCAAATTAAAAAAAGGAAGGTGACTTATTGCTATAGAATTTTAAAACTGGGAAGTCCTCTGTGATAAACAGGTCTACCAGGAAATAAGTAGCCTTACTGATTTAGTAGCTACTTAAATACAAGTAGCCTTACTTCTTCAAAGGTGCTCTACAATTTTACTTCCATTTACCTGCTATGAATTGTATCAGTGCAACTCATTTCTTTGTAAATAAACTTTTTGTAACACAAGAAATAAAATAAAATGAAATAAAACATAAAAAGTAATAAATGGCCTGAGATTGGAATGGGGAGAAAAGCTATACAGATTTACTCTAGGGGAGATGTGAGGCCATTTTTAAAAATTCAAAGCTTCAGTGACAATAATGAGTTCTTACATTTAATCTGTGATGATTAAGTTTACTCTGACATCATAAATATATTTCCTTTCCCCACCCCAACTCTCCAGATCTAGAAAAGTAAAATGAAAGAATTGAAATATATTCTATGTTAAGGAGATCATCTAAGTTCCAATTATCTTTTCAGTAGAAAGTTTTAAAACCTGCCAATTAGGATGTCCCCACCTACCACGGACTACCTCAAAAAGCTGAGTCGGGTTTCCTGGAGTGTGTTCACACTTGTTTGACTTTTAGCAACAATGGCCACACCTCTTCCTGAACAGTTAGCTGGCAAAACTCCTCGCCTTACTTCCTTAATGATATTAATTTTTTAAGGAGAACATTAAAAAGGCTTTATAGTTTTTGTAATCATGATAAAGCTGACAGCAAACGATTCAAATAATATTAAAAAGCATGGTGAGAAGTAAAAAAAAAAAATCTAAAATCCCATTTCCAGGCATTGAAGAGTATTCTTGAAGACATTCTTCCAACATTTCTCTGATTCTATATACCTTTATAGATTGATTGCGTGTGTGTGTGTGTGTGAGAGCATGTGTATGTATATATTAGTTTTACATGATTAGATAATAATTAACATGTTCATTTATAATCTTTTCTGTCATCTTATGGACATCTATTCATGTGATGTTTAAATCTAACATCACCGTTTTCAGTAGCTTCGCAGTGTTCCCTTATACAGAAGTAAGCATAATGTACTTAACCAACTTTCTATTGAGAGACTTCTGGTTTTCGCTGCCACCCCCTACCTTTTTGGTTATTATAAACAACACTGTGATGAATTTCCAGTTTTTGTGTCATTTCAAATTTGTGTAATTATCTCCCGAGAATAGATTCCTTGAGGTGGGATGCCAGGGCAAAGGACGGGTATACAATACCTGACTAAATATTGCTCAACTGGGGCTTCCCTGGTGGCGCAGTGGTTGAGTCCGCCTGCTGGTGCAGGGGACACGGGTTCGTGCCCTGGTCCAGGAAGATCCCACAGGCCGCGCAGCTGCTAGGCCCGTGAGCCATGGCCGCTGAGCCTGCGCGTCCGGAGCCTGTGCTCTGCAACGGGAGAGGCCACAACAGTGAGAGGCCCACATACCGCAAAATATATATATATATATATATTGCTCAACTGCTTTGGGGAAGCATATCAGTCAGGATTAGGTTTAGCTGAATGTGACAGAACACCCAAATGTGGGTTACACAAGACAGTTTATGTAAAAGAGGAGGCAGTCCATGACCCCGGGGACCAGGTATCTTCCATCTTTGGTACTCCATCATCTTTAGAACTTGGCTTTTCTACATGGTGCAGGATGGCTGCTCAAATCCTAGTCATGGAATCTGCATTCCAGGCAGCAGCAAGGATGAAGGGACCAAAAAGGGTCCAACTTCCAAGGACTCTTTTGTGAAGTGACACTCAGCACTTCTGCCAACATCCTACTGGCCAGAATTTGATCATGTGGCTACGTCTAGCTGCAGAGGAAACCCAGAAATGTAGTCTTTTTTTTTTTTTTCTTCTGTGTTCACATGTTCAGCTAAAAGTCAGGTAATCTTTTACTAAGAACAGGGGAAAATAGATACTAGGGACGACGAATGGTTTCTGCCATAGGAAGGATGTACTAATTTACACCCCTGTTAACATCGCACGAGAAGCCATTTCCCAGGCCTTTACCAACGTTGTTCTATTAGACCATTTCCACGGCAAATGCATTTCATTACTTGAAAGGAAAATGTTTAACCCATCCTCAAATAACCTGTGTAGTTTAATGCCACTAATATCAGTGATGAATACTTTTTTCTCCCCGGAGGAAGAGGAAGATGCAAACGTGGAAACACAAGTATTCCTCTGCCTTGACTTGTGCTTCAGGGTTAAAGCTCTGTCCTTAGCTGACTTATCCCTCCCTCCTGATAACCTCATCCACAGCTTTAAATGTTGCCGAGTCAAAATCTGTACTGGTACTCCCGATCTCCAAAGCCCTGCTAAATTAGCCAGTTGCTTACTGGGTAATCCAACAGCATCTTACAATCAACAATAACAAATTGGATCTCACCATCTTCTCTTACAAACCTACCTATTCCTCTTCCCACATTCCTTATTTTGGTGGCACTGGTTGAGTCATTCTAGACTCTTACCTCTCCGTCATCACAGAACATTGACTCCGTGACCAAATTCTATTAATTTCACTTCCTCAACAACTCTTGACATTCCCTTCATCTCCACTGTGCTCTTGAGGATCACGACAAAGTCTCTTAAGAGGGCTCTCTAGCTCTACACTTGAACCAGGCTATATCCAACATGGCAGCCAAAGGCCACTTACTAAAATGCTAATATGAATGTGATTTTTAAATTTTCACGTAAACTCCTTTAAGAGTTCTCCATGGCCAAAATCTTTGGTGTGGCATACAAGGCCCTCCAGACAGTGACCTTTAGCATTATCTATCTCATGCTAACCCCCTGACTATACCCCACATTTCAACCCATCACTTGCAGTTTCACAATTATGGTATCACAATTCAGCGACTTTGCTAAAATGCATCCCTCCTACCTAGAATTCTTCCCCTAGAAAAGATATATTCCCTTTTTAAAAGATTTAAATCCCAGAGTCACATCTTGAAGGAAACCCTTCCTACGACATGACTCCCTACCTGTGGGCCACTTCCTTCCTTCCTTTCTAAATAAATAAATTTTTAAATTTTATTTATTTATAATTTTTAAAAATTTTTGGCTGTGTTGGGTCTTCGTTGTTGCGTGCGGGCTTTCTCTAGTTGTGGAGAGCAGGGTCTACTCTTCGTCGTGGTGTGTGGGCTTCTCATTGTGGTGGCTTCTCGTTGTGGAGCAAGGGGTCTAGGCACGCAGGCTTAGTAGTTGTGGCGCATGGGCTTAGTTGCTCCACGGCATGTGGGATCTTCCCGGACCAGGGCTCGAACCTGTATCCCTTGTATTGGCAGGCGGATTCTTAACCACTGCGCCACCAGGGAAGCTCAGGATTAATATTTCTTAATCCAACAAATACTTACTGAATCCCCACTGTGTGCTCAGCGTTGTGCTCAGAGCTGGATTCACGGTCACGTGTGAGCTGAATGTAGACTTAGTCTCTCGCAGCCTTGAGTCTATACAGCTTATGTTCCTAAGGGCTAATTTCCACTCATCATCTCTTGTTTGCTAGAAAAGAAATATTTTTTCCCCCATCAATCCCAATGAGATGCTAAGAAACTGATAGTGCCTTGTTGATGATTGTGTCAAGAGACATTTTCTTCAGTGTCTTGTTGCTTATTCAAATGTTCATTTATTTTTGCTTTGATGACTCCACGCTGCTGGCTGCCACTTTCCAGAGTCACGTGGATGTTTAAAATGGGAAATTTGGGGGTAACCTATATTTGACCTATTATTTCTCAGGCTCTTTCCTCAAACTTACCCCTGAAAAAGGCCAGGTTAAGGGGATTCCTGGCAGAGATGAAGGCGGACCTGAGAACAGGATGGATAACTAAGCAAAGATGGGGGAAAGGGTGTTCCAGGTGGAGGGGTAGCATAAGCAAAGACTGAAGGAGAGAGGAGACATTGGGTGAGTTGAATGTTTACCTGAGGATATGAGCCCCATAAATAAGATTGCAGAGGCTTAGCTCATAGACAGCTTAGATACAGCAGAGCACTGACACCTGGCTGCACCCACCTGGATCAGTTCTAAGGCCTTGGTTACCTACCTCTGCCTCTCTACTTCCCCCCTAGGGCTGCGCTGCAGAATTTTTACTCCTGTTTTACTTCCTTTTCATCTTCTCAATTCCCAGTTTCCTCTTTTACTGTCTATCCCAAACAATAGTCCTTTTTAAAAAATTTTTATTTTATATTGGAGTATAGTTGATTAACAATGCTGTGTTAGTTTCAGGTGTACAGCAAAGTGATTCAGTTATACATACACATGTATCTATTCTTTTTCAAATTCTTTTCCCATTTAGGTTATTACAGAGTATTGAGCAGAGTTCCCTGTGCTATACAGTAGGTCCTTGTTGGCTATCTATTTTTTTTTTGAATTTTTGAATTTTATTTTTTATATAGCAGGTTCTTGTTAGTTATCTATTTTATGCATGTTGGTATATATATGTCAATCCCAATCTCCCAGTTCATCCCACCACCACCACCCCACCCCCAGACACTTTCCCCCCTTGGTGTCCATACGTTCAAACAACAATAGTCTTGAACTGAAAAATATTAAGGCTGGAGAAGAAAATCCACGTACACTAACTTTTGCACAAAAAGCAATCCAAGTTAGGGAGAAACGTGTGACTGACAGCAGAGTGTAACACTGCATTCCAGGTAGATCAAAAAGGTCTGGTGTATTATTCATGACTGCTGGTCTCAAGAGACAGAAACTCAGTCCTGAGTAGTTTAAGTAAGAATGCAATCCTGTTGGGTTAGGTAACTTGGAAAGACAGTGGTGTGGCTGGCCTCAGGCAGGACACGGTCCAGGGGTGCAAAATGACAGCGTCAGATTAGTAGCTCTTTCTCTTTCCTTCTGTTTCTGCTCCTCTCTCTTGCTGGCCTCTTTATTTTCTACTGCAAATGTGTGTCCCTCATGCAGCGGGGATCCTGGCAGCTAGAAACTCCAAGCCTACATCATCCAGTTTGAGGATCCCCAGAGAAATGAGAAACCAACTCTCTTTAATTGAGGGTGAAAAATCCCAGGGAATGATTGCATTGGTCTGGTCTGTGTCACTACCCACACCTGTCCTGGAGGCAGGCCGGTTAATGATGGGCCAGACCTAGGTCATGTGCGCGTCCTTGTGACTGAACCCCAGTGGATCCCCTCAAAGGAGTGGAGGTGGAAGGAATGGGGAGGGGCAGTGGCTGAAACGAATTCTGAGCAGACAAAAAATTGCCATTTTGGTTGGAACAGGGACTTTGTGGCAAAGAGTATTAGGAGACAAATTAAGAAATGGGGCAAGATGGTGTAGATCAATACCCTGTAAGTGAAATGGAACACCAAATATTCCGAAAAGTCCGTGTGTGTGTGTGTACGTGCGCGTACGGTTGATTCTTGCTGTTCACAGTTGTTAGGTTCCACAAAGTCGCCGCCAACACTGAGTTAGCAAATCCCGAATCACTGCTGTAGAGGAAAGACAGGGGAAGGTTCCTGCGAGCCTCTGGTCCCATTTTCACCTGATCAGTACATGACTGTGTTTTGCGTGTGTTTTTGTTTAAAGACACTTTATTTAATATACACTGTTGATTCATTAACCCTGGGCTTACAGCCAAAAGCACTATACCTCAGGCCTGAATGAAGCTTATCTAACATGTATTTTCTCCGTCAGGCACATCACAGTCCTCTTGTGCTTAGGAAAACTAGACAGCACTTCAGCACTATACTTGGCCATTTTAAACAGCAAAATCACCAACAAAAAGCACAGAAATGAGGAAAATGTGGCACTAAATAGGCCATGAAAAGGACACTTGTTTACAGTATGAGCTGAAACAAGGAGGCAGAGCATCACCTTGATCGTTGATCGGCATCAGCTGGGAACCTGCCGGTGGGTGGACTCAGTTTTTGCTCTGCTCTGCATATGCCCAGGGACGACTGCGAAAGCATCTGGAATGTATTGATTTGGGGGGTTTCCAATACATTTTGGTGAGCAGACACATTCACAGATGTGGAATCTGTGAATAATGAGGATCGACAGTATTTTCCCCTCAGTATTTGGAAGACTCAGAGAGAAGCAGCAACTCTGGTGGGAGGGCCTGAAGGAGTGATGGGGGTCGGGGAGCAGGGATGAGGGATGAACACCAGAGTCCAAAGGGAGGGAGGACAGGACTTGACTTGCAAGTGTCCAACTGGACATTAAGGGAGGAAGAGGGCAAACTCAAGGAGGGAGGAGCCAGCAGCTTGAGCCTAGAAAAATGGAAAACCCAGTCTGGAAGGGAATCTGATTTTGAGGGGCAAGAGAATGAATTCTGAAAGGAGGCTTTAGTCCTGTCAGGTGCATGTGTTCTTCACTGAGATTTTTTTAAAAAGTATACATTTAACTTACTTAAAAAGTAAGAAGTACTGTTCTACTACTAACTCTCTCCACTTCCAATCAAAACCTCATGACTACGACTACGACTACTAAATACACATAGCACTTACAATGTGTCAGGCCTTGTCCTGGGCTCTTTATATTGATAAGTTTGTTTCTCACAGCCTCTGAGGTATCATTAATAGACCCATTTTTCAGTTGAACAAACCGAGGCAAAGGGTAGTAAGTTGACCACAGTCCAACCACTGGAAAATGGTGGAGTCAGCTTATAGAATCCATGAGTTTAACTACCACATCAAACTAATAGTACTGGTCACTATTCACAAACTCTCCTTGACCACATTGCTGTCTTCCTGCCTCTCCTCTGCCCCATCCTAACAATTCCCACCACTCCCCCTCCACTCCATTTATGGCTTTGCCAAAATTGCTTCTAAAAAAAATGATCTTTAGCTGTCTAAACCGATTTCAAACTATTGCTCATAAATCCCTAAATCTTTAAAGTTTCTTTTCTGAATAAATATAACTAAATTCTCCATTTTCTTACACTTAAAAAGTGTGAGTTTTGCCAGCGTCTATCAGAAGTTTAGTTTTTCTTTTATATTTAAAATAGTTACAGGGCTCCCCTGATGGCACAGTGGTTAAGAATCCACCTGCCAATGCAGGGGACATGGGTTTGAGCCTTGGGCCGGGAAGATCCCACATGCCGTGGAACTAAGCCCGTGAGCCACAGATAGTGAGCCTGCGCTCTAGAGCCCGCGAGCCACAACTACTGAGCCCACGTGCCATAACTACTGAAGCCCACGTGCCTAGAGCCCATGCTCCGCAACAAGAGAAGCCACCACAATGAGAAGCCCACGCATCGCAACAAAGAGTAGCCCCCACTCTCCACAACTAGAGAAAATCCACACAGAGCAACGAAGACCCAACACAGCCAAATACAAATAAATTAATTAATTAATTTTAAAAAGCTTCAGAGTAAAATATAAAAATAAATAAATACATAAAATAAAATAGTGACATAATCTAGGACTAGGTACTAATTAAAGAATTATATCTTTTTGCTTTAAGCAACTCATTAGATATTCTCATGTTTAAAGGAGTGATACTATTCTAGTTGGAATACTGTAATAATATTTATAAAACAGCTGGAAAGTCATAAATGGAACTGTTAAATAAATGCAAGTATTTTAATATGAAATGTAAGCTTGCCTAGAACATCTACACAAATACCTCCTTTGCTTACTGGCTTTATTTTCGACTGAGCTTTGATTCCTCAAACATACCTGGTCTCTAGTAGGGAGCATCTGGGAGAGGGAGTTTTTGAGAAAGCAGGGTGGGAGGAACTTAATTCAGCAAATACACACTACTCTATCAGGGCCCTTTACTCAAGTTATAACCTCGTGCAGTTTTTATGACCAGATCTTGGGAGCCGCCCACAAGATGGCTTGTCTAGGTTCAAGTACACGGTCACAGTGTGCCAGCAAAGTTGCCTATGGGCCAGGGCTCCTGAATGCTTCAAGTATCTGCTCACGTGCTTTTCACGGCTACTCTTTTATTTTTTTAACTTAATTGTCGTCTTAAAACCACAGCCACCTTGCCTTGCATGCCCATATTCATGCTAGAGACGCTGAGCTTCAAAATGCCCTTCCTCTAGCACACTCTGCTCTACAGGTGACACCTGGCTTGTCACCTCAGCCACTGCCGACTGGGCCAAGGGGGCCATCCGACCTGGACCATTTAGGACGCTTCAGTTTTAGGTGATGGAAAACCTTCTCAACCTGGTTTGAATGAAAAAGAACCTCACCGGCTTACACAGCTGTGGGCCCCGCCGGCTCCAGGAGCTGCAGATGACGCCACTAAGACCTGCTCTCTCTTTTACCTCCTGGCTCCTTTTTCCTCTGTGTTGGCTGCACCCACAGCAGGTGGCCCTGGCGGTGACGAGATGGCTGCTTGCAGTTCCAGGCTCACATCACTACAGCTCCAAGCAGAGGTAAAGGAAATGCTCCTTTCTCAACAGTCTCAGCAACTAATTGGCTTGGCTTGGTTCTCCAAATCACACTATTGGCTTGGCTTGGGTTCTCCAAATCACATTGGTCATTTGCAATGCTGGGTCCAGCTATTCAAATCACGTGCAATGAGGGGGAGGGAGGCATGATTTTTCTGAGGAAAATCTGGGCACTGTTACTACAAGGGAGACAGAACTGGTGACAGTGGAGTGGCAGAGGGTGCTATTTCCTGTGCTCTGGGAAGCCGGGCTGCTGTACCAGGGTGAGGCAGGGGCTGAGTTGACTCCCCTTATCCATCCATCCCCGGGCCCTGACTTTAATTCTCAGCAGCCAGCTGGAGAGGCCACAGCCCCTCCCTGCCCCACCTCCACCTCTAAGTCCTGAATTCTTAGTTTCAAGGTCATACCGAGCTTCCAGGAAGGTGGGTCATTTAGTTTTTTGGCTGGGCAGCTGTAAGCCCAAGTGAGAGGTGTGTTGTTGTTTTTTTTTTTTTTTGGCCACAGGGCTTGCAGGATCTCAGTTCCCTGACCAGGGATTGAACTACAGCCACAGGAGTGAAAGCCCGGAATCCTAACCACTAAGCCACCAGGGAGGGAATGTAAATTGATACAGCCACTATGGAGAACAGTATGGAGGTTCCTTAAAAAACTAAAAATAGAACTACCATACGACCAGCAATCCCACTACTGGGCATATACCCTGAGAAAACCATAATTCAAAAAGAGTCATGTACCAAAATGTTCACTGCAGCTCTATTTACAATAGCCAGGACATGGAAACAACCTAAGTGTCCATCAACAGATGAATGGATAAAGAAGATGTGACACATATACACAATGGAATATTACTCAGCCATAAAAAGAAACGAAATTGAGTTATTTGTAGTGAGGTGGATGGACCTAGAGTCTGTCATACAGAGTGAAGTAAGTCAGAAAGAGAAAAACAAATATGTATGCTAACACATATATATGGAATCTAAGAAAAAAAAAAGGTCATGAAGAACCTAGGGGCAGGACAGGAATAAAGACACAGATGTAGAGAATGGACTTGAGGATATGGTGAGGAGGAAGGGTAAGCTGGGACAAAGTGAGAGAGTGGCATGGATATATATACACTACCAAACGTAAAATAGATAGCTAGTGGGAAGCAGCCGCATAGCACAGGGAGATCAGCTCCGTGCTTTGTGACCACCTAGAGGGGTAGGACAGGGAGGGTGGGAGGGAGACGCAAGAGGGAGGGGATATGGGGATATATGTATACGTATAACTGATTCACTTTGTTGTAAAGCAGAAACTAACACACCATTGTAAAGCAATTATACTCCAATAAAGATGTAAAAAAAAAAAAAAGGTGAGAATGACTGTAGAGAGGCAACTTGCCAACTCAGCCACACCCTAAAAGCTGAGCTCCATGCCCCCTCCTCTGTGCCACCCACCCACCCGTGGTCATCTCTCTTCTTCTCCGGGTGTCTTTTTTCTGCTCTTCTCTTGGCCAGTAGCTTAGAGTTAAGAATGGCCTCTTTGAGCTTCCTTTTTACTTTTCTATTTCAGTTCCCTGCAGCTAACTGATCATATCCTCTTTTTTTTGGCTGCGTGGCATTTTCGTTGTTGTGCTCTGGCTTCTCATTGCAGTGGCTTCTCTTGTTGCGGAGCATGGGCTCTAGGTGCGTGGGCTTCAGTAGTTGAGGCACACGGGCTCAGTAGTTGTGGCTCGCGGGCTCTACAGCGCAGGCTCAGTAGTTGTGGGGCACGGGCTTAATTGCTCCACAGCATGTGGGATCTTCCCAGACCAGGGCTCGAACCCGTGTCCCCTGCTTTGGCAGGCGGATTCCCAACCACTGCGCCACCAGGGAAGCCCCTGATCATATCCCTTTGAGTCTCTTAGTTCAAATCTTTTTCACACAAGGCCACAGAAGTCACATGGTTGCTGGTTAGCCAAAAGAGCCACTGGCCTAAAGACAGGTGTCCATATTGGTCCAATTAACTGTGGCAAAGGGAGGGACTGGGGACTGCAAGCTACAGATGGCAACTTATCTCAGATGGGGCTTAGATGAGGTATGCAGCCACTGACGGACCCAGACAACTATATTTTCCCATCGACCTATTCAGGTGAGTCAAGTAGTTGGCCACGGATATCCTCATATACTGTGTTATTTTCCTGTGTTAGTTTCC
The DNA here is from genome assembly GCF_963924675.1 of Phocoena phocoena. Classification (NCBI taxonomy): domain Eukaryota; kingdom Metazoa; phylum Chordata; class Mammalia; order Artiodactyla; family Phocoenidae; genus Phocoena; species Phocoena phocoena. Next base: position 106,040,201 of record NC_089225.1, on the reverse strand, counting down.
TATTTTCCTGTGTTAATTTCCTAAATTGTTGTGACAATTTACCACAAACTGGGTGGCTTAAGATAACAGAAATTTATTGTCTCACAGTTCTGGAGTTTAGAAGCCCAAAACCACAGCGTTGGCAGGGCTGTGCTTCCTCTGTAGCTTGTAGAGGAATCCTCACGTGTCTCTTAGCTTCTGCGGTCTGTCGGCAATCTGTGGCATTCCTCACCGCATCACTCCAGTTCTGCCCTGGTCATGACATCGTCTTCTGCCTGTCTTCACACGGCTGTCTTCTTATAAAGACACTGGTCCACCCTACTTAACTAGTAACATCTGCAACGACCCTATTTCTAAATAAGGTCATTGTTTGAGGTAATGGGGCTAAGACCTCAACATATCTTTTTTGGGGAAAACACAATTCAACCCATAACAAATACCTACATGGGCTGTATGGCCAGTTTCTCCACAAATCAGACACACACCTAACTATTTCGGCAGAATTACTCCCAAATGCACAATCCTTATGTGAAAGGCATATGACAGTGTGGTGGATGCTATGATGAGGATGTGTCCACTGTGTCTTTATGTACTCACTGAACATTCTCGGTTATGCTATTAATAGAGTAGTCTTGGTGTTACTAACCTCCCTCCAGAAAAAGAGAAAAGGTAAAAAACAAAAAACCAAAAACACCCCCAGTATTCAAAGGTACTATTGAGGAATAATTTTTATTTCATTTATTTTACGATTCTTTAGTCACTGCTTAAATAAGGTCTACTAATGGGGAAAACAAATCTGAAACGGTAGGCAAAATGCAAAAGCACTAAAAATGTGCCCAACTGCCTCTTAGGTTCTTTAGAGTGTCTTATGTAGAGCCTTAGAAAGGGCCAAGATGGCCTCTGTCTTCAAGGAAGAGCAGCCCTGGGTAAGAGCAGAGTCACGGGAGGGGCTGGGGGCAGCCACTGAGACAAAGGGCCGCATGAAAGGGTCTGAATGTGTAAACAATTTTTTCCATTTGAATGCTAATCTCTCCCTTAAAAAAAAGTACCAGAGACAGTATAATGGTTTTACAGAGAAGAAAGACTTATCTTGGAACTAAAGGAACTTACTAGGATAATGTAAGGTAGGGAAGGAAATTGTGTCAATAATGTGTATATCTTACTTCATAAGATCCTTAAAAGACTGTTATAAGATAGAAACTATTATCTCCATTTTTTTTTTGGACTAGCAAATGAGACCAAGAGTTTGATCACCCATCTCCCTCCTTCCATTCCCACGGAAGCTTCCTCCCTCTCCCTCACGTCTTCCATTTTGCTGCCGTCAGAGTTCTGTCTGGCAGCTTCAGTCATATCATTCTCCTCTGCAAAAATCCTCAGTGGATCCCTATTGCCTAGAACAGTAGTTTTCATGGTTTTTCAAAGCAGAACCCTTTTAGTAAGGGGCATTCTGTATAGATTTTATCTGTGTCTATTTATGTGTATCAATGTAAACTTACACACTGGATAAAAGTGGTATTTTATGTAGATCTTTTTATAAGTTCAGATTAATAATATTTACTTATTATCAAGTTAACGAGAACAAAGAAACTATTCTGATAAAAAGAGAACTTTGAAATTAGGCAGTGAGATATCGGTGACAGTGAGTATTACTGTTACTCAGCAGTCGTCAGTTTCTGCATTTTATTATACTATAAAGAAAACCCCGATCCATGCAGATAATCATGTCTGTTCTCGACGCTACATCCAGAGTGATCTTTTAAAAATGCAAACCCGATTATCGTACTTCATCAACTCTAAAATGCCATCGACTATAAGCTGTATCGTTATTTTATGTATAGCTCAGAAAGAAAAAAGTACTAATTAAATTTTGATTTTGGAGACATTAAGATGCAAAAAAAGCGTGTCTCACAATCATTGGGATAGGGTATGCCAGCCACTTCATCCTCTTAAAAACCAAGGGCTTCTTGATCTCTCAGTATCAGGACAAAGCTTGAAGCCGGAATGGCCCAACAGCCTGCTCTCTGCCCTCTCCCTGCACTGGCCTTCTTTCCATTCACCCAGTCTTCCAGATGACAGATCAAGCTTCACTTCCTCTGGAGAACCTTCCCTGACCTCCCTGACCAGGCCATAGCCTCAAGCACTTGGGTGTCTCTCCTTGACAGTGACACTTACCACGGCTGACATCTTGTTTGGCTGACCTGTTAATTTGGCTTGTGGTTTTATCTGATTAGCGTCTAGCTCCACGAGGACAGAGAACATGAACTTCTGCTCCCTGTTGTATCCTTAGTGCTTGGCACAGTGCCCAGGAGCACCTGGCAGACAGAAGGCACCCAAACATTTGTTGAATGAATGAATTGAAATTTCATTTTTAAAAAAAATTCACATGGCTGATTTTAGAATATGTGCTCTTCGATTCAAAGGATCCAGAAAATCCAAAAATGTGAGAACAGTTAAGACTTGTTTTGGAGTCTAATGATTAACAATTATCTACCAAATTCTTGTCTCCTTATCACAAATGCCAAATTCAGACAAAAAGCACTGAAAATTACTTAGTATATGTTAAGACTCTATCACAAGGTGGTTCATGTGTTTTTATGAACACTCAGCATTTGAAGACTCTGTGCAAAGCCGGTGCATCTGAGCTGCTCCTGATTTTCAGGCTTATTCTGCTCTGAATATACCTGCCTTGTACAGGCACGAATCAAGAGGGTTGGTCAGGGCTCTGTCTTCCCAAACAATGACACATTTGTAAGACATTCTACTGTAATTACAGCGGTGACAGACGCTTTCCTCTGTGGCCTGCACCAAAACATGTTCATCTAGATTTTGGAAGTACAGGTTAAGGTGATAAAATTTGGTATATAAAACATTTGAGGGTGTAGGTATTTCTTTTGTATTACAAGTTTTAAATTAGTGAAAAATATTCCCAAAGAGGAGATCTGAATAAAATGCTTGTGGAACCTCAGAACTGCATTTATTTGCAAAACCAAAGGGTACTTTGAAAACCACTGACAGGCTGAATCAAGTCTTATTTCTAGATTTACCAGGCACTTCCTGATCTGCTCCCTGGCTACTTCTCGGTGGTCCCAGCCAGCTTTATATCCTACAAGAGCTCATTACTATCACCCATCCCGGGAACAAGCTCTGTGCTCTCACAGCCTGGGCACACAGGACTGTCCCCACCTCTTCTTTGTCTCGGTCTCAGCTCACGTCTAGTCCTCTGCCAACTATTCAGGATTTCCTCCAGTGCTCTCACCAGAAAGCTCCTATCTCCACTGTACAGGTCACATTCTGTAATCTGTTTGTCTATCTCTTCATAGACTGCAAGCTTCTGGAGGGAAGGCACCCCACCTTGGTACTGTTGGCACGGTCCAGGAGCTGGTATAGAGCAGACACTTAGTGATGCCCTCTCTCTCTCACAGCCTTGACAACCTGAATGGTTTCAATTTTTACCAGTGGAAAAACTCGTATCTTGTGGCTTTAAATTCTATTTCCTTGATCACTTGGTAAGGTTATAAGTAAGCATCTTTTCATATGTTTATTAGTTACGTGTATTTCTTCAGGTGACTGTCCATAGCCTTTGCCTGTTTTTCCATGAGGCTATTTTTCTTACTAATTTGTAGGATTGATTATCTTTGGATACACAGTATATTAACCCTTTGCCTGGTAAATATGTGGCCAACATTTTCTCACAGGTAATTTATTAATTTTAAGTATCATTCATGAAATAATTTTATGTTAAATGTACTTGATCTGCTCTTCTTTTCCATTATGGCTTTCAGACCCAGCATATGGTGTATACTCTACCTCCAAATTAAAATAATATCCTTTCTTATTTTTGTATGGTACTTTCATAGTATATGTTTGTGTGTACAGCACTTAGCTCTTAAATACATATAAAATTTTTAAACATATAGTATGTGAGTACACATTTTTACATGCACAGTTGAGATAGGGATTTGGTTTATTTTTTCTGTTTTGTGACAAATTTGATAGCCAATTGTCACAATAATTATGGAATGGTTCTCCATTTCGCTACCGATTTGAAATGTCAAGTGGGCATTTTAGATGAGACTCAAAGAAGGGGATTGGATATGGATGTGGGGAGACTTACGGGAAGTCACCCAGGTGACTGGGGCCAAGAGTGTAGCAGTGGCATGGAAAAGTGATGGGTGTCATTTAGGAACAGTGAGCACAGTGGTCCTGAACCCAGGAAGCACACAATTTATAATGATCTGAAGAAAGATTTTGAAAAACCCAGCAAATTTAGTATATAGCTAAAAGATTTTTTTTTAAATAAAATTCACTATCCATTCAAAATCAAAACTTTTAGCAAACTTGAAATAAAAGGAAACATAGTTAATCTGAGTTTAAAAAACTTACAGCAAACATCATACTTTATGGTGAAACACTGAAAGCCTTCCTCCAAAGTCCACGAACAAGACAGCAATACCTGGTATTATTTCTCTTCAACATTTTAGTGGAAATCTTAGCCAATGCAATAAGGCAAGGGTAAAGAAGACATGAAGGTTAGAAAGGAAGAAATGTATGTCATTATTCACAGATGACATGAATGTGTCAAAAAATGGAAAAGAATGATAAATTCTTTGTACATTCTTTGTAATGGCAAGGGAAACTAAAACAAAAATAAACAAACAGGATTACATCAAAGTAAAACACATTTACACAGGAATCTATCAACAAAACTAAAAGGCTGCCTACTGAATGGGAGAAGGTATTTACAAACCATATCTGACAAGAGGTTAATATCCAAAATGTACAAAGGACTCATACAACACAACAACCATAAAAACAAATAACCTGATTAAAAGATGGGTAGAGGATGTGAATAGACATTTTCCCAAAGACATGCAGATGGTCAACAGACACATGAAAAGATGCTCAACATCACTGATCGTCAGGGAAATGAAAATCAAAACCACAATGGGGGGCTTCCCTGGTGGCACAGTGGTTGAGTCTGCCTGCTGATGCAGGGGACACAGGTTCCTGCCCTGGTCCGGGAGGATCCCACATGCCGCAGAGCAGCTGGGCCCATGAGCCATGGACGCTGAGTCTGCGTGTCCGGAGCCTGTGGTCCACAATGGGAGAGGCCACAACAGTGAGAGGCCCACATACCGCAAAACAAACAAACAAACAAACAAAAAGCCCCACAATGGGATATCACTTCACATTTGTCATAATGGCTATTATCAAAAAGACAACAAATAACAAGTGTTGGTAAGGATGTGGAGAAAAGGGACCCCTCGTGCACTGTTGGTGGGAATGTAAATTGCTGAAGCCACTGTGGAAAACAGATGGAGGTTCCTCAAAAAATTAAAAATAGAACTACCATATGATCCAGCAATTCCACTTCTGCGTATTTTTCCAAAGAAAACAATAACACTAATTTGAAAAGATATATGCACCCCTATGTTCATTGCAGCATTATTCACATAGCCAAGATGTGGAAACAACCACAGTGTCCATCATCAGATGAATGGATAAAGAAGATGTGGTCTATATGTATAATGGATTACTCAGCCATAAAAGAATGAAATTTGCCATTCATGACAACATGAATAGACCTAGAGAGTATTATGCTAAGTGAAAAAAGTCAGAGAAAGACAAATACCATATGATTTCACTTATATGTGGAATCTGAAAAAGAAATGAACAAGTATAACAAAATAGAGTCATAGATATAGAGAAGAAGCAGTTAGTTGGCAAAGAGGAAGCGGGTGGGGGTATGAATGGAATAGGTGAGAGAAATTGAGAGGTACAAACTTCCAGTTACAAAATAAACGAGTCACAGGCATGAAATGTACAGAGTGGGTAATACAGTCAATAATAATGTACTATCTTTGTATGGTGAGAGACGGTAACTAGACTTATCATGGTGATCATTTTGCAAAGTATAGGAATATGGAATCACTATTTTGTGCACCAGGAATTAACACAGTATTGAAGGTCAATTATACTTCAACAACAAACTTATAGAAAAAGAGATCGGATTTGTGGTTACCAGAGGCGGGGACAGAGGGAAGGGGGAATTGGATGAGTACGGTCAAAAAGAACAAACCTCCAGTGATGAGATAAATACGTACTAGGGATATAATGTACAACATGACTAATCTATTAACACTGCTGTGTGTTATATATGAAAGTTGTTAAAAGAGTAAACCCTAAGAGTTCTAGTCACTAAGAAATCTTTTTTATTTTTCCTTTATTTTATATTGATGTGAGAAGATGGATAGTCACAAAACGTATTGTGGTAATCATTTCCTAATGTATGTCAGTCAAATCATTAGGTTGTACACCTTAAATTTATACAGTGTTGTATGTCAAATATATCTCAGTAAAGCTGGAAGAAAAAAATAAAAGAATTACAAATTATCAGAATTAGAAAGTGAATGAGAGGGCAGACAGCAGAAGCAAGAAGAACTACAGCCCTGCAGTCTGTGGAAAAAAAACCACATTCACAGAAAGATAGACAAGATGAAAAGGCAGAGGGCTATGTACCAGATGAAGGAACAAGATAAAACCCCAGAAAAACAACTTAATGAAGTGGAGATAGGAAACTTTCTAGAAAAAGAATTCAGAATAATGATAGTGAAGATGATCCAGGACCTTGGAAAAAGAATGGAGGCAAAGATCGAAAAGATGCAAGAAATGGTTAACAAAAATCTAGAAGAATTAAAGAACAATCACCTAGAAGAATTAAAGAAAAATCACCTAGAAGAATTAAAGAACAAACAAACAGAAATGAACAACACAATAACTGAAATGAAAAATACACTAGAAGGAATCAATAGCAGAATAACTGAGGCAGAAGAACAGATAAGTGACCTGGAAGACAAAATGGTGGAATTCACTGCCACGGAACATAATAAAGAAAAAAGAATGAAAAGAAATGAAGACAGCTTAAGAGACCTCTGGGACATTAAATGCAACAAAATTTGCATTATAGGGGTCCCAGAAGGAGAAGAGAGAAAGGACCCAAGAAAATATGTGAAGAGATTATAGTCGAAAACTTCTCTGACATGGGAAAGGAGATAGCCACCCAAGTCCAGGAAGTGCAGAGAGTCCCAGGCAGGATAAACCTAAGGAGAAACATGCCAAGACACATAGTAATCAAATGGACAAAAATTAAAGACAAAGAAAAATTCTTGAAAGCAACAGGGGAAAAATGACAAATAACATACAAGGGAACTCCCATATGGTTAACAGCTGATTTCTCAGCAGAAACTCTACAAGCCAGAAGGGAGTGGCATGATATATTTAAAGTGATGAAAGGGAAGAACCTACAACCAAGATTACTCTACCTGGCAAGGATCTCATTTAGATTTGATGGAGAAATCAAAAGGTTTACAGACAAGCAAAAGCTAACAGAATTCAGCACCACCAAACCAGCTCTACAACAATTGCTAAAGGAACTTCTCTAAGTGGGAAACACAAGAGAAGAAAAGGACCTACAAAAACAAACCCTTAACAATTAAGAAAATGGTAATAGGAACATACATATCGATAATTACCTTAAACATGAATGGATTAAATGCTCCAACCAAAAGACATAGGCTCCCTAGATGGATACAAACACAAGACCCATATATATGCTGTCTACAAGAGACGCACTTCAGACCTAGGGACACATACAGACTGAAAGTGAGGGGATGGAAAAAGATATTCCATGCAAATGGAAATCAAAAGAAAGCTGGAGTAGCAATGCTCATATTAGATAAAATGGACTTTAAAATAAAGAATGTTACAAGGGACAAGGAAGGACACTGTGTAATGATCAAGGGATCAATCCAAGAAGAAGATATAACAATTATAAATATATATGCTCCCAACATAGGAGCACCTCAATACATAAGGCAACTGCTAACAGCTATAAAAGAGGGAATTGACAGTAACACAATAATAGTGGGGGACTTTAACACCTCACTTACACCAATGGACAGACCATTCAGACAGAAAATTAATAAGGAAACAAAAACTTTAAATGACACAATAGACCAGATAGATTTAATTGATATTTATAGGACATTCCATCCAAAAAGAGCAGATGACACTTTCTTCTCAAGTGCACACAGAACATTCTCCAGGATAGATCACATCTTGGCTCACAAATCAAGCCTCAGTTAATTTAAGAAAATTGAAATCATATCAAGCATCTTTTCTGACCACAACGCTATGAGATTAGAAATCAATTACAGGGAAAAAAACGTAAAAAACACAAAGACATGGAGGCTAAACAATACATTACTAAATAACCAAGAGATCACTGAAGAAATCAAAGAGGAAATCAAAAAATACCTAGAGACAAATGACAATGAAAAGACGATGATCCGAAACCTACTGGATGCAGGGAAAGCATTTCTAAGAGGGAAGTTTATAGCAATACAAGCCTACCTCAAGAAACAAGAAAAAAAAAAAAACTCAAATAAACAATCTAACTTTACACCTAGAGGAAATAGAGAAAGAAGAACAAACAAAGCCCAAAGTTAGCAGAAGGAAAGAAATCATAAAGATCAGAGCAGAAATAAATAAAATAGAAACAAAGAAAACAATAGCAAAGATCACAATAAAACTAAAAGCTGGTTCTTTGAGAAGATAAACAAAATTGATAAACCATTAGCTAGACTCATCAAGAAAAACAGGGAGAGGACTCAATTCAATAAAATTAGAAATGAAAAAGGAGAAGTTACAACAGACACCGCAGAAATACAAAGCAATCTAAGAGACTATTATAAGCAACTCTATGCCAATAAAATGGACATCCTGGAAGAAATGGATAAATTCTTAGAAAGGTATAACCTTCCAAGACTGAACCAGGAAGAAATAGAAAATATGAACAGACCAATCACAAGTAATGAAATTGAAACCATGACTAAAAATCCTCCAACAAACAAAAGTCCAGGACCAGATGGCTTCACAGGTAAATTCTATCAAACATTTAGGGAGGACCTAACACCCATCCTTCTCAAACTCTTCCAAAAATTGCAGAGGAAGGAACACTCCCAAACTCATTCTATGAGGCCACCATCACCCTGATACCTAAACCAGACAAAGATACTACAAAAAAAAGAAAACTACAGACCAATATCACTCATGAACATAGATGCAAAAATCCTCAATAAAATACTAGCAAACAGAATCCAACAACACATTAAAAGGATCATACACCATGATCAAGTGGGATTTATCCCAGGGATGCAAGGATTCTTCAATATACGCAAATCAATCAACGTGATACACCATATGAACAAACTGAAGAATAAAAACCATGTGATCATCTCAATAGATGCAGAAAAAGCTTTTGAAAAAATTCAACACCCATTTATGATAAAAACTCTCCAGAAAGTGGGCATAGGAACCTACCTCAACATAATAAAGCCCATATACGACAAACCCACAGCAAACATCATTCTCAATGGTGAAAAAATGAAAGCATTTCCTTTAAGATCGGGAAGAAGACAAGGATGTCCACTCTCGCCACTATTATTCAAGATAACTTTGGAAGCTCTAGCCATGGCAATCAGAGAAGAAAAGGAAATACAAATTGGAAAAGAAGATGTAAAACTGTCACTGTTTGCAGATGACATGATACTATATATAGAGAATCCTTAAGATACCACCAGAAAACTACTAGAGCTAATCAATGAATTCGGTAAAGATGCAGGATACAAAATTAATGCACAGAAATCTCTGGCATTCCTATACACTAATGATGAAAAATCTGAAAGAGAAATTAAGGAAACTCCCATTTACCATTGCAACAAAAAGAATAAAATACCTAGGAATAAACTTACTAGGGAGACAAAAGACCTGTATGCAGAAAACTATAAGACACTGATGAAAGAAACTAAAGATGATACCAACAGATGGAGAGATAAACCATGTTTTTGGATTGGAAGAATCAATATTGTGAAAATGACTGTACTACCCAAAGCAATCTATAGATTCAATGCAATCCCTATCAAATTACCAATGGCAATTTTTATAGAACTAGAACAAAAAAATCTTAAAATTTGTATGGAGGCACAGAAGACCCCGAATAGCCAAGTCTTGAGGGAAAAAAAACGGAGCTGGAGGAATCAGACTCCCTGACTTCAGACTATACTACAAAGCTACAGTAATCAAGACAATATGGTACTGGCACAAAAAGAGAAATATAGATCAATGGAACAGGATAGAAAGCCCAGAGATAAACCCATGCACTTATGATCAACTAATCTATGACAAAGGAAGCAAGGATATACAATGGAGAAAAGACACTGTTTTCAATAAGTGGTGCTGGGAAAACTGGACAGCTACATGTAAAAGAATGAAATTAGAACACTCCCTAACACCATACACAAAAGTAAACTCAAAATGGATTAGAGACCTAAATGTAAGACCAGACACTATAAAAGTCTTAGAGGAAAACATAGGAGGAACACTCTTTGACATAAAGCACAGCAAGATCTTTTTTGATCCACCTCCTAGAGTAATGGAAATAAAAACAAAGATAAACAAATGGGACCTAATGAAACTTAAAAGCTTTTGCAAAGCAAAGGAAACTACAAACAAGACGAAAAGACAACCCTCAGAATGGGAGAAAATATTTGCAAACAAATCAACAAAGGATTAATCTCCAAAATATATAAACAGCTCATGCAGTTCAATATTAAAAAAACAAACAACCCAATACAAAAATGGGCAGAAGACCTAAATAGACATTTCTCCAAAGAAGACATACAGCTGGCCAAGAAGCACGTGAAAAGTTGCTCAACATCACTAATTATTAGAGAAATGTAAATCAAAACTACAATGAGGTATCACCTCACACCAATCAGAATGGGCATCACCAGAAAATCTACGAACAACAAATGCTGGAGAGGGTGTGGAGAAAAGGGAACCCTCTTGCACTGTTGGTGGGAACGTAAATTGATACAGCCACTATGGAGAACAGTATGGAGGTTCCTTAAAAAATGAAATATAGAACTACTGTATGACCCAGCAATCCCACTACTGGGCATATACCCAGAGAAGACCATAATTCAGAAAGAAACATGCAACCCAATGTTCATTGCAGCACTATTTACAATAGCCAGGACATGAAAGCAACCTAAATGCCCATCAACAGATGAATGGATAGAGAAGATGTGGCATATATATACAATGGAATATTACTCAGCCATAAAAAGGAACAAAATTGGGTCATTTGTAGAGACGTGGATGGATGTAGAGACTGTCATACAGAGTGAAGTCAGTCAGAAAGAGAAAAACAAATATGGCATATTAACGCATATATGTGGAACCTAGAAAAATGGTACAGATGAACCGGTTTGCAGGGCAGAAATAGAGACATAGATGTAGAGAACAAACGTATGGACACCAAGGGGGGAAAGTGGCAGGGGTGGTGGTGGTGGGATGAACTGGGAGATTGGGATTGACATATATACACTAATAATGTATAAAATAGATAACTAATAAGAACCTGCTATATAAAAAAATAAATAAAATTCAAAAAAGAAGAATCAGTAAGTGACTTAGCAAGATCACTAGATGAAAGTCAATTTACTGGAAGCAAAAATCAATTGTGTTTTTCTTAGTAGCTACAATAGGAAAATACAATTGTAAAAGGAGTTTAAGTTACAATAGAACAAAAAAGTCAAACACCTAGAATTCTAAGAAGATATATGTAAGATTTCTACACTATAAGAAATCTTCTTTTTTTTTTTTTCTTTTTTTGCTGTACGCGGGCCTCTCACTGCTGTGGCCTCCCCCGCCGCGGAGCACAGGCTCCGGATGCGCATGTGGGATCCTCCTGGACCGGGGCACGAACCCGTGTCCCCTTCACCGGCAGGCAGACTCCCAACCACTGCACCACCAGGGAAGCCCTATAAGAAATCTTTGAGCAAAATTAAAGCATATCTAAGAAATTCTAAAAGTAAGGATATACTATATTTGTGGGTTGAAAACTTGGCATTGTAAAGATGTCGATTCACCACAAATGGATCATTACAATCCCAATCAAGACATCAATAGGTATTTCTGTGGAAACATAAGCTGATGGTAATAATAAATAAAATAACACAAATCGTGAGATGACTAACGAGTTAGAACAATGATTTTCATGGAAAAGTGAAGTTTGACTGATTTGGTATTGGAAGAAGACAAGGCAATATAAATACTTAAAGATTTCTTCAGTATTTGCTGCTTTGTACCAGGCACACTGCTGGGTGTTTTCCAAAGGGCATCCACAGAACCTCAGATCCTGAGATGCTCAGAGGAAAAGGGGTTTGGTAGTCACATGCCCGTACGAAAAACTCGGGCTGCTGTTTCCTCTCAGAGATTCCTGTTGCACAGCAGGATTTTAAAGCCTCTGAGAAATTTCGGAGAAGAAAAGCAAATAGAATTGTGTCGCACCCAGGACTTTCCGATCTTATTTGATCATGACCTCTCTTTGAGAAACAGTGGCCTGGAGTGCTTTTTATATTTTTTGGTTCTCACCATTATCTGTGAAGTAGCCAAGGGTTGAACTGTCCATTTTACAGATGAAGAAATGGAACCGCAGGCAGGTGAAACTTACACCAGGTCATATAGCTACTAGTACAGGATCTGCGATGCACCCTCAATTTTTCAAAAAAAAAAATTCAGTGCTTTTTCTAGGGTCAAACACTACTTTCATGTGAAATAGCATTTCAGAGATGGAATAAACCGTAGTGATCTCTTAGACTAGTAACCTTATTATGCTGATGGGGCAACCAGGGCCCAGACAAATCAAGTGTTTTGCCTCAGGTCAAGAGCTTACAGACTAGTAGCAGGAATAAAAGGATCCATGACTCAGTGACTCCCAATTAAGTGCTCTACTGCCCCATATAATTAGGAGGCAAATCTGTGTCAATGGAGGGTGAGACCAAATTAACTGCCCAGATTGAGTAGGCACTCAGAGATGCTGAATAAACGATTTACCTGGAAGATGATCCTGGAGCTCTATCAAGTCCTCATGTAATTTTTTTAAAATATAAATCTATTTATTTATTTATTTTTGGCCGCGCTGGGTCTTCATTGCTGCGCGCGGGCTTTCTCTAGTTGCGGCGAGCGAGGTCTACTCTTCGTTGCAGTGCGTGGGCTTCTTATTGCGGTGGCTTCTCTTGTTGCAGAGCACGGGCCCTAGGCACGCAGGCTTCAGCAGTTGTGGCACGTGGGCTCAGTAGTTGTGGCTCACGGGCTCTGGAGTGGAGGCTCAGTAGTTGTGGCGCATGGACTTAGTTGCTCTGCGGCATGTGGGATCTTCCCAGACCAGGGCTCAAACCCGTGTCCCCTGCCTCAGCAGGCAGACTCAACCACTGTGCCACCAGGGAAGTCGTCTTATGTAACTTTGAAATGAGGATTTAGGAGCCATTTGATCACTGGGTTACGATAAAGGACTGGATATTGTTATTTTTAAAACTTGAATCACCTCGTTGGTATTATTTTTTCCTTCTGCCCTGAAAAATGCCACAGGCCACCTCAAAAACTTAAAAGGAATTTAAATTTCTGAGTAAACATGATTTCACAACTTTCATGGGGTACATCCTGGAGTGTCACAAGCTGCGAATCATTTTTCTGGAGTCTCAGATACGAGGAACAGGAGAGGAATAGTGTGGGAGAAGGCACGAGCACCTGGCTGATCGTGCCGTGCAGGGAAGGGTACGTTCACTGCAGGTGCTGCTGTCAGCAGGAGCCGGAAGAAAAAGCCAAGCGCTCCCAGAGGAGGCCCTGCAGGGCTGGGCTGAAAGTTCTGAAGTGCAGTGAAGAAGGGAAAAGCTTACCTTTAGGGGCAGAGGAACTTGAGAGCCTCTGAGAGACAGCTGAAGAACAGAAGGGTAAGTCTGGCCTTAAGCAATGGGGAAGAGGAAAGTAGGCAAATGCAAGCATCTCACTGACCTTTGTACTTTAAAAAGAGCAGCAGTAGTTCTTTCTGTGTAGAAACGTTTTGGTTGTGGCTGGTGGCCACCGGGCAGAACGGGCATCGTGGCTGTGAAGTGCCATCAGTGGGAAAGTTCCATTAAGGACAAGGAAAGAGTAAGCAGAGGCAAACCTGTTTACTCTCCCCTGCTTTATCTTCTCCACTCATATGACTCTTGGGGACCTTACGTGGAGGGGGGCAGGGCTAGGGCAGAGCATGATTTAGGGGTTCCTGGGCCCCCTGGGAAAATACCACTGTAATATCAAATTGACTGCACCCCATCCAGCTCCCCAAATGTGCGATCTGGCGTCTATTTGACATGATTTCAATTTATTTGAGAATTTTTGTTCTTTAAGCTTTACTGGAGGGCAAATAAATCTATTCAGTAGACCATCTTTGCCTGACTTCATTCTCCACAACTCTCTCTCTCCTTTTTTTTTGGCTTCACAGCTTGCACGATCTTAGTTCCCCGACCAGGGATGGAACACAGACCACAGCAGTGAAAGCCAGTCCTAACCATGGACCATCAGGGAATGCCCTCCACATCTCTCTTTTTTAGCTCATTAGTACAATCACACACCCAACAAGGCAAGGGAGGGCAGTTCCCTAGTTTCTCAAAAGTAATTACTACTTACATTGAAAACAAAAACGAAAGCAAAAATAAACGTAAGGCCAGGGAGTTTCTAGACACTAAAATCTCCTTAAAATTTTACAAGCAACCATTACCCCAACTTGCACCTCCTCTAAATTTGTGGAATTAGGCTCACCCCTGCAAAGAAAAACACAGCAGGATCTTTGATGACACCGTTATTGATGCTGCCCATCATTTAGTGTGGGAAGTGGCTCAAAGGTGGTGCCGGTGAAACAGGAGGAAGATGACACACAGAGCAGGGCAACTTCTCAAAGTAAGTTATCCATTTATGTTTTCATTTTAAACCTTTATTGCTTTTCTCTGATTATAAAAATATTACTGTAGAAAAATTCAGATCTTTCAGAAATATGTGATGCAGAAAGTGAAAGCAATCTATAACTCCATCCATGAGTGAATCACTCTAGCTTATCCAACATTTATTTAAAACAAAATAAAAAACTTGTTAATGTTCTTTTTTAAATGGGATCATACTATGTTTACTGAACTCAGCAACTTGCTTTCCTTGCTTAAGATTTTATTTGGTCTATTGAACAAATAAAAGATCCATCACATCTTTTTCAAAAGACTGAATCATATTTTATGGAAAGACTTACAATTATTTTACTTTGGTGTACATTCTTGCTCACATGTGAAAGCATTTTTGGATATAAAATCCTAGATATGGATTTGCTGGGCCAAAGGGTGCATGGACTGACATTTCTATTAGACTGTACTAAATTTTAAATCTTTCAAATTGAAAGATTTAAATCTTTAATCTTTTAACTTAAATCTTTCAATCTTTTAATTTAAATCTTTAAATCTTTCTGTGGATTGAAGTGGCACCAGCACAATTCTTTGTTGTGAAGTCGCTGAAATGACAGCTTCCTGTCACAGGCTGGCATGGGACCTCAGGTGTTCTCAGTTTGTCAGTGCTACAGCTCTAAAGCATGTGAAAAATATTTGCCACTTTTGGGGAGTGAGCTTTCGGATTTTTTTTTTTTTCAGATGACATTAGCTTCAGGTATACTTTTGGAGTTTTGAGTAAGATTTAATGAGATAGATAAAGTAAGACTAATCTATTTTGTAATTCTTCATCCTTCTTTCATCTGCTGGAGTGACTATAACATATTGGTGCTCTTGGGGCAACCACCTGTGTTATTAGGAGCAAAAGGCCATATCTGCCAACTCTCATCTACTTAGCATATAGTTGCTGTTTCTAGCAGTTTCCCAGTATTTGTCACATTAAACCTAAGTCACCAGTTCTGACCACCTTAAGCAACACTTCTATTTCAAGAGGACAAATAAGACAGAATTCCAAGAGTAAAATACTTGTAACAGTACCCTCCTGGACCTCATGGTCTAAAGTGATTTTTGCTTCCTCTGGACTCATAGATTTTAAAATGTTTGCGCTATTCATTAACTTGGCAATTGCTCAAGAACCTCCTTTGGACTTAAAACAAAAGTTAAACCATTAGAGTGTTTATATAAATCAAGTCACTAACTATATTTTTCTCACTAGACTATACGCTTCATGAGAGGAGGGACTTTGTTTGGTTCACTGATGATTTCCTGAATCTAGAACAGTACCTGGCATATAAAAGATGCTCAATATTTGTTGAAGGAATGATAAATTCTCCAAAGGCAGGAATCTTCTTATATTTTGCATCCCCACAGTAAATGACAAGTTGCTGATTAAAATTAAGGAAAGGGGGGCTTCCCTGGTGGTGCAGTGGTTAAGAATCCGCCTGCCAATGCAGGAGACACGGGTTCAAGCCCTGGTCTGGGAGGATCCCACATGCCGCGGAGCAACTAAGCCTGTGCACCACAACTACTGAGCCTGCCTTCTAGAGCCCACAAGCCACAACTACTGAGCCCGTGTGCCGCAACTACTGAAGCCCGTGTGTGCTGGAGCCCAGGCTCCGCAACAAGAGAAGCCACTGCAATGAGAGGCCCATGCACCACAACGAAGAGTAGCCCCCGCTCTCCACAACCAGAGAAAGCCCGTGTGCAGCAACAAAGACCCAATGCAGCCAAAATTAAATAAATTTATATTAAAAAAATAAAATAAAATCAAGGAAAGGATCTTCATTCAGAAACACAACTTAAGACTTTCTTAGAAGCTAAGTGTGAAATATCCCTGGCCTAAGTAATATTCAAGATTCTTTCTAGCCCTAACTCACTATGAATCTACTAGTTTTCAAAGAATTAGAAACCAATATAATATATATTATATATATAGAACTAGAGTAAAGAATAATTGTATAAATCTTTGATTTAGAAAGCAGGGCACTGATTTTTCTAAGCCTCTGAATCATCATGATAAAGATCAGATTTGAGAATTAAGCTATATTGACCTCAAACTATATTCTCTAAGTCCCTTTTTTGAAAGAAAAAAAATCATGGCATCAAGTTATTAACTGGAAATGTCTCTATAAGCATAAAAGAATGATTTTAATGTCACTGTATAAGCAAGAAGGCAAAGGAAATACTAATGTACAATGTTTATATATTTTGAACTATGACAATAGTGGTATGGTGCTAATGAGAGATATATCTGCCTTTAAATCATTGTCAAATGTGCAGTTATTTGGATTTAAAGCGAATAAAAATAAAAGCAATGAAAAAGAATAAAAAAGGGAATCACAGTGAAAGAAGCATCCATTTAATCTGGAGCATATTTTGGATAATATACAACATTTTGGGGAATAAAGGCAGAAAGAAAGAGAAAATATGTACAAGAATCAATTTTAGAAAGTCATTCCAGAAAAAAGTCCATCTTATAAAACACATTGTAATTCTAGTCTTTTAGTACTTATTTATGTCAGATTGTCTCTCACTGGATGTTTGGTTTCCTGTGCTGAGACTTAGAAAACTTATCTTGTGGTTAGAAACTAGCATATTCTCAAGATGGTTGACTGAAAAGACTATTTTTTAGATTTACTATTTTTTTTTTACAACAAATTTTACTTTAAAAAGAGAGTGAATTAATCAGATTTGAGATTAACTCTCACTGGCAGAACTGTAGTGAATATACTCAGTCTGCTTAAAAGAAGAAAAAAGATCAGAACTTGCAAAGGATTTTACATATAAGCAATGGGACAGAAAAAAAACAGGGCCTGAAATAGATGAGAGTTTCTGACGTGTTAAAAAAAAAAAAAAGAAGAAAGAAAAAAAATTAAGAATACTTCTGGGGGAGGGGCAAGAAAAATGTCATGAAACAGTAGTTGAAGGAAGGCATGCGCCCAAGTTAGACTAGGGAGCAAAGTCTGAAGAACATCAACAACAGGACCATTCTTGGGGAAAACTAGTAACAGGAGGACTGCTATGGTTAATTTTCTAAAACAGAAAGGTAAACAAGTAATTTAGCTTGCTGAGGCTTACAACATTACAGTATAATACACTTATAATACCAGACTCGCAAGAATAAGACACACTCAAACAATTTTTAAAGACAAGCTATGGAAAAGGCTGTAAAGTAAAAATTAGAACATTCTAACTTACTTGAGGTAGATAAAATAGAAAATGAAGTCAGAATACATAAAATATTGCTTTCAATCACTCATGCTAGATGTGAAGAATTGTTAGGATCATACATCTTATATAGCAAATGGAAAACAGTCAATCCTAAAATAAATGTACAAGAAGAGTAAATTTCTCTCTTTAAGAAATTAAAGAAATTCCAATTAAATATGTAAAAATTTTCTTTAAGTGTTCAATTAAAAATTTAAGTTCGATAGGCTATCAATTGATATTACGCTTGTAATATTTATAAATCTTAGATCTAGAAATAAATATACATTATTTCTATTTTAAAAGATGCTTTTGAAGCTCTAAAAATCATTGTCTATTTTATTGAAGGGCTCATGGAACAAACTGATGAAATATTCAATACGTACACCAAAACAAATATATACCAAGTTCTAAATTTCATTTTTTAGGAATACCATTTTTGAAAGTGCAAGGTGCACGAATATCTCGGTGACAGGTGTAAGCTCAGCGAGGAATTAGAAACGAGTTCCGAGTGGAGGACCCATTTACCTCGATCATTTCATGGGCACAATAAATCATCCACAAAGCCCACCTTAAACAGCTAAAGTAGTCATAAAAATAGGCCGATAGTTACTCGAGCGATAACATAATCCTCGGTCTTATTGTTGTGAAGCAGATGTCATAATGGGTGGGGCTGACGCGCAGAGCAGCTGAAACATTTTTGTACCACCCCCCGCACACTTTCAGTGGGATAGAAGGGGCTCCGACAAGGTAAGGAGAAAGCTCTGAACGATCAATCTCTACTAGAAATAAGGAAGTTTTGATGTGGCCTTGGTACACGTAAAGACCACAATAAGACGTGAAAAATCCCCCATAATTAAACCCTCCCCTGGAAAAGAGATCTTCCTTTTCTCTCCTCCCCTGCCGGCTCCTCCTTGGGACACTTGGCTGAGTCTTTCTTTCCCTCCTTCCCACGCTGAGGTGAGGCTGCACGCAAGCCAGGGACGACTGTTTTTCTTTTCGCGCGGAGGGAACTCTGCGGGTAGGAACCCGGGGTGACAGAAGGGAGCGGGCGGCGTTGTGAGGAGACCAAGAAGGCTCTCCGGGTACGAGCCGGGCTGGGGTTGGGAAGGGACACGCGGGCCGCCGGGCCCGCAGAGGAGGCCGAGGTGACGAGGGAAATCTCTCGGCTCGAAGCAGGGACCCGGCGCTTCCGGCTGGCCACAGCCGCTCTCGGCCTAGCGCGGCTCGCGTTCCGGGCTCCACCGGGGCGGGAAGAGAGTTACTAAAGAGGGTAACCGCGGTTCGCACTTGCCTGGGACCGGGTGACCAATAACTGGTAATAGTCTTTGCTCGGCGCCGGGCCTTGTCCTACAATTTCGAACAGAGTCTCCGGCAGCCACGACGCCATCTTGGGACGCCACCACCGTCGCTAAGACAACCAGGAAGGGGCGGGGCCTGATTGGGGTCATGGGGCAAGAGCCCTGGTTTAAATCGAACCCTACTTTTGACTTGGCGGGGTGTTTCTAACTTGGGGTGATTGTCCCCTCTTCCAAGGGTTAGAGGGAACTCTGAGCCGTGAAATTTCCACCTTGAGGTCCCGGGTGACCCGAAGGGGAATTAGTTCCTGCTACCACCGAGGGGAGGGGGTGACCCCGGCGGAGGGATACCAAGCGAAGCACCACATTCCCCTTCCTGGTCCCTCGAAGGGATCGGGAGGAGATCGCAGGCCGCTGGGGAAGTCGAGCCGGGCGTTGGGGGAGGGAGGGGCGATGTGATGGGCTGCGAGTAGGCAGCGGGGCCTGTCCCGCGGCCGAGCCTGTCCGGCTGATTCGAAGGGAAAAGTAGTTCCCGGAGGGTGTTGGAACGGGCGGGGAGGGAGGCGGTGCGGACGGAGGCGCACGCCGGGCGCGGTGCTGCGGCTCAGCTGATAATTGAAGGGACCCGAGGAGCCGCCGCCGCCGCCGCCGCTGGGGGGGGTGGGGGGAGCGAGTGGAAGTTACTGCCGCGCCACCGAGTCCGGACCGGAGACTTTGGGGCCCAACTAGGTAATTGGGGCGCAGTTCCGAGCGGCGGAGCCAGGCCTGGGGGAGGGGGTTGTGCTGAGGGGTTGGGGGGGTAGTGGGGGGGGGGAGCTGGAACAGAAAGTCCCAGGAAGCTCGGTTGTGTCATCGCCGCGATTCGGCCCCTGCTCGGCCTGTTCCCGGCGGCAGCGGCGGCTGGGCCGTGGAAGGACCGGGCTGGGGGTTTACGGGCTAGGCGCTCGAGGGAGACCGCGGCTGGAGGGACCGGGGCCGGGCGGGAGCGGGGGGGTCGCTGGGTGCCCCCTCCGGCCCCCCGCCATGAGGAGGGCCCTACACGGAACCGGGGTAAGGCGTGCGGGTCTGGGGGAGCCCGGCGGGGGTCGGGGGGGCCGGAAGTGGGCTTTGGAGCTGGGAGGGCGTCTAGGAAGAGAGAAAGTGGGGGGCCGGAAGTGCAGGTGGGGGGTGTGAAGACGGCAAGGGTTCCCCGGAAATGGGATGGGGGGCCCGGAAACCGGGAGAGGGGAGGCTCCTGGGCCAGGGACGGCCCGGAAATGGAAACTAGGGAGCCGCTCGTGTGACAACAGTTGTGGGAAGCGAGGGTCAGAGGAGGGAGAGGCCGGAGTGACTTTAGACCGCAGTAAGGGGTTTCCTGCCGAGGGGGACGGTTGAGGGCGGGCGAGGCCGGAGACGGGGTCTGCGCTGAGCAGTTGCTTCAGCCGTGGGAAGTTGAGGCTGAGGGAGGATGACGCCGAGAGAGGATGCAGGGGGGCGTGAAAGAGGCCGAGAAACTTGGCGGAGAGGAGCAGAGCATCCTTCCAAATAGATCAGCGTGGAAATTGGGGGGAGGGGGTCAGGACCTGTGGGAGGGAGGTGGACCAGTTGTCGCTCCAGTCGTATTAGCATTCAAAGCGAGTCAGGCGATTAATTTATTTATATGTGGATTACATAAAACCTATTATAACGTTTGTCCATTTGGTTCACCCTCCCTCTCTCCTCCATCCTCCTGCATAGTGAGTGGGTTTCTAGTTCTGAAACAAGTTAGAGGGGAGTTCAGATAACGAAGGTGGTAAAATCCCCAATCCTGTCCTTTCTTCGTGTTGCTCCTTTTCTCAGAATAAGAGAAATCTTTCATTTGCTGGAGGAAAAAAAATAAAGATTTAAAAACACATGCACATCGTGGGGCGCGGGGGGGCTGGGGGTATCTTAGACATTTGAACAACTGCTGGGGGACGGAGGGAACTGGTTACCCCGTGTGGCGAGGAAGGAACGGAGGGGGCTGCTCCTAAACCCTTAAGACAGATTGGTTTGTTTTTGATAATGCCGTTTTACTTTGGAGGAGGTGTAGCTTAAGCTCCGTGCCTGGCGGTGGTTATGGTTCAGTTGCTTCGTTAGGTCACTGGGGGAGAGAGAGTGTCAGTGTGGGAACGTGGGACTGTGTGGGGCGGGAGGACGTTTAATAGCGCCGTGGATCTGTTCCGAGTGGACGTCTCACTGCTCCTCTGCTGCCTCCCTTCCTCGTCGGCCTTCCCCGATCTTGCCTGGACTGCCAGCTCACCCGATCCCCGGGCTTTCCTCTGGTTTGTAGGCCCTTCCGTGGTGTGTTGAACTTTCTGTTCCTCTCCAGTCTCTTTAGCTATTTTTGGCAGTTCATTTGTTAAAGACCTGGAAAGTTGAGGCTCAGAATCTCCTCCCCAAAAGCAAAACAAAACAGAAAAATACGGGGTAGAAAGTTGAAAGAGCTATTGAGTGGGGTAAAAAACCGACGTTCGGAACAAAGGTCCTAGTTGTTAGAGAAAAAGGCAAGAGGCCTATGTATGAGGCCTGTGTGTGTCGCATTTACCCGGGGCGGGGGGTGGGGTGGGGCGGGGAGCAGTTAGAGCTGAGGAGTGATATTATCAGAGGTTTAGAGACGATAAATGGCAGAGGGTTTTATTGAGGCTTATTTTCATATTTAGAGCATGCGAAGAGATCAGTATTAAGTGTGAATTTTAGAGGAGACACAGTTTCCAATTGTTTTAGAAACTCCCTGCTCCACATTCAGCCCCAGCTTTTATGTCATCTTTGTGAAATTGGGGAGCTTTTATTTCATTTATTTTAAGCTTAATGGAGCACATTAACATGGCTGGGGGTTGTGGACTTTGTCCACATCTGCCTTTCTGTGAATGTGCCAATATCCATAAGAATTGAAGAACTGTAATGAAGATTATCATTGTTTCCATTCGCTTCCCAGTTTTTTCAGGAGTTTGAGTGGTTTTTAAGTCTGTTCAGCTGACGTTTCCTATTTAATTTGTGTCCGTGAACAGGCTTTTTGTTTTATTTTTCATTTACTTTCTAAAAGTTTTAGAACACTTTTGGCAGCTAGAGTTCCTGAAGGTGCTAAACAAATATTTTTAAGATGAATGGGATGCTAGGCCAGGGTAAAATCAGTGCTTTCACCTAGCAAAGTAAATTTGAAGGAATGTTTACTTTTCCATTCTAACTTTCAAGCTTACCGCATTTGTTATCTGGTTAAGGTTGTATGATCCTATTTTAAGGACATCATCCTAGCAAAGAAGACACATGCTGGCCTGGGAATTCATAACACTGCCAGTTAGTAGCTGTGTGACCTTGAGCTATTCTCTGACCCTATCTGGCCTCCATTTATTTTAATCTGTAAAATGGGGGTGGGTATCCCTATCTTGCCTACCAGCTGGTTGTGAGATCCAGTGGACATAAGGGCTGTGAAAAACTACAAACTGCTAAGTAAGTTAAAGACAATTGTCATTAGCTTTAGAAAATTACATTATCTATTTTGAGGTGATTACAAAAAGATAACTTTCCTCAGTGGTGGTGGTGGGCGGTGTCTACGTAAGGTAGGTTGGAGATATGAAGTTTATAGCGCTTTATAATTTGAAGTTTCTGCTAGATTGGTAGTGGAACTTGGGCCCAATTTTTATGTTACAGTAATTTTTTTTTTGCATCAGTATGCTTGTTCCCCAAACATTGTTAATTCTGTTGAGAGAAACTTCAGACAGATTTCTTTGTGTTTTTATTATGGACAAAATTTATACCTATTCTGGTTTGTGGCTCTTATGAAATTGACTTTCTAATATCAGAGACTACAATTAAGGAAAAACATTTCTGAATCTTGATCTGTTTTCTTTACGGAATCTGGGGAGTTTTTTGTTTTTAATTCTTTTAAGTGGATGGGTGGGGTTCTTTGTGAGCAAATGTGATACCAATTGCCACTTTATTTTTGCCTTTTTCCTGAGGTAATTTGATGGACTCAGATTGAAAAAGCAACCTGCTTGTTGCTTTTCGTCTTCATTCAGGTTCTTGCTACTGCCAGCCTGACATGCACTTTTCCCACATTTGAATCATTTTAGGTTCACTGCAACTCACAAGCACTTCCTCTGAAGTTTCTACCCCATGACCCTTTCCTTTTATTTCTTTGTTATCTGTATGTGCTTCATTTTGTGATTATAGTGCTGGGTTTGTGGACATGCCTTGCTTTTGTTCCCCTGACTGAATTATATGCTTCCTGAGGGCAAGGATTATCTAAATGTCATTGTGTTATGCCTGAAGGTATACTCATAAACCTGATTGAAAATAACACCCATTTTCCTCCCCACTCCAACCAGTAATGTTACCCTGGCCTTGCTGGCTATGCAGCCAGTCTTCCTGCTTGGAAAGGTTCTTGGCCCCAACAGATTTCTCAGGATGCTGTTTGGCGTAGGGCTCACAGCCTCTGACATCTTCCTCACTACTGTGCCATCAGAGTGCCTGGGTAGGGTGGAAGAGTAAGAATTTGGTGGATATTATATAAGACATGTAATTTGTAGGTTGTTACATAATTTTGGTGCTTGTAGTTCTTAACATGTAGTGTTAGCTTTACATTTGTGTATTTTCTTTTAGTGCCTGGGTATAGTTCAGACAGCTATGCTACAGATTTCTTAAAGACATAAACCTCTAGCAAATTGTTCTTTACAGTCTCGACCTGGTCTGCTAGGTTACTCTGTACACAGTGTGTGCTTGCTGTTATTTATGGTAAATAGATAAGCATACTGATGCCGAACCAGTCTTTTGACTTTTATGTGAGTAAAACTTAACTTGGCTGATGTCCTGGATTTTTAAAAATGCAGTTCTTTATCCCAGTTTATTGATAGTTTCAGGGTATAGGCAAAAGAAGTTGTTTCGTAGACTGAAACAAGTCTGCTCGATAGTTTTTCTCTGAGGACTTAGAGATTTTGGTTTTGATTCTTCAGTAGTTTCATTAAACTGGATTAGCCAGAAGAAAAATCTTCTTGGCGATTTTTCAGACTTACCGGTTTTGTCTTGAGTGTGCAGGAGCTGTTAATAGTTTTGCAGTTACGCTTGATATAAAAAGTCATTCTAGGGGTCTAGAGTAAAAAAGCTGCCTGTTACTCTGTTCTTTCATTAATGAACAGCACTGTTCAAGTGAATATCTGATGTGAGGGTAAAAGACTTGGGTTCCAGTTCTAGCAATGCCTTTTCTATGTTTGTGACCTTGGGCAAGTAATTTAACCTTTGTGAGCTTCAGGTGCCTAACCTGAAATATGTGGTTATGGCCACCGACCCTAGAGGTAATTGTCATATAAATGCTCAACACTCTTCAGGAGATTAGGCTACAGAGATGGATTGGAACACAGAGCCCTTCCTCCACTGGTTCATTGCTGCATTGACCATTCCCTCATTTGTTAACACTGTTCTGCCTAGAACATACTTTTATCAATGTTATGTATGTAGGTATTCTACTTGAAACTATTTTGAGCATAGAATAGTATTCCTTAGTTGATTATGAATTCCTTGAAGTTAGTCATTCCTCTTTTATTCCTAGAATCTAGCACAGTGCCTGGCCCTTAATAAATATTCTTTAAATGTTTATTAAAGGAATAAGTCTTGTGTGAATAAGATGATTCTGAAAGTGAAAATATTTTGTAATGGTTTAATGTAATGTCCTATTTGATTTGTTTTGATAAACATTTTGGATCACTATTAATGCTAACAAGATTTTGGGAGTTTTCTTCTTAATCTGTTGGTATATATTTTAGAGACTGTAAGTTACTTTGAATCATATATATTAAAAAAACTTAGGGCAAGCCATTTCATATTCTTCAGTTGTCCATTATTTGCATGTACTAGTTGATCTCTTAAATGCTTCATGAGGCCCTAAGTATGTTTTGAGACAGTGTGCGTGTTTGTTAAGTATAAAATTGAGGGGTATTTTTTGTTTTTGTTTTTTGTTTTAATAAATTTATTTATTTACTTTTGGCTGTGTTGGGTCCCTGCCGCTGCACGCGGGCCCCCTACAGCCGCGGAGAGCGGGGGCCACTCCTCATTGCAGTGGCTGCTCTTGTGGAGCACGGGCTCTAGGAGCGCAGGCCCAGCAGCTGTGGCGCACGGGCCCAGCAGCTGTGGCGCACGGGCCCAGCCGCTCCATGACACGTGGGATCCTCCCCAACCAGGGCCCAAACCCGCGTCCCCCACACTGGCAGGAGAACTCCCAACCACTGCGCCACCAGGGAAGTCCCAAAATTGAGTTTTATACATTTTAGCTTACTCTGTTTCTTTTTAGAAAGGGTGTATTTATTTCTATAAATATGTTATTACCCCTACATGGATTCTTGAATGCTATTTATAAGCTGAAGTGTCTATCAACAAGCCTTCAAGACTTCAAGTTACAGCATTTCAATGTGTATCTTAATCAACTTGTTGGCTGTCAAAACCAGTGAGTTCCACCCTGACTTCACAACTCCTACTCATTCCACCCATGGGCAGCATTCTGAATAAATAGATGTACCTTGTGCCATCCTAAGGTCACATTAACTCATTTTGAAGTCCTCGTACTGGTAAACATGTGTGATGCCCTGGAAACCCAAAGTGAGTTTGTACAGATAGCCTATTTGAAATTCACTGTTGAGTTGTAATTTAAGCTGCTTTGTGTCCTTAGAGAGTAGGTTCATGGAGATCATATGGAGGGCCTCCCCCAGCCCCCTTTTTAAAAAAAATTTGTAAAACCCAAGTGCTTGTAGTTGCCTTGTAAACAGCAAATGTGTGAAAATTCTGTAACTTCTATGGCCCCAGTATTTTGTAATCCTGTTTTGCACTCTTGGCTGCATGCAGTCAGATTGG
Source organism: Phocoena phocoena (assembly GCF_963924675.1). NCBI lineage: Eukaryota > Metazoa > Chordata > Mammalia > Artiodactyla > Phocoenidae > Phocoena > Phocoena phocoena. The sequence goes on along the minus strand of NC_089225.1, from coordinate 106,014,007 downwards.
GCTGTTTGTTCCTCTCTGAACACACCCAGGAACTTCATTCTTGCCTTGGCTTTGATTGTCTATCTACCTGGGTTGTCACCCCTCCCCCATCTTGTACCTTTTGTAGCTACATGTACACCCTTAACTTTCTTTTTTTAAAAAATTTTATTTTATTTATTTATTTATACAGCAGGTTCTTATTAGTTATCCATTTTATACATATTATCCAAACACCCTTAACTTTCTTTCAGTAGCTCCTGTAAGACTTTCAGTCTTCACTCTCTTCTCCCCTTCTCCGTTCTGCAACATTTTATTTGTTTCAGTTATGGCTTTCACAGTCTGTCTTATTAGTTGTTTACATCTTTCTTACGATATCTTTGGCTTCTTGGGGGTAGAGGTCCCATTCTTCTCTCCTCACAGAGGTTGGCACAAGGCTCCAACATAATGTATTGTACATGGTAGGTGGCAGTGGTAGAGTTCATTTTGGTGACACATTGAGAAACTATATTGTGAAATAATAGTAAAGTATTGGCACAGTTTACTGTGAACTTGCTTATTTTATTTTATTTTATTTTTTGGCAGCTTGCAGGATCTTAGTTCCCCAACCAGGGATCGAACCCTGGGCCCTCAGCAGTGAAAGTGCAGAGTCCTAACCACTGGACTGCCAGGGAATTCCCTCAACTGGCTTATTTTAGTTTTTCAGGGCTTGGTAGCTGAGTGTAGGATCCTAGAATATAAAATTTTCAGAATTAGGCTCATTAAAATCAGGTACTTAAGGGATTGTTAAGGCACTGGACTGTTTGAGTGACTTGGTTACTCCAGGTTTAGCATTTGGGGATTATGTTCATTAGTAGATGAAAGTTTGTTTATATCATTACAAGTTTTTATCGAGTGCTTACTGTGCACCACAGGACTGTGCTGGGAAGAATACAAAAATGACTTAGTTTTTGTCCTTTGAGTTTCATTATGTTTCATTTAGTTGATAATCACTTTTATTCTTAAACTGACTTGATAACTATGTATAATTAGCATAGAGAAGTATTCTGTAAATACTCTAAATGCAAGTTTTCTGCATTTAGAAAACCTGATATGAGAGTCTAATTTAAGAAACAGATGAATTAGGGCATGCTTTTTTGGCTGTACTGAATAAATTGTTGGAAGTGCCTTCATTGTACACATATTTCATCAGTAACGAATGCATGTGCATTTCTGGTTCCATATAAGGTTTACCCTCTTGGAGAGCGCTGAGGAGAAATAAGAGACTTATAAAATGAGATCTCTTATTTCAAAATGTACTAATATTGCAGATAAATTCAAATTGTGTCAAAAGAATATAACATTGTGCATATTTGTTTTTAAGTATAAAGTTGAGTTTTATACAGTGAATACTCAGAAGTTTAGAGAGAGACTGAAGTTATTGAGGAAGAATTTATAGAGAGAGGAGGGGCTTGAGCTGGCCCTGATTGTTCGGATAGGTGTAGAAAGGACCGGGAGCTTCAAGGAGTAGTTGTGGTGAGGGTCTAATGGCCCTCTGGAGTAGAGGGTCCACGTTTATGAAATAACAGGAAATTTGGGCTGAGATTATTGAGGTTCTTAAATGGGAGATTAAGAAATTTAAATTTAAATAGACGTGTTGAAGTTACGGTAGATACATGAATAGGCAGTGACAACATGGAAAGATATTTAATTTGTAAATGAACTGAAAAGAAAACTAAACGTGCTTTTAGATCTTATTTATCTTTTTATGAAATTGCTTCCCTTTCTAGGACTGTATATAAGGGTCTTTGTGGTAAGTTTTGGGGCAATAAAAGCAGTGGAGGTCAAACTTACTTTTTGTTCAGTTTCCCTGCTTAATAGTTTAAAAAGTTTTGTTCTGTAAGCAGGAGCTGGTTAAGTGTCGACTTCCACTGCCCCTCTGTTCAGTCACAGAATTCTTCCTTTAGTGGAAGCTGGCAGTCATTTTCCCTTAACTCATTCAACTATTGTTTATTCAGAGATTTTTAAAAAGTCAGTACTGTTTAAGAATTAATACGTGTTTTTTGTGAGTTACTCAGTTGTCAAGTCTTATTTATAGGAAAACCTTTTGCTTAGTATCTAATGCACTAAAAAAATGTTTAAAACAAAAGCAAATTGTGGTTTAAGTTTTTACGTAGTTTTCAAAAGGTGCAAATCAATATTAATCAAGTTAAATATTTTAATAAAATATTTACCTCGCACTCTGGTTTATGTCACAGTAGACTATTTGTTACCCCTTTTACTTTTACAAAAGTATGTACAACAGGATTTCAAACATGGGAAATCAGGTTACATGTGGCTGAAGGGAAAATAAAGCCAAAGAGAATATTTTATTTGGGGGTCTGGTAGCCATAATGTTTAGCTTTCTTTAGCAGCTTTTGTTTCTAATATGTTCTTGTAGACTGCTGTCTGTAGTTTGAATTAACTTGATTTTTCCTTATGTGGGGATAGCAGAGATGCTAGCTGTTAGTGCAAGTTTATGACGTAAAATAATACGTTAAGGTTGCATAGTACAAAATTTGTGGGGTTTTGTGGACTTCAGAATAAAAACATTTGTGAAGTCTCTGTATTTTACTGCTGCAACAGGCAGTAGTGCTTATTTTTCTGCAAGACAGTCATGCAGCTTCCTAGTTTTTTCCTTTATTAAGCATGTATTTCCATTTCTTCTGCCCACCTAGGGAAAGCGGGTGGGTTAGTCTCCAGAGGAAATTAGACCTGATGTCTGCCCTTCCATCTCAGATCAAAAAGTATTTGGGCCCTTCTCTCAGTAGATGGCAAAAATTAGCCTCGTTTTTTTGTTTTTGTTTTTTTCCTGTACGCGGGCATCTCACTGTTGCGGCCTCTCCCATTGTGGGACGCGCAGGCTCAGCAGCTATGGCTCACGGGCCCAGCCACTCCGCGGCATGTGGGATCTTCCCGGACCGGGGCACGAACCCATGTCCCCTGCATCGGCAGGCGGACTCTCAACCACTGAGCCACCAGGGAAGCCCACTAGGCTCGTTTTTGAGAAGATTCCGTAGTTCTTAACTTCGTGATCAGACCTGTTTGCTAATTATTTCTCAACTGTCATTAGGAATTTTAGTATTGATTTTCACATTTTGGCCTCAAAATACTTTTGTCAGAAAACTAGACTTTTAATTGCAGAGTTCATCTCCTCTTCACCCTGCCTTTTGACAAGTTTTGCCCTTCCAGTTACTGCTATGAGGTAAGACTTGGGGAATTTCAGCCTTTGGTGTGGCACTGTAAGATAATCTGCTTCTGCCTCTTCTAACCAGCTAGTATTACTTTCCAGCTGCCTGGATATTAGGCCACGCCATTTTTTTCCCAGGTATCTTTCTCATTACACAAACTACTAAGAGGAATCACTGAAGAGATAACAGACCGTCATTTGGGGTCTTCATTGTAGCACCTGTTTTAGGTGGTATTCAATTTATATTTCTTGCATCAGCTGAGGTTTTGGTAAACTTCATGTTTGCTGGAATAGCAGCTATTCTGCCTCTTCTGTGGGCTGGGCCTTCTGCTTCACTCATGTGTTTACTTATATTCAGCATATTAATGCTTTGGTTTTTGTTACTAAAATTAAGAGGATTCATAATTGTGCAGTTAACTTGAGTTTACTATATTTAGAGAAACTTAGAACTTTTTCAGGATACTTGCTGAGTTTACTTGAACATATAATGCTATATAGTAAAGGATTTGGGAAGTTTCCATATTACTTAAGAGTTTTAAAATTAGGAATGGCTTAATCCATATGTTTTTAAGGTATGTGAAGCCAAGGACTTAGTAAAACTATAATTCTAAAAAATTCTGCAATTATTTCTGTTTTAAGGGCTGGTATTAGCATCATGGTACGAGGGAAGAAATTATCTTGGTTTCAGCAACTGCTGCATTGATTTTTAAAGGTGTTTCTTTAATTGAATAAGCAACACTCTCAAATCTAGAAAAACAACCATTTAAGACATCTTTCTCCTCAGTGAAGTTAGTCTGAAGTTAGCAGTGGAGATGGAATTAATATATGTGAATAATAAGCAACTGGTATGTATTATTGTAAGTAGTTTTGAACACTTATTATTTCAAACCTGTTATTATAGGTTAAGATATACAGATGTGGTCCTTGACCTTGAGTTTATAGTCTCATTAGGAGGGGGTGGTAAACTTGGGGACAAAATTAACCATGAAAACTCTTAAGCTGAATTCTGAGACATAAGTCAGATGCCTTATCAGGTGACTAGCTGTTTGGAATAGAGAATATGGTAAAAATATTACCAAGATATTTCTCAGAATAGTCGTGTTATCTGCATCCATGTATACTTGCCCACATAGAATTCTGAATTCAGTTCCTCGTTTCATTACCCTTGTGATGTGACTTTCGCTGTAAGTATGTTTAGTATAGTCCGTAGTGATATAAATCAGTCCAGTGGTATGGGAGATTAATGGCATAATAATAGTAAGGCTTCATGAATAAAAGCTACAGCAACTAACCTCTATTGAATTCTTTCCTTGGTACAGTGGTATTTTACATGGGTTAACAGAGTCTCTGGGGGTGGGGTGGGGTGGGGTGGAGATGGATAGGTGAGTGGGTGAACTGAAGAGTCGTACATTCTGGACAAGGAGTGTAATGAGGGCAAATGAGTCTGTATCAGAAGAGGATATAAATTTTCAGAAGTGGCAGAGGAGAGTTAACTGTGCTAAGTAAATATATTCTGCATTCTGTGTGTGTTTTAATGACTTCTTTGTCCCATATCTTTACATAAGGAAGATAGCCATATTCTTCCTATGCTTTGAGTATCCCTGGGTTATAACGCCAATTGGAATAACAGCAAAAATATAAATATAATAGAAAATAAGATGGAAGTGTGACTCAGTATCTGTGTATACATTTACATGAACATTTCTCCTTAACGTTGGCATTTTTATCATGTAATTTTAATCAGTTTTCATAGAAAATTTTGCTTTTCCATGGCTACGCACATTTATATATTTTGAAGGAAGTGTCATTTAGAAAGAATATGGGCTTTGAGGCTAGACACTGTTTAAACAGGGTCCCCATATGCCAGCTGTGTGATCTTGGGCAAGTCATTTAAACTCTCTGAGGCTTAGTTTACTTGGGTATAAAATGGGTTGCTGTTAGCATCTTACATAAATAGTATATACTTGATAAATAGTAGCTGCTACTATTTTTATTTATAGTGATAAATAAAAAAATGTATGTTAATTTGACTACTTAGGGGAGGGTTTACACAATATCATCTTTCAGAACAGGGATCAGGAAACGTTTTTTGCAAGGCGCCAGATGGTGAATGTTTTTGGCCTTGCAGGTCAGCTCTTGTAGGGTGAAAGCAGCCATTGACCCTGTTCTCCTGAAACTTTACAAAGTGAAGTGGTTGGCCAGATTTGGCCTGTGGGCTGTAATTTGCCAACCTCTGTTCCAGAATATTACTTGCCACTGTTTACTTTGTTCATAGGAATTTAAAACGCTATCTATATGTTTCAAAGATTACATGATAATGTCTAAGTGATAAAGGACTTTAGGGTAAGTGGTTGAGAGCAAAGATTGAGATTCAGGACTTCCCTGGTGGTGCAGTGGTTAAGAATCCGCCTGCCAATGCAGGGGACACGGGTTTGAGCTCTGGTCTGGAATGATTCCACATGCCTCAGAGCTACCAAGCCTGTGTGCCACAACTACTGAGCCTGCGCTCTAGAGCCCGCGAGCCATAACTGTTGAGCCCGCGTTCCACAACTCCTGAAGCCCGCGTGCCTAGAGCCTGTGCTCCACAACAAGAGAAGCCACCGCAATGAGAAGCCTGCGCACTGCAACAAAGAGTAGCCCCTGCTTGCCGCAACTAGAGAAAGCCCGCGTGCTGCAACTAGAGGAAGCCCGTGCGCGGCAATCAAGACCCAATGTAGCCAAAAATAAATAAATAAATTTATTTTTTTTAAAAAAAGATTGGGATTCAACTTAAATTTTGGCTCTAATGCTATTAGCAGTATGACCTGCAGTAAGTCACTTCATTTTGTCTTCAGTTTCCCCACCTGTAAAATGGGAATAATAATAATAATAGGTTTGTTGTGAGGATTAAATTAGTTAATACGTAAAACTTTTAGAACAGTGCCTGGTACAGGATAAGTGCTCAGTGTGTTAACTGTTGTCAGTAACCATTCTTTTTGAAGGGAAGCATTTTTATTTTCCTTTCCTTTATTGATAGCCTATCTAAAACAACAGGTTTGAGAAGAGAAGATGGATTTCTCTGAATCATCTTGGAATTACTTGAGTGACAGAGTTTTAGGCTTTGAAGGAGGAGATCAGTTGAGAGTGTTGGTAGACTCTGCAACAAGATGGACTTGGGTTCTAGTTTCCTAGTTGTTTGACCTTGGGCAAGTTGCTTAATGTGTAAATTATAGAAAATACATAATTTACAGGATTCCTTTGAGGTTTTTAAAATATTTATTTATTTATTTTTGGCTGCATCACGTCTTCGTTGTGGCACGCAGGATCTTTTCGTTGCGGCGCACAGGCTTGTCTCTAGTTGCAGTGCACGGGCTCGTCTCTAGTTGCAGTGCACGGCTCAATAGTTGTGGCATGCGGGCTCTTTAGTTGTGGCACGCGGGCTTAGTTGCCTCACGGCATGTGGGACCTTAGTTCCCCCACCAGGGATTGAACCCACGTCCCCTGCATTGGAAGGTGGATTCTTAACCACTGGACCACCAGGGAAGTCCCTTCTCTGAGTTTTTAATGAAAGTGAAGTATTAAAGCACACTGCCTAGTTCACAGTTAAGTAGCTATGTTACATTTTTTTGATTAGGATATTGGCTCCTAGGAGGAATTTAATAGTAGCTTTTATTCTAATATTTCTTTTAAATGATGACTTTTTTCCACAGTTGTATTAATGTATAAAGTTGACAGTGTGAATTTATTATTTTTAAGATGTTATAATTTTGGTGTTGAGTACATTTAATAGTTAAGATGAAACTTTAAAGATTGAAGGAAAAATATCCCTGACCTGGTATTACATTAAGTGTTTTGAAAAGCTTTTTGGGGGGCAGTTTCTTCTTCTTTTTTTTTTTTTTTTTTTGCGGTACGCGGGCCTCTCACTATTGTGGCCTTTCCCGTTGCGGAGCACAGGCTCCGGACTTGCAGGCTCAGTGGCCATGGCTCACGGGCCCAGCCGCTCTGTGGCATGTGGGATCCTCCTGGACCGAGGCATGAACCCGCGTCCCCTGTATCGGCAGGCAGACTCTCAACCACTGCGCCACCAGGGAAGCCCCGAGTTTCTTCTTTTGATCTAGGTTCACAGGTTTATAAAAATGTTATAAAAGTAGTATAAGGAGTATCCCATATTCCCTTTATCTACTCTCAAGTTCAAGGTTTTATTGTTGTTGTTAGAAGATAAATTTGTTTTCAAATTTTTTAATCAAAAACTTTTTTTTCTTAAGAAATAGTTGTGGTAAAATCTACTGAAAAAAGGTCAATGTGGTGAACACTTTTTTTTTTTTCATGTGGCTCTTTACCAGTGCTTATTCACTTTTCATAGCGCTGTGAATGCGCTGGAATGTCTTGGTCCTGACTCTTGGCCATCATTGGTGAACATTATTATACGAATTCTTAAGGTCCTCATTGGCAGTTGGACATTCCTAAATACCCTGCTTTTTAAGGGACTTACTTGCATTGCTTTGCTCAATGAGTGCTGCCCCGCTTCCCCGTCCTTACTAGTCGGTGGGCTTGGATATGTTTAGACCCTACTCTCTAGCTTTGTAGTGTTGAGTTGCAAAACTACTTGCTAGAATTGTGTATTAAGTGGGTAAGTTGAGAGTGAGGGCTTGTGTCACGTGGTTTTAAGAGTGATAATTCTTGTAGCTCAAAGGTATTTCAGTACTTTTCTTTTTAGTTGAGGGGATCAGTAAGGCCTTTTTAAAACAGATACTTTAAACCTCTGGCTTCTGATAATAGTAAAGAAAAAAAAAGTAAGTACCTTTATCTGAAGTAGGTAAGGGCCTGTTGTATACCAGGCAGACATATGCAAAACCTTTTGCCCTTAACTTTCTTGTCATATCTTCTCTTCCTAAATGCCTAAAGTTACTAATTTTAATCCTAAATTTCCTGAATTCCTAAATGTTTTTCCCTTTGCCTACCATTCCTTAGTAATGGCTCCTACTATCTGTACTTGCCTGCTTGAAGAGTCTTAGGTAAGAGGACTTAAATATTTAAAAAAATAAACTTCTAAGTTTACAATAGTTTCAAATTTACAGAAAAGTTGCGAAGATGGTTACCCTATACTCCTCACCCAGTTTTTTTAAGATCTTCCATTACTGTGATATATTTGACTCAACTAATGAGCCAATACCGATACATTATTACTACTTACATTTTATTTGGACTTGCTTAGTTTTCTTTTTTATCAATTTATTTATTTATTCACTTATTTAATTTTTGGCTGCGTTGGGTCTTCGCTGCTGCACGCGGTTCTCTCTAGTTGCTGAGAGTGGAGGCTACTCTGTTGCTGTGCGCAGGCTTCTCATTGCGGTGGCTTTTCTTGTTGGGAGCACGGGCTCTAGGCACGCGGGCTTCAGTAGTTGTGGCTGACGGGCTCTAGAGTGCAGGCTCAGTAGTTGTGGCGCCTGGGCTTAGTTGCTCCGAGGCATGTAGGATCTTCCCGGACCAGGGCTCGAACCCGTGTCCCCTGCATTGGCAGGCGGATTCTTAACCACTGCACCACCAGGGAAGCCCTGGACTTCCTTAGTTTTTACCTAATGTCTTTCTGTTCCAGGATCCCATCCAGGTTGCCGCACTACATTACATTTAGTGAGCAACTTTTAAAAACTCAGAATTTTTGAGGCATGTGTTTCTCATTATAAAGTACAAAGTGATAGTTAAAATCTGAATAAAGAAAAATATAAGAAAATTAAGCACCATACATAATCTTACCATCTTATATAAACATTTTTGTATTTTCTTCTAGCTTTTGTTTTAATAAAAACGGGTCCATATTATGTGTTTCCCCCTGCTATTATGATGAACATTTTCCTATTTCATTATGAGTTCTTCATTAGTTTGCTTTGTATTTATTTGACTTAACCATAATTTATCCAATCTTCTAGTCCTTTGTTAGATTTTTTAAAAAACTGTTACAAGGAATAGTTTTGTACCTAAAGCCAATTTTTTAAATGGGGTGTCTTCCTCCCTTGTGTTTTGTATTAACTTGGGAAGTGTTCTCGTATGTATGTGAGACGTGTGTGTGCTGTGGCAGTCCGTGGGAAGAGTTGGAAGGCTCCTCATGACTTTCAGCGTCCTGCGTGGGCTGGCTCTTGCCCACCTCTTTGATGTCATCTCCTACTTCTTTCACCTTTTACTGGCTTTTCTTGTTGGCCTGCAATGCTCTTCTAGATCTTACCTGGCTGTTTGTTGCCTCATGCATGAGGTCTTGGCTCAGATGTTACCCCTCAAAGAGACCTTACTTGGTCACCCTATTCATAGTAATTCATTTATCAGATAGGAACATTTCACCTGCAAGTACTAGAAGACGTGACTAACAGTGTCTTAAACAGACTGGGGTTCATTTTTCCTCATACAGCATGGTTCAGCTGTACAGTGGTTCCAGCAAGGACCAGGCTCTGTGTGTTTTTCTGCTCTGCCTTCCTTAGCAAGTGGTTCTCTTGGACACCAGATAACTGTCATGGCTTGAAGTCATTGTGTCCATCTCATATTGGAGGCAGGAAGGAGAGGATGAGGTTTTTGGGTTTTTATTATACGGAAAGCAAAAGTGCTCGTGGAGGATGATTAGCGTACCTCAGCATACCTCTTACTGGGGAGAACTAGGCCACACCTCTGGCAAATATAGAAATGTAATGGTATTTTTGTACAAAGGTAGGTTTAGACCACTGCCTTTTAAAAATTCTTTTGATCTGCAGTCCATGATAAATGCCTTACTTTGCGTCACCAGTGTATATGTAGATACATGTATGTAACTGAAATAAGTTTCACAAATGACACTTAACCATTACACATGCTGCTACTTTCTATTCTCTACTTTGCTTAAAATTTCTGGTTATGACCTTTTAAGATGGAGGATTCTTAACCTTCTTTGTGATGAGGACCCTTTAGCAATCTGAGGCTCTGGACTCCTCAAAGTAGTATTTTTAAACTCATAAAATGAATGCTTAAGACAAAACCCAAATATGTCAGAATGTTAAAATCTGGCTCTCAAACTGTTAAACTAGTTTCTTGTAGTATAGTAATATGTTTCTTTATTAGCCCTTTCAATAACATGATCTAGCAGCTGTTCAAAGTAGTGATGAGTGTAAATGATATTTTGAGGTATCTGCAACAATTGTAATGTGATATGATAATATCTGTGACTTCTCTTAGTGCAAAGTCAAAGGTACTGCCTGTAATATTGTGGTTTGTTGCCTGTTCATGATAGAAGGAAAAGTTTTTCAGTTAGAGGTTATAGTGAAATTATTTTTTTCAATCCACGCTTGTGAACTCCTGATTATGAACCTCTGGTCTAAATTGCTTCCAAGGTGCTAATCTTGCAGTTTGAGGAAAATACAAATCATGACTCATCCTCTAGGGCCAGGGGAGTAGCTTACTTCCTTGGAGGTGAAAGGGTTTGTACCCCATGTAAAGTAGGGTTCTTTGAGCAGGGAGGAGAGGTGGGTCGCATGGGGTTTGGGTCGGGAACACTGTCTTCTTTTCCTGACTGTAGTCTCCTCCTTTATTCTCCTGAGTGCTTAATTTTCTCACAGTACTATCTTGTTTGCTGTTTGCCTGCCTTCCCTAGTAGAATATCAGTTCTGAGAGGGGAGAGACTGTTTTGTTTACCCCTTTCTCCCAGGGCCTAAAACCTGTGAAGTAGGGTAATCAATAAATATTCGTTAAGTAAATGAGTAGCTGAATAAGACCCAGCACTCCCATATATCAGCTAACAAGACTGGGCCTGGATGTCCTCTAATTCTCCCCTCCATCCCCCAAAACACGTGCACCTGATGTAAAGGCTTAAAAGTGAGATCATTTATGTAAAGTCACTGCTATGAAGTGCTATGCAAATGAGATGGTTTTTTTTCCTTAATGGAAGGTTGTAAAATGACTTGTGTTCATGTGGTTCCCCACGTTGCATTTTTAGAAGTGTGGGTATATCTCAGACGGTTTGTAAACCAGGAGCAGAGATATTTTTAAAAATTAGTATAGGAGAAATAAAAAGAAAATTATTCTCTGTAAAGAATTGTAGTCTAAGGACATTAATCTAAATCTCCCTGGAGTTAACATTTACCCCCCACCCCCCCTTTAACCTTAAAGCAATCTGCTTTCTCTTCAACAGGCGTTTTTTTTTCCCCCCTTTTTAAAATGGGTTGACTTAAAATGCAGCAAACCTGATTAATGAAAGTGCTGAAAGAATTGGTTGCTATCATTAAATTTTTGTTTTAAGTTGGTGGTTAACCACACTTAAAAAGTTTTCTTAAAACAATATCCCTGACTTATAAGACATATCAGTGCCTTTGCACAATTAGAACGTGAACATCTGTTGATAGAATACATTTTCTCTGGTCCTCGTAACTGTCTTGAATATCTACTCCTCAATCTTCAGGTTTAGTTAAAAAGTTTAGTTAAAAGGTAAACTAGTAATTTCTTTTGGATCACAGGGCTTTGTGAACCCTAGAACTTCTTTTGGGACAGATACGTGATATTATCCCTGTTGGATTTATTGTTGTTTGCTTTAGAAAAAGTCATAGTGCTTAAATTCATTCAACATTTGGTATTGTGGAATTTAACAGTAAAATGTTTGTTAGTTCCTATGCAAATACTTTTGGTTTTCATTTTATTTTTATATTTTATGGACTGTGAAGTGAGAAGCTGTCATTTGTTTAAACTAGAGAATAGGAAGATGTGGTGTAAGTAGTAAGGAAATCAGATTATCAGTGAGGTTTAGTAACTGCCTTAAAAAATGCACTCTGCTGTATTTAGGAGTCTTTTCATTCTTAACAGATGATGATTATTTATCTTTAAAATGTCAGTTGGTTTACAGTACCTCCCAATACCTGTTGGGGGAAGAGTCTGGCATATCACGCTTCGTTGGCATATTTGAAGGTTTAAAAGCAACACATTCAAGGTTTTCCTTTTTATACAGTACTTTGGAAGACAGGAAATATTTTCAGAGCAAAGTAGTTTTTTTTTAAAAGTGGCTTTATTGAGATATAATTCATATGCCAGGCAGTTCACCCATTTAAAGTGCATAATGTGTTTAATATTCTCAGAGTTGTGCAAGTATCACCACTATCTAACTACAGAACATTTTCATCACTCCAAAAAGAAACCGTTCCTCTGTTTGTTGGATTCTACAAACTTTTAGGTTAAGTTTTAGAATTGACAGTTCCATTGTGAGGTAGTGTCTTCCTGTTGGTTAAAATCTTAACCAGTCCCCTGTCCCCAGCAATCTTGCCCTGTTGTGTAGATGGAAACCACCTGTTACTTGGCTTTCTCCTCCTAGGAGGGCTCATCCCTTTTGGCAGTTTTGACTTACTGTTTCTACTTAAAATTGTTATTTGAATTTAAACATTCTGTTAACTGGAAGGTAATGCTTATTTGTTAACTGTGATGACTGTCACTTGAAGGCTGAATAGGAAATTGTTCTTGGAAGATGCCAAGTTCACTTCAGAATCAAACTCAGAGTGGTGTTTCTACTTGTCAGGGAGCAATTTACCAGTTCTTTTTGATATTCCACAGTTGTTGTAGAAGTCCAACTAACAGGTAGAAATAAAATTTGTGATTGGATCTTACAAACTTCTATCCATGGAATATGGAATATTTTGGAATGTTTTGTTTTAAAAGACCTGTTAGCACATTCCGCATTCTTACATTTGGTGTGCAGTTTGGTTGGAAGAGTTTAGATTTCATGTGTCTAATGAAATCTTTAAGGAGTTGTGTGTTTGGGGTGTCTTTTGTCATTTTAATTGTTAGGGTGTTGTCAGGCTTTCCTCTCAGACCCATCTCCAGCTGTTTGCTGTTCATCTGTTCATTCATTCATGCTCCTAGGCTTTTCTGAAGCAGTTTCTCTGTGTGGAACACCCCTTTTGCATTCCATTCCTAACAGCTCCCTTCTGTCCTGGGCACATAACTTTTTATCCATAACAGTTTTCATATTTCCACCCCTGGGAGGTTTTTGGCTCTCTGAGGGCTTGGGTTGCTCTTGTGTAACAGTTCTTAAGGTAGTAATCTATCATCTTTTTTTTTTAACATCTTTATTAGAGTATAATTGCTTTACAATGGTGTTAGTTTCTGCTTTATAACAAAGTGAATCAGTTATACATATGTTCCCATATCTCTTCCCTCTTGCGTCTCCCTCCCTCCCTCCCTCCCTCCCACCCTCCAGGCGGTCACAAAGCACCGAGCTGATCTCCCTGTGCTATGTGGCTGCTTCCCACTAGCTATCTGTTTTGCGTTTGGTAGTGTATATATGTCCATGCCTCTCTCTCGCTTTGTCACAGCTTACCCTTCCCCCTCCCCATATCCTCAAGTCCATTCTCTAGTAGGTCTGTGTCTTTATTCCTGTCTTACCCCTAGGTTCTTCATGACTTTTTTTTTCTTAAATTCCATATATATGTTAGCATAAGGCCAGAAACTGTCAAACTCGTAGAGGAAAACATAGGCAGAACACTCTATGACATAAATCACAGCAAAATCCTTTTTGACCCACCTCCTAGAGAAATGAAAATAAAAACAAAAATAAACAAATGGGACCTAATGAAACTTAAAAACTTTTGCACAGCAAAGGAAACCATAAACAAGATGAAAAGACAACCCTCAGAATGGGAGAAAATATTTGCAAATGAAGCAAATGACAAAGGATTAATCTCCAAAATTTATAAGCAGCTCATGCAGCTCAATAACAAAAAAACAAACAACCCAATCCAAAAATGGGCAGAAGACCTAAATAGACATTTCTCCAAAGAAGATATACAGACTGCCAACAAACACATGAAAGAATGCTCAACATCATTAATCATTAGAGAAATGCATATCATCTTTTACTCCAGTTGTTAACAGTTTGGTCTTCCATTGTTCTGAGCCTCTCAGAGTCCCTTTAAATCTTGCATGCATCCTACCAGAGTCCCCAACCTGCTCACCTCTGAGTTGTCTTTAAAAGAAGGCCAGGGCTAGCTGATGTCTCAGCACAGCACATGATGGAATCTTCCGGAACCCCTTTGGCACTTCTGGTTTATTCTTGTTGGTTTTTGTCAATTTTTTTTTCCCTCACAGAAGAAACTTAACTGTCCTGTTTGACATACTACAGGTGTGGCAGTACTTTCTCTTTCTACCTCTCCCTCTAGTTTATTTTGGTTATTTTTCTATTTGTGAGTGAGAAATGATTGAGCATAGAAATTTGATGGCTCTGGTTTTGTTCAGTTCTTTCTCTTGTCTAATACAAGGTTCATCTTCGTATTTTTCTTCTTTTTAAAGTTTAATAAAGGATGGGAAAAGAGTTAACAAATTTTATGATTTCTTGATATTGATTTTAATCTATTCAGTAGTGCTATTTGGTACAGTTTTTAGAGTGGAACCTTATTTTAGTGATACTGAATGTGTTATCACTTAAAAATGTTGATTTTTAAACATTTATATAACATACTACAAATGGAAAGTTATAAACTGGGTTTGGTGGGTATGAATTTATCCTTTTAAAGGACAGTGTAATAGAAAATTGGTGCAAGAGTCAGGAGACTGCTAATCTGATTTTAAGCGTAGATAGTTGAGCCTAGATGAATTTACTTTGAGCCTCTCTTCTGTTAAATATGAGTAACTTTTTTCTTTCTATAATTCTGGGGCTGTTAGGATTTAAGAGAGAGACCCATATCAGAAGAATACAAAGTATTTGTATAGAACACAAATATACAAAGACTTAATATTAATAGTTTTGTCTTTGTTATTGGAGGAAATATTGAATCTCCACACACGAGTCAGGTTTTAAAGAGCAGCAGTGCCACAAATTTGGAGCATAAAAAATAAAGTAGGATGTAAAAACATGCAGACTTTGATTGGACACGTTTGAGATCGATTACCCATTTGTGTCTAATGAAATCTTTAAGGATGAAAACAGGCAGCTGGGTCTTAGGAACAAAGAACTGAAACCAACAATTCAGATACCTGTTATCTTTACTGTGGTATGTCTGCTTTATTTCTCTGTCTCTCAAGACTGTTTCCTAATGTGACTGTGTTAGCCAAGGATAGCCATTATAGTGCCAAGCTTTACACTTAACAACCAAGGTACCCAAAGAGTCTTGGGGAATGACTCTGGTTGATCCGTCATAGGTCATTTGCAGAGTATAAACCCTAGTTAACCTGTGGTCGGTGTTGTAGGATATGGGAATTTGTCACCTAGTATGTGACAGCTTCCATAGGCTCTATGGGATACAGTGGATAGAAGAGGCAGATGGTTATGTATATTACAAACGGTTGTCTAATACAAGTAGTTTGTTTTCTTTTCATGCTAAAGTTTTTATTTCAGTGTTATGCAAGTGCATAATTATAAATATTTGTTCAGTATAACAGTTGTGACATCCATAGAGAATTTCTTAGAGAAAACAAGACTGCAAACACTTAATTGTACTTCCAGCATCCAGTGAAATGTCTTAATTTTGCAAAGTGCCATAGAGCTCTTTGGAGTTGTTATGTGCAGAAACTTTGAGAAATTTAACGCAAGAAGATTTTGTAAAATGTGAATAGGCAAGATTTCAGGTGAACTTCGTGGGGGCAAGTGCAAGGTAATGAATTAGGGGAAACTCAGTCACAGCTGTGCTGATGGGTAGGGAACTCTGGGTTAATTGCCATTTGGATGTTAAAAGTATTTACATAGTTGCTCTAGAAGTGTGCTTACTTTCCAACAATGGGATTGTTTTTTTAGTTATCTTTTTTTGTTATTGACTCCCTTTTTTCCCCCTTGACCTGACAACCCCTTTATTTTGATTTGATTTTTTATTTATAAAATACATTTGAAAATTTATATTCATCTTTTTATATTCTATTTATTCTGATTCTCCATTGATGCTTTATAGTCTGCCTTTGTGCATCATTATTTTTTTTAATTTTTATTGAAATATAGTTGATTTACTGATTTCTATTCATTGTGGTTAGAGAATGTGCTCGGTATGGTTTCAGTTCTTTGAATTTGCTGATTTACTTTATGAGGTCCAGAATATGAATAGTTTCTGTCAGTATTCTGTGTGCTTGAAAAGAATATGTATTTGCAGTTGTCCATTAATTCTGTTGATAACAGTGTTATTCGAGTTATCTGTATCCTTACTTATTTTTTGGTTTGTCTTGTTGATATCAGAGAGAGAGGTGTTTTAAAATTCAGTCCGGATTAGTGTGTTTTAAAATTTTTGTTTTAAGGTTTTAAAAACTGATTAAGAATTGCTGTCTTCCTGAATTGAACCTTTTATCATTATGAAGGTACCCTTTTTACCTCCAAATAATGTCTTTTTAAAAATTTATAAAGTCAAATTTTTTGATACTAATATAGCTACACCAGCTTTCTTTTGTCTAATGTTTGCGTGATACTTTTCCGTCTTCTTCCTTTCTGTATCCTTGTGTTTAGATCTGTCTCTTGTAGTTGAAATGCTTTAAAAATCCAGTTTAATAATCTTAACTAGAGAGTGAGTTTTTACCATTTTATTTTTTTAATTTGTTGCTTTCATTTGAATTAATTATTTTTTTTTTTTGCGGTACGCGGGCCTCTTACGGTTGTGTGCTCTCCCGCTGCGGAGCACAGGCTCCAGATGCGCAGGCTCAGCGGCCATGGCTTACGGGCCCTGCCGCTCCGCGGCATGTGGGATCTTCCCAGACCAGGGCATGAACCGGTGTCCCCTGCATCGTCAGGCGAACTCTCAACCACTGCGCCACCAGGGAAGCCCTGAATTAATTATTTTTAATAGAGGTGTGATTCTAGTTTTTGGTTATTTTAGAAACTAAAACAGTGTGTCTAACAAGGTCTGTAATTAACTGGTACCTTTACTTCTTATGGAAAAGGCAAAGATTTAGAATAGTAACTCAGTTTACCAAGCTTCTCTTGACTTTAAAAATAGCTATTTTACTTTAATCAGTTTTTAAAACCTAACTGGATGGTATAATTTTATAGAGTTGATGTTCATTTACATTTATCTGTGTTTGTCACCTTTATTTCTTCTTATATCTCAATACTGTGTTTGGGATCGCTTTCATTTTATCGCTGGTGGGAAAACTCTTAACAGTTTTTATCGGACACAAACTTCATTCTTAAAAGATAATTTCATTTGGTGTAGAATTCTCGATTGACACCTGTCTTTAGTGTGCTGAAGAAACTAATTCCACTGTTTTCTGGCTTCTATTGTTTCTGTCAAGAGGTCCACTAACAGTCTGTCAAAAAATAAACACCTCTCCCGCCTCTTAGGCTTTAAGGTTTTCTCTATTTTTGCTACTTTGTGGTTTCACTAAGACATGTCTAGATGTAAATGTCTTTTTATTTATCTTGTTTAGGATCATTTGGGCCCCTTGAATTTATGGGTTGGGCTCTTTCACTAGTTCCAGAAAATTCCCAGCCATTAAATGTTTAAATCTGCCTCTGCCTTGTTTTCACTCTTGTACTTCTGAAATTCTGATTAAACATACGTCTGATCTTCTCACTTTGTCCTCTGTATATCTTCTTCATTTTTAATCTTTCGGCCTTTCTGTGCTGCAGTCTGCATAATTTCTTCTGCTCTGTCTTATGCTTTGCTAAGTTCTTTGTCTGATATGCTGCCAGACCTGTTTATTAAGCTTTATTTTTCATATTAGAAGTTCTGTTTGGTTCTTTTTCAAATCTGTCACTTTAATATTGTTTCCTTCAGCTTTTGCAAGTTTGTCCTTTCTGTCCTTAAACATAGGGAACATTTATCTGTCGGACAGTTCTAATATCTGAAATATGTGTGACCGTTTCTCTTGTTTTTCCAAGTTCTTATTCATGGTGCCTTGTTTACTTATGTGCTGTCTTTAGTTTATTTGTAGAGTTTTCCTGAGGCCTGGAATAAAGGTGCCTTTATCCAGAGAAGATGTATTTTACTTCTGTCAAGTATTTAATTATTGAAGCGTTCAGACCTTGCTACCCAAGGTATAGTTTTCTGACTGGCAAGGGAGCTTGTTAGAAATGCAGTACCTCAGGTCTCATATCTGTATTTTAATAAGAATCTGTATTTTTAAACAAGATGCATAGGTGATTCTTAGGCATACTAAATATTGAGCAGCACTGCACTGAGATTCATAAGTTTGAGTTATGCTGGCTTGAAGTTTCTTGGGTCATCCAGATTATTCAGAATATTACAAATCTTGACCAGACATGTACAGATTTTTAGATTTTAACTTCATGAATTGATAAAGACTAAAAAATAGTTTGGAATAAAATTAAGTTCTTGAGTATTTTGGGTTTGGAGAGTGGAGTGGGAAGAGCTTCAAGCAAAAGTGACCAACATCACTTGTCGTTAGGGAAATCTAAGTCCGAACAACAATGAAATGCCACTACATACCCATCAGAAGGGCTAAAATGTGAAAAACTGAGAGCACCATGTTTTGGCATGGTTATGGAGCAACTGGAACTTTTATACTTACTGTTAGGATTGTAAGATACTATAGCTGATTCGGAGAAAGGTCTGGTGATTTCTTTAAAACTTAATCATAATCTTCCTGATGATCTGATTCTTCTCTTGGTATTTACTCAAGACAAATAAAAGCACATGTCCATAGAAAGACTCGTAGACGGATGCTTGTACCAGCTTTATTCATGATGGCCAAAACCTAGAAACCATCCAGTGTCCATCAGTAGAAGAATGGATAAGCAATGTGATGCAGTCGTACAGTGGAATACTCCTCAGCAATAAGAATGTGCACACCGAACCGCATGAATGACTCACATATCATTGCTGGGTCAAACGAGTTTTATGCGAAAGAGGACATATACTATGGTTCCACTTATAAGAAATTGTAGAACAAGTAAAACTAATCTCTGAGGAAACTCAGAACAGTGGTTTTAGAGTTGGGAGGAGAAGTACAGGGGTTGGCTGGGAGGAGCACAAGGAAGTTTTCTTGGGTGCCGTTCTGTGTCTTGATAAGGAGTTAGGTTGCACAGGCGTGTGCATCTGTCAAAACTCAGTGGATTTTATACTTAAGATCCGTGCATTTCACTGTGTGTAAACTTAACTGAAAACATGAGACAATTTGAGCACTAATTAACAGTACACACAAAGTGTAACGATGTCTGTAAGCTTACTTTGAAATGCATCAAAAAATATGTTGGCTCTTCGGCCAGGCACTGTTACTGGTAAAAGCTGGGTGATGGAATATGGCTATTTATCGAACAGCTCTCAAATCTCTTTCTGTTTTGAAATTTTTCATCATAAACTTAGGAAGGTGGTAAGAGGTGAAGGAATTAAGATGGAAAGTTCAGGAGGGGACTGAATTTGTACAATTATCCTGTTTTACAAATTTTGTTCAAATTTGCGCCCATTTTAAGAGTGGTAACTGTGGTCTTATTGATTTGATTGTGGTTTTTTACTTATTTTTTATTTAATCACATTATTTAGCTGAAAACATTGTGTTTTAGGCTAGAAAATTTGAGAAACATTGGTCCTTATCTCTGTTAGTATGCCAAAGACCCTTCGTAGCTCATCTTTATTGCTCTCTGTATCCACTTATATGTACACGTAAGTGAAAGATCCACGGCTCAGTGTGGGAGAAAAACTTTTGTTAATATACCTTAATTTATGGGTCCACCTGGGTATTTGACTTTGTTTTCAGCGTATTCCATGTTTACGTTATGTCTTAGCAATACTGGGTGAAATGTTTAAGGCGCGCTTAGTCAGTACTTAAGATTTAGCAGAAGGCCTGAAGCTTTAAGTGGAGATGTTCTGTCTTTTGCCAGAATGGAGTGGTATAATAGCTGCTTAGCACCATGGCAAAGAGTTAGGTGAAGTGTTGAATTGATTCTGCGTCCTCTGAAGTTCACTGTTAGGTGGTTGTATCCCGTATTATCGGAAGACTGTGCCTGACTTCTTGTAATGTATGAGGAAGGAATTCTTCTACACTCAGGAGCTCTGAAAACAGAACCAGTGGAAGATGGATAGGGTCATTGTGGCCACTTCTCAAGTGGGTGGGGGGTAGGGTTTTTCTTTTGTATCTTCACCTCTGAAAGGTATAATGTTTTCGTTGATAATTTCACACTGTGTTAGAGTTGGGAGACAAGGAATTTAAAGGATGAATTAATGAAATGTAGGTTGACACATTTAGGTCAAGGATGATTTGCTCTATATCCAGAAGCTTAATTTTTCTTATTTCTAATAAAGGTGAAATCTCTATGGGCATATTTTTTTTAAAAAAGCCAGTGGTGATGATTCTTTGAAAGCAAACAAAAGCAACAGTTCCTTCTTTCCAAAGATAATTACAGCATATAATTGAGTGCTTATTCTTTTTATAAAAGACTTTTATTATGGGATATTTCAAACATACACAAAAATAGAATAGTATAAAGAACCTCAGGAATACCCAACACCCAGCTATGACACCATCAACTCATGGCCACTATTTTTCACCCATACTTTTACCCCTACCCCAATTACTTGGAAGCGAATTTTAGTTGTTACATGATCTGTAAATATTTCAGACTGCTTCTCTAAAAGTTAAGAACTCTTTTTTTTTTTTTTTTTTTTTGTGTTACGCGGGCCTCTCACTGCCGTGGCCTCTCCCGTTGCGGAGCACAGGCTCCCGACGCGCAGGCCCAGCGGCCATGGCTCACGGGCCCAGCCGCTCCGTGGCATGTGGGATCTTCCCAGACCGGGGCACGAACCCGCGTCCTCTGCATCGGCAGGCGGACTCCCAACCACTGCGCCACCAGGGAAGCCCAAGAACTCTTTTTAAAGACGTAAGCTAGTACCCTGATCGTATAATAAAAAATAGACAGTTCCTTAACATTTGTAACTGTCGAGTCAGTGTTCATATTTTCCATACTTTTGTTTCTTTGATATCTGTTAAAACTGAATATGTAGGTTCTGTCTTCCTTTTTCCACCTGTAACTTGCTTACTATATTTTCTAAGTGTTTCAGTTAATTTTCATAACTTAATGAAATATACTTATCTTCCTTTTATAGTTGAGGAAACTAAGGCTTTGATAGAGTAAGACATTCCTCTAAGTTAACATGGTTTCTGGTGGAGCCAGATTTTGAACTGACTCAAGACCTAGGTACTCTTTACCACTTCTTCTCTTCTTTACTGTAGACATTTAGGTAATATTTTTTCAGAACATTTTTTCCTATGCATATATAAACAAATATCAATATTCCCCCCTTCTTCTTTATTATCCTTCAGGTCTCAGCTTAAGATATCTCTTCAGAGAGGTATTACCTGGTGAGTCAACCTCAAGTAGCTTTTTTCTTCCCCCTTCCTTATTCTCTATACTTCCTGTTTTTCTCCTATTCCATCTTTCATAGCACTTACCACAATGTGCAAAAAGCTAGATTATTTTGTGTCTTTCCAGTTGATCATGAGCTTCATCAAGGCAAAGATTATGTCTGTTGATGCCTGTCAGATAGGCTGCTAAATATTTGTTGAAGAAATTAACAGTGTTCCTGCCTTTCCTATCAGTGTAGTATTTACAAATCTACCTCTGTTTTTAAGGACCTCTAAGCATGCCATAGAATTGCTACAGTGTGCTTATTTAACCATTTCCCAACTAAGAACTTTTGGATCTTCAGTTTTTTTCCTCTATGACATACTGCAGCAAGCATCTTGATTACATATATGCTTGCAGACTTGTGCAAGTGTTTCTTTAGGTTAGCTTCCTGGAAGATTCCTAGAAGTGGGATTGTGGATTCTAAGGACATTAGTGGCAGTTTTTAATTATGGGATATGGGGAGTCATGTACAGTTTGCATAGGATTAGGTGATATGTAATGATAGCAGAAAAAGTGTAACTGTGTCAGCTCTTAAACCTAGCTGATAATTAGAATAGTGCAAGGGGCTTTTGAATAATAGTTTGATTTTTCCTTACCCGTGTCCTGATAGGGCCCTGAAATCTGTATTAAAAACTTAATTTGGGGAATAACAACTTTTATATTTTTCCTGGCTATAGGTTTGTACATGTTTTGGCTCAGTATAGAGGCAGTCATTAGCACCTACTTATTTTTGGTAAAAATGCTACTATTTATAGAAATGTAAGGAACTGGTCATTAGAGTATGACGTTCTAAATGTGGGGTTTTTTTTTTTTAACCTTTGAGAAATACTTTCTGAGACTTTCTGAATTTAGACACAATCCCTATGACATACATGATCTTAAACAAAAATTTGGCACTGTTCATTGTTCACCTTGCATTAAAGTAATGGTCTGTATCTTTTCTCCCCAACTTTGAGTTACATTTCATTGCTTTCTTTCTCTTGAGCCTTACCACAAACTTAGTCATATCTGTGGCTGAAAATTCTCCAGATTCTATCACTGTTAATGACAAGCTACATACCTGTTGTTTCCAAGAGTTTGTACCAATCTGTGATGATCACAATGTTGAAATAATTTTTGTTGCAAGGCAGGCATTCTTTCTAATACAAGCTATGTTAAAGAGATTAACCTCTGTGATTTCATTATGATGGTGGAGTACACAGCAGTGACAAGAATATGTATTGAAGAGTATTCTGAAAGTATTACCTTATGTGTGTCCCTATGCTCTGAAGGTCATTTACCAAACATAAATTGCTTTTGTCCATAGGGAGCACCTTGGTGTAATCTGCAGGATACCTTGTATTTTATTTTCAATAACAGTGATTCTTACACAGCAGGCATCTCTCTGTCCCTTGGTGGAGAGAGGCATTTACAAATCATTCTCTCCTCCCTCCCTCAATATAGTTCTTCCCTTTTGATAATCACTGTGTCTGATAGTGGTGTTCCTAGATCTTTACTTAAAAGTACTCTATTTAGGAAAAGTGAAAATGAATGTTAGGTTAGGGTCTTATAAAAATAGAGCTGAACCAGATTTTAGAGACTATCAGTTCAGTAACCTTTCCCGTTTGTCTGTTCATTCCTGGCTACGTAGAGAGGAACATCTTTAAGAGGATGTACTAAAAATGCTAGTGTAAGCTGACCTTCAGCCCCCACTGACTGGCGAATTATGGTAGCCAACAGACTTGGACCTGTTAAAACTGGACCTGTGAGCAATCTTGGGCATATGGACTAAAAGTTGCTGACTAGTTTATAATCCTGGAGACTTTAAGAAGAAGAAAAAATAGTCTTCTAAATGTAATTAGTAGTCTGAAGGATTATATAAGCTGTATGAGTTAAGATAGGATTTATATTAGGGATTTGAGTTGCTCTGAATCTTAGAAGTGGCTGGGCTGGGCTGTATCTGTGATAAATTGATTGATGATTATATTACAGTGTTGTACAAAAGAAACTTCCGGTGCCAGGCATAGATAAAAGATCTCTGGCTGATTCAGTATGTCATTCTCTATAGACTGTGTTTTAGGCAGTTAAGAACTCCATTTTCTTGGAAACAGGATTTGTATTACAAAATTAGTTTTTTTTTTTTTGAAGATGAACATGTGCCTGGGATATAGAAACCTGTGAAAATACTCTGTTTCTCCCGTTTTTAGTAATGAGATCACATAATTTTAAAAAATGAAAATGAGAAAAGAATGTTCTAAAAATGGCTAATATTTGAGTTATTTTTTCTGGTTACTTTTACCTACTAAGTATCATCTATAGAGTTAAAATTACAACATACATAATTGTTTAAAGAATTTATTGTGTAGGGAAATAGTACATGATTCAAAATGTAAAAGGCCTTATCGGGTCCTATTCGAACAAGGTAGCTGATTTAAATAGTTTTTTTTAATGTATTCTCTATTGATAATATTTATGCCAATGATAATTACAAATGTAGTAATATATATGTTGACATAACATATTCTGTGCCCAGTACTCTGTGCCTGCTGTTTTGCTTAACAAAACCTTGACAGTAGTTCCATTTTTAGTGTATACAGCATTTTCCTTCTAATTGTGGCAGAGATAAACAACTCTTAAAGTTGTCTTCTTCCTGTTTTATAACTTACTTTTACAATTATGCAATAGTATTTTTTTCTTCTGTTTCTTTTATTAACCATGGCCTCCCTTTTAGTACCCTTCAAGTTGTTTTTGTTTCAGAACATCTTTCCACCATTTTGAATTGCTTCCTCTGCCTGGTAGAATTCTCAGTTTTGAGTTTGGTTATTTTCTCCCTTTGATCAGAGCAGATCATTTTGGTGGAGAGCCATTGCAGTACCTTTTGCTTGGTGGCTTAGTGATTGTTTGCCCCGCTGATCTTAATTTTGGAGTTGCTCTTTCTCTTCCCTGCTTCCCTCCTCCAGTTTAGGCTGTTCTTTGTCTTGGTTAACCAGGGCACTGTTCAATACAAACACGCCACTGCCTCCTTTTTTAGGTGCCTCACCTCCCTTGCGGTTCTGGCCTGGGAAGCTGGCTCCCGGGAGGGGGTACTTTTGATCTTTTGTTGCCCTTGCTCCACAGTTTAGTTTTTTCAACGAAAGGGTCACTGATAGGAACCTTTAAGATCATCTTCTTACCTTTTATTTTTTTTTATTTTTTAAGCTCTGGTCTTTACCTCTTCCTTGTTTTTGGTACAGATTTTATTGTATCTGGCAAATTTTCTTCTATGAGTTAGCGTGTAGCCAACTTTTCTCTAGTTTCATTATATGTGGAGATTTCTTCCGAATTTTTAAAGCATTTATTCATTTTTCTTTATTTCAGGGAGGAAATCAAGAAAAAGAGTCATTACCCTGCTATCTCCTATTTCTATTCTTGTAATAATATCTGGGTTACATTTTAAAATCTTTTGAATCAAGTGTGCTTAGACTCAAGGAGTATTGGAGTCTCTATTATGCGTAATTAATGTATTAACAGAGACAATTGTGAATCTTAATTTCTGCTGAACAAAGAAATGGACATTTCTAAGAGAGCTATAGCATGAATTGTATGGCTTAATACTCAAAAAATGTATTCTTTGTGAAAATGATGCCAAAATTAATCTCATTGACTCTTGCCAGATGACGGGAAGGTGGATTCTCAAGGCCTATTGCAGTCATAAAATGTGGATGCTGGCACCAGTTTGTGTGCCCAGTGCGGAATTTTGTTGTTCAGTGTTGAGTGATACTTGATCTTTCAAGTTTTTCAGGTGTTTGCTGCAAGCACTTTAGTTATTTGCACTTTGTAAATGAAGGCATAGTATAGAAATTATTCAGAGTTTGGACTCTGGAGGGTCAATTGTGTTCTATTTCCATCTCTCTAAATGGATTAGCTGTCAACAAATCAATAAACAGAAAGTGGTTAAATTCATGTTTAGAATGGCATAATGGAAAGTATACCTTGCACTGGCATTCTGGAGAGCTGGATTCGGCTGTTAGGTGTGTCCCTAAATAGATGTATGCTCCGCTGCAGTTCACTCTGGTTGAGAATTTCCTCTTACATAAACGAGAAAATTACATCAGGTGTGGGCTGCCACTTACGTTTATGGTTTCTACTCTCAGTAGGTTCTTCATGCCACTCTGTAGTCCTCTTTGCCCATAGTCATCCCCTTTCCCTGTTCTGTATTAGGTAACTCTTTGAAATCTCCATTCTCCCTTACTGGTTTCATACCTTAAAATCACAGGTTCTGTTAAGCTAGGCATGCACATCCTTGCTGCCATTTGTCATCTCGTGCCTTTGAGATTGATGTGATATGCTTTTCCTCTGCTCTAAGGCTTATGCTCTTAATTCTTTCTTTTTCTCCTGTAGGATCTCATTAGTAAACTATACCTTATTCCCAGCCTTTTTCTTTCAGTAATTTTCTTTACATATATAAATATGCCCAAGACTTATTTTTTTAAAAAAGGAAAAATAGGAAAATCACGAACACTCCTGCACACACAGCCTTTGTCAGTCCTGCTTCCCCTTACCTCGTTGGCTATTTTCTCTTCTGTGTCTTCTAGCCTTTGCTCGAGAAAGTTCGTCTTTACTGTCTACCTAACTTAACCACACCCTCTCCTCCCCCACCATTTCTAGAAGCAGCTCTCACAGATTTCTTAATCTGATGGACATGTTGCAGTTTCGTGTGTCTGCCCTTTCTGTGACATTTGAACTCTTCCTATCCATTTTTTTATTCATTCGTGTCTTCAGTACTACCATCCTAATTTTTTCCCCTCATACTTTTTGTTTTGTTTTTTTGTATACCTTCATCGTTTATTCCCTGTACTTCTGATGAGTCCCTGATTCTCCTCAACTAGATTCTTTCTTTTCTGTTTTCTTTAGATTTTAGTCTTTCCCAAAGTTCCACCCTGGGCTTGTTCTTCTCTTTATGCTGCATGCTTTACCTAGAGAAAATGAAATCTCATTGATTATCTTGGTTTCATCTATCTCTTGCCTGCTGATAATTTCTTCCATCTGCAGATTCAGTTACCTACTTAATTCTAGATCTTTATTTGCATCTACATAGTGGAACTCTTTATCTACAAAGCCTACAAGCTCATTTGACATGTTTAACACTGTATTTTTCTACCCCATGTGTACCATTTGGTAACGTTACTACCATCTGTTTTTTAAAATTTTCTAAAGTTAAAAGCATAACTTAGTACTATGGAGTAAACACATAGTAAAGATTTATTCAACTCACTAATTAATTAAGGGAACCTGTTAGGATAAGCTGATTCATATAGCATTTGAGGAACTGGATATTTATAGGCAATTTAATAAAGAACTTTAGATGGTAATGTCCTATTGGGCAGAAAACTGCAGTCTTTGGGATTCTGTCTACTGGTACTGTTGTTTGTATTTCTTCTACATACACATCTGCAAGATACCATGTAAATTCATTGTCTGAAACCCTAATTAATAGGAAATAGCAAATTAATGCTTCTGTCTTCTAGAAAAATTAAATAGTTCCTAGCTGAGCCTGTTAAGTAGTGTTTCATATGGCATTGAAAGGGTATGCAGTCATCTTCTTTCTTCATATGTTTTAAATAACTTTTCTTAACCCTTGTCACCAGAGTAAGAAACTTGACATTTTAATGTCCCCATTCATATATATGCTGAAGTTTGAGAAACACAATCCTAGACATTTTTTTTTTTCTCCTCATGGTATAGATTTTATTGTCTAAATGTTTCCTGATTCCTGTCTCTTCATTCACTTTCCATTGTTATCGGACCCTCATCCACCCTTAAGTCTGTTTGGTAACTTAATAGTTGGTCTGCTTATCTGTAGGTCTTAAACCCCAAGTTTTTAGCTTTAGGCCCTTCATGATACAGTTCAGACTTATTTCTTAGGTCCATGTTCTTCCCAGATTTTTTTTTTAAATATATTTATTTATTTTTGGCTGCGTTGGGTCTTCACAGGTGCGGGCTCTCTCTAGGTGCGGCGAGTGGGGGCTACTCTTCTTTGCGGTGCGTAGGCTTCTCATTGTGGTTGTTTCACTTGTTGCGGAGCACGGGCTGTAGGCACGCGGGCTACAGTAGTTGCAGCACGCGGGCTCAGTAGCTGTGGCTCACAGGCTTTAGAACGCAGGCTCAGTAGTTGGGGCGCGCGGGCTTAGTTGTTCCGTGCGGCTTAGTTGCTCCGCGGCATGTGGGATCTTCCAGGACCAGGGCTCGAACTCGTGTCCTCTGCATTGGCAGGCGGATTCTTAACCACTGTGCCACCAGGGAAGTCCTCTAACCTTTTAAACTGGACCTTTTCAACCTGCTGAGGATGAAATTAAGTTACCTTTTTTTTGTTGTTTTTATTTACAGTATTACCTTTGATATTACTTCTCATATCATTTAGCATGTTTTATGATTATTACTCATTTAAGGATTGTTCAGTTAAACTGATTATCTCAAGGAAATATAAAAGGATTAGGACCTTCTAGATATCCTTCCTAGCTTGCAGTGTCATGTTCTCTTAGTGTTTTGACTTTTTAAAAAAGGGAAACGTAGAATTATTTTTTCTTCATTTGTTCAGTCATATAGTATAGTCATAAAAAGCGTGGACTTTAGGTCAAACCTGTGTTTGAGTGCTGGCCTTGTAACAGCAGCCTTAGGGTTATTACAACTTACTGTGTGCCACAGTTTCTCTAAAGGAAGGTTATTTCTTGTCCTACCAATTTTGTAAGGTTGTGAAAATTAAACGAAGAGGCACTTTGCCAGGGACATGGTAAGCACAAAATAAACATTACCCATAATCATTTTATTTTAATATTCACTTTAAAACATGTATTTTTGCCAGTAAATGTTCTTTTCTAGTGTTACAAAAAATATAATTTTGGAAAATATAATTTGGAAATACTATTTTTACATGTTGCACAACATCCCAAAATGACATTGGAATGGTTTCATTGCCCCTAAATTGAATTAAATGCCAGAGACCCCATTCTCAGATAAGCTAGCTCTTTCCCCTGTACTCAGTGGCTCTTACTCTTATTTTTTCTCTTCGGAACTTTTCTGATTAACTGGAAGAAAGACAATACATTTCTGTCCATTTCCCTAATGCAGACTAATGTTTAGCTTTCTAAACTAATGCTTTGTTCATTAAAGGTTCATGAACCAGGTTGCACTGTTGTATAACAGATACAACTACTAAGAGTTTGACATTTGACTTGTAACTATACTATACATGCTAACTAGTGTTTTTTTGTTTTTGTTTTTTTCACCTCCTTCCTAAATCAAAGTGAAATACAAACTGTCCTAAATGGTTTTATAGAATTTTGGGGGTCATTTTTTTCCTCCCTAATTCCTTTCCTTTCAAGATGTTGGACTTGATGTAGACTTGATGAACCCCCCTTTCTTCCCCAGATTCACCAGTCATTTAATTGTGCTAATAGGCACTCATTAAATGACTGCTGTATGCGTCTGGCACCATTCCAAGAGCCTTAATATATGTTGTCTGTAGTACCCAAACCCTAAATTAATAGTGTTATCTCTAGTTTAATGGAGAAACAGATGAAGGTGTAAAGTATTGTATATGTCTCATTTTTATTAAGTAGCAGAGCCAGGATTTAGTCTAGTGTGGGGATATAGAGCAGTAAGCTCCTTGTGAGCAGGGATTGTTTTATTTGCCTCTATATCTCAATCCCTTGCTCTTAGGGAAGCTTAAAGGATATTCATTCCCATTTTAAAGACAGTCGTGTTTGAAGTCCTTGCCATTTTTACTTAAGCAAGAATGATTCCTGTTATAAGCAAGAGTGACTTGCATTCCATTTCATTGTAGAGTTGTTTAATACTGCCCCTGGTACGTTTAACTTCCTGTCCTTTCTCCTAAGATGTAGTCATATCCTTTTTTGATCTGGTGTATGCAGTTGTTTACATCTGCTATTGCTTGCAGCCTGCAGGTCTGGATGCTGTTACTTGTTGCATGCAGGCAACTTAATTTTGTAACACTTCAGTTTCCTTGTTTGTAAAGTAGGAATAGTAAACAACATGGTTAATAAAGGCCCATTGGCACATTTAAATTTTGCTTATTAGAATAAACATATGAATAAAGTGTTATGGAAATTGTGTTTATTACTGTTGCTATTAAACTCCAGTTTTACAGTCTGAAGCCAAACCAAGTCTCTTTGGAGGACCACATCTAAATAGAAGCCATAAGAAATTGGCGGGAAAGGGGCGGGGGGGACACAATGGATAAATAAGATTCCCATTAAATGTCACTTCTGAAAACTTGCTACAGATACTGCGTTGGGATGTTAGATTTTTAGAAAAATGTTATCTTTACTGTGAAAATAATGCAACTTTCCTTCAGTTTTTAGAGTTGCCTATCAAATAATAGATAATAGAAATGTATTAGCTTGGTTTGGGACTGTTCATGACTGCTCTTGGTCACTAAATTGGAGATATGTTCTCCAGTCTATCCAGCTTCCTTCATGTGAAAAAAAACTTTGCACAAATGATAACCTTTGTTTTCATTTCATACTTTTGGCCATTTGACTGGGAAGAATCCTAAAGTTAATTTTTTTCCCTAGCCTTAACCTCTCTTCTGATTCTGAGTTGAGAAATTAAAGGAAAAATCAATTTCCAGAATGTTTGCAGTTGAAGTTTCCTAGAAAGAATGTCCTTCTTATAAAACTTTGAAAATGAATTTTAAAATGTAGATTAATATGCATTTCTTTTTTTCCTGAAGAAATTGTTTGCCTGAAGAGGTAAATACGTTTTCACATAAAATTCATGTGCCATTTAACCTGATCAGTGAGCAAGTTTGTTGATGCTTAGAGCTGTGGACAAAGTTATCATGAGTTTGTTTTCAGGGCAAGTAGTTTTTTTTAAATTGAGGTATAATTGACATCCACCATCATATTAGTTTCAGGTGCACAACAGTGATTTGATATTTGTATATATTGCAAAATGATCAGTAACACTAAGTCTGGTTAACATCTGTCACCATACATACAGAATTTTTTTTTTTAAGATGTGTTTTCGTAGCAACTTTCAAACATGCAATACAGTAGTATTAACTTTTAATCTCCATGCTGTACATGACATCCCCATAGTAATAAGACTTATTTATTTTACAACTGGAAGTTTGTACCTTTTGACTTGCTTTACCCATTTGACCCACCCCCTATCCTGCCTCTGGTAAATGTCAATCTGTTCTGTGAGTTCGCTTTCCGTCTTGAATGTGTCAGTGTTTCTGTGCTTTTTCTATTGAATTCAGAGTCATATATGCCATCTCTTTTATTTCAGTGCTTTAGGAATTAACGTCAACGGTTTCATGTGAAAAATATCGATGATTGTTTCCACTGAAAGGAAGGCATATATCCATGGTTAGAAGAGTAGTATATTTCAGGACTTGATAGGGTTATTAATAGACTGGACTTAAACCTTCTAGTTTCAACATTGTGAGATACCTATTAAGATGGAATCTTTGAGTTCATATTCATTTCAGTTTATCAAAACAATTTATAGTAATGTATTTTTTTATTATTAAAACACATACAAGTGAGTTTTTATAACTCACTTGTATGTTTTAAAATTTAATTAATAAAATATGGTAGGTGTACTAATTGGTGAAGACAGCATGGAATATCCACATAACAAGAAGGAAATCATTGCATGGTGATTTTTAGGCTCTTATCTGGAGTCAAAAGAGGAGTTAAATTTTGTGAATTTGAGGTAATGGTGATCTCTGGAGGTGATAGGTCTTCTCCATATCAGGGTTCAGAGGACGAGTTCCTTATCAGATGACTTTGATCTTGCTTCATTTGGAATTGTCTGTAATGTAAGGGCTTGAACTTGATCACCCCCAAGGGTCCCTTCTGTCTCTGGATTTGTTGACACCGGGTAGGGGCGTTGGGGGGAGATCCTATGTGTATTATATGTGACTCTTATATTTACTTGTG
Organism: Phocoena phocoena; assembly: GCF_963924675.1. Taxonomy (NCBI): domain Eukaryota; kingdom Metazoa; phylum Chordata; class Mammalia; order Artiodactyla; family Phocoenidae; genus Phocoena; species Phocoena phocoena. Next base: position 105,982,647 of record NC_089225.1, on the reverse strand, counting down.
GGCAATTCAGACTCCAAAGTTTTACAGAGTCCGGCCATGTTCCTTAAAGTTCAATTTATGCTTTAAAAGCAGGTAGCACTTTGATAAATAAGTGTCTTATTTGCCACTTTTCCTCTCTTCAATTCCAAGAATTGATCCATGAACCACCTGGTGCTGGTTGACAAGCTCTGAAGGTGTTGGGAGCATTATTAAGGTTACTTTGCTAGCTATAGGTCAAATTAACCAGTGTGACTTATATTCATTTGAATCACTTAACACCCTATGACATACAGTAGGCATTTAATAGCAGGAAGTGGGCAGGTGAGATCTCCTAACCCTTTTTTATAATTTTTATATAAATTTATTTATTTAATTTATTTATTTTTGGCTGCTTTGGGTTTCCGTTGTTGCGAGCGGGCTTTCTCTAGTTGCGGTGAGCGGGAGCTACTCTTCGTTGGGGTGGGCGGGCTTCTCATTGTGGTGGCTTCTCTTTTTGCCGAGCACGGGCTCTAGGCGCGTGGGCTTAAGTAGTTGTGGTTCGCGGGCTCTAGAGCACACGCTCAGTAGTTGTGATGCACGGGCTTAGTTGCTCCACGGCATGTGGGATCTTCCCAGACCAGGGCTCAAACCCGTGTTCCCTGCATTGGCAGGAGGATTCTTTTTTTTTTTTGGTTTTTTGGCCTCGAGGCATGTGGGATCTTAGCTCCCTGACCAGGAATTGAACCCGCGCCCCCTGCATTGGAAGGCAGAGGCTTAACCACTGGACCGCCAGGGAAGTCCCCTGGCAGGAGGGTTCTTAACCACTGCACCACTAGGGAAGCCCAGATCTCCTAACCCTGTTTAATAATAGTATTCTTTGCTTTTTAAAGTGAAAGGAACAGTATCATGCTATTCTCTTGTGTCCATACTGTTTAGCGTCCAAGCAAGATGACATTGAGATGGTGTTTGAAGTAGTAAAACTTGTTGGATGAATTCTGAAATAGATTGGTCTTTTTATTTAGTTCTTGAATGGGATACAATTGTTCTTTAGATCAGTACAACCAGGAGAGTCCTTTCAAAATGTATGTCCAATTTCTGCACCCACAGAATCAGAATCTCTGAGGGCAGAGGTCAGGCATTCATTTTTTGACAAAGCTTCTCAGGTGATTGTGATGCTCACCCTTAATTAAGAACACTGTGGGGCTTCCCTGGTGGCGCAGTGGTTGGGAGTCCGCCTGCCGATGCAGGGGACGCGGGTTCGTGCCCTGGTCTGGGAAGATCCCACATGCCGCGGAGCGGCTGGGCCCGTGAGCCATGGCCGCTGAGCCTGCGCGTCCGGAGCCTGTCCTCCGCGACGGGAGAGGCCACAACAGTGAGAGGCCCGCGTAACGCATAAAAAAAAAAAAAAAAAAAAAAAGAACACTGTGTTTTCTTTGTAGCAAAATTCACTTTTTTTTTTTTTTTGCGGTACGCGGGCCCCTCACTGCTGTGGCCTCTCCCGTCGCGGAGCACAGGCTCTAGACGCGTAGGCTCAGTGGCCGTGGCTCACGGGCCCAGCTGCTCCGCGACATGTGGGATCTTCCCGGACCGGGGCACGAACCCGTGTCCCCTGCATTGGCAGGCGGACTCTCAACCACTGCGCCACCAGGGAAGCCCCAAAATTCACTTTTGAAACGATATTGCTAGAAGTTTAAGACTCATGTTGACCCGTGGGTTTTATGGCAGTTTCTGCCAACATAATTTTATTACAAGTATTTTTTTATTCTGAATAAATGTTTATAGTAATAATAATAGTTGGTGTGTACTGAGCCCTTGCAATGTGATAGGCACTGTGTTAAGTGGTTTGTATGGATCTTCTCATTTAATGCTCACAGCTACTCTATAGGATAAGTTCTTTATCCCCATTCGATAGACTGAAGCACAGAGGACTTTTATGTACGAGGTCATACATTTTGTTAGTATAGGAGTTAAGATTTGAACTCAGTGAGAGGCCATTTAACTCCAGAGCCCAGCATTTGTAATCCAGTGACCTACCTTACTGCTTTCAAAGGATAAGTAACAAAAATGACTCCTTTCGTTTCAGACTTCAGACCCCCAGTCCTCTTTCTCAAAGTTAGTCAGTACCATCTACAGAGGATACGTTTCAAGCTCCCCAGTGATGCCTGAAACCGTGGATAATACCAAATCCTGTATATACTATGTTTTTTCATATACTAATTGGTGGGGAGCGTATATAGTAGATACATTGGGCAGAGGGATGATTCACATCCTGAGCGGGACGGAGAGGGATGGCATGAGATTTCACCAGCTACAAGGAATGTTGTACAATTTAAAACTTATGAATTATTTATTTTTGGAATTTTCAATTTAATATTTTTGTACCAGGGTTGCAGGTAGGTAACTGAAACCATGGAAAGCGAAACTGGTGATAAGGCGCGTGGGGGGCGGGTTGTTAACAGTGTCTGTTGTATGAATTTATTGCCACCAATTTTTAACGAGCAAATACTATATAAAGATACGTATGCAAACCTTTTAAATATATGTGTACACATAGATGGGAATTATACTGTTTTTCCCAAAGCATATCTTGGAGAGATCTTTCTTTCCATCAGTACTTGTAAACTGAACCTTCCTCTTTCTCTTTTAATGTTTATATAGTATTTCCTCTTTTTTTCTTTCTAAAATTGAGAGTAATTATATTAGTAATTTGAACTTTCTGACTGAGTTTATTTTATTTTATTTTATTTTTTTTGACTGAGTTTATTTGGTATATTAATTGGTGATGTGGGCATGTGTGACAGAAAGAAACAGTCCTTTTCTACTGAATTGGGTCAACATGTAACTCAAAAGAAAACCCAGTTTCCTGTTACATTGCATGGACTCTCTTAAAATCCAGTAATAGATTTAGTTATGGTTAATTTACATTCTTTTTGGCACAAGTTTCTGTAATGTCATATGATCGTTCCTTCTCTTCCCTCCCCAATCAATAGACGTAATTAAAGAACTCTACCTGGAATTTGACTGGAGGCTTAAGAAAAATCGTGTCAGATTTGATTTATAAAAATCGCAATTCTTTCTTTCTGTGATAGTAATATTGACCTGTTTTGTCAGTTAAACTCATTTTCTTTGAGTGTCAGCATTTTTTCCTGTATAACAATTTCTTACAGAAAGATAAGTTCAAATTAATTAATAACTGGGTTTTGAACTAAATTGTTAAGCTTATGAATGGTGTTCACCATTTCTTGTTGCTAACATCTCCATGAGGTAGATAATATACCGATTTTACAGAAGAGGTAAACAAAATCTAGAGGTCAAGCTTCTTGTCCAGAGTCACAGTCAGCACAGCTGATGTTGAAATCTAGGAGATCTAGGACCATTTCTCAATTTACTGTCCTTGAGCTGCTTTTTCCTTGTTACTCCATTAAGATATTATAGTTTTACCATTTCCTTTGTATTCGTTATTTCATTTGTTCACAGCAGTGCTGTGAAGTAAGCATGGTGTATGTTGCTTGTTGCTTTTATTCTGTGCCTGAGGAATCTGAGGCTAGAGGTTATGGTTTGTACAAAGGCAGACTCCTTTAGTTACCCATTCTATCACAGGACTTGAGCCAAGGTGTTCTGACTTTAGGTGCAGTGCCCTTTACCATGTAGTACTAGATGTGGAAACAGATTTCTACTTGTGCTGTGTTTTTTTGAATTGGGGATTTCTTGGGCGTTCCATGAGAAATGTAAGTTAATTCTATGTGCGGGATTCTGGACCTCAGGCCTTGAATTTGATATATTCCTGACACTTTATAACACAGTAATCAGCCAGACTTCACGGTTTAATAAGACACTGCAGCATTGGTGCAGGCTCTGCAATCAAATTGTTTACATTTCCCCTTCGTCTTTGGTGCCCCTCATTTGTTTCTGGTGTTGTACTATGTATAGTTGACATTTTATTTTTTCTCCTTTTTTTCCCCCTTTTAGTGAATGGTAGTGTCTAGAAAGGGTATGTCCCTTCAAGAGAGAGGTGCCAATGTCCAACCGGCCTAATAACAATCCAGGGGGGTCACTGCGACGTTCACAGAGGAACACTGCCGGGGCCCAACCACAAGACGACTCGATAGGAGGAAGGTATGTATTTAATGGTAATTAAATGGTAATTTAAATGGTAATTTCAACCCTTTGTGATCCCTTCCTTTATGTATGTTGTGACTTGATTTATTTACCTTATTGAAAGGAAGCTTCTTTGTTTTAAGATCTTGAGTTTTGATAGCTAGCTTTTTGAGTTTTTTCCCCATCTTACTTTTTGACAACACATGGACACTGACAGGCTGGCAAGTCTGTCTGACTTGTGTTAGCGCATCGATTCTCAGCGTGTGGTGTTGAGCTGATCTTTTTAGTTGGAGTCGTTGTATAGGAGGTAGTGTGAACAATCGATACATTCTCTTGAATGCAAGATTTCGTGTCTGATTTAGCTAAGAACTGTCATTTTATGCATAAAATACTCAGAATTACTTGAGCCTAATTTTCAGTCCATGGACTAATCATGGTTAGATTATAATAGATTATGGCTAAACTCTAATAAGATTACCTGATGCAACATTTTGAGATATTACCATGTATATTGTCTACTAAATTATAAAAAAAATGGTAAATGTCAAATGTAAAGAAGATATTGAAATACTTCTTGTTCATGTCAGGTGCTTTAATTGGTTAAACGTTTGGACTTTGGACTAGGACAGCTTCGTGTGCAATTTCTGCCTCTGCCTTTAAATAGCTATGTGTACTTTGTTATATCTTTCAGGAAACCTCAATTTTTTAGTCCACACAGTGGGGGTATCTGTTTCATAGGGTTACTAGTTAACTTCAGTATTGTTAACATGTTAAACTGAGAGCAGTGCTTAGTACAGAGTTCTGTTCTAGATTTTTTTGCTTTTTTACATTTAGATTGTTCTTTGGGAGCAGCCACACTTAACTTTATTTATGCTGTTGATTAGAAAAATCACTCCCCCATTATAAAAATGTTACATATTTTACAGAATTTGGAAAATATAGAAAAGTATGAAGAAAAGCATCACAGTTTCACAGTCCACTTGTAGTCACTGTTAACACTGGCCTATTCCTCCTTAGTTGCTCTTTTTTTTTTAAGGCATGTATGTGTGTATACATGTGCACGCATGTGCACCTAAGTTACGCACACCTTTCGAACAATTACAGTTTTGTACATATTAATCCTCAGGTTATATTTAGACCCTTGCATATGATCGACAAACATTTTGCACTGTCACACAGTATATTACTTCTAAATCCACAGTGACGTTTCAGCACCATTATCTTTTCTACATGTCAGTGATAATGTTGTAAAATTATTTAAATGTTTTATTATATTATGTATTTAACAATATGAGTGGAAAACAAATGGACATGGTTAATACTAGTTATTAAAATGCATTGGCTTAAAAGTTGTAATCAGGATGGAACTCAGTCAGATTTGTAGAATGGCAGATGTTTCCCTGAAGTTCATGTGCTTTAAGACAATCGATGATATGCTCAGTTGTGAAGGAAAATAATAAAATTTCAAAGCGTGTTTCGAATGGAGAAACACACCAAAGAATATAAAGCAAGGTATAATTAGGGTTTTTATAGCTTTAATCTCTCCTCCCTTTCAGTAATGTGGCCCCATTTCGGCTCTCATGATTTCAACTTTTACATGTCTTTAAAAAACATTTCCCCACAAAAGTAGTACACAAAAGAGGGCCTATTCACTTTTTTAAAACCTAGTATCATATGTGTTGTTTCCTCTGTCTTTAAAAATTGTTTAAAAACAGGACTTTTAAAGTCTTCATGTTCAATTGTGTGTGGTTAATACCATAATTTAGTAATAACTTTGAATATATAGATTTTCCCTATTTTTATGTGGATAAGTATAATTATGATCAGGGCATAGCAATTTAGAACTTTAGCCAAAAAGTCTTATCAGTTTGGCTAAGAATGCAAATTAGAAGATATTTGCACATCTGAATTTCATTTTGCCATTTTAGACAGCTTGATTCTTTTGTTTGTGATACAGTCTCAGAGCTGGAAGGGACCTTTTCATCAAACCCCAGACTGATTTTTGAAGCCCCAGTAGAGTGTACTATGCTAACAATTATCTAACCTCTGAGAAACCTCTCCAGTCATTTTGGGGAGTGAGTGGATTGGGGTTAATTGGGAAAGAGCAATTACAACTGTATTTTTATTCTTTTAATCTAACTTCTGTTGCTTAGATTTCCTATAAGTAAAGCGCTGTTATTGTGGCTTTTGTTTCCAAAAAATAGTGGCTTTGGTCTTGTGAATGTATTCATAGTAATACAGTGATTCAAATAGTGGTAATAAATAACAGCACCTACTACAACAGCACTGGTGGAGTATTTTTAGTTAAGCCATTTTTTATACATATTCTTTCAATTTGAGACTCACAGAAACTCTGTGTGCTAAGTATGTAGCCCCTGTTTTCTAAATGTGGTAGCTTGCTCAGCTTTACGTGGCTGGTATGTAGAGTCAGGACTTGATTCCTGACCTCTTGACTTGCAAGTTGGTGATTCCTTTCATTGTGCCCAACTGTTTTTACTGCACAAACCACTTGATCCAAATGATGAAGAAGGACTTAGAGGAGGGTATGAAGTGCTTAGAATTGAAGAGTATTAACTATTCAGTTTAGAATTTAAGGAGCAGTTTTTCCCTCCTAGAATTTTTTAATTCATTCATTTTTGAATCACTCTGTTTCCTCCCGAACTTGCGTTAAGTTGTCTTCTATGTGTAGCTTCCTTCCTGTGACCACTCCTGCCCTTTTCCTAAATCAAGCTCACTTACTTTTTTTTTTTTTAAAGAAGAAAAGTTTTAGTTCACCTTTAGGATAAAAGAAAGTTGGATATTTGGGATATATTTATTTTCTCCTTATTATTCCCTCTATTCTTTTTCACCTATCCTTCATCTCTGTCCATAATTGAGCTAGATTATCTCCCTCCTCATCTATTGTTTTTATCTTTTCCTTTCTTCCTTAATTTTTTGGGTTATCGTTGCTTTGTTCCTCTCTTTTCTGTTCTCCTTTTCTTCTTTAGGAAATCACTCACCTCCACTGCTTGTCTGTGGGCTTGTTCTCAGGGATACTACCTAGTCTTTCCCACTTCTAGCACAGGTATTTGTAGGCTCTCCCTCTCTCTTTGCCATGCAGTAGCATTTTCATTGTATCATGTGCTTTTTCTTTTTTTTCTCAAATGTCAGCGGTGGGATTGAATTCAATATTATAGCAACTTTGGTTGACATTACTGTAGTGAAGGTTTCTTCTACATTGTTTTTGTTATAAAAACACAGCATGTTGAGAAAAGAAAATTGGGATGCTTCAGGAAAATAAAAGAATTAAGATAAATTCAATCCATCCACGGAAAGATAATGATGGTTAGTATTTCTACTCCATGATTTTCCTTGATATGAAAGCCCATGATATAAATTAGGGCCTCTAGTCCCATTCTCCCCCCCCACCCCAGTTTTTTTCTGTAAAATATATTACTGCTGTGCCTATCACATTTGAGTATTATTCTGATTTTATCAAGTCAAATTCCTGAAATGGGTTCATAGGACCTAAGGATATGAATATTTTGAAGACTTTTAACAGAATGCTAAATTGTGTTTCAGAAAGATTGAACCACTTTGGATATGAATATTTTGAAGACTTTTAACAGAATGCTAAATTGTGTTTCAGAAAGATTGAACCACTTTGGATATGAATATTTTGAAGACTTTTAACAGAATGCTAAATTGTGTTTCAGAAAGATTGAACCACTTTATCTTTTTTCCTTTTTTGATTAAACCAGTTTATACTCCTACTAATACTTTGTGAGAATGCCTATTTCGCCAAATCCTAGTCAGTACAGCACACCATTTTTTTTTTTTTTTTTTGCGGTACGCGGACCTCTCACTGTTGTGGCCTCTCCCATTGCGGAGTACAGGCTCCAGACGCGCAGGCTCAGCGGCCGTGGCTCACGGGCCCAGCCGCTCCGCGACATGTGGGATCTTCCCGGACCGGGGCACGAACCCGTGTCCCCTGCATCGGCAGGTGGACTCTCAACCACTGTGCCACCAGGGAAGCCCCAGCACACCATTTTTAATCAGAGTTTGTGGAAAAAAGGGTTCCTTTGGTTAAAGTTACCATTTCTTTGGTTACTTCAGAGTTGAAGATCTTCCCCACATATTGGCCATTTTTACTTATTTTATGAGTTGTCTATTAGTGTCCTTTGTTTTAATTTTGGAGATGCTTGCTCTTTTATTAGAACCCTTTATGGGAAGGGTATCAACCTAATGACATGGGCAAGTATTTTTTGCTAGTTTTATTACTTGTTCTGGTTTGTTTTAATTTATAGTAGATTTTAAATTTAGATAGTCAAGTCTATCAGCTCTTTGTTTCTTTTCTTCCTTTGCCTTCTCCATACCCAGAATAAAACTTTCTTCTCAGTTCTTTTATGGTTCCATTTTTACATTTTATTGTAATCTGTCAATGTTTTTTTAATGGTGTGAGGAAATGCTTGAATCCAATCCACCCCACCTTCCCTACCCAGTACAAAATTTGTCTGCAAAGTTTTGATAATTATTTATTACTGAGTAATAAAATTTTATGAAATCTAAAGGTTATAGCTTTCTGTTAACATTGTCAAAGCAGGGATTTTTTTAAGCCAGCATTAATTATACAGGAAGAAATAGATTTGTATTTTGCTTAAAAAACTATTTCAAAGGGGTGGGATACAGAAAAACACAGAAAGAAAATAGATATCATCCCGAGATTGTCTGTGTTAATATTTTGATTTTTATCTGTCTTTATCTGCTATTTTTTGGGAGGGGGGAGGATCTGAGTTCCCTGACCAGTGATTGAACCCGTGCCCCCTGCAGGGAAGTCCCTATCTGTCTTTAAAATACAATTTAGCATGTAGCTGATAACACTGTAGATACTTTTGGATCCTACTTTTTTCACTCAGTATCCTAACAAACATCTTCTCTTATCATTATGATTCTTTTGGTAATTGTTTACAGATGGTCACATGATTTGCTGAATCAGTGTGCAACATTTTCCACTATTAATTTTCATTTTTTGGATAGTTAGATGGTTGCAGTGGGAAAAGTTTTCGCTTATGCTTAAATGTTTGCAATTTTGGCATCTCTTAAGAGATATGTTCCCAGAAGTGAAATTGCTTGGTCAAAGCGAGTTTTTTATGGTCAACTTATTTCACATAAATTTTTTTCTCCAATTTACTTATCACCGTTAGGAAAAAGAGTGCTTTTTCTCATCATTCTATTTGTGTTATCTCCATTTTGCATTTTCCTGCTAATTTGATCTGGAAAAATTGCATTGATTTCATTTTATTGGTGTTTCTATAGTAATGAGATGTTAAACATTAGAAAAATAGGTTTAAGGAGTGAGATCTGAGTGAGAATACTTCTTGATGTAAATGTACTAATAAGTTTTCACATGTTGTTAATCTTCCTTTGAACCACGATACAGGAGAACTGAACTTCTAATTTGTTCAGCTGAGATTAGCCCCTCTTCTTTTTTTTTTTTTTTGCGGTATGCGGGCCTCTCACTGTTGTGGCCTCTCCCGTTGCGGAGCACCCGCTCCAGACGCGCAGGCTCAGCGGCCATGGCTCACGGGCCCAGCCGCTCCGCGGCATGTGGGATCTTCCCGGACCGGGGCATGAACCCGTCTCCCCTGCATTGGCAGGCGGACTCTCAACCACTGCGCCACCAGGGAAGCCCTAGCCCCTCTTCTTGTGTAATGATTTCCCTCAGTTCTTCACCCATGTATTTTGAGTGGTAGTTAATTTTTTCCACCGTGATCTTACTCTGCTCCTGGCTCCCCATTGCCTTTTGCCAAAACTGGGAGAATCTGCAGTCTTCATTTATTCTGAGCTCAGTGACGGGACTGAAGTGGTCATATGATCCACGCAGGAAAAAACTGAAAGCTTTTCCCTTTCTGGTAGCACAGGGAAGATGTGAATCTGAAGTTGCCAACTGCATGTCTCCTGCCTTATGGAAGATGATGGACAGTCAGAGAAAAGCAAATATATTAGAGATTATGTGTGATTAAAGTTCTGACTAGTTTCAATTCCTTAGTTCTTCAGAGCTCTATTGACTCTTTTCTCTAGACATGCTTATTTAACTATTTGGATTCTGGAGGTATGCGTGCCTTATTTTAATAAAGCCTCTGTTTTCGGCTTTAGAGCTAAAGAGTCCTGCCTTGATGTACTTGCAGTACAAACTCAGTATAAGATTGTATTCATGGGGCTTCCCTGGTGGCGCAGTGGTTGAGAGTCCACCTGCCGATGCAGGGGACACAGGTTCATGTCCCGGTCCGGGAAGATCCCACATGCCGCGGAGTGGCTGGGCCCGTGAGCCATGGCTGCTGAGCCTGCGTGTCCGGAGCCTGTGCTCCGCAACGGGAGAGGCCACAACAGTGAGCGGCCCGTGTACTGCAAAAAAAAAAGATTGTATTCATCCATTTGTAGAACACCATAGTAGTAAGCACCATGCTAGACGGTAATTATAAAAATTAGAGTAGAATAGCCTTTGTCACAAGCAGTTTCCAATTCAGTAGGGGAAATGGGCATGTAGGTTATTAAAGTCAAGTGAGAAACATTTCTAGTGATGACCTCATTGATGGGGCTTTGAAGGCTGAAGAAGGAGTTGTAAAATGGTACGTGTCAGCCATATTTGTCTCTACTTGAGATGTGGAATCATTAGTTACGTCCAGAGTGGATTTGATTTCTCATTTTTCTGTGTCTCTTGTTACCTTGCTCACAAGTAGTAGGTGTTCAGCAAATACTAGTGTTTAAATTAGGAGATTTACTTCCTTGGCATTTTTAGGCACAGATATGTGACTTTCTTTTACTGAAATGGTTGTGAAAAGGTCATTGACTGGAGTGAAGGCCAGTTGAAATAGGGCCTGGTTTAAATGGGCTATGCGACAAGGTGCCTGGATTGTGCTACAGTAACAAACAGCTCCTAAATATTAGTATAACAATCTAACCACTAGGAAACTTGTCCATCCTGCGTTACCTGCGGGCTGTGCTCTGTGTCCGCACATTCAGGTATTCAGGTATCACTGCTGTAGCGGCAAGAGAATATGCTGACTTGCTCTCTGGCTGTCCAAGGCTTCCCTCAGAAGTGATCCATTTCCACTCACGTTCCTTGACCAGAGCAACTTACACGGCTGCACATAACTTCCAGGTGGTTTGGCAAGTATCATCCTACTGTGTGTCTAGAAAGAAGAGAGATGGAATATTTGCAGACAGCACCTGGTAGCTATCGCAGGCTGTTTAACACCATTTAAAATTTTTTATTCTTGCTCCCATGTCTGCAACAAACCGTTTATTTCCCTAAATTCCACTTAGGGCAGCATGGCCATGCAGTTGTGTGTTGTTCTCTTCATTCTCCTACTTAATTAACCAGTATGGGTGCCTTTTAATTTTCATCTTTAAAATTTATTTATTTATTTATTTTTGGCTGCGTTGGGTCTTCATTGCTGCATGCGGGCTTTCTTTAGTTGTGGCGAGCGGGGGCTACTCTTAGTTGCGGTGCGCGGGTTTCTCATTGCGGTGACTTCTCTTGTTGTGGAGCACGGGCTCTAGGTGCGCGGGCTTCAGTAGTTGTGGCACATGGGCTCAGTAGTTGTGGCTCGTGGGCTCTAGAGCACAGGCTCAGTAGTTGTGGCACATGGGCTTAGTTGCTCCGCGGCATGTGGGATCTTCCCGGACCAGGGATCGAACCTGTGTCCCGTGCATTGGCAGGCGGATTCTTAACCACTGCGCCACCAGGGAAACCCTGCCTTTTTAAATATTCCTTTTTTGGTGTTCCTTCTGTCTCTTTTTATATCCTGACCTTTGCTCAGTCAGATGGAAGTGCAAGCTTCCTCATCTTTGGGAGGAGGAGAATGAATGTTAAGGGGAGACAGTGTGATGTGACAATGACGTCATTGTTTCTTAGGACTAAATTGAAACCACTTTAAAAAACAATTTATACTAGAGTTGGCCCAGTAACTTGTCACTTGCTCCTTTCAGTAATGGCAAATCTTACTGCATAATTATGCACTTTGAGTTTCACCCAAAGAACCACGTGTGCACATGCTTTTCCACTTTTTGGGCTGCTTTGGTAATGCTCAGAAGGCTGGTCTGTCCCATCAGGCCTTGTGCTGGGAGGCAAGATTGACAGTGTTACGTTCAACAGTGGCATGGTTGTCTTGGTCTAAAGAGGAACAGAGGCTACTTTTTTCTAGGTAGAAGTTGTGTGCTTTGGGTTCTTAATAGTATCCATGTTAAATTATTTCTTGGACCAACAAAGTAATATTTTATATGTTGTGTAATTTTCTCTGCATTATATATTTCTTGCTTTAATCATCAAATGTGAAATTTTGTCCAAAAGTCACTTCGTAAGCTTATTGGAAACCTATAAGGCATCAGCTGCCATAGATTATTTCATATCTTAACTGACGATTTGCTCTGATTCTCCTGTCCCTCAGTACTGAAGGAATCTGATGTTCCATACCACTTTTTCCAAATGCTTTCTCAGTCTCAGAATGCTTTCCTGGAGTATCAGTGTGACTAAAAAACTAAATATGTGCAAATGCTTCTTCAGTAATTGTACAGCAAGTTTCAATATCATATATGGAAGGCTATTGCTTTTGAAGCAGAAGGGAAAACGTGATTGTTTTCTTCTATTTTTCTCATATAGTATCTCCAAAGCCTTAAGCCATTTATTTTGACATATACAGTCAGGAACAGAAATACCAGCATGGGTAGGGAAAATTTAATAACTAGATACTGGCTTTTTACTTTCACCACTAAGCCCCTAGATGTAACAGTGGTGTTTCAAATTTAGGGATTTGGAATACATGGGCTCAATCTCACCTTTCCTGCCCAAGGGCTGGGTGATTTTGGGCAAGCCTCCATTCTTACATCTTTAAAATGGAAATATACCTGCCTCTGGTGTCATTTGAGGATTAAGCTAGATAATGTCTTTAAAGAATCAGTATAAAGCTTATCACATAATCACACCTTTAAAATTATTTATTCTGTGTTTTTGGGTTTCTTTGGATTATTTTTTTTTTTAATTTTTTACTCTTTTTTTTGGCTGCGTTGGGTCTTTGTTGCTGCGCACGGGCTTTCTCTAGTTGTGGCGATCAGGGGCTAGGCTACTCTTTGTTGCGCTCTGCGGGCTTCTCATTGCAGTGGCTTCTCTTGTTGTGGAGCATGGGCTCTAGGCACGTGGGCTTCGGTGGTTGCAGCACATGGGCTCAGTAGTTGTGGCATGCAGGCCCTAGAGCGTGCAGGCTTCAGTAGTTGCGGCGTGTGGGCTCAGTAGTTGTGGCACGTGGGCTTAGTAGTTGCAGCACGTGGGCTCTGTAGTTGCGGCACGTGGGCTCCAGGGCTCACGGGCTTCAGTAGTTGTGGCACACAGGCTTAGTTGCTTCACAGCCTGTGGGATATTCCCGGTTCAGGGACTGAACCCGTGTCCCCTGCATTTGCAGGTGGATTCTTAACCACTGTGCCACCAGGGAAGTCCTCTGTGGTCATCTTAATACATTTTTATCCAGGTATTTATAAAAGCCAGTGCAGTTCATGAGATAGTATTGTATCACTAATCTATCACTAATCACTAATTTACTTTTATTATCTCAGTGTTTATACCCCTCACCCAACTAATTTATTTGTGAAAGGTAGGGGCAAAAGTAAATTGAGCTGTGAGATTCCGTTTGGGGGTGTGGGCATCTTTTTCCATGGTTTTCGTTTGTTTGTTTATTTAAATATGAATTTTATTTTATTTATTTAAAAAAATACAGCAGGTTCTTATTAGTTATCTATTTTATACATATTAGTGTATATATATGGTTTTGATTTTCAGTCCCTCTGCCTTTTTTTCTTTGCATAATAACTTAAAGTTATTGTAGTTTACTCACCCTTTCTCAGTATACCCAGATTGTTGAACATAAAAAATTTTGGCTTTGCATGTTTCCAACCCTGTTGTTAGTCTCTTACTCCAAGCTATGATTAAGAACAAAATCTTTCCAAAAGGCATTTAAGCCCTAGCCTGTCCTTCCAACCTTGTTTCCTAATGTGTCTCTGTGCTCAGGGAAATTCATATCATTTGCCAGGTGGGTTTTAAAATTTGCTGCCTCTCTGCCCTTGTCTATGCTGCTTTAAGCGGAACACTCTTTTTCCTCAGCTTTTCATTCTTCAGGGTGTGGTTTAAATGCCATGTGGTCTATAAAACCTGTATTTTCCCGCTAAGAGTAATTTCTCCCTTTGTTGTGAACTTTGTAGCACTTGGTAGATCTCTTTGTTTTATGAATTCTAACCTCTTTGAGGACGGGACACAGTGTAGTGTGTTGTCAGTATTTATGTGCCCTGTCGTGACTTGCATATACTTGAGTTGGGAAACCAAGTAAGTGCAAGTATGAATTGAGTAGCTTGGCACAGTAGTTCTCAACTCTATTCGATCCAGTGCTCCCAGTCTATAATGTGTATCATATAATGTAAACATCTTTATTTTGATGCTACTTTAGTATCTTGAATTAAGAAGTATATAAAAAGCCTCCCTCCACAGTTTAGAAACATGAATATAATAATGTACAAGCATTTTACAAAGGTGAAAATAAACAAGGAAAACAGTTGATAACAAAATAACATTATTTCAGTAGGTAAATGCGGGTGCTTGACAGAAGATGACACTATATTCAGATGCTTGCATCTGTATTTGAATTTATTGAATGTGACAGCTGCAACAACAGACTTAAATGCAGTAAGCAGCATTTTCATTATAAATTTTTCCAAAATGATGCATGACTCTTGGTCAAGCTGCAAAAAACAGATACAGTCTTTTGTGGATTCCCATGCATTCCTGCAGAATTTAAGTATATAGAAAACCATGCAAAACAAATCTAAACTGAGAAATTATAAGCCTATTTTTCCCCTATGTCATGGCCAGATTTTAAGTTTTTTCATGAGGTCTTCATATATTATCAAGGCTATTCGAAATATATGGGTGATGAGACAGTTTTTCACTGTGTCTCATGGTTCTGTGTATTGCATGACATCTTCTACCTCTAGTCCTTACCTGCTAAAAATGCCAACAGCACCACTGTTCCCCAACATACTGTTTCAGAATACTCCCCAGAGGAGGAACCACTACTGTTGTTTTTTTTTTTTTTTAAACCGCTGCTTTTTAAGATAAATAAGGAGTTCTAAATTACAGAATTATTTGGGCTAGCATTTCTCCATAACTGAACATAGGAACATTGGTCAGACTTACTCAGCTTCTGTCTTATGACTGAAATAGAAACTAGTATATTTTACAGAGAACATTAGTTTTTTGTTTAAAGTGGTTTAAGTGAACTTTCCACTTTGATTATTGAAAATCAGGGTCTTATTTATAATATGCATTTTATAGCGTTATAAACAAAGCATTTAATCTTTGGAACACAAAGCTATAATGTTATAATTCTGTATATAAAATATAAGAGCATAAAAATGTCTGTATGTCTGTATACACATGCACAAACAAATTTGGAGATATAATTAAGTACCAAATTATTTATATTTGGTAATATGTACATATATTTGAGTTGTATGTCTGGCATAGATACTAATTTCAAAGAAAATCCAGGAACTGTAATACAAGGAATTAGTTAGCTCCTTGTAACTAGCCACCTTCCTCATTTTGTCTAAGATTAGAATAAGAATACTTTTTGCTACAAGGTTTGGGCCTCTTTTAGTTGTCCTCTGGACTAGAGATGGTTTCTAATCTTTAATACTACCAAGTCTAGTCTTTAAAACTACCAAATTAAGTATCTAGAAGGGACAGTCACTACAATTTGAGTATCTAGAAGGGACAGTGACTACAATTTGCCTAAAAGTCAGCAAGAGGCGTGTTTGAGACTTGCTTTCAAGTTAATGTTGAAAGCCCATAACCCAGAGTTGATTATAGTATGCTGTTTGCAACCTGGGTTTCTTTAACATGAGTTGGCACGCAGGTACTTGGTAAATAGGAAAATGATGTCGGTATGATGTGGAAGTAGTGTCAGGTCATAGGCAGTTTTTCCTATAGTGTTAATATATGAACTGGTAATCTATGAAGTCTTATGAAAGACCTGGAAATAGTGCAGAAATGGGTTAAAGAAATCATTTAGTGCAAGAAATAGCTAGTTCAGTGGCTTCCAGAACTACCACACTTCGCACTGGTAACACTCCCAGGAAGCTCAAAACCATTTACTCCTATATTTATAAAGAAAGAAAATGTCAAAAAGGGAAGTCTCGCCCAGAATTGTATTTTTAATTTTGTCGAAGCTGGTCCTGAAAGAAAATATCTTGAAAAATTTACACTTAAAGGAGAAAGTACAAAAATAAAACTCTAATGAGTGGACCAACTGGGATTATTGGTGCAAATGTTAGTGAAGGTTTAATCTTTTATTAAAATTGATGACATTTTTGTTAGTACTCACACTGCAAAATAACATAGGTTTGAGTGCTCTGTTTCCAATCTTATTTTCACCATTAGTCCAGTTATTTTTAGTGGGTGATTTTGCAGAGCATGAGATTTTTTTTTTTTCCAGCAACATCCATAGGTTGATGTAGAAGCTCCTGAATATACTTGTGCCCCCGCTCCATCCACCCACCCAACTATCTTGGGCTGTAATTCACTAAATGGGCTCCTTCTGGTGCTACTTAAGAGTTTGTCATGAATTTTATTGTCTTGTTCTTGCAAATTTGATTTACACTGGATATAACTTTTACAGGTCTTAAAGAGATTATGTTTTTTAATAAAAATTAATGTTAAACAATAAGGTTTGATAAATGAGGGAGTTGGTAAAATGAGCTAAAAGGCATCAAGACTCGTTTAGTGCTGAATGCTGTTATACTCTAATTGGCTGTTCTAATTGGGCATTATTATTTTATGGAGATTTCCTTACAGTATCTGAGCATTAATAATTTATAAATGGGCATGATAAAATAGAGTCCCACTTTGGGAGGGCCCATAGTTACTTATGGTGACCATCTGGTTGCTTACTCCTCTTGTGGTAAGTCAGGGGTTGGAAAACCCATGGGTCAGATCCAGCCTACTGCCTGCTTTTGTAAATAAAAATTTGGTTGGAACATAGCCATGCCCATTTGTTTGTGTTGTTTATACCTGCTTTTGTGACACATAGTACCTCCCAGAAAGCTGGAAGTATTTTACTACCCTCTACAGAAAATGTATCAATATTAAGATCATGCTAAACAATAGTCAGAAGGACATAAATGGTCAGTGTTTCATAATATTTAAAACAATTTTTAGACAAGGCCTCAGAATATCACACTTAAAAATAATTTTAGGAAAGGTAGAATTAGATAAGTGTGGGATTTAAGCCAGTTTTGTGAGCCTCACTTTCTCAGATGATTGGATACTGTTTTTTTTCTGTTCTTTTTCCTCCCTTCCCCTCCCCCTTTCATACATATTGAGACTTTACCTGCTAAATTCTTAAGTTCCTTGAAAGTGTTAGTAAGGACATGAAAAATGCAGGAGTGGGTTTGGGTGGCTATAAAGTTAGATGTATTTTAAAACCAGAGGACAATTTATTTGGTCGAGACGAGGAGGAGTGCTGCCTCTGCAGTGGGATCAGCATTAGGTTAGTGTTGGTCAATTTCTGTCGACAAAGAGACTTACTTAGGAATATGTTATGGTGTTTTTTTTTTGTTTTTCTGTTGTTTTTATTTTTAAAGGGTTGACATTTAACTACTTAACTACTTGAACGTTATCACTTTGAATGGATAAGGTTTTCTTTTAATATGATTTTTAAATTTTCAAGGAATACAGCAACGAATATTTTAAATTTTATTATGAAGTGAAGTAGAAATTGATTCAATTAAAAGATTAATCTGTGGCAAACTTTACAAAAATAAGAATGTAGAGAACCTGAATGATGTAATTTATAAATATTATTCCGTGGATATTAAATTGTATACCTGAAAACAACATTTTACCTCCCTTTTTAAAAAATAACTATGAAATGATTTGCAAATTGACTCAATCTTATTCCTTTTTAAAAAAAAAAAGTAGAACTCTCATATCTGTTACTAGAAATGTAACAAAAACAAAAGCAAGTCCTAGAAACTAAATCTCTCACAAGAAACTCATGGGATAAAGCAAAATTTCGGTCTGCCAATGTAAGAATATCTAGGAAAAATAAAAACTAAATCATAGTATATAAAACTCCTATAAGGTTCAGCTTGGATACACCCAGAGAAAATATAACATATACCGTGGGGGGAAAAATCATTACTAAAGCAAAGACTACGACACACAAAAGACTATAGGTTACTATAGTTTTTTAGTAGTTGATCTAGTTAAATGTTTAGAAAGTACTATTCTTCTTTGGATTAAAACCTTAAAAATGAAAATGATAGTACGGACCCAAGAAATATTCACTTTCATTGAGAAGCTAATGCCATATCTTCTTTCAAGAATCCAGTGTTGAGTTCTTCTGCAATAATGAAAGAAAACAATAAAGATACTGAGACCAGAAACCTTAGATCATCTTTTTGAAGAGATGGTGGAACACGTATGATATGTTAAGAACTGTACGGCATCCTTATATGTTCAGTTAGAGTTATCGTGTAAGCGTTCAGTGACTCATTTCTGAATTCCTTTGAGATCATTTCAGACTGAAGGCCTTTAAAAGTTTTTTTTTCACAAAGTAAACAGCTTTGGCATTAATGGAACTTTATTATTCTCATTAGAATATGCTCTTTTATGTTACTTACATGAAGGATGGATGTTGGCCATTAATTACATAAATTGCATCTGTTCCGTTAATATCTCACCTCTGGAGCACCAACTTTTCTGGGTATATGTTCGTGCGTGCTTCCTTTTGCTTGTGTAAATCTCATGTGACCTTTGCCAGAGGTTAAACATCTAACAACTGAAAACAGTTTCTTCATGTCCCTCAAACTTGCTCTTAAAACAATGTTGGCATAAGGATTTGATTTATTATAAATATAACCCAACCATGTATCAATGGTGCAATTGTTTTGAATGTGTTTGGAATATTTTGTGGTAAATTCTTTACCTTTTTATCTGGGACTTGGTTTTTTGGTGTACTTCAGCTGGTTATAAAAAAATCTTAACTCTTGGGTATTGAGAGGGTTGGTTCTAAAAGGTAATTTCTTTGGCCAGATTATTTGATGGAATAATAATTTAATTATAGAAATATTTGGGGAAAGGGTAGAGTCAATAATGAAGAATTGGGAAGCTTTTTTTTTTTTTTAATGAAAAAAGATTTCACTTTCAGTGTTGTATTTGCATCTCATTTTCCTGATAGATTTCTGTTTTGGTTTTCTGCTGACAGGTCACATTTAGGGCAGGCAAAACATAAGGGATATAGCCCTCCTGAGAGTAGAAAATCTAATTCTAAGGCACCCAAAGTGCAGTCTAATACTACTTCTGAACTGTCAAGGGGACACCTTTCTAAAAGGTAAATCTTCACATTGCTTATACATTTTTCAAGGCAGAATTATTTGCATTTGAATCATTGCATAATATTAAAACGTACCAGGTTATGCCAAAATGTTGCGATACATGTTTTCATTATTATCCGGGTATAACTTTTAGGATTAATAGTGAATCACCTCTGCAGTGATGTCAGTGCAACATACCCCAGATAGTGCTTTATCCTCCTTGATTAGAGAGCTGCGAGTTTCTCCTTTTGCCTAACAAACCATTATAGGCATCTGAAATGCCATTTTAAATCCAGTATTTCTTAGTTTTTTTATTGTCAGAGCCACAGATCAGTGATGTCTTAAGATCTAATTGATAGGAGTCTTTGGAAAGGAATGTGACTGTAAATATTTGATACTACAATATAAAACTTTCTAATCTTCAATTTGAAAGTGTATATGTTAATGCTTATTTATTTTAAGCTTTGACAAAGAAGTTGTGTTTGTAAATAGAGTATCGGTATTCTAGTTTCAACTGGTTCTGAACTACTAAGTAAGCATTCTTTTTCTTGTAATCCTAATTCTTGTTTTATGATTAGGGGAGTTAGTGTCAGTAATCTTTGGGCTAAAGAATTAGCCTGATCTTCTAATATTTTACCATCCAAAGTGTCACTCTCCCCCCACCCCCACCCCTTTTTTATCCCTCAATTTTGAACCGTTTGCGAGCCTATGTTTATTTAGTTACTGGACTTACCAGGAAATTTTTTTCACTTAAAAAAATCTTACTTCCACAGATTTGAGAAGTTAATAAATAAGTATTATACGACAGGTTTAACGATGGCAGGCTGATATTAACTCTTGTTTTATCTAACCTCTTAGAAGCTGCAGTTCATCATCTGCTGTCATAGTCCCACAACCAGAGGATCCAGACAGAGCCAATACTTCAGAAAGGCAGAAAACGGGGCAGGTGCCTAAGAAAGACAGTTCTCGAGGAGTGAAACGCAGTGCTAGTCCAGACTACAACAGGACCAGTTCTCCTAACTCTGCAAAGAAACCCAGAGCACTTCAGCATACTGAATCTCCCTCAGAAACAAGTAAGCCACACAGTAAGTCAAAGAAGAGACATTTAGACCAGGAGCAACAACTGAAATCTGCACAGTCTCCATCAACAAGCAAGGCTCATACCAGGAAGAGTGGGGCCACTGCTAGTTCACGGAGTCAGAAAAGAAAGAGGACAGAGAGTTCTTGTATAAAGAGTGGTTCTGTGTCGGAAGCAACTGGTGCCGAAGAGAGATCTGCAAAACCTACCAAGCTGGCTTCAAAATCGGCCGCCTCAGCCAAAGCTGGGTGTAGCACCATCACCGATTCTTCTTCTGCTGCCTCTACTTCCTCCTCATCTTCTGCTGTAGCCTCGGCCTCCTCTACTGTTCCACCAGGTGCCAGGGTGAAACAAGGAAAAGACCAGAACAAGGCCAGACGTTCCCGTTCAGCATCCAGTCCCAGTCCAAGAAGAAGTAGCAGGGAAAAGGAACAGAGTAAAACTGGTGGCTCTTCAAAATTTGATTGGGCTGCTCGTTTCAGCCCTAAAGTTAGCCTTCCTAAAACAAAACTGTCTCTTCCAGGGTCTTCTAAGTCAGAGACATCAAAACCTGGACCTTCTGGATTACAGGCCAAATTAGCAAGTAAGTTTACTCGAAAGATTTTTGTTTTTTTTTAATTAAAGAAAATTTCTCTGGGTTTGTCAAGAGGGATCAGGTTTTCAAGGTAGTCAGTCTGAGGCAGTTTTAGATTTATTACTGTACCTGTATCTGTACACAAAGTGTATAATAATTGATACACCACATTTAGTTTTATGGAGATGGATAAGGAATGCTCCCGCCTTATTACTAAATTGTCATGTTTTAGTATCTTTATCTTTGCAGCATTTGCTACTTCTTTTCTTTTTTCTTTTTTTTTTTTTTTTTTGGTACGCGGGCCTCTCAGTGTTGCGGCCTTTCCTGTTGCGGAGCGCAGGCTCAGCGGCCATGGCTCACGGGGCCAGCCGCTCCGCAGTATGTGGGATCTTCCCAGACAGGGGCACGAACCCGCGTCCCCCTGCATCGGCAGGTGGACTCTCAACCACTGCGCCACCAGGAAAGCCCGCCACTTATTTTCTAATGTCAGAGTAGGACAGCAAGTTGGTTTTTCTCCTATAACCAGAAACAAAACTGTTCTAGTTATGAGTTGGTCATGACCACAGTTGGAGATCAAATACTCTTTTTTGGTATTGTACATTTTTTGTTTTTTTAAATAAATTTATTTATTTATTTATTTAGGGCTGCTTTGGGTCTCTTCATTGCTCTGCGCGGGTTTTCTCTAGTTGCAGCGAGCGGGAGCTACTCTTCATTGCGGTGCGCAGGTTTCTCATTGCAGTGGCTTCTCGTTACGGAATACAAGCTCTAGGCGCGCAGGCTTCAGTAGTTGTAGCACGTGGGCTCAGTAGTTGTGGTTCGCTGGCTCTAGAGCGCAGGCTCAGTAATTGTGGCGCACGGGCGTAGTTGCTCCGTGGCATGTGGGATCTTCCCAGACCAGGGCTCAGACACGTGTCCCCTGCATTGGCAGGTGCTTTCTTAACCACTTTGGCACCAGGGATTCTAACACTGTGTGTGAGACCACTGTTCCACACATTCTTGATGTGTGGAAATCCTGAGCTAAGTTATTAGAATAAATGTACCCTAGTATTAATTAAACTTTATTCACATGTAATATTTTATGGCCTTTAAGGAGCTTAGACTAAAGATGAATACCTCTTACGTTCATTGCGCTGGGCTCTGGGTCCTAGGTAAATGGGAAAGAAATTGCCTTCTTGAAGCGTATAGTGGAGCAGAAAGAACTAATGTTTGAGAATAATACATTCAAGCAAAGAAACAAACAGTAGATAAGGCATCCTGAGGCACTTTTCTCCCTCTTTTTTCCAAAAAAGACTTCTTCAGGAAGCCAAACGTTAACTTCATTAGAACTGATAAAAAATCGTGGTGACCCTCTTCAATTACATGACTACTGTAATGATGAAGTGCATTTTTTTTCTATTTTGAGAAATCTAAATGATGCACATAACAGAGAACAAAACAGCACTTCCTATGGTTTTCAGAGCATTTAATTTTTGTAATACTTAACCAAGAAGCTTGTTTTTGACCATCTTTTCTCCTTTTGAGCCCACAAAGAAAATTTCAGGTCCACATTTTGATAGGGCTAGAATGTTTTTTGGTCTTTGGAAGACTTTATATAGTGTCTACTAGTATTCTTGTGAAAGTTTAATACTGAACCAGCCTAACCTAGTGTTGAATCAGAGCTGTTAGCTCTGTTTAGTTTAATTCTACAATCTATAAACTATTTTCAGTTGGTTCAATATTAGCAACATTTTGACAAGAATACTAGTAGACATTATTGTAAAATTTTGTTTAACCTGTATCATAGGGTGATTGTGAAGGTAACATCTCTTTCTCTTAAATTATAGAATTTGTTCTATTTGTTATTTTAAATATGCAGTATATCTGTATAAAATCTTTTGAATGTGAATATAAATATCGGATGAAGATGAAGATTGGTATCCCGAAGTCAAAAGGAAGTAAAAGGTTGGGTAAAAAGGGACACAGCCGTTTGTCCATCGGTCCAGACAAGGTTTTCTTGACAGTTGGAGTTATTTATCTCTGCTTTTATACCTCTTCCTCTGTCTACTTTTAAGTGCATCTGTATTTGCGTGCTTGTGTGTCTCCATTGTGTGTAGTAGCTGTGTGATATCCACAGTCAGTGGCCCAGGTTGAGTTTACAGCATGGTCCAAGGGATTCACTCTAACCCTTCCAGCCTACCTCATTTGAAGAGCTCATCTCTTTCAATTCTTATTTCTAGGAGGGTCCTGGCACAGGTGAGAGCAGATTGCTCTTTTTTTTTTTAATTTATGTATCTTATTTACTTATTTTTGGCTGCATTGGGTCTTTGTTGCTGTGCACGGGCTTTCTCTAGTTGCGGTGAGTGGGAGCTACTCTTCGTTGTGGTGTGCAGGCTTCTCATCGCGGTGGCCTCTCTTATTTGTGGAGCACGGGCTCTAGGCACACGGGCTTCAGTAGTTGTGGCACACGGGCTCAGTAGTTGTGGCTTGCGGGCTCTAGAGCGCAGGTTCAGTAGTTGTGGCACACGGGCTTAGTTGCTCTGCAGCATGTGGGATCTTCCCGGACCAAGGCTTGAACCCGTGTCCCCTGCATTGGCAGGCAAACTGTTAACCACTGTGCCACCAGGGAAGCCCTGAGCAGATTGTTCTCGAGTGTTGTGTCCTTAACTCTTCTCAGAGACCAGCTTTCTTTTTGTACATGTCAGTTAGTGCAATCTTTAAAAGAAAACCTGACCCTACCAGTGGCCGATCAGCGGGGTTTTCTTGGTTGTGAGGTTGCTCTCAAACAGGAAGCCCCGAGGGTTTTGATGCTGCCCCTGTGCCGTAATAAAACCAGTGCAGATATGCGCACTTCATAGTTGCTTTTCCTGCTTTCACAAAATCTGTGCGTTCTGTGGTCACTAATATCACTTTCCCATTTTCATTGCCTCTACCCTAGTTCTAAGCTCTAATTGTAGCCTAAGCTGTTGAAGCAAGAGAAGGGAACCAGCATTTGTTTCACATCTAAAAGTGCCACGTATTTTACATAGGCAGTAACATTTACTTTTCCAAAAAATTGGTGCTTGATGATAGTTATTAAGGAAATTTATTCCAAGGAGGTGAAATAACTTGCCAGAGTAACATATCTCATAAGTGACAGTTAGGATTTGAAGATGGGGTGGGTATGTGTGACTTTGAAGCCTTTGTTTTCTTTGCTATGTCACTTATTTTTCATCCATGTTAGTTGTTTGTGTTTTATTGTTGCAGTCTATTTGGGTCATTAAGAGATGTTAAGACCCCAGAGGAGATGAACTTTTATTTGATCCTTCTTTACTGGTATTGATTCATCTTTAGGGGTGAATACTGTGTGAACCCAGGGGTTCATATTATACCATTAACTGTGTGTTTGCTTCTTTATACAAATAAGTGAAAAACATTTCAAAACAAAATAATAGCAAATACTTAAAGTGCTTACAAGTGCCTGACAACTTGTAAATAGTTGACATGGATCATCTCATTTACTCCTCATCAGCCCTGTGTGGCAGGTACTGTTATTCACTTCTTACAGGTAAAGAAACTCAGGGTCATTGAGGTCAGGTTACCTGTCCAAGGTCACAGAACTAAGAAGTGACAGAGCCAAGAGTCAAACCCAGGCCATGTGATTCCAGAAATTAGTTGTGAGAATAGGGTGCAGAGGATTGAGTAGATTGGGTGAGCTAAATCCAGGCAGGCTTCCTGGAGTCACACAGGGCAGGGTGAATTTTAGGTATGATTAAATAGGTCACTTTAGGAAAGAGTTTATGTAAGGAGGAGTACTGCAAGAGGATTGGCAGTACTTGGTAATTTTATTTAAGAATATAGAGGCAAAATGAAGTATCTTAGAGGAATCCCTGGGCTTCAAGTAATGGTATTTTGGGGAGAGAGAGCTCTTAATTTAGAGCTAAAAATCCTAGATTTGAATCCTAGTTCTGCCATTTTATCAGCTGGTGGCTACGAGAAAGTTGGCAACCTTTTCGTTGTAAAATGGGCACAGTAGCTATTTGAGGAATGAATATGTGAGGAGCCTGAGCACAGCGCCGATAGTACATAGGATGCACCGCGAAATTTAGGGTGCACAGCTGAAATTGAGTATCTTAGGACAGAGCATTCAGGAGCATCGTTTTGAAGATGAAGGATTGATATAAATCCTAGCTATTGATCAGTTTAACATACTGTCTTTAGATTTGGAAGAGCCTGATTTAAAGTTCTGTTGTCTTCTGGTAGTTTTGTGGGGTTGGGCAAATCATTGAACTACAATTATGATAGCAACCTAATCCCTGATCTCTGCAGAATGATAATATTCATTCTTGTGAAGCATAAATGAAAGAATGTATGTGAAAACAACTTTGTAAAATTAAAATACCATATAAACATAAAATGTGAATTGAGAACTGTTGCGATAGATTTGAAGAGCTTTTGTATGCATTAGGAATTAGTTTGATTTTTTTTTTTAATTTAACCTTAATCTGGGGGCAGAATTAGATTCAGTGGTTACAGTCCATTCAGTGGGTTAGCAACTCTGGGTAAAAAAATATGTCAGTTAACTAAAAAATGGAGTGGACATTTTGTGAGATAGAAAGCATTCCAAATTGGGTAGGTTGTTTTCTTCAACTTTTAGGACTCAGTGAACCTGTTAATTAGAAGGTGATATGTCTCCTCAGGTATAGGCTCATTCTAAGATACGATTGGTCAGTAAAACTTCCTGGTAAAGGAAGTTTTTTTCAAATTGTAGGAATAACAGTACTTACATGATGCTTTGTGAAAACCCATTTCCCCATGGTCAGATATCACTCAAGGAGATTCAGGATATGCTTTAGTATTTGAAAGCTGTGAGAATTCTTACGGTCACTTCTGTTTAACCCATTATTTTATAAATCTGTTTGACCACCTGTTACCTTGGGAGACAGCAGTGGTCCATGGAACACGCTTTGGGAAATGACACATTTAATCGGGTCACTGAAGCAGGAAGACCTTTCCTGGTGTGCTGATTTGGCATCTGTTGAACAAGTTTCTGGCGAGGAACTAGGGCTGGCAGGAGAACTAGAGAAACAGCTCTTTGTGGTGGGCTACCGGAAGACTGTGGCTTGCCAACTGCAGCTGGTCAAGATAGCTGTGGGACAAAGGTCACCTTGTGTCAGTTGGTAAAAGTTTATAAATTTTTTGCTGCATTGGGTCTTCGTTGCTGCGTGCAGGCTTTCTCTAGTTGCAGTGAGCAGGGGCTACTCTTCATTGCGGTGCATGGGCTTCTCATTGTGGTGACTTCTCTTGTTGCAGAGCAGGTGCTCTAGGTGCGCTGGCTTCAGTAGTTGTGGCACGTGGGCTCAGTAGTTGTGGCTCGCGGGCTCTAGAGCGCAGGCTCAGTAGTTGTGGCGCATGGGCTTAGTTGTTCGCGGCATGTGGGATCTTCCCGGACCAGGGCTCAAACCCATGTCCCCCTGCATTGGCAGGCGGATTCTTAACCACTGTGCCACCAGGGAAGCCCAATTGGGTTTTGAGAATACCCCAGAAAGGATAGTGTTATATGACAATTTTTAATCTGCATTTGGAAATTATTCTTGCTTTGCGTTGTTTAATCTTAGCAAACAGTCTTAACAAATTTATGTAGCATGTAAAACCAGTGGGGCAGTGTAATGATACAAATGATTTTTTAAAATATTCAGTGATATTTTGATGTAATATTTAAAAATATTCTTATAATATTCTGCTAATCTATCTTCTCTTTAGGCTAATTTTGAAGTAATTTGACTATTTCAAAGTATGTACTGTCTTAATGGTAGAAGGTGATGGATGGCATAGACATGTAAGAAACAGTTTGTGATCAGAATCTGCGATTAATTATGGAATGTATTTATAGAAAAATTTAAAGGTGTTATGTTTCCAGTTCGATATGTCTATTTGTAGGTCCAGTTCACTTTCCATTATTTAAAGTAGACATCATGTGCACATTATTAATAACATAGTCAGCAGTAGTTACCAGCTCATTTTCAGCTTGAGTTTCATACTCTTCTGTGACTTGCGTGCAGCCTGTAGCCATTATTAGAACTAGAAAAGAACCAGGCAGATGCCGAATTCTGGGAAGGTAATTCTGCTAAGAGACATGGTACTTTGTGCCTCTAGCACGGAGAGAGGAAAGAAGAATGAGTCAAGCAGGACAGAATAATTTAAAAGTAAACTCTTGGTTTTACCTAGTTGGGTCTTAGAGGGCCATACCCGCTGAGTTTTTAAAAATTGAATTATCTTTTAGCCTGGTGATGTATTGGGTGAGGAGCTTAAAGGAAAAAGGATTGAGTGTTAAGAGTTTTCTGTATTATAAAGCAACTGTTAAAATAATTTAGTACTTAAAACTTTTATAGTACTAATCTGTAACCACATATTACCAATAGTAATTTACCAAAAATGAGTTGCCAGATTTTTTAAAAAGGAATATTAAATGGAAACAAATATTATTGACCTCTTTACGGCTTGGCTTTGTTTTATACTGTGAATTTTAAACAACCGTACCAGGTCAGAGTAAGAATTAATTCAGCCAAATTACATTTTACTAAACTTATATTTCAGTTAAATGAAAATTGCTTTTTCTTACTCATGCCTCTGTGTTCTATAATATTTTGATACTTCTGATTATAAAGTGTTATCAAAAATGAAAAATCCAGAAAATGTTAAAACGTACAAAGAAGAAAAAATAATAACTTAATCCCATCCCTAAGGGCTGTCTCTTTCTTCCTGTGTGTATCCTGCTAAAAATTTTCCTTCATATTAATCAATACTTAATGTGTAGTTTAAAGTCAAGTGATATAAGATTTATTATTAAAAAATAGCAGGCTTCCTGCCACATTGCCTTTCCGCATAGCCAGTCATTTTGGTATTTACTTCCGTATCTATAATGTGAGACGTATGTGCTCATATGTCTATTTGTTGAAGTTTTTCACTTAGAGCACTACTGTGTGGCCTATATGGGAGATTTACCACACCTATTCACCCACCAAACGCATACTGTACATGCTTCACATTTTTCCAGTCATGATCGTTGCTCAGTTAACACTGAGTCTGTAGGAACTTTTCTTTTCTTACAACTTTTTTTTTTTTTTTTTTTTTTACTGAGCTTAATAATTATTTTGTTGTTTTCCTTTTCTTTGACTCCGTCACTCAACTCCAAACTCATTATGCATTGTCTAAATCTTTTCTCAAGCTGTCTACATGGATTTGTTTCATTTTCCTGAAGAAAGGAGGCCTCTGGATGGCTGCCCTTTTTATGCCTGGTTACATTGCTTTTAGCTTCAGGTATTTCTTTAGTCTTCTATTTAGTTTCCTGCTTCTAGATCCTGCATCTTCTTTCTTGATTTACTGTTTTGTTTTGGTGAACATGTCTTCCACTTGCTTTCTAAGAAAAAGTACATATGAGATTTTTTTAAGTTTTTTGTTTTTTCAGGTTTTGAATGTGAAAATCTACAACCTTGATACTTATTTGACAGACTGATTGAAAATACAGTTCTGGGTTGGAAATTATTCTCCATCAGAATTTTGAAGAATTATGTTATTTAGATTTCAGTACTGCAAGCATTCTGATTCCTGATCTGTATATATAACCTGTTTTTCTGGAAACTTACAGATCTTTGCCTCAGTTATTTAGAAATGTCGTGACATAGGCATAGCTGTGCATTTGTTTCATTCCTTGTTAGGGTGATCTGAAGTCCTGGTTTCCCGTGGATTTGGGGCGTTCCCCAAGACCAACTTTTAGCCTTAAAACTACGAGAATCCCATGCAAACCAGGACAGTTGGTCACCCGATCTTTGCTTCTTTTCTCTTTCTGGATCACCTATTATTTTGGGTAATTGTCCTTTTGGAAGGTTCTGGTCTTATCTTTTTGTTTTTGCTTTCCTTTTTTGTTCTACTTTCTGGTAGATTTCTGCAGCTTCTTCCAACCTTTGTATTGATTTTTTATTTCATGTTCGCTATCTTTGTTTTTCTTTTCAAGAGGTTATTTTGTTCTCATTTCCTTTTTTTTTTTAAAAAAAAGGTTTCCTTCCCCCTGCTCTTTTTCTTTCTTTAATTGAAGTATAGTTGATTTACAATATTGTGTTAGTTTCAGGTGTACAGCATAGTGATTCCTTTTTTTTGCAGGTTATATTACTTTATGGGTTATTACAAGGTATTGGATATAATTCCCTGTGCTATGCAGTAAGTCCTTGTTGCTTATGTATTTTATATGTAGTAGTCTATATCTGTCAATCTCATACCTGTAATCTGTAATTTTGCCCCCCCTCCCACTGCCACTGTAACCACAAGTTTGTTTTTTATGTCTGTGAGTCTGTTTCTGTTTTGTATATACATTTATTTGTGTTATTTTTTAGTTCTGCATATAAGCGATATATTGTATTTGTCTTTCTCTATCTGACTTATGTCACTAAGCATAATATTCTCTAGGTCCATCCATGTTGCTGCAAATGGCAATAGTTCATTTTTTATGGCTAAGTAATATTCCATTGTGTGTGTGTGTGTATTAATTATACACACACACACACACACCACATCTTCTTAATCTAGTCATTTATTGCCAGGCACTTGGGTTGCTTCCATGTCTTGGATATTGTGAATAGTCCTGCCCTGAATATTGTTTTTAATTATAGATGCATATTCCCCCCCTCCCCATTAAGAGCGAGTTTTCTTTTCTTACAGAGTCCTCTTACGTAATTTTTTTGGGGGGGGGGTGTTTACTCTGGTTTTGGCTTTCATACTAGGAACTTTCCTCAAATTAAGGTAATTCCTGGGTGTCTCCTCATACTCAAGAGTAGGGGAACCAAAAATCTAACTTGCAAGCTCTGAGCACATGGATGAGACTTGACTGAGATTCACTATCTAATGAACTAATTGGGCTATGATCATTTTCAGATCTTTCTTCTTTGGCTGGTAAAATTCCACAGGGAAGATTCTTTCAGACTCCTGCCTGGAGGTGAAAGCCTAACTGCCAGAGTTCTGGGGACTAAATGGGAGGAGAGGCCTAGGAAAGAGGCCATATGTCATCCAGTTTGTCTGTATATATTTGATCCTCCCCCCTCTCATTTTTGGTATGATGCACCTATTTGCAACTGTGTACTTTAATGGAGGATTTCTTTATTTTGTACTTTCTAAGGAATAAAGGTTTTATGTTTACCTGCCTCAGGAGAGGGACATTTACCCAGCTGTACAAGTTGGGGAGGGAATCTGGGGATCTGACTGCTTCATAAATAGCCTATGGAGGCAATCCTCAGTTTAAACTCTGAGGTCGTCCCAGAAGTACCTGGTGTCATCAATTCTTAAGCCTTTGTGGGATTCTGAGTGTCAATCTAATTGGTAATTTATCTCAGTTTTCTACCTTCAGTCTTCTGGTCTTCCCAGTGTATTTAGCACTGGAGTTACTGCTTTTTCATCTTCTAAAATTGTGTCGTGTTGTGATGGTTGTCTCTTCCATTCTTCCCATCCTTGTGAATTTATGCCTCAGATTCTTTTAATGCTATTTTAGTGGAGTTTCACTAGAGGACAGAGTGAATGCATGTGGGTCATTCTTTTGTCTTTACCCAGAGGCAGACACTTTTCTATGTATATGCACATATTTTTTTCAAAAGTAGGAGCTCACTCTGCATGACAGTAGGCGTTGCTTTTTGAGTGCCTATTATAAGCCAGGCTCCATACTAGACAGTTGACATACATTAAATTTCATTATGATCACAGAAATTAAATTTCATTATGATCTAGTATCCATGTTTTAGGTATGAAGAAACCAAAGTGCTTTATCTGCCTAAATGATTTTAACTGACATTTTTCCTTTCAAAAAATAAGCTATAAATCATGTCATTTTTTCTTTTATGGCTGTGTTGGGGTCTTCACTGCTGTGCGTGGGCTTTCTCTAGTTGCAGGGAGCAGGGGCTACTCTTCGTTGCGGTGCGCGGGCCTCTCATTGCAGTGGCTTCTCATGTTGTGGAGCACGGGCTCCAGGCGCACGGGCTTCAGTAGTTGTGGCATGCGGGCTCAGTAGTTGTGGCTCACGGGCTCTAGAGCGCAGGCTCAGTAGTTCTGGCGCACGGGCTTAGTTGCTCTGCGGCATGTGGAATCTTCCCGGACCAGGGATCAAACTCGTGTCCCCTGCATTTGCAGGCAGGTTCTTAACCACTGCGCCACCAGGGAAGTCCAATCATGTCTTTTTAATAACTGTATATGGATGTACCTCTTAGCCCATTGCCAACTAAGAGGCATTTACATTGTTCTTCTAAATTTTTTAATTGACTATAGCTTTGTAATTCATTATTTTCTTGTAGGATATAAGATAAGAAACTTAACATTGGTTATGTTTCTTTTAAATATTGATGTATATTTTAAATTCCCCCTAGAAATATATGAATTTATATTCTCACTAGTAGTGTAAACATGCCAATTTGGGGACTTCCCTGGTGGCACAGTGGTTAAGAATCCACCTGCCAATGCAGGGGACATGGGTTTGAGCCCTGGTCCCGGAAGATCCCACATGGCACGGAGCAGCTAAGCCCGTGCGCCACAACTACTGAGCCTGTGCTCTAGAGCCCGCGAGCCACGACTACTGAAGCCTGCACGCCTAAAGCCCGTGCACAGGAATGAAGAGTAGCCCCTGCTCACGGCAGGTAGAGAAAGCCCGTGCGCAGCAACAAAGACCCAATGCAGCCATAAATAAATAAATAAATAAATAATTTAAAAATGCCCATTTGTTCACATCCTCATTAACTAACACTGTGTTCCTGCAGTTTTTATTACCATACTGATGTTTATTTAACCATTCCTTATTATTGGACATTTAGTTCTTTTCCAGTTTCTCATTATTATAGTGGTTAGATGAATATATTTGCACGTTTCTAAGTTTTTAATTCATATTGCCAAATCAATGAACGAAATTGCTGTGCATTTACTAGGAAATAAAAATTTGGCTTAGGAAATTCCATTTGGATTTTAGCTCACTGTCATCTGCACAACTTTTATTGTTACTGATTTTAAAATAAACATCTATGATCCCTTTTATATGATAGGTTACTTTTCATTTTGTGAATTTATTTTAGAAAAGCAGCCTTTGATAGAGATGCATGTACTTGAACATAGATGCACAACAATATCAAGATACACCAGGTTCTCATGGTTCTTCAGGGGCTGGAGGAATTGAGTTAGCCACTGAAAATACACCCATCATTAATTAATTCTCTTTATGGGGCCCAGTTTTTCCTGTAGCAAAGCAATCCAGTTACATGATTCTAAATTGAACTCCTCATGTGTGGTAATAGTCCTGTTATTTGGTGCTTTTTTTTCTTTTATGAAGGAAAAAGGAGTGGTTCTGAAAACCCATTGAAACAGATTTTATATGTAAATGGATCTTTAAAGTAGTTACTTGAAGGCTCTTTTTACTTTTTATTTTTAACATTTTTAAAAAAATTAATTAATTTACTTTTTGGCTGCATTAGGTCTTCGTTGCGGTGCGCGGGCTTCTCATTGCGGTGGCTTCTCTTATTGCAGATCATGGGCTCTAGGCATGCGGGCTTCAGTTGTTGTGGCCCGCGGGCTCAGTAGATGCGGCCCTCGAGCTTTAGAGCACAGGGTCAGTAGTTGTGGTGCATGGGCTTAGTTGCTCCGCAGCATGTGGGATCTTCCTGGACCAGGGCTCGAACCCATGTCCCCTTCATTGACAGGCGGATTGTTAACCACTGTGCCGCCAGGGAAGTCTGCTCTTTTTAATATTAAACAAATAGGGGATTTGTGTTTAAAAGATCAGTCTAGTCATCTTTTGATATCTATAAATGTAAATGAATTGTAGTGATTTTTCTAGATATCTACCCTTGTTTAAGGTATTAGCTTGTGTTCCTTATTCATAAGTTTGTCTACTCCATTTTAAAATGGAATGTATTTACTCTCTATAGGAATATGCCAAAAACTGTAAGTAAAAAAAAAAAAAAAAAAAAATCAAGATACGTAATATTGTAGAAAAATTAGTACTGAAACTTTTTTTTTTTAAATGTCGGTTCATTGGTTTGTTTATTTATTTATTTTTGGCTGTGTTGGTCCCCGTTTCTGTGCGAGGGCTTTCTCCAGTTGTGGCAAGCGGGGGCTACTCTTCATCGCGGTGTGCAGGCCTCTCACTATCGTGGCCTCTCTTGTTGCAGAGCGCAGGCCCAGTAGTTGTGGCTCACGGGCCTAGTTGCTCCGCGGCATGTGGGATCTTCCCAGACCAGGGCTCGAATCCGTGTCCCCTGCATCGGCAGGCAGATTCTCAACCACCGCGCCACCAGGGAAGCCCTGAAACTTTTTTTATTACTAAGATATTGTTTAGCTTAGATCTTGTTTGGTTTTTGATTTTTCTTTTTCCAAACAAAGAGATTTTGTTTTGGAGAGGTTTTTGGGGGGGGGGGGGAGGGGTTGGTGAGGGACTGTTTTTTTCCCCTAAACTTCAGGCAAGTCCTTATACTTTTCTTCCTATTTCTCCTGAAAGTCCAGGTCAATAAACGTTTTCTGTAAAGACCCATATAGTAAATATTTTAGGGTCTACTGACCACATACAGCCTTTGTCACATATTCTTATTTTATTACAACTCTCTAAAAATATAAAAAGCATTCTTAGCTAGTGAGCTGTACAGAAACAGGCTACCAGCAGGATTTGGTCCATACCTACTCTAGACTACAAATTATAATACAGTAATGACTTATAATCAGAAGATTTGGGGTTATATGTGATGCATATTCAATTAAAATTAAATGGAAGTCAGCTCACATGACTGGTAAAGCCAAGAGGTTGTCTAGCTTCAGGCTTGGCTGGATCCAGGAGCTCAAATGAAGATGGTCCTGTCAGTCCCAAGTCTGTGACTTATGACACCCTCATTCCCCCTCTTTCCCCAAAACACTGTCCAATCATTTATATTTCTATACGAAAGTCTCTTATATCCTCGGGTCATATGCCTGTCCTTAAATGATTTAGTATGGTGAGGGGGAGGGGATAGTGGTGGAGGAGTTGTAATTGTAGATGATGAAAATACAACAGTTTGAGTCTCACTCATATAGTGGGAGTGTATTGTGGATGACAGTTCCATCAGTACCACATGGAGAAGGGTTAGGAGATAGCTCTGCAAAGAATTTTTAAAAGAAAAAGGCAGGTGCTCAGAAAAAGGGCTGCTAGATAATATACAGTAGATGTCTGTTTGATCATCTTTTACTGTCACTTTAAAATGATTATATAAGTTGCAGAATAAAAGTGTTCATTTATTTGAATGGAGTCATTATTCACTGAATAAAGATGTTAGGTCAGTCTCCCGCTCCTCCTCTGCTTGATTTTCAAACAACCTTATGAAATACATTGACATTCATGTTTACTCTTGTACAGCAGAAGGAATCTTTCAGGAAATTGGGAAGTTTAATTATTGCATTGCTAGAATATTTTATTATTGAGAGGAGTGCTATATTTTCATTATAGAACTGTGTAGTAGGTTCGATTATATGTGTATATCATGTCAAAGATTAGCATACCTGTAACAGATCATGTGAGAATTAAAAATAGAATGAAAGCTGATAGTGAATGTGTATTGCCCAGTTGTCTATTGCTACTTTTAAAGTAATTTGACACAGTTAAGAGTGAAAACCGTACCTTTTCCAAGAGAAATACTTTTGTACTGAGATGTTAAGGTAATGAGAAATAGTTTTAATATTTCAAGTCGAAAAGAAAAATCAGTCATAAGTAGAAGGCACCCACGAACATCTTAACTATTTTTACATTAGTAAGGGTCCAGAAAGTAAAATGTCCAAGGCCCTTAATTTGTTGATTCTTTTAAAATGTTGTTATATTTTTAAAAATCCAAGCTTACAGTTGGATATATAAGAGGTTTAATTATTTCACATTTCAAATGTCACACTTTAAAAATGTCACACTTTAAAAAAAGGACTTTTTTTTTTTTTTTTAAGGCTGAAGCCCTGGACTTT
This sequence comes from Phocoena phocoena, assembly GCF_963924675.1. Classification (NCBI taxonomy): domain Eukaryota; kingdom Metazoa; phylum Chordata; class Mammalia; order Artiodactyla; family Phocoenidae; genus Phocoena; species Phocoena phocoena. The sequence continues at coordinate 105,947,590 of NC_089225.1, read as the reverse complement.
GTGTAAATCAGTTTTGCTTAGGAATACTTTTTCAAAAAAAAAAAAAAGAAAAAGAGTAAGACATACCTATATTGTAGAAGACAAATCAATTAGGAATTTTAAGAGAATACTAACTGCTAGTTTCACCTTTATCCAAAGGAATAAAGATTATAGGAATATATTTGTAGGTACAAGTGCACATATTCTTATACCGGTAATACAGTTGATCCTTGAACAATGAGGGGTTAGTCTGCATGTAACTAATAGCTGCCTGTCCTTATCCATGGTTCCTCCACATCCTTGGATTCAACCAGCCACAGACCGTGTAGTACTGTAGTATTTACGGTTTACTGAAAAATACCTGAGTATAAGTGGACCCTGCATTGTTCAAGGGTCAACTGTAATAAGAGCTTTGATACAAGATTTATACCTAACTTTATTACATAAAGGCTTTGTGGATAAGAATATATTAATTTGATCAGTGATATTCTGGTTGCTTCTCAAAGTGGCATCATAAAAATAAAAGATAATGCAGTTTTGCTGCATTACAGAGCCTGGGACAGGGAGATGTGTTTGTGGTATGTGTGTTCCCATGCACAGGTGTTTTAATCGGTTTTCAGTAGGTTGTAGGTTTACACTTTTCCATGTTCCCACCATTTATTAAAATACTCCATATTTGACCAGTAGAATGATAGGAAACATTTCAGTTCTACAAAAATACTCTATTTTTATGCAGAGAGTTTAAAGTTTTCTAAACGAACCAGTAGAGCAAAATTTTAACACCTTGCCAAGTATATTGAAGATGTAGTACTCTCTGTTCTGCTTTAAAATAAGCTTAGAATTGTGTAGTTGTTTGGGTTATGTACTTGTAAGCAAGTCAGTTAATATTTTTGTGTCTGAAAAATGAGAATTATTACAACTTTATATCTGAAAGTGCTTTTGAAAATCTCCATAACCGATCTAAAATTGTGAAATAGGGACTTCCCTGGTGGTCCAGTGGTTAAGACTCCGTGCTGTCCATGCAGGGGGCCTGGGTTCAATCCCTGGTCAGGGAACTAGATCCCACATGCCACAGCTAAGACCCAGAGCAGCCAAATAAATAAATATTAAAGAATAAATAAATAAAATTGTGAAGATAGTATGTGCTAGCATTGCCAGTTTGCCGAATGACCAAAAGAAGGTTAAGCTGTCCTGGTTTTCTAGGAAATGCTTTATCTACCAAGCTGAAGTTTGTGCTTCAGCTTTCCTTTGTCCCAGAATTTATGACCTTTCTATCTTCTAAACATGTTTTAGACTTTTGGAAGAATTTATGTAGTTCTCCTCTAAGGAAGTTTAGAGAACAAAATGTTGGGGGTTCTCTTACTTTATCAGGCTGGATGGAGTTAATGTCAATTAGCCTGAGAGTCGTTTTACATTATGGTTTTGTGATATCAGTTATAAATAGCTTTCTGTTCACTCTTGTTTTGGTTTTTCTCTGCCCTACTTCTCTGTAACTTAGTACAGTTCTTTTAAAGTCTAACACCAAGAATGGATAGAGAGATTGTGGCACATCCACACAAAGGAATACCACTTTGCAATCAAAAGGAATGGACCAATACGTGCAACACCATGAGTTCATCCCCACGACACTGTGATTCCATTTATATGAAACTCCAAAGTAGACAATAGCAGCAGAAAAGAAGACCAGTGATTGCCAGGGACTTGAAGTGTGAGGGGGGGATTAATTGCAAGGACCATAAAGGAACTTTTTAAAGTGATGGAAACGTTCTATGTCTTGATTGTGGTGTTGGTTATATGCGTGAATAAGTTTGTCAAACTCATTGAACCCCGTGCACTTAAAATGAGTACATTTTATCATACGGAAATTACATTTGAATGAAGTTGTTTAAGAGAGAGTTAAACACCAAAGTCTAAAATAGGACATGAGTAGTGAAAGTGTCAAAAAGTATACTGTCACCACAGATTAGCAATAAAGCAGTAGCCCACAATACATTGTTGAATATTATTTTGAATGTCACTAAATAGATGTAAAAATTTGTATTAGTGTCTCTATTACTGTATCATGGTATTTATAGATACTTTAGTATTACATGAACTAAGTAATATTAGTGACAATAATACAAAGGTTTTTAAAGTGCCTAATAAGTGAAAGTACCTTATGTTTTTTTGCAGTTTTAATATAATGTGCACTGATGGCTTTTTCCCTCTAAATTGTACGTTTTTTAGTCCAACTTAGTCACATAATTCAGATAGATAAGTGTAATTTAATATTTTCTGAAATATTATAAAATTTCTAAATTTTTTAAATATTAAAAAATAGTGACATTATTAGCTGAATATATTAAGCTAGCTCCATAATCCGTCTACATGCCATGTCCATCTTTCAGGTGTCTGGGGTGTGTATCCAGCTAGGCAAAGATAAAATAGTATATAGGATGTCAGATACAGCTTTGTGATCACATCAAATAATTCTGGTGACAGCTATATAGAAAATCAACCTTAAAATAAAACTGAAATTTAAGAAACGCTTAGGCCAGTCTTCTTTTGTCACTTTAAGTTTCACTCTTTGATCCTTTTATGCTGGTTTGAAGAGTCTAGATAATCTTTCACAGAAGTTCTTTGGGGTGGGAGGTAGAGGGAGAAGGGCCCAAAAGGTCTGGTTTAGATTTCTAAATGGTAATGCCTGTCTGAACATAGATTTTTGTCCTTATACTTTCTGCTTTGTGTTTAAAGAGTTTTTAATGGCTTGCTTTTCACCTAGCAACTTTCATCATGTATAGTTTAAGTGCAAATTGGATGAACTGAAGTTTTTAAATGAAGAGTCTAAAAGGTCAAGAAGATGTCTAGAATCCTTTTTGCCCCCTCTTTCCCAGAACCTTTAGTGGTGTTTTTAACAAAATCAAGAGTAAGGAATTTCTTATCTTTACACTTTTTAAAGCAGTAAAGTGGAAAAAAATTAAAATTGGAGAAGAAACAAATGATCTGGAGAACTGTTGTTGTACAGTTGGCCTCTGAGAAAGTTACCATCTATTTAAGATGATGCCAGAAGTTCCAGTGGAAGTATGCTCTGTTGACTTTGGAGACCTCTCACTGCTGGGGGTCTGTGTTTAGATAGAGCTCACCACCCAGTGTGTTGTCATGTCATGTATGGTGTAGAGTAACAGTGTTGTTTGGGGGCCGGGGGGCAGTAGACGATGCTCTGATGGCTTCCCCATTGTTCATGAACTAGCAATAAACTTTTCTCAGTTGCTGTAACTTTTCAGAATCCGTTATCCCTATAAAGGTATTTAGTTAGATTCCAGAATAACATGTAAAGTGTGCTTGATTGACTTTCTCCCCCTAATTATACAGTATTCTGTAAATTGGACATTCGAATAACCTTCGGTTCAAATGTATATTTCTTGCCATTGAGTTGGTGAAAGGAAACATTTTGTTCTCTCGTGGCCTTATTGATGAGCCTCATATAAACTAGGTGAAATGGGACAGTGCAAAGAGAATGCAGTAAAGTGCTGAATGAAATACAGTAAAGTCCTGAAATACATAGTATATACAAAAAAAAATCTCTTGGCTTTAGTTAGTGGAGAAGAGTAGTGGAAGAGTAGAGTTGTGATAGGAACTTTTCAAGAGGATGGTTTGAGAGGAGAGGGGCTGTCATTCATGGTGTTGGTTAGCTTGCGTCAGGGTTAGGCCAGAGTGAGAAGATTTCTCCTGAACAGGAATGCCAAGCACCACATGAACTTCCCCAGTATGAGCAGGTGCAGTAAAGTCAAACTATGGAAGTAAACCTGGAGACTGCTAGAGAGGCCGTGGAAGAGACCATGGATTTTTGACCGGATGATGACCTGAAGAATTATTGTCATTTTTAATTTAAGGTAACTGCTCTTTTAAAATGTTTACTTTTGCATTTCACATGTATAGGTTTAAGAAAATCTACCAAGAAGCGCAGCGAATCCCCACCTGCTGAGCTCCCCAGTTTGAGGCGGAGCACACGCCAAAAGACCACGGGCTCCTGTGCTAGTGCCAGGTAATAGTCTGGGCTTTGCCAGTATATGATTAGCTCGTTATCTGTGTTCAGCTTTCAGCAAAACCCTTAATTTTGCAAGTTTTTAAAAATTATTAAAATTTTCTCTTGAATGTTGAGCAAAGAAATTTATTTTAATATAGCTAGTATTGCTGTATATTTTCGTGAATTCTTCCCCAATATTTATTTACCTTTTTTTTTGCTAAGTTTTAATCATGCCTTTTTTGGGCAACACCTTTGTCTTCTACCTTTTCCTCTGCTGTTACATTATTTGCACAGAGTTATTGCCAATAGTTGAAAGTCTGGTTGCTTTCAGAGTTCTAGTCTGCCAAAGAAATCTCTAATGAGCATCTTTATGCAGATTTGGGTTATTTTTAAAGGTAGCTAAATTTCCCAGTAGTGTGATGAATGGATCAGAAGGGATGCCTGTAATATTGTAATGGCTGTAATATTGCCTAATTAGTTTCTAAAAGTGTTGGCACAAGTTATTGAGTTTAATGGGTGAGGGGGAGAGATGTACTTAATTTTCATTTTGTGTTCCAGTACCTCTCCTCACAGAAGAATGTAGGTTTGGTTTGTGTTCTCTCACATCTCCAGTTCCCATTCCTCCTGGTTGCTATTTTGGAGCCCCTTTTCAGAAAATGATCTACCTTTCACATATGATACAGTGTATTATTTCATGTACATTATTAACTGATTCAGAACCTTAGGATAAAGTTAAAAATCTTTTTGTTGGAATTTCATCTCAGATTTTCAGGCTTGGTCAGTTTTGGTCTTGTGCTGGTAATCACAGCTGTATGGGACTTCTCCATCCTTTTACTAGGATGTAGTTTGCTCTTATATGTACTCCGTTCTCTCTACTAAATGTGCCAGAAACCAGTGATGCAGGTGACTGATTTTAGTTTACCTTTTCCCTAGTCTAACTTAGGTCAGTAGAAAGGCTTTAAGCACTTCTTTTTGTTCTTCTCTGAGGTAATCGACTTTATACTCTTGGCCGTGGGTACAGTAGTAACACAAGGAAACAGTATGACTTGTTACCTAATAAGTCATAAGAAATGGACTCTTGCCACTTTAATCTCTACTCTTCCACTTATTTCCTAGTTCTGTCAGGATTGTCTGAAATATCTGGAGTTAGTACACCTGTTTGCCTTTGAAGTTTTTTGGCAGTACTTTTATGAGGACCTCTGAGAAAATTTCTTAGTTCTTTAGGGCTTTTGTCCTGTTTTGGGCCAAACTTTGAATCCAGTTTACCCAAGGTTTATAATCTTAGATATAAACCAAATTCACTGTAGTTGAAAATTAATTTTAAGCTGTATGTGGCGTCAGGTAATCTAGCGTCCTATCTTTCTCTGCAGCATTCTCTCCTTCTCCTCGGGCCCACTGTCTTGATGAACGAGAAGTTACTTACGTGCTACACACAAGCTGTCTAGCCGCCTGCCTGCAGTGCTCTTCATCTCAAACTTTTCTGAATTAGTTGAGATTCCTCTTAAATTTAGTGCTTTCGTTGTCGATCACAGCTGCGGCTTGGTCTCTTTAGACTAACACACCTTGAAGGCAGCAACCAAATGTTCAGCACAGAGTGTGTCACATGGTTGATACAAATTAAATGTTAAATAAATGACTTAATTTGAATCCCACTAATTTATAGCTTGGTAATTGGGGTTTGGAGTGAGCTTTTTTCCCCTGTGAATGAAAGGTTGGCAAAGTAAATCCCTGCTTAGGGAGGAGTTTTAATAATTGAGAGAATAAACTCTTCAAGAACTCTTTGGTGATTCAGAGCTTTCATTTACATGTCACTTATGCCTGGTTCCTTCTTGTTCTTTACTAGGCAACATCTAATTTCACTGTAGTTTACTTTAGTCTAAAACATTTCTTTAGTAGTAGATTTTTGCACTTTCTGAGGTCATTTGGGGAGCTGCCTTTAAACAAAATTAAGTTGTTGTAATTTTGGAAGTCTTCTTTCTCTACCTGATTTGCTTACTGATTTCGCTATTAAAATAGAAAGAAAGTCATCAATAAAATATAATCTGCTTCATGATAAATGACTGATGATTCCTTTTTCCATATCTTACACTATGCCTCAGTCAGAACAAGTGTCTTCCCAGATGTCATCTGTATTTATTTATAAATATTAAATACTCATTTCTTTTATTTTAAAGGCTAGAGCTATTGTCCATTATTAGGATAGTAATTTTTTGATGATTTAAGTAATCCGGGACTTAAGTGATGGGAATTTTTCCCATCTTCTTCTCTCCCCCTGTCCTGCCCCCATTTTCAAGTATCAGTCTGAAAGTCCATATAGTGGTCCACTATTTACCCAGGAATTAGGGATCTATTTTAAATGAATTGAATTGTCTCTGCAGAAGGAATCACTTTTCCATGTAGTTGAAGTGTTTAAAAATCACTTCTGTTTGTAAGGATGACAACAGCTCATAGCAACACAAAAGCTTGTATTGTCAATGTGATATAGCTTGGATGAGTTTTAAATATACAAAGTCTTGGTTGTTACCCATAGTGATTTTCTACAACAATTTTTATGTAAAAAGAAGAAACTAGCTCTGTGTTCCATGCATTGGAGCTTTGTGCTGTGTGGGCATTGCTCCTGGTCACTGGGAGTGCTGCCTATGATGGTATTTTTCTGTTGTAGTCGGCGAGGCTCTGGCCTGGGCAAAAGAGGAGCAGCTGAAGCTCGTCGACAGGAGAAGATGGCAGACCCTGAAGGCAACCAGGAGACAGTGAATTCTTCAGCTGCACGGACGGACGAAACTCCCCAAGGAGCGGCAGGTAGATTGGCACTTCTTAAGCCTAAAAAGCATTTATGTATCTTCCAGATTTATTTGGAGATAGCTTACTTTTTAGGTACACCAAATATAATGGAAGAGAGGAGACAGATACATCTTAAGATGTTAGCCATCACACTTGTTCGCTTTTGTTCCGCTTTATAGATTTGGTGTTTTGATTAGTTGTATTCATTTGTTGTTGTTGCTGTTTAATCTTTTTCCAAATCCAAATTTGTACTAATTACATTCAGAGGCCTTTTAAGAAGCAGTAAGTCCCTTTCTGTTTAAGCTTCTTAAATATTGATCAGTACATATAATAGTTGCCTACTGATTGACTGTAAAACTTTAAATTCATAGTAAAAACGTAAGGATGTGGCTTAAATTGCTTCATACAAGTCTAAATTTTAATTTAGAACGTTGTAGTCCCTAAAAAATAACAAGTATTCAGTTTGAATCTAAGCAGCTTTAAGACTAGTATTCCTGTTCTGGGTTTCTTATTTTTATTCTCCTAGATGTCTTAGCCCAGCAAAAATTAGGCCCCCCGCCCCACCCCAAGTATGTACCCATTTCCAGTGCCAGAAGGCAGCTGACACTCCACGGCTTGATTGTGGCTAACGGGTTTAAACAGTAGCTTGTTATAAGCATTTCTCACCAACACTAAGAACAGATACAAAAATATTATAAGTCATCATTATGAACATATGGGTCTGAGTTGAGTCCCTTAAATCTGGATGATATGTGTAGCTTTAGGCGTAGGCATGTTCTTACTTTTGAACAGAGTTCTTTCATGTATTACTGTTAGTATCAGAATAGGTGCCAGTTTTCTTTAATGCCTATGGTTGGTATATCCTCATTTACCAGGAAGGTTCTGGTTTGCCCACTGCTGTCCATGTTCTGTGCCTTCTGTCTCAGCTTTCTGTCCAGCTTAACATCTTTACCAACTTGTCTTTCCTGGTTTTGTATGATAGATTACATGGCGAACTTACGGCATCTCTTCTGGTGGTGCCTTTTTCCCAGAATAGTTTTTCTGAAGGGTTAAATGGTAGATTTTTGGAAACATACACGGCATTGCACATGCAACTCACTGCAGCTCTGTAGGACACACAGCCTATGCTTCCCAGTGTTTTAATGTTTATTCCAAGTCTGAATATGGAAGTGGAGCAATTCCCATATGGATGACACTTTGAGAGCCAGCTGCTGAGTGTGTTGTTCAAGTGGACTCATTACGGTAATTACAATAGCTAACATTTACAGAGCGTACACTCCATTGCAGACACACTATTGAGCACTTTACATATATTCTCATTTAATATTCAGAACAACCTGCTGAGCTGTGAGGTGCTGTTATCCTCATTTTATAAATGAGAACAACTGAGATGCATAATGGTTAAGCTTGCCAGGGTTACAAACTAGGATGTGTGACTCTCAAATCCAGGTCTTAGAGAAGAGAAGTGCACAGTTATAACAGCTGTGGTGTTCTGCTTCCCTGTGGTTACTCGAGTTTGTTTAATTCATAGGGGTGTAATTGGAGGCCAGAATGAGGGGGTGGTGTGTAAAATTTTGTTCCCTGGTATATTTGCCAAAGAGGATAAAAGCTTCAAGGGATTAGGTTCACGCGATTGCCCTCCGAAAGGCTCGCCCGTGTTTCATTGTCATCCATATTTGAAATCCCATTGTGATCTAGGTGCTTTCTGAGTTTATGTAAAAGATACATGTGCATGTTCACTGGTGTTAGAGCAGCACTAACTTTATTACCTTTTGGAGGCTGGATCCTTTGTACGTACTACAGGGGTTCCTCTGCCAGCCCACTAAAGTGCTTCTGGGGAAGGAGGCAGATTACTTATTACTAGCTTTATATTAAGTTCTTCAGTGTAATGTGCTTTCGTTTCTCAGTATGTAAAACTGGAATTTAAAGAAAAATAAAACCCTCTAAGTTCGTGTAGAGTACAAACTGATGGTGGTAACTTAGAGCGTCTTATGGCAAGTGTCCATTCTCAGACAGTTCTTGTACAGTTGGTATAAGACTCACTTCATCTGAAACATTTATTTTGAAATAATGTTTTTACTAATTTAAAAAGATTAATCTCTTCAGTCTTATGTATGTATTCATTTTTCAGTGTTTCTTTATTTTTAGAGATCATTTCTTCCTGACTTATTTCAGTGGCCTCGTTGATATAAGTGTATTTCTTTTTTCACATGTAGATATTAAAGCATTGCTCCATCTTTGGAATACTTGCTTCTATCACCCTGACTTTGCCAGTGTTGTTGACATTTAGGAAAGTTTGTTGATAATGGTGTCCCTTTGGGTCACTCTGAAGTTTACTGTGATGTGGAGTGCAACCCCTCTAGCTCTTTATAGAAGAAATGTCAGCTCTTGAAGTTGAAAGTTAAGTGTTCCCCACATTGTCCCAAGAGCTGAAGGGTTTCGTTTTAGACTTCATTAGAACTGAGCATCCCTTTATAGTGCTGATAAAGTCTTGCAAATCTTAGTAATACTAAGGTGGGGAATCAAGCAGTCTTCTTCATACCCAGAAATCAATCAAAGTAAGGAAAAATGTTCTGACACCTGCATTTGGCATTGGGAATCTTAATTTCACAAGAAATGAACAGGGTCAGATTGTAAAAAGAAAGCAACTCAGTTTTGTAAATTTTTCTCTCCCTCATTATTTTTGGTTAGTACCACTAAAAATTAGATTGCTACCATATCACCAGATGCCAAGGCCCATATAAGGTGTAATTATATTCCAAACAACCATTCTTCTGGCCTAGCTCAAAAGTTTTCGTGACACTAAAAATGTCTTCCTGTTGCCTCCTATACTTAGGTATTTGGTAAACCCTTAGCAGTTCCTGTCAAGTAAAAGTGAATTCTATCAGCTTTAACTGTGTGTTGGAAACTGCCTTACATGGTGCTGTGAAGATAGGCTGAGACTAGATGGGAGAGATACCAGTTTAAACAAAAAAAAAAGATTGACACCTCTTAAAATCTGGCATTGGATTTTCTCTGTTTGATAGCCTTGCTTTTATATTTGTGTTGGGATGGATTTTGTGTGTGTTGCCCAAGGTTTGATGCCTTGATTGAAGCAACTTTCTCGCTGACTGCTATTAATGGGTTACATTTCCTTACCTGCATGACTTTACAAACAGCCGCTCACAGTAAGCTAGTTTGGTTGATCTAATTTTGTAAAACTTAGAAAAAAGGGAGCTATGGTAAGCAAACGCCTATTAATACTTGCCATCAAAGGGATGGCAGCTGGAAAGGATCTTTTTCCTTGGGTCCAGTAACTGATTTGTGTCAAAATAGGTCCTCGACTTGATTAAAAACCAGAATATCCCTGCTCCTCCTTGTAGTGGGTCTGTGGCTCCCTTAAGGTTGGGACCCTCCCTATAATACTCTTAACAGCTCTTTTAATTCTGTGCTTTTACAAGTTTTACGTCTTGGTTAATGTCTTTGTGTCAGGGCAATTTGAGGTATTTATTATTCATTATGTCAGTTCTTAGAATAATATATTTAAGAAGTCACTTAAGGTTAAACCTTTAAAATTGTAAGTTGTAGATTTGTAGGCTGGTTTAAAGTCAAACTAGTAGAACCTCTGATACGCTTTAAAAAAAAACCAGCATTACCTTAAGTGAACTTGTGATTTTTTTTTTCTTAAAAAATGTGTGGTTCCAGAGTGTGCCTTTGTGGGGGTGGGGAGCAGGAAAGAAAGAAAAACCAACAATTTTGTTTGCCAAAACTTAGTATTTGCTTTCCACATTTTGTAAAAGTTTCAAAGTAAGTTTAAGAGCCACTTGACTAAGTTCAGTCACAATTGGGACCTGATAGCAGGGCTGGTTGGCGTGGTTTCTGTATAGCGCGAAGAAGCAGCGGCACTGAAATCAGGAACGAGTGCTGGAGGGTAAGTGCGAGGCGCTGGTAGGTGCAGCTCGTACGAGTGCGGCCTGCGAAGTCAGACTGCCTGGGCTCACGTCTCACGCCCGTGGTCAGTTGTCCGACCTTGGGCAAGCACTCAAAGACACAAAGCCTTGGTTTCCCCATGTGCGTGGTAGAGCTTGTAATACTTCTCTGTATGGTTGAGAGCAAACACATGGACACGTTCTCCATACAGTCCGCATTTAATGAGTGCTACCTACAAGTAGCCTTATATATATATATAAGTACAGTTGTTATTTCCTTTTTTTCCATGAGAAGTGTGGATTTTGCTAAACTCCATTACTCCTTAATATTAGCATTTCTACTTAGCCTGTTACTCTAAACCACGGGGTTGCCAGCGTTTTCTGTGAAGGGCCAGATAATTGATGTTTTAGGCTTTATGCAGGCTCTGTTGGAACAACTCTGTGGTTGTAGCACAAAAGCAGCCACAGGTATGTAAGTGAATGAGTTTGCGTATGTTTTAACAAAATTTTATTTGCAAAGTGGTGTGCTGGACTGGATTTGGCCCGTGGGCCACAGTTTGCTGATTCCTGTTCTAAACCATACATTTTTCTACAAGTTTTTTAAAAATCCCGGTGAAATGTTAGAATACTTAAATGAGGGGTGAAGAAAAGTATTAAGAAAACAGAGTTGGTGGCTGGTGTATTTACATCTCTTTCTTCAGAAAAACTCTTTACATTCACATACGTGATCCATGTGCCTCTTTTAATAATGACAAAAATATTCTTCCTGCCTTGCATTCTGTCACCATCTGTCAAGTGGACAGGACTTAAGGTATTGTGGATGATGTGGTCATACACAGCTGAGAATCGTCTGTGTACAAAAAATGCTTTAGGACTCAACAGACACTGAGAGGAGGGGACAGTAAAACTGCTAGTTTTATAGGAATATATTTTCATCTCCTGGTCAGATTTATAATATTGTAGAATCAGCCACTATTTACTTAGACTGAATTATCGATCAGGTTAGCATTTTGGGTAGTAGAATCCTTCTGAATCTGAACTCTTCATTCTGCATTTGTTGTGACGTGTTAGTTGCCCTGTCTTTTGTACTTCAGTGTTTTGCAGTCTTCTGTCAGTTGTAATGTGTTTCTTCAATGTTTTGTCCTGGAAATAAGAGAGCGTAATCTTTGCACAGTCTTGAAATGAAAGAAAACACGGCAAACGATCGTATCCAGACTATAGTCCAGGAATAAAGCAGACTGAAGAAGGCACACATCTACATGGAACATTTTCCCCAAATGTCAGTTTTGCTTTTCTGTTTGTGACTAATTGCCCATCTATTAAATATCACAATGGTTTTTTAGCAGTGTTACGTTTATGGACTTTTGGTAGAGGAGTTCAGGATAAGACTCAATTCAGGAACAGTTTCAAAGACAGGAGGAAACTATGAAAACCATGTACGAGTGAAATGCAAAGCTTGTATATTATGCTTGTTTCTAATGTAGTTGAGCCATCTTTTTTCCATAAAACCTACATGATGAAGTCTAGAATAACAGCTGGTGTGCAGTGGGCAGACACGTTTGCCTTTATTCATTGTTGTCTGTAAAACTCTGCTTTTTCTTTTTTAAGATAAACCAGACATAATGAATTTAAATGTTCCTCTCCTAACCCTCACCTTTCCCCCCCCCTCTTCGAAGCCTCTAGTTCTGTTGCAGGGGCTGTGGGCATGACCACTTCTGGGGAGAGTGAATCGGATGATTCCGAGATGGGACGATTGCAAGGTAAAGAGAGTTACTGAGCTTACAAGAAACTCGTCATGGGCTGCCTGTTACTACCATTCATTTGTTGAAGTTAATTCGGATAAGCTCTTAAAAGTATAATGTAGCAGTGCCCATACCTCCAAAAAAAGCTTTCTATGTAGTGGTGATTTGATGATTTGGAATTGGAAGATGATCCGTTTGGCTCTTCATCTTTACTGTTTAACTAGATAAAAATCTTATATAGTATATTTATTTTTTATGTTTAAAATTTTTTTTTCATTATGGTTGCATGTATAGCTAGTAATACATTAAGGGAGATATTGAACAAGGGGTAGCTTAATATGTTGTGCTCTGGTACCTAATGACATATTGCATCTAGTAGGATGCTTGATCAACTGTTTGAAAATGAATGTAGATTGTATACATAAACTCAAGGTATTATAATGTTGTAAGTGCTTTTAAAAAGCAGCTTTATATTATGTATACATTATTTACAAGTACATGGATATGTATTTTTATTATCTTCAGACAGCTGATTTATAGAATAGATCCCCAGTGTGAGGCTTACAAGAAACATTAATGAATCAGTTTCAGATTGCTTTTAAGTTCCTGGAGGAACTTATAGCAATCACTTTTTGACTAGAACTCTTATGAACAGTTTTTCTCACTTTTGGGAACTGAGAAAAATGATTTTTTTTCTATGTTTTTAGAGGATCTCATGATCAGTATCTGACTGGGAAATAATAGAGTGAAATAGCTAAGGTGCTTAACATAACTTCTTCAAAATAAATGTTTACTCTGGGTTTCTCTTGGACCATTTACATAGTCCCTGCTGGCACGGATATTTAATATCTCCATAAAACCTTAAGATGCCCTGGAGTAGACACACGGGTGTTGTAACTTATATTAATTATATTAATACATACAAGTGGTCTTGAAAAGTTTAATGTAACTTAAAGTTCAAAATGGAAAGTAATTGTTTAAGTCAATTATGTGATGAATCCGTTGTTCGAAACTTCTAGATAAGATCAGTTGTATTAACACTTCGACTACTCCTCCTGCCCTTCTTTTTTCCTTAGCTCTCTTAGAGGCCAGGGGTCTTCCTCCTCACCTGTTTGGTCCTCTTGGTCCTCGGATGTCACAACTTTTCCATAGAACAATTGGAAGCGGAGCTAGTAAGTGAATACTTTTAAATTTGTCCTCCCCTCAGAACTCTTAGTAATTAGTTGAGTGCTGTTTCTACTGTTTACCTATTCATGTAAGAGAGTTTTCACATAAGGAAGCTTTCATGAACGTTAACCTGTTTTAAAAAACAGAGTTTCTTCACATTCTTGCCTTAAATAATAGCAACTCTTCAAGATTTTCTCCTTTTATTTTTGATTACTGAACTGGAACCATTAGAAAACCCTCCAACGTTTACAACAAGATTGACCCTTCATTTTGTTTGTTTTTGAACTATAGAAGAGTGTAGGATCTCAGGTGATTACATTATTATAGCATCTGATTGCATGCTTTGCACAGATTTGTGTCTTGAGATTTTTATGGTATAATAAAATTTAACCCATTAGGCAGTTGATTATAAAATGAGCCTGAGAGGAAAGATTTCTCAGCAGAATTACCAGTAACTAGACTCATTTAATCAAATTAATATAACCCAGAGATCTTATCATATATGCTGGATATAAGAGTGATTGTTTAAGTCTCAGTTTGTAACTAAGAATATGATTTTGCATAATCACAAGTTCAGTTAAATTCTGTCTGGTATAGAATATTACCTTTAGCTTCCTTAAGCAATAAAATTTACATTTAAGCATTTTTAAAAATTGAAGTATAGTTGATTTACAATGTTGTGTTAATTTCTGCTGTACAGCAAAGTGACTCAGTTTTATATATACACACACACACACACACACACACACATTCTTTTTTACTTCATCAATAATATTTCCATAGAATCAGTAGGCTACTTGCAGACTTCAGTCTTGATTAATTTCAAAATTTCTGAAGTGTTACCGAAGGTTGTTAACTCTGACCTTACAAATAAATTTGTACTTGTATAATTTTCCATTAAATATTCTAAGTTTAAAAAAAAATAATGCAATGTGTGTACATGTGCTCATATTATGTGTACTTGTACTTGAGGATTTTAAGAAGCAGCGGGTATTTTATTTTTAATTTTTGAATTTTATTTTATTTTTTTATACAGCAGGTTCTTATTAGTTATCCATTCCATACATATTAGTATATACACGTCAATCCCAATCTCCCAATCCATCCCACCCCCACCCCCCGCCACTTCCCCCGCTTGGTGTCCATACGTTTGTTCTCTACATCTGTATCTCTATTTCTGCCCTGCAAACCAGTTCATCTGTACCTGTACCATTTTTCTAGGTTCCACATATATGCGTTAATACACGATATTTGTTTTTCTCCTTCTGATTGACTTCACTCTGTATGACAGTCTCTAGATCCATTCACGTCTCTACAAATGACCCCAATTTCGTTCCTTTTTATGGCTGAGTAATATTCCATTGTATATATCTACCACATCTTCTTTATCCATTCGTCTGTCAATGGGCATTTACGTTGCTTCCATGACCTGGCTATTGTAAATAGTGCTGCAATGAACATTGGGGTGCATGTGTTTCTTTGAATTATGGTTTTCTCTGGGTATATGCCCAGTAGTGGGATCGCTGGGTCATACGGTAATTCTATTGTTTGGTTTTTTTTTGTTTGTTTTTATTTGCGGTACGTGGGCCTCTCACTGTTGCAGCCTCTCCAGTTGCGGAGCACAGGCTCCAGACGCGCAGGCTCAGCGGCCGTGGCTCACAGGCCCAGCCGCTCTGTGGCATGTGGGATCTTCCCGGACCGGGGCACGAACGCGTGTCCCCTGCATCGGCAGGTGGACTCTCAACCATTGCGCCACCAGGGAAGCCCTATTTTTCATTTTTTAAGGAACCTCCATACTGTTCTCCATAGCGACTGTATCAATTTACATTCCCACCAACAGTGAAAGAGGGTTCCCTTTTCTCCACACCCTCTCCGGCATTTGTTGTTCGTAGATTTTCTGATGATGCCCATTCTGACTGGTGTGAGGTGATACCTCATTGTAGTTTTGATTTGCATTTCTCTAATAACTAGTGATGTTGAGCACCTTTTCATGTGCTTCTTGGCCATTTGTATGTCTTCTTTGGAGAAATGTCTATTTAGGTCTTCTGCCCATTTTTGGATTGGGTTGTTTGTTTTTTTAATATTGAGCTTCATGAGCTGTTTATATTTTTGGAGATGAATCCTTTGTCCGTTGATTCGTTTGCAAATATTTTCTCCCATTCTGAGGCAGCTGGTATTTTTGTTTTTGTTTTGTTTTGCTTTGCTTTTGCTGCCCTGATACTCATCTCTCAAATAACATAGCCTCCTGCAAAGTTCTCGAGAACCCTTGAGTATGCATTTTTATTCAGTGTTGTTTATTAGGCACTGGGATATACAGAGTCATGGATAGGATAATAAGCAGAGTTGTTTCCCACGTGGAAGCTTCCCTGTTAGAGAGTGACCCTGGCAATAAACAATTACTATATAGTAAAATTTCAGGTCGTGTCAATGCAGTGAAGGAAAACAAAGCAGAGTTAGGAAGGCGTTTGTTGGTGTGATGATAGGCTGGTTAAAGAAACCTTTTCTGAGGTGATTTTGTGGAGAACAAAATGGAGTGAGAAAACCAGCTCTGCAGGGATCTGAGGGAAAAAGGAAGTGCAAGGCCGCAGGTGGAAATGAGTTTGGCATGCTCATGAGACAGCAGGAGGTGCCTATGGAAAGTGAAAGGAGAGTGGTAGAAGATGAAATCTGAGAGGTGTAGGTGCTTGCCAGGTCATGTTGGACCTTTGCAGCAGGCCAGCAGCAAGTGTGGGATTTAAACTAAGGGTAATCAGGATTTATCTGTATTATGAAAAAGATCAAGCATACACAAAAGTTGAGAGTATTATTAGTAGTATAATAACATCCATGAACCCATCAACAATTATCGATCCACATGACCTGACCATTGTTTCATTTATATCCTCGGTTCTCCCTACTCCCAAGTTTATTTTTTTTAACTTTTGCCATTTGCATATATTTGAATTTATATCTGTAAAAATAAGGACATAACCACAGTACTGTCTAAAAAAGTTTATATTAAGAAAATCCTTAGTAAGTATCTAGAATTCAAATGTTCCAGTCCTCACATAAATATTTTAAAAACTTTAATTTAACTGATGGCAAAGTATAGATCATATTTTTAATGTGTGTACTTTTTTATTTTTTAAGAGAAATTTGATTTCATTTATTTTTCCACTTCATTTATTTTGGGGGAGAAGGCTGGGAAGAAAAATTGTTTCAGAGCTACCCAAGAATATTAGCATTAAACATCGGAAATCCATATTAAGGCTTGACTATTGCACATGAAATGAGTATAAACGATAGACTAGAACCAGAGTAGAAAACAGTGACACACCCCCATGCCCATGACCCAGCTTCAGCAGTGCCTGCTTCATGGCCAGTCTGTCTTTACACGCACCAACATCCCTCCTCTTGTATTAATTTGAAATGAATCCCAGACATTATATAATTTTATCTATAAACATTTCATCATGTAGCTCAAGATAATGTCCCTTAAAACACACATACACATGCATGCGTACATCCACATTACTATTATTATATCTGAAGAAGAAACCAGTAATTCCTTATTGATAGATACCCATTCAGTCAGATTTCCATTGCTCAAATGGAAAAGTTAAAAAAAAAAAAAAAGTAAACTTCTTGTTAAACAGGTAGTTGGATCTAGAGGCTTTTTCACGTTCAAGTTTGGTTCTTTATTTTCTTCCTCTGGTGAGGAAAGACTATGCAAAAGTGGTAGTGATTTCTAGTATTAGGAAGCCCACAAAGTCTAGACAACAGGGATTAAAAAGGAAAGCATTTCATATCTAATGATCAGTCTTCATTTATTCGAAGTAAAAGAAGTAATTTAGTTGAAATATATAAAGAATATCTCTCCCTTCTATTTGGTTACCCAGGAGAATAGTTGGTACAGGAAAAACATTTCCTACCCTTTATTTACCAGTTTTGCATCCTTCAAAGTGCTGTTGTTTTTGTTTTAAGTATCATTGTCAATTGGGTTGAGATGTGTTTTAGCCATTTCATTGATTTTCACTGATGATGAAATTGTCTAGTCATCATCTGATCTTTCTGATGTGATCTCAGTAGTTTTTGATGCCCTCTTTGCTTTCTGATGAGCCAAGTTGAACACCCCCTACCCCACCAACCTGAAATCAGGCATTGCCTCAGAGAGCCCTGGTTTTCTTTATAGGAAATGATATTTAGATTCCACAGTCTGGGCTGTTGGCGTATTTGCTACTGGGTTGATAATTGTTGTTAGAAACTTTTAATGGACAAAAGTAGGAAATAATTGTATTTAATCTTTTAAGATTAAAAATCATGAGTTCATACTGATACTGCCAATTCACATTCAGGGCTGCAGGGGTTTTATTTATCTTGTATCTTTCCCTCGTGCCAAAAGTTTCAGTTCCCAGTGATATTTATTTGCTTTATCCTACAGTACAAAATTCCAACCTAACACCAAAAATAGTATTATTGAGAAAATTTTAATTTTGTAATAGTTCTTTTTTTGTTCTTGGGATATATCTCACTTTGTGGTCATTTTTTTGTGTTTTAGAGTCACCTGAAATAATTCTTTACATTCATGCCACCAGGCTGGTTTAGCACATTTGCTTTATTTTGCTTTTAATTTTTAGGGGTTGACTTTAAAATGTAGTCTTGCTTTTATAATTTGTTATATTTACATGGTTCCTGAAGTCAAATCTACAAATTTTTAAAAGTCTTATCTTTTGCTATCCCTTTAGCCTGTTTTCCTCCTCCCACACAAATAACCTTTGTAAGTTTGTGGCCTGTCCTTTTGTTATTTATTTAAGAAAACAAAAACAAATCCGTATTATCTACTTCACACACACTGACTTTCTTAGATAAGAGTAGTAAATTTTACATACTTTGCCTTGCTTTTAACAGTATGTTTTGGTGTTCACTTATCATGGCTGCTGTGCGCGTCACGCACATGCTCAGAGAGAGAGAGAGAAAGAGAGATTCCCCATTCCTTTTGTAAAGCTGCCACAGTGCTGCAGTGTGTGAATGTACAGTTTATTTTGCCAGTCTCCTGTTAGACATTTGGGTTATTTCCAGTCTTGGTTGTGTTGCAGTGAAATACAGCTTTCCTGTTTTTACCTGTGTTATCTTCAGGATAGATTTCTAGAAAGGAGATTGCTGTGTAAAGGGTAAATGTGTACAACATTTTGGCAGATGTTGTAAATCAGCCTCTTTTGGAGATTATAATGCATATCCTTGGCTTATCATATATAGCCTACCATATCGTAATACGTTATCATATCCCAAACAGTGCAACCACCTTACAGCAATTTAACTCTTTTTCTCCTGCCATCCTTTATGCTGTTATTTAGTTTTACTTACACATGTGCTATAAACACAATAAGACAATTGTTGTTTTAGAACATCCATATTCTTTTATTTTTGCCCACATATATACCATTTCCAGTGTTCTTAATTCTTTCCTGAAGTCCCTTTCTTCTATCAGGATTGTTTCCCTTCAGCCTAAAGAACTTTTTTTATACAGTGAGTGACTGCTAGTAATGATTTCTCTCTGCTTTTGTTGGAGAAATCCTTGATTTGCCTTAATTTTTTTTTTAACATCTTTATTGGAGTGTAATTGCTTTACAGTGTTGCGTTAGTTTCTGCTGTATAACAGAGTGAATCAGCTATACGTATACATATATCCCCATATCCCCTCCCTCCTGCGTCTCCCTCCCACCCTCCCTATCCCACCCCTCTAGGTGGTCACAAAGCACCGAGCTGTTGTCCCTGTCAGCTTATGTCCCTGTGCTATGCGGCTGCTTCCCACTAGCTAGCTATTTTACATTTGGTAGTGTGTATATGTCAATGCCACTCTCACTTCCTCCCAAGTCCATTCTCTATGTCTGCGTCTTTGTTCCTGTTCTGCCCCTAGGTTCTTCAGAACCATTTCTTTTTTAAAGATTCCATATATATGTGTTATGCCTTAATTTTTAAAAGGTAATTTCCCCAGGTATAAAATCTCATATTAGTACTTTGTAGTGCTCTTCTGGTTTCCATAGTTTCTGTTTAAAAGTCTTACTGTTACCCTTCCAAGGCAGTTCTTTTCTCCCAGCTTCTTTTAAGATTTGCTTTTTCAAACCATTATTAATTTTTAATAATTTGACTATATTAAGCCTGTGTGACATTTTCTTTCATTTTTAATTTGCTCAGGTTCCACCGAGCCTTTGAATCTCTGAGTTGATAACTTTCATCAGCTTTGGAAGATTGTTGGCCGTTATGTCTTCATATGTTGTTTCACTTACCATCTCTTCAGATATTCTCCTTCCTTTTCTTCTGGGAGTATCAAGATTGTACATGTTCAGACTTTGGACTTGATCCACCATGTCTCTCTAGCTCTGTTTTTGTTTTTGTTTTTGTTTTTCCCAGGTTTTTCTTTTCCCCCCAGTTTGAAAACTTTCTGTTGACCGTATTTCAAATTCACTAATTCTTTTTTCTGCTGTCTTCTTCAGTATTTGGTTAAACTCATCAATGAATTTTAAATTTCAGATACTCTGTTTTCCAGTTCTAGACAGTTCTTTGATTTTTAAAAATAGATTCCAATTCTCTGTTGAAATTCTTTTTTTTCCTTTAAATTTATTTTTTATTTATTTATTTATTTATTTATTTATTTATTTATTTATTTGTTTATGGCTGCGTTGGGTCTTCGTTGCTGCGCGAGGGCTTTCTCTAGTTGCCGTGAGCAGGGGCTACTCCTTGTTGCGGTGCACGGGCTTCTCATTGAGGTGGTTTCTCTTGTTGCAGAGCACGGACTCTAGGTGTGCGGGCTCAGTAATTGTGGCACGGGGGCTTGCGTGCCACGCAAGTTGCAGCTTGCGTTCTCTAGAACACAGGCTCAGCAGTTGTGGCGCACAGGCCTAGTTGCTCTGCGGCATGTGGGATCTTCCTGGACCAGGGATTGAACCTGTGTCCCCTGCATTGGTAGGTAGATTCTTAACCACTGCACCGCCAGGGAAGTCCCACTGTTGAAATTCTTTACATTCTTACCCATTTTGTCCATCCACGCTTATATTTTCAATTTATTAATCATAGTTATAGAATACTTACTTTATAATTTCTAGGGGTGTTAGTCTGCTTCTATTGTCTTTTTTCCTCTTTTGATTGTTAGTCACATATTCCTCTGCCTCTTCATATGTCTGATCATTGATTATGTGAATGGAAGAGACCCCAAGTGATGTTTTCTACCAGTAAGTGTTTTCTCTTTTTCTGTGTTAAAGGGTCAGAAGCTGATCCCTTTGCTCTAGTCAGGGCTTTAGCTTGTTTTGACCAAGTTATTTTTTTATGACTCATTTCACCTCTAGCTCATCCGTGTTTCTCTGTTGTGACCCTACCAGGGTTTTTTTGTGTGTTTGTTTTTGTTTGTTTTGAATTTGGCTGCAGTGTGTGGCTTGTGGGATCTTAGTTCCCCAACCAGGGATTGAACCCAGGCCCTCAGCAGAGGAAGCTCATAGTCCTAACCACTGGACCACCAGGGAACCGTTTCCCAGGGTTTTTTTTGACTGAGAACCTTGCAAGTCTGTCTGCTTAAACTTTCTATTCTTTATGCAGTTTCACAGTGTAGCAGATGTCTGAAGGCAGGGCACTGGCTGTGTATGAGTCAGGCCTCCTTCCTCTGTGGGGATTTTGTCCTCTGAGCACCCTGAGACTGCAGGAGTTTTCACTGTGTCTTACCAAAACTTCTGACTCAACCCCCAGCCCTCTTCACAGCCTCGGAACTCAGCAAATGTCCAGTGGGGTCGATTCGATTGAACACATCAGCCTCCTGTGATGCCCTGAAAGGCTGTGGGTTCTCTTTCTCTCTGTATCAGCAGTTGGCAAACTACTGCCCAAGGGCCAAATCGGCCTCCTCTTTGTTTTGATATAGCCTGTGAACTAACAGTGATGTTTACTTTTTAAATGGCTGAAAAAGTTTAAAAATTGTTTTGTGACTTGAAAATTAAATGAAATTCAATTTTCAGTGTCTGAAAATGCAGTTTGATTGGAATATAGCCATGCTCGGATCATGTACTGGCTGTGTGTGCTTTTGTGCCACAGTGCCAGGGTCGAGTAGTGGCAGCAGTGACCTTGTGGTCTGCAGAACCCAAAATATTTACTCTCTGGCTCTTTGTAGAAGATGTTTGCCTACCAACCCCTGATGTATGATAGTGGTTTTCAGAGTGTGGCCTGTAAATTCCAAGCTGGTTCCTGAGATCCTTACATTGAATTCATAAGGCCAAGACTGATAATGACTACTAAGGTCTTTCCTTTTCTACTTTGTTCATGTTTGAACTAAAAGTGCAAAAGCTGTTGTGGGTGTAAAACTGCTGGTGCCTTAATTAGAGTCAAGGCAGTGGCACCAGACTACTGGGAGGTATTTTAATTTTCAGTGTCACATGGTCCTAGTAAAAAGCTCCATGTTTACATAAGGATGCGCTTCCAAAACACAGTCATTAATTTTGTCTTTACTAACGCATCCATGTCTTTTAAATAGTCTTTGTGGCAGAGTAGGCCCGTTTTTCCACACGCTTAGTCTCTCGTAAACTAGTTTCTCGGCTTGGAAGAGGGAGCAGGGGTGAGCGCACAGCTCTCTCATTCAGCCTTGCGCTCAGGCCGTTTGCAACGGCAGCAGCAAAACAGTGCTACTCGCCACGGTATCTTGTTTCTGTTGTTTTGGAAAATTGTGATCTTTTTCACAAGTTTTTGTTTAATATGTAATGCCTTAACCAAGTATTTCAAAATGTTTCTCTTTTAGTTCCAGACACATTTTATAAATAACAGTAGATCTAAACCACACACATGGGGTCTCGGTAATTTTCAGGAGTGTAAAATTACCCTTAAATCCAAAACTGACTGATCTGTATGAGGTGGTTTCTCTTCACATGTCAGAGGAAAATAATGGCAGTGACTTTTTGTTGTCATTTGGCCTAAGGTCCTTTTAGGGACATCCCAGAAGTCCAGTGGTATTCCTGGTGATTTGTTTGAGCATGCTGAAATGATCCATGCGCTTCGACTTGCCAGCCTCAGTGTTGATAGAGCATCCAACGACTTGCGTCAGTTTTTCCTATTTTTGGTGGTTGTTATTAGGGTATACTCTGTTTGAACTATTTCATTCTTTAAAAACAAATCTAGAAGCAGCTGAAGATTCTTTTGTTTTCATAGTTACTTTCCCTTCATTTTGTTCTTCCTTCCACATTATTTCAACCCCAAAATGTTAAGCCTGCCCTAACTGGAACTGATAGTATTTAGTTTGAAAACTTTAAAGATGCTGTCCCTTTGAACTTGAATGTCTTGCAGTGTATTTTTGGACAGACTCTTAATTATGGTAAAGGGAGTTAGGCAGTGATAGTTATGCAGTTCATTAGCCACAGCCTTAAGTAATAGAGAAAACAGACCTTGTCAGGATTATTGTGTATCCCTTTGAAAGGTTTATGCCCTCCCAGAAGATCATTGATGCTTCATAGGGAAAAAATTTTTTTGATGTTCATATGAATTCCACATTCATTGACAGTTTCCAAACATATATCATTTCTAAGCATTTCAGTACTTAATGGAAAAAATCCAAATAATACAAACAATAAACTGAAGGTCTCAGAAGGGAAAGGACTTGAAAGTAATCTCAGGTATAAGTTTATACGCATTAATGGAGTTGATCATGGTTACAAGAAGGAGGGTGTCCAGGAAAATTTGAAACACATTTGTAGACTTTATTTTTGAGTGTCTTACTCGGTTTATTGATAACTTATTTATTGTGGTAGTTGAGCCTTAGCATTTTTCAAATGTTTGGGCGATGGAATTGACCCTTAAAAGTAGAAGTACTCTAAAGCACTCTGATAGCAGCATCTGCACATGAAATGAGAGGAGGTGAAAAGGCCAGTCTTTTGCTGTTTTTAGAAAATATTTCATTCTTTTCATTCCCTTTTGTTAGATGCATTGTTCTGTTTGTCTATTTCCTTGCCCTTTTCACTGTTACTTGGATTCCATTTATTCTGATGGAGGTATTTAGAGGTATATAACATTTCCTTTGATGCCTGGGCATCATTGTATGCCAGGTTTTTATTATTGCAGAAGGCCTTTTGCTCACTAGATATACATATCTTTGAAAGCATGTATGTTAAAGGTAGCAGTTCATATTAGTCTTATGGATATTAATTTTTGTTTCAGCTGTTAAATACCAATCAGCTTCTCTCATTTAAAAAGATAAAACTTAAAAGAGAAAAATATAAATAACTGTGACATTACTTTAAATTAACTGGATTTACTCTGCCATAGTTACATCTTGGATAATCAGCAGCCTGTCTTAACACTGGTATAGACCTAGCCTTTAATTGGGATCCAAAGAAGAAAAGCAGCCAGCATGTAAAGTCACACTTAACACCTAGTAATAATGTTAAGTGTTTAAAAATAATGATTTTCTTTTTTCCATATGAAGGTTCTAAGGCCCAGCAGCTTCTGCAAGGACTGCAAGCAAGCGATGAAAGCCAGCAACTCCAGGCAGTTATTGAGATGTGTCAGTTATTGGTCATGGGAAATGAGGAGACACTGGGAGGGTTTCCTGTCAAGAGTGTAGTTCCAGCTTTGGTAAGAGAGTCTTCCCCTCATTTTATCCCAGTCATCCTCTGAATGCTGCCCATATTTTTTCTTTTTTACTAAAAAACATTATTGTCGTTAAGAATTTTAAAATAGGATAGAACTAAGAGATAGTAGAGTGTGGCTTAGTGCTTTTATTTCATGCTTTATAGAGATTGTGCGTGACTGTTAATGATGAATGAGTAAAATTTCTAAACCATTTCTTTTTTTTTATAAATTTATTTTTTATTTTTATTTTATTTTTGGCTGCGCTGGGTCTTCGTTGCTGTGCACAGGCTTTCTGTAGTTTTGGCGAGCGGGGGCTGCTCTTCGTTGCAGTGCACGGGCTTCTCCTTGCGGTGGCTTCTCCTGTTGCAGAGCACGGGCTCTAGGCGCACAGGCTTCAGTAGTTGTGGCACGTGGGCTCAGTAGTTGTGGCACACGGGCTCAGTTGCTCCACAGCATGTGGGATCTTCCCGGACCAGGGCTCGAACCTGTGTCCCCTGCATTGGCAGGCGGGTTCTTAACCACAGTGCCACCAGGGAAACCCTAAACCATTTCTTGATGAATAGTTATGCTATCTTTGATACTTCAATGACTACGTGGTTTTAAATTTTAAGTTGTTAGCCCCATCAGGTGATACCTTGACGTACTATGCCAAAACTTATATGCTTTTTTCTTTTAAACTGGTGATTCACAGGACAGTAACAAGCAGCTCACTTGTGGGTTCTCTTTGTGGGCCATCAAGGTTTCATGCTTGATAGCAGTGTGCATGGCAGAGCAGTCAAGCCAGAACACTACATGGATCCTCCAGCTAAAAAAAAAGGTTTTATGTTGAGCAAAAACAAAAGAAACAAAACAGTACTCAACAATAGAAAAACAATTTTTTAAATCTTAATGATTTTTCAACACAGTTGTGAGTTGATATTTAGAGTTTATTAATATCTTAATCGCTTAAGCTTTTTAATGTGAAAACAACAGGAAGAGAAATTGCCATTGCTAAATGTAGGCCCTTGAGCATAATACATCTTTCAGATAGTGGCTTGGTAATTTTCTCAATGCTAGATTAAAGAAATAGGCTGTAATTTAAGAGTAAAATTAAGTCTGAATGAAATAGTAACAAAAGACTAACATAAGCATGAATATACATTCATAGTGTATTTTACTTTGGAAGCTAAATGTCATTCAAGTCTTTGTTTACACATCTAGTAAAGTTGACAAAAATGAAACTGTGATTGGAGTATCAGATTGTCTCATTTGATCACATTATCACATTACGGAGAGAACTGAGTGAAGACCAGTCAAATACAAGATGACATAGTCTTTATTCGGCCTGTTCTTATTTGTTGGATGGCTCTGCTCTGGCAGGAAGTGATAAAGGATAGAGCAGTCTCTTTACCTTCTGCCATGCAGACCTCCTGGTAACAAAAGCTAGCTCTCAAGTCTTACCAGTTCCACTCTACAGGTTCGCGTATTAATTTTTTAATGTTTCATGAAAGCAGTATTAGCCTTTGTACTCTGACATTTACCTATGTTTATATTCATGCTCAAATTATTGATTTCTTCAATAGCTGGCTTTTATGACCTGAATTAAACTTCCTTGTTTGTTTTTGTTCATTTAAAAATAAATAGTAACAAAGGACTAGGTTTACCATGTACTTATCTCTGTTAAACTGCAGTTTTTATTGGTTAAATAAAGACGTTGTTAAATCTAGGCAGAAACATTAGCATAATCCAATTTTCTTAATTTGCTGGTGGTATTGATAAGTACTTGGCAGACCTGCACAAGTCAGCTCATGCTGTTAATAATGAATTGTCCAGATTTATCTTTCATCACAGTTGAATATTATAAATATATATCCATCAATCACCATACACCTGTGTGACCATAAACGGTCATTTTTGGTGAAGAATCTGTTTACAGCAGTTCTTCCCAAATGTGGTATTACAAGGTTCATGCCACCTTAAAGAATTGGAGAACTTACTACTTTTTCTGTTAGCATAACAACCACTTTAATTTAGAGTAGGTGTTTTATAAGTGACTGATTTGTAGGTGATTTGAGACAGAGTGTGCACGCTTGTGCATGTGTGTGTGTGTTTATGTTGTGTGTTTAACAAAAACAGTTATCAGGATCTCTGGTGTATAGATATATTTTACCAAGCATAATTCAGAGCTGAGAAGACATTCATATTAAATGAATATTGCATTAGGATATCTGATGTCTGACGTACATTTAATTGAAAGGTACTTTACAGCTTAAATTCAATGCATTTAAAATTTCCATTGAACTAGAAGACAATGAATGATTGTCTCTTTCCCCAGGTAGGAAATTTCTTTGGTTAGCTTTGGCTGCTTCAGGAAGATGGAGTGTATATCTGTAGTAGTTTTGCATCCCCTCCTTTGAAAAACATGGTTAAAATCTGCTTAAGGTGTTTCCCACAAGAAAAACTAAAATAAAATCAGATGTTTAGACTAACTCATGCATCTGTAAAATAATTAGATTACTTTGAGTTTTAATTAGCGCATAATTCATTTTTGATGTGATCAATATCGTGTTTAAATCCTATACTGCTGTGTACTTTACAGCTGAGTTAAATGGTGCTTCGCTCAACTTTTAGAGAAGCTAATTTACAAGAGTTTAAGCTATGATATTGAATCTGTACTGATAGTTGTTAAGTTAACAAATGTCAGTGCATTGCTGGTCTGTTTACTTATGTATAGAACTTATTGACACCTGTTAAGCCCTCAGTGACACGTTAATGAGCTTCTGAATGGGGGAATAGAGGCACCAGGAGGGTTGGTTGTAAGCAGCAGGCAGGCTTTGCATTTGACCTGGATCATTGATGATTATTCCAAGTCAGTGAGTGCTTCAGTGTATGTGTCATGCCCTCCTAAGCATAATCATTTCTTGTGTATGCATGCTAGGTTTTAACTTGATATTATTTTTGTATGGTAATATTCTTGGATCATATAGTTCTATTTCAGTTGAAGTAGAAGAAATACTTCTAGGACTTCTAATACTTTGTTATAATCTTTTTAAACAGATAACATTACTGCAGATGGAGCATAATTTTGATATTGTAAGTATGTACCGTGTTTTTAAAAACCACTCCAAATTTAAATTTTGAGTTTTTATTGAGTAAAAATGACTTCTTTTCTAGATGAACCATGCTTGTCGAGCCTTAACATACATGATGGAAGCACTTCCTCGATCATCTGCTGTTGTAGTAGATGCAATTCCTGTCTTTTTAGAAAAGGTAATCCTACTTTTGCCCAACTTGTTCGAAAGCAGGCATAGGGGAATCAAGTTGAGAACTCTTGACTGTTGAATTCTAAAGTAGTATATCAAATTGTGAGGCCACATTAAAAGACATTTTTTAGTATCCATTATCTAACTAAAGTATATTTTTTAACCAAGGTTCCAGAAAAATGTTTTACGTCTAGCAGAGCGGCAGTTTAAAGTTGACGCTAATAAAGCATTTGTAAAATCAACCCAGTATTATAATTTTTTAATAATAGCAATTACTGCCTTAGTATAAATCTTTCAGAGAACTTAAAGCACTTGATTAAAAATAATCTCATTATTTCTAGAAAACATCCCGGTGAGGTTGATAGCTATTTATACCCTCATTTTACAGCTGAGAAGGCTGAGACAAAGTGCCTTGCTCAGGGTCATAGCACAGTAAAATTTGCATTATCTGATAACTTTGGAATATGGTATAAAGTTTAAAACTTGATTTTTAAAATTTGTTGTCTAAACCAACCTGTTTATTTTAAATATGAAGATTTAAAGTTATATAATTGAATTTAGTTTATTCTCTATGTGAAACATATTTTTCAATATCTTTAAAGTAGTTGGAAGGAAAAGAAAAGTATTGCCAGTATGTTTGGCTTAAGCGCATAAATCGCTGGTTTCCTATGGTGGGTTTCAGGTTAGAGGCAGTATAGATTGATGGAAATTAGAGAAGGTGTTGTTTATTCATGCAAAGATGAGCAACGAGTAAAAAACTTGAATGATAACCTTAAGTTTCCTTTGTATATGTTCCCAGCTGCAGGTTATTCAGTGTATTGACGTGGCAGAGCAGGCCTTGACGGCCTTGGAGATGTTATCACGGAGACACAGTAAAGCCATTCTACAGGCGGTGAGTGTTACTGAAGGACTATATTTCATTTAATGTTGGATTTTAGATCCACATTTGTATTAGTTCCTAGATTGCAGTCTCTGTAAGGTACACATGCTGTTTCCAAGTGATGTGCTAGACTTTTAGTAGGCTTTTTTTTTTAATTGCTGATAAAAGGGTATTTCTTGGCTTTAACAGTTTCCTGTATTTTAGGGTGGCTTGGCAGACTGCTTGCTGTATCTAGAGTTCTTCAGCATAAACGCCCAACGGAATGCACTAGCAATTGCGGCCAATTGCTGCCAGAGTATCACACCAGATGAATTTCATTTTGTGGCAGATTCCCTCCCATTGCTAACCCAAAGGCTAACCCACCAGGTAAAACATGAACCTATTTTATGTATCATAAAACGTTTGTATTACATTTTTTTAAATGCTGATTTCAACTAGGGCCTTAAATCTTCCAACTGGATATGTAACTTGGAAATGTTCTGATCTGTGTTTTTTCCTGTTACCTAGTCATGTACTCTATATTAGGTTATTTTATGAAATTTCAGTGGATTTACCCAAATGAACAGTACTTCTTCGTTTATGATATCTTCAACTATTTTGACTTCAGGGGCAAATTTATTATTTCAGCAAACACTGAGTGTTTCCTATGTAATATGATCAGAATTTCCTTTTAGAAAGATCACCGTTTCCTGAAAGGTATTGGGTTAGGCAGGCAAGACTAGGAGGGTATGGGTTAAGATCAGAAGAGAGATGAGACTATGTATGTGCCAGATAGAAATGAAATAAGAAATGCAGACTGCAGCTGTCTGGGGTTGGAGAAGAACAGGAGCAATTAGTAGATGGAATCAGTGGGCCTGGTGTTGCAGTATGAGAAGCAGAGCTTATAGAGCCCCCAGTGGAGGACAGTTCATGAGTTAAGCTTCGAGATTTTAGAGAAATTGAATATTCTTGTAATGTTTCAAAGTGTTGTTATTGCTAAAGAGCTTTTTAGAGATCTGACTTGTAAGTCACCTTTACAAAGTGTGCTTAAAATCTTCTTGGGGAAAATTGGGTACATAAAACATACAGGCATACCTCGGAGATACCGTGGGTTCAGTTCTGACCACTGCAGTAAAGCGAAATATCACAATAAAGCAAGTCACAAGAATTTTTTGGTTTCCCAGTGCGTATGAAAGTTCTTTTTACACTGTAATGTAGTCGCCCCAATCCCCACGCGACAGACCGGTAGTGGTGGCCTGTGGCCTGTTAGGAACTGGGCCGCACAGCAGGAGGTGAGCAGCGGGTGAGTGAGCGAAGCGTCATCTGTATTTACAGCCGCTCCCCATGGCTCGCAGCACCACCTGAGCTCTGCCTCCTGTCAGATCAGCGGTGGCGTTAGATTCTCATAGGACCGTGAACTGTGCACGCGAGCGATCTAGATCACGCGTTCCTTATGAGAATTCAGGGCCTGTTGACCTGAGGTGGAGCTGAGTCGGTCCCATCACCCCCAGGTGGAACCATGTAGTTGCAGGAAAACAAGCTCAGGGCTCCCACTGCTTCTGCGTTATGGTGAGTTGTATAATGATTTCATTATATATTACAGTGTGATAATAATAGAAAGAAAGAAAGTGCACAGTAAGTGTAATGAGCTTGAATCATCCCGAAACACCGCCCCCCCCCCCCAAATCTGTGGGAAAATTGTCTTCCATGAAACTGGTCCCTGGTGCCAAAAAGGTTGGGGACCGCTGATGTAGTCTATTCACAATAGCATTGTGTCTAAGAAAAAAAGTACATACCTTAATTAAGAAATCCTTCATTGTTAAAAAATGCTAACCATTATTTGATCTGTCAGGGACTCGTAACCTTTTTGCTGGTGGAGGGGAAGAGGGTTTAAAATGTTGGGAGAGGGCTTCCCTGGTGGCACAGTGGCAGAGAGTCCACCTGCCGATGCAGGGGACGCGGGTTCGTGCCCCGGTCCGGGAGGATCCCACATGCCGCAGAGCGGCTGGGCCCGTGAGCCATGGCCGCTGGGCCTGCGCGTCTGGAGCCTGTGCTCTGCAACGGGAGAGGCCACAACAGTGAGAGGCCCGCGTACTGCAAAAAAAAAAAATGTTGGGAGAATTACCACAATGTAATACAGAGACAGGAAGTGAGGGAGTGCTGTTGGACAAATAGTGCCAACAGACTTGCTGGGTGCAGGGCTTCCACACACCTTCAATTTGTCAAAAATGCAGTATCTGCGAAGTGCACTAAAGGGAAGCACAATAAAATGAGGTATACCTATATTAAATAAGGTGTTTACATAAGATAGGTGAAATAATATTGATTATTGAATCACTGGAGGATTTTGCTTCTAAGATGATCAAGACACAAGTAGTGCCAATCATTTTTTATTTATTTTAAAAAACTTAGCAGGCTGAGATAACCTTTACTTTATGGGGGCTAGAAATGTTCTCTAGTTAGGTGTGAGTTTACCTTATTTTGGAAGTATGGCCCAAGAATCAGAGAAGTTAAATAATGGGTCCTGTTGTTGTAGCATTCTTTCTAGACTTAAATCATGACAGCAAAGGTGTAGGACTTCTATAATACCAGAATTACTTTCATTTTTACACAGCTAAGCCTAGTTTTTACATCTGAAGCCCATTTATCAATTAGAAAAAAACGAAGTCTATCAAACTATACCATTAAATTGTTCTTTCTTTTCTTATGAGAGTTATTCCAAATGTTTTCTCATTAAGATCAGTCTAATAGTATTTAGATTGTTTTCATAATGATAGAGCAAATCTGTATCAGGTTTTTCTTATTATCAGTAAACCTCTGGCTCACACACATACTTAACTACTTACAACTTTTTAGTGAATGCATGTTTTAAGCACTTCTACTTGTAAGGCTTTTTAGAATGGTAGGATGTTTATTTTTTCTTTATTATAGTTTTTGTTTAGGTATTGAAATTATAGAAGTACAAAAGTTGTTCCCTTTCTTTGTATTTGCTTTTTATATGTTGGGTTCTTAATGGAGGAGAGAGGTTCTATCAGTATGATTCCCTTTGCTTTGAAATCATGACATTACTGATTGTTTGCTTATTAGGGCCACAGCATTTTCAAAGCTCATATCTAGTTAAGCAAGTCTTGAAGAATTTGGGGTTAGGAAGAGGATAAGGGAGTGACGTACGACAGTGAAAATGTTTTATATTAACAAACTTTATTTTCCTTTATTAAAAAGGACAAAAAGTCAGTAGAAAGCACTTGCCTTTGTTTTGCACGTCTAGTGGACAACTTTCAACATGAGGAGGTAAGCGTTTAGTCTTCGTTGGTATTTTCATGAAGTTGTTAAATTGCTGCCTCATGAAGTAACAGTTTTTTCTTTCTTGTGTTTGTGAAGAATTTACTCCAGCAGGTTGCCTCCAAAGATCTGCTAACAAATGTTCAACAACTATTGGTAGTAACTCCACCAATTCTAAGTTCTGGGATGTTTATAATGGTGGTTCGCATGTTTTCTTTGATGTGTTCCAACTGTCCCACTTTAGCTGTTCAACTTATGAAGCAAAGTAAGTGCTATTTTATTATTCTATTTTATACGGGAAAAACAGCTTGTGTTTGTGTGTGTGCGTGAGTTTAATCTCTGTTAATAAGTAAAGTCAACATAAGCAAGTAGAAATGGCTAATATCACAGGCCCTGGATAGTAAAGGAAGAAAAATGTTAATATGTAATAAATTTGTGTTGTGACAATATAGTAATGCTGCCTACATACAATTTTTAAAGTATATAATATATTAAAATTTTACCCTTGGTGTAGGGCTAAAGACCCAAAGTCATTGCTTTCTGTACAATATCAATTAAGTAATGATGCTTCATTAGGAGAATTCTGAGTTTTATGTTACCAGTAACTGCTTCCCTTTTGCTTATAGGTAGTCCTTTTTTCCCACATTAGATTTTCCAGCAGTTTATGATCCCAGAATGCTTTCTTCCCTCAAAGTGCTGGAACTTATTTACACAGATGAATGTCTCTGATCTTTGCTACTTTAATATTTCTAAGCCTTTCCCAAACTTACATGTGCAGGGTATCGAGTTTTATTGCACTGCCATTGCCATTGCCCATCACTCTCTTAAACCTTAGATTTCACAAGTTAATGTCAGATTGTTGTGATTATTGCTGGTAGAGCGTTGATCACTTTTTTATGAAGCACCTATCATTGTGGTTAATTTCATGTCCATACTTCTAATCTCTGAGGACGTTACCTTGGGAGTCAGTGATGACACTCACTGACAAAATAGTTTTTGTCCCACCACTTCAAACGGTATATTAAGTGGTATAAGAGGACCTTTTTGGGGGCGGATGGGGGGGGACTCAGTTTTGTATTTCACATTACTTATGAATTTTAGCACATGGCACAGAATTTTGTAGAAAAATAGTGTTGCTGAGGTGCTTTATTGAAGAAATTCCTCTTACAGCATTGAGTCTTTCCTGAACTTAGTATCCCAGAGAATACTGTTTTGCTTATGCCATGAACAAAGTCCTCTCTGCCTAGATAAGCCTGGGAAAGGTTTAACTCTTTTTTTGCGTAGTCATAATGTACTTTGCTTATTAAAATCCCTAGGGCCCCCTTGAATTTTCCCATTTCTTGAAGTTTGCCTACAGGATTATCTCTTGTTACCGTGTGGTGTGGCACAGCATTTTCCTATATCCTGGTTTGGGAAATTCCTGTCTGACTTTTGTTTTAACGTTTTGGAATTTTTTCTTTAGCATGATGAATGTTTTCACCTCTTCTGCATACTTTAGGAAGTTTGCCGCATAATCATTCTACTTCAGTAACGCGAACCTCTCTGGTTCTTTCCATTTTGTTGTCATCCTCTGGTCTCTTTAAAAAAGAAGAAATTAATAATGTACCGTTGCCATCTATTCATATTTCTTAAGGAAGTTGGCAAAATGACTTTTTCAAGGACTGTTTAAAAATTTTAATCACTGTTTGTGAAGTTTCAGTGAGTCAGAGATTTATCCACACCTCTCTGCCCAAATTAATGGTGAACACTTTCCTTGACAACAGAACTTACTGATTACTGGCAGAACATTTCAATGAAATGTTTATGTATATTTTGCATATGTGTAGTATTTTATAGATACCAATAGAGACACAGCCCTGTCTTTAGGGCGTAGCTGTTAGAATGACCAAAACCTTTGGAGCCTGGGGGCTTCCTCCACTCACTGTCAGTGTCAGTACACTAAACTAGTTCTCATGGAAATTCTTCCATAAACTGATGTCTTCTGGGGATGGAAGCTTGTGGTAGAGGATATTTTAATGATCTTTAAATTTAGTTGGCATGCTTACTGTCATTTAAGGTAAAGGTTTTCCTGATCACAATATGGTAATTTCAGATGCTTTTAACTGCTGTGTTTTGTTCTGTTGGTCACATGTTTTCAGCATATTTGAATTGAAGACAAATATACAAATATACTTGAGTCGAGGATAAAATATGTTTAGTACACTTTTTTGCAAAACTCCTCAAGGAAAGTAATACAAGATCCCTGAAGTCTCTGCAGTGGATTTGTGATTAGGTGTCTTGCTGGAAGGTTAGGACTCAAACTTTAAGTCCTCAGAAAGAAATTGTTTAAATCTTCATAATTTTTTTAAGGTTTTAATGACAACTCATTTGGATTTTTCACTTTAATTTCTGTGGTATATAGCTGTACAAGAAAATATTTCTAATTGTTTCACCCCTAGGCAATGATTGCCTTTTAAATATGGCGATATAAGTAGTTTCATAGGGTTTTGCTTTTTGTTGTTGGTTTTACAGACATTGCAGAAACTCTTCACTTTCTCCTGTGTGGTGCCTCCAATGGAAGTTGTCTGGAACAGATTGATCTTGTTCCACGAAGTCCTCAAGAACTGTATGAACTGACATCTCTGATCTGGTAAAGATTGGGCCAGTAATAACTGTGGTTTATATGAGGGTATTTTACTTTAGAAACCTGGTATTTACTGACAGCTCAGGAAGCTACTTATTAAAATAATTGCACCCTTTGTTTTCAGTGAACTTATGCCATGTTTACCAAAAGAAGGCATTTTTGCAGTTGATACCATGCTTAAGAAGGGAAATGCACAGAACACAGATGGTGCGATATGGCAGTGGCGTGATGACCGGGGCCTTTGGCATCCCTATAACAGGATTGACAGCCGGATCATTGAGGTAGTAGTTTCATCGTACCGTTTAAATATGTCTTATTTTGGTGGAGAGTGGGTGTAGGGCTGGAGTGGGGAGGTGGACTTGTGTACTTAAATGTGCTCAATGTTGAATTAACTCAAGATTTTCTCATTTTGTCTCCTGAGAACAAGGTCCTCATTTCTGTTCAGGTCAGAAAACATGGTGTTCTAGTCCTGCTTCTGCTGCTCACTACCTGATTGACTTGGAGCAAGTAATTTAAGATCTTTGTTCCATAGTTTCCTCATTTCTGAAAGGAAACATGAGAGGGAGTTAGGCTACATGTTTCTAAAAGTCCCTTCTGTCTCCTATCCAGAAGAAATCTCTCAAAAGCAAAGATTACATACAAGTAGCTGCTTCTCAGTATTTTTAAAGAGCAAAAATATGGAAACAATCTAAATATATAGCTTTAGATGAATGATTAAGTAAATTGTGAAATATACATAGGTTTGTATATAATCCAGACCGTAATGGGATAGATTTTAATGACTTAAAATACGATATGCTATAAATGAAAACAAAATGTTCAAAAAAATTATGTGACTGACTCTTGGGAACTCTGCAAAAGAAAAGAAGAATAATGGCAAAGGAAAGAAGCACACTAAAATATTTCGTGATTTTTCTGTGAAGGTTTTTATGTGTGATTTTATTCTTTTTTCCATACTTCTTCATATTAAGTTTGCACAGAAATATTTCAAAAATTCCTCAGGTTAAGAAAATATTTGCCCTAGTTTAGGAAGTGTTGGGTCACTGCATTATCTGAGATGTTAAGCATCATTTACTAATGTTTTCATATATAAGTTACTTTAAGTATTAATATAATTTCTAATTTCAACCTGTGTAATCAGAATTTTTTAGGACATGACACTTAGACTTTTTTTTTCTTTAAGGTCCCTTCCCCTAGTTAGTTTCTAAAAATGAGTTTGTGAAAAACATGTTACAAGATTGGAAGATCTATGAAAATACCTAAATTCAGAGCTAGCTGTTATGTTATGAGGCAGTTAAAGGTGACTGGTCTTTGTGCATTGTTAGCCTTAGTTTATAAGTAGGTCGTGGTCTCTAACGCTAAGCATTCTTCTTTTTAGCATTTTCCCGATAATTGTATTTTCACTGTTAGTTAACTGTCTTATATTTCCTAAGAGTCCTGTCTTCCATTCAACCAAGGAATTCCATAAGAATGAATATTTTATCACTTCTTTAGGCTGTCTAAAATCAAGCAAACAGTGTTAATCATATTATCTCATTTGAGATACATACTTTGTAATATTTGCCACCCCTGGGGATTACTTTCTTTAGTTCCAGTTGTGTCCCTTTCAATCTTAGGGCATCATTTAAATGTAAAGTCTTTTTTGTTTCCTAAGGATAATTTTATAGAATCATTTTGTTTAAAGGAGGATTTTGATGGGCTGCTAGGAATCCATGCTGTAAATAACATTTTAACCTAAGAATTAGATACTAAGATTTATGGATAACAATTTTTTTCTGTCAGCAATGTCTTCAAGGCCTTTTTAACACAAATAGTGTCGTCTTCATGTCAGTGATTCTGCATGACTGGATCCTTCATCAGGATTTTACCTGTATTTGTCTCAGGGGACCTGATAGGTCCTGTAATATATATTTGTGTTTAATTAAAAACGGTTTGTTGAGTGAATGAGTTTTGTCACATCCACACTATTAAAACTTGTATATTCAGTTACTTCACCATCTAAAACCTGATGAAACAAATATGTAAGTTAGCATTTATTGAGGGTTCCCACTGTGTCTTAAGTTGATAAATTTCTCCATGTTTATATTCAAGGTTTCTCTCTCTTTGCTCTCAGGCAGCCCATCAGGTCGGTGAGGATGAGATAAGCTTGTCCACTCTGGGACGAGTTTATACTATTGATTTTAATTCTATGCAGCAAATCAATGAGGACACGGGAACAGCACGTGCCATTCAGAGAAAACCTAACCCCTTAGCCAATACTAACAGTAGTAAGTATCTTTTGAGTTAAAAGTAGTACTGTATTGTCTGTGAGTAGTATTTGCAATAACAAATAATTGTTTTATGGAGTGTTATTATTAAACTTAAGGCAGTTGCACAGTAGTGATTAATTTTTTGTTGTTGCTTTAATCGGCAAATGAGCCAATATTAACTGGCATCTTCCCCAAGATTTTCCTACTTCTGTGATTTGCAGTGTCCTGGACTCTAGTCAGAATTGTCCTGTGCATCCCTTTCCCCACCACCGCCTTCCAGTGTTATTGAGATATAATTGACACACAGCACTGTGTAAGTTTAAGGTGTACAACATAATGGCTTGACTTACGTCATGAAATGATTATCACATAAGTTGAGTGAACATCCAGCTTCTCATAGATAGAAATTAAAGAAATAGAGAAAAAAATTTTGTTTGTGGTAAGAAACTCTTAACGTTCATATATAACATCAGCAGTGTTAACTACATTTGTCATGTACGTTACATCCCTAGTACTAATTTACCTTATAACTGGAAAAGCTTATACCTTTTGACTGCATTCATCCAGTCCACCCCCCGTCGCCCCCCCCCCCAGCCCCTGCCCCAGTAACCACAAATCAGATCTCTTTGAGTTTGGTTTTGAAGTATAATGAACTTACAACACTATGTTAGCTCCCGTTACACAACATAGTGATTCAGTACTTCTATACATTTTAAATGATCGCCATGATAAGTCTACTTACTATCTGTCACCAAAGTTATTATATACAACAGTAAGTGACTGTATTCCCCATGCTGTACATTTCTTACTCATGCCTCCTTTATTCTGCACCTGGAAGTTTGTTCCCCTAATCTCCCTCACTTGCTGCTTTTCTCCCCTCACCCCCTCCCCTTTGGCAACCGCCAGTTTGTTCTCTGCAGCCCATGCAGTTTTTTAAATCCGATCCTTTTATCCCTGTTTTATCTTTGGATCCACTCACACCCCATCATATTAGTTCTTTACAACCTTTTATTTTATACTTTCCCACCAAAATTCTCTTAATTAATGAAGAATAGGTGATTGTGATTTTTTTTTTTTCTTTTCAGGTTTCTGTCATTTGTTCCTTTCCTGAGGGATTTAGTTCATTGCTTTTGCAGGTCTAGGCTAGCGTGCAAGGGTCAGCATACTGTTTCTGAAAAGGACCAGATAGTAAATATTTTAACCTTTGCAGGCCATGCAGTCTCTGTATTCAGCACTGCTCTTGTAGCTGCCAAACAACCATATACGATATGTAAACAAATATATGTGGTTGTGTTCCGATGAAATTTATTTACAAAAATAGGTGGTGGGGGGATTGGGCCTTTGGACCATACTTTGCCAATCCCTGTTCTAGCGCTTTTCATCTGTTACCTTTCCCCTGCACCTTATTCCTTCTAATCAAAGTGACAGGTCATCTTGTTTTTCCAATTTCTTGCTACATACTCACTGTCCAATTTTTCAGCTCTGTTTATTTCTTACCAGTGGTTTAACTGGCTAATACTGAAACATCTCCAATATTTTGTGGAACATATATTAGTAAAAATAAGAGACCCAGTGTAGTGGTGCCTTGTGCTTTTCAGCTGGCCAGAATGGCCGGTGGTTTTTTAGCTGCTTGGCTGAAATTTGTCTTAATGCCATTTATAGACCCCAGTTGATTGCATTAGGTAAGTTAATTTGCTTTATAACCAAAAAATTTTTGTAGCATTTCAGATAATTACATCAGCTTGAATGCTTTATGTTATTTACTTTATTGTGTTTCTGAAGTCTGTAGCTTTAGGATTATACTTTTTTTATTACAGGTGGATATTCAGAGTTAAAGAAGGATGATGCTCGAGCACAGCTTATGAAAGAGGATCCGGAACTGGCTAAGTCTTTTATTAAGACATTATTTGGTGTTCTTTATGAAGTGTATAGTTCCTCAGCAGGACCTGCGGTCAGACATAAGTGCCTTAGAGCAATTCTTAGGATAATTTATTTCGCGGATGCCGAACTTCTAAAGGATGTCCTGAAAAATCATGCTGTTTCAAGGTGTGTTCATGAAAGTGGTGAAAACGCTTTAGAAATCCAAGTCTCTGCAAGTAACTTCAGAAATCTTTAAAGAAATAGTACAGAAAAAATATGCACAAAACAGTTCATTTGGAATATTTTGAGCCCTTCGTTGTCTTTCTGTATTCACAAACACCTTTGATAAAGAATAAATTAAATGCAGAAGTTGAGCATTTAAGAAAAATTCTTGTTCTGGTGGATTGGTTTGACACTTAAAATATTTTGCTCTCAAATTTAAAGTAGGATGGCCAGCAGTAATTATCAAATTCAGACAAATGTTTTATATACAAATGCTTTCTTTTTTTAGTCATATTGCTTCCATGCTATCAAGCCAAGACCTGAAGATAGTAGTTGGAGCACTTCAGATGGCAGAGATCTTAATGCAGAAGTTACCTGATATTTTTAGTGTTTATTTCAGAAGAGAAGGTAATGCCGTTCATGATAGTTAATTCATGGTTAATCTTTTAGTCTAAACATTATTTCAGTAGAAGTATAGTTATACTCTATAGAAAAAAAATTAAACTGTTATTTTTATGTAAGATATTTGCATGCTTACAGCTTTAATACATATAGAGCATCTTTTATAAATCTTTTGTTATAGATTGTATGAGATTCACTGTCTGTTGATGAACACTTAGTAAGTTTCAATGATTTGAGTGTTTATGGCCCAGAAGCAATCATTGAATTTTCTTTTTATGCTGATAACATATAGTTGCCCATAAAAATTTTTTGAAAAAGTCAGAGGTCACTTTCCCAAGGAATCCTGTTAGTAGATCAGAACAGCTGTAAAAGGGATTATTTTTTTACTTCACTATGTAGATAATGGAATATTTCAAGGCTTGGAATAATCTTCAGAATGCAATTGGTGTAGTCCTCTAATTTGAGGAATTTCAATGTCGAAATCAGCCTAGGGGACATGATACTTTTCCATTCTTTTCTTGAAGACCTCAAAGATGAAACTGTATCACTCATTTGGGTGTTTTATTCTTTTTAAACCTGCCAAGATAACAAAAGTTCCTTCTCGTCAACAGAAATCTCTTTATGGGTCTTCTTGGTCTATTAGGTTACTTTGGTCTTGTGAGGATGCAGAAAATGATGGTGTTTTCCCCTCACGTAATACTTTATCTTCAGTCTTAGAAACAGTCCTGGTTCTTTATGCATATGATCTGTTTTCCATTCTTTTGATCACCTTTTCTTATGCTGGATTCATCTCTCTTTACATCTTGAGAATGTAACAGACATGCTAGTGTAATAGTATTGAATCAGATGGGAAGAAGTTTTCACTATTTCTTATTAGCTCTGTTCAAATAGCAGTGAGTTTTCAAAAAAAAAATACAGCACTACACATTTATGTGAAATAGAAGGCAAACTCTCTCCATTTCCCAGAGATAGTAACTATGGTTAACAAATCAGATTTTCTATGCTCACATAAATGCCTGGTATGTATTCTTATTTTTAGCCTTAGATTATCTTGTATTTTACATTCTGTATTTTGTTTTTGGTTTTCTGTTTTTGTTGTTGTTTGCTTTTGGTTGCTTTCTGATTTGGAAGCATATCAGAATCGGTCTTTTTTCTCAATGATTTTTTTAAAAACTTTGGTAGAATCAACTATGCCGTCAGGTTGAATTTCCCGCCCCCAAATATTTATATAGCATGTACATTATGAAGTTTATGGAGGAATGTAGATTGGTTCTACCCCTTTGCATCTGGCTTGTCTCACTGTTCTTTCAGGTTCCACTTAAATGTCACTTACTCCTAAAGATCTAGCCTGCCTTCTAGACTGTTACATCTCCCGATTGTATGCTCCAACAGCACTGTATTTTCTTTTTCATAAGCAGTTCAGTCTTTATTTGTAGTTTCTTGTTAGATGTATCTTTCTCATTAGTTAATAAGTGCCCTGAATCCTTTTCTCTTAGCCACGGCGCCATATCCTTAGTCCCTAGCACACGGTCTGGCATATGATTGCTGCAAATAATACTCATGGAACGAATGCCTGCAGTTTGAATTCATTCAGACTTTTTTTTTAATAAAAGAATCTGATGGAAAGCTCTGAACTCTTCCCCAGAAAAATATGATTGTGTGAACATGCACTCACATACATTCAGACACACAGATTTGCATATAGTTTTACACACCGATATTCAGACACACACCTTTATATTCCCCCCTCCTCTCATGTACATCTTGCCACAGTCCAACCCCAAATATAAACCCTGCCTTATAAGTTACTGTTCATTTCTCCTCATACACCTCCAAGGATGTGAAAATCACCATCCTTCAATAGCTGGTGTTCTCCTTTTTTGGCAGTAGTGTTACTGTGATCTTATCTCATTGTAGTATTTGAAGTTAATGACTGTAGGTCTTTTTCTTCCTTCTGGCTATCAAGCCACAGGTGCACTGCATTTCTGTAATTGCTTATTGTTTTTATAAAGGGTATTTTATTTCCAGTAGGAATTTACATGTGACCCCATTACGTATCCTACATTCGGGTTTTGAGTATTGGCAGACAGTCTGTATAAATATCTTTTCTTTAATTTTGAATTTGCCTACTACTTTTCTTTGGAGTCAAGTTGAAGACTCTGGCACCTAAAGTTATTTTCCTGTTTGCCGGGTACTTTTTATTCATTCCTTGTGAATCCGTGTTAGCATTTAGGGATCTTATAATGGTGGGGAGGTGGTCCTGATTAACACATACTCTCTTTAATCTCCGCTCTGTAAAGGTGTAATGCATCAAGTAAAACACTTAGCAGAATCGGAATCATTGTTGACAAGTCCACCAAAGGCATGTACGAATGGGTCAGGATCCTTGGGGTCCACGACGTCTGTCAGCAGTGGAACAGCCACGGCTGCCACTAACGCCTCAGCTGACTTGGGATCCCCCAGCTTGCAGCACAGCAGAGATGATTCTTTAGATCTGAGCCCTCAAGGGTAAGTCAGAGTTTTGCAGTGATTTTTGTGCTCTTTGCCTTTAACTCTGCCCTGGTACCTGAGACTCACACAGGGAAGTAAATGGTAAAATATTATGGAGAGTGTACGTTTTCTATTTTTCCATGTATATTGTGTTAGATATTTAATGGGAATGGGAAGAAAACTGTTGTATTGAGCCCTGTTTAGGAACCACAAGAGATACATGGTGTTTCCATACAAGGGAACTAAGGCTCAGAGAAGCTAAGTGACTGGTATAGTGTCATGTACTTATTTTGCAGATGCGGGATTTGAGCCCTCATTTCTGATTCCATAATCTTGCGATTATTTACTGTATTGCAGCATACATACCAGCTTTAAGAAATCCAGATATTTAATATAGTGAAAAATATTAAAAGTCGGAATTTTTAGACTGTAAAGGAAAAAAGATCCCGATTTCCCATTTACCTTTAATTGGCATATGGGAACTTTTGCTGTTAATAAAGGCAAATGAGAGTTCTAAGTTCTCTGCTTCCACCTCTTTTTTAATTCCTTTGTTGTACTGTGCTGCTGAGAACATTACCAAACCCTCGTGTTGGTTTTCATTTTGTTGTGTTGAAACAAGTCACACTCTAAAAGTGTTTTTGTTTCTTTGATGTAAGCTGTAAAGTAGATCTTGGTAAAACATTATACTTAATAAGTGGGGTCCAAACATTTAATCTTATAAGCTGCAAGGTAGCATTGTCCTGTGAAGCTAGCCCACTCCGAACCCCAGCTGCTTCTGGTGCCCCTTGGTGGCAGTTGTCCAGCCTGGTTTAAGTATGAATTTTGGCAGTTCTGTGGCTTCTGGCACAGCCACTGTTAATTTTAGGAAGCTGCTGGGTTTAAGTGGTACCATGTAGTGGGCACAGTCCAAGGAGTTTGAGAATGCCAGAGACCCCCCCCACCTTCACTGTTTTCAAGTTGGATTATCTTGCCATTTTCCCTCCCAGCCTTGCCTGCCTCTCTACTTCCTCCCGAGCCCT
This sequence comes from Phocoena phocoena, assembly GCF_963924675.1. Lineage (NCBI taxonomy): Eukaryota > Metazoa > Chordata > Mammalia > Artiodactyla > Phocoenidae > Phocoena > Phocoena phocoena. The sequence continues at coordinate 105,905,184 of NC_089225.1, read as the reverse complement.
GCTCCCTCCCACAGCTGCTGCAGTGACCTTAAGTCATTGCAGATGTTATGGAAAAATCCGATCTAACTTTTTTGGCCAGCCCAATACTATATTATTAGCACAGGCACTTGGTAAAATATGATGCGGCTCAGACAAATGCCGCATTTCTGAGCTACATACGTAAAACATATGAAACAAATATGCAGTGCAAAGAACCTATATGATTATAGGTTCTGACAGTTGATACTCTTAAAGAAAGAGGAAAGGACCTTTTTCTTAAAATACTTTCAGAGTTTTTAAGTGATTCCTTTCTCTTCTAATATGGTTTTAAATGAAAAGTTTATATAAATTCGTAAAGGTGGAATTGTTTAATTTTAAGTTTATTCCTTGAAAGTTCACTTGTCCTGATCGTCAGGTATATTGACCACACTATTAAGTGTTTTCAGGAGACATGTCAGATGTTGGGAGACTTTAAATATTTTTTTCAAACTTTTTCTTACTTGGGTCATAGACCAACTGAACCAGAACTTTTTTTCTTCTTCCCCACTTGATGTAGCTTTGTTATTTGAAGGATGATATTTTAAACTATTTCTTGTGTTGTTAAAGATAGTGAAAATAGTACGCAAAGGCTACATACGTTCTGTTTCATATATTCTAATTCAAAGTAGGCTACTCAGACTATCACTTGCCACATTTGTTTACAGATCATTTTGAATTTTTTAAAAAAGTACTTATAAATGCATTCATTTAGGATGTTATTGCCATTACACACCATGAAATTCCTTTGGGTGGTATTGGAAAGTATTTTGATAATATTAACACTCAGTGCTATGTATATTTTACTTATTGTCATTTAGGTTAGGGAAGAAATAAGGTACCCAAATTCAACATATTCTTTTTCTAGTTTATGCATTGCATATTTGTTTCCTATGCTTTATGTATGTACTGCATTTAATAATGGAGTTTAACACAGGATTAATGAGATATTCTATTTGGTTTTCTTTTTTAAAATTAATTTCTTTCTTTATTTCTTTATTTATATTTGGTAGCGTTGGGTCTTCGTTGCTGTGCGCCGGCTTTCTCTAGTTGCGGCGAGCGGGGGCTACTCTTCAGTGTGGCATGTGGGCTTCTCATTGCGGTGGCTTCTCTTGTTGCAGAGCTCGGGCTCTAGGCGCGCGGGCTTCAGTAGTTGTGGCGCACGGGCTTAGTTGCTCCACGGCATGTGGGATCTTCCTGGACTAGGGCTCAAACCTGTGTCCCCTGCATTGGCAGGTGGATTCTTAACCACTGCACCACCAGAGAAGTCCCTGGTTTTCTTTTTAGTAGTTCAGTATAGTCAAATAGCTAGCTATTTTCTGAACTAATCATTTTCTGTGTCTTGTACACTTCTAGAACATTGGTGCAGAGTTGGCGTTAAATAATCACTAAATGAAAAATACCGTGTTATAACAATATTCTGCCATTTTAGCTTGCTTTTAAATGAGTGATGATACTAAATCATGGTAAGCGCTAAACTTACCCCATGTTTTCCCACGTGACAGTCGATTAAGTGATGTTCTAAAGAGAAAACGACTGCCAAAACGAGGATCAAGAAGGCCAAAGTATTCACCTCCAAGAGATGATGACAAAGTAGACAATCAAGGTAATTTTTGTGATGAAACTATGAGGCAGTAAAGGGAAAGGTGGTAGCAGTTAAGGATACATACTTCATTAAAATTGCTGATAGCTTTGAAGCATGCCTGAGTTTCCTGAATTCCCAGTGTTGTTAGTTCTTTTAGCTAATTTATTAAGAGTGGGAATCTTAAAATTCAGTTGGTTTTCATCGATTGCACTGAAATGATTTAATCATCATTCTCTTTTCATAGCTAAAAGCCCCACCACTACTCAGTCACCTAAATCTTCTTTCCTGGCAAGCTTGAATCCAAAAACGTGGGGAAGGTTAAGCGCACAGTCTCACAGCAACAACATTGAACCGGCCCGAGCTGCGGGAGTTAGTGGTCTTGCCAGGGCCGCCTCAAAGGACACCATATCCAATAACAGGTAAGGTGGGGGGTTCTGTGTCACCTCTGTTCTCAGGTCAGAAAAACTTCCCATTTTTCGGTCAGCATATTTATTATATGGAGATGAAACATGGACACAGATCTTTAATTTATGCTCAGAGGTGGTGGCATAGCTCAAGGATGGAGCCGATTCTCAATTCTTGAACCCTGTGTCTGGCTTTGTCCTGCATTCCAGTCTCACATTTTAAAATTCCTTTCAACACGTCTACTTGGGAGTTGTGTATGTTCAGAGCCAAACAAATAGGTTTCCCATTGAACCTGTCCCGTCGTTCTGTTCTAGAAAAAGAAAGCGGACGTATTTTTTGTACACATACGTGCGCGCTCTTTTATGATAAACCTCCTCTACCCTTTACAATGGAAGGTAAGGCTCTTAGAGCAGAGCCCTTTTTTAGAAACTTAGAATTCTGTCAGCTAAACGATTTCACACCAGTTTATGGCATTAAAAAATTATTTCTTTAAAATCCTATGGATTGTTTTGTCTTTTGGCTCTGGATGTAACATACCAGCAAGGAGTGCTTCTTCTGCAAATAAGACATTTACAAAAATCAAATTCCATTGGGAAAACAAGGAAGTTCTTTTTGTTTGGTTGATTGCTTTGGTTGGTTGGTGGTTCTGAACTTCAGTTAATAAAAATAATTAAGCAAATAGATTTCTGAAGCCATGAGAATTTGTAATTTAAACAGCGAGGTCTCAGCTGTCATAGCTAATTGTGCACCTAATAGGTGGATGTTTCTTGTCTATAGTTCTTTACTTCAGCTCTCCAGGGAACATAAATAAAGGACAGTGCAGATATGTCTGTACCTTAGAGAACAGTCATGTAAAATTGCTTTCAGGTGAACACTCAGGAAACTCTTAGGTTGTAGAGTCCCTAGAAGTTAGAACTGTTTCTTTGGTCTTCATGTAATGACCTGAAATGTATTTTAAGTACCTGTGCATTTCTCTAGGTATATCTTAGCCCACCTTCAAACTGAAACTTAATTAGGTTAATGTGGAATCTGAATTTACTAGTCTATAAGCATAGGCCAAAAAGGATTTTAAATGTAGCAACTATTTGCCTTTGACCAGAAGTTATAATTGAAATCCTTTCTGTTTACACTGAGACTTTAATATCTTTTTCCTTCTGGCAGAGAAAAAATCAAAGGTTGGATTAAAGAGCAGGCGCATAAATTTGTAGAGCGTTATTTCAGTTCTGAGAACATGGATGGAAGCAACCCTGCATTGAATGTCCTTCAGAGACTTTGTGCTGCAACCGAACAACTCAACCTCCAGGTACCGTGACTGGTGCATCTGGCCGGTTCACTTCTGTCTCTTCCGGCGTCTCTTCCGTCCTGCTCTTCTTTTCCTTGGTGACTCTCTAGCTTTTTAGCCAGACATGTACCTTTGCTGCTGACGTTTCTTTAACTCGTCCCTTGACTTTTCGTGCATCACTTTATCATTAGATGGGCTAGACATCTGGTCTTTGACTTTCTTTCCTTCACCTCCCTTATTTCTTGACAAATGAAGAGACTTTAGAAAATGTCCCTCAAGCACATCTCTTCTCTCAGTCCTCTTCAGCTGCAGGTGTTAGCATTGAGAAGACCTTCCTTAACCCCTCTTTACCTGTGGCCTGAGAGTACTCAGAGAGGATAGAGATGTCATAACTAAGCCTTTTGTGTTTCATTTGACTCTGTTTGCATTTTTTATATACTTTGAGCAATATGCGTAGTACATGTTTTCCAAGAAATTGTCTGTTTCATTCATACTTTAAATGTACTAATGTAAAGCCATACCTTGAACTCTTGTTATATCTCTTTTCATTTTGGTATTGTAGCTCCATTCCTCCATTCGTATTCTCATCCTTTGTCTTTTTTTAATTTTTTAACACAATTCCATTGGTTGAATATGAAGGTTTTTGTTTTTTTTTAATGTTAGTATGGATGCTGGTTTTTTGTCATGAAGTAGTAACATTTCGTGAATGTGTGTGTAGGTAAGATGTTATTTTTCAAAGCTCTACCAAGAATGCACCACCTGCCCCTGCCTTCTTTTTTAAAGGTGTTAAGAAAGTATCCAATTGCTTTTGGGGAAATGTGAATTGTGCATTTAGTAAAGGCTGTCTAAATCAGTAAATATTGTTTTCAACTCTTTCAGGTGGATGGTGGAGCTGAGTGCCTTGTAGAAATCCGTAGCATAGTCTCAGAGTCAGATGTTTCATCATTTGAAATCCAACATAGTGGATTTGTGAAGCAGCTATTGCTTTATTTGACATCTAAAAGCGAAAAGGATGCTGTGAGCAGAGAGATCAGATTAAAGAGATTCCTTCATGTATTTTTTTCTTCTCCAGTAAGTTATCTAATAATAATGCCTGTGTGTCTTACTTTAAGCGTCATTGCTCACTAGTGTGTATATTTTCATCCCAGTAGTAATTTCGAGTAGTTTTTGGTCAAGATATTGAGGTAAAGTGTTTAGCTTGCTTATTATACACAGTTGGATTCATTAGTCTTTTATACATCAGGTAAATAATAAAACAACGAAATGGTGACTTGAAGCAAGGGCCTGTTCTGTGGTTGATGAATCCTGAGTCTTTGTTTTTCTGTCAGGCAAGCCGTTAATAGTAGTCTCTCACTTGTGAATGTATTTTATTCTCAATATCTGTTTTTAAACATATTGCAGTTTGCAGTATATTTTTTAAGGGAAATACAGTAGACATAGTGTAGCTATAGACATTAGAGTAGACACATATACATTTCTATTTTGTATGTAAAACACAGAACTAACAATTTCATTGAAGAGTACTTAATCACCATTTATAATGTGGATTATGAGACCAGAAGCCACAGAGCAGCTTCAGTTCCTTCACCCTCAGTGAGTGAGAGCAAGAGAGTAACCTGAGTACTGTTGACTCAGCATCACTCTGCTTGTTCCTAATGGCTTAAGAGAAGGCATCCCTAGGGAAGATTCTCCGGTTCAGCTGTGTAATAGGGCTAAGGACAAGTCTCCTGTGTGAAACTGTGTCACCATGTCTTTTCAGTGTTTGCAGGCATTGCTTATATTATTTTAACTTGTGCAGCTACCTAAAGCAGAATTGATGTTTATTTGAGAATCATTAGATGTGTAGCAATATCGGATATAGTTTTATACCATGCTTAAAATTATGTGCAGGTCTGTAATCTCTTATCTGAAACTCCTTGGGGCTGGATGGGTTTCACGAGTTCTACCATACAGTATATACAGCATGTATTACCTGATATATCCCCAGTGGATTCTGAACAGTACTTTGTACACATTAAATATTTTTGCAGCAAAACATAGGACTATTCCCACTAAATAAAGGTTGAATAAAGACTGCAAATGGCCTTGTGTCTGTCTGAGTCGGGTTTTGCCACTAAATGAGTTGTGTTTTCAAGCCTTTTGGACTTGGGAATTGTGAATATGGGATTGTGGGCCTATACAGAAAGAATGTCTTTATTGAAATAATTTCTTTGGAAACACTGTTCTAACCAAATCCATCAAAAAAGGTTCAGTAGATTAGATCTTGTAAAACTGCCTATTAAATTTTCTTGTTGAGCATTCCATTTTCACGAGGCCTTGCTTAACCTATTGGTTTATTTATAACTTCAGCTTCCTGGAGAGGAGCCCACTGGAAGAGTAGAACCAGTGGGTAATGCACCTTTGTTGGCATTAGTTCACAAGATGAACAACTGCCTCAGCCAGATGGAACAGTTTCCAGTCAAAGTGCATGACTTTCCGAGTGGAAATGGCACAGGAGGCAGGTAAGGATCATTGCCTAGGTGTGCCCTTGCCATTGGACTTTATGCTTTATTTTGTTGAGGTAAGGTGGCAAGAGGTCTAGTGACATCTTGGTCTGCTCAAAGAACATTCATCTATAAGGACCGAAGAAATTAAATATTCTAAAGTGTGAATCAAATAATTTTTATCCCTAAAGTCGTACCCCGTATCTTAAACATGATGTTTTGAAAATATAAAACCAACTTGTGCTGGAAAGTTGTAATAGGCTTAGTTTTCCTTAAATTGATGTACTTTAATATATAAAGCTTTTCTCCAAGAACTTTGTAGATATGGATAATAAAATGTTTACTTTCTGTGCAATAATGTGATTTCATTATAAGTGGTTTTGCAAAAACTTTGCATTTTGATGGGCTTTAACAAATCAGTTTTATTTTTTTTCCATAATAAAGTAGTTTTACAGGACTCATGAAGCGCTGCAGAAAGCATTCATTAAGTTCATTGTTGTGTTCTTACAGAATGTTACATGCTTCCTGGAATATTACGACTAGCAGCCTAGAAAATTTTAAAAAGTAGTTTGGGTTTGAAAAACACAGTCTGGTGTGTTTTAAAGACATTTAAAATTCTGACTGAATTAAAACACTATGCATTATTGAATAATGAAGTGATCAGTGTGGACTAGGTTTTTTTCTGCTTTGAAACTTAATGTAGAGAGTGGTATTTAATTTTGATTATTAAACTGTCCTGGAAGATTTTTATGAAATAAAGGGACACTTTCAAATATATTTGAGAAAACCATAGTGTTTTACATTTTTATCTAAATTTGTGTAAAATATGTATGTTTACATATGTATATATCAAGATAATGGAATATTCTTTCCCATACCCCTGTTTGCATGCGTTATGGAACCTTGTAGATAACTGCATTTTAAACTCGTCTTACTCTTGCCAGACCTTTTCAGAAATGAGCAGTTGAATATCATTACCAGGTCTAGACTGGTATAGCTATTAAACTGCTTCACTCAAAAGACTATAGCAAAGTAAAATTTAAAGGTTAGTTTTTAAAGTAATTTTGTAGCTGAAATCTTTGAAAGCAAAAATGAGAGGGTTTGTTGTTTGTTTTTAAATAAATAGGGTTTCGTAGGCAATGGCAAAATATTGCAGAAGTGAGCGTGCCCGAATGGTTCAGGAATTTTTATCCTGCGGAAATAATTAAATCTCGATCGTGAGGTATTTCCACTTACATAGATTCATGGTGGGACAGAGATGGAAGGTTGATTTAACGTTTTCATATGCATGCGTACACATCCTCTTTTATTTCTTATTTTATCATAAAATGTTTTTTCCAATAACTTGGAATTGCTAGCATTACTATATACATAACTGGTAAGTGCTACTTTGTGTCTCAAGAAAAATGCAGAGTTTGTATTATCTTGCTTTTATTTTAGTTAGTGTATGTTGGTTTTGAAAATAATAGAATAACTTTTTTTTCATAAATTATCTTGAGCTTTTCTCTCAACAGAGGATCACAGGCTTTAAAATTTTTCAACACACATCAGTTAAAATGCCAGTTACAAAGACATCCAGACTGTGCAAATGTGAAGCAGTGGAAGGGTGGACCTGTCAAGATTGACCCTCTGGCTTTGGTGCAAGCAATCGAGAGATACCTTGTAGTTAGAGGTACTTTCTGTACATGTATATTGTGTGTTTATGTGTACATTTGGGATGAAATTAATATTAAGGGATATATAAATTATTTCCCTATTGCTGCTTCTGTCAAAACCTAGCATCAGGAACTTCTGTACTCATCATTTATTTTATATGTAGTATGTAGAAATGTTAAATTTTGTAGGGATTGACTGCTTACTTGGTTGATTGGGTGATGAGTTACTTTATCCTGGTGGAATGTAATAGAAATCACATTTTGTATCTGACAGTTTTCTTAATCTTTCTGCTTTGTAGATCAAAATGTAATATACATGTTTTTCTAGGAATATGTTAGTTTAGCCAGTATATATAGGCTTTTCTTTGCCACATGAAATTGCTAGGAGTTTAAGAGACTTCTTGGGTCCTTAGGGTATGGAAGAGTAAGAGAAGATGATGAAGACAGTGACGATGATGGCTCTGATGAGGAAATAGACGAGTCTCTGGTAAGCTGCTGTTCTTACCAAGTTTTAATGTGTAAAGTTCAGGGCCTGTAGCTTCAATGGATTTTGTTTTGCTTTATTTAGGCTGCTCAATTCTTAAATTCAGGAAATGTACGACACAGGCTACAGTTTTACATCGGAGAACATTTGCTACCGTATAACATGACTGTGTATCAGGCAGTACGGCAGTTCAGTATACAGGCCGAAGATGAACGGGAATCCACGGATGATGAGAGCAATCCTCTAGGAAGAGCTGGTATTTGGACGAAAACTCATACAATATGGCAAGTCTGAAAATGATTTTGTTTGGTTTTTCATCAGCATTGATACTGTTTGTGTGTTTTGGAATTCCTGTTACTGGCTGGCTTGCATAAGGAGAGAGGGGACTCTAAATTCTATGTTTTATTATTAAAAGCCACTTCACACGTTCCATCTTGTGTGTGTGCATGTGTGTGTATGTGTGTATATTTAGCTTCCTCATTAAGTCTACTTGAAAATGTGTTTGGGCAATAAATAATCATAATTTGCACCCACTTTTCTAGTAGCTTCATTTCAAGTCTTTAAATAAGGCAAAAATGTCTCCATAAGGTGATGTTCCTTTAGGTAGTACGAAGTTTGGCATCTCTGAGCCCTTAGACGCATTTGGATGCAGCTTCCTGCATTGTTGGTGAATGTCTACTACTTATTTAAACAGGGTGATTCTTCTCAGAGCCACCCCCTGGAGTTTCTCAGGTGGCCCCTCCTAGGTGATCTTTTCTAGGAAGCAGTCCCATTGGCAGTTCTCCAAATCCACAACTAGGGAGAGAGAGGATAGCCCTCAGAGAGTTGTTCTGGTAACTCGGTGGTGTCTGTGGCTTGCACTTTGGCCTTGCAGAATAATTTGCCATTTTAAAATCTACTTTCGGTTTACATACTCTTATTACTTTAGGTACAAACCCGTGAGAGAGGATGAAGAAAGCAATAAAGATTGTGTTGGTGGCAAAAGAGGAAGAGCCCAAACAGCTCCAACAAAAACTTCCCCTAGAAATGCAAAAAAGCACGATGAGTTGTGGAACGGTAAGTGATGTCTAGAGGGGCAAGGAGATCGCCATGGGGCAGTAGTCTTCCTGTCTTGAAGGTTTTGACAGAGTGATTTATATCTAGTAGTAAAATCTTTTAATATAATTTATAAAAATATGAATTACTACAAATGCTTGGCTGCTTTTAATTGAACCCTTGACTTTAATGTCTAGAAAGTGAAAAGTTATCTTGAAAGAATTTGTGGGAAAACTTACCATTCTTTCCGTGAAGAATTCATGTTTTTATGAAAACAAAAACAAATTTCATTAGTAGAACATATGCACTAAAGAAGAGGCTGAACATTGGCAGGGTGACCCTTAATTTTTATTGTTATTCATTATAATAGTGTGATCCACCAATTATAGAGGGAATAAAAAGTTTTGCTAGGTTATAAAATGACTACAGAAAGTAGTAAAACCTCCCAATTGGCTTACCTTCTTTTGTAGTAGTTCCTTCCAGTCTAACTTTGCTCATTTCCTCCCTTTCTTTCTTTCTTTTTTTTTTTCTTTTTTTTTTTTGCGGTATGCGGGCCTCTCACTGCTATGGCCTCTCCCGCCACGGAGCACAGGCTCCGGACGCGCAGGCTCAGCGGCCATGGCTCACGGGCCCAGCCACTCCGTGGCATGTGGGATCCTCCCGGACCGGGGCACGAACCCGTATCCCCTGCATCGGCAGGCGGACTCTCAACCACTGCGCCACCAGGGAAGCCCCTCTCCCTTTCTTTTTTATAAGATGGTTACAGTGCCTTACCAATAGGCTGCAGTCCTTGGGGACCAGCTCCTATCAGGGATTTCCAAACACTGGTGTTGTTGATGAAATTTTCCCTGGTCCACAGAAGTAAGGGCATTGTAGCAACTTTGTTTTTCATAAAACTCAGTTTTTTCTATATGAAGGGGTGTTTGAGATATTTGTTTTCTATGTTTTTGGTATTAAAACAATTGCCCTTTTATGCAGAGATAGTGTTGTGATTTTTGATTTCTTTGCTTGGTAGAAGTAAATGGCAACAGTTTCAATCTCTCTCTCTTTTTTTAATGCTATTACTTTATGAGATCTAAGAACAAAGGAATTGCAGATCCTACTTGGAAACTATCACAGTCTATCATCTAAGTCTTGGATTAAATAACCAAATCTTATTTTTATCAGATTTATAACTTGGGAGTATTTGTTTATCTTATATGGCCATTTTAAACCGGATATAAAAAAATCCAGGAAATTTCTGTAACAGTGAACTTAATTTAAACACCTTTTCTTTACTCCTCTCTGGCCATTTTATTGTCAGTTATTTTTCTGATATAAAGGAGAAATGCAAAGGAGTCAGTTTTTCTCCTTTACAATGTATGAGTATGGGAGAGACAGTGAAATTTTCCTAAGCCTGGATGATTTATCTATAAGATAAAAAGGGGAAAAAAATTGTTCAAGCTGTCAGTACTCTACTAGTAAGATACCGAGCGTTAAATCTTAACCACTCTTGGTTACTGTTTTTAGGCATGTTGAGATGATGCTGGCTTCATTGACTCTGCCTTTCTAACTTTGATCAACACTTTGATCAAACTTTGATCTTTTGCCCTCTAGATGGAGTGTGCCCGTCAGTATCAAATCCTTTAGAAGTTTACCTCATACCCACACCACCTGAAAATATAACTTTTGAAGACCCTTCATTAGATGTGATTCTTCTTTTAAGAGTTTTACATGCCATCAGTCGATACTGGTATTACTTGTATGATGTGAGTAATGTTGTCTACTTTCGAACTTTTCCCTGATGTGTTGTCCATTACATGTTTTTTCTTAGTGTCTGTCTAGTGCTTGATCAGTTTCCTGTTGTACTAGAAATAGAAACAATGATTCAGCTGAACAGCACAGATCCTAGCCCAGCATGTATGAAAGATACTCTTCCAGTATGTTAGTAAGAACAAAGCGTAAAGCAGCTCTGTATACTTCATACAGTAAAGTCACCTATTTTGAGTTTAAAAATATGGTCAAATTATCTTTTGCATTTATATTTCAGTGGTAGTATTTATACAGTAACTTGAGCAAGTGGTTTTTACAGGGCAAGATGAATATTAAGTAGTTTCTTAGTCTTTGCAACTGATATTTCCCCAAAATACTATAGAATACTCTGAACAGTCATACCACTTTAGAAATATTAACGTTCAACTTGCTGGTTTTAATCTCCAAAAACGTGAATCTATTTTACTGTAAAAGCTGTATCAACAAGAAAAATTCTGCATTCTCCCAAATGTGTCATCATTAGGTAAAAATTCATCTAGGCAAAATAGTATTTATGCTTTATTTTATTGTTTCTAAGAATTAAACTGCCACCTCCGTAGTCTTAAGAGCAATATAATGAAATATACATACATTTAATTTAGTTCTCTAGGAAGACCTAGCTCTCTTGGCAGACTTGTAAATATTCTCTAGCTATAATTTATAAAATTAAGCTACCACATAAAAATTGAACATTATTAGTTAAAAAATCTTCAGGTACCTTTAGTTAAAAGTTCATTTATTTAAGATGTGTATTAAATTCAAGTGAAAGTTGAATGCTTGTCTTTGATACTTCGCTAGTGGGGGGAAGAGTGAAGGAGCTGGCCCTGCATGAAGCGTTCGCTATGTCAGTGGCGCGTGGGGTTGGGCTGTCTCAGCTGTACGTTGTGAAAGCTGTCATTCAGGTTGGGACATACCAACAAGAAGCTGTATGTTGGAAACCAGCAGGGGAAATCTCGGCACTCTGCATACGTATTTGGGAATAAAGGAAACGATGGTGACTATAATCCTAATGTTTTACTACATAATAGACTTTTTTTTTTTTTAACATTTTACAGAATGCAGTGTGCAAGGAAATTATTCCAACTAGTGAATTTATTAACAGTAAGTTGACAGCAAAAGCAAATAGGCAGCTTCAGGATCCTTTAGTAATCATGACGGGAAACATCCCAACATGGCTTACTGAACTAGGAAAAACCTGGTAAGACAATCACTTCTGTAGTGGTGGGCTTGGGGGTGTTATCATTGTGTTGATCTTTATATACCTTGTTACAAAAACGTAGTCTTTAGCAAACCTATTTAAATGTGTTTAGTTAATGTGATTTTTGATCATAGCTTAATTGTGTAGCTTCAGCATCCAAACAGGCTAGATGAGCTGGGGCTGGCACTAGGTCTACTTGATAGTATCTTTATATATGAAATAGGGAAGTACACAAGGATTTTTAGTGAGGAGATTCAGCCCTCTTCCATCATAAAATTGGACACCAGAGGTGGAGTTTGGTTGATTCTCTCTCTGAGCCTGTTTGGGTCCAGACCTACATTCTTGGAGACTATAGGACTGCACTGATGGATACGGGAGCCACCAGCCACATGTAGCTGTATTTACGTTTAGATGAATTAAAATGAAAATTTTTAAATGGGAGATTTTTAGTCACACTACCACATCCTTGCGTGGCTACTCATATTGTACAGAATAGATGCTGGATGCTTAGATAATCATAGGAAGTGCTCTGGACAGTTCTGTGTCAAGAACTGCCAAAATCATATTCAAGAGGCAGCGGGGCCTTGGTACTGCAGAGTTCATTCTTTAAAGATAAGCAGCTGCCTTTGGGCAGTTTTGAGTGACTTAACAAATGCCAAAGCCCAGAGGAAAATCATGAACTTAGTGAAACCATTACTTGTGTGTATGTGGAATGGGATGGGTTGGCAACCTGGTGAGGTGGTGATTATAGTTTAAAATTTCACCTTCACTAGTCATGTTATGCTTACTGAAGGTCATTGGGAGATTAAAGATGATCTTGGATGGACTTGATTTTAATGGTTGAATTTCAGATTTCATAGTGAATGGCTACTTAATGCATTATTACTTGATCACTTAGAAATTTCATGCAAGAATTATGAAAATTCTTCAAAATTAGTTGAGTAGATCATTTTTATTGGTTACATTATAATTATTAATCTGTATCATATCAAAAGTTGTTTCTAAGCCAGGGTTTTTTAATGGTTTCTGATTCTAATTCAGTTAATAAATTTATATCGCATCTTTTTACAGCCCGTTTTTCTTCCCTTTTGATACCCGGCAAATGCTTTTTTATGTAACTGCATTTGATCGGGACCGAGCAATGCAAAGATTACTTGATACCAACCCAGAAATCAACCAGTCTGATTCTCAAGATAGCAGAGTTGCACCTAGATTGGATAGAAAAAAAGTAAGTTTCTCCCGAAAATATTTAAAGATAAGTCATACTGATAATGGGAAAACTAGAAATGTGATGCATCTAATTATCCCTATTGGTTTAGAGGTTTATCTTAGTCACAGTTATCTCTTTGCTTACCTTCTTATCATATGTGTTAGCCATATTTTCCTGTCAGTCTCTTGGGATCTCTTGGGATTCTTCTTTATTCTCCAGTAAGAGTCCTTCCCTCCCACCCCAGTTTCTGTAATGATTTCTACAGTTGTTTTTCTCTTTTAGTCTCCATAACTCTTGTGCCAAGGAAGAATCTTCTCTTCTTTCATTGAGACCTCCTTCCTTTCCTTTCTAAATTAAGAACTCTAACCATATCTCCCTTTTATAATTGATCCCTTTATGCAGTAGGTAGAATTAATCATATCCACATCATCCTCTTAGCAAATCACTCCAATTAGAAGAGACAAACAAAATCCTTGATATAGTTCCTGTCTCTGTACCCGTCAGCCTTGTATTGCTGACTGCATCTTCTTGTGCTTCTAATCCTGGCCCCATGGTGATAACTCTAAACCACACAGCCCTGGGCCATTTACATCTGAGACTAGTTCTGCACTTCTCACACTGCACTGCCTTTTCCTTAGGACTTCTTTGTTCATCTACCTTTTTCTTGCTGAGGATTCTTATTCAAGTCTGTCTTCCTACAAACTTCTATCTCCAAAAGTCTCACAGAAGCCATTAGTAATGGCTTAAAAAGGGGGAGTGGGAGGAATGAGAAGCAAAACAAAAAAACATTGTTCTTAAATCCTATCTTTATTTGTATCGCTAGGATTCCATAAACAAGGTGTAGGTAGAATTTGGAAATCTATCAAGACCTTTCTCATCCCCCTGCATCTCATTAATAGATGTTTGCAGTGGTGCTTGTAGGATCTCTGCTGGTCAGAGCCAGTATGTTTCCAGCTCACCTGTCACCTCCACACCTATTTCTCCATCACCAAACTATAAATGTACACAGCGAGATTTCATGGAGCCACAGCCCTGAATTGCATTGATGTTTGAGAAGGTTACAGAGATCCTTTCTTCAACAACTTGAATTTTCTGAATTTGCCATGGGCTCAAGCTAATAACTACACTCACATCTAGCTTTTCTTCACGTACAGCAGGATGCTGTCAATGTTTATAGCACTGCAGCTATGTCTTAAAACCTCTTCTGAGGTGTGCTTCTTTTTTAAGAAATAATTTTTAACGATTGAATTTTTTTTTTTTTTTTTTTTTTGCACTGAGAGAAATGCCACCTGTTTATCAAAGTTTCTTCACATTTGTACTTTTCTTTGCAGCGTACTGTGAACAGAGAGGAGCTGCTGAAACAAGCAGAGTCTGTGATGCAGGATCTCGGCAGCTCACGGGCCATGTTAGAAATTCAGTATGAAAATGAGGTGAGCTTATGAGGCTGTGTTGACTTGTGCTCTTGATAAAATGTCCCTAGAGTTTCTTGGTCCTGTGAAATTCTAAAAGACGATTGGGAAGTTTATCTCAAAACTTGAGATGTACTCTGTTTTCTCTTGAATGATTTGTTCTAAGTTCTCCATTTTTCGAGGTTAAATTGCATAATAAAAGGGTTTTTTTTTTCCTGGCATAAGAGCAAGTGTTTGTGTAATCTTTAGGTTGATAAAGTGAAAGGTTTTAAACATAACTTTCAAAATGTTTGAACTGCGTTTTCAAAAAAATCAGGTTTATTGAGATACAACTCATATATCATAAATGCACACTTTTAAGATACACATTTCTAAGTGTTGACAAATGTATACAGTCTATAACCACAACCACATCAAGATAAAGAAAAAATCCCATCACCACAGAAAGTTGTCTTAGACCGTTTTGCAGTCAGTCCCCAGCCTTCATCCCCAGTCCCTGGCAACCACTGATCTGTATTCTGTCCCTCCAGTTTTGTCTTTGTACAGTATCATAATAAATGGAGTCGTATAGTACGTAGCCATTTGTGTTACTCTGCTTTCACTTAGTGTAATGCTAATTCATGTTGTTGCGTGTATCAGTTTGTTTCCGTTTATTGCTGAATAATAGTAATAGTCCATTACGTGGACATACCATCATATGTTTACCTAACCATCAGTTGATGCACATTTGAGGTGTTTCCACTTTCTTAGCTCTTATGAGTAATGCTGCTGTGAACATTTCTGTACAAGTCGTCGTGTAGACATAGGTTTTCATTTCTCTTGGGTAAAATATAAAATACTTCAGGGTTGAATGGCTAAATCTTTTGGTAAGGTATGTTTTGACTTTATATGAAACACCAAACCGTTTTCCAGAGTAACTGCCCCATTTTTCCTTCCCACCAGTAATGTAGTATGTGAATTTCAGTTGCTTCACATGCTTACCAAAACTTGGTTATTGCCAGTCTTTTAAATTTTAGTTATTCTAGTGGATTTACTGTAGTTTTAATTTGTATTTCACTGATGATTAATGATACTATCTTTTCTATCTTTTCATTTCTTATCTTCTTTGGAGGAAGTGTCCAGGAATTCTGCCCACTTTTTCATTGGGTTTTGTTTTATCAGAGCTTTTAGGAATTCTTTATACATTCTGCATACAAGTCCTTTATGAGATAAGTGTTTTGCAAATATTTTCTTTCAGCCTGTTGTTTATCTTTTCATTTCCTGATGAAATATCTTTGAAAGAGCAGAAGTTGTTAATTTTGATGAAATCCAGTTTATCAATTTTTTTCCTTTCTGGTTTATGCTTTTTGTATCCCAAGAAAATTTCCATTAAACCGTGGTCTCAAACATTTTTTCTTATTTGTTTTTTTAGAAGTTGTATAGTTTTAACTCTTATATTTAGGCCTACGATCTGTTTTGAGTTTTTTTTTTTTTTTTTTTTAGCTGCATTGGGTCTTTGTTGCAGCGCGCGGGCTCTCTCCAGTTGCCGTGAGCGGGGGCTACTCTTCACTGCGGTGCGCGGGCTTCTCATTGCGGTAGCGTCTCTTGTTGCCGAGCACAGGCTCTAAGGCGTGCAGGCTTCAGTAGGTGTGGCACACAGGCTCAGTAGTTGTGGTGCACTGGGTTAGTTGCTCCACACGGCATGTGGGGTCTTCCCGGACCAGGTTTCAAACCTGTGTCCCCTGCATTGGCAGGCAGATTCTTAACCACTGCGCCACCAGGGAAGTCTCTCACAGGATGTTGATTAGGTTTGTGTTGAATCATGATCAGTTTGGGAGAGAGTTGATGTTTTATGGTATTGAATCTTGCAGTGCGTGAATACAGCATAGCCTTTCTCTGATTTAGGTCTTTAACTTCTCTCAGTATGCTTCATAACTGCAGTCTAGAGGTCTCTCGTGTACATGTTTTATTAAGTTCCTCCCAAATAGCTCATGTTTTTTGATGGTTTTGAAAATAATATTGTTCTTTCTTTTCAATTTCCAGTTGCTGTTAGTTTGTAGAAGTAAAGTTTTCTTTGTTGACCTTGTTTTCTGTGACCTTGATAACTTAATTATTGGTTCTAAAAATTTTAAATAGATCATTTAGGATTGTTGTAGATACGGGGCTTGGGCAACTTTTCTGTGAAGAGCAAGATAATAAATGTTTCAGGCTTTGTGGACCATGTGGTCTTCATCACAGCTCCTCACTTCTGGCTTTGTAGCGTGAAAGTGGCCGTACACAATACAAACATGAATGAGCAGGGCTGTTTTCCAATAAAACTTTATTGATAGTCACTGAAATTTGAAGTCATATAATTTTCACACATTGTGAGATATTATTCAAGGATTTTTTCAACCGTCTAATATTGTAAAGCCCATTCTTAGCCTACAGACTGTACAAAACAGGCAGTAGGGCCTGAGCTGTAATTTGCTGTTCCATGTTGTAGACAGTCATGTCACCCATGAAAAAAGACAGCTTTACTTTCTTTCTAATCTTTCGTTTCTTTTGAGACGTTTTTAAATAGCCAGGCCAGTATGCCAAAAGACTCAAAATAATGATTTTCTATAATTGACTCTGAAGTATTGAGTCTCCTGGGGATACTTTCCTTCCTCTTTCCCTTAATTTTTTAAAAATATTTATATTTTATTTATTTATTATTTATTTATTTTGGCTGCGCCGAGTCTTAGTTGCAGCATGTGGGATCTTTTTTTAGTTGCGGCATGAGGAATTCTTAGTTGCAGCATGCGAGCTCCTTTAGTTGTGGCATGCAGACTCTTAGCTGCAGCATGCATACAGGATCTAGTTCCCTGAGCAGGCATCGAACGTGGGCCCCCTGCGTTGGGAGCACAGAGTCTTAACGCATTGGACCAGCAGTGAAGTATCTTAATTTTTTTTTTTTTTAAGACAAAACTTAAGTTTTTGGACATCTGAAACTTATGGACATGACATTTCCAAATACTCCATTTACTTATTATTTATTTATAAAAGCCAACAACTTTGCCTCCCAGTTTTCTTATCTGTGAAGTGTGGGTTGTAGTACAGCCTCAGAGTTGTGACAGTTCATGTGGTGAAGAGTTAGAACCGTGCCGGGCTCTTGGTGAGCACTGTGCGTATGGAGCAGTTTAATCTACAAAGCTGTCTGTAGTTAACCAAGTGATTTTAATCCTGACTTTGATTTTTCACTCGTTTTCTTAAGCATTTTCTCCTCCTCATTAAGACTTTTGAATAGTTGACAGTATTTAATCATCAAATTTAAAATTGTAAGTAGTTACATACTAAGTATACAGAGTGCCAGGATCCAGGTTATGGCAGAGTTCCTGCATTCCCAGGATCACAGCATAGTTGGGGGGGACGCAGGACAGAGTGCGAATGGGTGTGGAAAGTGAGTGGTATAGGTACCAAGTGAATGAGCCTTTCAGATGAGGAGCCTGTTTCAGGAAAGAGAGGGGAGAGTTAAGGAATCAAAGGGTGTAGCTTGAACAGAGGATCAGGCTTGGTGGTGAATAGCAGAAGGGAGTAGCTCTGGAGGGGACGGGAGGCAGATGGAATGGAAGCTGGGATAAGAAATTTGGGTCTTTTGAATCTACCCCGGTCATGCCTGTTGCTCAGAGGATACAGCTCTTATATGTTTACATGTCCAGATTTCTTACTCATGAAACTGTAAGACCTTTGCTGTAGCCAGCTTGTTCTGCTTGGTTATCTAAACACGCTTTTTCTACTTCGTTTTACTCCAACATATTTTTCTCTCGTCAGGAATGAACGTCTTTACTCTCTCATCCTTCATGCCCCTGTTCAGATTGCGTCTTACATGAAACCTAAACTTAAGTTCAGAATAGCATCACGCTGATTGTTCCACGGGTCAGGATTGAAATGCTGATACAGAAATCACAATTTTATGATTTTCACTGATGGGTCTTTCCTGATGACTCTGGAAAAAATTCTGTGAGCCGACTTCATTGAAGAAGAAGGGTTGGAGTGCTGGTTTTATATATGCTTAGGAAGCCTCGGGTTGTCAACCAGATTCAGCCGTACAAGTCAGCTGGTGTCTGTTAGGAAGCCTTTCTAACTGGCTCTAGAAGAATCCTGACCAAAATGTCAGAACAGAATGGGCTCCATTCTTGAATAGAGATGACTGGTAAGCCAGGGAGGAACTAAGCCAGTCTCTGGGCTCAGCAAACCACTTAAGCCCATTACCTGTCACGTGGTATATGCCGCCAGGACTATGACAGGTTAGGAGCGTGGGCTGGGGAGCCTGGTGCTGCCGCTTACTAGCTGTATGAAGTCGGGCTAGTTATGTAAACTCCCAGTAATAACCCAACAAAGGGCACAGTGACTGTGCCTGCCTACCTCATTATGTTGTTTAAGTGATTAAATGCTAAAATGTGTAAAACACAACATTATCTGTTACGTGGTATATGCTAGTATATAAGCATTAGCTTTTGAAAGAGAAAGACTTTGAAAGTTTCAAATAACACAAGTTGTCAAACTTTTTTGTTTTTCTGTGTTTGTTTCTAGAGCTTTATGCTTTTCCTTCCTTTTGGAAGACATTTTCCTCTACCCTTCTGGGTTCTTCTGGCTGGTCACAGGAAGTCTGAGTAACTCACCAAAATGGCCAAAACCCTCCTCTTAAATACTGTCTTCAGCCAAAGACAAAAGAGGATGTTGGGGGTAGTGGTTTGGGACTTCAAAGGCGGGAGGAAGGCAGTCCACATGGAGCAAATGTTTGGTAAACAAATATTTGCCAGGCCAGGCAGAGACAATGGGACCCAGAGTGGACTCCGATCCCTAGGCCCTGTTTTCCTCCCACCATCCCTAGCCCATATTCTTTGCAGATACCTCTGGTGATAGCTCTGTTGTGGGAACCGGCCCTTTATCAAAATTCTTTTAGGCAGTTAGAGAGTAAGTCAGTTTCTTCCTGAGTCTTTTGGGCCTTGATTGTTTTCAGCTGTAAATAATCCGCATGCCAAAGAGACATTTTGGGCTGGCAAATTTTGAATCTCTTCATTCCTTTCAAAACAAATGAAGCAAAACCACAGTACCTATCTTTTTTTTTAAGGGAGTGGCTGGGTAGGATAAAGATCCCTGGAAAGGTCAGGTCTATCTACGGGGTTGCTGGCCAGCCCAGTGCAGGGGTGACTCGCCAGAGCAGGTGTGACCTGGTCCTTCCACCCTCACAGAGGCTTCCTGGGATGAAAGTGTATACAGTTTTGCCCATGTCACTTAATATTTTAAGTTAAGTCTGTTTTACTGTTAGCAGTAACAGTATTTGGATGAAGGAAATAGGCTGATCTAATCTATGATTTCTGTTTAACCTGGGATAATTATGCTAAAAGGAGCTAAGGATCAACTGGCTTTAAAGCACCATCTGGTGGATACCAGGTGTTACTGCAGCTTTTTTCTTTTCTTCTTTCCCTACCTTCCTCCTAGGCTCACGAGTGAGTGGAGAACAAAATACACAAAGTCCTTACTGTCATGGAGCTTTTAGTTTTAGCACACACACACACACACACACACACTCATTCGTACATGTATGTAGGATGTGTGCTGAAGAACTAAAGCAAAATAAGAAGATAGAGCATGATGGGGAGAGGATAGGGTGGAATGAGGTGACATTTGAGCAGTAGTCATTACTATCTAGGGCAAAGGCTATCTCTTAGCAAAAGAAAAGTGAAGCAAAAGCCCTGAGGCAGAATTCCCTGCCTGTTGGAGGATGACAGTGGCTAGAAATAGGAGTCAAGGGATCACATAGGACACCCAGGCCAAGCTAAGAATTTGAGCTTTTGCTTGAACGAGATGGGGAGCCTTTGGAGGCTGTGGAGGAATGATGTGAACTTAGGTTATATGAGGATCCACTCTCACGCTGTGAGAGTAGGACATGAGGTGTGGAGAGCGCCATTGCAGAGACCACTTAGGAGCCTCTAGCACTGGGCCAGATAAGAGATGCTATGGTGACCAGTTTGGAACATATTCTGAAGGTGGGGCTTACAGTGTTTAATGATGGGTTGTTAAGGCGCCAGAAAGGGAAGCATCACGGGTGGCTCCAAGGCTTTGGTTGCAGCAGGAGGTGAATACTGATGCCAGTTACAGCTGTGGAGTACTGACAGAGACGTGGAGCTGGGTCTAGAAGGCTTTGCCAGACCCAAGCAGGTCACTGTTTGGAAAGTTACAGTTAACCGTTTTGTGGACTACGTCGAATCCTTTAAGCTAGTGGGGAAAGAAACTGTGTTAATGCTGAAATAATACTCATTATTTACAAGTAATCAGTAAGTGAAATATAACCTTCCTGACAGGACTGTGGTTAGATTAGGCTTATAAACTATGGAATTAACTTATCTTTACTTGCATATCTAATTTATGGTGTGAGCTGATAGGACCTTGGTAGAACATGAAGGAATAACTGTGGGTGCTGGTGTGGGTCCAGACGTTCCTTCTTTTGTGTTTTATTCAACAAACCTCTATTAAATGGCTGGTGTTTGCCCAGGCATTACAATGGATACAAGGTGAATTAAAGTTACCCCTCAGTGAGGTATGCAAGCATGTAATGAAATCATGGTAGTCTAATGTGGTGAGTACTTAAGTAGCCAAAATGTAAGTTCTGAAAAAGAAGCAAAGTAACTGCTTGGGCAGATAAAGAGGCTTCTCCTGAGGAGTAGACATTTGAGTTGGTTCCAGGGGAACAGTTCACCAGAGAGAGAATGGGAAAGAAATCCATTCCAGACAGTGCCATCTGTTCCCTGAGGGCACGGTATATAGCTGCAAGGGTACTCGTATTAGTATATGAGTTTGAACCATACAATTAAAATGTTGGGGCCACAGGAAGCAGGAAATAGTAAAGGGTTGCTGGTTCTCGTTCCAGGTGACCTGGGCTGAGGGAAGACAGGACAGTTTGGGAAATAATCTCTAATACGTTCTGGTGAACAGTTGCGATTAGTACCCATTGCCAGAAGGTTGGCAGGTTAAAAAAAGGGCAGCACAGATTCTAAACTTTGACTTGTCCTACTTTTGTTCCTCTGTAGGTTGGCACAGGTCTGGGGCCTACACTGGAGTTTTATGCACTTGTATCTCAGGAACTACAGAGAGCTGACTTGGGTCTCTGGAGAGGGGAAGAAGTAACTCTTAGCAATCCAAAAGGTAATACTAATCTGTGACTAAGTCAGTTTGTTATCCAGTTCAGGTAAAGGGCCCTTACAATTCATTATATATATTTAGCGTATAGTAGAGGGCCTGGCTCTTTGACCTAGTTTCTTTTCACCTTTGTTTTCTCATTTATCAAATAAGGGAGGCCCTTCCAGCTCTAGAGGACTTCATTCTGTGATCTGCTATCTGATTTTGAGAATACTGAATTTCTTAAATGTTCTTAATTACCGGGTCTGTCTTGTTTTGGGAAATAGCATCTAAAGTTTGGTGATTTACTCATTTTATAGGAAGCCAAGAAGGGACCAAGTATATTCAAAACCTCCAAGGCCTGTTTGCGCTTCCCTTTGGTAGGACAGCTAAGCCAGCTCATATCGCAAAAGTTAAGATGAAGTTTCGCTTCTTAGGAAAATTAATGGCCAAGGCTATCATGGATTTCAGATTGGTAAGTATAGAATTACCTTTCTTTCTACAATTTTTTTGTACCTGTGTGCTATGACGGTACCTTAATCCCCTGCATTTAATGCTATATTTTAAAACACTGCTTCACAAACCTTAATGCGCATATGAATTGCTTGGAGAATTTATTTAAAAAGCCAGTTTTGATTCAGCAGTTCATGGGTCAGGCCCAGGTTTCCACATTTTCTTACCAGCATTCAGGTGATACCCAAGTGCCAGTCTGTGGACCGTTCCTTTAGTAGCAAGGGTTCAGAGAATCAGGCAACATTAAGCGTGGTTTTAATTATATATATTTTTAAGTGTTTGAGTTAGATTTTTAATTCAGTAGGAAAAGTGTGAACATGTGGCTAAACTGCAGTAAATTTCCATTAACGTGCAGGAGTGAGAATAACCCCAAAAACTAGTATTCACAGAGGTTTGAATGTTTCTGGACTTTTCTTCATTTTTTTCTTCTCATGTTTTCTGAGATACTTTGTCAGTATGTGTAAGACGTTTTCATCTGATGTCGGGCTTACAATTTCATTGTTGTTGAAAGAACGTGCTGTTAATCATTTATTTTTGAAGTTCCATTTTTTCATTTTAGTTATAACTAATTGGTCTTCTACATTCTTCCTTCCAAATATGCAATAATACAGACTGAAGTGGAATTAAGTTCACTTGGTCCAAAGTTGAGTAAGACTCCTCTAAACATCTCTTGGTGTTGAGGTCCATATGGAGAATGTATGTCCATCATTGAAAACTTCTATTTTAGGGCCAGTGTTTCAATAGGAATCGTCAGTATTCGAATTTTTTTTTTTTTAACAATATCAGCCCCCAAATTGAGCTTAAATGGGGACAGTTTCATGTACTGAGAGAAACAGTTCTTTAAATATGTTTTTTTCCCCTGGGGATTACTTGACCTTTTAAAATGACCTCTTGAAGTATCACTTAAAGAATTGAGGCAGTGCTAGAAGCTTGGTGTGACTGTTGTGATATTTGCACCTTCTCTTTCAGGTGGACCTTCCCCTGGGCTTACCTTTTTATAAATGGATGCTACGGCAAGAAACTTCGCTGACGTCACACGATTTGTTTGACATTGACCCAGTTGTAGCCAGATCAGTGTATCACCTAGAAGACATTGTCAGACAGAAGAAAAGACTTGAACAAGATAAATCCCAGGTAGGCTTAGAAAATGAGACAGTCAAGTGGATCAGTTTCTTTTTGTAGAAAGATGAGTTCTTTGTTAATGATTTGTATTTGGTCCAGTTATTATTTTATATTGGAAGAGTTTAAATTTTTATTATAATAACTGAAGCATATGATTTTACAGTTGGTAAGATGACCTGTAATAACAGCAGGTGTTGAACAGACAGCTTGACCAGCAAATAAAATACACCCCTAACTAAAACCATAGGGCTCTTGTTTATTATATTTTAGATGGACATTATGTAACTGGGCAGATACTCTATCATACTGAGTTCTTTTAGTAAGCGTTTGAATCAATAAGGCTATTTGCAGGACAGATTGATTTTCCAGAAAGATGGCTTAATTTAGGAACAGTTCATCTGTTTCTAGAGAGATCTCAGGAAGATATTTTTGAAGGTCATGGTAGGTATCACTGTTTCTTGGTAACATCTGTTAAGGTTTCTCTTGTTAGATCTCATGGGTAATCTTGATCTTTAAATCATTAATGTATGTTCTCTATACATTAACAAAATTAAATCATTTGAGAATAATTGGAAGAAGACAAAGTTGTATTTTTAAAAAGTGGCATAGAGTCAGACGTCTTGTATGGGGGCAGGTAACATGGACCAGTGTTAAATCAACTCCCATTTTATAAATTACATAAAATAAGAATAGAGATTTAAGATTCTGTAGCTAGAAAAAGTGTCACATCTCTTAAGATAGAGGAGCTTATAGTAGATGGGTTTTTTAGAATACTTTTTGTCAGGGAAGGAGGTGATTTGTAAGAAAATTAATTTTATCTCCCATATTAATCGGTAATTATTAATGGTAATTTTGGGGTAAATGTTTATTAAGAGAAATTGGTGTTTAAAGAAGCCAGGTCCCTCTTTTCCATATAAAACCTGTTGTCTTGGGATTTTTAGTAAGGTTTATGCTCACCAACTTTTAAGGTTTAAATTTTAAACTACTGTCATCTTATTTAAGATCATCTCTTAGGAAAATAACGCGAACACCACCACAGACAGCCCCGCCCGCTCCAGATACAGGACAGCTCGTGGTGCTCTTCCACGAGCCTTACGTGTACTCATTCATTTAATCTGCTGTGAGATTTAGATATTCCCGTTACCCCTACTTTACACATGAGAAACCCAAGGCAGATGGTTGAGTAACCTGACCACGGTCACATACCTAGAACACCGGAGAGCTAGAACTGAAACCCAGGCTGTGTGCTCTGGAGCCCACACTCTGACAGCTTTTGCAAGCTCTCTTACTTACCCTTGTCTCCAGTGCAGTATGCTGCCACAGTTCTCTTTCTCAAATCTTTGGAGATTTGTTCTTCTAATCTTTATTATTCCTGATGTTACCGATTTAAAAATATAAAATCCATAGCACAGAAACCACACTCCAGAAACTGGCAACTGGAACATGAGGACTGGTGGTATTCTCACACACCTCACCTCATTATTTATAAAGCATTCAGATGGAGCAAGTTGTCCTGGCTGAGTTTCCACTGGGCAGTTTAAATTCTTGAAAGGCACATGGAAAATGGGCTAAAACTTGGCTTTCAATTTAACGTGTAAGGTCTAGAGAAACGGACAGCTAATTCCTTTTAAACATCTCAAGGACATATTGTATATTCTAGATTCCTATCAATGATAGCATTTTGGAGAGCTTTCTAGTCAGAGAACGTTAAAATGGAGAGTTTAAGTCCTTTTGCTGAAGAATATTTCAAATGTAAAATGAAAAGTCTTTCTTTGTGTGTCATCCAATGATTTTCCTGAAACTGAGAGAGACCTAAACATGTATTTTTGCAGAGGAGTAAAAATTCTCAACAATGTATTTTACCTTAACCCTAACCCTCCTCTGTGTTTTGAATTATCTGTAATCCTACGCAGCTTTCACTTTCCTCTTTAAAAAATGACTGTTAACCAGAACTTTGCAGCCTTTTTTTTGTTTAAATGATTTTCTGCACTTTGACTGTTTAGCCATTAGGAATTTCATACTCGGAGGCATCTTTAATTCGGAAAGTCATTTACCTTCTTTCTCCTATACTGGATACCTTCATTTTCAGATAGAATTTGCAGTTTTGTGTGTTGGTCTTTGATTCAGAAATTATATTTTATATAAGCCTTTCATGATCTTAAACATTTTAAAAAGTGAATAATACAAACTTTTTAACATTTGTCTTCAGAGTAGGAGTTGACTTTTCTTAGGGGTTTGCTTAGAGCCTTTTTTCATCACACTGTTGCTGTATGAATACAAATTTGTTAATGCTGGCCTACAGTAATCGAATGAAGAATCTCTGGGTATTCTTTAGACTTGAGCTTGCAGAGAAAAAATTTATTTATACTAGATAGTGCATTATTTGTATTTACAATTTCCTAACGGCACTGTGTTACTCAGTCTTTGCTATATACATGTATTGGATTCATTAAGATTAGCCTAGAATTTATAAAACGTTTGTCTGGCTCTATAGAGCCTACCCTCTTAAACTGACCACTGTGCAAATGATTATGGCCTTTCTGTGAAATCTGACTGAATGTGGTCAGACTGGGTAGCGGACACCTCATTGCGGAGGAGCACTCAGGCTATCTTGTTTTCTCATATAAAAATAATTGGATTTTGAAGTGTTTAAGATTATTTCCTTTGTGACCTCAGTGACTTATTTTTGTGTAGATTATGACAAAAAAGAAAGAAAGAAAGAAGAGCTAAGGGAACCCATAAAATTTATTAGCATATCTTTTATTTCATAAACACAAACATAACTGACTGAATTACTGGGCTTGACCCCCCGCCCCCTTTTTTTTAGACCAAAGAGAGTCTACAGTATGCATTAGAAACCCTGACTATGAATGGCTGCTCAGTTGAAGATCTAGGATTGGATTTCACTCTGCCAGGGTTTCCCAACATCGAACTGAAGAAAGGAGGAAAGGATATACCGGTCACCATCCACAATTTGGAGGAGTATCTAAGAGTATGTACTCGCAGCGCCCCCTGGGGCGAAGGCCAGCTGTGGCCATGCGGGGCTGGGCCCGGGGGGCCTGCTTTGAGGTGAGGGAGGGAAGGGAGGGTCGAGAGAAGCACAGGTGCGTGTCCGGTAGCTGCTGCACACCCTGGTGTGAGACCTTTGACGCCCGGGATCACTGCACGAAGTCCACTTCTCCTGACCTTCGCTTCTGTTTGCTCTTGAGAGAACATGTCAGATATCTTGCAGTACCTTCTATAACCTTGAACTCTCTCTCTTCAAGCTTGAATACTATCTAATAACATCTCATTTTCTTAGTTTGAAGAAATCAGTGAAAAGCAGCCATCCCTTGTGTTGTCACTAAACTGCATTTCTACCTTTCTATCAAGCCACCTAACTTGACCTAATAACCTTTAACGCTGTCCACGCGTGCGTGCGCGCACACATTTATGGGTTTGGTGAGGCCTTTCATGATCCTTGACCATATTTGTTAAGCTAAGGAAAACAATTTTGTACTGAATACAAATTATGTTTTAGATTACAACCTATGTAAGTCTTTATTATCACTACTTTTGGAAAAGTTTCTTTTGGTTTATTCCTGACATTGAATGAAAAGAGCATTGGGTTCCAGACAAAATACCACCTATACCTCCTAGACCTGACTTTTCCACTAACTTACTGTGGGATTTTAGATAGAACCTCTGAAAAATTTCAACTCCAGTTTCTTCATCAGTTTGAGAGAAGAAGATAGCAGAGAGGACCTCTATTATTTAGTATGCCTAACAGTTCTGTGATTCCTAAGTAGTTCCTTTAACAGTCAGTAGGGCTGTGTTCTCATACTACCTACTTTGAGAAAATTAATCTTTCAGCTTACTAGTAAATGATGAGTTAACTCCAAACTAGGTTCTCTGAAAATATTTGTAATAATGCTTGTGTTTTTCTGTCAACAGTACGCTATTGTTTTCATTTTTATCTGAGTAGGTCCCCTATTTCTGAATCCAAAGGGTTAGCCAAAGTCATTGATGACTAGGAGATGTTGGACCAATAACAGATGCTTTCTGTGACCCTTCAGTTTCATGTGACTGCATTCCAGAGTTTACCTTTTTCTAAGTGGAGGCACATACTGCAGAAGGATTGGGCTCTAAGAACTTAACAGGGTTTAGAACTAAAAATTGCACATTAAAAATTTAAAACACTTAACAGTTGGTAATTTTGACTCTTGAAACATTATCTTTAATTCTCAATAACATTTTATCCTCTTCGGAAGTTTCATCTGCTTCTCATCTGGTAAGGTAAAGTATAACTCATAGGGATTTTATGTACTGATAAATGAATTTTAAAACACACTAAATATATTAACTTATAACACACATGGCATTTTTTACATTTTCTTATTGGCCAGACCCTGAATTAGAAGTTGACCTGACTTGTCTTTTACTTACGTAATTTACTGGGAGATATTTTAAAGACTTCATTTTTTTTTTTTTTAAGTGATCAGGAAGGATGTTTCACTGTAGTTTGCCAAATATTAAATAGGAAAGAAATTTGAAATCTTGTCGCAGATTTTGAAAGAGTTTTCTTTTTGCAGCTGGTTATATTCTGGGCACTAAATGAAGGCGTTTCCAGGCAGTTTGATTCATTCAGAGATGGATTTGAATCAGTCTTCCCACTCAGTCACCTTCAGTACTTCTATCCGGAAGAAGTGAGTAGCTTGTGTGTAAAAGAAATGGTCGTCTCTAGTTCTGTACCTATAATTATCTTAGTGGGGTCTCTCTTTGCTATTTAGTCAGAGACCCCATTGTTGCAAACAGAAAGGTAGATGGTTGTGTGCGGTGGCGGGGTGGATGTTTGGGAAAGATAAGATCATTTCCTGAGTGAGGAAGAATATTAAATATAATAAGTATAATGTATAACATATATAAATAAGTATTAAATATAGTATAAAAGAGCATGGGATCCATGTGTGATTGAGTAAGCATAGCAGTCTGTTTTTCTTTTTGTTTGTTTTTTTTTTGGCTCTGTTGGATCTTCGTTGCTGCGCACGGGTTTTCTCTAGTTGCGGCGAGCGGGGGCTACTCTTCATTGAGGTGTGCGGGCTTCTCATTGCAGTGGCTTCTCTTGTTGTGGAGCGCAGGCTTCAGTAGTTGTGGCGCATGGACTTAGTTGCTCCGAGGCATGTGGGATCTTCCCGGACCAGGGCTCGAACCCGTGTCCCCTGCATTGGCAGGTGGATTCTTAACCACTGCGCCACCAGGGAAGTCCCAGGCATAGCATTCTTGTCAGCTGACCCTCGACGCTGCTTGGTGGAGAGTGGGACTTGGGTTTCTGTACACCTGTGGCTGGTGGGGAGAGCCATGGGTCCATAGTAACGAAAGTGACACTAGGGAGGTTACTTGTTGTTGTTTTTAAGCTAAACTTTCTGGATTCGCTGAGATGTTGATTGTTTAATGAGTGAGGTTAGTCCTTGAAGTTTTAAGGAAATGTGGCAAATTACCTAGTTGCCAAATCCAGAGAACACTTGTGAGAATGGAGTTAATGAGTTTATGTGCATCATTTTTTTCCAGCCATCTTTACTTAAAGTGCAACAAGAATCTCAGAAAAGTACTTACTGATAGTGAGGTGTCATAGAAAGGGTCTGGAAGGTGTTTGGTTTCCCCAGGTTGGAAACCTTTTTGTTTCTTTTTTTGAGTACTAGCTTTAGACCTCACCTTTATTACTGACTGAATCTGGAAATCTTTAAATGACTTAGCGTTTTCATCTCAATTATTATTTTTATGCCCACTTTGATTTGCTGCTTATTAAAACATGTGGTGTACCTGGCACTTTTAGGCACTAAGTGTCACCTGGAATTGAAAACAGCAAGTGTTCCTTTTGGAATTGGATCCTGGTCCCCACTACTTAGCGGTGTGACCTTACCCAGCTTGTCCTATCTGAGCTGACTGGCTCATTCATAAGATTGAGATAACCTCTCTCTTACTGAACAAGATACATAAAGTACCTGACAGTGAATGACACGTAGTAGATACCAAATTTCACATGCTCCAAATGGATTTTCTCAGAGTGTACGAGTCATCCTGCAAATGGGCAGTCTACCAGGTGAGAGATGGTTTAATTGGAAACTCATGTTAGATTTTCCAAGGACACACAGGCATTTTTTGCTTTCTGATATCTGTTCTGGAATGACTAGCGTGGTCCTAGACGACCACGTGGCACAGAATTGCCTTTCTTCGCAAAGTGGGAAAACCTACCCATTTGTTGTGTCTCAGTTCAGCTCTCCTCTCCCACTTCTGTCTCCAGCTCACTGTTCTGTCTCTTGGTTTCCGTTATGGTGTGCCCTCGTGTTTCTAAAAGCCAGGATTTATGAAATCTCCCTGGTTAGAAGTACATATTGAGTTAAAGCCTCTTAAGAAACGAGAAGAATTAGGAGAACTTCAATTAAGGGTTGGTCTCAGGTATGTTCTGTCTTAGATTAAAGGCTCCCTAGAACCTAGTTCATGCAAATGGGCAGCGCACCTGTTCATGTCAGCTGAAGAAGAGCTTGAATCTGTAAATATACTAGAAAAGCACATTGTAAAGAGTACCAAGCTGAAGTTTTGGGGCTTCTGTAGACCTTTATATTGGCACGCCACAGAACAGAACATGTGTGCATTTTCAGTCAGTTACACAGCTGTGTCCTTAGTAATCTGTTGCCCGTGTTTAAACACACAGCTGGATCAGCTCCTGTGTGGCAGTAAAGCAGACACTTGGGATGCAAAGACACTGATGGAATGCTGCAGGCCAGATCACGGTTATACTCATGACAGGTAAGTCCTGGGTTCTGCCAGTTTTCAGATACACACACATATATATACATTTTAAAATTTGTTTACTTATTAAAGGAGGCTTTCTAATATTTTGGCTTCATTTCTCTCAAGACTGCAACTTTAGGACCGAAAGGTTTTTTGTTTTTTTTTTGCCCCAAGTATTTCTGTGAAAATGGGCGGGAGGAGGAAAGGTGGGGAATCCCACTGTGACCCCATTACCCATTTTTACGTATAGTAAAGTGGAAATATCTGTGCAATCCCAGACAGGTCTTATTTATTACAACAGTAATCATTCCACTTGAATTCCAACTGTAACAACAGAAACATATTTGAGTGCATTACAATGTGAATTCATATGTAGTCATATTTACATTTGATAGTCTCTAGCTAATTGTGAGAGTCAAAACTGTATTTTAATACGATGAAGTAACTATGGTATATTTATTTCTGTTATAGTCGGGCTGTGAAGTTCTTGTTTGAGATTCTCAGTAGTTTTGATAATGAGCAGCAGAGGTTATTTCTCCAGTTTGTGACAGGTAGCCCAAGATTGCCTGTTGGAGGTGGGTACAGCGGTTGATTTATTGTAGCTATGAGTGAGTGTATGTGTGTGTGTGAGGGGGGGTGGGTGGAGAACGCACGCAAAACCTCAGTGCCGACAGCAGGATATTCTTCATTTGACCTGAGTGCCTCTTAGTTATTTCAGTATCAGAATGTTCCTAAGTTTTCAGTTTCTTCTGCAGTGTGTTAAGGGATGTCACTGGCAGGACAATTCGTAGGGGTTGACTTAAACACGCTGAAGTAGGACTGCTAATGTACATGTAATGCTGCTTCTCTACAGAAAATTCTCAGACACACGTACATTATAAACCCTTAGATGGCTTAGATGAAAAGGCATTATGAAGTCTGTTTTTTTCAGAAATGAATCCTAATATGAGTTGAATTGGCGCTCTTTTAAAAGCATAAGGGAAGCATAAAGAACGGTTTGCCTCCATGTTATACGGTGACTTTTGATTGTAAATAAAGCACGTACCAGGTTCCGTACCCTCGACGTATCTTGAATGGGTAGAGTTCATTGCCCAGCAGGAAAGAGTACCTCTGTGTTTGGTAACGCTGTGTATTAGAGCAGTGTAGTGTGTTTCTGATGGGGGCAGATAAGAAAGGGTACGTATACTTGTGCTTCCAGACCCATTCTCCTTATGGATGAGAGGCGGGTTTCCCTGAGCTAGCTGGCGGGCATCCCGTAAACGTGCCAAGTTCCTCTGTCCTCCTTTCTTCCCTCTTCATCAGGCTTCCGGAGCTTGAATCCACCTTTGACAATTGTCCGGAAGACCTTCGAATCAACAGAGAACCCAGATGACTTCCTGCCCTCCGTAATGACCTGTGTGAACTACCTTAAGTTGCCGGACTATTCGAGCATCGAGATAATGCGAGAAAAGCTGTTGATGGCAGCGAGGGAAGGGCAGCAGTCGTTCCATCTTTCCTGATCACAATGAGAAACGCAGTGTCTGCCTGTTACAGCAAAAGAGAAAAATCATGATTTCTTTTCTAAATGTATCACCTGAGTCAAGGAAACATGTTACGCCTTCTTGTTGTAGGAAAACGGCTTGCAGATTATAAAAGAGACACTTGGTTCCTATTCATTAATGGCCCCATGGACTTAAAGTGATCAGGCCCTAAAACGTTGTTGTGATGAGGTTTCTTTAGCAAGTTCTTGTTTAAATTATCATTTATTTGACGAGTGAAGTTTTTAACTTGCTTTGCTGTGTGAAATTTAAAAAAGGGATGTTTTTCCAGGCTGAAACAATAAATGTCGCTCTGCAGTTTAACTCTGGGCTGTGTGTATCCATCTAGCTAAGTCTGCAGTTTTGTTTCCTCCACAGACAACTCTTGTACATAAGTACAGAAATCAAAGCTCCCATGTATTTGACAAATACAGTTTAGGAGGTGAGCTCTGTGTGCTTTTCACTTCCCCTGAGTTTCCCCGCCCTGATCCGTGTACTGTCTGTGCCGCTCACACAGGTTTTTTGTATACAGAACCCACAGTTGGTACATCTTCGTCAGCCGTGGGCTTTCGTTGTTCCCTGTTCTCTCTCAAATTAAGATATAATTTAAAATTCATGGAATTGAAATATGTTGTCAATATAATTCAGCCTTTGTAACTAGGTAGGCTTTTCTTATAGCTTAGTTTTAATATAGTTGTAGGGTATCACTGGCCTTGTACCAGGGACGCACTAGGACTGTTTACGTGGTGATTCTGGCAACCACCGCCTCTGTGATGGAGGCAAGGAGAGCTCATTCGTTTCTTTTGTGTAGGTTAAAAAGTCTGCAGCTTGGGCTGGCCAGTATTTATTATTCTGTGGCCAGAGCATTTTGAATTGATGTATACGGTTTTAAGCAATGTTAGCAGTTTTCATTCCCTGTTGGAGTAAAGAAAAAGTTTTCCCCCCTTTTTCTCTTTTTAAGTTTTCGTCCGGTGTCTTCTTTCGCTGTTCCGCTCTTCTCTCCCCCTCCTCCCAGTGCTCACGCGGGACAAACAGCTCAGCCTTTGTCTCGACACACATCAAAGCACCTGTAGGCAATGCTCTGTCCAGTTGTTTTCTGTGCTGATTTCTCAAATCTGCAATAATTCATCAGGTTCATGTTTTTACCTGAAAATAAATAAAGTTTGCTTCACCTGTTTTGTTTATAGTTCTGTGCTGTATGCATAACTTTTAGTTGTAGAGATGTATCTCAATGCAGGCAGACCATCACAGCTCATGGCTGATTTCGCTATTCAAAGAATTCAGAATAGCAACTGAAGAACATAAAATGTAGAAAGAGAATGAGAGGGGACTCCTTCCTTCATTCCTAAGGTTCAAAATTAAGCCTGTTGCATAAATTTGAGAGAATTTCCATCATTCATCTTTCTGAAAATGAGAGATGAGCTAACTGTTTTCTTATTGGACTTTGAGAAATCAATTTTCTTTTGTTTGACTGTTCTAAAGTCTTATTTAATTGATGTCAAAACCCCTTTGTCCCCTATTTCACCACTTAAAAGAAACTCCGTGGCTTATTTTATTTAGATTACTCTGTCGCTTCCACTGAAATGGCCTTATAGGAGCATCCCCTCGTCTCAGTGCACCTGGGCAGTGACCCACCCCCCTTAGGTGGGACGGAGCTGTGAGAGGAACTCGGAGTGTCTCTCCCTGGTCCTTGCAGAGGCTCTGGAGAGTGAGCCGCTTCCCTTTGACATCAGAGGAGGGAGTTGTGTTTCTGCAGTTCTAACATGGACGACACCGTAGGACCTGTGCAGTTAATAATCAAGTGAAACTAGTGTTAAAGAATGAACCAGTTTGTTTTAAATTGTTCTGATACCTTTTTACAGACTAAGCGCAAAACAGATTTGCGTGAACATAACCTTTTTGTTCCTCATTTTTTAAAGGGTTCTGTCGTTAAAATTTAGACGTATGTATAAACAAAGTAACACATCATATTCAGATATCTTCTGTATTTAACATTTTATCCACATCACGGCCCTGGCAGATTTGGCCTCATTGATTTCAGCGTCTAAGGAGTGAGTACATTGGATGGTTTTGAATCGCACTGTGGAGCTTGATTGTTTCAAAGTCGGTAGTTCTCTGTTTAAAAGCTTTCAGTCTTTAGCTTACTCCTTAATTTTGGGACGCTTGGTTAATTAGGGGCAAGAAGACTTCCCACTTGAAAGCAATCTCTCTTGGCAGAGGCCTTAATTTACATCATCGGGAAAAATAGACTTCATCTGCTGTTCCTCCAGTTATGCCTTAAATTTATTTGCTGAGTAATCCTGTCAACAAGCACTACTCTCTATGCTTTACACACGTAGACAGTCTGGATAGTGGCTAAGATTTTGTTGTCTTTTAGTGTTTGCTGAGGTGGAGTCAGTCAGACGTTAGTCACAGCTAACACCGACTATGGCGTTGTCATTTAGACAGTTACTGATTTGATCTGCTTTGTTTATGAAAACATAGTCCTCACTATTTAAGAAGGAAGAGTTGGTTAAATGTATTCCCCTCCTCCCAGCCCCCCCCCCCAACAAGTGAATGAATTGTAAATGCTAGGTAGTCTCATCAGGAACAGACATGGAGAAAATTCTAGATGCCTTAGCCAAACCCAGCAGAAGAAACCTCTCACACAGCTTCTCATTGGATACAGACTCTTCTTTCTCTTCCTGTGCTTCGGCTCTGGTTCCCTGTGTTTGTACTGATCGAGAACTGTCTTTCCCTTATATTCCATAAAGAAGAGAGTAAAGTCTGTCCTGCATTTGGCTACTCTTGCAAGTTTGGTACATAACATGAAAAGGAGAGGTGCGGCTGGCTGGCTGACGTCACTTCCTGCCCTTCTTCAGGGCATCCTGTGCGTAAAGGCCATAAGGCCGAGGGACAAAAAGCCCCAACTTCTGCATCCAAGAAGTTAGATTCAACTCTTGATTTTCCGCAGTAAGGATTATCGCCAGCGACTTGTGAGTGTGTCTTTCCTTTAGTTTCCCAGGCGTTAAGGCTGTGCTCCCGATTCCTGCCAGTAAATTCAGGAGATGGGAATGTTTCTGATAGTCCACGGAAGAATGTGATGAAAAAGGAGACTTGCTGGGGAAAGACATAACTGTGCGTTCAGAAACCAAGTCCTTCCGGGGGGATTCTGGATGCTCTTGTTCATTCTTCATTAGCAAAGATGATCGAGCCTTTAATTCATTTATCTTGGGCTTTGTTTTTTTGACCCACATTATTTTCCCTATTGTAATGAGAACATTGTTTGAAAATGTCATACTCTGTATTTCTTACTCTGAGAAATGCTTTTGTATGGGTCTTAGGTTTGACGCTGCAGTAGTTGGCATACCCAGTAAGGGATAACCTAGTGACAAATCACTGAAAATGCTTCCTTTGTTACCTCAAAAGAAAAAAAATTCCAGACAAAATATAGCATTTATATTTATAGAAAATGGAGGATTGGCTGTTTTCCAAGAACTTCAAGTTAATTCTTGTGCAAGAAAAAGTTCTTAACTCTAAAGACTTGTTCTGCATAAGGAGACACTCTTTAATAATGGAAGAGGTGGTTTTATTTTTACAACAAGCCTACTCATATTACCAAACCTATAACCAATTGCTGATCTCCTGTGTAAAGCATTTTTTTCTCTTATCTGAAACAGTGATTTATATGAACTGTTGGAATAATGGAACCTCAAACTACAGATGTGTATGTAAAATTGCATAAATGCACTGACTTCCTTCTCCCTGAATATATTTTTAATAAACAGCATTATCCTACATGGTCAGTTTTATTAAATTATGCACAACCAGAGGGTTCTTCTGAGGAGTGGTATGCTTGTATGGGTGGCTTTGGAAAGCTTCCTAGTGTGGTAAGTAACACAGTAATCTTAGCCTTTGTGGGAGGCAGATAGTGGAGAAAGTTATAGGAGCCAGATGTATGCAGAGAGATGACCCGAATACTTGCTTGTTGGTGGAGAGAGACGGGCACTTGCGTTGTAAGCTACTCTGCAGTGGTGAAGTGGGACCCCTGGGGTGGGGAGATGCTTGCCCCTGTGCACAGACAGTAGAGCCTCCTGGTTGGAACCCCTTGAAGTCACTGTTCTTGGCTTTCATGACTGGTTGCTCTGCCCTTGACCAAGGTCTGGATCATCAGCCTATTCCACTGAAACAAGAAAAGAAAAGTCAAATCGATTTAGGAAAGCAAGGGAGGTGAGGGTTTCGTTTGCTCGTTTTGTTTTTTGTTTGTTTTTTAAGAGTGGTGATTGAATGTAGGGGTTTTTTTCTTGTTATTTTTAAGAGAACAAGTGAATGAAATGTATACATTTCATACACTCTCGTAAGTACACAGCACAGCACACGTATATACGCACTCGTGTATTCTTCTGTATTGTCTTGGTGTAACTGCCTAGGTATAACCATATTTTTCTCTTGATGAATCTCTTGGTCCGTGAGACGACTGAATTACAGGTGGAGGGTGCTGTGCAATACCAGCCGGCCACCAGACCGGCCTGTACGGGAAGTCTGTAAGCACCAGAGCATCTGTATCACCAATTCCAGGGTGGGGCCGTGGAGCATCACAGTTTTGGTTGATGTAATTCTACAAATTGACATTGGCATGTCGAGTTATACAGAGGTTTCAAATCTCAGCGGCAGTTGTTTCCACTAGAAAAGTGTCCCTTCAGACCCTCTTGAGACCAGTGCTCGGGGGATGGGGTGCATTTCATGACAGTTCTCACAACAGGCATGCTTGCTGAAGCCTGTGCCATTCCTCGTTCTCAGCCAGGTTAGTGACCTCAAGGTTATCTGGTCACTCTCCCGGCGCCCCACCCGCCCCCCGACTCTGCGTGAGAAGCACAGGAAGAGTGGCGGTGCTGGTGCCTGAAACGGTGCCGTCCCGCCTTTGCGAAGAGCTGCCAGGGAGCGGGGCCCACAACCCGCAAGAGTTTGCCTGGGGACTTGAGGCAACCTTGACAGACACCAGAGGTGTTTGTACCTCAGATACCCTGTTGTGGCTTCAAGGCCCAGGCACGCAGTGATTGCACTCTCCCTGGGAATTCAGGCTGCAGAAATACATTTTCCTCTCTGTGACTAAGATACATGGAAACATTCATTAGGGACACTATAGTAAGAATTTATTAAGAAAATTGTGCTAAGGAATATGAGGGCAGAAGACACAAGTCGAGATGGCTTAAGGGTCAGGTCCGTGTTTACACTGTTTAATGCTACGTGTGCAGTTGACATGAAAAAGTGGTTATTTGAAATGATCGTAAAAAATTAACAGTGGTCCATGGAAAGTCCAGTGCACTCCATTTGGCGTGCACTTCTTAATAAGGGAATCTGGGCCTCCGTTGAGACCCATCCTGTCAGCCCCACTCGACTCCCACAGTGCGTCCCGACGTCACTTAGTGCCATAGGACTTAACATCTCTTAGAACCGAGGCATCCCGGTATACTCGCCCAGAGCTGTGTGAAGGGCTTTGTGGAAGAACAAGTGTTGGCGCAGGAAGAGGCCTGGACATTCAGGCCTGACCCGGCCCTGGCCCCTCTTCCTGGGTAGTGTCATGACCCCTAACCTCGCTGGCCCTTATCCTCTGCACTTGTCAAACCAATTCAGTCACCTCTAAGGTCACTTTTTTTGGTTGGTTTTTTGTTTTTTCTTTTTTTGTGGTGCGCGGGCCTCTCACTGCTGTGGCCTCTCCTGTTGCGGAGCACAGGCTCCGGACGCGCAGGCTCAGCGGCCATGGCTCACGGGCCCAGCCGCTCCGCGGCATGTGGGATCTTCCCGGACCGGGGCACGAACCTGTGTCCCCTGCGTCGGCAGGCGGACTCCCAACCACTGCGCCACCAGGGAAGCCCTAAGGTCACGTTTTAATGGTAATACTCATACAATCTTGGGTGTGAGTCTTTGCAACGTCTCCCGGTGTTTCTCCACGAAGGCATCGTAGCATTTGGGTTGGCACGGTTCTTCCCGCAGAGCTTCTGGCTTCTCTGGCTCTGAGTGTCAGCAGCACTCACTCTCTAGTCATTGGGACGACTTGAAACGCCCTCTAATGCTTTCCAGCATCGCAAATATCAGGGTGTTACCCCCCAGCTGAGAAGCAGTGATTATGTGTTGCAGCTTTTGGAAAGCGATCCAAGTTTTATATTCAGCCAGTAATTATGGTTAATAACAAATCAAAATATTGCAGCACTTAGGAGCGGGCGCAACTTAGGGATAAGAAGAGGAACAGAAAAATTATTTAGTCAGAAAAAGCCACAATTCTGTCCTCCCCTTCCACGCGCACATACACACACACACACACACACACACACACACACACAATGTGCCTCTCCTTTCCATCAGGAGGAATTCATCCTTACTGCTCTGACATCCACCTTAGGTGAGAACTTCTGCAGTGTTGGGAAAAGGACATCCTCTTGTACCAAATATAACTTTCAGAGAATTTTAAATTCAGAAAATGTCATGGCCATTGTCGCTTTTCCAATTTAAAAACAGTCTTAACTAAATTCATTGAGAAAAGTCCAGTAGTTCTAACCGACGTTAGAGGATGTTAAGTAAAGATTCAAGCCAGTGTTTTCAACGTTCTAGAATTACTTAAAAGAAGTTGGTCTCTCAGCATTGCATTATGCGCTAATGGAGTGGGCCAATAAGCTTCCTTTCCTCCATGGACAGTTCAGCGCTGTCATAGATTCCTTTGCTCCCATTGTTCTGACACGTAATGTTCCAGAGTGATGGAAAGAATACAGGATCAGTTTCCTCCCAAAGCATTAAATGGTGTTTTGACAAACGGAAGAAGTTGAGATTTTTGTGGTCTTTCTCTCCAACGTACCATTTTCCTTCAACGTACCATTTTCCTTGCCCCGTCTCACAACACCCCTGGGGGTGAGCAGAGGTGAGACAGGGAATCTAATCAATTACTGATCAACCTGACATTCACCACAAAGTGGATGAATTAAAAAGAAGTAGGTTTTTTTAAAAAAAGCGTTTTTCCTTTACATGGAGATTTTCACGAGGAGTGCATGGTCAGTGAAGCATACTGCAAATGTTTCAATGTGATGTGTTCAGTCCTCCTGTTTTATCATCTGCAGGAGATGCCAAACTCTAGCCTTATCTCTGGTGCCTGGCATGATGCCCGGCCTCGATGGCATTCAAACAGGCACAGAGGAATGAATGGGGAATTCGTCACCTGTGTTGTTCCCTCTCTGCCAGTCAGATTGTTTGTGGAATCTGTGCTCTTTGACTTCAAGGAGTTTAAGATCCAGGTAGAAAGCAACGTGGAACCAAAACAACTATGTACACAGGTAAGTGCTAAATTATGTGAATTTGTATAAATCCAAAGAAGGAGAACTAGGACCATCGATGGTTAGAATTTCGCTGAGTTAGAAAAACTACCTCTCAACACCACCACCACCAAGAGCAGTGTAACAGCCAGGTCTATAACCAGAGATACACCTTATTCTGTGCTGAAATGTGCTGTTGACACAGTCCTATTGTGTTTTTCGGTAAATAGTTGACGTGGGTCAGTAGAAACAAAACAAAATCAGAGTTTGTTCAGGAAGGAAACAGATTTCATGGCTATGTAGGATCACCTAGGAATTATTAAGGAATATTAGTGCTGATCAAAATAAAAAAGCATTGCTAGAACAAATGAATGAAAAAATGACCTTGGTATTCCTATTGCCAGACTGGATATGATACAAGGAGAAGCAAAAGTCCATTCTGAAAACAAACGAATTTTGTAAAATCAGCTTGAGGATTACGAGTAGAAAATTGTGAAATACTTCTTTCGAAATACAGTTAGTGCAGACAACCCAGGAGAGAGGGAAAGTCAACAAACTGACTTTTTCCAATTGCCAATATATTTAGAGGGTCCGGTTCTATCAGTTATGTTTTCTTTTTCTTTTTTTTTTTTTTTTGACGATAATAACTTTTTAAACTCAAATCTGCTTTTTGTTTCCATTCAGAGTTTTGTAACTATCGATAAAATACTGTGAAATTGCAATATTAAACCCTTTTCTGATATTTATAAATCTTGTTATGAAGATTTCTTTTTATCTGCCATGGCAGTTTAGAAAGATGCCTGGGCTCTACATTTCGAGAACTGAGGTTCTTTTTTCAATTTGACCTCGGATAATTTTCGCTGAGTGTTTCCTTACCTGTGAAATCATGGGAGCAGATGAGATTAATATCCTGCTCTCAAATTCTAAGCTTCTAACACCTGTCATGATCCTTGGACCTTCTTTTCAGATCAACTCAACTGATTTAAGAGGGTACATAGGTCCTCTTCTAGTTAAGTTGAACAAAATAACATAACTGTTTCCTACA
This sequence comes from Phocoena phocoena, assembly GCF_963924675.1. Lineage (NCBI taxonomy): Eukaryota > Metazoa > Chordata > Mammalia > Artiodactyla > Phocoenidae > Phocoena > Phocoena phocoena. Next base: position 105,865,262 of record NC_089225.1, on the reverse strand, counting down.
TAGGTTGAATTTGCCAAAAGAAAAGTACTGATCTATTTTGGAAACACTCTGAAGCTGCTTTTGGTCACTGATTAACACCAGGTATTAAACTGGCTCAGGAAATATTTTGATTCTATGCTTGGGTCTTTAAAATCCTTCTTAGTGTTTTGTTCTAGTGGATTTTCTGTTGGTTTGTTTAGTTACCATGTGTCAGGTCAGGCAGTGGCATTGGCTAGGATTGAGATGCTAATAACCAATGCCATTGGTTAGATTCTTCTTCAAAACCTAGAGATGTGCAGATTCTCAGATCTGGGAGTCGTTAGGAAGGCAAACCAACCTTCTATTTTTAAAAATGATTGAGTTGGGAATTCTCTGGCGGTCCAGTGGTTAGGGCTCTGTGCTTTCACTGCCAAGGGTTCAGGTCCAATCCCTGGTCAGGGATCCCACAAGCTGAGGGGGGCGGCCATAAATAAAATAAATAAATTTTAAAAAATGATTGAGTTGGCATACCTTCCTCAAGATCACATACTTGTTATTTTCCAGATGGGTGACACACTGGCAATTAAGACCCCTCCCACAGGAAGGGGTATACAGGCTCTCTCAGTGCCCAAAGGGACAGGATATCACGCTAAGGTGTTAAACCAAGGTTTTGCCCTCAACCCTCCTTCCATCCCTTCCTTCCCATTTCTTCCCCAGCCACTCAGCACGAGCAGGAGCTTCCTGTGTATGTTGAATCTTAGGGAGGAAGACCATGGAGAAAATAAAGAGAATTTCTGGCTTCCGGGTTTCTAAATAGAACATCTATCATGGATAGCAGTCTTATAATTACAGCTTCTCATTGCAAACACCCCGCCTAAAAAACAGAACACAAGGCTTTTTGGCAGGGGAAGTGTGTGTGTGTGTGTGTGTGTGTGTGTGTGCGCGCGCGTGTGCACGCTTATGTCTGTTTTTTGTTTTATTTTTTGAATACCCAAAGCTGGGCTTTTGCATGTCAGTAGCCAAAGCCTCAGTGATTCAGAGCAAACACTCTATGGGATTGTAAGGATAGTTTTACTGCCACGTAACGGGAGATAAAAATTCGAGCCGCTGGGAAGTCAACTAGGGAGACGGAGCAGGAAACGAGGAGGAAGAAATTACGGCATGTCCCTGAGAAGTCACACAGCGCTCACAACCCAGGCGGGCGGAGTCCCCAACGGGGCAGGAGAGAATGGCTCGTGAGTTTTGCTGGATTTGCTGACACAATCACCTTCCTCTAGGGCCTGGTTCTCAGCTTTCCGTGGAAACCACAGAGAAACCCTCCAAATACGCATTTTTTCATTTTGCCAGAACAAAGAAGCAATTTAATAAATTCAGCTTAATTTAGGATTCCACTTGGTAGATGAGTTTGCTTTTCTTGTTTACACACACCAGCGATGGGAGGAATAGAACGGTGGCTGCTGAGATGAGCTTTTGCTTTTAGGTATTACATACCATCCACTGAACACAGCCGCTTTCTGTTTTGTAAGATTAAGTTTGCCATAAAACTTTTGTTCTGGGGCTTCCCTGGTGGCACAGTGGTTAAGAATCCGCCTGCCAGTGCAGAGGACACGGGTTCGAGCCCTGGTCCAGGAAGATCCCACGTGCCGCGGAGCAACTAAGCCCGTGCGACACCACTACTGAGCCTGCGCTCTAGAGCCCACGAGCCACAACTACTGAAGCCTGTGCGCCTAGAGCCCGTGCTTCGCAACAGGAGAAGCCACCACAATGAGAAGCCCGCGCACTGCAACAAAGAGCAGCCCCCGCTCTCCACAACTAGAGAGAAGCCCGTGCAGCAATGGAGACCCAATGCAGCCAAAAATAAATAAAATTAATTTATTTTAAAAAAGGGAAACAACTTTTGTTCTGTAACTTCTTATTCTTTCCTGCTCCATGGACTTCCAATCAACTTTCTCCCAATTTCTCAAAAAAGAGAAAAAAAAAATCCCACTTCCTTCTCTCCTCTCTGCTAGATACGAGATATGAATGGGAGAGGAAGGCATTTTGTTTGTTTGTTTGTGGCTGCAGCATGCTTGCAGGGTCTTAGTTCCCCGACCAGGGATTGAACCCGGGCCCTCAGCAGTGAGAACACAGAATCCTAACCACTGGACCACCAGGGAATTCCCAAAGGCGTTTATATTAGATTCTAATATACCATGAATCCTGTAGGGAGAAGTTAGAAAAGTGATTGAGGGCCCAGCCTGGTTTTTCTCCCCTTGGGTCAACACTGTTTGAGTCCCAGTTCTACCTGAAAGGGAAGAAAATAATAAGGTAGCTGTTTGTATCTTTCTGTGTGTGTGTGTGTGTGTGTGTATAAAATAAATCAACTCACAGCCACAGAAAACAAAGTAACAGCCTCTTCTACCTGAATGGTACTGAAGTATTACCAAGGTCACCATCACAGCCATTAAGGCTTCTCAGGTATTTGACCAAAAAAACTAAAACTAAAACAAAAAACAGAACCTTGGCATTATCTAAGTTTGAAAATGAATACCGTCTCTATTTTTCCTACCAGATTAAAAAAAAAAAAAATACCCTCACTTAGGGACTTACTGAAAATTGAGAAAAGGGAAATAAAAATGTGTCGAGCTCAAGTAGAAAAAATCGAGGGCAGGGCCCCTTCCGCAACCCCTTTGTTCAGGTCCCTATAGAGCCAGGACAGTAGGTCTCAGGCCTGGTCAGATCAGCTCCTAACTGTCCACTCATCTTTCAAGTGGACCCAGGCAGCCGCCCAGGCAAACAAGAGGTTGCTGTAACGTGGGATCCTCCTCCCGTTAAAAGGACATCCAACGTGTGTCTGCAGGTCGTGAATACGTGCAGGCGGTGCCCAGAGAGAGAATGACTCCGGATAAGCACACCCACGTACCACTTCCACTCCCTGGGGGAGGCGCTTAGTATTTTAAAACCGTGTTCAAATATTCACAGGCATTTCTTTTCTCCGTGTGCCAGTGACAAAACATGCTGTGAATCACTTGTAGCTCAAAAAAAAAAAGGAGTTACTCTTTTTTTTTTTTTTTTTTAAGGGTTTGGTTACCTTTGTAGTTACAGTTTGATGTCATTAGCTGGCTGATGGGGTCATAGTCCCTTTTAGGGTGACGTCAATTTTGAACAGGTGTGCAAGCATTTTTATATATTCATTTCATCCTGGTTTAGCTGCTCTCTTAAAACATTTCTATGATTGTAGTATGGCAACCGTCTCAGCGTTGGTCCAGTTTCATTGTTAAATGGATGCGGAAGGTGTGTAGAGCTGGCCTCTATCTGGTAACCCTCTGAATCCTATCATTTAGAGCTAGCAAATTTCTCAGCAATCATCTGGTCCAGATTTCTCATGTTTCAGATGACAAAAGAAGTCAAGAAGGGTCCAGGGACTTGATCAGGTAGCTGGTAAGTAGCAGAGCTGTAGGTGGAGACTAAGACTCCGAGCCCTGGGCTCTGTTTGTGAGCCCTGGACTCCTGGAAGCTCAGGATGGGGCATCAGCGTTACCCACCTCCTCCTATTCAACACGAACTCTGTTTCCCAGTGTCCTCAACCAGGATCCTCTTCTTCACCTGTTGACCCCTCCTGCTTCTCAATCCATTCTTCGAAAGCTCTAATTATTAAAAGTCTTCCAATTTTTGTAATAACTTCTGCTGGAAAAACATTTTATGTGGTTCTTTTTGAATTTTATTTTATTTTTTTATACAGCAGGTTCTTATTAGTTATCTATTTTATACATATTAGTGTATACATGTCAATCCCAATCTCCCACTTCATCCCCACCCCACATTTTATGTCTAGTTTCCAAATCCTGTGACAAAAACACCTAATAGAAGTCTTTGCTCTTTTAGTTTTATTTCTTTATTATTGGAAAAATGGATGGTTTCTAGAAAATGACTCTTCCTAGGGAGTTTTTCTCTCTGCTCTCCTTCCATTTTCCCTGAATTTATTATCAGTAATTTTACAGAAATCTTGCCTAAGCTACTACTACCCAAGGGAATAGTAAGCATAGGTCTCTCACCTAAATGGTTTTGAGTTAATGTTAAGACTGAATTCTAACAAAAGGAGGAGGTTGAGTCTGGGTAGAAAAGCTCATCTTGAGAAGTTGAATCTGCCTCTGTAACTGAAGTAGTGAGACTGTAACTAGGGACTCAGCACTATTCCGACTCAAGTTCTTAGTTGTGATACGGCCGTGATCTTATGCTTATGATGCCTGACTTCTACCCTAGTTTACCATTGACTTAGCTTAGCTTGCTGCTGATGGAGAAAGCTGTTGATGCATATGGAGATTGAAGATTAGTTGTTCTCTAGGCTTCACCCTTGTTCCTTATTCGCCAGGACTAGCTGACCAAAAATTTATGGCTCAGATAATGTTCCAACCTGAAATGAGACCTGACGGCTACTTGGAACCTTGAGATGGAGAGGATCATCTCTGAAAACAGAAGATTGCCCCCTCCCCAGTACATAGCCCCTTCCTCTTTTCCCTCTACCATCTCTGAGCACAAGCTGGGGAGTAGGGAGTTGGTTCTTTGGGACATGAGTCCACCTTCTCCACAGGATACCTGGCTTCCTCAATAAAGCTATCTTTCCTTTGACCAACACTTGTCTTTCAGTATTGGATTCTTGAGCGATGAGCAGACAAACCTGAGTTCAGTAACGCCTCCTTTCTCCTGGCAATTTTCATTCTGGTCCAATCTTTTGAAATCATTCTAGGTAACATCTAATCCCCTTTCCATGAGGTACTCCTTAAAATATTTGAAGTACCCTCTCATTTCTTTTGATTTCTCCATCCCAATATTTTTCTCCTCTAAGCTCCACCTCACACATTTCCTTTAATTCCCGGTGACGTCTCACCCTGTCCGTTTGACACAATGCCAGAGTCACTCACTCTCCCTCAAGTTCCTGACATCTTGTCATTGTTTGTGTCCCTTCTTCAAATGGTCATACTTACACTAAAAGAATAGTCCTGTGGTGTCTGCCTGACACAGACCACAGTGAGAGGCTCTCTCATTACAGACCCTTTACCTCCATCCCCAGAGCCTGAGATCACATTCACTTTCTTGGCCACCACATCACACTGTTAATTAATACTGAACATGTGGTTGACATCACTCCCAGTCTATTTTCTTCCAGCTTGATGTTTCCATCTGTCCATGTCCCATTCTAGACCTGGTCCCTGGCATATTCGAGGTTTACGTGTTTAGAATAATTTTACAGATAGACGTTTATATTCTCTGTGGCAGACAGTATATTCTCATGGAGGCTGAGCCCTTGAACTCAGGAGGCAGATGTGTGAGGCCAAAGCAGCTCACTGAGCTGCTTTGTCTCTGTGTAAACTGTGATCTCACCTTTCCCCACCCAAAGGCTGAGGAAGATGATGATGCATGCTTCACAAGTACATGAAGTAATTCTGAAAAACATTTGATTAGGGTCTCTCTTGACATCCTTGTAGATAAAATGGAGAAAGATAGTTTCCATCAACCCTCTGTCTCTTGAGATTAGGCTATTTAGCCAGTTATGAATTCATCTAAATATACTAAAAGGCACTTAGGACAGTGTCTAGCTTATAGTAAAAGTGCTCAGCAAACATTAACACTTGTTTTTAGTTAACATTGTTCTCTACCTTTTTTTCCCATTTGTTGAAGTTCTTCTCCTTTCACTTCCTCTTCCCCTCTCCTTTCCTTCCCTCTACAATCTCCTCACAATAACCCTGCCTTCCCTGTGCACCCTTAGAATGCTAATACTAGAAGTCTGCTGTGTTTTCTTCCATACCTATTTTTTCTCCAAGTCTTTTCACACAGGCACTGTTGAATTTGGGGGCCCAACATGACTTAACATTTTCTATATTGATATATCTTGTTGGATATAAATCCAATAATGTATTAAAAATGAGGTACCACAAACAGGATTTATTCCAGATATTCAAGGCTGGTTCAATGTTAAAAAAAAAAAAAAATCAGTTAATGTAATCCATCCATCACATCAATAAGCCAAATTAGAAAAATCAGTCTTACAGTCAAATGCAGAAAAAGCATTTGATAAAATCCAACAGCCATTCATTATACAAACTCTCAATTTACAAACTCTCAGAAAAACTAAGAATAAAACGGAACTTCCTCAACTTGATAAAGAACATATATAAAAAATGTACAGCTAACATATATAATGGTGAGAATCTGGATACTTTCTCCCTAAGATCCTCTTTTATCACTCCTATTCAACATAATACTGGAAGTCTTAGCTACTCAATAGGACAAGAAAAAGAAATAGAATGTATACAGATTGGAAAGAAAGAAAATCACTCTTCATTGTTTTTTGCCTATTTATTACCCTCAGCTTGTTCTTCATTTTAACTCTCATTTGAGATTGCTCTTAATGGAAGGTTTTGGCTAACTTCTTACATCCATTCTTGATTATGAGACTTTTTTCCCTTTTGGGAGAATGTACTTTTTATAATGGGTCTCCATAAAAAGAGTTAAGGATGGTTTTAGGGTACCAGGAGTGGGAGGCTGGTCAGTTGAGAAAACTGCAAATTTTGAGGTGAATTATTCCTAAATTCTCATCCCAGGCTGCCTCTGAAACTGAAACTTTCTGAGACTCAGCTCCCTAAGTCAGAAGACAAGAGTAATAATATCTGTCTTGTAGTTTTCCTTTTTTTTTTTTCCAAGCCATGTTGTGCGGCATGTGGGATCTTAGTTCCCTGACCAGGGTTTGAACCCAGGCCCCCCTGCTTTGGGAGTGCAGAGTCTTAACCACTGGACCATCAGGGAAGTCCCTGCCTTGTAGTTTTGCTGTGAAGATTAAAGTGATAAAATAATGTAAATCACCTTTACTAAAAACACATCCAGGACATACGATTATTGTAGTGGTGAAACCTCAGTGAACAAACACTAGTGGGAGACAGGATCTGGGGGAAATATGAGGAAGGGTTCAGGGACAGTGAAATAGTTAATGTTGGTCTTGACGGGTGAATCACTGCTGCTATGTGAATCACATTAGCTTGATGAGCTAATCACTGCTGCTACAGAGAGACTATTCTAGAGCCTGCCTAAGTGGCCAATGGGTTGGGTGGTCCTCAGCATAGCAGTGACTCATAATACTTGTTTACCCTTGGTTCAGAGAGATTTGGGGTAATGGTCCCTGGGACTGAATGTGGAGAATGGATGGTTTGAGCCTGGGGCTCCTCAGTGTGCAGAACTAGAGACATTTCCAGCCACTTGTCTCTCCCTTCTTCCAATCCAGATTCCTTACTCTTGTCTGTAATGCGTTCCTTGATCCTTCCCAACTTTTGCTGTTGCCCCTGTTGGCAGGAAACAAAGTGTGGTGCGAGAGGATGGTCACGTCCTAGGTCTCAGGTGAGTTCCTGGGACGGCTGCTGAGTGTGGGTTCTTGGCTTCATGCAGGGAAGAATTCAAGAGCAAGCCATAGTAAAGTGAAAGAATGTTTATTCAGGGAGAAACACACTCCACAGACAGAGTGTGGGCCATCTTGGAAGGTGAGAATAGTGCCAGGGTACGGGGTGGGTAATTTCACAGGCTAATGAGTGTGAGGAGTATTCCAGCTCTTCTGGGGAAGGGGTGGGGATCTCCAGGAATTGGGCCACCGCCCATGGCTCCTGTGGGTGTGTCATTTAGCGTGCTGGTGTGTTACAATGAGCGCATACTGAGGCTCAGGATTTATTGGAAGTCGACTTGTCTGCTATCTTGGACCTAGTTGGTTCTAACCAGTTTATGTCATGTCCTCTGGCTATGTCATCCTTTTAAAGGTTGTGCCCTGCCCCCTACCTGTCTCACCCCTGCAGGAGCAGAGTTTCTCTGTCGAGGGTCTCCTGTCTCCTTGTCTCTGCTGATCCAGCAATTTGTTTATGGTTTTGCAGAGGATGGGAAACCATCTCTTACCATGACCAAAAGTGAAACGGGCTAGTGATGGGAGTTGAGAAGAACACAGTCAGGGCAATCTGAGGTATGATCCTCTTAGAGCTCTCAAAGCATGGAGTCTGGACCTTGCCCCTGGGGATAGGAAATGCACAGTGTAGGCTTTTATCTCATATTGTCTCTTTGTCTCATCACTTGCTCAAGTGCCTTTGCAACAATGACTGTCTGTGGAAATATAACACCCCAAACTCTAGGTTCAGAAATAAGCTATCATTGCCCTGACACATTGCTTATGAAGGTGGTTGTCTCCTCTCACATGCCCACTTTCTTAGAGATAACACACAGTGACTATTATTTCCATTCTAAGCTTCACTATGTCCTTCCTTCATGCTTTGCATTTAGACTGCCCTTCTTTTTCTAGCTTCCTAAGGTGGAAGGTTAGGTTATTTATATGAGGCCCTTCTTCTTTCTTTAATATGGGTGTTACAGCTACATATTTCCCTCCAAGCACTGCTTTCCTTCAATACCATACCTTTTGCTACGATGTGTTTTTGTTTCTATTAATCTCCAAGCATTTTCTAATTTTCCTTATGATTTCATTTTTGGCTTATTTAATAGTGTGCTGTTTAATTACCACATATTTGCGAATTTCCCAAACTTTCTTTGGTTATTGATTTTTAATTTAATTCCATTGTGATCAGAGAACATTCTTTGCTTGGTTTCAGTCCTTTCTCATTCAGTGGCTTGCTTTATGTCTAGCATATGGTCTATCCTGGAGGATGTTCCACGTGCACTTGGGAAGAATGAGCGTTATGCTGTTGCTGGGCGGAGGGTTCTATAGACACAGCTGTTAGGACTAACTGGTTTACACTGTTGTTGAAGTCTTCTCTTTCTTTGTTGCTCTTCTGCTTAGCTGTCTACTCATTACTGAAGTGAAGTATGAAGTCTCTGTTATTGTTTAGTTCTCCCTTTGGTTCTGTCAGGTTTTTTTTTTTTTTAATTAATTAATTTATTTTTGCTGTGTTGGGTCTTCGTTTCTGTGTGAGGGCTTTCTCTAGTTGTGGCAAGCGGGGGCCACTCTTCATCGCAGTGCGCGGACCTCTCACTATCGCGGCCTCTCTTGTTGCAGAGCACAGGCTCCAGATGCGCAGGCTCAGTAGTTGTGGCTCACGGGCCCAGTTGCTCTGTGGCATGTGGGATCTTCCCAGACCAGGGCTCGAACCCGTGTCCCCTGCATTAGCAGGCAGATTCTCAACCACTGTGCCACCAGGGAAACCGGTTCTGTCAGTTTTGCTTCATGCTTTTTGGGCTTTGTTGTCAGGTGCGTGTATGTTTATAGCTTGTTATGTCTTCCGGATGCATTTACCCTCTAGTGAATTTTTCATTTCAGTTATTGTACTTTTCTGCTTCAGAATTTCTTTTTTTCATAATTTATATGATTTAATTGATATTCTCTATTTTTTGTAATATTTTTCTCAGTCCTTCCTTTAATTTTTGATAGGTGGTTTCTTTTAATTCTTTGAATATATTTATTATAGCTCTTTAAAAATCTTTAACAAGTCAGACGTCTAACTTTCTATTGCCTACTCTCCCTCCCCCCACTGTGTATGTTTCTTTGCATGTCTTGTATTTGTTTGTTGAAGATTGGATAGTTTTCATAATATCATAAATCATATCTCCCCCCTTGCAGGGTTTGTTGTTGTTGCTGTTAGATGTTGTTGTTGTTTGTTGTTGTTTGTTTAGTGGCTTCTCTGGGCTAATTCTGTATAATCTGTATTTTTGCTCATATGTGGCCACTGAAGTCTCTGCTTGGTTAGTTTGATGGGCAGCTAATGATTGGACACAGGTTTCTTTAAATGCATGCAGTGGTAAGTCAGTCTTTGCGGGGCCTCTGTGTGTATGTATGCATATTGGGACATGCCTTCAATTCACAGGCAGGCAGTTTACTACTCTGCTTTAGCTTCACTTCTGGCTCATGCAGAGCCTCAAAGTCAGCCAGAGGGGAGGGATTAGGGCCTTTTCACAGCTCTACAAATGCATACAGTCTTCTAGATCCCCAGGAATATGTCAGAGCTTTTCCAAGCCCCCTGTGGGCATCTCATTTCCCAGCTTTTAAAAAGTTTTTTGTTCAGTCCCAAGTGCTATTGTTATCTCAGTCAGCTGCAATGTTAAACAACTGACACATATAGTTTTTCGTTTGTTTACAAATGCCCTGGGAATAGGGTTGTTTGAATAGAATGAGTTTTGAGTAAGGTCATATAATGATAACCTTGAGAAGAGTACTTTTCAGGATGCTTCTAGGCAGATCAAATAGTGACAGTTCTCTTGAGGATAGGCTTTGAGGAGCTCCAGACCCTCTTTCCTCCCTCCAGTGGCTGCTAGGCTGACCATTTTCACAGCTATCATAGTTGTGGGGCTGTTAGTTTTCAAGGCTACCATGGAGCTGGGGAAATGGGGATGGGATTAGGGCAAGGAAAAATATAGGGTTCACTGTTCTTACTGAGATTCAGCAGGTTTTCTTGAATTAGTGTTCCTCAGATGATTGCACACCTTTGGTTAATTTCCAGAGTTCTAACAAATGTTGTTTCTGACAATTTTTCCAGTGTTCTCATTGCTTTCATGGAGGAGTGGATTGTTTGAGGGCCTTACTCCACAATTTCAGAAATGTTTCTACAGTGATTAGGTAATAAATGTGTGTGTGTGCATGTGTGTGTGTGTATATATATATATATATATATATATATATATATAAAGGAGGGGGCCGGGGAGAGAGAGAGAGTGAGAGAGAGAGACCACATTGTGGATGTGAATATGGTTTCACTTGTAGACCAAGGTAGGAGCAGTCTGTAAAAAGTTCCCCCTACCTCACGATAAAAGTACAGTTGTCCCATATAGCTGATTCACTTTGTTATAAAGCAGAAACTAACACACCATTGTAAAGCAATTATACCCCAATAAAGATGTTTAAAAAAAAAAAAAAAGTACAGTTGTCCCTTGGTGTCCACAGGGAGCTGGTTCCAGGACCCCAACCCATGGACACCAAAATCCGCAGATGCTCAAGTCTCTTATATAAGATGGTTTAGTACCGTTGGCTCTCCATGCTGAACCTGGATATGGAGGGCGGACTGTAATAAATTCCTTGCTTAGATCTAAAATTCCACCCTTAGGGAGCTGTTCTTCTGGCGGGGATGGTGTGTGTGTGTAACTAACTCTACCTGACTTCTTTTTTTTAAATGCACATGACTGTGAGAAAGATAGGCAGAGTTCACCCAGTTGTTTCTCTTCTTAGCTGGAAGGAAATTCTCTGAATGAGAACTTGACCAGAGTGGAGATGGGGGTTGGTGAGAAGTCAGAATGAAAAGGAAGAAGACGGAGGCACTGAAGACAGAGATCTCCTATTTTCCAAATTACCTGAGAAGTCCCTCCATGTAGATGGGGGGTGGTGTATGTGTGCACGCGTGCATGCATGTGTGTTTGTTCATGGTTAGAAAATCACAGAAGAGGAGGTGTACAGGCTCCTGGACTGTGTCGACTGAAAAAAAAAAAGCACACTCTAAAAGCTAAGGATTATGTTTTATTCAGCAGACATACTGAGGAATTAAGCCTGGGAGGCAGCCTCTCAGATAGCTCTGAGGGACGTTTCCAAAGAGGTAAGGGAGGAGCCAGGGTATATAGGAGTTTTTGCAGCAAAAACCAGGTGGTCAGCAGCAAAAGATTACTGTTAATTAAAGAAGAAACAGACATAATCAAATTAATGAACTTAGTGGCTTCTCTTTATGGGAAGATGCAAGAGTCAGGGCTCCCTGCAATCATGCCTTTGAAATGCACCTTAGCTATCTAGGGCCGGTATCTTGTTTTTTTCCATCCTGAATTCCCTCAGGCTACACTGTGGAGCGGGGTCATTGGCTGCAGTGGCTATGGCATGATGGCCATAACATCTTTGTTTACTGATATGGCAGGCAACTTTCTTCGTCCACAACTGCAAGTCTGAAGGCAGGAACCCACTCTTCTAAGTCATGCATGGGTGAGTCCCTCTTTCTGCTTCAGTTTTTTTTTTTTTTTTAAAGTTCAGAGACAGGTTAAGTGACCTATCTACCATCCAAGGTTTTGTTTTGTTTAATAGTAATCATTTATTTATTTATATATTTATTTTTGGCTGTGTTGGGTCTTCGTTTCTGTGTGAGGGCTTTCTCTAGTTGCGGCGAGCAGGGGCCACTCTTCATCGCAGTGCGCAGGCCTCTTCACTATCGCGGCCTCTCTTGTTGCGGAGCACAGGCTCCAGACGCGCAGGCTCAGTAGTTGTGGCTCACGGGCTTAGCTGCTCCGCGGCATGTGGGATCCTCCCAGACCAGGGCTCGAACCCGTGTCCCCTGCATTAGCAGGCAGATTCTCAACCACTGCGCCACCAAGGAAGTCCCTTCTGCTTCAGTTTTAATGTCCATGAAAACAAGGTTGATGAGCTAGTCTAAAGTATTTCTGGCTAGAAATTCTAAAGTCCTATGAGGTAGAAGTCTGCAAAATATAGCAAACCACATTTAAAGTGAACTAGTAAGAGCTTGAAACTTTTTTTTGAACTTATTTTTTGGAAGTATTTTTCCCTTTTATATGCACAATGAAACAAAAGAACTACTGAGTCCCACATTGACCTGTGGCACCTTTACTGTTTACCTTTAGTGTTGGAACAAATGTCCTGGCCCAGCAACTTCCCCCATTGTGGCCTTTTCTTCTGGGGACCGAGCATGGTGTGTCTCATTGGAGGAAGGAGGCAGCCTCTCACTCTGCTGAGTTCAGATTACACACGGATAGGATGGGTCACTGTCACCAACATTAATAATGAAAGATGGATGGCTGTGTAGGGCACAAATAAAGAATGTTGGTAAATCCTCTTACTTGAGAACTGATGGGGAGTTCTGCTGACATCAGGAGTTGAGTTTTTAACAGCCCAGAATGTTTGCACATAATAGGAGCTGAAATTCACACTGTTGACCTTGGGATCGCTTTCAGTCGCCCTATGTTTCCAGGAGGATTACTTTATCAGCCTACTGTTTATCACCAAGGCTAATCCTACTTGAGGCAATATAGTGGGTTAAATAAGTTTCCTGCAGGGCCTTAACCATCCTGCAGCACCCCCCTGAAAGCTCTAGACCTGTGTTGATTGCATGCTTTCTGCTCTGCTCTTGGGTCCAAATATACCCTCAAATGCTCTATTCCTAGCCAGAGGCAAATGACTGATAATAGTTTGCAGCTCTTCCCGAGAGTATTTTCAAATGAAGAGGGACAAAGTAACAAAGTATCAAGAATAGCAGAAAAGTGACACCCAGTGGGCTGATGCTCCTTGTTCTATCATGATTGTCAAGTGAGCCCTGATGGGGAGGCCGCATCAAAGCCAGGGAGTGAAGCGTATGGTGTTTAGTCATGTCTGCTGTGGGTTAGCAAGAGTTACCATGGTAAACACGACACATTGCTAAGCCTGGTGTACAAGGAAGATATCTGTTGTGCAGTTCCTCTGAACTGGGTTTGATTATGACCTCTGCCACTGACTTATGGACTGGGCTCCTGAGAGAATTCAAGAGAAGATGTGAATTAAATGAGAAGGTGTGTGTAAAATGTTTAGAAGAGTGTGGGATGAGAAAGCAGTTGAGCTTTCCTAGACTGTGAATTTTCAAACCTATCTTATTCATCTTTGTATTCTGGCATAATGCCTGGCCCATAATAAGCCCTCCATAAATATTTGGTGAATTAATGTACGTTGCATAGAGAAACAGCTTAAAGGAATGAATCCAGTGGTTGGTTCTGAAGACTCAGGTCAACAAGTAAGGAAAAATTTGTGTAGTCACTGGGGCTTTCCTGAAGTTGCTCTTTATAAGTTTTCCTCCTATTTTTTTAAAAAATAAATTTATTTATGGCTGCGTTGGGTCTTCATTGCTGTGCGTGGGTTCTTACTGAGGTGGCTTCTGTTGTTGCGGAGCACGGGCTCTAGGCGCACAGGCTTCAGTAGCAGTGGTTCGAAGGCTCTAGGGCACAGGCTCAGTAGTTGTGGCGCACAGGCTCAGTTGCTCCACGGCATGTGGGATCTTCCTGGACCAGGGATCGAACCTGTGTCTCCTGCATTGGCAGGCGGATTCCTAACCACTGCGCCACCAGGGAAGCCCTCCTCCTATTTTTTTAAACTTAAAACGTTATTATTAAAGTAAAACAAACACACAGAGAAGTGCACAAATCATAAGGGGACACAGCTCTGTGAATTCTCACGTACCATGTAACCATGATCCGTATAAAAACTGAAGCAACACCAGCTCCCCAGAATGCTGGTATTGCCTTCTCCCATCGTCAGCTATTCCCTGCCCCGAAAGATACCCTTATCCTGACTTCTAACATTATGTATTAATTTTGTTCTATATTTTGTGAGATTCAACTATGTTGTTGCATGGAGTTGTAATTTGTTCATTTTTATTCCAGTAAATGAGTCCACCATAATTTGTTCATCTATTTACCTGATGGATATATTGGTTATTTCCAGTTTTTGGCTATTACAAATAAAATTGCAATGACCATGTGTTTTGGTGCTTTTGATCTGCATTTCTGTGGGATGTGAGTAAAACCTTGCAGTGAAATTGCCAAGTCACAGGGTATGTTTATGTTGGACGTTAGCAGGTACTACTAAAAAGTTATCCAAAGTAGTTGTACCAATTTACATCCTCCCAGCAGTGTCTGCAAGACCCCACCTCCCTGCATCCTTGTCAACACATGTCATTGTCAGCCTTTTTAATTTTAGCCATTCTGGTGGGATGTGTGATATTATTTATTTTGGTTTTAATTAGCATTTCCCTGATGACTAATGCTGATGAGCTTCTTTTCATATATTTACTGGCCCTTTGAATATCCCCTTTAGTGAATTCTCCTCTTATTTTTCTTTTTCCTCTTATTTTTTAAGACTGTGCTTTGCAGTTGGAATTTTAATTTTTAATGAACATATGTTATTGATTTTACTTGCTAGAAGTTATCAAATTCTGGCTCCATAAATCTAGGACTCTATGGTAAACTTGTTGCTAATTTCTTCTCTTTAAGGAGAAAGGTCAGTATTTAGATGTGTATTTTTGATACATTCTCCATCCTCAAGGAGATGTCAGACTTTTGGAATGGCCATCATGTTCCTTCTTTATTTTTTAAATTTATTTTTATTGGAGTATAGTTGATTTACAATGTTGTCTTGGTTTCTGCTGTACAGCAAAGTGAATCAGTTACACACATACATATACACACTTTTTTTTTAGATTCTTTCCCCATATAGGTCATTACAGAGTATTGAGTAGAATTTCCTGTGCTAAACAGTAGATTCTTATTAGTTATCTATTTTATATATATGTCATGTATGTGTATATGTTGATCCCAATCTCACAATTTATCCCTGCTCCGCTCTTTCCCCCTTGGTAACCGTAAGTTTGTTTTCTACATCTGTGACTCTATTTCTGCTTTGTAAATAAGTTCCTTTGTACCATTTGCTTTAGATTCCACATATAAGCGATATCATATCCTGTTCTTTCTATCGTGTATTTTAAAACGTATTTAAAATAAAAAGCAAACATCCTCTTGCTCAGCGAAAACCCAAGTTGGGACCAGTGTTACCGTTTGTCTTTTCTAGGCATCGCTCTGTTGGAGAGAATCAAAATGTCTGCAGGTTTGTAAACAGCAGCGCAGCAGAACCGTGCGCTGAACAGCCTGCCCGGAGGCTCTTTGTTTTGCCTCATCCGAAGGCCCTGGTTCTCATCCAACCCCTGCACCTGGGCTGGGGTCCCTTTGAGCTGACCCCTTGGTTGGACTGTTTGTCCCTGGATGCTGCCTGTTGCCTCACCTTTAGCTCCTGGCTCTGCAGCTGGAAGCCGGTAATGTGCCCCCTGCCACCATCCCTGAGCCCCATTCAGATCCCACAGTGCCGAAGCATTTAGTTCCATCCATGGTCCTTCGGGATTTATTCCCAGAATGTAAGCATGAGTCAGCATCAAAAAAAAAAAAATCTATTTTTTCTGGAACTGAAAACTATCCGGTGGACCCTGGATTGTGTGGTGAGCATTCCTAAATGTTTGATTTCCAAAATTCACCGTAGTTGATAACCAGATGGTGATACAAAATCCTGAGAGCTTTATAATGCAGTGTAGTAAAAGCTGCAATTATGGGCATTCATTCAAGCAGTTTTCAGTAGAAGAGGGGGCGGGCTCACCTTGGGCTAATTTGTACATTCAGAAAAATGACTGAGCCTGTGCCGCGCTCCCTGATGAACTGTCATGCGTATATAAATGCTGTCTGTCTTGTATCTATTAATTCTCATCTCAGCAGCAAATTGGATCTTTGCTACTGAGTAGTTTTTAATCAGTCCGTGACATCTGCATCTAAATTAATTGGCTTAATCTTGAGAAAAATGATTGCAGTTGGTATGGTTCACAGTTACAAGAATGTCCTTTAATATTCACAGCTCGTTCTTTGAAGGATGCTAGGGACTACGCTTTACCCCCACACACAAAAGATCACATGATGCTGTGATGACGTTGATGGTGACATGGCCCTAATGCTTCAGCTAATGACCAGGGAGAGTGACACGTCAGCCCAGGAAAGCTGGAGCTCTCGAGGCTCAGAGGGAAAAACTCCTGCCTGTTAGCAGCCCATTAGATTTTCCTTGTAATTTAATTAGTTTCCATAAAATAAATGTGCCGTCTCTTGTGCCCTGTCAGCAAAAATAGGATGTGTACAATCTTTCTTCTGAGCTGCTGATTTTACTCGGAGAACAGTTAAGCCTAACACTTTCTAGATGTCTTTCTTTCTTTCTTTCTTTCTTTGTTTTAAAATCAGCATCCTCTTAGTTCATTAGTGTCTTTGAAAAGATTTCTAACAAATATGTGAAGGGACACACTTGTCCCTTCGGTAGGAGTACGAGACTTGCCCGGTAAGGACATGAGTCCAAACCCTGGCACTATTTTTGGAAATGTGTGATAGGAAAGTACTGCATGTACCAACTAAAATAAAATGATTTTCTGGGTTTAAAATAGCAATTCGGGTGTCAAATTTACGTTTACTGATAAAATAATTAGATGTAGATAACAAAACGCTTCATGTTCGGGATATGAGATAGAAGTCAATCTTTAGCATCACTTCCATCCCTCTTGAATCACTCTGCCCTTATTTAGCTTAACCCTGTCACCTGTCACTCAGCACTGCCTGTGAAGGTGGCCCCACTGAAGCATCTATTTCTCTGCTTCCATCACAAACACCCCCCTACTGCTCGCCCCAACTCAGCCCAGGAAATGGCAACTCCATTCACCCAGCTGTTCAGCACCCACATCTGGGGGTCGTCTTTGACTCCTCTCTCTAAATCATACCCCGTGGCCAGTGCATCCATTGTTGCTTCTACGGCCCCAGTACATCCCAAACTGTCCACTTCTTCCCACCTCCAGCACTGCCCCCTCGTTGAAGCTACTCACCGTCACTTCCCCTGTCTGCTCTCCTTGGCAGTCCCTCCATCCACATGGAGTCACACTGATCTTCTTACGATGCTAATTCAATCGTATAGGTCCCTGGCTTCCCCACTGGAAGAAAAAACAAATCCAAGCTCCACGTCATGGCCCCACCACCCTGGTTTTCTCTAGCTCCCTCTTGCTCGTGTTCCGGCAGCTGGGTTGGGTTTACGTCAGTTTCATGAACCAGCTCCTACAAATACGGAAGAAACTCATAACACAGCAGAACAGGTAGTGGCTCCGAGACTGAGTTTATTGCGCTGCAGACTGTTGGCAATATCTCAGAAGGGGAAAGGCAAAGCTGGATTCTGCAGGGAATCTGAAGTTTGGTTTAAGGCAAGTCTGCAGGGGCTTAATGAGGATTGGGTAAGACTTGTGCTACACCAGGATTTGGATAGGTGGAAACAGCAAGGCGAGTATTTTGAGGCAGAGTTTTAGGGCTTGAACTGTTGGTGGTTTTAATTAAAGAATGGATGGGTCTTTGGGGAAGTTTCTGTAATGGATAATCAAGTTATTTGCCTGGAAAGGCATGGCCTGGAATAGTAAAGTGTTGCCAGGGAAGACTAGGGAATAGTGAAGTCTGTAGAGTCTACACTGCAGATTGTAGGATGCACATGTGTGTGGGTAAGATAGTTTCAACTCAGGTCCAAGCTGTGTATAAGGGTGGATGGTCCTGATTCTCACAATAATCAGTCTACAGAAAAGAAAATATACGTTTCTGAAGTATATGAAAAGATGCTCAGCTTGACTCATGAAGAGAAATATATTTGAAAACTGAGATATTTTTTTCACCTGTTAGACTTCCAAAGATCAAAAAATTTGATGGAATCTTATGATGGAGAGGAAAACAGGGAATCTTACACATTTCTGGTGGTAATGTCAACTGGTAGAATTTCTATAAGGAGGGCAATCTGACAGTATCTATTAAAATTATAAATGCACATTCCTGCTGTGTGGAATAAAAATGATCACTTGTGAGTATTTATCCAACCAGTCTGCTAATATCCAAAGGAACCAGTGTCCTGTAGAATATATTTTAGGAGGTACTTTTTAACTGGTGATAATTAGTCCTTTGATTTAGATAAAAGTTGCAAATGTTTTTTCTCAGTGTTTTTACTTTGCATATGGTGATTTTTGCCGTGTGAAATTTTGTAATTTTATGTTGACAAATGTTTTGATCTTTTTTTCAAATGGCTTCTGGATATGTGTCATACTCCCAAGATCATAAAAATACTCTGCCTTGGTTTCTTCTTTTTTGTCTTATTGTTTGGGGGCTTAATTTTTGCTTACATTTAAATTTTGGGTCCCTTTGGAGTTTATTTAGGTGTAACTTGTGAGTTATCTATTCAATACTATTATTTTTCCATGTGGTGACTCAGGTTTTTCAATACTATGCATTGAGCAATTCATCCAGCTCATAGCGTATACTGAATTCTCAAAAATATTTAGTTCTCTGGAATCCCTAGTCTGCTTCATAAAGTTTTCCATGCATTCAATGGACCACACTTTTTAAATTATTGTAATTTTGTTTTAGGTTTTGTTAGTCAAGTTAATCTCACCTTGTTGCCTTCTTGTTCAGAAGTTTCCTGACTCTCCTAGATTGTTTATTTTTCCTGTGAACTTTAAAAACAGCTTGTCTAATTCCATTGTCTAAAATCTCATTGGTGAACTAATTTATCATGTTAAATTTACAGATTAGTTTAGGGGCATTTCTATTTTATGATGTTAAGTCTTCCTATCCAAGTGCATGATATGCCTTTATATTTGTTCAAGGCTATTTCGTGTTCTTCAGTAATACTTTAATGTCTTCTTCAACGGGTATTTCACATTTTTGTTATGTTTATTACTAGGTTTTTGTTTGTTTGTTTGTTTCTAATGTAAATGTGAATTCCCCATTTCTATATCTATTAGCTCCTTGTCATTTGTAAATATGAAGGTTTTTGATTCTATATATTTATTTTGTACCCGGACATTATATGGAATTCTCTTATTGTCTGTAATATAATTCCAGTTGGGTTCTCTAGGCATGTAACCATATTGTCTGCATAGAATGATAGCTTTTCCTCCTTTCCAATTTTATATCTGTAATACTTGCTTGGCCTAATACCTCAAGAAGAATATCAGATGATAATGGTGATGGTGTGTGTTGCCTCATTTTCATCTTTAATGAGGTCACGTCTAGTAATCCCTCATTAATCATGGTGCTGACTTTCGGGTGGAGGTAGATACATTGTATTATAAGAAAGTACCCATTTTTTCTCATTTTATTAAGAGTTTTAGCAAGAATTTATGTTGAATTTTATCAAATGCCTTTTCAGCATTTATGAAGGTCATAGGATTTTTCCTTCTTAAATCTATTAATATAGGTGAATAGATGTTATGATATGTAATCATGCTTTTATTTGGGGAATAAACCCCACATGGTCACTATATATTAATTTTTAAATCATTTGCTGGATTATTTTGCTGAGTTTTAAGGATCTTTACGTCAATTTCTTTTTGGATGTGTCTGCTACCTTTGTTGAGTTCTAGTGTCAGCGGTTTATATACTTTATTAAAAACAACAAGATGGGACTGGGATCATATGCTCAGCTACGGGTTGATCTCTGTTACCAGGGGACTGCTCAGGCCTAGATCACATGACCACTCTTGGATCTGGGGGTGGGGTCAGTTTCTTATTTATTGATTTATTAAACCACTTTATTGAGGTATGATTTACATACAAAAAGCTGTACATGTTTAATGTACACAACTTGATGAGTTGGGAGGTAAGTATATATCTGTGAAACCATCACCACAATCTATGCCATAAACATATCTATCACCTCTAACAGTTTCCTCCTGTCCTCTTATTATTATTATTGATAAGAACACTTAACATAAGAGCTACTCTCAGGAAATTTTTAAGTATACAATATAGACTTGTTAACTATAGGCTCCAAGCTGTACAGTAGATCTCTAGGACTTATTCATCTTGCATAACTGAAACTTTGTACTCTTTGACTAATACCTCCCCTTTTCCTCCTCCCCTCAGTCCCCGGCAGCCAGCAATTCCCCTCTTTTGGGTATATATCCAAATGCATTGAAATCAGGATCTCAAAGAGTATACTGAATCCCCTGTGATCAAGGTAGCATTATTCACCTTTTGCATAATGTCCCATGTTCATATATATGCAAGCAAATGACGGATTTCCTTTTCTTTTATAAGACGAATGGATAAAGGAAATGTGTATACACCCACACACACACACACACACACAGTGTGTGTGTGTATACACATTTCCTTTATCCATTCGTCTGTTGATGGACATTTAGGTTGCTTCTATGTCTTGGATATTGTGAATAATGCTACCTTGATCACAGGGGATTCAGGTATCTCTTTGAGATCCTGATTTCAATGCATTTGGATATATACCCAAAAGAGGGGAATTGCTGGATTATACAGTAGTTCCATTTTTCAGTTTTTGAGGACCATCCGTACTGTTTTCCATAGTGACCATACCAATTTGTTTCTGCCAACAGTGTACCAGGGCTCCCTTTTCTCTACATCCTCGCCAACACTTACTATTTTTTTATAATAAACATCCTAACAGGTGTGATGTGACATCTCACGGTGGTTCTGATGTGACATTCCCTAGTGATTAGTGAGTGATGCAGAGCACCTTTTCATATACCTCTGGCCATTTGTGTGTCTTCGTTGAGAGCTGCATTGATCCGATACCACTGCCCATTTTTAAACTGGGTTCTTTGGATTTGTTGTTGTTGTTATTGAGTTGCAGAGGTTCCTTATACAGTTTGAACATTAACCCCGTATCAGATATGTGGCTTGCAAATATTTTCTCCCATTCCATACGTTCCCTTTTCATTTTGTTGATTGTTTCCCTTGCTGTGCGGAAGCCTTTCCATTTGACATAGACCTACTTGTCTATTTTTTCTTTTGTTGCCTGTGCTTTTAGTGTTATATCCAAGAAATCACTGCCAACACCACTGTCAAGAAGATTTTCCTCTATGTTTTGTTGGGGTCAATTTCACTTGAAGTACATGAACTCAGAGTTGGATAGGGTTGGTTCCCCCAAAGCAAAATTGGGACCCAGTTACCAAAAGAAGGAGGGGTAATAGGTGGAGAAAACAACAGACCCACCCCAGGCAGAGTTAGCAATAATCCAGCTTGGATATTTCTAGCTGCATTTGCAGTGGACATAGGAAGTTTCTCTGCTGATACTTATGTGGGTCATCAGGAGAACTCTTATTAGCTCTGGATTGACAATGTCCAGACTCCTTTCATGTGGGAGAATAAACTCCTAATTTGTTTGAGTCATTAAGAAAAACATCTTCCATATGGAAATAAAAGCAGGAAATTTTTTTTATGTCAGCAAAGCCAATGTGGGCAATTCCATTGCCACTGGGGAATGCACTAGAGCTATTTCATGGTGTTCTATTTCAAGGTCGCGGAGTGAATTCAGGAGCAAAGGGGAGGTCTTGAACTGAACCTCCTTATTTTCAAGCCAGTGGATGTAGATTCCTTCTTGAAAACAGTCCTGTATTCCAGTATGGTACATTTCTCTCAATAACAAAAAGTTGGAACCGAAAACAATTATTGAGTTTAACATAGTTCTCATGTTCTCAGGAGTTTTTGTGAAAAGATCTGATTTCCATTTGGTGATAGTCGAAGTGCTTTATGAAATATTTATAGAGGGAAGATATGCTTCCTTGCTGTCTTTTTATTCAAGACTTCTCATTTAACTTGACCTAGATCAAATCAATATTAGAGTAATAATGTAAAAGAAATTAAAACTGTTTTAAACAGCTGCTAGAATAGCAGTTTAATTCAAATGAGGGCAAGCATACAGGGAAGAAAGTAAACATGAACATATCTTAAACACAGCATTTAGGAATTGTTCAAGGATAATTCAGAGTAAAATAATCTGGATATATATGCTAAAACACTTAAATGACGAATTACAAAAAGGATGCTACTAATTAAAGGAATAAGATAGTAGTTCTGGTACTTGTGACTGGAACATATGCAAATCATATTTATTCTTTGTGACGATTCTTCAAAGGCACTTAGAACTCCCATGGACTCGGTATTTACATTTTTACACTGCCTTTTGATTTGATTGCCTCTTATGTAGGAGACACTGGGAGCGGAGGAAAGGCAGTATGAGCCTTACTGAAAGAGCATAAACTGTGGACTTCAGAGGACTGGGGTCTCATTCAGGTTCTGCTGCTGCCCAGCCTGGAGCAGTGGTTTGTTTTCTCAGTGCTTCATCCTCCTCTTCAGAAAAGATTGTCAAAGTCCCATCCCATTTTCACATCCTGTAATTCCACAAGTCAGGAGCAGTAGTGCACCTTACAAGGAATGCAAGTGAGCGACAAAACTAAACCTTCAAGAGCCTCCCTCAACAATAAACCGAAGTCCAGCGGTCACTGTGCATCAAACCATATATTCACTCATACATATACATGATACACACAGTATGTATCATAGACACAGGACACATCCCACACACGCGTAATACACATCAAGTATCATATATGAAACACACATCATATAGACACACAGATATGATGCATACATCATACGTGCATTATACACACACATACATATACGTATATATATACACACATGTATTGCAGCATCTACCAAGTATCAGCCCTGCATTGCAGGAGATTCATATAGCAGATGCAGAGTACTGCTTCCAAGTGCGGACTCTTCCTCCAGACTCCCGGCCACTCTACCTGCTGGGTGACCTTAGACCTTTTTTTTTTCTTTTTTCCTGGTCCCAATGCAGTGAGCCCTTCTCATCAAGTTTTCTGAAAGGCTTGCGCCTGGACAGGACCACATCGAAGAGTTGGTGCCAGTTGGGACCCACCATGTACTGCATCCCTGGGCAGAGGTCCTTTTACTTAACCTCACTGCAGCTCAATTTTGTCCTTTTAAAATTGGGCACAAATCCTAGTTTCTACCTCATGGTGCTGGCATTAGGATTAAATGAGGTAATATGTAAAATACACTAATATTAATGCCCAGTCCATACTCTACTCATCACCACTATCATCCCATTGAATTCTCCCAAGATCTTTATAAAGTACGGTGTTGGTTCAAACTCTCAGCGACTTCCTGGGGGAAATCTGAAACTGGCCCTATAACACAGAGGGCAAGGCAAGACAGAGAAGCGAGGCAGACCACTCCACATTGGTGGATGGCAGCGTTAATAAGTGAGGAACTTATATATGAGGCACATCTTGGGCACTGCAAGACAAAGTAGATCCCTGTATCTACCACCAGAATCTTAAAAGTTGATACAGAGGCCTTAACTAGGTTTAGTCACATGTTCAGTCGAGATGGTCTCAGCGACACCTTCTCTCAAGTCTCCGTCCTTGAAACAGCTCCCTGTGGGGGTGGGTTGAGGGTACATTCCAAGGACGGGAGGGGTGAGGAGCCTCTGATTGCCTGGGTTCGACTCACAGGTCAACCTGCGGTCCCGTCCCCTGGATGACCGCCTCCAACACAGGTATTTCTGTCTCATATCACATGGCATCTGAAGGTCAGAGTCTAATTTGCCCAACAACATCAAGGGTCCTGATACAACTGTTCTGGTCTGAGTAGGCAGTTTGGTGCCGTTCTCTATGGCAGAACATTTTCGCCAGGCAATGTGTTCCCTGTCTGGGTCGTGTGGCTGAGTTTTTCTTTTCAAGCTGACTCCAGCTTCAAATCCGGCACCCAGACCCACCCTTTGCAGGGGGCAAGAATGTTCCCTTGGGCTTCCTGGTGGCACAGTGTTGAGAGTCCGCCTGCCGATGCAGGGGACACGGGTTCGTGCCCCGGTCTGGGAAGATCCCACATGCCACGGAGCGGCTAGGCCCGTGAGCCATGGCCGCTAAGCCTGCGCGTCCGGAGCCTGTGCTTCGCAACGGGAAAGGCCACAACAGTGAGAGGCCTGCGTACCGCTAAAAAAAAAAAAAAAAAAAAAATGTTCTCTTTATAACCTTAGAGGTAACTGAATGTGGGAAGAGTGAGCAGTGATGACGTCACCGCCTACAGGCAACTCTGGGTGCAGAGAAAGGCGAACAGTCCAACTTGCCAATGACTGCAGAAAGCTTAGGTGCTCTGGGGGAGAAGGTGGGTGCTAAATAATTGATAGATGCACATGGGCACAGCTCTGAGCTACTGTGGGTCCATTCCAGACTACCACAATAAAGTGAATATCACAATAAAGCAAGACACAGGAATTTTTTGGTGTCCCAGTGCACATAAAGGTTATGTTTGCACTTTGCTATTGTGTGAAATAGTGTTACGGCTAAAAAAAAAGTCCATACCTTAATTACTTTATTGCTAAAAAAATGCTAACCATTATCTGAGCTTCTGGTGAGTCATGGTAGTCACATCAAAGGTCATTGATCACACATCACCGTAACAAATATAACAATAATGAAAAAGTCTGAAATATCGCGAGAATTACCAAAATGTGACACAGACAGGAAGTGAGCAAACGCTGTTGGAAAAATGGTGCCAATAGACTTGCTTGAAACAGGGTTGCCGCAAATCTTCAATTTGTAAAAGACGCGGTATCTGTGGAGCACAGTAAATTGAAGTGCAATGAAGGGCGCTATGCCTGTATGTTAGCACCTGTGGAACTCCAGGTGAGCTGAAGGTGGTATATCACCCCATGTAGTTCCTGTTTGGATCTTAGTTCAAATTTTGGGAGGTGATACCAGGTAACTTTTGTGGTTTTTTCTAAAGATGAGATTCTTAGTCTATGGATCATCACACCGTGTATCAGGCTGGCATTCCCACAGGATGCTCTGGAGGTCACAGAGCATAGGAACCTCATTATTAGAAGGAATGTTACTCTCACTGAGCTCAGTGCTTCCCAAATGGCTGCCCACGAACCTGGGCTGGCCTGGGAAGATGTTTTTCTCCTGTTGTGACAAAAAGCAAAACATAAACACAGTTGTGTTTGCATTGGTTTGTAACATTTTTGTAACATCTAAAGTATGCTGCAGTTGGGTTGTAACTCTGGCGTACATCCATGAAAAAAACGAGCCAAATTGTTTCTTAAAATGTCTCTGTTCCATCAAATTCAGAGGCCCTGGAATCCGAATTGGACCCAGCCTTCTATCTCGCAGGAATAGCACATGTGAGATAGCAGGTCAAGCTGCATGGCTCATTGGGAACAGTCAGTCCTGCCTTGCCACTTTCTTGTATGTGGTCTGGAGTTTTTTAACACCGCTGGGGCTCAGTGGCTTAAAATGACGATGGTTTATGTCTTACACCACATGCCCATTGCAGGTTCCTGTTGCTTCACCACACTGCACTCCCTCAGGGACACCGGCTCCACCTTTTGGAATCTTGATGATCCCCATGGTCACGTGAGTGACCATGCACTGAATTTTAAAGGCTTCCGACTTTAAAGGCTTCAATTCAAGCACTGAATTTTAAAGGCTTCAGTCTAGAAGTGGTGCATGCTATTGCCCCTTATATTTCATTGGCCAAGACAGGTCATGTGATTACACCTAACTTCAAGAGGGCAGGAAGGTACAATCCTACAAAGAAGTTCTTGGAAGGAGTAGAGGTAGAAATATTGGCAAATAGCAGTTAAGGCCAAACACACAGTTGTTCATTAATATTCCATTTTCTTTATTTTAGCTCAGCATTTTAACTGGCTGAAATATTTTTATATCTTGATTCTGTTATGAATTGTATTAGCTGCCAAATTTTGAGAGTCTATGGCATTTCGCTAAAAACTTCCTCCAGCCTGGTAGTGATTCACTGACTAGTACATCCAGACTACAGTTGTTCAACGGTTTCAAGTCCACTTTCTCCATAAGGGGAATCATGAGAAATTCTGTAACAGTCTTTGCTGAAATCACAGCAAAGACACATTGTTTGGGTATTTTGCCCTTGATTTATTAAAGTAGGGTCTCTATCAAAAAAGGAAATAAGGTGGGTTAGGGGGAAGATTTGATGTTCTGTAAGTTTGGAATAATATGAACCAAAGGTCTGGATAATTGAATTTTTAGTTTTCATTTAAACATAGAGCCAACATTATTTTAATAACTTCGGTTAATAAGACACGATAATATATTAGTTGGACTCTTTGCTTAGGTATTTGGAGGTCTTGCAGATGGCTGGAAACTGTCAGCCAAGTACCAAATCAACCTTCAGAACCAAAGAAAAGACCCACTTCTCCGAGAGTGATAACAGTAATAATAATAGGGAACACTTGCATGGTATTTACTGTGTGGACGTTTTGAAGCCAGGGCACATAATGCCATGTCCAATTGTTCAGAACTAATCACATAGCTCCTCTTATAACCAAGGGGGCTGGGAGATTTAGCCTTCCTTTTTAGCGTGGAGAAAAATGGTCTTGAATTGTCTCTTTCATAATACG
This sequence comes from Phocoena phocoena, assembly GCF_963924675.1. NCBI lineage: Eukaryota > Metazoa > Chordata > Mammalia > Artiodactyla > Phocoenidae > Phocoena > Phocoena phocoena. Next base: position 105,838,513 of record NC_089225.1, on the reverse strand, counting down.
CCTTTTTTTTTTTTTTTTTTTTTTGCGGTACGCGGGCCTCTCACTGTTGTGGCCTCTCCCGTTGCGGAGCACAGGCTCCGGACGCGCAGGCTCAGCGGCCATGGTCCACGGGCCCAGCCGCTCCGCGGCATGTGTGATCTTCCCGGACCGGGTCACGAACCCATGTCCCCTGCATCGGCAGGCGGACTCCCAACCGCTGCGCCACCAGGGAAGCCCGAGAATATATATATTTTTAAAAGTTCAATATTAGCTGGAAAATTCAGAAATCAGCATCCAAAAAATAAAACCACTGTTAGTTCTTCCGTATGTCAAAGTGATATGAAATTCACCCACAAGGGAGGTGGTTAGGCAAAAACATAGTAAACAGAAGTGTGATTTTAATTAGCCCACGACCTTTCGTACACTTCATGTTGCTTCATTTGTTGCGTGTGTGTTAATGGAAAGGCATGAGCAGCACTTGTCCATTATTCCAGGATTTAAGGTAAGAAAAGTTAGTTTCAGGAAAATGCACACTCCAGGGGCACAGAAAGTGGAAGAAACACCTGATCGATGAGACAAGTACCAGCAGAGGGTGCTGGTGTGGCACAAAATTGAGATTTTTTAAAAAGAGGAGGTCTGGGCTAGAAGACAGCAGGTGTGAGGGAAATGTAATAACTGTTTGGGTCCGCTTGGAGGTATGAATTTCCCCGCTGCATGCAGATCTGTCTGGGTTTCAGTGATTTCTTGTGATGGCCACATGGATTTTAGGCATCTCCTAAAGCACAAACGCCTGACACTTGCTCCTGTGTCTGAGCGAGACTGGGAGAGGCTGTGTAGTTTGGCTCCTGTCTGCACTGGAGACTTTCTATCAGCCCCTGGCTGCTCGTCTGTGGCACCTCCATGCTGGGTTCATGTGCAGTCTCTACCTTATTTGCCCAGCTTTTACAAAACTATATTTGTGCGCCCTAGAAAATTTGCCAAACTGTTAATCCAAGAGGGTCCCATTTTCTTCTCTCACGTGGCCACCCTGAAGACAGGGTGACCAGTTCCTGGGAGCCTATACACAGCAGAGGCTGTGAAAGGTCGGGGAGGTGGGGGGGGGGGGGACGAGGTGGGCTGCGTTTCCTCAGCAGCGCCTGACCTCCTTGGCTGTCAAACTACGAAGAGCTCGATAGTAAACGCGAGCAGTGCCTTCTCGAACCTGCTCTTCTGAACTGCTCTTTCAGAAAACTGACATTGTTCTGGGCTGGCAGTCAAGTGACCCACTGGGGTCCAGTCCAGCCTGTCTGGGCCTCAGTTTCCTCCTCTGTTCAGCAACAGGGTTAGACACTCTGATCCCGAGGCCTCTTTCAGCTCTCGCGCGCCACAGTCAGACACCTCTGAGCGGCGCGGCCGGTTCCGCCCTCCGGGAAGGGCCCGCGAGAGGGGAAGCTCTCGGTCAGCACCAAGGACAAGGGCCCCGGGGCGCGCTGCGCAGACGCAAGGTCACTTCTTAGCCAGTCCCGCTCCTCTGCGGGTGTCTGGGCGCCAGGGTTTGGAGGCGGCGCGGGGAGGGCCGTGTGTGCTGAGGAAGTGGTGAAAGCTGGGGGAGCAGCCCCGGGGAATGAAGTGAGGCCGGGCCCCCTGCGATCTCGCAGATTCTGCGCCAAGAGGCCGAGGGCGGTTCCTGCCAGTCGGGCGCGGCGCCCCCGCCCGCCCCTGTCCGGCCCTTGGCGGGCGCAGCGCTGCTCTGCACCTGGAGGCCCCGTAAAGTCCTCCCCGCGCCTGCGTTGACCTCCTCCACCCCCTTTCCCTCCCGAGCCTCGCCTTAGCTCCCCGCCGGGGCCGCGCCGCCACCACTGACCTCTCGAGGTTCTTTTGGACACACCCACGACTCTGACCGCATCCCTCTGGGCTGGGGGCCCCGGACGGCCTTTCTGCTCCCCCTGGCTCAATTCCCCGTGGGGGAAGGGTCCTCACGACCCTCTCCTCCCACGCACGCCCGGCGCCCCGCCCCCGCTTGCCCCGCCCACAAGCCCCGCCCGCCGTTGCCCCGGGAACCGCGGATCCCGCAGCTGCAGGAAGCGCCCGGCGCCGCGGAGCAGTTCTCGACGCCAGCACCGCCGCTCCCGCCGCCAGGGCCGCCGCCGCGCCTCAGCCCCGGCTCCCGCTCCCGCGCCCGCTCCGTCGGCCATGCTGCCCCGCCGCGCCCCGGCGCCCGGTGCGCAGCTGCTGCCCGCGCCCGCCGTGCTGCTGCTGCTGCTGCTCGGCGCGGGGCCCCGCAGCGGCTGTCTGGCCAGCCCGGTGCCTGCCGCGTCCTTGTCCGTGTCGGGGCCATGCGGCGCACAGCCCTGCCGGAACGGGGGTGTGTGCACCCCGCGCCCCGCGCCCGGCCCGCAGTCCCCGGACGCCGCCGGCGACCCCGGCTACAGCTGCACCTGCCCCGCCGGGATCTCTGGCGCCAACTGCCAGGTGAGTGGACGCGGCGGGCGCGGCGGCGGGCTCGGCGGCGGGCGCGGGCCGGGGACCCGCAGCCTCTCCCCGCCGGCCACTGCGCGCTACCCGGTGCGGAGCTCCAGGGTGCCTGACAGGAGCTTTTCCCCCTTCGGGTAGGGGATGGATCTGGCCTCTCGGCCCACGTGGACGCGGACCCCTGGCCGACCTTGCAAGTGTCGCTTCTCTGCCCACCCTGGTACTCCGGCCGTGCCGGCCCGGGGTTCTCGGAGCGCGCCGCCTCATGGCCTGGCAGCCACCCTAGCTAGCTAGCTCTGGTACTCCTGGCACGACCATTAGCCGCCAAGTGGCGCGCCCATCTCGGCCCGGGCCGAGCCACACTCCGCCAGAGCCGGGTCTTGGTACCCGTTCTGGCAGCGCAGAGGGACCAGCTCCAAGCGTCCCTGGCGGGGTTCATGTCCAGGTGGCCCCCGTTCCTTGTCCCGCCGGATCCTGCGTGTGTCGAGGGTGAGCCGTATGGGCGGCAGGGAGTGGCGGGCTACGTGCCCAGGGGTCGGGCATTTTCATTCCTTTCCAACACCCTTGAGGGCTCTAACAAAGCCGCCGGAGGCCGAGAGGTCAGCTGCCTACCCGCGGCCTGCGACCAGCCCTTTCTGAGCTTAGGAGGAGTGTTGGAGCAGCAGGAAGCATTGGAGGGGACGTTGCGAGTTGGGCTTGTTGTGTCGCCTTCCCTGCTGGACGCTCCTGGAGGCGCATGTTTGGGGTAGGCAGCCAGGGAGTGAGCTGGGCACCGGGAAGCTTCAAGGAAGCGTGGGGCCATGCTAGGGATGGGAGATGATGCCCAGCTGCTAACCGTGGATTTGGGATTTCCAGGAGAATTTGGCAGATAATAAACAAGGCTGGCTTACAAGTTTGTTAAAAGCTCGGTGAAACCTACTAACCTATTAACACCAACATTTTCAGTAGGCTACTCGGCACACAGTGTGTGCAGGTAGAAAATCCCCAAGTCTCTATTCCAGGGCAGGGCAAGTGATGGATTTATCTGAAATTATCAAATTCAACCAAGTGAATGTGGAACGTATAAGGGATCAGATGCTTTCTTTCTTACATATGGAGTGGAGGAGTTTGTTTCATATAAATTTGATAAAATGCCCCAAGAGTTACTTTGAAAACGCTCAAATGCACTTCTATTTCTTTGGGTAAGAGGCCAGTATTTTTTAATATAGTTAAATGGGATTGAGAAACTTGACCTTGACAGACAATTTTTGCTATTTCCTAGAATCTGTTTTTCCTCAGTAGTAGCAAATTATCAAGCTGAATCTATCTTTTCAACGTTGTGTTCTTCTTTGTTAATTGGTTCCAATAAGCTTTAATTCCCTCAAAGGAGATGATGCTGACGATTAGGAGTAGGGTAATGATGAGAGCGCGCTACGAGCCCGCGGAGTTCATCTGGAGAATGAGGACTCTTTGGGGAAATGCCTGCTGGAGCCGCACGAACCATTAGGACAGAATCTTGCTTACTAATCTCCCCTGTTGACTGATGATCTATATGACTTTTACTGGAGAAGTGCGTTGCCTGAATGCTCCTGTCAAACCACTCTCATATTTACATGTCTGAAATCTGTCCTTGAAAGAAACAGTCAATTTGGATTCAGAGCGTAGTAGACATGGACAGGAGAAGGTAGGATAGAGTGCACATCAGTTTAAGTAAATGGGAAGAAAGACTGGAAATTTGGGATTTAACCCAACTCTGAGACTTTTTTTTTTTTTGGTGATTCTAAAAATAGAAGAAATCTTCAGGAAAGGGGAAGACCTCTTTATTGCTTCCTAGAGATGACTCAGAGAAGCGTAAATTTTTTTTTGTCCTAAGTAGTGTTTTGATATATAATGTATTCATTCAGAAATGAGTCATGAACTAATACACAAATATTGCAGAACTAACTAGTTCAAAACAGATTCGGGCTTCTAGGTCCTTCTGAGGCAGTCTTAGCTCTCTGAATGCTGCCCACCTGAGGAGAAGCAATACTGGGTTGGGAGTTCCGAGTTGAAGAGAGCTGGCGTAACTAATTCTAACAGGAAAGCTGAGCAAATTTGGAACCTGATCTGGTTCTGGCTTGGTTACCCAGAAGAACTTAAACTGAGATGATTCAGAGCCTTGTACACCCATAAAAAATTGATTCCTGATCATTTTAATTTAATCTTTCATGTTCTTGCATTAACACTTGAGACTCTCATTTTCTGTGGGGAGAAAAAGGCAGTCTCAATAGAGAAGTTAAACAGAGGGGAAAAAACCCCTTACACATACTCAATTACAGATAAGGGAAATGGATGTTAGCCGTTGCAGACAGTGTGCTTGCTGAAACAGAATCGCATGCTCGCTGGGTAAATTGAAAATGGAATTTTACCTGTACGTGAAGAGAATTCTGTAGATAGCAAGTGTCACCCCTCCCCCAACTACAAAGATAATGTTAGCAATGAAAACATTGGAACCTAACTCTGAAGTCCTCCCTCCCTCCCTCCCCTCCCCTCCCTCCCCCCTCCCTCCCCCTCCCTCCCTCCCTCCCCCTCCCTCCCTCCCTCCCCTCCCTCCCCCTCCCCTCCCTCCCTCCCTCCCCCTCCCCTCCCTCCCTCCCTCCCCCTCCCCTCCCTCCCTCCCTCCCCCTCCCCCTTCCTCCCTCCCTCCCCCTCCCCCTTCCTCCCTCCCTCCCCCTCCCTCCCTCCCTCCCCTCCCCCTCCCTCCCTCCCTCCCCTCCCCCTTCCTCCCTCCCTCCCCCTCCCCTCCCTCCCTCCCTCCCCCTCCCCCTTCCTCCCTCCCTCCCCCTCCCTCCCTCCCTCCCTCCCCTCCCCCTTCCTCCCTCCCTCCCCCTCCCTCCCTCCCTCCCCTCCCCCTTCCTCCCTTCCTCCCTCCCTCCCTCCCCTCCCCCTTCCTCCCTTCCTCCCTCCCTCCCTCCCCTCCCCCTTCCTCCCTTCCTCCCTCCCCCTTCCTCCCTCCCTCCCTCCCCTCCCCCTCCCTCCCCCTCCCTCCCTCCCTCCCCTCCCCTTCCTCCCTCCCTCCCCTCCCCCTCCCTCCCCTCTCCCTCCCTCCCCTCCCCCTTCCTCCCTCCCTCCCCTCCCCCTTCCTCCCTCCCTCCCTCCCCCTTCCTCCCTCCCTCCCCTCCCCCCTCCCCCTCCCTCCCTCCCTTCCTTCCTTCCTTCCTTCCTTCCTTCCTTCCTTCCTTCCTTCCTCCCTTCCTCCCTCTTCTCCTTCCCACCCCCTCCTCCTCCTTTTTTCAGTATGTGTTTAAAATTAAGAAAACCATGAACCACTAGTTGGGATTAAAATGGATTAAGGCTGTCTTCAGCTTTTGTGTGGTCAGCTGGCTGGTGTTTGGGCAAGCCCCTGGGTCCAGGCGGTGCTTCTGGTATCACCCAGCGATAGGAACTCACAAAATCTGGGAACTGTGTGGTGTGAAGGAGGATGTGTGCATTTGAAGCTGAGCTGCTGCCCTTGAACCTGCTGTGACAGGTGATCGAAACCGAGTCTCAGGTTCCCATCTTCGAGGATGGGATCTACCTCACAAGGTTGGTGATGAAGAGTCTGATTCTGTTTTTTGATGTTTGACTGCTGACAGCCTTTAAGCCACACCTGTCCCTCTTCCCCTTCTGCCCACATGGAGGCAAGCTGATTAGAAAGCCTAGGTGTTCTTTCCTTTGGTGCTGGTGAGAGGATCAAACTGTGCAAGCCCCTGTTCATGCTTAAGATACATCTTTTCTAAGTCCTCTAACACACTTAGACCTATTAAATCATGAGCATTCAATGGATTCTAAAAATGTATATGCAAGAGGGAAGAGATATGGGGACATATGTATATGTATAGCTGATTCACTTTGTTATAAAGCAGAAACTAACACACCATTGTAAAGCAATTATACTCCAATAAAGATGGTAAAAAAATAAAAATGTATATGGAAATCTAGCCTACAGAGAAATGATGACAATGATGACTGTGATGATGGTGATTGCTAACTCTTTTCTCAAGCACTTGCCACGTGCCAGCAATGTTTCAGAGGCTTTACAGATATAGTTCCCCAATCCTCACGGTGTCCTATGAGCTGGGTGCTGTAACCATCCCCATTATTTAGATGAAGTGCAGAAAAGTTAAATGAGAGGCCCAAGGTCACCCTGTTAAGTCAGTGTGGGATTTGAACCAGTTAGCTGGCTTGATGTAGAGCTGTAGAGTCCGAATGGTGTGGAGATGAAAGTCCAGTCCTGGCCCTGTTATTTTTAGCTGTGTGACCTTAAATTAGCGCTCTAACCTCTTTGAGTCTTACCAGTAAAAAAAGGGATGGAGTGATTTCTGCGGCTGGGTTTGCTTTAAAACACCTGGTTTTGCTCTGAAACACAGTTTGATGGCTGTGCCCAGCTGGAGTGAAAAGCCTGATAAAGACACAGCAAATTCCCCTTATGCTACCCACCAAGCAAGACCTTCACTCAGAGTTAGAATTGTAGGTCCTGGCTGAAGTTATTTTTACCGTGATGACAAGCATATGGACACTACATAAAAGAAACATAAGTATTTCTGATGGGTTTGAAAAAACTTCAAACTTCAAATTAAAAAAAATTGAGGCTGCTGTTCTTGCCTTTCTGTTTCATTTGGGGAAGCAGGCAGGTATCAGAGGTGGCAGCTGCTGGACCAATTTTTCTTTCCGGGTGAGTGGTACAGGAACTCCTCCCTTCCATTGGGCCTTCCATCGAAGGTAGAGATGATTTAAATTTGTATTATTTGTATTATTTTGTTTTAATCCAGCTTTTTTAATGAATTAATTCTTTGCCAGATATTCAAGCAGTCAGACACCTGTTTGTTTCTTCATGTTCTCTAGGAATCTTATCCTTTGGGATTAGAATGAAAATGTGTCAGTTTCTGCACTTGGAGGAAACAGGGGCTTGTGTAGCTGCTTTTTATGTAGTTTTACCCACTAAGCTGATTCTACAACCCTCTCTTTGATTTAACATGGAACTTGAAACAATGGTTCTGCTTCAGATGAATCCATTTTGAGTGAAGTTTGCTAACAAACAACAAGAAAGAATTCTAGCTCTTTGCACAGCTTCAGCCTTCTCTGCTGGACTTTTTGCACATATGCACACACACGCATACCCACACAAACTCACATTGTGATACGTGCAAAATCTCCTATATTAGCTGTCAAGAGACGTTGCTTCTTTCTCTGGCTTTTCTACTAACTTTTTGTGACCTTGGGAGAGCAATCGAACATCCCTGGACTTCAGTGTTCATATCTCCAAAATGGACCAGAACGCTTGTCTTATTTTCTTTTTAGAAAAGATGCAATTAATAAAGGGGACATTGTGAAATTTTTTTCGATAAATATAAAGGAGGATGGGAGAATGAATTTAAAACATTTTGAAAAAAAGTAAAATGTTGCACAAATACAAGGTATACTACCAGGAAAAGGATTATCTGTTTCTCATATAAGATATGATTACACCAGTCTATTCAGTGCCCGTGATTGTTTTCCTTCAACGAACAGACCCAGCTTTTTCTCCCTACTAGGATGAGTTATGCTACAAGATCAGTTTTAAAAATGAAAAAATTCATTGTACTGAAATTTTGATAAATGTATATAGTTCTTTTTATTCTGAAATAGACAAATAGTTTCTCAGAAAATTCTCAGTGACTTTGTTTTCTTTTGAAATAAATGAAGGAAGCTCATCAGAATCCTTTGAACACTTTTAATAAAGGAAAGAAACAGTTGTTTTCCTTGGTATTATGAAAATGGAGTGATTTTCTTATTTAGTTTATCTGATGAATTCTTAGGAAACATCATTTTTCTCAGTTTGGCCACCTGACGAAAACACATTTCTGTCTTCAGCTTCTTTGCTTAAGCTTCTCATGTGACACGGTACCATCCAAAATGCTTTTGTTTATGCCCTCATTCCAGGCATCAGACAGGAAAGAAAACCTATCTGAGGCCGAAGGGTATTTGAGTCAGAAAACCGAATGGCTGAGCTGTATTTTTAGATCTTCTTACCGATCCAGGAGGCAGTTGTGGTCAGCGCTGCCCAACCCAGAGGCAGGGACTATAGAGTCTTGCCCCCCAGACAGAAAGTCCAACAGCACAGTAAAGTTTGTGGATAGAATTTCTTTATATTTCCTCCTTCCTCCTTCACCTACACTGGTGCCGAACCCTGGCTGCCTGTAGAGTCCCGCAGGAGCTTTAACAAAAATGAGTGCCTGCGTCCCACTGTCCCACATCCCCCAGGTTCTGACTTAATTGGTGGGGCCTGGGCACCTGTGATTTTTAAATGTCCTCCAAGTAATTCTACTGTAGGACCAGGGTAGGGAAGCCCCCGCTAGACTCTGGTCATCTCCCCTGACAGCCTGCCCAACATGTAGCCTGTGGCAGAGAAAAAGAATACAGTCCCACACGCTCTTGGCCCTTCTCATCCAAGAGCATCCAGAGCCTGGAATTTCTGGCCCACACTTTCCTCCAATGGCAAAGATTTTGCATCTCAAAGTGGACTTGAAGTCTCCACGAAGGTGGTATGTGATGCAGTGTTGAGTCCAGATGTGGGAATCAGACCTAGGGTGGACTCTGAGTGTCCTCGGGGAAGTAATTAGTTTTTCTGCAGCGTGGTTCCCTCATCTGTGAAAATGGGACCCTGATGTCAACCTTGAAGGTTTTTGTGGTTTAGAAAAGTATCTAGTCCAGTGACTGGCCAAGAGGAGACACCTACTAAAAGGTATCCATTGTGCGTATCTGTAAGAGGACTCGTTTATTTCATGTTTTTCCCTTGGACCAAAAAAAAATATCTTTCTTTCTTACCCGTTTTCCAAAGAGACTAAAATTCCACCAGTGGAGATTCATTTCTTTGGTTGTGATGTATCAGATGCTAGAAAACTGGGATTTTGCTGCTGACTCCCTACAGCATTCACTTCTGTTAGTTCCTCCTCTGTACCCCCCTTACCAGGTGGGTGTCAAAAACAGTAAGAGAACAATGTGGACTGAGCATGCGCTGGCCACCTAGCCTTTTGTGGAATCATTCATTGCTTCATTCGAACACTGACCTGTCTTCGGTCAACACTCATACTGTGAGTCTTAGTGCAGTTGTCTTTAAGAGGAGGGGGCTGGGCTTCCCTGGTGGCGCAGTGGTTGAGAGTCCGCCTGCCGATGCAGGGGACGCGGGTTCGTGACCCGGTCCGGGAAGATCCCACATGCCGCGGAGCGGCTGGGCCCGTGAGCCATGGACGCTGAGCTTGCGCGTCCGGAGCCTGTGCTTCGCAACGGGAGAGGCCACAGCAGTGAGAGGCCCGCGTACCGCAAAAAAAAAAAAAAAAAAAAAGAGTAGGGTCTTCTCTAAGTCACCCCTCCCTGCTCCCCAGGATGAGTGAGGGCAGAGCAGGACCCCTGACAGGGCTGTAAGCTTCAGGATTACAGGAGCATCAGGCACCGGACAGCAGACAGGCAACCAGCCAAGAATGGTTTTAACATTTTAAAATGGTTGGAAACAAATCAAAATAAGAATCAGAGTTTGGGACACATGAAAATGATATGAAATTCAAATTCCTTTTTTCAAATTCAAATTTCAAATTGAAATTCAATCAGGCTTTATGGAACACAGCCACGCCCATTCGTTTAAGTAGTATCTGCTGGTGGGCTCCACCAGCAGAGTAGAGCAGTTGCAACAGACTATGGATTGTAAAGCTGAAAATATTTATCTGGCCCGTGACAAAGGAAGAGGTTGGCTGAATGTTTCCGTAAACGTTGGTGGAAAGAATTTATTCTTCCGTTTTTATTTGACTGAGCTAAATAAAGGCTGCTCCCCCTTCCCCTTCCCTTATCCTCACTCTGTCCTTTCTTCTCCAGGGGTGTCTATAGCCAGGCTCTAGGGCCAGCCACTAAGGCTGGATGCAGTGGGAGATATACCAACGGATAAACAGAGCCCTTGTCTTCCATCTCAAGAGTCATCCTGGGCAGACTTTAACTTTTCATTGTACATCAGACCTTGTTTAATATGTTTGGACACTGAAGTTAGTTTACTTCCAGGGAGGCGTGTGTGGTAGGGAAAGGAAACACTTGCTGTAGGTGTTTGGGGTGTGAATTTAGAGGTTTAGAATCCGCACTTGGTCACTACAAGCTTATTACCTTTTTTTTTTTGTTATTTTTATTCATTTTTGGCTGCATTGGATCTTTGTTGCTTCACGCAAGCTTTCTCTAGTTGTGGCGAGCAGGGGCTACTCTTCATTGCGGTGTGCGGGCTTCTCATTGCGGTGGCTTCTCTTGTTGCGGAGCACGGGCCCTAGGCCCACGGGCTTCAGTAGTTGTGGTGCGTCAGCTTCAGTAGTTGTGGCTTGTGGGCTCTAGAGTGCAGGCTCAGTAGCTGTGGCACACGGGCTTAGTTGCTCCACGGCGTGTGGGATCTTCCCGGACCAGGGCTTGAACCCATGTCCCCTTCATTGGCAGGTGGATTCTTAACCACTGTGCCACCAAGGAAGCCCCCCCGCTTTTTTTTAATTGTTCAAAATTTAATCATGACCGATTTTATAAAACACAAATTCAACAATTGTAATATTATTATGCTGAAATGTCTACTTATATTTACTTATATTTGCAAACTTTTTGTTATTGTTTGTCCTTCTTGCTTCTTAGGAGCTTATTAGCTTTCTTAACCTCAATTCCTCATTCATTCGTAGGATGTTTGGAAGGATGAACAGAGTAGCTCGTAATCCCCCTGGCACAGAGTTGGCCCTCTGTGCATACGAACTGCTATTTCTGTAAAAGTGGATACCACTCTCCATTTCATGGCTAAGGAAACTTGCCTGGGGTCATACAGCTCGGTGACAGCATTGGAGAGCTGGGCGCCAGCGTTGGGGCTTCAAGTATAATGTTTTTGCTATTATTACACTGCATTTGCCTCAAACTGCTCCTTGTTTGTGACTTTCAAAGTGAGTGCTGGAGGGGAACCAGAGGAAAAATTGGTAGCGGTGCCAGTCCTGGCAGTTTCAGTTTCTGCAGGGATGCTTTGGGTTTGTGTAACGTTAAGGTTTTTCTTTCTTAAGAGAGAGAAATGGCATAGGGCTTTTGAAAAAGAGTGAGGATTTGTGCAATGAAATAAGTGTACTTAAAGGAAAGGCGCTTGAAAAGGAAAGGCGCTTGGAAAGAGAAATGTCTGCTATCTTTTGCTAAGGGTTCCTGAAAGCTGGCACATCCTTTAGAATTCCAATGCTGACAATTATCTGCTGCTTGTAATTAATTTAAAGGAGCATTTGTAATTACTTTTGGGTTTCAGAGGCAGATTGAAACTCCTTTAGGGAAGGCATTTTGTGGTGGAAGTGATTACCTGAGATGGAAAGGATCTAGTCCCTCTTTTCCATGGGAAATCAGAACCCCAGAGTCTGTAGTAAATGGGCTGATATCTGCCCAGTGGAAGGACAGCCCAGTAAGGATGATTGACAGTCTCTGACAGTGTTCAGGTCAGATTTCCAAAATATGTTATTTGGAGCAAAATCCCATCCTTAATTTTTAAGCAAAGTGAAATGTATTAGAATGGGAAAAATGTTAAGTATATCTTCAGTATATTACCCAAGACAGGGAACATTTTTTCTAGAAAATATGAAAAGAAAACCAAACTCTCTAACTTCAAACTGACCTTCCTGTTTACTCCTTACACAAAGGATTTTCAGTCTCTTTCAAAAATTAAGGTATAATTGATATACAGTAAAATTCACCCCTTTAAGTCTTCAGTTCTATGATTTTTGAAATATAGTTGTGTAACTGTCACCACAATTAGGTTATAGAATAGCTCATCACCTCCATAAATTTCCTCATGCCCCTTTGTAGTAAACCCTCTCCCCAGGCCCAGCCCCTGGCCTCTGCTGGTCTGATTTCTGTCCTTACAGTTTTGCAGTTTCCAGAATATCATATAAATTAAACCACACAACATGTGTGCTGCTTCTATTAGTGTAATACTTCTGAGGTTGCATGCATCAATAATTTCTTTTTATTGCTGAGTAGTATTCCATTGTACGGATATACCGCAATTTCATTTATCCTTTCACCGATTCATGACATTTGGGTGGTTTCCAGTTTTTGCTGATTATGAGTAAAACGTCCATGTACAGGTCTTGAAGTGTACATGTTTTCATTTCTCTTTAGTAAGTACCTAGGAGTGGGATTGCTGGGTCATGCGTAAGTGCATGTTAAACGTTATAAGAAGTTGCCAAGCTGTTTCCCAGGATGACTATGTCATTTTGCATCCCAATCAGGATTAAATGAGAGTTCCAGTTGCTTGCATCCTTGTCAGTTTTTGGTATTGCTGGTGATTTAGATTTTAGCTATTGTAATAGGTGTATAGTGGCATCACATTGCAGTGTTAATTTGCATTTTCGTAACAATAGATGATACTGAGCATTTTTTTATGTGCTATTGGCCATCCATACCTTTTTTTTTTTTTGATGAAGTGTTTGGTTCAAATGAGTTATGAGAGTTCTTTCTAGATTTTGGATGTACATCCTTTATAACATATGTGACTTGCAAATATTTTCTCCCAAATTGTGGCTTGTCTTTTTATTTTCTTGACAGTGTCTTTTGAAGGGCAGGTTTTTAATACTGGTGAAGTCTAATTTATCCATTTTTTTCTTTTATGGTGTGTGCTTTTTTGTGTCCTCTCTAAGAAATCTTTGCTTAATCCAAGGTCACAAAAAATTTCTCCTATATTTTCTTCTGGAATTGTATTGTTTTAGGTGTTACATTTAAGTCTTTGACCCATTTAGAGATAATATTTGTATTTGTATGTGGTGCAGTGTATGAGTAGTTTTTATTCATTTTTTTGGCATATGGATATCCAGTTGTTCCAGAAATATTTGTTGACAAGATTGTCCATCTCCGCTGAATTATCTTGGCACCTTTGTTGAAAATTGTTCAGCTATACGTATGTGGGTCTGTTTTATTCCATTCCATTGACTTTATATATCTATCCTTTCACCAATTCCATACGACCTAGATTACTGTTGTTTTAGAGTAAGTCTTGAAATCAGGTTGTGTGAGTCCTTTAAATTTGTTGAGGTGACATGGAATTCCAAGAATCAGGATAGCACGTCACATCTAGATAGAAATTAGGGTTCTTAACCTGGAATCTACGGGTGGTTTCAAGAGTATACAGATGTCCTGAGATGCCAACTTTTTTTTAAAAAATAAATTTATTTATTTATTTTTGGCTACATTGGGTCTTTGTTGTTGCGTGCAGGCTTTCTCTAGTTGTGGCGAGCAGGGGCTGTTCTTCATTGTGGTGCGTGGGCTTCTCATTGCGGTGGCTTCTCTTGTTGTGGAGCGCAGGCACTAGGCACGCGGGCTTCAGTAGTTGTGGCATGTGGGCTCAGTAGTTGTGGCTTGTGGGCTTTAGAGCACAGGTGTGGTAGTTGTGGCACATGGGCTTAGTTGCTCCTCAGCATGTGAGATCTGTTCCCGGACCAGGGCTTGAACCCGTGTTCCCTGCATTGGCAGGCGGATTCTTAACCACTGCGCCACCAGGGATGTCCCAAGATGCCACCTTTTGTACGTATTTGTTCTCCTGGGGAATGGCTCTCAAGTTTCATTAGATTCTTGAAGAAGTCTTCCACCAATAAAATAACTACTAGTACAGAGGATGAAGCAGCTAGCTAAATACATGAGAAACTTCTGGGCAGGGACGAAAGTATGTACCAAGAGCCAGCCTGGGACCATGAAGTAGCCCCCAAATAGGGGTGCCAGCTAAAATACAGGATGCTCAGTTAAATTTGAATTTCAGATAAAAAATGAATTTTGTTTTCTGTGTCCCAAATATTGCACACTGTTTTTCTGAAATTCAAATTTAACTGGGAGTTCTTTATGTTTAATTTGCTAAATCTGGCAACCTTACCCAAAAAGCCTAACTAATCCCTGCTCTGATTACCAGCTTTGCTCTAACGGGCTTCTCAATGGCAATTTAAATTCTTGCCAAATAGTTACACAAGGCAAATTTTATTAGCTTGCATTTAAGATAATAATTTAGCTCATAGTTTTACATCTTCTTGGGCCCTTTTAAGGGCAACCATCAAACTGTGTTAGGACATTAAAAACCTATAAAAATATAGTGACTAAGGCCTACTGGTAAACTTATCTTACCCTTTCTCCCCCTCTTCTGCTAATCTCATGCCTCTGCAGTAGTCATTGTTCACATTTTGGTGTGTAGCTTTCTTTACATTTTCCTCTCTGTACATATAAACATATGTGAAGCGTATGTAAATACTCATATATCCATGCAACTATTTTATATAAAGATGAAATCATCTTGTGCATACTGTTTTGCAAATTTTTTCTTAATCTACTATGAACATCTTACTATATCTTAAAACAGAAAGCAAACTCGTTCTTTTTGATGGCTGAATAGTATTCCATTATGTGAATATTTATGTATCCAGTCTTTACTGAAATACGCTATTTCCATTTTTCCATTATAAATGATGTTGCAGTGACTATATATGTATGTATGTAATGATATTCAATGACATATGTGTATATATATGTATGTCAAAAGTTGCATACATTAAACATTCTAGTAAATATTGCTAAGTTGCCATCCAAAAAGATTGAACAGTTTTGCTTATTTGCTAACAGCATTTGAGAATGCCTGTTCACCCACGTTTTTGTTAATACTGGTATCTCAGATTTTATTTTTGTGTGTTAACTGATAGGTAAAACATGGTATCTCAGTGGTTCTCTTTGCATTTTAAAAATTATGAATGAAGGAGAACATTTTTTAATGAATTGCCTATTCAATTTCCGTTTGGGTTGTTCAGTTTCTAAACTGATCTGCTGTGGGACCGCCCTGGGGTTTCAGTGGTTAAGACTCTGTGCTCCCAGTGCAGGGGGGCATGGGTTTGATCCCCGGTTGGGGAGCTGTGATCCTGCACGCTGCCTGGTGTGGTAAAAAAAAAAAATTGTTCTCCCATAGCACATGGTTAGTGAGAAAATTAGTCCTTTGTCCTTTGTGTTATTAATATTTTTTCCCTATTTATCTTTTTTCTTTTGACTCTGCTTATAGTCATTGTTTTGCCCTTTAGAAGCTTATAAGTTTTGGTTTTTATTTAGCCAAACTCATCCATGGGGTGGTCACTAAATTTTCATTAGAATTCTAATGTTTGATACCAGTACTACATTGTACAATATTTTGAGAATTACCCAATTTGAACCAGGAGTTTGCTTTTAAAGAACTCCGTTTTGGCCAAGATTTATGTCGATAGGACTGATCCTATTGCCTTTTTAGAATGTATAATTAAACATAGCCCCAGTTTATGTCTATTTTAAGAAGGGCTAGCATAGATTTTCTAGATCATGTTTAAATACTTGTTACTTGTCTTGACTTTTTTGAAGCTGAAACACTGCAAGCATTAAGATGCTTCATTTATTTTTTTGAAAGAACTGCTCAGCACACTTCCCCTTTAATAGTTGGCATGGGTTTCTTAGTATTTTGTTAAAATCACCAAGTTAATTTTAATGGCCATTATTGGATAATAGAGTATTTCTTAGAAGTTCTTGATGTTGTAATGTTCTGATTTCAAGAAGTGTTCTCCATCCAGGCTTGGGCAGAAAAGACTCATCTTAATATTCAACAAAATGCAGATTCCCTTATACTTTAATTTCATGTTATATATTTAACACTTTTTCCTTTTAGGTGACAAGGCTTTTGACGGGGACAGTGCCGTTGGGCTGCCTGCCTCTCCTCTCCCTTCCTTTTCTATGTGGATCCCTTGAAAATAGCCTCCTCAGCAAAGATGGATCTTCTTTCCCAGAAAAGAGAGTCTTTATTCTTGTCTGGGTTCCCCAACAGATCTGCTTCCTTGGTGGAGACTCCAAATGAACAGCTGCTTGCCTCTTGATATAAACGCCTAAACAGAAACCTGGAAAGAAGCCTATTTACTGGAGAGTTCTAGCATTCTATTCTTAGGGCTCTGACCACAGTGCATTAGAAAGAACCTAAAGGCATAGAAAGGCACATCAGTGGTCGTTGGGTGTATCGCCGTAGAGAGGTAGTAAAGTCCTGATGTGTCCCGTGGTTTTTCATAATCGTAGAGTGCCTGTATCGTACACCATCCCAGGTATTTCCAAGGGTGTGTGATGTCTTAAAAAATTGTTTTTATCGAGGCAAATTCACATGATAGAAACGTAACCATTTTTGGGTGAACAATTCAGTGGCATTTAGTACATCCACAATGTTGTGGACTCAACATTTCTCTAGTTACAGAACATTTTCGTCACCCTAACAGGGTTGTACCCATTAATCAGTTGCTGCCCATTCTGCCCAGTCCCTAGCGACCACCAATCTGCATTCTGTCTCTATGGATTTACCTATTCTTGATATTTCATATAAATGGAATCATACGATATCTGACCTTTGGTGTGTGGCTTGTCGTCACTTAGCATAATGTTTTTGATTCTTCCACATTGTAGCATGTATCGGCACTTCATTCCTTTTTATGACTGAATGCTATTCCGTTGCATTCTATGACACTTTATTTGTCTGATCATCAGTTGCTGGACGTTTGGGTTGTTTCTGCCTTTTGGCTATTGTGACTCGTGCTGCTATGAACATGCCTGTACAAGTAATTGTTTGAGTACCTGTTTTTAGTTCTTTTGGGTCTATATCTAGGAATATATTTCAATTCTATATTTAACTTTTCAAGGAACTGACAAGTGCATTTCCATCTGTGTTACCTTCTTATACAGGCTGAGCCCAGGATCCTCCCCGGGGTGGTTACTTGCAGCCTCTGCTCATATCCCAGATTGATGTCTTCTTGCTTCTGTCCTTGCCCGGGCACACAGCATCCCAGATACTCCATTCCTGTCCTGATCTGTGGCCCCAGTTCTCATGACACTCTGCTTGCCCAGCTCCATTGTCTCTTGAAAGAGCCCAGTGTCCCGTGGCTCCCTCCCAGGAAGGCCTGTGCACTGGAGAGCTCTGTCCTCTGGCTGAGCCTGGGCCCCAAGCACTGCCTGTCCATCCCAGTGATTCATCCCTCATTCCAGTGCCTGTTGTCTGCTGAGCTCCTTTGGGAGAAATAGAGAGCTGGCCAGGGGCACCTGAGCCACGATGAATAAGTGGCCCTAGATGTTATTGGTCCAGTTGCTTCATTTCACTGAGGAGAAAACTGAGGCCAGAAAATGGAAAAAACAATAATGCAAGGCCATCTGGATCATAAGTTAGCCACATACAGCTTGAGAAAGGTCTTGGCATCTGGTGGATGACCTTCAGGTATCCTAGGCAGTCCCCTTCTCCTAGGCCCTGGCACCCATCAGGCACATTGAATACATCACAAGGCAACGTGGAGCCTCCCCAGTTATCACGGTGGGAGCACATTTGTTTGTTAAGGAAGTAGCTCCTGTAGGTTTCTGGAGAGCACGTATATTGCTAGTTTTTAATGAGCTCAGTATAAATGAGGAATCTGAGTGGATGGGGAGGTGGGACCCCCTGCACTTGATGATGGGCCGGCAGGACTGCAGGCCCCGGAGATCACTTGTTGCTTAGCAACCACCCCCAGGCTACTTGGTTCCTACAACCTGAACCTGGGTAATGTCCTCAGGGAATGGGATTGGGGGCAGTGTGGTTTAGAAAAGAGTGGGAATTGGGTGTTTTATGAGCTCAGTATGGCCCCTAATGCACAGGCTTCTCCCCCAGACAAACTGCCTTCAGGGAGCTGACAGTCCCGGCAACTCTGGATAGTCTGTGGCCCAGAGAAGCTCATAAAACAAACTGAATCCTCCGGTCAGGGGCTCAGCGTGAACTCCTGCTTCCCATTCATCCCTCCATTCCCATGACTTGAAATCTTCCAGGCTTGTCCTAATCACAGTCTGACACTGAGACACATTTTTATAGAATGCTGGGAGAGTGGAGGAGGTGGCATTCTTTTCAAAGCAAGGTTAATAATCTGAGGAACTCATCCTTTCACTGGCGGTCACTTAGCACTGATTAAAATTGTGTTGGAGGAGGCCATTGACTGCTAGTTGACCCACCAGTTCAACCCGGGCAGTCAGTGGTTCCTTACCCCTGCCCTGTCCTTAGAATGTGCATTCTGCCCACCATTCCCATAGTGAGGGCCACGTTCAAGGCTGTAGCCTTGAGAGAGCAATGCGTTGTTGAGACCATCTGGACTGAATACATGACTGAACCTCTGTGTAAAATTTAAGATTCTGGCGGGCGGGTGCAGAGATCTCTTTGTCTTGTGGCACCCAGGACATACCACATGTATAAGTCCCCTTGCTTATTAAATCTGCCATCTACCAATCCAGAGGGGTCTGGCTTGTCCTCACCGTATGGGGGCCAGTATCAGATTTCACCCTGGAAGCTCACGAGCTTGCGAACCAACAGATGGCAACACATTTTGTAGACTTTTAAAGCTTAGAATCATCGTAGAATTCATCTTGGCCATTTGTCTAACTTTGTAGAAGAAAGTGAAGGCCAAAGAGATGAATGTCAGGGTCAGGAGCTGAATATTGCTGACTCCCCATCCAGGGCTCTCTTCACCAAAGTATTTAAGCTCAGACATTCCGAACAACAAGGACAGTCCTCCGGCGGGTGTGGGTGGGGACTTACAACATGAACGTTCTTACGGCCATTCAGATTCAAATTCAGTTACTTATGTGCCTGGATGTGTTTGAGGTTCCTTCCTCTATATTATGTATTTTTAATCTTCACGTTTTTTTGGAGGAGGCATTTCCTTGGTTTGATAGGTGAGGAGACTGGAGGGGACAGGGGTTCTTGGTGACTTACCAAGGTCATACAGCAGGTGGAGTCCCCTGTCTACAAATGTGGTTCTTTCTTCACATTATCACAGCTGTCTGCTCATCCTGTAATGTATAAGAAAAATTCATTATACGTGATGCTGAGCTCAGTTCTGAAATACATCCCGTTCAGATGAAGACTATGCAGAATGGTTAGAATGGTGAAATATTAACTGTCATCATTGCATCATTTTATTTTTTAGCAATTAAGGGACACCCTTAGATAGGCAGGCCATTGTTTTAAGACGGACTCATAACGTAAAACCATTTTCATCTGGATCAGAAACAGTTTTCCTGCATGGCTTAATGCTTTTGCCCAACACCTTCAGAGATAACTGTTCAAAGTATAATTTTTTATTTTAACATATAGAGAACCTCTAAAAATCAAATGAGTTTTATTAAAATAGTAATTAACTTGCATACTCACTTGTGATACAAAGCTCAGTAATTTGGTTGACCACAGCTAAAACCCAATAGAAGTACTAATTTTAAGACGATTGTGAATTTTGTGTGTTTGTATGAGTGTGAACAGACCAGAAATACAATGGAGTATTTGAGTTTTTATTAAGTAGACATGTAGTGTCTTAAATAGGAATGCATCAAGCACTATAAAGTCCTATAAGGACTTTAGTGATTAAGCTGTGTCTGACGTTCTTATCTTATGAATGAGAAAATGAAGATGAGAGAGGTTTGAAAACCAGGCCAGATCAGGGTTCTTCCACACCTGTAGGTATTAATTAGAACTCCTTGGGTTGCAGGCGACAGAAAACTCAATTCAATTAGCTTAAACAAGAAGGAAATCTGTAGGTTCACAAGACTAAAAAGTATAGACACTGTGGTGTCAGGGGCTCACATAATATCACCTGGGTCACGAGTCTCTCCATCTCTCAGCCCCACTTTCCTCCCCATTGGCTTTATTCTCAGATCCCCAGATGGTGACCTCTGGCAGCTCCAGGCTCACACCATCCTTACTGCCAGCAACCCCAATGGAACAGAGAGCCTCTTTTTCCAGTTGCTCTGGAAAGTCCTGAGATTAGCTCTAGTTGATTGATGTGGGTCGTGTGTGTGTGTGTCTCTGAACCAATCATTGTGGCTCGGGGGGTGGGGTGGATTCTGCTGATTGGCCAGGCTTGGGTCATGTGTCCAGCAGGACTAATCCCAGTTAAACCTTGGGGTCCAAGATTGGAAGGAAGGCTTTTCTTAAGGAAATTGTGATACTATTCTCAAAACAAGGGGTAATAGCTGTTGAGAATGAAGTCAGCAGATTCCCAATATGTCTGTTGCCTTTCTCTTTATGCCTATTCTTCATATTTGAATGGTGTTTCGCCAAAAATGAATTCCTTCCATCTGCCTCTTTGCATCCATTGATCTGTCTCCTCGACACTTCCTGGAGGGGCACTCTTTATGGTGCCTGTTGCCATATTAGTCTCTATCGTCCTTCTTTTAAGTGATTTTAATACCTTACACTGGAGAACGTATATGGATCAAAATATTGTAATAGGTGTTTCTACACCCACCCTTGCACACAGACGCACACACACACGCACACACACAGGCACAGAGACAGTTTTAGAAAATGTGTATGTGTTTCAATATCTGGTATTCTAGAGCTGTTCAGAATTGTTTAGCTGATACGCATTTCATCTTGATGACACAGATATTTAAATTGATAAAAACGATCACAGGTGATAACGAGCTAAAGTTTCCTGATTAGTTGATGGACTCTGAAGCAAAAGTGATTATTTCAGGGACTGGAATAGTTCAGTGGTTGATACATCAATAGTAGGAGGCGTGAGACTTGGAATCAGAAGAGCCCAGGTTCTGGTTTGGCCACTTATTAGGATATAGAGAGAGTTTATCGTTTTGTAGGAGAGATGTTCACACAGCTGACTAGAAAAGAGGATTGCCAGTCAGTCAATCAATCAGTCGATGGAAGAGAATAGACAACTCTCCTGTGTGGAAGAATCTCAGGTAATCTGTGGATATACTCTTACCTAAGGAGGGAGCCTAACTCCCCTTCCTTAACTGTGGACTGTGTGTAGTGACCTCCTCTCAAAGAATATAGTGTGCAAAGCGGGGGGAAAGAGTGATCTTAAGAGCAACCAGACGGGTACTCTGCCAAGTAATCAAGGTCAACATCAGAAATAATAAGTCATGTTCATAGCATGTACCCTTGACATGACGTGATAAAAATGGCACTTTACCTCTGTGGTTTTCTTCTCCCCAAATCCATAATCCCAGTCTAATCATAAGAAAAATGGCAGATAAGTCCTAATTGAGGGACATTCTACAAAATACCTGTTACTCCTCAAAATTGTCAAGGTCATCAAAAACAAGGAAAGCCTGGGAAAGAATCTATCACCGCCAAGAAGAGCCTGAGAAGCCATAAAGGCTACCTGTAATATGGGGTCCTGTAACAGAAGAAGGACATTAGGAAAAATCTAAGGAAACCTGAATAAAGAATGGACTTTAGTTGGTAATAATGTGTCAATATTGGTTCATTAATTATGAGAAACGTACCAAACTAATGTCAGATATTAGTAATAAGAGAAACGAATTATGGGTTGTATGGTAACTCTGCGTACTCTCTTTACAACTTTTCTGTGAATCTGAAAGTACTGTATAAAAGTAAAAAAGTTTACTGAAAGAGAATGAGCTTCACTCACTTCAACGATAAACATTTCATCAAACTCTGGTTCCATCCAGGCCCTGGCACTGGGCAAACCGAGATGAAGTAGATGCGTTCTCTGCACCTGGCTGTTATCAGGCAGATGGGAAAGCAGAATCAAGGAGGTTGAATGATTTGTCCAAAGAAGAGCAAAGGTCTGTCATCCCTTGAGACTCAGAAAGAGACATCCGTAAGGCATATTTTGCTTTATAGGCGAAAGGGGAAAAGCATCCTGCCCCCCGCCACCCCCCATCAGTGGTCCTCAACCCTGGCTACATATTGGGTGAGCGCTAGCAGAGCTTTATTTATTTATCTATTTTTAAAATATTTATTTATTTATTTGGCTGCACTGGGTTTAGTTGCGGCACGTGGGATCTTCGTTGCTGCGTGCGAAATCTTTAGTTGCGGCGCGTGAACTCTCAGCTGAGGCGTGTGGGATCTAGTTCCTTGACCAGGGATCGAACCTGGGCCCCCTGCATTGGGAGCACAAGAGTCTTAGCCACTGGACCACCAGGGAAATCCCTAGGGGAGCTTGAAAAATGCAGATGCCTGGGCCCTTCTCCAGACCTATTACATCAGAATCACCGGGGGTGCTGTCTGAGTGGCGTATTAACAAAGGAGCCCCCTAGGCGATTCTGATGGGCACCTGTGGTCCAGGGCCGCTGGCCGGGTTATTTGTGGAGGTCCCATAGCACATGTTTGTGTTCCTTTCCCTTCTGGAATATCACCTTTCCTCTGCTTTCTTGATTGAGAGCTTGGTTTGGTTTCTTGCACTACTGTTGGTCTGCTCCAAGACAAAGTAAGCCTTCCCTGAAAAGTGTAGCAGGGTTAGGGTTGGCAGCGATCAAATTAAATTGGTGATTCTGCGTTATTGTCCTGTCCTTGTGCTTATCCAACCCGTGGGATTCTATGTCACATACCCAGTCCCTTCACTCTTTGGACCCAAGGATTTGCATATTAGTTCTGTGGCCTTGAGCAAGTTACTTACCATCTCTGAGCCTCATTTCCCTCAGCTCTAAATTAGACCCAATCGAGTGTATCTCTTCTGGTCACTGTGACAGCAATGCAGGTCCCGTCTGAACACATGGCTTCGACCCATCATCTGCTGTCTCCTTTCTGTCCACCAGGAACTTTCCTTCTCCACAAGGAAGAATTTCCTAAAGCTTTTCTTTCTTTTTCGAAAATAAATTTTCTTGTGCATTTTGCTCTAATGCCTGTAGGAAATGGACTCAAATATTTGCAGAGCCATCAGGTATAGTTTCTACAAAGCATCTAAGGATTTACTTTTCCTGGTTCCTTTAGTCTGGAGCCCCCTAAGAGCAACTAGACAAGAAGTTTGTTTTTACTTGTTTTGCTCTGCAGGGGTGAGTGGAATGGATTAGTGAAGATGACTTTGTCTCTGTCACCCTTGCGTTCAGTTTAGATGAGAATCATTATGGTGGGAGGTCAGTTGTCTTCACACTGAATCCTGAATCTGTGCTTTGTGGTTCAGTATTCCTACTGATGAGAACAATTCTGGCCTCTAATTGGTGAATGAAGACATGTCCTAAGGGCCAGTATTATATAGCACAAATGAAGCATTTTGCTAGGGCCTCCATGACTTGGAATGATCTCCCTCGAGACTCAAGATGGGCTCCATTGCTTTGTTGTGTTCCAAATTTCAGTTTCCGTTGCTAGAGAGAAAGTAAGATATCTGTTACACTGTTGCCTGAATCAGCTCATTTGGGCTTTGCCTGGTAATTCCCTCTCTGCATTCTTTTCTATAGAACTTGACAGATGATTAATAAACATGACACGTTCTCATCTTGCATATGTTTCTTTGGGGAAATTACTGGAGCTAGTTGGCTGCACGGTTGACTACTTAGTTGATACCTGAGCGTGGAAAAGAAACTTTAACATGGGGTCGACGCTTTGTAAGATTTACTCGTAAACATTCTAAGACAACGATGCCCCACTGATGGCATCAAATTTGGCACTGATGGCATCAAATTTGATGCCCCTCAAATGTAATTACTCCAGTGACACTTGCCAAAGGTTGTTATATTAGGAATCCTGCATTTGAACAGAAGAACAAACTTGGGTGTCTCCGTACCAGGGTGGTAGGCTAGAAAGAGTTCTCGCTGGGGAATAAGGAGGCTAGATTCTATCAGTAGCTTGCAGTGGCAAACCACCTAACCTTTCTGGGACTTAGTTACATCATCTCGATGATGGAAGATTGGCTTTCAGCTCCTCTTTGAAGGCTGTGATCATTTCAGTGGTAGGAGATCTTACATTTGTCTCATGGAGCCAGAGAGGGCCTTGCCTGGTATCTGCCCCCTCCACTGGCCCAGCACCTCTGATTAACTAGAGTATGCCTGTCTGTGGATGTGCTTCAGAAAGCAGGGAGTGCCAAGGGAGTTTCACACTCGTAGGTGGTGGCATTTCCTCTTCATCCAATTTGAGTTAAATGGGACCAACATATATTTTTTTCTGGCTTGTTTTTCTGCCAGGTTGCGTCTCCAGCGCTTGCTGGTATGCTGATGTGAACACTGTCATCTTGCTTCTTTTCTACCAGGATATTTTAAGGCTGAGATAAACTATGTGAAGAAACACATTTTAAAACGGTTTTAAACTTTGCCTATGTTTAGATGGGTTTTCACAGGAGAAATATGTCTAAACTTTTGCATCGTTAGAAAGTCACAGCTCTGCCAAAGCCACCTGCTCGGTGGCTGTGCTAGAAGCAAGGTAGAAATCAGCTAACTCCCTACGTGGTGGAAGAAGACAGCTTTAAGCCAGGGCCAAGGAGGGAGGGTGAAGCGGGGGCGGTGGGGGTGGGGT
Organism: Phocoena phocoena; assembly: GCF_963924675.1. Taxonomy (NCBI): domain Eukaryota; kingdom Metazoa; phylum Chordata; class Mammalia; order Artiodactyla; family Phocoenidae; genus Phocoena; species Phocoena phocoena. The sequence continues at coordinate 105,813,825 of NC_089225.1, read as the reverse complement.
GGGGTGGGGAGGAGCGGGAACAAAGGGACTCGGGTTTCAAGCGTTTATGTTAAACTTGGGTTCTTGAATCTGTTTAAAATATGTGCTCAGGTGACACGTGCTTTCTGATCTCTCCCAGGAAGCAGTCTTGTAGATGAAATCCTCATATGTGCTAAAGGTCATAGTCTTAGAAACATGCTGTTTCATTCAGGATTCATCCTGCTGCCTAGAGGGTCCTGTCCCTAAAGAGAATTGAATCCACCATCTAGTGGCATCTGCCGCAAACTACAGACACAGGATCCCAGGACCCTGAAGATGGTTCCAGCGGGGCGTGGGGGGCTGCCTTAACAACTCACACTTTGCTACATCTCAGTCTTCGAGTCAACACTTGGGGGAGCTTCTCTTCTTCTTGATACATTTCCATAATTCAGTGGGAGGAGAGTGGCCTGTTCAGTGTTGCTGAAGCTACAGAAGTCCAAAGTTGCACAGATGTCATGGGCCTACCTGATAATCACTTCGGAGAATTCAGGGCAGGAGGGATTCAGTGCTGGTGCAGACAAGCATAATGACTTGAGAGAAGTTTGGGCTTCAAGGTGACCTGACCTCCAGCGCATGTGGACAGGACCAGACTTTTCCAGGAAGGTCCTTTTGCTGTCTGCTGTCATAGAGGTGCTCACAACACCTAGATTGTGCTATTCTGGCGAAACATGTTAGGGAAAACTATTATTTAAGCGAGTCTGATGAGAGATGAGAAGTTTCTGGGCAATGTGTTTGCCGATGTGAATTTATTACAGAAGACTGGCGTAGATTCTACATCATGACTAAAACTTGCCAGACTCTTGCTGGCCAATTTTAATTACCAGCCAAACTACGAGGACAGAAAGAGAGGAAAGAAATGATGACAGTTAAGATAGAGTTGGCTGAGAATCCATCTGGAGATCATTTTGGCCCAAAGCAGTGCCAGAAATACAAATATTATGGGAAATTACTCTATTCGCCTTATGACTAAATTTGGAAGATACTGATATTAAAATATTGTGACAGATTAAAATAATTTCAAATTGCATTAAAAATACCCCTAGAAGGGAAATGAGTACTTCTGTGGATGCTGGATTGTAAAAATTGGTTTATTTTTCTGGAAAGCAATTAGACCGTCTGGATCAAAAACCTTAAAATCTTTTGACTCTGTAGCACCTCTTTTAGGAATTTGTTCTTAGAAAGTTGTTGGAAATTTGAACAAAATTTTATAAACAGAGATAGTCCTCATAACATTATTTATAAGAGTCCAAAACTAGAAAATACCTAAGCATCAAGTTAATAGGAGGTTTAAATAACGGTGTAGCTTTATGATGGAGTTTTAGATAGACGTTGCAAAAGATATCTTCAGAGACAACTTGTGCTTATGATGTTAAAGGAAAAAGGGAAAAAAATTGAGCCAGTGCTATAATCACACTTAGTTTAAGGTGCATAAAATGAAATTGGAACAAAACATACTCTGTCCTTTGACAGCGTGGCTATAAAAATGATTGAATGCTATGCCTTTAAATTATTTAAAAATTTTGGCTTTTTGCAGTGTGTCTGTCCACATTTCATTGTGATTCAAAGGGAGTTGATGATAAAAGCCATGAAAGACATTCCTCCTTAACATGTTGGTGTGACTGGGATTTTGCCACGATTAAAGTCACTTGTTTGGATTAGGTAGTAAGGGCTTCCAGAAGGCCCATGTCTAGGCTGTCGGGGGGGCAGCAGGGGTGGCATTAAGCCGTCAACAGTCATGACTCTACTAGCAGGGATTTGTTCTCTAGTTGAGTGGGAGCCTGCAGCTTGCGGGGGGTTGAAAGGAGAGGGCAGGCCTGAGTCAGGTTTCTTGGTGGGTGGTTAGAGACCCCTGAACAAACACTGAGGGTGGACAGAGCAAGGGTCCAAGTGGGGTGCCAGAGCAGAATGGCCCCCCTGGAGTTTGCCTCCGTTGGTTTATAATATTTATTTATTTTAGTTTTTTATTAGCTGTGCTGGGTCTTAGTTGCAGCACGTGGGCTTCACTCTAGTTGTGGCGGCGGGTTTTCTCTCTCTAGTTGAGGCATGCGGGTTCAGTAGTTGCAGCACGCGGGCTTAGTTGCCCCTCGGCATGTGGGATCTTAGTTCCCCAGCCAGGGATTGAACCTGTGTCCCCTGCATTGGAAGGCAGATTCTTAACCACTGGACCACCAGGGAAGTCCCGCCTCCATTGGTTTATTTGAATTTCTGACCATTCCCTCCCTCTCCCAGGCCAGGTAAGCTGGCCTAAACTCATGTCTTCCACAGACCGTTCCGGGACTCCACCTCTCCACACCCAATGCTGGTGAAAGCTGGCTCAGAACCTGGCTGCAGGGCCCCTGGGTGGTGGGGTGGCAGCAGCAGTGCCAGATGCACAGCGGCGTCCCCATCAGCAGGCCCCCGTTTCATAGGGAGTGAAAATGGGGATGTATTTTCCTGGTAAAATGTGGCTTTTGGAATTTCATAAGGACACAGGCCCATCTTCCTCTCCAACCTCCCTCCCACCCCCGCTTACCGTGTGTATCCCGTCCTGGGAGAGGCTCCCGACACAAACACATGGGCTCTTTTCTGCCTCAGGCCCTTTGTACGTGAAATTCCCCCAGAAAGCTCCTCTTCCCTTGGGCTCTGTCCATGGCTGGCTCCCCTGTGTTCTTCAGATACCCATTAAATAGCACCTCCTGAAGGAGTCCTCCTCTGCCCACCGTGTAGTGATCTTAGCCTCCAGCTCACTTCCTTCCCATTTCTCGCCATGACTTAGAATCACCTGTTGGTGTACCTGTTTCCTGTCTCTCTGCACCCTAGGGAGCCCGAGAGGCTGGTCGCCATGTCTGGTCTTCATGTCTGAAGTTGCTCCATTTGTTGAATGAATAAATCATAAATGAATGAATGAAGAACATGTAAACTGACTCCTGCATTTACGGTCACCAGAATGAATGGAAAAGCGCTCACTGGGGAATGTATGTTATTCGCTAAATTCTCCGCACAAGCCAGTTGATCCATTCCTCTTTGCTGATAACATTGATGGCGGTGACAACAGTTAACACTGATTGGGCGAGCATGACAGGATAAGCACGGTCCTTTGTCATTTACCTGCATCTTTTCCTTTAATTTTTCCAACAACGTTAAGGGCTCTGCTATGAAAGGAACAATGACAGTCTGAGTTTGAAAGAGCCGCGGTCAACACTGTTCTTGTCATATTTTTGTTCAAATTAGTAAAATTGTATCATCCATTCGGTGGTTAACGCCAACTTCAAATTCAGGGTAGGACAGAAATAAAAATGATGACCGATCTTGTGGAGTAGTGATTTGCATACTTTATTTAGGCAGAATAGTTTTAATAATTCTAAAACTTTTAAATGGAATTGCAAACAGCATTATTTTGCCAATGGACCCTTTATCCTTCGCCCTCTTCAGAGCTGTGGGTTGCTTGGCAACTGAAGACCTCTAAACTTGTTGTGTTATTATTGCTCAATCACGGCCCCGGTGGATAGGAAAAAATCAACAAAGATAAAAACATGCCCCAGAATAATTATAATAATGCAGTGATTATCCCGATTGCATTCTAGAGAATCACATTTATTCCAAACCATATGCTCAGTCTCTTTATTTTTTTTATTAGGTCACGAGAACAGCTTTTATCTACATTATCTTTAACTGTGGATTCTCATTATAATTCGTCAAAAAAAATTATTTTAAATTAGTTTCATTTGGAAGATAACCCACGCTGCTTTGATTTGTGATGAACTGTGGGCTATAAGTAGGTCATAATCATGAAGACCAGATTTGATAGGAGGTTTTTTTTTTTTTTCTGCAGATTGTGGCCCAGGAAAATTGGGTCGGGGGGCAGTGTGCCAGGAGTCAGGCAGGCCACAGCACAGTTTGTCACTCTCTGGTCAACTTTGGGCAGGTTTCTGAAATTTGGTCAGTCTCAGTTTTTTCATCTGTAAAATGGAGCAACAATTACGTCTCCCTTACAGGGGAAGCTCCTATAATGGATGGGATCAGAGAAGTGCCGTGTGTGGCCAGATGATGGAGGCTTTGTATATTATGGTCAATTTTTTTTTTTTTTACAGAGAGGGTTTTACCTTCTTTCTTTTTTAAAAAATTAATTAATTTATTTTGGGCTGCATTGGGTCTTCACTGCTGCGCATGGGCTTTTCTCTAGTTGCGGTGAGCGGGGGCTACTGTTCATTGAGGTGTGTGGGCTTCTCACTGTGGTGGCTTCTCTTGTTGCGGAGCACAGGCTCTAGGTGCATGGGCTTCAGTAGTTGTCGCTCACGGGCTCTAGAACGCAGGCTCAGTAGTTGTGGCGCACGGGCTTAGTTGCCCCACAGCATGTGGGATCTTCCCGGACCAGGGCTCGAACCCCTGTCCCCTGCATTGGCAGGAGGATTCTTAACCACTGCGCCACCAGGGAAGTCCCTGTGGTCAAATTTTTATTTCATCCTGAGGACACTGGGGAGCTTTTGGAGAGTTTGTAGAGAGCTTTTGGAGAGTTTATAGATACCCCTTTTCTTTCCTCCATCCTACCCCACCTCCACTGATAAATGGAGGCTCATTTGGGTCCAGGGGCTCAGTGACCACTGTTGTGATCATCTGCTGTGGAGAAACAAATGACCCCAAAATATAGTAGCTTAAACCAACTACCATTTTATTGATTTGCTCATGAATATGTAATTCAGGCAGGGTGTCAGCTGGGTCTGACTGGGCTGGAAGAACCACTTGCAGGGCCATGTGACTGAAAGGTGGGCTGGTGCTGGCTTTTGGCTGGACGCTCCCTGGGGCTGTAGCGAAGACCTCTGCTTCCTCCCCACGACTTCTCTATGGGCTAGTCTGGGCTTCTCACAGCGTGGTGAGCCTAGGTGAGTGGGACTTTTTGCCTGGCAGCTGGCTTCTCGCAGGGCAAAAAAGCAGAAGCCTCCGGGGCTTCTTAAAGTATAAGCCCTGGACTGTCACAGTGTCACTTCCACCTCAGGCTGTGGGTTGAGGCAGGTCAGAGCTCCAGTCCAGATTGAAGAGGATGGGTCTACATAAGGCCTCCGACATGGGAGGTCTGGTTCACTGACTGTTGCCACAGTGACAGTCCACCAAAACCATCCTGCACATTTCCAGAGTTCAGCTTCCGAGTCTCTGGGCATTAAATGCCTCCTTCCCCCTCCGGACCTGCTCACGTTGTCATGACAACTAAAAATCATTCCGACACGTTACGAAATGCCTCTGGTTGAGAACCACTGGTCGTTTATACGTTCAAGGGCTGAGGATAGACAGTGTGGTTGTAAAAGGTATTTAGCAGAGTGCCTGGCACAGGGTGAGTGCCCAAACATGCTTGTATCATCACCATCGCCATCACCACTACCATCACCATCACCACCACCACCATCATCATCACCACCGTCACCACCACCATCACCACCACCATCACCATCACCACTACCATCATCATCGCCATCATCGCCATCACCATCATCACCACCATCACCATCACCATCACCACCACCATCACCACCACCATCACCATCACCACTACCATCATCATCGCCATCATCATCGCCATCACCATCATCACCACCATCACCATCACCATCATCACCAGCATCACCATCACCATCATGAGCATCACCACCATCAACACCACCATCACCATCATCACCACCATCACCATCACCATCATCACCAGCATCACCATCATCACTACCATCACCATCATCATCAAAAATTTAGCTTTTCTGGACTGACTTGATAACCCAATTATTTCCCGCCCCGTCCCTCCCCTCCCCTCCCCTCCCCTCCCCTCCCCTCCCCTTCCCTTTTTCTTTAGGAAAATGTGCTTTGATTTCAAGACAACCAACTTAACAAAATTTTAAGCACAGCCAATTTGAAAATTGAAGAAAATGTAGACTTCTTTACCTTGCACTCTCTTTGACATTTATAATTTATGGATTCTATAATTTCTTGGTGAATGCTGGATAACTATTAAAGGTAAGGGCTTTAATTAGAGGGGAGGCAGCAAAGTGTCAAGGGTAAGAATACCCACTTTGGAATTCAGACTTCAGAATTACTTGCGGTGGCATGATCTTTGACAAATTGCTAAACCTTCTGAGTCTCAGTTTCCGCATCCATAAAATGGGCGTAACTGTATATCTGGGAGGGTGGTGTAAGGATTAAATAAATTATATGTAAAAACCACCAACTGAACCACCTAGTACATAGCAGGTATTATTCAGTTGATGAAGCTTTGTCATCAGTCTGGATTTTTTTTTTTTTCGTATCTGTTTACCTATGGTAAGAGACCAACTTCATGCTATTATATCTTACAATTAAGATGTTAAATAATTAGCTACCTCACAAAATAGATGTATTTCCTTAGTCTGCCTGGAAATTGTTGCCCATCTTTGCATTTCTGTAGTTCAGTCTTACGGAAAGCAGTTACATTTACAACCATTCTCCCGTCCTTTTTGATAATCCGGTCCCGACCTTTCCTTGTGCTTGGTTTGTTGTCATCACTCATTCTTCACTATCCTCTCTGTCCTACTTCATGGTTTTTTCTTTTTGTTTGTTTGTTTGGTTTTTTTGCGGTACGCGGGCCTCTCACCGCTGTGGCCTCTCCCGTTGCGGAGCAACAGGCTCCGGATGGGCAGGCTCAGCGGCCATGGCTCACAGGCCCAGCTGCTCCGCGGCATGCGGGATATTCCCGGACCGGGGCACGAACCCGTGTCCCCTGCATCGGCAGGCGGACTCTCAACCACTGCGCCACCAGGGAAGCCCTACTTCATGGTTTTGAGATGAAGTGACTGGTGTAACTTTTTCAAATGCAACTTGCTTAGCTGATTGTATCAGTATGAAGTATTAAAAAATAAGATCAGTGACGTCTTCATGAATATTTTAATGACCTCAGTGAAATATTTGACTACAGTTCGATAAGCAAACTTAGGCAAATGAAAGTTGCCCTTAGTTATCGTAATTAGAAAATTTTGACTTCTATGCTGAAGTTCTTGAGAGCTGAATAAATACTAACAAAATTGTAATGTAAAAATTCTGTGTGTAAGGTTTCTTAGGAAATTTCAGTCTAGAGGCTGTTGAATATTATACTGGGGTTGGCGGGGGGAGAGTGTGGGATAAATTTATAAACTAGTCTTGAAATATGTTCTCACCTGTTCAAATGTCATTTTGATTCTAAATGCAGTGTCGCCTTCAGCCGTGGCCTTTAGATTTGCAATTCTTGGAACACTCTTCCCCCTTCTCGTGCACCATCTCCCCACTCCTCATCTTGCTTACATTTTTGAATGATTTCTGTTCCCCTTTAACATGATTTTCTCTGAAATGTGTGTATAGCATCTGGCAATCTGTCGTGCCTGTTTCCAATTTCTTGAGATGACATTTACTAAACTAAAAAAATGTATAATTACGTTTTTATAATTATAAATGTATGACATGATGCGTGATTTTTAGTGGAGGGTGTAATATTCCATAACCTACTTAATGAACTCTACTGAATTTGAATGAAGAATGGGGTGAGGGTTCACAGATTTTGAAAGAATGATGCTTCCAGGAGGAACTGGCTGAATCTTTCTCTTTCCTCTGGGATGGCGTTGCACGGCTTCCCCAGGACTCAGGAAATGAACTGAGTAACCACGTGAAGGATATAGGATTTACTTAAAAAATGACCAGAAATGTTGATGACGGTTTTTGGTGTTACGGATGACTAGGAGAGAATTTACAATAAATCATGTATTCTATAGGATACCTGATTTTGTGAGTTTGAATGCTCTTCTCTATAAGGGACCAAACTCCTTTTTCTAGAACATAATGGACTTAAAGGAGTAACACCAGGGAGGAGAAAGCGTGGCCATGACCTGTCACCTTATCCCTCACAGTGATCTGGGAGTCAGTGGTTCTTCTCTGGGTATTATTATTATTACCAGGTGCATCTAGTGTACTATTACACTGTTACGGTACCAGGGATGGGATGTTTGGGATCTGTGACCTTGTGTTAGAACCTGTTAGAACAATAGAACCTGTCTATTGTTTTTCAAGCATTCCGTATCCTTGTCTAGGTCCATTGCCTCTTATAGTTTTATCAGTGTTCTTTTGGAGCCAGCGTGTACCAGTCTGTGAGAGCTGATTGTTAAATTTTCAAGTCACTTGAGATCATCCTGGTAATTTGAAGTCAGCCATGGTGGGACTGTTTGCACCATAGAAATTAGCAGAGGCTTCAGATCAGATCTCCTTCCTCCCAGAGAGCTGGTTGTTAAACTTTTATGGGCATACCACTACCTCTACCTCTCCTTTGAAGACCCTATCATATTGTGGCTTAATATTTTTTTCAGTTCCTTGATAACTGCCTATCCTCCCCACTCTCAGCCCCCTGCCGAAGCTAGCCTCTTCGTGAAGGCAGTCTTCATCAGGGTATCCTTAGCTACTCACACAGCGCCCTAGCACACAGTAGGCTTCAATGGATATTCATTGGCTGAATATACACATATCTTCTGGAACTGTTCTCTGTTCTCACATTCTCCAATTTGGACGTTTGTTGGAACGTCCAAATTGGACGTTCCAACAAATTCCTTGTTGGAAAAGGAATTTATTTGACCATTATTTTCAAGAGAAACGATATTGCAGAGAAAGATAAGCGGTATGAAAAGTTAATTGTTAGTTTAGTCAAACAGTTTAAAATATAAGTAAGTTCCTTGACTAATTTTGTAGCCACTGGTACATGGCGTTGCTTAAAAGGGTTTGTAGAACTTGGTTTAGCCTGACTGGCATTCCAGTGTTGGGACCAAGTTGCCAGCCCTTGAGATTCTTGTATGATATCTGCACTTCTGAGGAAAGATGAAATTAGCAACTACATGGGCATCTGGGGGTCAGTGGTTCTTCCCTGATTATTACTAATTACCAGTTGCATCCAGTTTGCTATGCAGGAACACGGGAGTCACCAGCAAGAGTGAGATCCATGGGCAATTTAACACAAGAGTTGGCCATTGGGGCCCCCAAGGATGCACCACGGGAGGCACGCTTTCTTCCTTGGTGCTGCTTTACAGATGAGGTCTTTCTGAGAAGCCACCCATACTAATTAATATTAACACATTAATAGTGGCATATTGATGTGTCTACTCTTTCTTACCCCTTTCTCTTACATACCTGGGACCATATCTTGAGACAAATGACTTTCATACTATTGTTACTCTCTGTGAACATTGGGTTTCCTTTTATTTGTCTTATACTTTAAGTTGTAGAGGGTGCCTGCCCCCCTATTCTAGTATTTTAGGATTTGTTGAACAAATCCAGAATCATTCATGATTGTGTACTTCATGATTGTGGACATTTGAATCAGATGCCTTCTGATTCTCTGCAATTGAGGGAGACCTAACTTTTACAGCCTTTTTTTTCAAATGAGTCAGGTAGCTTTCACTGCTTCTAATTTTAGGCAATTGTACGCCAAGACCCTCTGGACTGAAAGTGAACTACCCCGTTTTTTTGAGCGGGCTTGGGCCAGCTGTGCCCCTGAGGAAGGATGGAATTGGCCTCAACTTTGATGTGTGAGATGTTGGGACAGGTAATGAAGCTCAGTTTTGAGTGAATTTGCCATGTAATGAAGCTCAGTTTTGAGTGAATGGCAGGTGGGCAAGCAAATGCAGAAGAGTTCAAAGTAAACGTGAAGACAGTTGCAAAATGTGATCCGGTGCCAGACGGACCATCAGACAAGCAGAACAAAGGCAATGGTGGATTTTGCAGATCTTGACATTTCTGCTGAGATGAACATCTGGATGATAAGCTTCTGTGGATAAAGTGCCTGTTATGCCTGAGATGACTGTTTTTTTTTTTTTTTTTTTTGCGGTACGCGGGCCTCTCACTGTTGTGGCCTCTCCCATTGTGGAGCACAGGCTCCGGACGCACAGGCTCAGCGGCCATGGCTCACGGGCCCAGCCACTCCGCGGCATGGGCATGTGGGATCTTCCCGGACCGGGGCACGAACCCGCGTCCCCTGCATCGGCAGGCGGACTCTCAACCACTGCGCCACCAGGGAAGCCCGACATGACTGTTTTTAACTGTCAGACTCTGTATTTGTAGGAGCTTTAGTGAATGATTGTAATTCTGTTTCCTATCTTCAGAGAAATGGAGTGAGCTAGGATTAGTAGAGAGAGAAGTGCCAAAGAGAAAGTTTGTACAAGTAAAGCTAAAAATCTATGCAGTACTTCTGTAATAATATTTCCATATTAAATATGTGTTTAAGAATGTCATTTAGGGGAATCCCCCAGCGGTCCAGTGGTCAGGACTCGGTGCTTTCACTGCCGAGGGCACGGGTTCAGTCCCTGGTCTGGGAACTAAGATTCCATAAGCTGTGCGGTGCGGCTGAAAATAAAAAAAAAGATTGTCGTTTAGTACCTTTTATAACTATTCACTCCTTCTCCCCTTACGTATGTTACTGTTTAGGCAAAATGTGAAGATTAATTCTTGGACTATTTTAGGGAGAAATTATGGTCAAAGGCAATGTGGATCCTAAATACCATAGTAAATGTGCCCCTCCCTTCTCCTCTAATATTCTTGTTCAGGAGTAAACTTCAGGCAGGCTCTTTGCACCTGGTGGGCAGAGAAGTGACATAACCAGTGTCCACAGGACCGCTGGGGGGAGTATTAGAAGAGGGGGTTCTCACACATGGTGAATCCTTCTCATGCCATGTGTGTGGTGGCAGGCTGAAATCCTCACAGGCTGTGTAGGGAGCCTGGAAAGCCCTCACACCACTTGAGAACAGTGTGCGGTGTGGCCTCCTGTTCTGTGGATCCATTTTTGAAAAGATGTCAATGGCTTTCCATTATCACTTCTCATCCAACACATTGTATGTCCTTCCAACTGTGTCTCTTGGTATCTTTCTGTCAATCACTTCCCCTCCCACTGTCAATACAGAACACTTGCGTGATGATGTATGGCCTGTGGGTGCTGAAATATGTTGATGTACTTTTTTCCTAAGGCTCTAAATTCCAGAGGGAAGGGGACCAGGGCTAGCAGTATTGAGGTGTCCAGTTTGTGTGAGATGGTGCTGGGGGTTGACAGAATTTGATGCCCTGTGGTTGAAGAATGCCGGTCTAGCTTTTGCAACGCACACCTTGCTCATTAGAGCATCTCGGGTGACCTGGTTTCCTAAGCCTCATCTGAATGTTTTGATTGCCTCTACCTGACTTCTCCAAGGCTCCTTCAGTCACAGAACACCTTTTTATTCACTCACTTTATATGCAGCTAATTTCTACATTAAACATTTTTTTTATAAGGAAGAGTCAGAAAATACAAGTTGGGGGCCTCCAGATGCGATGTTACGTTACTTTCCCGAAGTTTTTGTGATATATGGGTTTCCCCCCTGCAACCTGGCACTTTAGAATCATGTCAGAATCTCATGGAGCCTCTAAAGTCCCAGGCCAGTTAAATCCAAATCTTTGAGTAGCTTCTGGGCGTCCTAATGTGCGGCCAGAGGTGAGAACCACGACCCTGCCCTGGTGCTTGAAGATGGACTGACTGCAAGGTCGTGAACAGTATTTTGCTTCTTAAATACCGGAACCAAGATCAAAACCAAAATGAGGAACCTTCTGTATTAGTACTGCAAACTGGGTGGCTTAAAATAACAAATTGATTGCCTCACAGTTCTGGAGACCAGAAGTCTGAGATCAGGGTGCCAGCAGTGTTGGTTCCTCATGAGGGTGGTGAGCGAGAATCCATTCCAGTCCTTTCCTACAGCTCCTGGTGGGTGCCGTCAGTCTTAGACTTGCCTTGGCTTGTAGATGCATCACAACCGTTCTCTGCCTTCACATGTCGTTCTCCCTGTGTCTTTCCATATCACCTTCCCTCTGTGCGTGGCTGTTTCTGTGTCCAACTTCCCCCTTTTTATAAGGACATCGATCATATTGTATTAGCACCCACCCTAGAGACACGAGTTAATCATTTTAACTCGATCACCTCTGTCATGACCCTATTTCCAAATAAGGTCACATTCTTAGGTACTGGGGGTTAGGACTTCAACATATTATTTGAGCCACAATTATTATATGAGAGTCAGTTCAACACATAACACCGTCCCAACTACAGTAACATCAAGGTTAAAGGAACTCTTCAGAGTATTTCCATTTTGTGGTAGAAGGAATCCAGGAGTGACAGGGAAAGCTGTAGGGAAATATGAAGGGATCATAGTTTTTAGGAAATAATTGGAGAGGAGTGAATGGCTGTCACTGGTATTGGGTGACGCATGCCTCAAACTTGGTCATTGTCGTGTATGGCTTTGGATGAGGACTTTGGGCATGCGTGAGTTTTCACATATGCCATTTTGTGTGCAAAGCTCATTATGAGGCTGTTTGAAGCCCAGCTCCCAAACTGGCCTGAGAACAAGAGTAGATACAAGTGCACATGATGCCTTGTTAGGGTCTTCTTAGCGCAGGATCCTTTCCCCTGCACTAAGAGTGGTAAAGGAGGATAATTAATAGCTCTCGGTGAAATTAACCCTTAGGTTAAAAATGAGGGCAAGTCCCCCACAAGCATACGTAATATTAAATACACTGTTAAATTATTTTCCACCTGTCAGGGAACAATCACGATGAGATCATGAACACCTAGTTATCACTTTAATTCTTCCAAAATTAAAAAAAATATTCATAGCATGGATGTGATGATGGTGTTGCCTCTATATCCAAAAAAAAATTACAACTTTGTCTTTCATCTGTGTATTGAAGACCGTAACACTTTGAAACATCAGCCTCCATAGAACCTTTTTTTGGAATATTACAACCAATGTAGATAAAAAAAAAAAAATCATTGTAATCACTCATCTACCCTGTTGATGAAAAGAAGAGAGTGTCTCTGCTTTTCCAGTGTGGCTGCCCGGAGCTGTGGGAGTATCATACCTGATTTCTACTCCCTCCCTCTTTCAGTTATGATTTTCTGTGTTCTGTATAAAACGAGAGTCAAGGGAGGGATTTGGAACCTTAAAGAAAAAGCCCTTGAAATGGACAATGATGAGCGGACTTGCACTGGCATCTCCCATCTCAGATTTTCTTGTACCAGAGTGATTTAGTTCATGTTAGGGCAGGAAGACATGAGTGGAGAGCATTATGTCGGGTGGAGATGCAAGTCCCCATCTACCAGCAGAGAAGCTCTTCCTGGCCTGGTGAGGCAGAAGGAAATGCCTTAAGCGTGAAGGAGACCGGGAAGGGAAGTGGTGCAGTGGTGCCAAAGTCATCCCAGAGGGTAGAAGTCTGACAAAAGCAGAGGCTGACATTTCAAAGATAAGATGGGATGGATAGGATGGTGAATCTGAGAGATGATGAAAGTGATGGCCTTCCAGAGGGAGGTGAGGGAGAAGAAACCCCCGTGCCATGAGCCGTGGAGGAAATGGTGGAGGGAAGAACACGAATTTGGTAGGTAACCCTACACAGGAAGTGGGTTTCATAGGAAAATCATGCTTAAGGAACAGGGAAGTGAGACTCATCCCTGTACACCCACCTGAATCACAGAGCAGGTGCACCTGCAGACCGTAAATTATTGTGGGCAAGGCAACCGACACTACATACTACATTGGGGGTGAGGGGAATGTGTAACGTGTGCTTTCCATTTCATGCAGCTCCATGATCATTCATAAAATGGAGGGGGCAACATTTCTGCATGAGAATTTCAAGTCACCCTGGCAGTGACTGTTGCAAAAAAAAAAGACCCAGTCTTCCACCTGCCCCAGCCCTAGCCCCAGATGGCCCCAGCTGCAGATTTGCCCTGGTTCCTCATTAATCATGCACACAAGTGACTTTGGAAATCTTTTTGGGACCATCTCAGGAGTTCTTCTTGGGAGAGAAATATAGGTACTGTGCAAAAACATCTCTCATCCAACTTTTATTTTTTAGGGAGGAGGACTTTGTCGAAGGGGCTGAAAACAGGGAAGGGATGGTGACCTAAAAGAACGGTCGCTTACTGGGGTAAACGTGAGCCACTCAAAGATCACAGCAGCAGAAGAAGGTGGGGGGGGGGATTAAAAAAAAAAAAAAGATCACAGCAGCACATAAATGTAGGATCGAAAGTATTGGCGTTGAACCATTCAGCATGTATAACCACGTGACTTGTTTTTTCATGTTCATTCAACCTTATTAAACTATCATGTACCAAATGTCAGACATATTTTCAGAAGCATTTCACCCTCACAACAACCTTTTGAAACACCCATTGGAAGGACTGAGGCTCACAGAGGTGAAGGGCTTGCCTGGGATCTCACAGCAGGTGCACTTGAGCGATTGGGCTGAAGCCTGGACCTTCTGCGTGCAGGTTCAGAGCTCGCCACCATCCATCACCACTAGTCAGTTCTTGCAGGTAGTCAAGGGCACTGGGTTTTGAGGCTGCCTCTGGGAAGGTACCAGTGAGTGTGGGAGATGGGGATTTCACAGCAGAAGCAGCACTACCGACAGAGAAGTGCAGCTTCCTTCCCTTCGCATCTCTCCTGAGACGTCCTGGAAGTGCCAGTGGGGCAGTCCTGGAAGTCCCGCTTCCTGGAGGCCTGCTGCATTGGCCCCTCCTGGAAGTCAGACGGGCTTCACGGCTCACCAGCACGCCTGGACCTCACTGGCCGGTTTTCGGGCTGGACGCAGGCCCTGGGAACTTGTCAGGCCTGAAGGAGGCGGGGCTGGGTCCCACCTGCAGCCATGCTACCCCCACCCCGACTAATGCTGTGAAAGAGTAAAGAGGAAATGCAGGGGGACGGTGGGTGATTTCCTCTGACGTATGAGCTGAGATGGCTGACGTGTGACTCAGGTGCCATCCCTTTGGTAGGATAACAAAGTCGCTTCCCGTTGACTAGCCTGGAGGGACACGCTGAGCAGTGAGGAGCCAGCAGAGCCTGTGTCTGTTGTCTGCTTTGGCCCATCCTTTGTGCTGCGTGCCACCTTTAAGCCGAGCTAGCTTCTGGGCTGTAATGAAGCGTAAACTTGACAGCTCAGAGAAACTCCCTGTCCCCAAGTTCTTTAAACTGAACTGCAGCGAACGCAGGCCAAGGGTCAGAGCTGAGGGTGGCTGGTAGATTGTGGGGGAGGGGGGCAGGGGGTGGGGATTGCGGGGGAAAAATGGCAGACAGTGGAGCTGGGTCCGCTTCAGCTCAGGCTGACATCAGCTATAGCAGTTCAGAAGCTCCCGCTCTGGTCCAGTGAAACCGATAAAGCTTCTTCAGTACCCCCGACGTCCTCATGGGAGGAAGGTGTCTTTGGTGGCTTCTGCTGTGTAGCATGGCGTGTGCCGACTCTCCAGTGTACTTTCACTTTAGATTCTTTAGCCGGTATCCCTGACTGACCCCTTCCCTACCAATATGAACATGCACACACGTCACCCTCTGGGTCAGCCATCCCCAGGTGTGCTGCCTGTGATTTGCACATCGTAACAGGATCAACACCTTCCAGAAGAGAGCGATTTTTATATAAGAGATGAGCTGTATGGGCAGATGACGAATGCCTATGGCTGATGAATGTCCTTCACTTCTTAGCTTCCCTTCCAGTTCTGTGTCACCCTGAAGGTGACGGGTGAAGACAGAAGTCACCATTGGCGATCTGCGTTACCTTAGGTCTCAGTGTTTTGGAAAACAGACACCACTTCTGGCTGCTTGACAAATAATTGGCCAAATAAAACCAGTATAGCAGGTGGACGGTAAGCTCCGTGAAAGTAGGGGTCCCCAAGGGCTCCCCTCACCCCTGAATCTAGCTGGTACCGTCCCTGTTAGCACTCGTGGCTGTCTGTGGATAAATGAATGAGGCGTGACCTGCTGAAGGGCATAACCCTGGTGAACAGCCCTCCAGGAGAGCCGAGCACACAGGTGGTAGAGGGATTTGGGCCACTTACTGGTTCACAGGAACAATGGTCTGGACCAGTCCGGGGCACATCTGGAAACACATGACCTTGTCAAGTTTGTGTACTTTGAGAAGAGTTTATTAAGGGAGCTGTTTGCACGGGAGTGGGCAGGACATAGAAAAACCCACCGGGGATGCTGCAGTGCCTCAGGGCCAACAAGGGCTCCTTTATGCAGAAGGTCTGAGGGCTGAGGGAGGGAGGAGCCGTCTTTGAACCTGGAGACCAAGCAGATGGTGTGAGAGCGCTTCAGGGAGGGAGGCAGCCAGCTGCATGGGGGCGCTGGGGGGACAGACACCCTTCCCTCAGCCCCCTCCCTCTGCAGGCTTGGCCAGTGCACCTGTGGTCCTCGCGACCCAGCGGCCAGAGGCAGGGGAGCCTGGGGACCAGCCCACACAGCAGCCCCCAGGGCTCAGCGCAGGGGCAGATGTTCCCGCGCAGTCCGTCAGTTCGTGCCCAGGTCTCTGCCGTCGGTGGCGGATTTGAGCAGCTGCCGTTCAGTGACTCGGTCCCCTGGGGCGTCGTGCGCCTGAACGCAGCAGAGTGGTCAGTGACGGGTGTTCCCGAAAGATCATCTGGCTCATGAGGGCAGCTTGTGCAGCTCCGCAAGCGCGTGGCCACTGAGTGAAGAAATAGTTAGCGAATTGTTGGTAGCCCTGTGAGATGGTCTTTGCCCAAAGTGGCTGTAACAATATTTCCAGTCCCATAGGTACTTCTAGAAACTTGCCACTCTCCCACTGAGGGGCTGAGTCTATGTCTCTTCCCCGTAAACACGTGCAAGCCTTGTGACTGCTTCTGTGAAGAGAGTGTGGCAGGAGTGTCATGGTGTGACCTCCTCTAGGTTAGAAGAGGTCATACAGCTTCCATTTCTCTCTCTGTGTCTCTCTTGGTTTCTCTGACTCTGTTTCTCTGTCTGTCTCTCTCTGCACCCCTAGAGCCCTCAGCTGCCATCTAAGAAGTTTGGCTCCTTCGAGGCTGCCATGCTGGGAGCACCACACAGAGACAGAGAGAGATGTCCCAGGGCCCCCAGCTGCCAAGGTCATGAGACTGAATGAGCCTGTCTATGAGACCAGCCCCAGCTTTGACCTCTGATGCCTAGTGGAGCAGAGATGGGCTGTTTCTGCTGAGCCCAACCCAGATTATAGATTTGTGGGCAAAATCACTGCCGTCATTTTTTTAAGCCTCTAAGTTTTGGCATGGTTCATTACGTGCCCGTAGATAACAACCAGAAAGGGTAGCCTGAGAAGCTGCCAGTTGAAGTTCTGATTTCCTTTTCTCTTATCTCAATGATACATTTCTGCACATTTGTCCTACTTTCCTCCCACAGACCAGAGAGCTTTGAAGTGTAATAACAGCTAGTGTTGAGCCTGTCTACTTGTCGGGCACTGAACTCAGTGCTTTACCTCTGTTACTTCATATGGAGTCTCATAGCTCCACGAGGTCTCCTATTACTGCCCCCCTCGAATGGCAAACAAGGAAGCAGATGTAGAGAAGAAGGTAGTTATTATCTACCCAGATGGAACCTGGCAGCTTGACCCCAGAGCCCATCCATCTCGTATGTAAAATCTGAAAAAGTGGGGTTCTCTGTGGTCTGGAGACTGTAGCCATCCATTCGGTGGGCATACATTGAGCAGCAGTAAACTGCAGTCACTATGCTTGGTGGTGGGCAGAAGGCAATGAACAAAACAGACGAGACTTCTGCTCACTTGGAGCTTGTATTCTAGTTCAGGGAAGATGGGTAGTAAACAAGTAGATAAAACAGAAAATAGCAGATAGTGAGAAGTGCGGTGCAGAGAATGAGATGAAGTGACAATATAGTAGGTGACTGGTTGACTCCATTGGGTAGGAGACAACATTTAACCTGAGAAGTGGATTTTAAGCAGCCAGAGAGGAGGTTTGGAAAGATTGCTTATAGCAGTGGGGGCAGCTTCAGTGGCCTTATGGGAGACAAGCTTGGTACATTCAAGTACTCAGATGAAATCTAGCGTGGCTGGAGCAATGTGGGCTATGGGTGGATCTGAACCTGGAGCCTCTTGATGAGTGACAGTTACGTGAACACCAGCAGTGGTTTCATCATCTATTGGTTATTGATCAATAATTTCACAGTAGCTTCAGCTAAATAGAATGGCAGGCACTGGATACAGGAATTGTGGAAGTTGAAATGTCTTGTCCTTTTAATATTTTTAACATACGTTTATTTTTATTTTTCTGATTACAAAAGTACACGTGCTTCTTGTTAAGAAGTTTCCAGCAATCCCATTCCTGGACATATATCCAGAAAAGATGAAAACTCTAATTTGAAAAGATACATGCACCCCAGTGTTCATTGCAGCACTATTTACAATAGCCAAGACATGGAAGCAACCTAAGTGTCCATTGACAGATGAATGGATAAAGAAGATGTGATTTATATACACAATGGAATATTACTCAGCCATAAAAATGAAATAATGCCATTTGCAGCAACATGGATGGACCCATAGATTATCATACTAAGTGAAGTAAGTCAGACAGAGAAAGACAAATATTGTGATATCAGTTGTGTGTGGAATCTAAAAAATGATACAAATGAACTTATTTACAAAACAGAAATAGACTCACAGACATAGAAAATGACCTTACGGTTACCAAAGGGAAAAGGAGGGGAGAGGGATAAATTAGGAGTTTGGGATTAAGGGATACACACTACTGTATATAAACTAGATAATCAACAGAGACCTACTGTATAGTGCAGAGAACTATACTCAATACTCTGTAATAACCTATATGAGAAAAGACTGAAAAAGAATATATATATATATATATAATATATATAATATACATATAACTGAATCACTTTGCTGTACACCCGAAACTAATACAACATAGTAAATCAACTATATTTCAATAAGAAAAAATTTGGAAATGTAGAAAAAGTATAAAAAAGAAGAAAAAATTTGCCCACAGGCAGCCACCATTAACATTTCACACATTTTGCCAGTCTTTTTTTTTTGCCAGTCTTCTTACTGTGCCATTTTTTCATAGTTGAGATCAGATGTCCAATACGGTAGACAGTAGCCACGTATGTATGGTTATTTAAATTAAAATTAAACTAGTTGTAAAAAAAATTCAGTCTCTCAGTCACAGTAACCACATTTCAAGCGTTCAGTAGCCACCCTGGCTGGTGGCTCCCACGTGGACCGTGCAGAATGGAAACTTTCTGTCATTACAGAGAGTCCTATTGGACAGTGCGGTGCTAGGCACCAGCCCACTTCTGGGCTTTCAAGTGTAAGAGGATTTTTCTTAGTGCATTTGTGGATCCTGTGAAGTTTTGACTTACTGCAGAATCAATGTTGCCTACTGTTTATTTCGATATCCATGGCTCATGCAGTAATACCAGCTTCCCTTCGTAAGGCTCTGGTTCCTTGGGGAACCCCATGGAAAATCTGTTTCATTCCTACAGTCAAGCTCATCTGACGTTTCGAATGCCCCAGACGTATTTTCCCAGGGGTGCAAACCAGCTACTGCCCCAGAGTCTTTGTCACTTGCTTCCTGAGATGAATGGGCTTTGCTGGGATTACTCTCAAGTATTGCCACATGCAACTTCTAATAGCACGAATCCCGAGGACACGGGTGTAGTCATGAAGGCATGGGGGCCTCATCCACCTTGGTCCTGTGGGAGACTTAGTGAGGGCCCTGCGTAGTCAGCTTCAGCTCTGCGTGAGTGTCAGTCAGGCCTGAGCCATGCCCGTGAATCTGGCCTGATCCTTTGACCAGAAATAACCACGATTTCCTGATGCCTGCTGAGGATGGCGGCAATACCAATTCTAGAACTTTAATGGTTTCTGAATGACGTAAGGTCTCCAGGGGCCCTGTCTCCACCAGAATCTGGCCTAGAAGCATTGATTTGAAGGCAGAGCATTGAGGCAGCTCTCTGCAGCCTGAAGGAAGATTGGTGTTCTTGGGCTGATTACAGCCCTTCTGGAATGGCATGGCCTGTGTCCTCGTACTCACTTAGTGAGAACTCTCTGTTGTGGGTTTTTGTTTTTTTTAAATTAGTTTAATTCTTCTACACTATGATTGAATTCTGTCTTTTTTGGATGTGGTGACGGAGTACCACTGACAATATAGACGCCTAAATAACAATAGCTCAAATATCTTAGAATTTTTTAAAAATTTATTTATTTATTTATATTTTATTTTTGGCTGCATTGGGTCTTTGTTGCTGCGCGCGGGCTTTCTCTAGTTGTGGTGAGCGGGGGCTACTCTTCGTTGCGGAGCACAGGCTGCTCACTGCGGTGGTTCCTCTTGTTGCAGAGCCCAGGCTCTAGGTGCGCAGGCTTCAGTAGTTGTGGCTCACAGGCTCAGTAGTTGTGGCTTGCGGGCTTTAGAGCGCAGGCTCAGTAGTTGTGGCGCACAGGCTGTAGAGCGCAGGCTCAGTAGTTGTGGCACACAGGCCCTAGAGCTCAGGCTCAGTAGTTGTGGCTCACAGGCTCTAGAGCGCAGGCTCAGTAGTTGTGGCTCACAGGCTTAGTTGCTCCGTGGCATGTGAGATCTTCCCGGACTATGGCTCGAACCTGTGTCACCTGCATTGGCAGGTGGCTTCTTAACCACTGCACCACCAGGGAAGTCCTCTCTGCTGTGTTTTATGTACAACACTTATTTTTAAAAGGTTTTATTAGTCGTACTGAGTGAAATAAGTCAGACAGAGAAAGAGAAATATCAGACAATATCACTTATATGTGGAATCTAAAAAGATGGTACAAATGAACTTATTTACACAACAGATATAGAGTCACAGAGTAGAAAACACACTTGTGGTTACCAGGGGCGAAAGAGCGGGGCAGGGATAAATTGTGAGATTGGGATTGACATATACACATATATGACATATATATAAAATAGATAACTAATAAGAACCTGCTGTGTAGCACAGGGAACTCTACTCAGTACTCTGTAATGACCTACATGGGAATAGAATCTAAACAAGAGGGGATATACGTATATGTATAACTGATTCACTTTGCTCTAAGTAGAAACTAACACAACATTGTAAACCAACAGTACTCCAATAAAAATTAATTCAAAAAATTTTATGATCCTTTCCCCATTTCTTCCCTTCTGTCTCAGTTACTTCTCAGGTATTTTTTTTTTTTTTTTTCAGTACGCGGGCCTCTCACTGTTGTGACCTCTCCCATTGCGGAGCACAGGCTCCGGACGCACAGGCCCAGTGGCCATGGCTCACGGGCCCAGCCGCTCTGCGGCATGTGGGATCTTCCCGGACCGGGGCACGAACCCGTGTCTCCTGCATTGTCAGGCGGACTCCCAGCCACTGCGCCACCAGGGGAGCCCTATGTTCTTGTTTTGTATGGAGACTGTGTACCCTTTCTGAACTGAGGTGTTAGAAGCTGCTCCTTCACCTCCTGTGCTACACAGAGATGCACAGTCTGCCTGGTAAAAACCTTTCCTTGGGCGAATATAAAAGCAAATTAGGTTAAGGCCATGTGAGAGCGTCCTGGGTCTACATCATCCCACGGGGCAGCCTTTCAGAGAAGCCTCGCATTAGGAGGCCGAGCCCACTGAAGCTGCCTCTGCTAGATGCCTCCTTCTGGTTGGGATAGCTTGTGTCTGAAGGGTGCTGGGCACTGTCATGAGGGGGTGGCCTCAAAATTCCCTCCGTTCTGTAAGATGCACTAAGTCTGGATGAAGTGAGGGACACGGTTTGGCACACTTTTCAGAAACTCAAGGCTACAGCACATCTCTTTTGTTAGCTACAGTATGGCATCAATTCTCTGAGTTCAGGGACCCCAGAAAGCGTGATTGCTGACGTGTAATTTCCTACGGACCCCTCCGGGGCCACATGTACAAACGGGCCAGTTCCCATTCCCGCGTGGAGGCCGGAGCTTGTTGTTCCTGGGGCTGAGAGGAAATGATTCCTCTCTGCTGTTCACAGGCCCACCTACCCACCTACCTCCTCCTTCCTTCTTTTTCCTCTTTTCTTTCTTCCTTCCCTCCCTCCTCCTTCCTTATTACGTTAACATTTTAGTTTCTCTCTTTTATTATAAACAATATGCTCATGTTACTGAAAATATTTAAGCCATATGGAGGTATCTTAGCTGTCGCTTTAACAGACAGCTCCCCTGTCAGAAAAGGCAGTAGCGGCAAGCGTGGGGACACAGCTCTGAAATGGCTGTCATTTACTGGGGGCACATACGATGGTGTAACTGTGCCCCAAATGTGACAGCATAAAACCAAAGAAACGAATGAAAATGCTGGTGGTGAACACTGGTACCACCACGTACACGTGACCCTGGGCAATTTGTATAGTAGTCATTAAAGATGTCTGTTTGCTCCCAAGAACTTTTTGATTAAATCCCTGTGCTTAGCATTCCCACAGGCACTGGTTTGTCAGAAACTCCCTGCAGCTTCATCCATTGCTTCCTTTTCCCACGATTCTGTGTGTCACTTTGCACAGTGGTCAAACTGAAACGCTCTTTTGGGCAGGGGCATCTCTGCATCTGGATGGATAGTGCTGGACAGTTCTTTCAACTCATTCATTACTCCGATGGGCATTTTGTTGCCGATGAATCCTGTGGGCCCCTCCAGATGCTACAGTCCTGATGAAATGAAATATTGGACAGGAGCCATTACCTGAGCCATTTGCGACAGAGCGGACGTTTGGGTCATTCTGCCCACGGAAGCTTTTCCACGTCTTTGATGCAGGAGACGAGTCCTGGGCAGCTGAGTGCTTGTTTGAGCATCAGACACAATATGGAGATATTTTGGAGACAGTCTTAGATTAGTCTTCAGGCTTTTCTGGTGATGTATCTCCCCAAGGATATCAGGTGATGTATCTCCCCAAGGATATCAGGTGGTCTCTGTCAAGGTGACTCTTACATTTTCCTGCCCAAACAAAACATTTGTTGGCTTCGTCCTCAGAGGAATAGCATTTGGTCACTTCCTTTCAGGTGGTTGCTGGTGACTTCCATTGTGAATCACCTGCTATCTCACCCCAGTAAGAACGACTCCTTTAGGGGGAGCTATTCCAGTACCAAGTCTCAGAACCATAAAACGACGCACCTGGTATTTTTCTAGCTCCCAACCGAATTGTATTAATAGAATAAGGTTAACATTATGCCCTCGGGTTTTTAAATTTTATTTTAATTTTTTTAAATTGAAGTGTAATTGATTTACAATGTTGTGTTAGTTTCAGGTTTCCGGTAAAGTGATTCAGTTATACATACATATATATCTTTTTTTCAGATTCTTGTCCCTATTACAATATTACAAAATATTGAGCATAGTTCCCTATGCTATACAGTAGGTCCTTGTTGGTTATCTATTTTATTTATAGTAGTGTGTGTACATTAATCCCAAACTCCTAACTTATTTCTCCCCCTCTCTTTCCCCTTTGGTAACCATGTTTGTTTTCTAGGTCTGTGGGTCTATTTGTTTTTATGTAAGTTCAGTTGTATCATTTTTTTAAGGTTCCACATGTAAGTGATATCATAGGATATTTGTCTTTCTCTGTCGGACTTACTTCACTTAGTATGATAATCTCTAAGTCCATCCGTGCTGCTGCGGATATGCCCTCAGTTTTTATTGAGGGTCATGGTAAGAAATGGCCATATGAGTTCGCACTTTCTGTAAAACAGCTGTTGAGGATATTATCCATCATGTTAAATGTATTTAATGATACACACGGAAATTTCTTTTGAATATGGAGCTGGGGAAATTGTATCTCAACTGGTGAATTTGTATGATTAAAGTCAGATAAAAACTACTTAGTTATCATGTTTCATCTTTGCCTTGGTTGCTGTGAAGCTCAGATGATTTTTGTGCTCAATTATAGAAACTTTTCTAAGTTTGGTTTTTAAAAATATGATCTCTCATCCTTCTTCACTTTTATTTTTGTGTCTTGTCTTCGGGTTACTGATAAAATATTCGGTTTGTTCTCTTGTAACTGTGCTTTTCATGATGAGCCATATAAAATTGTTTTTGGAAATGGGGGTTGGAGAGATACCAGTGATCTGTTCTAGAGGTTCCCCAGTTCTTGACTTGTCATCACTGTTAGAGAGAGAGAGAGAAGGGGAGATAAAGGAGGAGGAGTTTTGAGTGGGAAGGGGAAGAGGATATCAGATAATTAAGGGATGTTATGAACAAAGGTGGGAAGTGGGACTTGGGCAGGAGGTTGTGAGGTGAGCAGTTGGGCCACGATGGGAAGTCATGGAAGATAGGATGGGAACCCCGTGCTAAGAGGAGCTAGGGCGGGGTCTCAGAGTCAGGGGTTTGGAGACCAAGTCCATTTAGGAATAGGTTAGGTGGGGTCTGAGACGTTTAGGTTTTTGAATAGAAGAGGGATAAGATAAAAGTGTGATGCAGGCTATCTGCAGTGCATAATGATTGGAATTGAGTTGAGATTAGAATGGAAAGATCAGCTAGTAGGAGGTTACCTGTATATCTGATAACGATTTGCAGAGATGGAGAAGGAAAGAACTCTGAGCCACGATGCCTAAAAAAAGAGAGACCCTAAGTATTTGGGACTCTTCTTCAACCCTGTGTCAAAGAAGATCCCAGAGCTGACAGTGTCAGACATTTATATTGGGCCCTATTCCAGTTGGACTTCAAATCCAGCTTGGCATTGCTTTGGTGGACTATCTATATCTAATGCTGAGTAGGGTGAAAATATTAAGCACTGGCATTTTGGCATTCTTTAATATTGCATTATAACTATTTTGAGGTCAACATTTAGTTATATATTAAAATTTTTTTATTACATGCTGATTATATATTGTGCCCATATCGTATTTTCTAATAGATGCTTTAGAGAATCACTTAAAAAATGTTGGTGTTATTGGCCATTTTATGTCTCTGTTTTTGGTGGCTTGCCCAATTTCCTCAGCTCTTTGTAGAGCTGTGGGGCTATGCTGGCCAGCTCTGTCCCCCATCTGCCTTGACCATTCATGGAGTTGGTGATCGAACCTTGGAACAAGGACTGGCTTTCCTGGAATCTCCTGACACTACAACACTACAACTTTCTTTCTTTTGGATCCTTCTTTAATGAGTGTCTTAAATCTGGCAAGATTTGCTGTCTTGAATTCATTTTCTTATCTTGATGACTTTTCTTAGGATTTGCACTCGGGTCATCTTGTGAGAGCTTCTTTCTCAGTCTTCACAGGCTTTCAGAATCAGATCTAGCTGGGTAATAGCCCCAGCTACTGTGTAAGAGGAAATTTGCTTTAATGAGGTTCACATCCCCCAAAGACACGTGACCTGAGAAGCTAGTCAGGAGCTAGTCCACAAATTAAAGGGCCTGGCCTGAAGCTGCTTGAGTGATTTGGCTAAGTGGCGGGGGGTTGTTTTGTTACTTTTCCTGATAAAGGATTCTAAAGTTTGCTCAGTGGACTAAATAGTTCGATATAACTTTTTTTCTTTTTTTTGCTTGCACAGAGTTCAATTTTCTTTTCTTTTTCATTTCTTTAGAAATTTAAAATTATGTATTCCTAGAGCTTAAAGGGAAATTACGTCAAAAAGCTGGTAAGGTAGGGTAAGATACCAGGTGTCCTGACCCAGGCTCAGGGTCTTTTCATTGCATTGCTCTGTGGCCTCAGGCCAGACTGCTCTGAAAGTGCCCTTTCTTCTATCCAGTAAAGGAATTCAGTAATCTTTGCAGAATGCGCTGTTCTCAGTTTGGATGCCAAGTTTTTTTTTTTTTTTGAAGGAAGGCAGTGTGAAATAGACTTATCGTGGACATTGGGATCAATTCCTAGATCCTTGATGTATCCCTTTAAAGTCGAATTATTGAGCTTTGTGCTTCTGTTTGCCTGTCTGGGGACCGGGGATGAGCATAACGAACTGGTCTTTGTGGTCAGTTTTTATGCAGCTTCTAGAGTGGGGCCCTACGCAGAGGACACGTCTGCTCCCTCAGTTCTTGGCCCTACCATTCTTGATGCCCTGGACTCTGCTTGCATCCTACCAGTGTATGCCAAATGGCTCTTAGTGAAAGCTGTATTTATTTTAGCGATTTTACTTTGCTGACGTTGGGTAAATTGCTTACTTAACATATACTTTGGGAGGAAACTCCTATTCAGTTTGGAATAATTCAGTATTGAATACAAATCTTTGCAGTTGAAAAAAGACAAATGCATATGATTTACAAATCACTTCAAAATCAGTGCAAGGCAAGAGCTGAAATGTGAGCAGGGATAATGAAGCAATTACTGGTACAGTGCCAGTTAAGTTCAAGGACTTTTTTCTTTATTTTATTTTCTTTCTTTATTTTTGGCTACGTTGAGTCTCCATTGCTGCGAGTGGGCTTTCTCTAGTTGCAGTGAGCGGGGGCTACTCTTCCTTGCGGTGCGCGGGCTTCTCATTGTGGTGGCTTCTCTTGTTGCAGAGCACGGGCTGTAGGTGCGCGGGCTTCAGTAGTTGTGGCACGAGGGCTCAGTAGTTGTGGCTCAAGGGCTGGAGAGCACAGCCTCAGTAGTTGCGGTGCGTGGGCTTAGTTGCTCCGCGGCATGTGGGATCTTGCCGGACGAGGGCTCAAACCCCGTGTCCTCTGCCTTGGCAGGTGGATTCTTAACCACTGCGCCACCAGGAAAGCCCAAGGACATTTTTCAGTGACAGATTCATCTGGAATATAGAGGTCAGAGGGAGACGCAAGAGGGAGGAGATATAGGGATATATGTATAGCTGATTCACTTTGTTATAAAGCAGAAACTAACACAGCATTGTAAAACAGTTCTAATAAAGACGTTAAAAATAAATAAATAAAAAGAGTTCATTTCCAGGTTAAAAAAAAAAAAATGTGTGCCCTCTTGGATAATGCTGCTCCAGGTCTCAGAGTCAGTGAACTAAGTATAGCCCGCGTCTCTACCGGGCAAAGTGGCCTTGGACGTCTTCACTGTGCTGCCTCGGAAAGTTCTGCCCTAGTTCCTCTGATGACATTGTGCTCTTCTCTAACCAGTGAGTTTATTGATTTCCTTTGTCAACCTAGCACTTTGGAGAATAGTACACTCTTGCAAAATTGACATAAATAAGACTAAATTTAGGGCTGTAGATTATTACAAGACTTCGGCTCTAACTGTACAGTGCTAAACCAAATATTGAATTAAAAAAATCAGTCAAACAAATTATTTGATGTCATGGACAAGAAAAGCCAGAATTTTTCCATTTCTAGGTCTTGGTATTGCACCATGAGGATGCAGCCATGGCGTTTCATTTCTCTTGACTATGAGTCATGAATCCTAACACCAATAAATCAAGCATTTCCTCCACTTGTCTTGGGGGGGGGTCACTATGGAATGATGGCATCTGAATGTTCCACGTAAACATTTAATTAAAAAACAGGTTTGTACTCCTGCTGTCTTATGGTAGTTGCTCTGATTTTAAGGTTAATTTTGGTAGGTTTGATTTTATGCTGCTTTATAAATCAGATATTTGCTTGTTTTCTTAACATTTGGTTTCTTTTCATGAATGTCTTTCTTATGAAGTCTTCTTTTTAGTCTCTCTGATGTTTGACTGAGGACCATGGTCCAGGTCATCTTTCTTTGGGTCATCCATAAAGAGCTGAATTCTGAAGAACCAGTTAAAGTCAGATCTCCTTTTCTGCTTTTGGTAATTCTTGATCTTGGAACTTTAGGATTCAATATGTGATAGCTCTTGGGTTCCATAGAAAGCCTCAGCACATACTATCTGAGTGAACCCTGTACAGAGTGACCAGTTTCTTTTTCAGGCTCATATACAGGAAATTTGGGGAGGCAGTTTTCCATTTTGTACCTGGTTATAAAATCTAGGTAACTATGGATACATGTAATTATGGATTATTACTCATAGCCACCCCTCATAACCACCTTGAGGTCTTTAGCACGAGTAAAAGGACTTTGTTTCATTCTTTCAAGAAGTATTTTGCTCTGCAAGGCAATGTACTACGTGCTTAGGATTCATCAATAAACACAAAAGATAAAAGTCCCTTCCCTGATGGAACTGACATTTAAAAAGGGGCTGGAGGATTCAGGTGGCGAAGGGGTTGTGGGTTGGAGAAAAGCAGGAAACAGAATAATTAGGGTTTCCAGCAGCATCCCCATGCTAGCTTGTTATTTATTTTCTCTTAATTTAAATTGTTTTTATTTAATGCAGTGACCTTTCTTCTGATGGGCTGCAGTCTTCCACAAACTCCACAGAGCAGCTTTAAGACATAGCTTCCTCCTTCGGTTTGTGTCTCTAGAAATTGCTGAATGTAGGTGTAGAGTTTCCCTAGGTCAAGGCTAGTGGATTTACCACCCTCTCCACCCATCCCCAACTAATTAGACGTGGAGCCAATCACCATATTTTAACTTTTCGCTAATTGTCCTTGGGCATAGCTTCAGATATGTTGTTGGAAGAGGTCATTGAGAGGATGAGACTGCTGGTTGACCAAGCTGGACCCGAGCATTCGGAAGCTCCACACCCCCTACTCTATCATTGGAATGTACATTCTGCCCACTGTTCCCACAGTAGGAGCTGTTTCAAGGATGCAGCCTTGAGAGAGTAAGGTGCTGTTGAGACCGTCTGGACTGAATACGTGACTAAACCCTGTTAAGGCCTCTATATAAACTCTTAGGATTTTCGCAGTGAGTGCAGCCACGCAAGATGAGCCTCATATGTAAGTTCCCTTGCTTATTAAACCTCCTACCTACCAACCTGAAGCAATCTGCCTCTTTCTTGGGTCTCTCCTTGCCCTCAGTGTATGGGGGCCAGTTTGTGCACCAACATATGTTCATTAGTATCACATGTAGCTGTTGCATCACAGGTTAGGGTGACGGCCACTCATGTTTGTGATGGGACCACGTTTGTACCAGGCTTGGGGAGCAGAATCTTAGAAAAAGTCATGTAATTGATAGACAACAAATTCTCAGTCACTGAAGGAGCACATGTCTGGTCCATTAAAATAAGTCATTAAAAAATGTCAGCTATTCTATACGATGGGCCAGAGCATAGCCCAACTACTTTATTTGAGTTCGGTCTATTTTTATCTATACCTAAGGCATGAGCCTTATCATTAGAGGTGTAATAAATACAGTAAGATGCAGGCATAATATAGTAATTATATTAATATAGTATCATATAATATGTTATATATTGCATACATAATATAATATGGTAACATTTATTATGTTATACGGTATGTAATATATAACATATACAGTAACATATAGAGCAGGTTGCCCTCCTGAATAATAGTAAAATTTCAGCTCTGGAGGGATCACGGAGATTCTTTAGATCTGTCTTTTTTTTTTTTGCGGTACGCGGGCCTCTCACTGTTGTGGCCTGTCCCGTTGCGGAGCACAGGCTCTGGACGCATAGGCTCAGTGGCCATGGCTCACGGGCCCAGCCGCTCCACGGCATGTGGGATCTTCCCGGACCGGGGCATGAACCCACGTCCCCTGCATCGGCAGGTGGACTCCCAACCACTGCGCCACCAGGGAAGCCCTAGATCCGTCATTTTTAACCTGAGATCTGTGGCTCCTTCTGAACTTCATGGAATTGATAGTAAACTTCAGTGTCTGTGTGGAGATGATCCTTAACGTACATCAGACTCTCAAAGTGACTGTTTAAGAAATGCTCATTGAGATCAGATCATACCAGATCTGAGTGGTAAAAGTATTGACTCACTCAAGGTCACATGGTTTTTGGTAGCCTAGGTCCAGGACTTACAGTTCAGATCTTGTGACCAAACTACAAATTAGAAATGTTTATATCATGGTGAGGTTAAATTAAGTCAAATGTTTCTGTCCTACATAAATATCAAATGCTTGTCAGGAGTTGGGGACTTGCTACCGAATGGGGTAGGAAGCTGTCCTTTTTGCAAATGTAAGCTCTTCAGAATCTTCTTGAAATTTTTAGTAATTTATAGGTACGTCTATAGTGAGTATGGAAAGGTGTAAACTTACTGTTTAAAAAAAAGTTTAATGGCTGAAAAATCTAGTTCTTCCATGTGGCCCCCATTTCCAATGTTTACTAAAGTCTGTAGTTTCAGAGACCTTG
The DNA here is from genome assembly GCF_963924675.1 of Phocoena phocoena. Classification (NCBI taxonomy): domain Eukaryota; kingdom Metazoa; phylum Chordata; class Mammalia; order Artiodactyla; family Phocoenidae; genus Phocoena; species Phocoena phocoena. The sequence goes on along the minus strand of NC_089225.1, from coordinate 105,783,956 downwards.
GAAGGATACCTGACCCTTGTCTTAGGACAAAGAAACACTCTTGTTTAGCTTTGAAACTCCAGGGTGCCTCTGTAGCTGTAGCTTTTCTTCAATGACTGCCAGTTCTGGGTGCTGCAGGATCCTGATAATGAGAGTGTCAGTTCTATATAGGTCACTGCATCCTTCAGGACAAAATTCAGATGTAGAAAAGTGATAAGTTTTAAAAATATCACATTTCTTTTAATAGAAAACTGGCTAATTTTGTAATCTTTATTTTTTTTAAGGTCTACTTTTTAAACTTTCCATTATTATCTCATTTTTAATGACGTGTTGTACAATTTGAACTACAAAAGTTAAGCCCATTTTTTTCCCAACCACGGTAGCCTTAGAAATTGGCCAGAATGTTTCTAATGTTTCTGAATCTAGAAAAATAGGGGATCAAGGCAAGATATTTTCTGATTAGATTTTTGGTATCTGGGTACTGATTCTTTGAATTGGTTGTCATTCAGATTAGGGGGTAAAATACATCGATTTATTTATTTATTTATTTTTATTTTATTTTATTTTATTTTTTGCGGTACGCGGGCCTCTCACTGTTGTGGCCTCTCCTGTTGCGGAGCATAGGCTCTGGACGCGCAGGCTCAGTGGCCATGGATCAGAGGCCCAGCTGCTCCGCGGCATGTGGGATCTTCCCGGACCGGGGCACGAACCCGTGTCCCCTGCATCGGCAGGCGGACTCTCAACCACTGCGCCACCAGGGAAGCCCACATCTATTTATTGAAGGTCTTTCTGATGGGCAGTTGGAAAATAAAAACACCCCTCCTTTCCAAAATATCCCTAAGTAACAGGCACATTGTTAGTGCTCAGTACTAAGTCTTACTGAATGAATGAATTCATGTTGAATGAATGACAAGTCTTCATTTTTAATTTGTGGGAATCGTTGGAAGCACCGTTCCAAGACGGAACCAGGCTCTTACTGTGGAGAGGTCCTGCTTGGGTCTCGCAGAGCTGTAGAAGGATACTGCTTTTGTCATGGTGTACCTGAGGGCTCTTCGAGTGTTATTAACACCCAGATCCACGGTACCTGGGCAACTTGCACCTTCAGCCAGAGTTAAGTGGGACCAATAGAGTCAGTTGGATGTCCTGGCTTCTCTGACATCTTCAGGCAAAATAAAAACTGCTTCAGAAGACACCTGGATAAAACTTGCATATATTAAGGTGATGTAATCAGGTGAGAGAATGAGAGTAGGGGGAACTGAGTCAAGTCCGACCCCTCCACATCTACAGCTGGTGTGCTTGTGAAGGCTGGGCCTTCGTTCCTCCCCAACCAGAAAGAGGTCTTCCTAGAGCTTCAGCTGGTTTTGCTTGACTTTGGCAGCATTCTGTTTTTCCAATTTAATTCACTCTTTTCTTTTTTCTCTTCTTGTCTGGAAATAATTGGCTTGGGAAATTTTAAATGTCTCTAAGACCTGTAAGGAAGAACTATTTTTTATTAATTCTCATGAAGTTTACTTGAAATGCAGGTGAGCTGGTTAATTTTATGTGTCAACTTGACTGGGCTAAGGGATGCTCAGATAGCTGGGAAAAAAAAAAAAAAGTTCTAGGTATGTCTGTGAGGGTGTTTCCAGAAGAGGTTAGCATTTGCATTAGTAAACTTTGAGTAAAGACATATCATTTTGGGGGACAATGTGGGTGGGTGTCGTCCAATCCATTGAAGGCCCAAATAGAGCAGAAAGGTAGAGGAAGGGCAAATTTGCTCTCTGCTTGAGCTGGGACGTCCAGCTTCTCCTGTCCTTGGGCATCCATAGTCCTGGTTCTTGGGCCTTTGGACTCGGACCCGGACTTAACCATTATTCCCCCACCCCATTTTTGGGGCCTTTGGACTCGGATTTATACTATCAGTTCCTCTGGTTCTCAGGCCTTTTGACTCAGACTGAATCACACCACTGAGACTCCAGCTTATAGATGGTAGGTCATGGGACCTCTTAGCCTCCATAACCACATAAGCCAATTCGTATAATAAATCTCCTCTTACACCCATCTATCTATCTATCTATCTATCTATCTATCTATCTATCTATCTATCTATCTGCCTACCTACCTACCTATGTACCTATCGATCTCTCCTATTGGTTCTGTTTTTCTGGAGAGCTCTAATACAGCAGGCATGCCTCAAAATTAGGGAGTAGCAAGCCTGACCCCATTATTGCACTCTTGAATGAATTTCTCCCTTCCTCTGAATTTAGGAGAGGGGCCGGCTGGCCTGTGTATGACTGATTTTCTACACCAGGCAGGTATTTTAGTTCTGGGATGGAGAAGCTGCTTTGAAGGTCTGGACACGAAATCTAGGTTGAAGGTGGCATGTTTCCCAAAATGAATCATTCCAAAAATCACGATTTTTATATACTGTTGTCTTGTCACATAGTAGGTGCTACGCAAACATTTGAATGAATGATGACTGTTACTTAGTTAACCACGATAAAACATCATGGGGTAAATATCTTTAGGATCATAGTGACTTTTATTTTGTTACCTGTGTAATTATGAAACTGAAAAATTGTTGCCTTCATGTTTTTCGGAAAGTAAATGAATTACATTATAGGTTCATAACTCCAGGACATCAAAACATCTCAACAACACATTTCCTGAAATTAAACTCCTCCTGAGAGAATTAATGAATAAGTGCTTAGGTGTGGTAGTGAGAATGAAGCTGGTAATTTTTTATAAATAGAAACGTGGATATCAAGACTTTGGAATTATTTTAATTATTGACAAGAAGTCCACTGAGAAGATGCTATTAGCAGTGAGCTTTCCTTTTTATTTATTTATTTATTTATGTATTTATTTAATGAATCCCCAGCGCTCACATCGAGGGTGGCACTGAGTTTGAGTTGAGCCCATGCTTGGTTGTTTGCACTGTATCTCACCATTGGTCTGCCCCTGGACCACTCACTTTTCTAGGGATGATCTCGTTTATTCCTAACAGCACTGTGAGGCAGGGACTGTTTTTACCGTCCACCGTTTTGGAGGTGACACTGTGGCACAGAGAGTTTAAGGAACACATCCAAGGTCACACAGTGAGTGACTGGCAGAATCTGGGTTCAGCTTGGTCGCAATCTGAAAGCTTCCCCTTCCAGCCACTAGGATACCTCCTTCCCGCTAGATTGCAGGCTATGGTGATGCTTTTTCTGGTTTTAGTTATTAACACAGGCACAGGATGGCTTTTCACTTATTTCATTAATGGCCAAGGTGCTTGTGTTAGTTTCCTGGGCTGCAGTAACAAACCACCACAAACTTGGTGGCTCAAAACAGTGAAAAGTGATTCTCTTACAATTCTGGAGGCAAGAAGCTGTAGATCAAGGTGTGGGCAGGTCACACTCCCTCCAAACACTCTAGGGGAGGATCCTTTTTTGCCTTTTCCAGGGACTGGTGGTTTTTGGAGTTCCTTGGCTTGTGGTAGCATAACAATCTGTGCCTTCATCTTCGCGTGGGTTTTCACGTGGCCTTTCCTGTTGTCCCTGTGCTGGTCTCCCCTCCCATCTCCTCCCCTCAGCTCAACTCATCCCTAAATAACAGGCACATTGTTAGTGCTTAATAAAATCTTAATGAATGAATTACATTTTCAACCCCCCCTTTTCCAAACAGTCACAATTTTTTTTTTTTTTTTTCGGTATGCGGTCCTCTCACTGTTGTGGCCTTTCCTGTTGCGGAGCACAGGCTCCAGACGCGCAGGCTCAGCGGCCATGGCTCACGGGCCCAGCCACTCTGCGGCACGCGGGATCCTCCTGGACCGGGGCATGAACCCGCGTACCCTGCATCGGCAGGTGGACTCTCAACCACTGCGCCACCAGGGAAGCCCCCAAAGTCACAATTTATAAGCTCTGGGAGTTAGGAGATGGACATATCACTTTGGGGGGGGCCACGATTCAACCCACTACAGTATACCTTTTCATCCTTTTTATGCACCCCAAATGAAACCAAGTTACTTTTTTTTTGAAGGAATGAAAGTATTCATTTGCCTCTGCACTCCTGGATCTTAGGATTGTGAAGACCTTGTGAAATTTCTTTTCTTCTCCTGGATCTGATGGTGTTTAAATGGCTATTTCCTCCGTCTCCCCAGAAGTTCTTTAAGATGCTTTTTTCTGATCTTAGTTATTAACATTTTATTTCCTGTTTTTACTAGTCCCTCCTTTGATTTCATTTCTTTTACATCCTTTTTTATCTATTAATTTATTAACTTAAAAATTCTTCTTTGCTATTTTTTTGTATATTTGATTTCATTCTTTTTGATTTTTCTTGATTGTGCATGGCCTTAACTAAAGATATTGTACAGCTTCGAGGGTTCTTGCTCATGGTGATAAGGGGTCCACTGTACGTTTCAGTGAGTGCCACACAATTATGGGGAAATGTCCTGAGATTTGGCAGTGTTTTAGAGCTAGGTCAGTAAATTGTTCATTTCCTTAGATTTATCTCAGTACCAGTATCTGAAAGATCTTCTACAAGTTTCCAGATGCTAGTTAATGATGCTTTTGGTATTTCTTCATGCAGATATTTTTTTCCTTGTAGAGTTTGAGACTATAAAGTCAACACCTGCAGTTGGGTTAAAATTAAACTTTTCACTCGTGTAAGGTGACACATTGGTGTTTTGGTTAATGTGACCTCAGCAATGTGTTCAGGCTGAGTTTCAGGTGGCTCCCTAGGACATTCTGATTTGACCTCGAAGGTGTGGAACATGTTAATTTGTTGGTAGTTTCTGTAGCTAAGAACTCCTTGGTCTTGTTGTAGGGACTGGAACCTTCTATTCCAATCCAAAATCTGAGACTTGTCTGACCCGTAAGCTTAACAGTACTAAAGGGCCAGATGGTTGGAATTCAGGATCATCTTGGGAAAGGGTTCAACTGCCACAACCATTGGTAATGAACCAGACGAAATATACTCTCAGGATGGGATTTCCCAAATGACTCCTTTTCTCCTTAGGTGTTAGTATTGTCTTTGTAATAAACACATATCAAAATAAGACCAAATCCCTCCCATACCCTTTGCCTAAACCTCCCTCTAAATATGGATTTAAGACAATCTTGCAGACCTTCCTTGTGGCTTTTGTATTTTTCTTTGGTGTCCTGCAGCATGGCTCATTGTACAGCAGGGATTCTCAACCATTAGCCAGTCCTAACCCTTCGTATTTTTTCCTCTGTTGTTTACTTCCTCTTAGACTAACCAGATGGTGTGAGGCTTAGGAAACACATGCGTGGCTGTGAATATTAAGAAACGGCATGAAAAGCAAAGAAGTCAGTCTCAGGAGGTGGATTTATGAGATCTTAACAGGAGCTGGTCTGACTCCATTGTTTCCTGCTTGGTGATGGGGGCGGGGGTGTGTTTTGCTAGCTAATTTAGTGTAAAATGAGCCTCAGTTAATATTTTTTCTCATCAATTTGAACTGCTTAGGAAAGGAGTGGAAAACACTTGGGTTCGGCAGGGAGCTGTTGAAGGTAGGGTGATCATCACAGTTGTCTGTGATCTAGCGTGGCTTGGTTTATATATTTATGAAAAGTGCACACGGTGCGGAAGATACTGGCCATTCACAGAGAAAGGTAACTGTAGATGGAGAATTTGTTTACTGTTTATTTTCGTGGCAAGTGGCTCAGGGGAAGCCGTGAGCTCCCAGTGGGCTTGGGGCCAATGGTTCTCAACTCCACTTGAAACAAAAACCTGAATTTGCTTTCACGGCTGACTGTGGGGCCCTGGAGAGCTAACACCTTTCCCACTGCTCTCCCCACGAAGATGCTTCAGCCTCGGCTACCCGGCTCCAGCAGGACTGGGTGGCAGCTGTCAACAGCAGGGGTGCTGCCTCCCGGAGCCGGAAATGCAGATGGTTTTCTCCCGACACCTCTGACTCTCCGGCTCTAAGTGCTTCTAAGGTACTATGTTCCACATGAGAAGAAACCTTGGGTTTCCAGAGTGTGATGGGGAAGACTCCAGAAGCCAATGTTAATGCTCACCGCGTACCCACTGAGCTGTGGATGACAGCATGCTGATGCCGGAGCTCTAACAAATTCCAGGGAGAAGAAAGATCGTGTGTTAGCGGTGGAACTAATCATCCCCAACCCCACTCATTCACTACTCCCTGGGCCCTGCCTCTATGTGCTCCCTTCTGCACCATGTGAACAGCTTTTCACAGCTTCTTTTCCATCTGCTGAAATAAACAATAGCCTTTGTAACCAGTGGAAAAAGGAGCAGCAGGTGAAGAACTATTTTTAGACATGCTGAAAGCTCAAGGTTGATTACTGCATTTTCACACCTAAAACACAAGATGCAAGGCTGAAAAAAAGGGATTTTTTTTTTTTTTTTTTTTTTTGGCCCTCGGCTGTGCTCAGGCAATCTGCTGTCTTTCACATGCTGCTTTCTGCCTGGCGCTTCCTTCTGTCACCGGAGACGCTGGAGGGACAGTGGTTCAGGTCACCTCCTTTTCATGGCACCTCTCCCATCCCCCTCCTGGTGGCATTTTATAACAATGACTGCTCTTCTTTTCTCCCACCTCTCTCTCTAACATAATACTGAAGAGACTGGTTTACTGTACATGTGCATGTGGTCCATGGTTCATTCCCTCTGTGGTGTTCTGTTACATTAGCCCCTGGGGCCCTCGCCAGATCACGTGGAGAACTTCATATGCAAGTTGGCTTTACCTGTTGTCTCATGTATTCTGTAGCATACATCTGCAGGGTGGTGGTCTTATCCATTGCACAGATGAGGAAAGTGAGACGGGGGCTTGGAGAGGGTCAGAGGCCAGCTCAGCCCATCTGCCTAATCATGGCAGAGCTTGAGTCTGAACCCAGGTTTTTCTGATCCCAGACCTGTTCTGCTCCTTTTTCCTGCTGCCTTTCTCACTGACTTAATTTCAAATGGTTCTTGACTGCCCGGGGCAGGACAAATGAGCAGAACAGGAGGTCTCCATTTTTCTGTTGATGTTTTGTTGTAGCTCTTTGGTTCTATCATTAAGTAAATCTCTCTGGAGTACAGTGTTCCTTTTCTGAAGCGCTACAGTAATGACCGGTAATAGCTAGAATGTCAAATGCCTGTCATCTTCCTTTTCTATTTGAGACAAATCCATTATGTCCCCCACCGATTTTCTCTCTGCCATCAGGGTGCCTGATTTAATTGTCACTACTGCTGCTTTGTGGCTGTAACGCTGCATCTTAAGAGCATCATGGTTGTTGGCACTTGGACGCTTGGATTGTTCCCATGGATTGTGCTAACCTGTATGCTGCTCTGTGTCTAGTCTCCGTTTGACTGCTCGTTGCTTCCTCGTGATCCCCTTTGAAACTCAGGGACTTACTCTGAGATGTCACCTACAGAAGGTCCTTGAGGTCCCCTTGGCTAATGCTGTGCTCATTCATTGTTTGGGAATAAAAGACTCCTCCATCTCTATCCTGTTAAAATGCGCTGTCTTTTATCATCTTTTGCTCCATGCTGAGTTACCTGAGACAGACCCCAGAGGGTAGAGAAGGGAGGGACTCTGAGCTTGAGAACAGACTGAGATCTGAATTGGTCCTTCTCCACCCCCCGCTTCCCAAACGGGGTTTTCTCCTGCAATTCTGCTTTCTCTGAGACCCAGATAATGTCCTGAGACCCTGCAGAGCAAAAGAAGAGAGTGATTCCAGGGCTTGCTCGCAGCCAGAGCTTGGATGAAGACACTCAGTTGTCTTCTGAGAACTGTAGGAAAACACAGAGGATTAAGACTTTATTCCCGCCTACCCCAATCCTTCCTGGAGTCATTCATAAATGTGTTTATGCCAATAAGAGTCCTTTGGTTGCAAGCAACAGAAATGCACTCTTGTTAATTTCAGCATAAAAGGAATTGACTGGACTGAAGGGCGGCTCTCAGAGTTGAAGATGAAGCTGAGTGATTGACCTTGACAAGAAGGGGAGCCAGGGCGGGTCAGGAAGTAGGGACTGTCCTTGCCTGGAGCCATCCTTTCCTGGAGCTGCCCTCAGGAAAATTCAGCCTCGGCCCTCCAGTCACTTGATTCTGGACTGGAATTAGAGAGAGGCTGAACGGACTGGGCATGTGGTGGACCAAACTTTGGGCCAGATTGACAGTGCATTAAGCCTCCCCAAGGGAAATCCTGGCGCTCATTCCAGATGAAGGGCAAATGGAGGAGAGGCAAGCAAAATCATTATATGTCCCCTACATTCTGTGTTTATCACCGGTTCTAGAGATTCTATGGAAATCATTTCACGGCTGTCCACAGTGATGGGTCCTAGGGCTCTTCAGAACCAGCAGGAAAGTGAGGAAGGGACTCAGAGAACAGACACTGTCAGGTGAGGCAAGCACCATCTTGGAAGTAACAGTGGACAGTGTTGGGTAACTCTGGGCAGGCGGGTAGAGCGCATTCTGTTAGGAGAGTGGCACCAGGTAATGGCAAATCCACAAAAAGAAATCTGCAAGCAGACATGTGTAGAGGCCGGTGGGGAGGTGGTGGGTTCATGGAGGGTTGGTTGCAAGGGTGAAGGGCTGGGCTTTAGCATCAAGATGCCCCTCTTTTCAGGAGAGAGGATCTGGCATTGCAAGCCTGGTCTTCTCCCCAAGAAGTTCTGTTCTGATAGGGTGAAGGCTGCCTTGCAGGACTAGCCCCAGGTAGGGTTGCCAAATAGGGAAATGCATTTTCATTTGTAAAACCCTTTCCCTTTCCTTGGTGATGATCATCTCCATTAAAGTAGAGAGCAGAAGATCCTCTTTTTGTTACGTCTCCTCTAAGCTGCCTTCACAACCCAGGCTCAGACACTTCATTCACGCTAGGGCATAAGCACTTGAGAATAGCTTAGTGGGGATATTCTCATTTGTCACCAGGAGTGGGGAAGCCCAAGAATTGACTCTCTAGCTGATGGAATCTCTTTAGTTACTGTGTGTGGGAGAGTAGGTAACAGGTGAATTTGTTTTGTGGGTGTAGGGTTCACCTGGGAGTTAAGCTATTGATTTTTAAATAATTTTTTTTTTTTTCGGTACGCGGGCCTCTCACCGCTGTGGCCTCTCCTGTCGCGGAGCACAGGCTCCGGACGCGCAGGCTCAGCGGCCATGGCTCACGGGCCCAGCCGCTCCACGGCACGTGGGATCTTCCCGGACTGGGACACGAACTCGTGTCCCCTGCATCGGCAGGCGGGCTCCCAACCACTGTGCCCAGCCCTAAGCTACTGATTTTGATGCTTTTCCTTAAGAGAAGATGTGAGAAGGGAGAGCAGAAAGGGAAGAGTTAAGGACAATTCTCCTTCACTGTATATAAAGTGTAATGACCTCCAGCTGTTAGACGTTTTCTGTCATCACATTGAAGGATATAAATATAACCCTCCTTTTGATGATCTCCATTGCTGTAGTCCTGGTGTAATTCCACAATGCTCTTAGCTAAAATCAGTGGTGTGTTGGAGCTGGCTTCTGATAGCTTGCTTGCAAGGGTGACCCCGGGTATCTCTTTCCAAGCTGGAGTTCAGTGACATCACATTGGTAGCTGAAAATTGGACATGATGGGAGTATTTACACCGTGGAAATTGGAAATGCTTTAAAGCAGGACTTTTTTTCAGAGAGTTGACTGTTAAACGTTTATCTGCATATAACTGGATATAATTCATTTTGAAGTATTGCTTTTACATACCTAACGCTCTCCCTGCTATGGAGGATAACATTTTAGAAAGTAATACTGATAAGCATATAAATGTATAGTTAAACTTACAAAGCATCTTTGTACTCAACCTTTGCTATTAACTTTTTTTACCTTAAAAAAAAAATAAAGAAAATGCTGTTTTCTGAGTGCAATAGGAATACATCCTGAAATGACTGTGGATTAGACAAGTCGAGAGTATTAGCCGAGACCCTTTTAACCTGCTGTTGTGGTCTAGCCTTTTCTCACCTCCTCCTCTCTTCTGGTCTCTGTCAACTGGAAAGAATTCCAAGTGTCAGCCACCTGTTCAGTTTAATGAGTTCAGCTCAGCATATGCTTCGTTCATGGATTTTGGCCTCTTGACACAGGTTAGTGGAGACACATTATCTCTGGGTCAGAAGAAGCCTACTGTTAATTGCAAGCACGTTTTCAGCAGAGGAAGATTTTGCATATTAAAAAAAAAGTGTTTGGAACAGCGAGTATGTAGGATATGAGTTACTCTGTGGCAAAGTGCACTCTTCAGAGAAAGGTCTATTAGCTTTTGTATTTGAATCAGAGAGAAACAGTGTCATAGATAATCACAACATATATATGGAGCGATGTTTACCATTTAGTAGCTGTTATAACTTGGTTTCATTATCATAATGACTATCATGCATATGCTTAAAATTCCCAACGCAAGACTCAAGACTGAAAAAAGAGAATTCTTTAGAAAATGACATATTCTAAAACATCTAAGTCATTTGATATCTCTGAGGTGAAGTAATGAGAAAAGGTTTGGAGAAATGGAATAACTACAGTGCCTTTGAACAGGTTCAGTACAGAACTTACCAGTAACACAAAAAAGCTTGCAGTTATTTCAGGCACTCAAAGGCTTTGCAAAGAGAAAGCCCTAAATACTGAATCTGATGCAAAACAACTTAAGTGTTACTCTAAGAATAGTATATGCTCTGACTTAAATACAAAATAATGATCTCCATTTAGACAGTGGATAAAAGATTCTAAATAGTAGGGCTAACTACCTCGAGCTTGTAACTTTACACGATTCAGTTAGCATTTATCGAGCGTTTACTATGTACCACACATGGTGAGAGAGCCTCGGGATGCACACATGATTATCATGGGAAAGCAACCACACGAGTAAATGGGAGAGAAAAATCCAAACTCAGGAATGGAGGTGAAGAACTCAGTACTCAGCTTCCCCAGTACACTAAAATTATACCCTAAGTCTTCCTGAGGACATTTCTAATGTTTTCCTAATACATTTCGAACTGCGGGCCCCTCCTTTTTATATAAAAAGGCAAATGCTGTAAGATTGTATACTTTTATTTCTTTAACTTTTTTTCTGATAAACGTACATCATGCTCTTTGGGGAACAATGAGAACTTTTAGAGGAGTCTAAAGAAAATAAATCGCTTGCAGTCTCCCAAGTCTGAGATAATCACCTTTTAGCACATTTCCCCAGAATATTGTTTATATGTATATGTAAATAGGTCATAGATTTCAGGTTGGAATCATTTATATACACAATTTTATATTCTGCCTTTTCCCTTAAATTTCTCATGAGCATTTCTGCATGTCATTAAATTTTGTACAAAAACCTGTTTTTTAATTATTGGCTATTTCATCATACAGACATTGTAATTCATTTAGTATTTCTTCTGTTGTTAGACTTTGAGGTCGTTTCCATTTTTTTGCTATGGTAAGTTATAGGTAGCTTTGATGTAGATATTCATAGATACTCTTGTATAAAAATCTTTGTGCACATTTCTGAATGCAGTCATACTATATCTTCTTAGGAACAGAATTACTGAATCAAAGAATTATGGTAATTGTAATAGCTTTTGATAACTTATTTCCAGACTGCGGTCTCCAAGTGTTTCCTAGTTTATATTCCCATATGCATTGATGTGAATATTCTCAAAATGTACGTTTTAATATTAATGTAATGGATACAAGTGAGCAAGTTGAGTTCTGAAAAAAATATTTTGTAATGATTAATTTTTTCAGAGGTGAGATAAATATCGTCCTTGCTTTTCCCGTTGCCTGATTTGCTCTCCCTCAGGTCACTGCATTGCATTCAGCTCTCTCTTTACACACCAACCCCTACGAGAGACCGTTCTGGAACCCTCTGACCACTTCTCTCCCCATTTTATCTTCTTCTTACTAGCATCACTTGGTTTTAAATATTTATTACTTATCTCTTGTCTCTGCGCTACTGCATGTTAAGCTCCATGAGGCTAGGGAGATCATCGGGTCCCCTAGCACAGAGAGTGTTCAGTCAGCAGACGTTAAATGGATGCCCTGAAATACTTGAAGAATTTGATTGCTTTTATGTTGTTTTTTTTCCTTTATTCCTTCAGAAAACCCGAGTGTAATGTTACATAACAAGCAACTGTCAGACGTTTAGTCTGTCCTATCAGTAACACAGAGATGGCTGGCTCCAGCCTTTACCCCGTAAATTATGCCAACAGCACAATTGCATAGAGAAGCATAATGCACTTGCTCAGCATCAGCAAGATACGGATAAAAATGTATGGTTATTTGACTTCCCAGTTTTGATATTTGGGATTCTGAATTAAACTAGGATAGCATTATTTATTTTATGCAGTGAGCCATCTGTGTTTACAATGTTTTTCCAAATCAGGTTTTTTGGACTATTTTATTATTTATTACAGATTTTTCTTGGCAGTCCAAGCTGTGTACTAGTCTGCACTTGGGACTGGTTTAGTCACAACTTCTTGTAATAATGTCTTAAAATTAGCAGGTATAAATAATTCACACTCACGGTGGGCTAATTGGGCACTTGAACCCTGGTTGTCATTTACTCACTGAAGTTTTTGTAGGAGGCATGGAGAGGAGACAGGATGTGGAGGTTCAGATTCAGGTGGCAACAGGAAAAGGATTAAAAGCCCCATGGCCAAGGTTTTACATGACTGTGTGTTGCAGAAATGACACTGCATGTGCCGTGATGACATACAGCCAACATTTACTGGCTCCCCTGGTTTCCGGGCTCTTAGGCACTTTACGTGGATTTAACTCAATCCTCGAAAGTAGGCATTGTCAGTGTCATTATCAAGACCCTTGTTCTGCCAGGGAGGCATGGGGAGCTTAAGTAATCCACACAAGGTTAGACAGCTAGGAAGCTAAAGAACTGGGATCCAAGCCCTGGCAGACTGGTTCCAGGGTCTGACCTTCTAACTGCTATGCTACCCTCTTCCCTGGTGCAAGGCTCATCGGAGGTCAGACTACTACTCAGGAAGGCCCATGCAGTAATTCTAAGTGCATGATTCTGTCTAGACTACAAAGACCCCGTCACACATAGCATCTCCTCTGGTTCAGACAGGTGCCCTCACGATAGATATCATGACGTCCTTCCTTGCGAAACTGAGGCCCATGGAAGATGTGACTTGCTCAAGACCACACAGCTAGTAACTCTTGAAGCCACTATTTGAATTCCTTATTATTATTTGTAAGCTTCCATATTCTATGTGCTTCCATGGCCCTGCATGGCCTCGGGTAATATGTAAGTAACGTTCTCCTCTACTCAGCCTACTCAGACCACTGTTAGAATATTCCTCCCATTCAGTTCCCTGCATTTGTAGGGTATGTTTTATCCCAGAGAAGATTTGATGTGATGGAGGGAGAAACTTTTGATTTTGTTGCAGACGTCTATTGAGGAAGACTGGATATCCTGTCCCCAGAGGAGCCACACAGCTCGGGTGATTTTTATACCATGTGTTCACAGGAGGGACAGTGGGTCACGCAGGGACCTGCCACTTCTGTGACTAAGTTAGCTTGAGGGAAGGGTGTCCCTTTTCTTTTTTTTAATTTTAAAAAATAAATTTATTTATTTATTTTTGGCTGCGTTGGGTCTTCCTTGCTGTGCACGGGCTTTCTCTAGTTGCGGCGAGCGGGGGCTACTCTTCACTGTGGTGCGCGGGCTTCTCATTGCGGTGGCTTCTCTTGTTGCGGAGCATGGGCTCTAGGCACACATGCTTCAGTAGTTGTGGCACATGGGCTCAGTAGTTGTGGCTCGAGGGCTCTAGAGCGCAGGCTCAGTAGTTGTGGTGCACAGACTTAGTTGCTCTGCGGCATGTGGGATCTTCCTGGACCGGGGCTTGAATCTGTGTCCCCTACATTGGCAGGGGGATTCTTAACCACTGTGCTACCGGGGAAGCCCCAAAGTGAGTTTGTATAATCATATTTCTTCATATTTTTTGCTCCTTCTTCCTCAGCTGTGCTCCCTTTCTCCCCCTTCTCTGGTAACTTTCTTCTTCTTTCCCATCCTGATGTACTGACATGACATCTCAGTGTAAGGAAGGTTGGCCAGGCCTCCGGAGTCTATAGATTTCACTGGGCAGGCCATCAAAAATCAATATTCCAGAGGGAGCTGAGTAGTAAAGAGGAGACCAGCTTGCAGAAATGCAGAATTTTATATTATTTTCTAATTTGCATAAAAAGAAAAATTTAAATGTCCCAGGAGAGTGCCATCATGTTTTTCCTTTTTGATTTTGTTTCTTTTCTTGGAGGACTATTCATATAACATGTATCTATATGCTTCATTTTTCTCAGTATGAAGGGTGCAATATTGCTAATGGATCAGGAGATCGACAACGTAGTTCTCTGCGTCCGTGTCAGGTGGGGTTGCTTAACTTAAAAGACTCTGAAGTATATGCAAGGGAAATAAAATTGGTATCTCGAAGAGATATCTGTACTCCCGTGCTCATTGCGACGTTATTCACAATAGCCAAGATATGGAACACACGTAAGTGTCTGTCGATGGATGAATGGGTAAAGAAAATGTGATTATCTATCTGTCTATTGATATCTATCTATTGATACCTATCTGTCTATCTATCTATCTATCTCTATAATGGAATACTACTCAGCCATAGAAAGGAAGGAGATTCTGCCATTTGTGATAACATGAATGGACCAGGAGGGCATTACGCATTATGTTAAGTGAAATAAGCCAGACAGAGGAAGACAAATACTATATGTAGAGTCTAAAAAAGTTGAACTCAGAAACAGTAGAATGGTGGTTACCAGGGGCTGAGAGGTGGGGGAAATGGGCAGATGTTGGTCAAAGGGTTCAAACTTTCAGTTAAGAAGATGAATAAGTTCTGGAGATCTAGTGTACAGCATGGTGACTATAGCTAACAATATTGTATACTTGAAATTTGCTAAGAGAGTAGACCTTAAGTGTTTTCATCACACACGTACCAAAAAAGGTGATAGATGTGTTAATTAACGTGATTGTGGTAATCATTTCACAGTGTATACGTGTGTCAAATCATTGCATCATACACTTTAATATACATGATTTAGTCAATTATACCTCAATAAAAGTAGAAAAAAATAAAAGCCTTGAGGATCACAGGTTTGGGGCCTGATATTAATTTGTTGGGTGATTAAGTTTGTGTGTGTGTATGTATGGTGTGTGGTGTGTGTGAGAGAGAGAGAGAGAGAGAGAGGAGAGAGAACATTCTCCTCGATTCCCAGTGTAACGTGAAAATATTGCTCTTTCACATCTGTATATGCAGTTGTACTTCTTGGAGGCTTCTTTTCTGCCATTACCCTCCCTCTGTCACGTATACATGTTCCTCAAAATCTTTCATGTCTGATTTCATTTTCTTCTCCAGCCTTAAGTCACAGTGTCACTGGATCTGATGTAACATCCTTGTGGAAAACCCATCTAACTCTCCAGCCTCATTGCGTCCCTGTCCCTTCAGCTGCATCTACCTTCACACCTGCCCTGTTTCAGCCATTCTCACCCCTGACCATGTCCCCTACCGCTGACTTCTGGAATCTCCAAGTCCAGTGTCCCATTGCTGTGCATTCTCCAGCTCCTCATTCACTCACTCCCACCACCCCTCTGTCAACTTTGCCCAGATCTCCAGGGCTTTTAAGGTTTCATTTTCTCCTGCCCAGTCCCTCCCAGACCCCAGACAACTCTTCCTATCTTCCTTTCCCGTCTGCCAGTTAGTCTCCTGACCCATCACTTGGCCCAGCCTCTTGCCAATGCTCTCAGCATCCTTACCCCTTTGGACAGTCTGCTGCACCAGCTCAGCAAACCACAACCCACATCTGTCCAGGTGTTGACCTTCTTTGTTCCAAATCCAGGCTGATGAGCTCTGCTAGGGGAAGTCACCCATCCTGGAGATGGGGGCCACTGGGTGTGCCTGGCCTCCAACCTCTCCTGGGTCCTCAGCCTGTCCAGAGAGCCTTCCATGGCCCCAGTAACCTGTCCGTGCCATCCAGTTCCTGGCGTAGCCTCAGTTCCATCGTGCACACATTGCTCTGAGACAATTACCACCTCACACGCTGAGAGCCTGTTGTGATATCTTTCTCTTTCACTTCGTGTTGACTCTGATGGAAAAGAAGTACAGTAAAAATAAACTGATTTGAAATTTTTCTTGATTCCAGAAACTATCATAGATATTTGAAATTGCCTTGAACCTTCCCACTCGTTGTACAGCACGAGCAGAGGAAAAGGTGTTTCTACTGAAGGCTTTTTTGTGGGACGGGCTGGGCTACTTTCTCTTGTATCAGCTGATGGTAATGTTTTGCTCCCTGTTCACCTATCTTTAAATAATTTGGCACAATTCTATATTAATCCTTCAACAAAGCTATGATTCCACGAGTGGGAAGTATCACACTGTAGTGTAATCTTGAAACGTACCGACCCGAGCTTAGAGCTGAGGAGACAAAGACCTTCCACAGTAGAATCAAAGTTGAGCTGACCTTACTTCGTGAAAGCACCCCTGGGTTGATATTAGCCTTTTATAGTTTTTTTAGTCTTGTAACCTTTTAAAATAGCCTCTGCAGAGGGGTGGGGGGAGAAGGATAAATTGGGAGTTTAGGATTAAAATATACACACTACTATATATAAAATAGATAACCAACGGGGACCTACTGTACAGCACAGGGAACTCTACTCAATATCTTGTAATAACCTATAATGGAAAAGAATCTAAAAAAGATTATCTACCTGTCTATCTATCTGAAGCACTTTGCTGTACACCTGCAACTAACACAACATTGTAAATCGACTATATTTCAACAAAAATAAAAAAAATAAAATAGCCTCTGCACGGAGCTCACAGTGCTGTAGTGTAAGAGGCACATTGGAAGAGGGCCCAATGAAAAGAAATCGGGGCTGGCGCGGGGGTCGAGGGGGGCTGGTTCTGCTGATGCAGTTTCTTCAAGGACTCTTTCATAAATATCTGTTGGTAACTAAGGTCCAAGTTCAAATGAAGGCTGACCCTTGGAGGAGGAAGCCAGAGTTTGCGGTCCCTGTTACTTAATTGGTGAAAATATGTAAGTTCTGTGAACTCTTGATTCCAACATGGAGCTACTGTCAGAGGCCTGCTCCTGAGTCCTGGGGGGTTTGAGCCCTGTTCTTCATTTTCTGGCTCCATCCTTTGGTGGCCAACTGCTTGGGTTTTTTATGTATTGAGCCTGAAGTCCCGGCCTCGTTAGAGCTTTGCTCTTAGCCTCTTTCAGGATGTAAAGACAAAGTGTCAAAAGCTTATTTTTAGTTTTATAATGTATTCAGAAATTGCCTTCAGTGCTCTTATTCTCTATTGAATGTCCATAAATTTTCAGAGAAGACGTTTCAATGTGTAAGAAACTGTCAGAGGGAAAACAGCCTAAGATAATTTGTATTCTAGTAGGAAATGCTGTTTTCTCATTTCCAAAAGCTGCATTTCCATAGTTTTGTCTTGTTTCTCTGTGCTTTTCTTGGAGACTTCATGGTATGGTCATAGAGGTCCCTAACTTCCGTGTGTATTAGTCCTAATTGGAGAGCATGGTGGGTGAATAAAGCTTGGCCCACTTCTGGTGGCTGCCATTCAGGAGGCTGGGATGGGGCCCAGGTGTCCACATGTCATAGGGATTCCCCAGATGGTTCTGCTGCAGGTGGATCACGTGGTCACAGACACTGAGAAACTCTCTGGAATCCAGCCCTGGAGCAGAAGCCTGGACACCTGGCCCTGAGGCTTTGGGTTCTTTGGATTAGTGAGTTCATTGCTTTGGAATTTCTTAATCTGTGAAGTGGGTTGAGTGAGATTATTTCACCAACACAGTTTTCTAGATAATCTCTGATACTTTGTTCCAAAGAAATGACTGTCTGACTTAGTAGTGAAAGGATATAATTCCTATTAGTATTTTTGTTTTATTTTAGACTTTTGGCCACAGGTTTAGCAGGTCCTGGTAGATAAGTAGGTCCTGCATTTGATCAATTTATTTAAATAATTAGAAAATATCTCTGCATATTTTGATTGAAATTAAATTCATATCACATGGGAAGATACTCATTTGTAAGCCTCTCTTTCCTTCTACTCATGCAGATTTCATATTACAAGGTGCAGATTGAAAAAGAGAGTTGAAATGTTTTCCGTATGGATAGCCAGTTATCCCACACTATTTTGTTGAAAAGAGTATTCTTTTTCCATTAATTTACCTTGATGCCTTTGCCAAAAATCAGTTGACCATTTGTTTGTGTCTACTTCTGGACTCTGTTCCACTGATCTATTTGTCTGTCTTTAGGTGAATACTACACTGCCTTGCTTACTGTAGGTAATCTGTACTATCTGGTAGTTTTGAGATCACATAGTGTAAATCTTCTAACTTCATTCTTTTTCAAAAATCAATTGGTTCTTTTAGTCCTTTATATATTTCCTTATAAATTTTAGAATCAGTTTTTTTCAATAGCTGTAAAAAGCCTGCTAGGATTGTAACTAGGATTGTTTGGAATCTACAGCTCCATTGAAAAGAATTGATATGTAAACTGCTGCAATCCACCCCCGCCCCCCCCCCCCCCCACATCGTGTTAGCTTTTGGTTTTAAGAGATTTCTCATAATTTAAGGAAGAGAAATTCTGATTAGCAAATGTATACTCTGAATAGAAAATAGATAATGAGTTCAAATTTTCACTAGTAGGTTCCACGTGGCATCTATCCAAGCTATTAACATGGTAATAAGAATGTTAAATGATTTTCTTAAAGCAACTTAGTAATTTTTGAAAGAAACTAACTGAAGTAAAATGTACAAATTAAAAATGATGGTATTTTCATGTTAACCAAAAGCCAAATGCCTTCATGTGCATTTAAAATAATTAAGAGGATAGTATAGCGTTGGCCAAAATGTTCATTCGGGTTTTTCCATAACATCTTACTAACAATACTAGAGCTCGGCTTTTCCTCTTAAGAGCAGTGGTAAATATTAACAACCAACTCTACAGAAAAAAAAGGAGCCCTGATTTGTAGCATTTGCCAATTTCTGTGGTGTAAATACTTCCACTACAGCTGATTTCAGGCTACCAAGCTGAAGTCTCTCAACACAGAGATGCATACTAGCAGTCCATTGTATAGAATTTCCATCATGCAGATACAATAGATGTGAGTAACTTCGAGAGCATAGATGACAATAAAATGTAAAATAATTAGGAAGAGATGGGTTTGAGTATTTATTGCCTTTGCTTTTAATATAATTTACTTAATTGTAAGTTTGTTTAATTTTTCTTAATGGCTGTATTTAACAACTGGCTTACAAAGTTCTTAAAAATGTCATAATTAGCAAGTTGGAATAAGCCACTGTGGGCCAAGAGTAAACAGTAAAGCATTTTTCATATCAAACTGAACTAGTAGTTAAAGAGTTAATGTCAAATACGGCAAAATACAAGGAGGCTTGTTATGTTTTGTAAATTTAAATCCTTGATTCAACAATTCTACACTGATGGGGCTGAGAAGGCATTATCTTTTTATTAATTAAGTCATTGGTGCAACTGTGTGTGTGTGTGTGTCTGTGTTTTGAGGGGGTGGGAGTGGGTCAGGGAAGATCAGCTGGAACTTCTCCTTAATTCAGGTGGGATGCGTGAGGTAACATATTGATCCAAACATGTAATGGCTCCTCACAGAAATTTCTTTCTCACTCATGCAGTAATGATAGTCCAGGCCAGTTCCAGGTGATGATGGTTGATTTTGTTCCTTTTTTGGAAGGTGTCTGCTCCACTCAGTCATTCAGGGACCAGGCTAAAGACAGCTCTGCAACTTTATGCAAGGTCACACAGAGGTTTCATTCCGGTCATTGGAAAGAGACTGAGCCTGGAGGCACAGTAGGTGGGGGGTGGTTTGTATGGCCAGGCCTGGAAGTGGTTCTGGCACCTCCTTCTTCCATTTGATTGGCTTCACCACAGTCACATGACCACACTCAGCTGCAAGAGTGGCTGGGAAGTGTAGTCCATTGGTGTACCAGGGAGAGGAGCAAGGCAGATTTGGGGGAACAGGTCGCAGTTCCAGTCATGTCATTGCTTCATACTTTTTTAGCTGTTCTGAAGCAGCATGATTTGGGGAGTGTCGGCCTAGAGGTCAGAGGATTTGAGTTTAGGTAAGTTTAATCAATAACTCTTCTTGGGCAAGCCCAATCCTCTTTCTGAGCCTCAGTTTCTTCCTCTGTAAAATTCAGGGATTGAACTAGGTCCTCCCTAGTTCTGTGACTCTGCTAATTCATTCCCTACTCAGCATTCGCTGTTCTTTCCTTTCTGGTCTCCTGGGGGTGGCTTTTGTTTATCTGTTGGTCCTGATGTGAACCTTTTTCTGTAGTGGAAACTTGTATTTCCTATGACTTGGCAGCTCTGTCCACCTGCCTGGATTGGGACCAGGGCCATGGAGCCCAGGGCGCTCCTGACTCCGGGGTTCTGACTGCACCTGTTCTGTCTGGGGAGAATCGTGCGTGGTGCAGGTCAGAGGTTTGTCAGGAAGCTGTTCTCATTTTGCTTCACTCAGGAAAACGCCAAGTTCAATACGCAGGTGCAGACATTTTGCCCCAGCAAACAGCATCTTGGAGGAATTACAGTTGCCATGGAGGAACGCAGCCTCTGGAGTCAGATTGCCTGGATTCATATCACTGCTCTGCTTTTCTGAGTTGTGTAACCGAGGCCACATTACTTAGCCTTTCTGTGCCTCGGTTTCCTCCTCTGTAAATGTTGTTTAAGATAAAATTAAAAAAATAAGATAAACATATAATTTAAAACATTTTTATATAAAATAACCCTCAGAGTGTTTTTTGAGGAGGAGGGAAACTAATACATGTAAATGCTATAAAAAGTATTGTTTTTGGTGATGGTGTTATTAATACCATTATTATTGCACAGAGGATTTACGGAAATGGTGCTCTTATGGGCATTGTGAACAGGAAATAAAAAAGGGTCAAGATCTGGTGATTTTAAAATTGTCAGTTGGTTCAGTAGGTTGTGCAGTGCAGCCTGTTCACCGAAAATAGAAAACTGCCCCCCAGTTATACCATGGGTGCTCCTCCCCTTCCTTTCCTACTGCCTTTACCCTCATCCTCCTGCCCTCCTTCAGTCCCTTTTCCTCCATGAGAAGTAAAGACAGTGGGACTTAGGATGGTACTAAAGTGCCAGATGGAGTGCTGCAGACATTTAAATCAGTTGAACATCTTTCAGCATGTCTAGCCCTCTTCCCACTTCTATACTCTTTGCAGACATTGCTAATCAATGTGGGAATTTTTTCCTGCTGAACCTCAGGGCCTCCAAAGGAAGAGGTTATAGTCAAAACACTTAACATGTGGTATTGTTTGACCAAGCAGAGCCAACCCTAGCCAGAGGGCTGGAGGTCCCCTGTGGTACCAGGCATTAACCCCTTAGTTGCTGGGCTTGTTGGGAGATCAAGGGGTTTGTAGGGAAAATGTGAGGGTGTCCAAGGCAGTGGGAGTCAGGGAGAGGGGAAGACATGGGGGTGCTCAGAGCAGCATGGAACAACAGAAGTATTTCACTATGTTAATAATCGGTATAGCTGTCCTCGTACAGAATACTAACCTTGCACAGAATCGTTTTCAACACCTCCACTGCCACAGACCACACTGCAGCTTGAGATGAAACGCAGCTGACAATCAAGCATTGTAAGATGCGGTTCAAAGAAGCGGGTCACTGCTGTTCTTGAAAGTTACGGAGAAGACTTTGTGGAGAGGATGGATTTGGTCTGGGCCCTGAATGGTCCATTGGCAGAAGGGAAAAAGGGCATTTCAGGTGAGGGAAAAGGATGAACAGACAGGCCACTGTGAGCCTGACAAGGGAGGCAGGCCCCTCTTCCTGGCTTCCTGGAAGATGCTGTGCCAGGTTGCCATGGTGACAACAGACTCCTTTGGGCCAGCAGCCTTGTGAAGCCACCAGAGCAGAAAAGATGGGCAATTCCCCAGTTCCCATTTTTGCCCAGACTGAAATGGCAGTAAATGCCAATCTGTTTTCCTCCAGAAAAAGTGATTTCTCTTTGAGTCTTACATCATCAGTTCCAAAGAGAAAATAATTCACCAAAAACAAATGTAAATACATCACTATAAAATGCACTCCTTTTCTGTTTTTCTCTTCTTTGGGTAGATGTGTCTAGTATTCACAAGTAAAATCATACTACTTTCAAAATTAGCCTGAAGACAACCTAACTGCTTGAGAAACATCATTTCTCCAAATTTATTAAGTAAGAAATACTGCAGGGGTGAAGTGAGACTATAGCGAATTTTATACTGGGAGTGAGAAGGCTTGAGTGGCATCCTCGGTTCTGCCTCCTCTTAAACGGGGGATCTTACCTCCTGCCAATTAATTTCCTCCTTACAAAGTGAGTTAACATCATCATTTCAGAGAAAGTTTGGCAGGAAAAAAAAAAAAGAAAAGGAAGGAAAGTAGGAAGGATGGAAGGAAGGAAGGAAGGAAAAATCCGGTAACTCAAACACAGCTCTATAATGTTTTGCTTATTTTCCCTTCGTATTTGTTTAAAAGTTTTAAGCAAGCTTGTAATCATAGTCCACTTTTAATTTTGTATCCTGCCTCCTCACTTCACCCGCTGTTGTTTACATTTTTCCTAGGCTGTATATGTGTGGCATTGTCTCTTGGTTGAGGGAAAGTCGTAGCATGGATGCTGAGTGATGGGGTTTATAATTTACTCATGAAGCTCAGAATCTTCATGGCATTTTCACTTGGATAGATATTCTGGTATCTTGTGTTTTAAGGGAACTGCTAATGTGCTTAGCTTCAGGCCCTCTTTGCTTTAGGCCCTCTGCATGAATGAGATACTGTCCCCAGCCTCCTGTGACCTGAGTCAAGTCCCCCAACAGTAGGAGTCCAGGGGACAGAGTAGCCTTGCCCAGAGAGGGTGCTGTACTCATGGATGGAGCTGGCCTCTCTTGGATGTGGGTTCTTTGACCCAGGGGGGCCAGAAACTAGGGTAGCTTGGGCCCTGCTGTCCTCTCTGCCCTGGCCCTGGGGAGACAGCCATTGAATGGTGGGCTGCTGGGTAGGCATGCTTCCCCAGGCTTGGAGGGAGCCTTCCTATTTCTGCACCAACCTGCACACGCTTAGATTTCATGTGTGTCCTTGTTTCAGCCTTAATCTTTGCGGTTGATTTTTAGTGTCCTCAATTTTTAAAATTTTTATTACTTTAGATTCACTTTAGCTTCTCAAAGGAGTTTTATTCCTTTATTTGTTTAGTCCTTAAGAAAGCTTTTATTTCTGTATTACAAAAGTGGGATCATACCATGACAAGAAGTTCAGCAAAAAAGAGAAAAATACCCATAATCTAAATACAACTCATACTTTTTGTTTATTCCCTGTTAACATTCAACCTGTTTAACCAAGTCATAAGCATGGTGTATGAATACCTTTACATCTTGCTTCTTCACTTAACCTGCCATTGTTCATATTTTTCCACGTTGTTTGAGAGTTTATGACTTTTCATGGTTGCAGTGTTCTATGTGGTGATCGTACCATCATTGGTTTAACAATTGTTCTTGTATCACACATTCAGTTTTCTCCAAATTTGCTATTAAAACATTTTTTTGGATGTTCGATGTTGAACTTATAACTTTTCCCATATTAAATTAAAGCTGTTTTTATGCCACTTGTTTACTTACGGCCTGATGGGTTTCCCAAAAGATTTTACCGATTTGCAGTGGCATAGATAGTGTTGAGAACAGCCATTTCATTGAACACTTGCTGACATTCGATATACTACTCCTAATTAGTAATTTATTTGCTTTTGCTAATTAAGTAGGGAAAGAGGCTATCTTGTTTTAATTTGCATTTTTAATTACTGGTAGGATTGAACTTTCTCCCAAGGTTGTTCATTTTGTCGAGCTTTTACTTTGTGAATTATCTTTTTAGATTCTTTGAATATTTGGGCCTAATGTTTTTCTTACTGTTTTAGATAAGAAACATGTTAGCACTTTGCTGCGAATACCGGTTTGTTTCCCATTTAGCATCCTTTCTGGACTGATATTTCTGTTTCAATGATCTGGGCTTCCTGTATTAATATCACAATTTAAGTGGTGCTGCTTTGTAATTCTTTTAGAACCTCCTGTATATGTGTTCTGTCCTCCTCACTTTTTTTTTTTTTTTTTTTTTGCGGTACGCGGGCTTTTCACGGCCGCAGCCTCTCCCACTGCGGAGCACAGGCTCCGGACGCGCAGGCTCAGCGGCCATGGCTCACGGGCCCAGCCGCTCCGCGGATGCGGGATCCTCCCGGGCTGGGGCATGAACCCGCGTCCCCTGCATCGGCAGGCGGACTCTCAACCACTGCGCCACCAGGGAAGCCCCCTCCTCACTTTTTATATGAAAATTATAATTGTTCAGTGAGTTGCCCCTACCCCACATCCCAAAACATTCTGCTTGAGTTTTGATTGTACGTGAGTGAAATATGCATATTAATTTTGGAAGAACAGACATCTATTAGTCCTTTATCAAGGAGATGAGTCTTGGTACATGTTTGTGGAATTGAGTTCTTCAGATGCTTCCTTCCAGTCTCAGTTCCAGATTTGCTTTGTGAGCTGCTGGATGTTTAGTATGCAAATGCTGTATTATAGTTAGCGTTTATTTAGCTTTAGAATGTCTGTGTCAGAATCTCCTACTCAGTGTTTTGTAAAATGTTGATAGAAAACATGAGTAACTTTGAATTTGCACAGCCTTCTGTAGGAGCTCTTCTTCCAGAACTCCTTGGAGGTTGGAATGCTTTCTTTACTATTTCATTGGTATTGAAATGATGCAGTGTTTGACTTTTCATCCTTATCCGCTAAAATCACTGTCTTGTGTTCAATGTGGCACTGCCTTTGGTGCTAACATTTTAATCAGAGAGATATACTTAATCATAGCTATATTTTGACAGAATATTTTAGCTCAAAGTATTCTACAGTGCTTATATTAGTTAGGGAAAATACTGGCAGAGATATTTTATTGCTTGATATAGAGTCAATAATTATGACAATAATAAAAATAATCCTAGCTGACATCTGATGTCTTTTGCCAGTTATTTTTCTTAGCTAATTTAATTCTAAAACAACCCTATGAGGTAGATGCTGTTATTATTCCCATTTTGCAGATGAGGAAACCGAGTCACTGAGACATTAAGCGACTTCTGTTTTTCTTCTTTGCCTTTTCACTAAGATGTGGAAATGTAAGTCCTGGTAAGTCGCTGTGTGGGGAGCATTTTTGATCTCACAGGATTTAAGAGCTGGAAGCAATGTCTTCATATCATTTAGTTATGGTCTGCTCTTGTCATCTTTCAGGTGAGAAAAATCAGAGTCCAGAAAGTTTCGGTAATTATTCAGTTTTTTTTTTAGTTATGAAGACAAAAATGTTCAGTATGCAGAAGTACACAAAGAAAGAATTCCCTCATTTTCCTTTCTTCTTATCTATTTCACTCACCAAGAAAGTCTTATTGGTAGTTTGAAGTGTCTTCTTCCAGACATTCTTCTTCTGTATTTAAATAGCGTTTCTAAATTTCAGAGAGAGTTGGGGGGCACAAGGTACGTAGAAGGCAGAGCTTATGACTTGAGGGAAGCGTGCCCCTGTTGGCTTCTGTTCCAGGCAAGTACTGGGAGGAAGGAGATGGTCGGGATGTTCCTATCACCACCAGATACTGTCAATGGGAATAAACCCTGGTCATAAATCAGCTGGTCTTTTCCAGGCAAGCCAATAGCTTGCAATGATTTTTTTCCCTGCAGGTATGAAAAGAAGGTGCTATCGATAAAAAGTGTTTCTCCTGTGATATATTAGCTTTCAATCTATGTGCCACAAGTAAAGGAGACTATTTTAAACATCTGGTCAGAAGATTTTACTTTCTGTGAATCTGTAACACTTCTAGGGTCCCCTGGTATAGTTGGTGGCGTTTCTGGGTGCTCTCCCAGAATGTCCAACTCGGAGTTTTCAAACATGAACATCTTTTCCTTAGCTTTGCTGTGATACAGGGAAAATGAATCAACCCTGTGTTGCTTTCCACAGACATTTTGCTTTGTTTGCCATTTTCCAGGTCTTCTTGTCTAGGAAGACTTTCAGTTTGGAAGGATGGGAAGCTCTCTGTCTCTCTGCTACACTAGACTCCATGTATTGCTTGAGGGTCCTTTAAGGGCTGGCTCATCTAAACCGGTGCCCTGGTGTTGCTAACTTGACTGACCCCAGTGGAGACAACAATTCCGAAAACTCCCCTTAGCATTTCCACCCAGTGAGGCCTTAGTATGGTGATGGCAGTGCTGTTCAGTCACCTTAGTAAGTCCTCCTCAGCAAAATGTGAATAAAGTCTTTGAAAGGCTAATAATAATGTGTAAAGAATCTTGTACGTTATGTAAGCGTAATTACCTATGGTACATCTCAGGTGTTACCTACAGCGGTCTCCGTACTAGAATATCGGAAAGCTGTAAGCTTTAGTGAGGATAATAATCATGACCTAACATTTATTGAGCCCTGACTATCACATATTACATTTAAGTATTGCATCAATTCTATGGGCAGGGTTCTGTTATTATCACACGCATCTTACAGCTTAGAAAATGGAGGCCCAGCGGCCCGGCTAGTGACTGGGAAAACTAGGACAGAAATCTAGAGAGTTTGGATTCAGAGTCCAGTCACCCAACTACCATGGAAAACCATGCCAAACAATTTTCCATTTCTTTTCCTCCCTTCTCTTACGAGAGCAAAAAAGAGTAAGGGGAAGGAAGAGGAAAGGGGAAGAAGCAAGGTGAGGGATTGCTGGGATCTTTGAAAGACTGTTAAGATGATTTGAAAATAAGTCAGAGGAATCATGCCACATGGGAGTTGGATGAGTCAGTGGTCAGACCGCGAGACAGGGGAAGGGGCTAGTCAAAGGGCAGTATCTTTTTCTAACTCTTACCTACTATTAGAACCAGGCTCCCTCTGGCTGTGGAGGCCAAGGTTAAGAGCTTTCCACCTGCATCTGGGTGCTGCCTTGGCGAGCTGGGTCACAGTCAGGGCTTCTTGCATGAGTGTGGTGGGTCCTCTTTCTGGAGCTGACATGTTCAGAATGAATTAGTTTCAGGATCATACTGTACTACAGTGCAGAGCTCCTGGGGCTCCTATCACCTTGCCCCCCTAAATCAGAGCACCTCTGGTTTTTTTTCTGTTTTATATCTTTGGGTTCCAAATAAGGTATCTTTTGGACAAAACATCCAGCAGTTCAAAATCTGTTGAAAATTGCTTCTCTGTAAGACTTGACTTGTTACTATGGTACTCTCAGTATTTTGGGTATCTATTTTTGTGTAGCCAATTACTCCAAAATTTACTTGCTTAAAACTGCCAATTTATTTTGCTCAGGATTTTGTGGGTTGGGAATTCAGGAAGGGCTCTGCTGAGGAATTTGTCTCGGATTCGTGAGGTGTCCCTGGGGCTGAGGATCCACTGCTAAGATGGCTTCTTTCCGCATAAGTCTGGTGCTTCGGTGCTCTCAGCCTGTTTCCCCTTCCCCCTCCACCTCCAGCCTTGAGGTCTTGTGCTTTACGGTGTCTCCATGTGGTTTAGGCTTCTCATAGTACGGTGGTTTCCGGAGAGTCTTCTTTTGAACATGGTGGTTGCCTTCCAAGAGGCAGGAAGCAGTAGCTACTTGGCCAGGTAAGAGCCTTCCTGGAATTGGTGTGAACTTACTTCCCGCCTTGCTCTATTGGTCAAAGCAGCCATAGGCTCTCCCACATTCAAGAATGTAGAGAAAGACTCCATCTCCTGATGGGAAAGAGGAGAGGTCACATTGCAGAAGAGGGTGCTGGCTGGGAGCCATTGCTGCGCCATCTTGGAAGATACAGACTCTTGTATCTCACCACCACTGCGTGCAATTTCAGTGTCTAACCCCTCCCAGATGCTGGAGTTTCTCCCTGCCACCTGCTTCTCTCCATTTCCCTTAGGTCTTTTGTTTCCTTTTCTGTGAGAGACTCTCTCTCCTTCCCTACTCACACTGCTCATACCTTGCTGAGCATGTCAGCTCATTAATGGCTCCTGAATGGTTCTCCTTCTCTTCTCCTTCTCACCACTTGTCTTCTTTCTGTTTGCAGCTTGTTTTCTTCATGTCCTGACTTTTCAGTAAACAAGAGCCATTTATAAAGCATCACCTATTCATCAGCCCTCTTTCTTCCACGGGGCATTCTAATCAGTCATGGCTTTATTCATGTAATCTTTGTGTCTTACTTCCTTCCATGGTGTTAATAGGTGGTAAATGCCTGTTTATTTGCTTTAAATATTTAAGAATTGATTTCCTTTGGAACTAAGTAGAAGCCTAGAAGTTTGGGGGCGTATATATATATATTTGCAGTAGGTAACTATATATATGTATATTTGCAATAGGAAAATATATATGTGTATATATGTATATTTGCAATAAGCACTCTCTTGGCACTTGTGCAGAAAAGAATTGAAAGAGTAGAAGCATTCATACGGGTGAATCACTAGTTCCCTGTCTAAGTTTGGGACCAAGCCTTGTTTCTGGGGGCTAATTTGAAGGGCAAAATAAGTCCAAGTTGAGGTACCTGAAAGATTTACTCTGCATACAAAGAGACATTCTGGGAAACTCATTGGGAAAGTGTGCTTTAGTGAAAAGAAAAAAGGCATTGCCTGCTCTGGGATTTTGGGTGAGTTATTTAAACCCTCGTGACCTGTTTTTTTAACCTGATTGATAATGGGGTCATCTCGATGATCTATGGTTCTATCAGCTCTAAAATCCTCTTATATTTTAAAAGGGTGACTTGAGTTGGGTAGGCTTTCTCTTATTCTCAAATGGACATTTCTACATGATCTCTTTTTTCTTAGTGTGGAGAAAATGTACGTACTATATTCAAAGACAGTTTCAGTTCTTGAACTACTCAGTGTTTACTTGGAGTAAAGAGACAGCTGGGAACAAGTCCAGACTTTATGATGAATCAGTTAAAATAGCTAATAACAACAAGTAGCTTTTTGTTGAATGTATGGATTTATTGATTTGCCTTCATATGTGGAAAGCTCGTATTGTTTCCCAAACAGGCAAATGTGGGAAAGGAAAATGCTTTGTATTTCCTAGCTTCTGTATGCTCCTTCCCTATCATTAGGTTTTTACAATAAAAGGAACATTGATTCTCTGTAATTGCTTGATTCTCTCTAACTGCTTTGGTAATGTATTTGGATTTTTTGAAAGGCCTAAAGAAAAGGTCTTAAATAATGGCTGTACAAGCAAATAGGAGAAACTATGAAAATTGTGCTTTGTCTAGCTCTCCTGTGCATATAATTTAAAAAACCAGTCTATACATATTTTGCTTAGCTCGCAAAATATATATTAGCTTCCGATCAATTTTATGGAGTTGAATGTGATGGTTTGAATGATGTGTTTCTGCGTCTCTCAGCATTTCCCTTTTAGCCCTTGGAGTAAACAGAAACTTCTTGTCCAGCCATTGTCATCAAAGTTACAGAGTGGATAGCTCTTCCAGCCTCCCCAAGGCTGTGAGCTTTTTATCTCCAGCAGTGTTTCAACTCTCTGGTTCTAGTCTAACCCCGCTGGAATTCTTTTACTGGTCTTCAGTGGTACTTTATGCGTTCCCGCTTCCAAACCTTACTTACCTTGTCTTACACACTGGGGACAACGTTCTTGGCATACCCCATAGGCTCTCCTCTCGATTCAAAGTCAGATTCATTTCCTCAATAATTTACGTTTCCTGCTGATAACATATTTGAACTTAGAACCTGTAAGCTTTCTGAGAAGAGGCTCCGTGTCGGTCCTAGAGTTTGAATCCGGCCTACGCAGGAAGTGGACTTGGCCTCTGGCTCTTGAGCCCTTCCTCTCCCTCCATGTCCTGTGTCTTCCAGCCTTTGACAATGACTGTGGTCCATTCTGGCTGAGACAGTCCTGTTTTATGTGATCTGTGGAGGAGGTTGGGTTGATAAGGTCTGTTATCAGTGAGGATGGAGGAAGTGGCGATAAGGGAAGAAGCAGGGGACTAAAAGAGAAAGTGTGGGATTAGATGGAGAAAAGAAGGACCCTTGGGAGGAATAAGGGCTGATCTCAGCCTGCGTTCAATCATTCATACTCGGTCTCCCCTCCCCCACTCCTCCCTGGCAGCCGTCACTGACTTTCCATGAAAATAAAATAAAAGAACTACATGGGGGAAGCAGGTTTTCTTGGTTTGGTTGCAATTTCTCTTTAGCTTTGGGCTCAGGGGTCTATTTTAAAGAAATGCCATCATCCTAGAGAATTCTCATACATAATAAAATATAATATAATAAAATGAAATAATAGTGGATTTCTTACCCTCACATAGAAAGCCTTTAGGAGATTTGCTTACATATTGGAAAGCTGAGGAAATCGACTGAAAAAGGAGTAACAGAAATTGGAATCCCAGAGTACGCTGAGCTAACCTCAGCAGGATAAAATTAAGGGGCATGATTTGAAGTGATAATTTTGTGTAGCCTACAGAAATGTACACAAATACAACAGTGTGATGTAGCTCAACACTGGCTCTGTCAAGATTGCCTGGGAGTGAGGGCTAAATGTCACAGTCTAAAAGATGCAGAGAGAAAAACAATTTTAGGTTATTTTAGTACTGGTGGAAAGTGCTGACCGCCTGCAGCAAATGTACCTGCTCTTGTGAAATCAGGACACGCCGCTGTATTTAAGAAGAGAGGGACTATTTTATGCCCTGTTAATTTGCTAGAGGTATGGGTATTTTGGTTATGGAGAAAAGTTTTGAAAGTCTCTTACGCGCATTATTATTATGTTTTAATTGAAGTATAGTTGATTTACAATGTTGTGTTAGTTGCTGGTGTACAGCAAAGTGATTCAGTTATACATATGTATTGTTTTTCAGATTCTTTTCTCTTATAGTTTATTATAAGATACTGAATATAGTCTCCTGTGCTATACATATACAGTAGGTCCTTGTTGTTTATGTCATGTGTGGTAGTTTATGTCTGCTAATCCCAAACTCCTAATTTATTCCCTCGTCCTTTTTCCCTTTTGGTAATCATAAGTTTGTTCTCTATGTCTGTGAGTCTGTGTGTTTTGTAGATAAGTTCATTTGTCTCATATTTTAGTTGCCACATATAAGTGTTGTCATATGGTATTTGTCTTTCTCTGTCTGATTTACTTCACTTAGTATGATTATCTCTAGGTCCATCATTCTTTTTTATGTCCTAAAGCCATTAGTTAACTTAAAAAAATAGTTTATTGTATTGCTTCAAACACTCCTGTCTTTTTATTTTTTAGTGCAAAGAGAAAAAATTATAAGAGCCTGTTGAAAAGAGAAATGACTTTTGGCTTCTTGGAATAGTTTTCTAGCATAGGGTGTCCTAGTCAAGAAATTCCCTTGTTGCAGAATTGTTCTTTTCCATCAATGAAAGACCAGAGCTGCTACCATAGGATTTGGGGACCTGTAAGGTCTCTCATGGTTTACTCCACTTTTCTGCTTTTTCTCTTCCTTAACTTCGCTTCTGACCAATGCTTGTGCTTTCCCTTTTGTTACATTTGTACCTTCCTTCTCTGCTATTCCATTTTCCTGACACACCTCTTTACCAGGTGCTCAGGGAGAACAACTAGGTGAGTACCAGCTTTCCGCTGTCCCTCTAGAGGCTTTTAACACACTGTCGGAAGAATGTTTGGGAAGCAGCTGGGATGGCTGGAGAGCTGGAGCTTAAAGACTTCTAAAGTCTGTTCTAACTTAGAAGCTCTGTGATTCTCTGAAGCCCTGTCTGAGCTGTTAGGTATTCATGTGAAACCTGATGGCCCAGGTTAATGGATAACACCCAATACTGGACAATATTGAACATTTAGGAGTTGCCTTTTAGCAATGGAATGTCCGTTTCCTAGAGATGAATGAATGCAACAGGGTGAGGTGCAGGGTGGGCAGGAAGCCTGCAGATTTCCTATCTTCCCTTTGGCCTGTCAAGGTCCATTTTCAAGGTTTTATCTCGTCTCCATGGGTAACGATGAGATTGATGGGAAGAAAACAATCTTTTCTGACAGTAAATTAAAAACAAATTCTACCTTAAAAAAGGAATTAGAACTAGGCTAGAAAAGGGGATGGTATATTGGGGGCAAATCCTGTGAACAGTGCAATGTCCAGGTGAATAGGAAGCTTTTAATAGCTAAAAGCTGAGGGACCAAGAGCTGGGCCTCTACAGAGGACAACAGGAAACTGGAAGCCCTGGGGTCGGGGAGGGGACCAGTGGGGACTTGTTGAAGCACCGCCTTTAGAGAGTCGGTTTTAGTTGGTTGAAGTGGGATTCAGGAACCTGCATTTTAGGTACAAGCCCAGGTGATTCTGATTCAGGCGACCTTCCAAACCAGGCCTTGACAAACACTGAGTTGAGATGTGTCTCTGGGTTGTTATCCTCACCCTTGGCTGTGCATTGGAACCACTTGGGATGCTTTAAGAATGCTGAGTCTGGGGCTTCCCTCATGGCGCAGTGGTTGAGAGTCCGCCTGCCGACGCAGGGGACGCGGGTTCGTGCCCCGGTCCGGGAAGATCCCACGTGCTGCGGAGCGCCTGGGCCCGTGAGCCATGGCCGCCTGCGCGTCTGGAGCCTGTGCTCCGCAGCGGGAGAGTGAGAGGCCTGCGTACCGCAAAAAAAAAAAGAATGCTGAGTCTGGTCCCCACCCCAGAGATTCTGGTATGCTGGGCCCAGGGGCCTGTATCAGCTCCCAGGGGAATCTGACATCAGAGGAAGTTTAGAGCCACTGCTTCTTTGGAGTAGAACCGCAGACTGATGGGACGCCGATACGATTAATTTGGACTTCATTATGGTGATCCAAATACAGATGGAGCTGAAGTTTATATTTGTATAATTTGTGAGAAAATGGTGTGCTAAGATTAATAGTGTTTCTAATGTTGTAAAGAGATTATGTAGGCCATTTACAAAAATAAATTCAAGCATTCTTCAAAGCCCTTAGCATTTACATGCAACCCACGTTATACACAACGGGTCTTAGCATCGTGCTTATTCTAGGTGTTTTTAATTTATTAAAGAATGTCAGGATTTCTGTGAGCTCTCACATTGTTTGCTGTTTATTTATGTTATTGTTACATAATTGAAAATTAAGAAAATGATGTTTCTCAAATGCTCCAAAATCAAGACTCTCCCCACCCCCGGCCCTTTAGAAGAGGTTATGGCCATTCCTTTGTGACGGGGTTCCACATTGTGAGACTGTATGATACTGCCGAGTAGAATTCGAATTTGGATTTGCTTTTGTTAAACCGCTAGGGAGAGAACATTGGCTCCTTTTATAACTACTTTTTTCCTAATTAATTTTAAATGTGAGATATTTACAAATATCAAAATGTTGTGCAATCAGTCTAACAAATAATACCTTGGCATCCCCAACTTGTATGTTTTTCCCCAATTATTTTCTGTTATTGATAGAATCAACTAAATCATGACACTAGTAACACTAAAGCTATTAACTTCAGTGAATTCTAAAGCTGCTTTTCACTCACTCAAGTGAAGGGAACTCTGCGCCCGTCTCCGTGTCCTGGTCCCCGGACTCCTTCTGTCACCTGCGGTGGAGAGTGATCGAGACCTGTCCAGCGTTTTCTGCCTTCTTCTCTATTGTGGTTTTTGAAACCTGAAAGCCACGATTCGGCACCTCCTTTCTCTGTCCCTGGTAGCAGCCCTCCTCTAAGGGCGGGCGGCTCAGGCCTGGGCTGGGGGCAGAGATCTTGGAATACAAGGAGGTTTGGGGGTACAGAACTCACTGGTTATAATACTTTAACATTGTTCTCCTGCCCCTTTCTGCTGGTGAGAGAGGAGGCAGACAGGATGTGTGGGGAAATGGCCTTGCAGGATGGCTGGGCCTCAGGCAGTTTGCAGGGAGGGAGGATGGAGAGTCGTTTCTTAACCAGTTAGGGACCGAAGAGCTTGTCAGGTAAAAAACAAACCTGGGCTTAGGTAAGGAGAGGCTTCATTGGAAAGGGCTATTGCAGCCAAGAAGGGGAGCTATTGCATAAGAGGAGGGGGCTTTTGTAGTAGGGAGAATGCGCTGACTGTAAACTCAGCAGACGTCTCAAAGGGCAGAGGCAGAAAGGGGCTGGATAGGGAGCAGACAGGGCTAGAAGGACTGTATGTACAGGGCTAGCATTCACAGGTAGACTGATCTGGCAGTGGAACAGTTTTGTTTTTTTTCTTTTTTCTGTATTCATTTGCTGGGGCTGCTGTAATGAAGTGCCACAAACCAGATGCGTTAAAACAGTAGAAATTTATTCTCTCACAGTTCAGGAGGCTAGAAGTCCAAAATCAAGGCATTGGCAGGGTTGGTTCCTTCTGGAGGCCCCGAGGGAGACACTCTCCCATGCCTCTCTCCTGGCTTTCGGTTGTGGCTGGCAGGCCTTGGCCCTCCTTGGCTTATAGATGCCTCACTCCAGTGTCTGCCTCTGTCTTCACATGGTGTTCTCCCTGGGTGTCTGGGTGTTTCCTCTTCTTGTAAGTTTGCCAGTCATATTGGATCAGGGCCCACACTAATTAGTGTGACCTCATTTTATCTAATTATATCCACAAAGACCCTGTTTCCAAATAAGATCACATGCTGAGGTCCTGGGGATTTGGACTTCAAATAGGGGAACACAGTTCAGCCCATAACCTTGTAGTTAGGGGCCCTTAAAGAGGTCGTTCTGTATTCTGATGCTGGTTCAGGCTGAGGATGGATCCAAGTTCAAAGGTTTGCAGGGGAGAAAGCCTGATTAGAGTTTGGTCAAGTCAAGTTAGTAGATTTTGTTCAGGTTGGTCTGTGGGGACAGTTCAGTTCAGCTATCATTTATGAGACAAAGAATGGGAATTGGGAGGGTCTGTGTCTGGCTTTGTCATTGGCGAGTGTTAGATTTAAGTCATATGTGGAAGGTGGCTCGTTGCTGTAAGTAGTTTCCTGGAACACTAAGGTTTGGAGTTTCTCAGCCATCACTGTTTTCCAGGACCATGGGCTCAGGTTAAATTCAACTTTGTCGATTTCTTTGAAAATCTGATGAGAATTACGGGCTCTCTTTCTGGAAGAATGCTCGTATGTAGAGATACATGAATATTTGCATACAATTTCAGTGGATTCTTAGACCCTTTGGAGCCTTCTGAGCTGTAGAGGTCCATGGGTTCCAGGTTAAGAAAAATAGAAAGAAAGAAAGAAAGGCAAGGAGTAAGGGCAAGTCCAGGGGTGACCGGGTGGCAGCGGGCAGTCCTGTTGGAGGATGAGGGAAGTGTAGGGAGTGTTGTAGTAGGCGTGGCTGGAAAGGTAGTGTTGGGGCCAGAGTCTCCAGGGCCTTGCATGGGAGTCTCATTTGGTTGGCAACGAGAAGCCCATGGAAGTTTTTGAGCAGAAATTTTCAAGACTGTGCTTTGGGAAGATTTTATTTCGACAGTGTTATACTGAAGTGGGGAAAAGACTGACCGTGAGGAGAGGCATTAGAAAGTTATTGCAGTAAATTCTCATGCCACACATATTCATGGATTATATTTATCACTTTTGTTTTAATATCTGTAATACTAAAACACTTAGTAAAAGCACTTAGTCTTGTGGTCGTTAAGGAGTTTGCTTATTGTTGGAAACTCACAGAACCTTCATGTATTGGTCTGCTAGGGCTGCCATAACAAAATACCACAGACTGGGTAGCTCAAATGTCAGAGATTTGTTTCTTACAGTTCTGGAGGCTGGAAGTCCAAGAGTAAGGTGTTGGCAGGTTTGCTTTCTGCTGAGACCTGTCTCCTTGGTTCACAGTGGACCACCTTCTGGCTGTGTCCTTAATGGTCTTTCCTCTGTGCACCCACATCCCTGGTGTCTCTTTGTTTTCTTATAAGGAGACCAGTGCTATGGGATCAGGGCCCCACCCTAACAATCTCATTTTAACTTCATCACTTCTTTAGAGACCTTATCTCCAAATACGGTTTCATTCTGAAGTACTGGGGGTTGGGACTTCGACTTATGAATTTTGGGGGAACACAATTCAGCCCATAACACTTCTCAAGGGACCAGTGCCCCATCAGAGCACAATGTTGGTATTTCTCCCAGGATTATGCAGGGATCTCTGCCAGGAAAGCTAAGGAGAACAGTGTGTATCTCCGGAAGACACCAAGCACCCAGCACCGTACAGGGATACTTCTGCCTCGGTTCTGTGCCTTATTTCATCACACATAGTAGGATGATTGACATGAACCCTTTCTGAAAAGGATGCTGATGGCTGAAACTGAACGGATGACATTTAATTGGTTGGGGCAAGGAGACTGTCAGTGGTGAGGCCAGTGCGTGGAGTGTAGTGATATCCATAATTATCATTCTGATATGAAAGTCATTTGAGCCAAAAAGATACATGAAAAAAATGAAATGGTAATGTTAAGGTCTGGTTTTGCTCAACCCTTCCTGTTGACAGTTTCTTAATTGCTTTTGGAATTATTCCTTTTCCATTATTTTCTATTCGTTGAGTCTCTTGGGAGCAATGCCCTTCTCTCACCCCCATTCAGGCCCCGGAGGGTTGGCAAGCCTGTGCTTCTCCATCTGAGTCACTTTAGTTCAGAGCAAAGTCCCATATTAGCGCCATGAATCTGCTTTCTCACGTGTGAAGAAACCGCACCTTGGTGATTTTTCTCTTCCTCTCTGTTTCCTAATAATAAAAGTACCCTCAATTACATAATCTCACAAGGTTTTTCCTTGTTCAAAAACAATGGTGAGGATGGACTAGCAGAGCAGGCCTTAGAATGACCCATGGGACAGGAGACTAGAAAAGAAAGTTACTTATCCATAAACTCATTGCCGTTGAATCCATGCATCCTTAGAATTCAAGATAATGTTAATGCTGGCTGACATACTTAAGTATTTCCTCTGTACCTGCACTCTGTTAGGTGCCTTTTTTTTTCTTTTTTTTTTTTTTTTGCAGTATGTGGGCCTCTTACTGTTGTGGCCTCTCCCGTTGTGGAGCACAGGCTCCAGACGCACAGACTCAGCGGCCATGGCTCATGGGCCCAGTCCGAACCCGTGTCCCCTGCATCGGCAGGCGGACTCTCAACCACTGCGCCACCAGGGAAGCCCTGCTAGGTGCCTTTTATACACTCTCTTAAGCAATCCCAAACAACCTTATGAGTT
Organism: Phocoena phocoena; assembly: GCF_963924675.1. Lineage (NCBI taxonomy): Eukaryota > Metazoa > Chordata > Mammalia > Artiodactyla > Phocoenidae > Phocoena > Phocoena phocoena. The sequence goes on along the minus strand of NC_089225.1, from coordinate 105,746,965 downwards.
GCATTCTGGGATTAGCTATATTTTAAGGCTTAGAGACATAGGAAACTTGCCTTGCACTTTACAGCTAGAAAGGCACAAGGGCAGGACTTGAAGCCAAGAGGGAGAGATTTCAAAACCTGGGCCACTTTTCTTGTTTAAAACCTGATTCTCTTCTTTCAGACCAGATTAACCTGCCAAATGCAGAACAAGCAAACACAGTGTGTCTACAGTATTGCTGTCATTTCTAAGAAACCTAGTGATTAGACTGCTGAGAAGTAACTGTGAATTGCTAATAACCAATGTAAAATTACGATCAGTAATTCCTATTTTCGTATTAGATTCAAAGATGCTGAAGGAGAGGGTAAGGTTTTAAATTGTCCCACGTTTGAAACCATCAGCAGCATTGGGTCCCCATTCATTCATCCTTCCATTCTTTCAATACAATACATGCAGGTGTTCTGTAAACATCTGTCCCTGTTTCAGCTGCAGCTTTTCGCAGATTGTCCACGTCCACAACTCCTCCAGCTGTGACCTTCAAGACTTCAAAGACCTGGGGTGCTTTTCTTTCACTCGGCCCCTTGAGGGTTTGATAGTATCCCGGTGGGGCTGTCCTTTGAGTGAGCACAAATTAGGCTTGTCCTTTGTGAGTGACTTCACCCTGAATAGCAAGTCATTAAAACCATGGGGACCTCCAAAGGCTGTGTGGATACATCCAGAAATGATCAGATCACTCATTTCTGAGTAACATTATTGCAAATCAAGGTATGGGAAGTTTATCTGTTTTTACCTCATTAAAACTTTAGCAAGTTTCAAAATCACTTTGATATTTTTTTGATTAAAACTTTTGGGAGGAAGATTTAAATATATTTGTTTGCGTGTATGAAATACAGATTAGGTAGAAAGCCCCTGAGTTTGATTCAGTTTTAATATTCAAGCATTGTGACTAAGGATTATGTTGTTATCACTGATGCCTTAACCGTGAAAACTCACAGTTGTGTGGTATATATTTTGAAGCCGATTAAAGGTATACTTCTTGCCCTCATTATAATTAGAGAAATCATACGTAGTGCCAGTCAACTTCAGGGGTCAGAGGCATTCCTTCAATGGTTAATGGACATTTAAACATTTTTTTCCTTTTTTATCAAGGTATTTAAAAAAGCTTTTATTTTATTTACTTACTTAAAAAGTATGCTTTGAATCTTCAAGATGAAAACAGTTGGAATTTTCAGAAGAGTGGGAAAAAGGAGTTTGGGACTCAAACTGTAAAAAAGTGACCTAACAATGTTGAGAAGTGAGCATTTCTACAAAATGAAATTTCCAGATAAATGAAGCTTTCCTCCTTAACTATCAAAGCATTCTTTGTTAGTGTCAGTTTCTAAATTGTGTTCCACGCTTCCTAGCCATTGTGTAAATAGTGGCTAATGTAAGGAATATGTCAGTGTTACACAGTTAAAACCTCAGGCTCTGGACACTTCCTGGCTTCCAATTTTGTTTTATCACTTGTAGCTGTGTTCCCTTGGCAAGTTGTCAAACCACTTGACCTCAGTTTCCTGGTCTGTGAAATGGGAATAATGATAGTGTTTCCCTGGTAGGTACATTGGGAGGATTAAATGAGTTAATATTTGTCAAGTGTCGGGTATGCACTAAGCACACAGTAAATGTTAGCTGTTCTTATGTAAATTTTTTGATTTATATTATGAACATAACTTAGATACCGTACGATGCTCTGATGTGGCAGTGATCTCAGGGATGGTCATAGGACTCCTGATTTTTCTTCATTCTTTCGATTGCTTTGGATGAGTTTTCTCCCCCACATGTTTTTGTTTCTACTTTTATCATTGATTCATTCCATGGTGGTTAGGAGGACAGGTTTTGAGAATGAGAGATCAGGGTTTGACTTTTGACTTTATCATTCCCCAACTCTGAAAACCTGTGCAAGTTATTTCACCTCTGTGCGTCTCAGTGCTCTTATATGTGACCCGGGCTAGTTGTGCCATCCTCTTCAGAGGAAAAGTTCGGCACGGGGTAGTGATAGCTGCCTTACTATCCTTAGTTTTTATGTATGCATAGTTGCCTAGAAAAGATCCTGAAGGTAATCTTGTGATTTTCCTGCAGAATAAAGTTTGTAAATGTATACGTATATATATAGTTATATATATTTATTTATATATAGTTACATATAAATATACACATATATAATTTTTCCTTCTTTTTTTCAAAGTAATATCGTTTTAATAGTACACATTTTATTTTTCTGTTAGTTTCTGATTTATAACAAAGTGAATCAGTTATACATATACATACGTCCCCGTATCTCTTCCCTCTTGCCTCTCCCTCCCTCCCACCCTCCCTGTGCCACCCCTCTAGGTGGTCACAAAGCACGGAGCTGATCTCCCTGTACTATGTGGCTGCTTCCCACTAGCTATCTATTTTACGTTTGGTAGTGTATATATGTCTCTGCCACTCTCGCACTTTGTCTGAGCTTACCCTTCCCCCTCCCCGTATCCTCAAGTCCATTCTCTAGTAGGTCTGTGTCTTTATTCCCGTCTTGCCCCTAGGTTCTTCATGACAATTTTTTTTTTTTTTACATTCCATATATATGTGTTAGCATACGGTATTCGTTTTTCTCTTTCTGACTAACTTCACTCTGTATGACAGACTCTAGGTCCATCCACCTCACTACAAATAACTCAATTTTGTTCTTTTTATGGCTGAGTAATATTCCATTGTATATATGTGCCACATCTTCTTTATCCATTCATCTGTTGATGGACACTTAGGTTGCTTCCGTGTCCTGGCTATTGTAAATAGAGCTGCAATGATCATTTTGGTACATGACTCTTTTTGAATTATGGTTTTCTCAGGATATATGCCCAGTAGTGGGATTGCTGGGTTGTATGGTGGTTCTATTTTTAGTTTTTTAAGGAACCTCCATACTGTTCTCCATAGTGGCTGTATCAATTTACATTCCCACCAACAGTGCAAGAGGGTTCCCTTTTCTCCACACCCTCTCCAGCATTTACTGTTTGTAGATTTTTTGATGATGGCCATTCTGACAGGTTTGAGATGATATCTCATTGTACTTTTGATTTGCATTTCTCTAATGATTAATGACGTTGGGCATTCTTTCATGTGTTTGTTGGCAATCTGTATATCTTCTTTGGAGAAATGTCTATTTAGGTCTCCTGCCCATTTTTGGATGGGGTTGTTTGTTTTTTTGTTATTGAGTTGCATGAGCTGCTTGTAAATTCTGGAGATTAATCCTTTGTCAGTTGCTTCATTTGCAAATATTTTCTCCCATTCTGAGGGCTGTCTTTTGGTCTTGTTTATGGTTTCCTTTGCTGTGCAAAAGCTTTGAAGTTTCATTAGGTCCATTTGTTTATTTTTGTTTTTATTTCCAGTTCTCTAGGAGGTGGGTCAAAAAGGATCTTGCTGTGATTTATATCATAGAGTGTTCTGCCTATGTTTTCCTCTAAGAGTTTGATAGTGTCTGACCTTACATTTAGGTCTTTAATCCATTTTGAGTTAGTTTTGTGTATGGTGTTAGGGAGTGTTCTAATTTCATTCTTTTACATGTAGCTGTCCAGTCTTCCCAGCACCACTTATTGAAGAGGCTGTCTTTTCTCCACTGTATATTCTTGCCTCCTTTATCCAACAGAAGGTGACCATATGTGCGTGGGTTTATCTCTGGGCTTTCTATTCTGTTCCATTGATCTATATTTCTGTTTTTGTGCCAGTACCATACTGTCTTGATGACTGTGGCTTTGTAGTATAGTCTGAAGTCAGGGAGCCTGATTCCTCCAGCTCCTTTTCTCTTTCTCAAGATTGCTTTGGCTCTTCGGGGTCTTTTGTGTTTCCATACAAATTGTGAAATTTTTTGTTCTAGTTCTGTGAAAAATGCCAGTGGTAGTTTGATAGGGATTGCATTGAATCTGTAGATTGCTTTGGGTAGTAGAGTCATTTTCATAACATTGATTCTTCCAATCCAAGAACATGGTATATCTCTCCATCTATTTGTATTGTCTTTAATTTCTTTCATCAGTGTCTTATCATTTTCTGCTTACAGGTCTTTTGTCTCCTTAGGTAGGGTTATTCCTAGATATTTTATTCTTTTTGTTGCAATGGTAAATGGGAGTGTTTTCTTAATTTCACTTTCAGATTTTTCATCATTAGTGTATAGGAATGCAAGAGATTTCTGTGCATTAACTTTGTATCCTGTTACTTTACCAAATTCATTGATTAGCTCTAGTAGTTTTCTGGTGGCATTTTTAGGATTCTGTATGTATAGCATCATGTCATCTGCAAACAGTGACAGCTTTACTTCTTCTTTTCTGATTTGGATTCCTTTTATTTCTTTTTCTTCTCTGATTGCTGTGGCTAAAAGTTCCAAAACTATGTTGAATAATAGTGGTGAGAGTGGGCAACCTTGTCTTGTTCCTGATCTTAGTGGAAATGCTTTCAGTTTCTCACCATTGAGGACGATGTTGGCTGTGGGTTTTTCATATATGGCCTTTATTATGTTGAGGAAAGTTCCCTCTATGCCTACTTTCTGGAGGGTTTTTATCATAAACCGTTGTTGAATTTTGTTGAAAGCTTTCTCTGCATCTATTGAGATGATCCTATGGTTTTTCTCCTTCAATTTGTTAATATGGTTTATCACACTGATTGATTTGCATATACTGAAGAATCCTTGCATTCCTCGGATAAACCCCACTTGATCATGGTGTATGATCCTTTTAATGTGCTGTTGGATTCTGTTTGCTAGTATTTTGTTGAGGATTTTTGCTTCTATATTCATCAGTGATATTGGCCTGTAGTTTTCTTTCTTTGTGACATCTTTGTCTGGTTTTGGTATCAGGGTGATGGTGGTCTCATAGAATGAGTTTGGTAGCGTTCCTCCCTCTGCTATGTTTTGGAAGAGTTTGATAAGGATAGGTGTTAGCTCTTCTCTAAATGTTTGATAGAATGCACCTGTGAAGCCATCTGGTCTTGGGCTTTTGTTTGCTGGAAGATTTTTAATCACAGTTTTAATTTCAGTGCTTGTGATTGGTCTATTCATATTTTCTGTTTCTTCCTGGTTCAGTCTCGGAAGGTTGTGCATTTCTAAGAATTTGTCCATTTCTTCCAGGTTGTCCATTTTATTGGCATATAGCTTGTAGTAATCTCTCATGATCCTTTGTATTTCTGCAGTGTCAGTTGTTACTTCTCCTTTTTCATTTCTAATTCTATTGAGTCTTCTCCCTGTTTTTCTTGATGAGTCTGGCTAATGGCTTATCAAATTTGTTTATCTTCTCAAAGAACCAGCTTTTAGTTTTATTGATCTTTGCTATCATTTCCTCATTTCTTTTTCATTTATTTCGGATCTAATCTTTACGATTTCTTTCCTTCAGCCAACTTTGTGTTTTTTTTGGTTCTTCTTTCTCTAATTGCTTTAGGTGTAAGGTTAGGTTGTTTCTTCCCATAAGTTTTGGGTCGTCGTGTTTTCATTGTCATTTGTTTCTAGGTATTTTTTATTTCTTCTTTGATTTCTTCAGTGATCTCTTGGTTATTAAGTATTGTATTGTTTAGCCCCTGTGTTCGTATTTTTTACAGATTTTTTTCCCTGTAATTGATATCTAGTCTCATAGTGTGTGGTCAGAAAAGATACTTGATACGATTTCAATTTTCTTAAATTTACCAAGGCTTGATTTGTGACCCAAGATATGATCTATCCTGGAGAATGTTCCATGAGCACTTGAGAAGAATGTGTAATCTGTTGTTTTTGGATGAAATGTCCTATAAATATCAATTAACTGCATCTTGTTTAAGGTATCATTTAAAGCTTGTGTTTATTTATTTTCATTTTGGATGATTTGTCCATTGGTGAAAGTGGGGCATTAAAGTCCCCTACTATGATTGTGTTACTGTCGATTTCCCCTCTTATGGCTGTTAGTATTTGCCTTACCTACTGAGGTGCTCCTAAGTTGGGTGCATAAATATTTACAACTGTTATATCTTCTTCTTGGATTGATCCCTTGATCATTATATAGTGTCCTTCTTTGTCTCTTGCAATAGTTTTTGTTTTAACGTCTATTTTGTCTGATACGAGAATTGCTACTCCAGCTTTCTTTTGATTTCCATTTGTATGGAATATCTTTTCCCATCCCCTCACTTTCAGTCTGTATGTGTCCCTAAGTCTGAAGTGCGTCTCTTGTAGACAGCAAATATATGGGTCTTGTTTTTGTATCCATGCAGCCACTCTATGTCTTTTGGTTGGAGCATTTAATCTATTTACATTTAAGGTAATTATTGATATGTATGTTCCTATTCCCATTTTCTTAATTGTTTTGGGTTCGTTATTGTAGGTCTTTTCCTTCTCTTGTGTTTCCTGCCTACAGAAGTTCCTTTAGCATTTGTTGTAAAGTTGGTTTGGTGGTGCTGAATTCTCTTATCTTTAGCTTGTCTGTAAAGCTTTTAATTTCTCCGTCAAATCTGAATGAGATCCTTGCCTGGTAATCTTGGTTGTAGGTTTTTCTCCTTCATCACTTTAAATATGTCCTGCCACTCCCTTCTTGCTTGCAGAGTTTCTGCTGAAAGATCAGCTGTTAACCTTATGGGGATTCCCTTGTGTGTTATTTTTCCCTTTCTGCTTTTAATACTTTTGCTTTGTATTTAATTTTTGATAGTTTGATTAATATGTGTCTTGGCGTGTTTCTCCTTGGATTTATCCTGTATGGAACTCTCTGTGCTTCTTGGACTTGATTAACTATTTCCTTTCCCATATTAGGGAAATTTTCAACTATAATCTATTCAAATATTTTCTCAGTCCCTTTCTTTTTCTCTTCTTCTTCTGGGACCCCTCTAATTTGAATGTTGGTGCGTTTAATGTTGTCTCAGAGGTCTCTGAGACTGTCCTCAATTCTTTTCATTCTTTTTTCTTTATTCTGCTCTGCAGTAGTTATTTCCACTATTTTATCTTCCAGGTCACTTATCCATTCTTGTGCCTCAGTTATTCTGCTGTTGATCCCTTCTAGAGAATTTTTAATTTCATTTATTGTGTTGTTCATCAGTGTTTATTTGCTCTTTAGTTCTTCTAAGTCCTTGTTAAACGTTTCTTGTATTTTCTCCATTCTATGTCCAAGATTTTGGATCATCTCTACTATCATTATTCTGAATTCTTTTTCAGGTAGACTGCCTATTTCCTCTTCATTTGTTTGGTCTGGTGCATTTTTACCTTGCTCCTTCATCTACTGTGTGTTTCTCTGTCTTCTCATTTTGCTTAGCTTACTGTGTTTGGGGTCTCCTTTTTGCAGGCTGCAAGTTCGTATTTCCCGTTGTTTTTGGTGTCTGTCCCCAGTGGCTAAGTGGATTGTGTAGGCTTCCTGGTGGAGGGGACTAGTGCCTGTGTTCTGGTGGATGAGGCTGGATCTTGTCTTTCTGGTGGGCAGGTCCATGTCTGGTGGTGTGTTTTGGGGTGTCTGTGGCCTCATTATGATTTTAGGCAGCCTCTCTGCTAATGGATTGGGTTGTGTTCCTGTCTTGCTAGTTGTTTGGCATAGAGTGTCCAGCACTCTAGATTGGTGGTCGTTGAGTGGAGCTGGGTCTTGGCGTTGAGACGGAGATCTCTGGGAGATTTCCACCGTTTGATATTATGTGGAGCTGGGAGGTCTCTTGTGGACCAGTGTCCTGAACTTGGCTCTCCCACCTCAGAGACACAGCCCTGACTCCTGGCTGGAGCACCAAGACCCTGTCATCCACACGGCTCAGAATAGAAGGGAGAAACAAGAAAGAAAGAAGAAGATAAAATAAAATAAAGTTATTTTATAAATAACTTTATTTTAAAATAAAATTATTAAAATAAAGTAAAATTATTAAAATAAAGTAAAATAAAATTATTAAAATTAAAAAACAATTATTAAAAATTTTTTTTAAAGTTATCAAAAAAAAAAAAGAAGGAAGAGAGCAACCAAACCAAAAAACAAATTCACCAATGATAACAAGTGCTAAAAGCTATACAAAAAAAAAAAAAAAATGGACAGACAGAACCCTGGGACAAATGGTAAAAGCAAAGCTATACAGACAAAATCACACACAGAAGCATACACATACACACTCACTAAAAGAGAAAAAGGGGAAAAAAAAAAAATATATATATATATATTCTGTTGCTCCCAAAGTCCACCTCCTCATTTTGGGATGATTCATTGTCATTTCAGGTGTTCCACAGATGCAGGTACATCAAGTTGATTGTGGAGCTTTAATCCGCTGCTCCTGAGGCTGCTGGGAGATATTTCCTTTTCTCTTCTTTGTTCATACAGCTCCCGGGGTTCAGCTTTGGATTTGGCCCCGTCTCTGCGTGTAGGTCGCCTGAGGGCGTCTGTTCTTCGCTCAGACAGGACGGGGTTAAAGGAGCCGTTGATTCGGGGGCTCTGGCTCACTCAGGCCGGGGGGGAGGGAGGGGCACGGAGTGCGGGTTGGGCCTGCAGCGGCAGAGGCCAGCATGACGTTGCACCAGCGTGAGGTGCACCGTGCGTTCTCCCAGGGAAGTTGTCCCTCGATCCCGGGGCCCTGGCAGTGGCGGGCCGCACAGGCTCCCCGGAAGGGAGGTGTGGATAGTGACCTGTGCTCGCACACAGGCTTCTTGGTGGCGGCAGCAGCAGCCTTAGCATCTCCTGCCCGTCTCTGGGGTCCGTGCTTTTAGCCGCGGCTCACACCCATCTCTGAAGCTCGTTTAAGCAGCGCTCTGAATCCCCTCTTCTCGCGCACCAGGAAACAAAGAGGGAAGAAAAAGTCTCTTGCCTCTTCGGCAGGTCCAGACTTTTCCCCGGACTCCCTCCTGGCTAGCCGTGGCGCACTAACCCCCTGCAGGCTGTTTTCATGCCGCCAACCCCAGTCCTCTCCCTGCGCTCAGACCGAAGCCCAAGCCTCAGCTCCCAGCCCCGCCCGCCCCGGCGGGGGAGCAGACAAGCCTCTCGGGCTGGTGAGTGCCGGTCGGCCCTGATCCTCTGTGCGGGAATCTCCCCGCTTTGCCCTCCGCACCCCTGTGGCTATGCTCTCTTCCGTGGCTGTGAAGCTTCCCCCCTCCGCCACCTGCAGTCTCCACCCGCGAAGTGGCTTCCTAGTGTGTGGAAACCTTTCCTCCTTCACAGCTCCCTCCCACTGGTGCAGGTCCCGTCCCTATCCTTTTGTCTCTGTTTATTCTTTTTTCTTTTTCCCTACCCAGGTACGTGGGGGGTTTCTTGCCTTTTGGGAGTTCTGAGGTCTTCTGCCAGTGTTCAGTAGGTGTTCTGTAGTTGTTCCATGTGTAGATGTATTTCTGGTGTATCTGTGGGGAGGAAGATGATCTCCGTGTCTTACTCTTCCGCCATCTTGAAGCTCCTCCTCTCCGTTACTTCTGTTTAGATGCTGAGGCAGCCGGATGTTTTACTTACAGGCAAATAGGCTATTAATATACATTCATGGATTTCAGGTATTCCACAAAATATTATAAAATATTCATAAATAATATAAATATCTAAGTAATATATAATAATAGACTGGAAATCACTGTAGTAATATGATATCCACTATTATTCAATTATTGAAAAATACAGTATTGGCCATTTTCCTAGCATGTGGTAAGTTACTTTAAATGAGTTTTCCAGATACCTGAACTCTACTCTTTAAGTTCTGATATTTTTCTTGGCAGTCATTTTTCGGGAATGGCCCCCAGTGCACTATATGTGTCAGCAGAACATACAGAACATAATTTAACCTTTTTGTTGACTCAAGAGCATGGTTTTGAGCATTAATTGTGGATTGTTCAGTAGCTACAACCATATACAAGTGATCAGAAGGCCGTGGGCTGCTGCCTCTCCACCCAGCGGCCTCAGGCGGCCAACATGTTGATTCCATGTTTCTTCCTTTTATATGTTTTGCTGCTTCTCCGTGCTTATGTCAGTGAGTCAGTCTATAGCAACAACTTCTCTTTCTAATGTGTTGCTTCTAATTTATTTTGGGCTGTGAAACCAGATAGTCAATTTTGTTAGGTTCGTCTTCAAAATGAGAATAAACTATTCTGATCAAAAGCCATGTCTGTGAGTAGACTGTATGGTTGTTCAATGAGTTTAAAAGTCATTAGGATTTTAAGTTATGTTTAATGGCATATGCTAAGTAGGTGAATTAATATACAAAATTTTGATTGGACTGTGAGACCACATTGAGGTGTTAAAAGAAAAACACAAAGGAATTTAAAAAAAGGAATGTCATTTCATTTGGTTTGTATGAAAGTTCCTGAATTGGCATACCTCCAAATTACTAAGTTAAGCAAATTTACTAAATTAGTCAACCTCAGTCTACAAATAGTCACAAATAGAATATGAAATACGCAACACTGGAATTTGAAAGGCCGCTGGAACATGATGCCGGTGGAAGAACTAAGGCTTGTGGAGTCAGAATTCCAAGGACGTGGACTGTGTGTCCTCTTTAGGTCACTTGGGCACCAGCTCTGTGATGCTGATTAAATATGGTGAGCTACATTTTCACTTAACGTGAGGGTCCTTGAAAATGGGTCTTCATGAAGCCAACAGAGGTCGCATTGAGAATGACTGAGCTGCCGATATTCTGGAATCACATGTAAGGCACACATTAAAAATATCTGGTGTGGTTCCCTTTTTCAGTCCTATATTTTTCTCAGGGAGGAAGTGGTGAGAACTCTTGCCCAAGTGAATTGTTTTGGCTTTGCGTTATCTTCTTCTTAGACTGGGAATGTTGTCTTTTTTGGGTCCTTCACACCGTGTAGCTTTTTGTTGTATAACAACACTAAATATTTCCTTCTACCTCCAGAAAGTATGGAATTTTGGATCCACTATTTCCTGGCCAGTACCATATGTGATTTAAAAAAAAAGGGTTGTTATGATCTTTCTGCATGTATTATTTTCCTCTTAGGATATAGGGCTGGTGGGCTCTGGAGGCCGTTACGTGCAGCCTTTCATGCAGGGAAAGGGTGGTTATTTTCATTTGACAGATGCAGAAAACCAAAGCTTAGGGACAGGTGACTTGTCTAAGCTCAGAGGACTGGGGACTGGCTTTCTGATCTGGGACCCTTTTCTTGCTTATTACACACTCTTTTTCTCTGGCTTCTTTATGAAGTACAGAAATAAATTACTTAAAATATTAGAAAAACAAATGCCACCTTTTTTTTGATAAAAAATTGAAGTCTGAAGGAATACAACTAATGTGTTTGATACGATCCCTTTCCAGAGGGCTGTTAGTTGTTGAGAACAGTTTTATCTAAGCAAAAGTAATTTGAAAAATAATTTTTCATTATCTAAATTATGAGAACTTATTTGGAATAATTGTCACAGGTGACAAAGTTTTAATTCAAATGAGAAGCAAATCAGTGTTTTAAATAGTTCTATATAATTAGGTGGAAATTATTTGAATAAATTAGATCTAAATCCTGGAAACTGTGTCATAATCTCTATTCTAGAATGCAAATTTACTGTTATAGAATCAAGAAAGGGAGCTTTTTCTTTTTTTGTTTTTAAATTTACCATTATCTCTATACTGATTTTTGTCATCACGCTGATGTTGAGCTTTGATAAATAAGACCAAGTGGGATAAAGGATTTCCTGTTTACTGAGTTTGATTTGTGTGATGTGAAATTGACGTGAGGTTGAAATGCCTACTTTTCATTTGTTAATATCTCTATGGTGGATGTGCTCTGGTGTCAGCAAGTATCAGTCATATTCAGGGCCTCTCTGTGGCAGGTTGTCACACCAGAGCTAGAGCAACCTGCATCAGTCCCTCTACATAACCAGGCCAGTTCTCGGCCCAGTGACCAGGGTGGGCCCACATCCAGGTAGACACTATGATTTAAGGTACATCAGGAATGGCATCACCTCAGGGTATTAGGGATTAATATCATTGTAGATGTCAGACCTTCCAAGGGCCTAGACTTTATCTAGACTCTAGACAACTCTATCCTTTTTACCTGTGATAACCAGAGACGGGGATGACTGCGTAAGTGGGTGGAGCTTGCCATGGTAGTATTCGCTCTTCTACAGCAGTGTTTCTGGGCACAGAGAAGGGAAGGAGGGACACACACTATGTAGGGGTGTATCTTCGGGGTGATCTGTGGATTGGCTGAAATGATATGTAATGTGTGCTCTCATTTTGATAACAGCACCCTGGATCAGAGGTGACCACTTTATAACTGAGTATACTCTAAGAATCAGGGCTTGATTGTGTTTTACCATAATTGACTAATGAGAAGAAACAGCAGTACTAAATAAATGATGTACTCGCTTCAAGTAAGGGTCAAAAGTCATCATGGCACCACACGACAAAAGTTTTAAGATGGGTTGAATGCCGAGAGGATGCGGGGGGATTTAACGTCACAGTGGCCCTCGCGGCCCTGGTAGTAGCGTGGGTGGGCGAGCTCAAGAGCGCCTTCATGGAATACGGCCACCTTGTGAATAGCCAACTGGCTACAGCAAAACAGTATCCTCTGCTACATTCAATTAATTTACATTGAATTAGTTTTGTCATTTTTGATAAAATTTTTTATTTTATATTTTTGTATCATTTTGAGCAACAATTTCAATTTCAGTTGCGGTCAGCTGGGGATCTGTGCTACTTGTTTGCCAGTAACAGGGGTCCCTTTCTTCTTCAAGTTTGATAAATTTCTCTGCTCCTTGATGACCCAGACTCTCCGAAACCCTGACTCTTTCCTGGATCTTACTTACCTGCTCTTCCTGTAGCTGCTTGCATTGTAGTAACTGTCAAGAGGAATTGTTTTTTGGCCCCCAGGATCATAGTGCAGGGGTGACCCCCGAAGGAACCCTGTGCTTTGTCCTCTAGAGAACGATTCTAAACCCTCGCTTTGGACCATTTGGAAGATGCACGTCAGGGTGGGAAAATGTTGCTAACTGTCCTGCCTTATTGCAGATTAGGGCTGTCAACCTGGGGCCCCTCCTTTCCCGCTTGTTTGAAGCAATTTCCCTGATTCAGAACTGAGTGACAGATGTGGTGTCGCAGGCTGTGCAGGAAGAGCCGACAGGGAAATGTGACCCAGTAAAGCTGCCTCGGTCTCTAGCCTGCACCTACTGTGACTTCAGAAACTAGCTTCCAAGGGCCCTTTCAAAAAATAGCATCCTCGGAACAGGCGGCCACTTGCTGGGAATGTTTTCGAGGCATCCATTCTTCTGTCCGAAAGCATCAGCTCTGTTCATGTTCATGGGGAATTAAGAAACATCAGGAAAGTTTGAAGAAAGGGGAGCATAAGGTTGTGAGAGGGGATAGAAGACAGAGTTTGAAATCTGTGTAGCGCCTCTCCAGATTGTTCTAGACAGACTTGGGTGATTCCTGTGTATCACTCCAAGAATAAGACGTTATCAGTGTGACTGCTGGTCCTGATTGTACAGAATGCTCGACGTCAAGTGACTGTATCTTGGGTCATGTGAGGTAAATACAACCTCATAGTAAAATCTGTTATCCTGTACATTTCATTTCCCCAACCAGACATGAAGAAAGTGGGAACTGGTCCCTTGATTTTTTAAAATTTATTTATTTTTATTAATTAATTAATTTATTTTTGGCTGTGTTAGGTCTTCGTTTCTGTGCATGGGCTTTCTCCAGTTGCGGCAAGCGGGGGCCACTCTTCATCGCAGTGCACGGCCCTCTCACTCTTGTGGCCTCTCTTGCAGTGGAGCACAGGCTTCAGACGCACAGGCTCAGTAGTTGTGGCTCACGGGCCTAGTTGCTCCACGGCATGTGGGATCCTCCCAGACCAGGGCTCGAACCTGTGTCTCCTGCATTGGCAGGCAGATTCTCAACCACTGCACCACCAGGGAAGCCCCGAGGTCCCTTGATTTTTTATATGATGAAACTGTAATTCAAAGTCACTGTTCACTTAGTAGAGGAGGTGGGGCTGGGACCCAAGGCCAAGAGGCCAGGCTCTTAGCTCTGTTCTTTGCCTGGTCCTTTAACTTAGAGATAACCCTGGTCTAGCCCAGAAAAACGGCAAGAAAGTCTTTTGGATCCACAGACCTACCTCTTGCCCCAAGATATTGTGATTCTGCCAAAGAAATGCCCCGTAGGAGGGTCTAGGAAGAGGTTAGGAAGCAGGGCAGAGATAAAGCTGAGGGTAGAATGAGCGTCGAGCTGGTCTCACTTGCTCCCAGCGGTAATGGACTCTGGTGAGGCTGGGCAGGTTGGAGAAAACTCGAACATTCCATCTAACTGTGTTTCATATTTTTTTTCTGACGTATCTCAAATTCCCAGATACTCACTTTCAAGTATAAAACGCAAACTTTTTGGGTGGCCAGACATAAAATTACTTTTGCTTTACTCCTCACTTTCTTTGTCTGTGCCATAAAGGCCTTCATTAGTGTGTATAATTAGGAATTTAAGGCTCAGCAGTTCTGAAGAGTGGCCGAAATAAAGATGAATGATTTTCTGACTTAATAGTAGGTATAGTCATTTGTTTCCCAAGGTATGCTGAGATTCACCTGGCTCCAGCTGTCCTTCCTGAAAGGTGAATGAGTAAAAGAAAAAATCCAGACAACTTAGCAGCTCTTATGTTTTTTTTTGGGGGGGGGGAGGTATGTAGTAAAAACTTATGCCATGTATTATGTTTGTGGTGTGTGTTCACTTCTCTTGCATCTCAGATTTCTCACCTGTAAAATGGAGTTGATAACACTTGCCTAACAGTATTATTTCGACATTTAGAAATCATGTTTTTCACACTTACAGCACCGCTACAGAACATTCACTCAGTATATGAGAATTTCTATCATCACTTTTATTTTCTACACAGTATACTGATGGGTCATGTCTCGTAAGTTGAGGGTGCTGTGACTATAATCCAGGTATCTGCCTCTTTTGCACTCATATATTTGAACGCTTTGTTATGCTTTTTACAGTAGTATGCACTGATTGCCAAACTACTAAAAATGCTACTGTATTATTGGTAATGCTGTTTGGATTTTATTTCTTCCCTTTACCAGCAAAACTTCTGTTTGGGGAAGCAATTATTTATTGAATGAACTGGCTATTAACCTATATTACAGTCATCAAAATTAGATCTTTTAGTAAAGCTTTGTTTGCCAGAAATCTTCCCTGCAGAGTTGGAGACAATAAAGTGACTGATACCTGGACCTCACGTCAGACATGTTGCGATGCAAACGTTGTAATGAGGACACAAATGCGATTGAATTTTAGATAGAGCTGAGCCACTGTTTTATTTTATAGCAAGTCCCCTGTACTTTGTCTTAAATATGCAAACACATATTCTGGTCAAAATAATTTTGTACGTTGGACTAGGTTCTTGCTTTCTAATACATAGGAACGTAGCTGGGGGTGCTGCCACTTTAAGATTTCACAGTAACTCCCCCAGTTCTCCCTCCGTATGTGAATACACGCGATAATAAAATCAATTCATAGACTTATTCACAGGATCTAGAGGTTAGCACAGAGGACCAAACATAAGTGGTTTGGAACTCGCCGTGCCCTAATGTTGCTCAAAACAGAAGCTGAGCTGAGCGTGTTGATGCTGCACCCCACCCCCATCTTCAGTCCATTCTTGCCAAGTGCAAAGGAGGGTGAGTCTCCAATTGTTCCAGTCAGTGCCGGACCCACAGCTAGCTAGCTTGCTGGAGCTGGCGCTGTCTCAGCGGACACCCCTCGTGGGCAGCCAGCACATCCTCGGTCCAGAATCTGCTGACACGTTGCACCGAGAACCCTCCTCTCCCTGACCTGAGGCACCCTTGCTGGCAGTAGCTGGTCCTACCACACAGCTCTTCCTTTACAGTATATCGCTCTCTGGGTCATTAAAAAAATTAATTTGTCTTTTTACTGAGGTATAATTGACATATTAGTTTGAGGTATACGACATAAAGATTTGATATTTGTATACATTGCAAGGTGATCACCACAAGGTCTAGTTAACATCCGTCCCCATACATAGCTACGAAAATGTTTCTTCTTGTGATGAGAACTTTTAAGATTTACTCTCTTAGCAAGTTTCAGAGATGCAGTATAGTACTATGACGTATGCTCATCATCCCCAGGACCTATTTATTTTGTAACTGGAAGTTTGTACATTTTGATCCCCTTCACCCATTTTGCCCCTGCCCCCCACCATTGGCAACCACCAGTCTGTTTTGTGGATCTGTGGGCTTGTTTTTTTCAAAAATATTCTACATATAAGTGAGATCGTATGGTATTTGTCTTTCTCTGTCTTATTTCACTTTTCATAACGCTCTCAAGGTCCATCCGTATCGTTGCAAAAGGCAAGATTTCATCCTTTCTTAAAGCTGCAGTTAGGGACCCTGTGAACTCATGTGACCTCACAGGACCTTGTATTTTTTCTCGCTGAAGTGAAGATGAAACCTTTTTGCCTGCCTGCCTGCCTCTCGAGGTGGTTATGGGATCTCTCAGAGAGAGATGCATTGTCAACCCGCTGATTTCAATCATTGATCAGTAAACTTGTTCTCTCTGTGCTCTGTATACTGTTCTCTTGAAATGTCAGCTCTTTGGCTTTCTTAGGAGATGAAGACTAGTAGACAGCTGAGCATCCGGATTGTTGCACTTTCTACAGTTCTAAGTGGCAGAACTTAGGGAATTCACTTTTTATGGAAGTCATTTACGGAGTGATGTGTGTGATGCAGAACTTCTATGTATTACCTCACAACAAACTCTGATATAATAAGCCAGAGGGTCCCAAACTTTCTTGGTTTATGGTGGTCTTAGCATCACAGTAAACTTTTTACAGAACCTTAGGCCAAAAGAAATAGATAATGCTCCATTTCCAAAATGATGTTAAAGAAAAATCAGAGCTGGAAGTAGGTAAAGTGGCAAAAACAGATTTTATTCAGGACAATTGCGATAGAGGAAAAGGAACCTCAGCATAGAACTGGGCTCAGTTGTGAATACAGCCCGCGCAAGTGGGAATTTATAGCAGAGAGCAGGTAGGGGTCAGTGGATGGAAGATTACTAAGAGGAAACATCAAGGGCAAGGAGAGATTCTGGCTAAACTGACCTCACAGGATCCTTGCTAAAATTGTGGAATGTAGAAACAAACACAGAAGTTCAAAAGTCAAAACCTAGTTGAAAAATTCAAGGGAGCTTAAGGAGAGTTCCGTCAAGGAGAGGATCTTTGTCAGTAGAATTAGGTCTCAGCAACTCTGCCCCTAACAACGTTGTAACTGAAAAAATAAAGCACCTACATTGAAAGAAAAAAAATCACAACTTTTATCTCGTTCTTAAATAACCACGGTTATATACTAATGGGGGACGTGTGCCTACTGGGTACTCACAGCTCCTCAAATCGACCACCGCCATCCTCATTTCCTGTTCATGTTGACTTTCATGGGGTGTTTGCTTTCTTATCACAGCAATTGCTGCAAACCCAGCTTTGGCAAGATCTGATGTCATCAAAAGAAATGTAGTGGGATCTCCAGCCCTGGGCATATATCTGGATAAAACTATAACTCAAAAAGATACATGCACCCCTGTGTTCATAGCAGCACTGTTTGCAGTAGGCAAGACATGGAAACAACCTAAACATCCATCAACAGACGAATGGATAAAGAAGATGTGGTACATATATACAGTGGAATATTACTCAGCCATAAAAAATGAAATAATGCCATTTGCAGCAACATGGATAGACCTAGAGATTACCATACTAAGTGAAGTACGTCAGAAAGAGAAAGAGAAATATCATATGATATCACTTATACGTGGAATCTAAAATATGACACAAATGAACTTATCTACTAAACAGAAACAGACTCACAGACACAGAGAAGAGACTAGTGGTTGCCAAGTGGGAGGGAGTGTGGGGGAGGAATGAATTGGGAGTTTGGGATTAGAAGGTGCAAACTATTATACATAGAATAGATAAACAACAAGGTCCTACTGTATGGCACAGGGAACTATATTCAATATCCTGTGATAAACTATCATGCAAAAGAATATGAAAAAGAATGTATATATATATATATGTATAACTGAATCACTTTGCTGTACAGCAGAAGTTAACACAACACTGTAAATCAACTATACTTCAATAAAATAAATTTTAAAAAATGTGGTGGGATGTAATGTTGGAACCATGTACTACCTCTATCTGGGTGTTCCCGACATCTGGCAGGTGTTGTGTATCCTGTGTTCCCTTTGAAAATTAGAAGAAAATCTACATAATCCTGGGTGTTGCTATGCCTTCATTGCAGTGGCCCACAATGCTTTGTCACCCGTTTTGGGAACTGTGGATGTACACAGCGTATGCATTGCTATTGCCATTAGACAGGTGTGGAAATGGCTTGGAGTTGCCCAGGGTGCACGAGTCTCATGAAAGGACCCCAGTCTGGAACCCGGTCCTTCTGAATGGTCTTCCAGTATGTTATGGGTGGTCAAGGAAATGATGCCCTCTGTGCATGGCCAGACGGAGCAGTGGAAATCCATGGATGGTGATCTCTAGGACCCTGGGCCATCCTCAGGAGCAGCAGCTGCATATGCCCCTCTGGATGGAACTGTCCTTCTGAACGTGGATCTCAGTCATGAAGGGAGAACAGGTGTCTTTCTGAATAATATTCTTCTAAGTGAACTGAATGCTCTTCAGGAAACCACTGTCTTCTTCAGCGTTCACTGACTTTGAAGCTATTTTGAGTGTTTCTTATCAAATTCTGCAGCATGACACAGTGGATCATAAACACCGCCTTTTCTGTACCATTCACACTCTTCATTGATAAAGGGCACACATCCTTCATGTTTGTTTCCGGACCTGTGCTTAGGTTTATTGGGTGTGGCTCATTCCAAAGTCTGAGAACTTTTCATCATCAAAGCAAATGGCACCAGGTCATTTTTACTATTTTAACTCTGAACAGAACTGGAAACACAAACAACATTAAAAGAATCATCTCTATAACTACACAGTTATTTTAATTCCTATTGTAGTTTTTGCAAGGTGGATTGCTTTCTCTCAGGAGATTTCGGATGTGATAAAGTTTCGTATTCTGAATATTTCTAGCTGATGGGTTGAACCAGTAATATAATTCTTGGGAAGGAGATAGTAAAAATATTTCCAGGCATTACTTCTGTCTCATTGGGGGAGCTCTATAATCATTTAGCCTTTTTTTTTTGAAATTAAAGCTATAAAAAGTGGATTGTATAATCCATGTAAGAAAATTGTCTTTGTCTTTTAGGTGATACATATGAGCAGTGATGTGTGACAGTGTTGATTTGTCTACAGTGTTTATCATCTGTGTCCCTCTGCCAGCACCATGGGAGCAGAGGCTCTGGCTGTTCCCAGGGTCTAGTGCAGGGATCAGCAAACTGTTTCTGCAAAGGGCTGGGTAGTGGATATTTTTGGCTTTGTCAGTCACATGGTGTCTGTGGCAGCTAGGCAACTCTGCTGATGTAGGGTATAAGCAGCCAATAATAAGTTTTGTGTTCCAGTAAAACTTTATTGATGGACGCTGAATTTTGAATCTCATATGATTTTCCACATGATGTGAAATAGTCACTTTCTTTGGATTTTTTCCAACCTTTAAAAAATGTAAAAATCATTCTTACTTTACAGGCTGGATAGGTATAGATGGTGGGCTGGATTTGGCCTGTGGGCCAAAGTGTTCTGAGCTCTGGGCTAGAGCAATGCCTGGCACACAGAAGGTGCTCAGTAAGTATTTGTTAATGATGAAGATCACAGATTAAACTGAATCTTTATTATGAAATATTTCAAACACACAGAAAAGCACAGAGAATAATATAATTAGCATCTACTACCGAGATTCAGCAGACATCATTCTGTCATATTTGCTTCAGATTTTTAATTTTTTTATAAAATAGCCAGATATAAAGCCCACCACCCCGAGCCCCAATCTGCTTGCAGATGACATGATACTATACATAGAAAATCCTAAAAGTGCTACGAGAAAACTAATAGAGCTCATCAATGAATTCAGTAAAGTTTGGATATGATTGATTACTATAGCTTTGTAGTACAGTCTGAAGTCAGGGAGCCTGATTCCTCCAGCTCCATTTTTATTTCTCAAGATTGCTTTGGCAGACTTCCCTGGCTGTCCAGTGGTTAAGACTCTGCGCTTCCACTGCAGAGGGCACGGGTTCAATCCCTGGTTGGAGAACTAAGTTCTCACATGCCTCACGGTGCGGCCAAAAAAAAAGAAAGAAAGAAAGAAAAAAAACTGATTGCTTTGGCTATTCGGGGCCTTTTGTGTTTCCATACAAATTAACATTTTTTTTGTTCTGCTTCTATGAAAAATGCCATTGGTAATTTGACAGGGATTGCATTGAATCTGTGGATTGCCTTGGGTAGTATAGTCATTTTGATAATATGGATTCTTCCAATCCAAGAACATGGTAGTATGTCTTTCCATCTGTTTGTATCATCTTTGATTTCTTTCATCAATGTCTTATAGTTTTCGGAGTACAGGTATTTTGTCTCCTTAGGTAGGTTTATTCCTAGGTATTTTATTCTTTTTGATTCGAAGGTGAATGGAATTGTTTCCTTAATTTCTCTTTCTGATCTTTTGTTGTTAGTGTATAGAAATGCACCAGATTTCTGTGTATTCATTTTGTATCCTGCAAACTCCCTGACCCCATTTCCCTTCCTCTCTATCCAGAAACTACTGTTATTCTGAGTTGATATATAAGCTTTCTGTCTGTGTTTTTATATTTTTACAACATAGATATAAAATGTCTATAGGAGAGTCATACTGCATCTATCCTTCTGCAACTTGATTTGTTTTTTTTTTTCACTCATTACTGTGTTTTTTCTCTGGCTGTCAGATGTAACTCTAGTTCATTCATTTAAATTTTCATGCAGTTCAATATATTCATCTTTTATAAGTCTTACTCAAGAGATTCTTTCCAGCTTTGATATCATAAAGATAGTCTCCTATATTTTCATCTAGAGCAGGAATCAGCAAACTTTTTCTTCAGAGAGTCAGCAAGTAAATATTTTAGGCTTTGCTGGCCAATTTTCTCTTTTGCAACTACTCAACTCTGTGAAAGCAGCCACAGGCAATACATAAACTAATGGGTGTGACTGTGTCCCAGTAAAACTTTATTTACAAAATCAGGTGATAGGCCAGATTTGGTCTGTGAACTGTAGTTTACTGACCCCTGATATAAAAGTTTTGAGGTTTTATATATATATATATATTTTTTTTTTTTTTTTTTTTTTGCGGTACGCGGGCCTCTCACCGCTGTGGCCTTTCCCGTCGCAGAGCACAGGCTCCGGACGCGCAGGCTCAGCGGCCATGGCTCATGGGCCCAGCCGCTCTGCGGCATGTGGGATCTTCCCGGACCGGGGCAGGAACCCGTGTCCCCTGCATCGGCAGGCGGACTCTCAACCACTGCGCCACCAGGGAAGCCCTGGAATTCATTTTTTGTGTGTGTTTGGGTGTATATGGCATGGATTACATACTTACTTTAGCTACAGGGATCAGCAATTATTCAAATACCACTTACTAGTTTATCCTTTTGCATTAATTTTTAATGCCTTCCCTGTTATATAACACGTTCCTTTATATGCTAAATCTCTGTGCTCTTTTCTGACACATTGTTTATTTGTCTGTACCTGTATCAATACTATATACTGTTACAATGATTATAGACTTCTAGTAAATTTTTATATCTGGTCAGGAAAATATATCTTTATTTTTCTTCAAATTATCTTGGAAATACTTGCCCCTTTCATCTCCTGTTCAAGTTTTTGGATCAATTTGACAAATTAGGAGAAAAAAGAACATGGGATTTTGGTTGGAATTGTATCTTTCTGTCTGGATTAGTATTCTTTTTTTGTTTTTGTCCGCGCCATGGGACTTGCAGGGTCTTAGTTCCCCAGGGATTGAACCTGGAGCCCACGGCAGTGAAAGCGTGGAGTTCTAACCACAGCACCACCAGGAAATTCCCTGGATTAGTATTCTTATTACATGCTAGCTAATGACCATGGACGGGTACTCATTCTCTGAGCCTTATATACTCTCTGTATATAATTGCATACAGATAATTCTACTTAACTGGGTAGGGTTATAGTGAAAATGAAATGAGTTAAAACATGGAAAGTGCTGGGAACTGTGCAATGCATAGTGTAAGCCCTCAGAAATCTGAGTTATGTAAACCATTAGTATTCTTTGGTAGAAACCGTCTTATCAAAAGTATCAGGACAATTAATCAGGCCAATTAAAATAAGCAAGGAAATTAAGTGGGGAATCCTAAAAATGTTTCAGATATACCGTAATCGTCTTATTTTATCTTAAGATGTAGTAGGGGAAAGGGTTCTGTTGAGTCTTTACCTGCAGTTCTACATGCTGATGGTGGTGTGTTTCCTTGTGCAGTCTGTAATTTTTTGTGAGCTCATTATAGTGTTTATGTGTGCACTTGTGTGTGTGAATCTCACCTGCTCTGTGTTGTGAAAGTGTCACTCCATCACTGCTGATTCTGGTCAAGTTTTTATGTGCATTTCTTGGTTTAGGATTTCCACATCAAGGGGATGTTGTTAATTTCATGGGCTATTTATATGGAAGGTTTTGACTACTCCCAGGGCAACTCTTTTTTTTCATCCAAAGACCCTGGAGCTATGCCAGTTTTTCAGAGGTTTCTCCAGGCCTGCAGGTAGATATATCTCCAGACCACTTGCCTTTTGATAAACAGACAGGGTGGCTCTAAGAGGCTTTATGTATGGACTCAGGTATAGCTCTCCTACTTGTCTTGGGCTCAAGGCCACATTTCCCATCCCTGTGTGATTTATAGAATTCAGCCCCCGCCCAGTCCTTAGGTATTATTCCAGGTCCATATTCCCTGTGGTTAATGAAGAGCTAATGGCTCTGATTTCGAGTCCTCTTCTCTTTTCATTTCAGAAACTTGAGGATTTCTCTTCTCCCCTACCCTCTTTTAAAGCTCACCCTTGAATTAAAGCCTTTTCTATGTTAACTAAAATTGTTAAATGGTTTTAGCTGGAGAAGGGTCTGCCCATCAGTTCAATCTGTTATAATAAAAGTCCTGAATAATGAAATTTCCCATCAATTAAGCTTTTATTTTCTGTGTGCCTGTAGTATTTACATATGCAAGAAAAGTGGCAGTGTCTATAATCTTTATGCAGTAACTTAATTCACATAGTCCAAGTTGGCAAGCATTATTAAATGTGATTGGTTTCATCAGCATACTAAAACAATTCAAAGGATGCTCTGTGCTCAAAAATTAGTTTGCTGAAAAACCCTTAATTCTACATGGTTATGTCTTACTGACTGTTTTTCCAGTGTGGTTTTCTACTCTTCTAATTTCATGCCTAAATTGGAAACGCTAAATATTTGTGTATTTAAAGAGATCATTTGTATTATCAGTATTGAGTGCCTTCAGGGCCACAGTGCCTCTGCTGTACCACTGTAGACATAATTATACAGGCGCCAGCTCTCTGCTGGTTTAAGGTTTAGCTCGTCATGGTCGAGGAAACCGCTCTGTGTCTTAAAGACAATGCATTGAAGACACTTTGAATGTTCTCTCTTCTGCTTCCCGGTAAAGCATTCCCCCGTCCGTAGGGCTGCACAGTTAAGGTGGTGGTGGTTTTCTATCCTTGTGCCTCCCCTCCCTGCCCTAACTCCCAGGCTGCAGACACTCCAGTCTCTGTGACCTTCCTCCTTTCTGTGCTTCACAACCCATGGCTGTTTCTAGTTGGCAGGGCTTTCATGGATGACCTCTTCCACTCTCAGCCCTGTTCTATTCCTTTATTAGTTTTTCTTTAGCTTCTTTTGTCTTTCATAACGTTAAAGGTCCTCTCAGCTTCCTCTTGGAAAAACACTTGGCCTTTTAGTAGATGTTAGCCAATCAGAGAGCTTCTTTGCAACTGTGCCCCGAGATGACTAATATGAGTATGCATGCTCTTTGGGGGTCTTTGGCTTTTGTGGATTTAAAAACAATTGCTAATGGGTATCCAGGCCCTGCTCTTTTGATGGTTTGAATTTCATTTTTTTTTGTTCTTTCTAGCTTTTCTTCTTAGTGAAGATCCCTACATGAAGCTTGCTGGTTCTAGAAGGCTTACCTCCAGGCACATGAAGTTGGACAAGAGGAATACTTGAGATTTATCCGCAGGGCCACTGATTCTTGTCCCCATCTCCAAAGCAGATGGCTATTAAAATTAGAGCAGCTGTTTCCACTTAAGTTTAGGAAAACTGAAAAGAGGGCAAAGAGAATTTTTGTGCCTCCAGAGAGAAAAGCACACATCAAAGTGGTCAAGAGGCCAGGCAGGTACACAAGCATACAGAACACTTGACAGCTTAGAGCAAAAGCCTTTCCCAAATAAGGTTTTTTTTTTTTTTTTTTGCGTTACGCGGGCCTCTCACTGTTGTGGCCTCTCCCATTGCGGAGCCCAGGCTCCAGACGCGCAGGCTCAGCAGCCATGGCTCATGGGCCCAGCCGCTCCGCGGCATGTGGGATCTTCCCGGACCGGGGCACGAACCCGTGTCCCCTGCATCGGCAGGCGGACTCTCAACCACTGCGCCACCAGGGAAGCCCACCAAATAAGGTTTTGTGCCCTGGTTTCACAGTATCCTAGAATTTTCCCCCAACTTTTCTTAAGGATCCGGGCTATCAAGCCTAGCAGGTATGGGCTCCGAGTGAAGAATGGTCTAAAAGAAAGCAATACCCTCTCTGTTTCAGACAATAAATAGTTATTGAGTGCCTACTGCGTTCCTGGTTTTGCAGCTCCCTGCTACCCTACAGAAGTAGGGTAGCATTTGTCATTTACAACTATTTTAAGTAATGAAGAAATCAACACATTTTAATATTTGGGACCTTTGGGGCCCCTAAGAAGCGTAAAAGGTTCTTTTGAAAGTGGGAGACTGACTCCAGTCCCCACGCTGGTATGATGTATTTCACTGGCTTCCCAAAGCTTCCAGGATGGCAACCAAACCCATTAGAATAACACAGAGGCTACTGTATTTGGGCCTCTTCCCTGGCTCCTGTGGCCTCGTGTGGCTTCTGTTGCTGGAGGGTCTCCGTGGAATCCTCGTGCTGCTCCACCATCTGGGAGAAACGTCAGGAAGGAACCTTGAGGTTACTTTTGGGCAAAGGCAAGCTGGTGTCATCATCTTTGCCAGAAGCTTCAGGGATATTTCAGGAACGGGAACTCTGGGTGCAGGAAACTCTCAAAATAGGGATGCAGTTCCTGAAACTCATATAATGTTGTAAATCAACTCACTTCAATAAAAAAGATGGAAAAGGCAAAAAATTAGGGGTACAGTTGACACTGCTCTTGATGGTGTGATCTTTACCAGGGCCTCCTGCCGAGGGCAGCTACCTGTCCGTCTCAGGTGACACTGAGGATGTGTGTCTCAGGTTGTGACACAGGTTACAGAGTTGGCAGATGACAAAGACATTTCCTAGGGAAAAAAAAAGACGTAAACAAAATACGCTTCTTTCGTTTGGTGGGAAACGTCACCCAGAAAGGTGTAATCCCGCACATGTGTGGACGATTCCACCCCAGACTTTAATGAACTAGCTCTTCTCAGGACAGAAGCCACCTCCCCCTATGTCTTCTCTCACGGCCAGTGTGGCTTGTCTGGGTCGAATCCCTGAGACCCCTCACCTTGGCTCTCATTGCTGTGGGTGTGTTACACGCTGTACTCTGCTCTCTCTGACTTTATCTGGGTAGAGCAGCCCCATTTGTCTGTATTCTTGGGGCTCAGACTTTGCTCTTTTGCACATCCCTGAAACTTGGTCAGCTGTTCATCCAGCAGACACTCGCGCCTACAAGTTTTCCTGGGGCTGTTTGAATGAGTGCAGAAGAAACTCTGACCTTTCCCAGCTCTTCACCCTGCCCAGACCCCCTCTAGGGCGGCGTATTTGTACAGGCTCCATGCTCCTGGGCATGCCTTCAGGCATCTCGCATTCTGTGTATGCAGAATTGGATCCTTGAACAGAACCATGAACCAGGGCCTCTGGGCGGGCGTCTTCTCTCTCTCTGAGCTGAGGGCACTCACTTCGTGTTCTTTCAAAGGTCTGATAAGCTGAGTTTGGGGTCTTTTTAGCCTGAAGCCCTTCACAGCTGACTGGAGCCAGGGTCCCCTCTATTCCTCTGTGTCCTGTGTGTCCTGCCCTCCTCTTCCTGACCCACTGGAAGGTGGCCTCTGACCCCTCTGGCTACCCAAACTGCCCTTGTCAGTGCCAAACCCAGGGTCCCCTTTGCAGTAATCGAGTTATCTTCCTCTAGTGGCCTCTGGCTGTTAGCCCCACTCTCCTTCGCAAACCCACTCCTTGACTTAACGAGGTAAAATAAGACACTTTGGAATGTGGGAAGAGGTTGCAATTTGGAATCACTCAGTCTTCGGTTCACCTCTCAGCTCTGACACCTACTGTGTGTGACTCTGGACCAGCTGCTTACTTTTCTGAGCCTTAGCTCCCAGGATAAAGTGAGGATGCTACCTATTTCATTGGATTGTTAAGAGCAAATGAGTTGAGACATATAAGGGACCTGGTCCTGTGGGCCCTCAACACATTTTAACTCTTGCCTGTAACTCCTTTTTCCCCTCTGTGAGAATGGTTTCCTGCCTCTTCCAGCCCACCCTTCCCAGCCTCTGTGAGGCCTCACCCTCAGTGATTTTGTGTGTATGCAGTGCCACCCCTCTCCCACCTGCAACATGCTGGTAACTGGCTCATTCCTTCCCCCCCAGCACCAGATCTGTACTGACAGTCTCTTAAGGGCATCCCTGGCTCAGTGTCCCTTAGGCACCCAAATACCTTCCTTCCCCAAACCAAAACCATGACTTCCTGCTCCTTTCAAAACTTCTCTTCTTTCTGAATCCCACGTTTCAGTGAGTGACCTTACCCTTCACCTGCTTGTTCAGGCCAGAATCCCAGGAGTTCCCACGCACAGTCCCTTTCCTGTCTTACCCCCATACCTAATCAGTTAGTCTCCAGCCCTACCGACTCTCCAGCCCACCTTCACGTTTCCGTCTATGCTGACCCAGCCCTACGCATGGCCTGCAGCCCTCCTCACCCCTCTGATGGCAGTGGCTTCTTCCCACACTCTTGTGTCTCCAGATTGACCCCCTCAAATGCATCATCCCATTCTTGCTAGAGGGAGTTTTCTAAAGTGCTTCATCTGTCACAGCTCTCCTTAAAATTCATTATGGATTTGCCTTCAGAGCCTAAGTCCAATATACTACCCACTGGTCTTCATTGTTTTCAGCAGCCCTCCTTTTAAAACTCGCTGGCAGACACTTCGCATGTTCTCCAGTTAAATACAACTATTTGTAGTTCTCCTCTTATACCACCCATTTTATGTCTCAGGGCCTTTGCAGTTGTTCTTCCTGGCAGGAGCCCCCTTTCCTGCTCTTCTTTCCTTGGGTAGCTCATCTTTAAGCCTTGACACTTAACTTCACACAGAAAGACCTCCTGGAGTCCTTTAGTGAGTTCACTGCCCCACTCTTTGTTTTTCATAGCGCCCTGTAGGCTTTCATTCTTAGACCTACAATCCACTTGCCATCTCTCTATCTATCTATTCCATTGTATGCATTTATTTATTTAGAAATATTTTAGAAACTTATTTTTAAATTAAAAAAATAATATTGAAGTATAATTGATTTATATTAGTTTCAACTGCAATTTGCAATTTGATCTTTGTGTCTGGTGTGTGTGGGGGGAGTCAAGCTTAATTTTTTTCCCCATATGGTTATCGATTTATTGAAAAGACTATATTTATCACACTACTCTATTCCAGAAATGAATTGTCCATATATGGTTATTCTATTTCTTGACATTTTATTCCATTGTCCTAATTACTGCAGCTTTAAAGTTCCTTATTTTTTATAGAGCAAGCCTTCCCACATTGTTCGTCTTATTTAGGAGTGTCTAGGCTACTTGGGGACATTTCACACAAGAACAAAAAACACTGTTGTGATTTTCGTTGTAGTTGCATTGAATCTGTAGGTCACTGGGGAAAATCTGAATCTTCTTCGTAAAAAATAAGCGTTCTAATCTCTAACTAGACTCTCCTTCCATTTGTGTATGTCTTCTTTAATTTCTTTCAATACTATTTTATTGCTCTTTGTTGAGGCCATGCACTTCTTTAGTTTGATTTATTCCTAGGGATTTTTAAAATATTGTAAACAACACCTTTCAAAAGATTTTATTTTTTGTTTCTGCTACATGGAGATGCAATTGTTCTTTTTCTTTTTTAAAAAACCTTTTGACCTTGCATCTAGCAAACCTGCTGAAGTTCCATATTCTAACTTATCTGCATGCCTCATCACATAGTCTGTGAATCATAACAATTTTGTTCCTATTCAATCCTTGTAACTTCTTTTTACTCTTGCCTCCTTGCACTGGCTAGGACCTTTAGTGCAGTGTTCAGTGGAAGTGGTGATAGCAAAATCCTTCCTTTGTTCTCAGTTTCAGAGAGAACTTTTTCAACATTTCACCGATAAGTATTACATTCTGAAGGTTTTTCTGTAGATACTCTTTGTCAGAATAAAGAAGTTCTCTTCTCTTCCTAGTTTTCTGAACATCTTCATTTTAAATGGATGTTGAATTTAATAAAATGCTTGTCTTGCATCAGTTGAGATGATCATATGATCTTCACAGGAAGTTTCATTCCCATTTTGCTGCAGGCTTCTTTTCGTGAATAGGCAGGGAGGTAAAAGTTGACATATTCCCTGTATTCATGACATTGTTGTTTTGTAAAAAAAGTTTGCTGGGATGTATGAGTGTCTGTGATGAGAGATGGGACAAGAATATATGCACTGGAATTTTTCTGTACGTTTCTGATTCAAGGAACTGGTTTTTGAACGATTAAAAGAAAAAAGAAAAAAAAAAAGCATTTCATTGAGGCTGGTGTGCCCATGCCAGTAAATGCAGTTGAATGTTATCTCTTAGAATTTAGTTGAATATGGAGAGCGAGCGACAAAGGGTTTGCCAAGTTTCTGAAGAACAGTTATTTAATTTTGATACATCTGCAATGAGCAGGGATTAAAGATTCATCAGTATGAGTATTGACTGTGTGTGTTAGCTGGACTACAGCAAAGGGAGTGCAATTTCAAGATAATTTCTAAAACTATCAGGGTTTTTTTTTTGAGGTACGTGGGCCTCTCACTGTTGTGGCCTCTCCTGTTGCGGAGCACAGGCTCCGGACGTGCAGGCTCAGCAGCCATGGCTCATGGGCCCAGCCGCTCTGCGGCATGTCGGATCCTCCCGGACCGGGGCACGAACCCGTGTCCCCTGCATCGGCAGGCGGACTCTCAACCACTGGGCCACCAGGGAAGCCCTAAAAGTATCAGGTTTTAAAGAGATACCATGGAAAAGTTGGAAAATAACTGGACAAGCAGTGGTTTATTTTTAATGGATTCATTTCATGTCAAAAGTTTGAATTCTGCTTGTAATTTCCTTTTAGCCTACTTTCAGATGTGACTCAACCCACATGCAAAAACCAGGACAGGCTGATTTCAAGAAAGTGACTCAGAATTGAAGGGAAAAGTGGACTGCCCAGATTAGTCCTGGAATAATTTTTCAAGTAATTTAGAGTCCCTAATACAGAAGTAAAGAAATACCAAAACACGTGGGAATTAAGCTTATTTAGTGTATTTCACTAAGATACATAGTTCTTGTTTCAGTAAAGTGAATGAGCACTTTTATTATTTGGATTTGGGAAAAAAAAAATTCATGGGATGCATTTCTTGGCCAAGACTACTACTGGCATAAGCACCGTAGTGATTTTTTTTTTTTTCGCACATTTTTACTCCTAGTGGGTAAGCAGTTGGTGTTGCAATATAGTTGAGATCTTTATTGAAGAAAGTGGGAAAAATTCCTTTTTAAGACAAAAATACTGTGACAGTTGGACCCCAACAGTGTGCATTTGTCTTTAAGCATGAAGATGACATTTCTAACCAGTGTAGTTCCTGTTTTGGACAAGAAACATGATAGGAAGAACTGAAAGGGCATTAGGGTTCTCTGGTCCCATCCCTTCCTTTAACAACTGAGGAGCTTGAGCCCCAGGAACCTTCCTTGCCTGGTCCAAGATCACCCTCAAATGGGAGTAGAAGCCCAGGCTTTCTCTGCTGTATCCCAGTGCTTCATGAGCAATTGATTATTATCATTTTTCCAGAAACCCCAAACTCCAAGTTCTGGGGGCTTCTTTGTCCTGGTCCCTCTCCCCCAGTTGGCAGATGCAGACACTCTCCTGCTATCTCAAGGCCCCTGGGGTGGGTGGTTCCTCCCCACCCACCCTCCTCCAGGGTTCCACCTGTTCTCTGTTTAGCCTCTGCAGTGGACTGTCCATCATTCACCTCCATATAGTTCAGTTGGGTGGGAGGGGAGGGGGAGAATTTCCACATTTCTTCCAGTGCAGGGGAGGTGGAGTATGACCCTTTATTGTGGTCTTTCTTCATCGTGAATTATCCAGATAAGTTATTCCTTTGATAGTGCCACACCTTCAGAGTTTTTGATTAGCAGCTTGGGGCTGGGGAATCTGTTTCTTTTTTTTTTTTTTTTTTTTTTTTTTGCGGTACGCGGGCCTTTCAGTGTTGTGGCCTCTCCCATTGCGGAGCACAGGCTCCGGACACGCAGGCTCAGAGGCCATGGCTCACAGGCCCAGCCGCTCCGCGGCATGTGGGATCTTCCCGGACCGGGGCACGAACCCACGTCGCCTGCATTGGCAGGTGGGCTCTCAACAACTGCACCACCAGGGAAGCCCGGGAATCTGTATTTTAAAATGTTCCTTAAAGGATTCTGCTGCTCAGACAAATTACTAAAATGATGGTCCATTCTACTTTAAAAAATTTGTATTTGTACTTATACACATACAAGTGAATATGTAACATTGTGTTTAAAAG
The DNA here is from genome assembly GCF_963924675.1 of Phocoena phocoena. Lineage (NCBI taxonomy): Eukaryota > Metazoa > Chordata > Mammalia > Artiodactyla > Phocoenidae > Phocoena > Phocoena phocoena. The sequence goes on along the minus strand of NC_089225.1, from coordinate 105,716,177 downwards.
TAGTATAAAAATGGCATGATTCTGTACAAATCATTCTGCATATTGCCAGTTTCTTTGTCCTTTTTACCGAGGTGTTTCTCTTCTATTGATGTCTAGGAATCTATATTGTAAAGGACTTAGTCTTTTGTAATAGGTGGTACATATTTTCCTCCACCATATTGTTGCCTTTTGACTTTATTTATGGAGTCTTATGGATTTTCAAAACCTTTTGATGGAATAAAATGCTTCAGTCTGTTCCTTTGAGACAGTGGTTCTCAGCTGGGGGTGGCTTGTCCCCAGGGGACACTGGCAATGTCTGGAGACGTTTTTGGTTGTCACAGCTGCCATTGTTGGTGGGAGGGTTCTCTTGGCATCCAGTAAGTGGAGATGAGGGATGCTGTTCAACATCCTACAATGTACAGGGCGACCCCTACACCAAAGAATACCCAGCCCAAAGGGTAGTGTACAAGTTGAAAAATCCTGCTTTCAGGCTTTTGTTTTTGTTCCTTACTTAATAAGTCACCTCTTCTTCCTATAATACTAATATCTGTATCAAAATCTGTATTAAAAGTTCCTTAGGGCTTCCCTGGTGGTGCAGTGGTTGAGAGTCCGCCTGCCGATGCAGGGGACACGGGTTCGTGCCCCGGTCTGGGAAGATCCCACATGCCGCGGAGCGGCTGGGCCCGTGAGCCGTGGCCGCTGAGCCTGCGCGTCCGGAGCCTGTGCTCCGCAACGGGAGAGGCCATGACAGTGAGAGGCCTGCATACCGCAAAAAAAAAAAAAAAAAAGTTCCTTAATTAATTCTGCTGCTCAGTTTACTAAAACTCCGGCCCATTCTACTTATTTCTTAGCCACACACAAACTCCCCCTCAGTTATTTCCCTTCTGTGTCTACACTCCTCTTTCAGTGCCCTGAGGCCACCGTGTCCCTTCCTCCCCGCAGGTGACCTGCGTGGCCTGGGCCAAGTGGCGTGTTCCATCAGCGTTTGTAGGCTCTCCTCCTGGGCTTCTTTGCATCTGTTTCCTCAGACACTCTTCCCATTGCTTGGATGACTCTGCCCACTGAACGTGGGAATAAATGAGGGAGGGAGGTGACCCCAGGTTTGCTCTGTGCTCCTCTGGACCCTCTGAAAACAGTCATGTCAATAGGAACCTAAACCGCAGAGCTGGAGCAGAACTTGACATGTTCCACCCCAGCCCCTGGATGTGCGAGGAATGTGTATCCAGTGCAGGCAAGTAACTCGCCCAGGCCGCTCAGCCACGTGCACACCAGGGCTGTCACCAGGATGCTGGCTTCTCACCTGCCTCCATTTTTGCCTAGAAAATTCTTTTCTGCTGCTTCTTTTGTGAGAGCTGCCACTGCCACCTAAGAGATGGTTTCTGAGACCTGCTCGTAAGCTGCTCATTTCATAGCTGCAATCATCAAGCCCATTCTTTTTCGGTGTTAAGTTTCACTCAATCAAACACACGATTGTAATGGTTGACATGCATACATGCAGGGTATCAGTTGACAGTTAGACGGCTCAGGGCACGTCCAGGTTCATGTGTCTTACCCTTTTTTTGGACTGAGAGTTCTCTGAGGGCTGGGACTGGGCTTTCTTTATCTTCCTGACCCCTCTTCTAGGCATCCTACCTGGCACATCATATGTGCCGGTTAAATGGCACTTGAATTACTGATCAGCCATGTTGAGTTTTCTGTAAAAGTACAGGAGAAGTTGGAACAAAGTCCACCAAGTGTCTAAACTAGCATGGAGGGATCACCAGGAGGTGGTTATGTTTCTCCCCGGCCTCACCATCACCAGGTAAGGCAGACGAAGGTGTTCACGTGCGGCACTTTGCAGCGACCCTGGTAGCTTTGACGTATTATATCCTAACGACCCTGTAAGTAGGCCTCTTTTTTTTTTTTTTGCGGTACGCGGGCCTCTCACTGTTGTGGCCTGTCCCGTTGCGGAGCACAGGCTCCGGACGCGCAGGCTCAGCGGCCATGGCCCACGGGCCCAGCCACTCCGCGCCATGTGGGATCTTCCCGGACCGGGCACGAACCCGCGTCCCCCCCATCGCAAGCGGACTCTCAACCACTGCGCCACCAGGGAAGCCCAGTGTGCCTCTTTTATACCTGTTTTAAGTTTGACCTTTTCATCCTTCTGTTTGTATGCTGCAGAGGGCACTGGAATTGCCAAAAACATGGGCAGCATTCAGTTTAGGGAAGGAAAACAGGTCACGGCTAAAGTGTCACATGAGACTGCCTTCAAATCATGAGTCCCAGGGCTGGCAGGCACCTTTGCTCTGACCTCACCCTCTATGCACCCCCATAAGTGCTCTTGATTGTAGTATAAATTATTTGGCATAGGTGAAAAGTTGAAAATAAAATGTGAAAAGAATAGTTTTAGCTTAGCTCTATGATGTGAAAAAATTTGGTTTAAATAGATGAATTAATCTGATGCAATGAACATACAGCATTTAATAAGTGAGCTTGTTGGTTACTGTAAGCAGTAAACCATTAACACATAGGCTTTCTCTTTGCTCTTTCTGCTGATATTACAAAGTCTTCATCCCTTCCCCACCCCCCATCACTAGAAGCTAGAAATTATAGCCAAGAAGGTATCACCTTGAATTTTGAGCATCCCCAAAGTCAGGTCTATTAATTATGATATTTTGCCTCATTATTCATTTTGGCAGTTTGCTTATTTTCTGCTTATAGTTCAAATGTAATGGGATTCAAGGGCAGTAGTGACCTCTGTAACAGGACTTCTTCCCTGTGAGATAAAATACACATACAGACTTAAAAAAACAACTCAATAAGCTGTGTACAGAAAAACAGGACTTACAATAAATATTTATGATGCCAAGATTTTGCTTAAAGATTAATGATTGCATTTTATCTTGTATTTGCTGTTAGGCAACTGAAAAGATTGTTTTTTTTTTAATGAAACCAGTCTGAAGTGTTAGAGGATAGAAAGGAAGGTAATTGTCATTGTTAGTGAAGCAACTAGGCGAAAACCCAAGGAAGTAGCATGAATATGACATGATTATTTTAAAGAAGAGATCAATGATCTCGCAGTGCATTTAACGCCCTGCTTTGTATTCAGTGCATGTGTGTGTACATGTGTGTATGTGTGTGCACCATCGCATCATTCCCTGTTTTGAGTCCCTTTAGAAATCTATACAACTGACAGTTTAATTTTTAGCTTCTGTCTTCTTTTCTCTACCCAGAGCGTTTCTCCTGGCCTTTGACGTTAGTCATTCCTTATTGAATCCCATGCTCTTCCTGCTTTCCTCTCATCTGTCAAGCCTAGACAGCAGCACTTAGATGGTATTGTTTATCCTCAGCCTATTTTTCTTTTGGCTGTTTATTCCCTCACTTGGTGGAGCTGACTCCTGGGCCTGGTGAATTGGGCCTTGCCCTGGGGGCCTGCCCTTCCCACCCAGCTGTCTCCACCAGCACCCACCCCGACACTGCCCACGAAGGGACGGACTTCACACAGTGACTCACCTTGATGGCCTCTGAGACTGGCAGTCTCCAGCAGTAGGCTGTGGCGATGGGACAGAAGCCCTGGGGCATCTTTGGCCATCAGATGGGTGGTCTTTGCCTTGTGGTCTTTGCCTGGTGGTCTTTGCCTGGTGGTCTTTGCCTTGTGGTCTTTGCCTTGCGGTCTTTGCCTGGTGGTCTTTGCCTGTGGTCTTTGCCTTGCGGTCTTTGCCTTGTGGTCTTTGCCTGTGGTCTTTGCCTTGCGGTCTTTGCCTTGCGGTCTTTGCCTTGTGGTCGTCTTTGCCTTGCGGTCTTTGCCTTGCGGTCTTTGCCTTGTGGTCTTTGCCTTGCGGTCTTTGCCTTGCGGTCTTTGCCTTGCGGTCTTTGCCTTGCGGTCTTTGCCTGGTGGTCTTTGCCTGGTGGTCTTTGCCTTGCGGTCTTTGCCTTGCGGTCTTTGCCTGGTGGTCTTTGCCTTGCGGTCTTTGCCTTGCGGTCTTTGCCTTGCGGTCTTTGCCTGGTGGTCTTTGCCTGGTGGTCTTTGCCTTGCGGTCTTTGCCTTGCGGTCTTTGCCTGGTGGTCTTTGCCTGGTGGTCTTTGCCTTGCGGTCTTTGCCTGGTGGTCTTTGCCTGGTGGTCTTTGCCTGGTGGTCTTTGCCTTGCGGTCTTTGCCTTGCGGTCTTTGCCTGGTGGTCTTTGCCTTGCGGTCTTTGCCTTGCGGTCTTTGCCTTGCGGTCTTTGCCTGGTGGTCTTTGCCTTGCGGTCTTTGCCTTGCGGTCTTTGCCTGGTGGTCTTTGCCTGGTGGTCTTTGCCTGGTGGTCTTTGCCTTGCGGTCTTTGCCTTGCGGTCTTTGCCTGGTGGTCTTTGCCTGGTGGTCTTTGCCTGGTGGTCTTTGCCTTGCGGTCTTTGCCTTGCGGTCTTTGCCTGGTGGTCTTTGCCTGGTGGTCTTTGCCTTGCGGTCTTTGCCTGGTGGTCTTTGCCTGGTGGTCTTTGCCTGGTGGTCTTTGCCTTGCGGTCTTTGCCTTGCGGTCTTTGCCTGGTGGTCTTTGCCTGTGGTCTTTGCCTTGCGGTCTTTGCCTTGTGGTCTTTGCCTGTGGTCTTTGCCTTGCGGTCTTTGCCTTGCGGTCTTTGCCTTGTGGTCGTCTTTGCCTTGCGGTCTTTGCCTTGCGGTCTTTGCCTTGTGGTCTTTGCCTTGCGGTCTTTGCCTTGCGGTCTTTGCCTTGCGGTCTTTGCCTTGCGGTCTTTGCCTGGTGGTCTTTGCCTGGTGGTCTTTGCCTTGCGGTCTTTGCCTTGCGGTCTTTGCCTGGTGGTCTTTGCCTTGCGGTCTTTGCCTTGCGGTCTTTGCCTTGCGGTCTTTGCCTGGTGGTCTTTGCCTGGTGGTCTTTGCCTTGCGGTCTTTGCCTTGCGGTCTTTGCCTGGTGGTCTTTGCCTGGTGGTCTTTGCCTTGCGGTCTTTGCCTGGTGGTCTTTGCCTGGTGGTCTTTGCCTGGTGGTCTTTGCCTTGCGGTCTTTGCCTTGCGGTCTTTGCCTGGTGGTCTTTGCCTTGCGGTCTTTGCCTTGCGGTCTTTGCCTTGCGGTCTTTGCCTGGTGGTCTTTGCCTTGCGGTCTTTGCCTTGCGGTCTTTGCCTGGTGGTCTTTGCCTGGTGGTCTTTGCCTGGTGGTCTTTGCCTTGCGGTCTTTGCCTTGCGGTCTTTGCCTGGTGGTCTTTGCCTGGTGGTCTTTGCCTGGTGGTCTTTGCCTTGCGGTCTTTGCCTTGCGGTCTTTGCCTGGTGGTCTTTGCCTGGTGGTCTTTGCCTTGCGGTCTTTGCCTGGTGGTCTTTGCCTGGTGGTCTTTGCCTGGTGGTCTTTGCCTGGTGGTCTTTGCCTTGCGGTCTTTGCCTTGCGGTCTTTGCCTGGTGGTCTTTGCCTGGTGGTCTTTGCCTTGCGGTCTTTGCCTGGTGGTCTTTGCCTGGTGGTCTTTGCCTGGTGGTCTTTGCCTGGTGGTCTTTGCCTTGCGGTCTTTGCCTGGTGGTCTTTGCCTGGTGGTCTTTGCCTTGCGGTCTTTGCCTGGTGGTCTTTGCCTGGTGGTCTTTGCCTTGCGGTCTTTGCCTTGCGGTCTTTGCCTTGCGGTCTTTGCCTGGTGGTCTTTGCCTGGTGGTCTTTGCCTTGCGGTCTTTGCCTTGCGGTCTTTGCCTGGTGGTCTTTGCCTTGCGGTCTTTGCCTTGTGGTCTTTGCCTTGCGGTCTTTGCCTTGCGGTCTTTGCCTTGTGGTCTTTGCCTTGCGGTCTTTGCCTGGTGGTCTTTGCCTGGTGGTCTTTGCCTGGTGGTCTTTGCCTTGCGGTCTTTGCCTTGCGGTCTTTGCCTGGTGGTCTTTGCCTGGTGGTCTTTGCCTTGCGGTCTTTGCCTTGCGGTCTTTGCCTGGTGGTCTTTGCCTTGCGGTCTTTGCCTTGCGGTCTTTGCCTTGCGGTCTTTGCCTGGTGGTCTTTGCCTTGCGGTCTTTGCCTTGTGGTCTTTGCCTTGCGGTCTTTGCCTTGCGGTCTTTGCCTTGTGGTCTTTGCCTTGCGGTCTTTGCCTTGTGGTCTTTGCCTTGCGTTCTTTGCCTTGTGGTCTTTGCCTTGCGGTCTTTGCCTTGTGGTCTTTGCCTTGTGGTCTTTGCCTTGTGGTCATTACCTAAGCTGCACCACGGAGGTCTGCACTTCCAGAATTGATTTTTGTAATGATCTCTCCAATTTTTAAAAATGACTTAAATGTATTTCTTTGTTTTTAGGCATGTGTTAAAGGTCTTAATTTGTGACTAGGTCAACCGTCAGATGAGCTGATATCAGAAACCTGGTTTATATGTCTCCTTTATCCTAGCTGATTAAATTTTTCCTCCTTCTTGAGGTGATACCCATTCCACAAAGCCTTCCTAGAAATAAATCCAAAGCATGGGAACAGTATCAGGACAAAAGGAGCCGTTCAATCTGTCCCTCATCACACATTGCTTTTCAGATGTTGATTGATCTATCTGTCTTTATTTTTCCATTGCTTTTTTAAAGAAACTCTACCATGTTTTCTGTGTTCCTCAACATGCTGGGAATAGAGCTGTGAACATGGCAGATAAGTCCATGCACTGACGGGGCTCACGTGTCTTTGGGAAACTAAAAAGGGATTTATTTTAGATTTCACGGTGAGGGAAGGCTTCTCGGAGGAGATGACATTTGAGTAGAGAACTTTGTGAAATGAGGTAGAGAGCCATGCAAAGTCTGAGAGAAACGCATTCCAGGCAGAGGACCCAGCAGGTGCAAAGGCCCTGGGGTGGGAATGACCTTGGCATAGTGCAGGGACATAAAGAAGGGGAAGGGGGTTGAATGTAAGGGAAGAGGATAAAGTGTGGGAAGAGAGGACCTCAGGGATAGGAAGGGGCCAGATCAGGGAGGGCTTTGTCTGCCGTGGAAGGAGTTTGGATTTTACTTTGAGTTGATAAAGATTGTAAATATTTTAAATTATTTTCGCTTGAAATATTTTCTTCAGATACCAATCCATCTACTCCTATCTGAGATTTTGTGAAGGTTTTGCCAAGTGATAGTATAGAATTAACAATGTGGTATTTTTGGAGCTTCATTTTATTCAATCCCAAATCCCTTAATCTTCCTAAAGGAGTTTGCTGGAAATTGTGTGACACGGATCATTAGCAGAACGAGTAGCTGTTTTTCCAGGCAGAATGCTATCCATGTGTGTTTAAGTATGAACTCATTTCAACAAGAGAAACTGAAGGTCCCATTTCTCTGTTGTCTATTATTCACTCAATTCTATTACCAGCCCTGAGAAACCAGGGTCTAATTTTCTGTTATCACAGAAGCAAATGATAACTGAATAAGCTCTGTGAACATGCCTGAACCCTTGGGCTGTCTGGAGAGAAGCATTGTTACGCTGCTTCATTTCACATTGTTTTTGTAGCATCTCCAGGTAATAACAAATGGCAAGTCAGAGGTCAGCAAAGGACTCAGCGATAAACACTTTCCTTAGAACATGAGCACAATTTACAGATACGCAACTGAAATTTTATCTTCCACATCCAGCAGGGTAACATTTCTCTGTAATCACCTTCCAAAATAATCAGGTAGAAACTCTCATAGAACTCTGCTTAATATAAGTCACCACCATGCTCCCTTCTAGCATGCAATTGTCACGCAAGCTGATCCTTTTGGAAGCTTTTAATTAAATAACATCACCTTAAAGAGAATTGTTCATCAGGTCGGAAATTGGAAGACGTAGGTAAGTGCATCTGTAGGGGGGATAAACTAGGCAGTCATTTCTCATGAGGGAACCTTGCAATGAATGGTCCAGGATGTGAAGGAGGAGATTTCAATTTAGATCCCTAGCAAACAGTTGACTGACAGCTAGAAATATCAAAGTTGGTATATTCCTAAGGAGCCTCAGTTTTAACTATTTTTGCCTTAGAAAATTCCTCTAAATAAGTGTTCCTGAAATCAACGTTATTTAGGGCCTTGGGGTGGGGGAGGCTCTTCCCCACTAACTACATACTTCCTTGTTGGACGCCTGTTATCTATGGAAGGGTTAATGTTGGGATGACCTTGGGAGGCCCCCCTGCCCCAGACAGCACAAGTAGTTAAAAATGCACATTCCACAGGAGCTGCGTTTCTGTTAGAGCAGCAGCTCTGAGCCACGGAGCTCATTTCCCAGAGACGGCGCCACTTTCCTCATGAGGGAATAATTGACCCATTTATGGTCTCGTTTCAGCTTGTTGCGGATCCTTGCGCCAGCAACCCGTGTCACCATGGCAACTGCAGCAGTAGCAACAGCAGCGATGGCTACCTCTGCATTTGCAATGAAGGCTATGAAGGTCCAGTCTGTGAACAGGCACTTCCCAGTGTCCCCGTCTCTGGCTGGACGGAGTCCATGGCACCCAGACAGCTTCAGCCTGTCCCCACCACCCAGGAGCCTGACATAATCCTGCCCCGCTCTCAGGCCACCATCACCCTGCCAACGTGGCAGCCGAAAACTGGGCAGAAAGTTGTAGAAATGAAATGGGATCAAGTGGAGGTGAGAACATTTTAGTGCATGTGCTTTTATGGAAGAAACCAGTACAGTTAAAATAATTCCAGTGTTTCTGATATCAGCAATAAAAATGCAAGACCTTGAAGTTACATATTGAACAAAAGATATGCCTAACTGTTTTTCCTTTCTGCCTTTGTGTGTAGGAAATCTCTCTTGGTTGCGTAAATGGGACGTTTCGGTTATGATTGTTTTGTGAGCCTAAAACGAGTAAGCAAGAGAAGCAAATGAATGAAATTATTTTCTGGAATGATAACCACATACATTTCTGTGAGATAATCTTAGATTTGGGGACAGGCAGCTCAATGAAGAATATTATAAATGAACATATTGCAGACCCTCCATTATTGACCTAATTTTCCTTCATGGAATTTTATGCTCCAGTTTTTGGTTGTCTGTTATTGTTTAGGTTCTATCGGTGGTAAGTTGCAGCACTTCAGTGGGATTTAGAAAAAAAAAATGTCATCACTGATTTTTAAAAATATTTTGGCAGTGCATTCGAGAATGAGATTTCCAAATTTTGTTCATTTTGGCAACAGCAAATTCTGTTCATTGAATCTTGTCCAGTCTGGGTTTGGCTTATTGGATTTTCAAGCTCATCAAAAGTCCCATTCTGAGGATTTTCCAGCAGACCTTTAAAAGATGACATAAAGTATAAGTTTGCTAGCTAGAAGAATAGAAGAACAGATACAAAACCTGAGTTTGCGGTAACATTGATAAAGTGTCATTCCACTCCATATCTTGTCCTTTATAGGACTTGCATATAGACCTGTGGTTGTATATTATTACAGGTTTTGTAGCTTAAATGAAAAAAAAAACCTATATAGATCTTTGTGTAGCATTTTTAGAGCCAAAGAATATGTCTAGAAATTTCGATCATTGTTATAAAAGAGGTGAGGCAGCATTTCTTGTTTGATGTTTCTGGGTGATTTTAACCAGTTGACCCACATTTTTTTTTCATTGCCACACAATTTGTGAAGACCCCAGGGCAGTGTTTTTATCCTACCTAAAAAACTGTGAACTTGTTCTGATTTCAGATTTGTAATGGATGTTCTGAAGTTAGGATTTTAATATCTCTTTGCTGGATGACTCACTTCTTGAATGTGAATTAGATTTGGTCCCATGTTTATCAAGGAAGTGTCCTTTAAAGAAAATTTCTCCCCAGCCAACCGTTTCAACCTAGTCATTCAAAGGCATGCTATCCTACAGCTGGTAAATGTAAAAACGAATTGCCTCACATTCGTGTCATGTGGTTATTTCATAGGCTGTTCAAGAAGCAGGTTAAACGTGCCAGGGGAACACGTGAATATATTTCTGGACAATAAATTCGACATGTTGGGAGTGGGGTGAAAGTGCTGAGAATTTCTGTGTTCTCAGTTAATTCAGCGATGGCGAACACTTTTAATACCCTTTTGTTTTGATTCTTGGGATGAGCACAGCGATCACAGCATGAGGAATGAATGAATAAACAGGTCGGAGGCACCTCACAGGACACAGCTCAAGTGTTAGCAACATGCTTCCTGATGAGCACGGTTTCCCCCCTTGAGCTCCTTTTTTTGCACACATCAGCATAATACTTTCCGGAACACGTTACCTAAAAATGAAGGTCTGGTCCACAGGGGGAAAAAAGGGCAGCTCCCAGCTACCTGGCCTTAGCATGTGCTCCTACGTACACCGCTGCACAGAGCACGGTCATTCAGACCAGACGTGTCTGTTGCTCTCTGGAAAGCTCATTCTCCTAGTCATTGAGATTTCTGCCCGTGGCATGGAAGCTAGTCCTTTAAGGCCACCTCCTTGTTCTCTAAGCATTTAGTCCCTCATTACCCCCAGACTGAGCAGAGAACAGAGGCCTGTGACTGCCTGCAGGATGAAAGAGAGAGGGGAGCAGATCTTCCGCCCTTCCGCACAACATCCTATTAGCGGCTGTAGTCATCCCGGGAATGTGTAGATGCCTCTCAGCAAAGCTTTTGCCTTTCAGAAACTCAAATGGCAAAGCTTTCATTTTGGTTAGAGTTTATAGTATTTCACCTGGCCTCTCAAGTGGCCGTCCCCAGCATCACCCAAAGGAATGGAGTGGAGGCAGCTCATGGAATTTTGCTTCCTAATGTTATCTTGCACCATGATTAACCCCCATAACTTGTCTTCTCTGTTGTTCTTTGTTCCTCCAGGTGATTCCAGATATTGCCTGTGGGAACGCCAGTTCTAACAGCTCTGCGGGTGGCCGTCTGGTGTCCTTCGAAGTGCCACAGAACACTTCAGTCAAGTAAGAATAAACGCCCAGTTAAAAATGATTATGTTTGTGACTGTCTGCTGGGTGGTGTCTGTTCACATAACTGGTCCATAACTGGTCAGTCCATTGAGAATCATGAACGGTTCCATGTGTAGATGTGGCCTCTGTCACTCAAAAACTAGAGGGAGCGATTTCAGAGGAGAAGATTCCAGGGAGGCTGGATTGGATGAGTTAGGTGGGAGATAAGAAACCCAGGTGCCTTAGCTAAGATCTAGAGCCAGACCCTTCTCTTCTCAAATGACTTTTGCTCCCCAAATTCTTTGGCTTCTTCTGATTTTAGTGGACCATTAGTTAAATTCGTATGCATAATTTACCCCAAATTTAAGACCCAAACATTACAATTTTCTCTTTAAAAACAAGAAGGTGAGACGAGTGTTTTGTTGTGTTTTAAATTTAAGCTCCTTCAGATTACACACGGCTGGTTGTCACTGGTGGGGATGGAGAGGAGGCAAAGGGAAGCAGTGATGACAGCCCACGGCAGGGCGCCAGGTGCTCTGCTTTGCTGGCGAGTCACACTGCCTGGAGCACTGCCCTCTCCCCCCCCCCCCCCCCCGCACCTGTCTGACAGCTCCCACCGCCCATCCTCTCTGTTGGTATTAACTGGCACTGCCCATCCTACCCCTCATGCACTGAAACGGACATTTGCTCTCTAGCCTTCAGGGACTTCAGAAGACAGGGGACACATGGCCCTCGTCCTGGTTAACCAGTGTGCTGCATCGCTCCATTTTAAGAGGGCAGTGGGCACTGGAGACCCACTCTTCACTTACACAGGGTCATTTTTGCCCACCTTTCCTTCTAAACAACGGAGTCCCTGAAAATGTTTGTTCCACTGCCTCTGCATTCCCTGTCCCCTGCCTTGAAATCTTCTGGTAGGAAAAGCCAGGATGGGCAGTGAACTCCGGGCACAGGGAAATCCCTGTAGGGAGAAGGGTGTGGCATCTGAGGCAGCTCTGAGTTCTGCCAGTAGGGGGACCCCTGTCCTAAGTGTTCCGTTGCTCCTACCGAAGATGAAACTCCACCGTCCAGAGCCGGTTTCAGGGAAATCAGGATCATTTAGTTGCCTTTATGTTTATGAAACCAGTTCTTTCTTGTCTACGTCATATTGTTTTACTTTCATAAGCCTTCCTGAATAGTTCCGATCTATCCTTTTAAATGCCTTTTTTCTTCCCCCACCCCCCCAAAAAAATCTGAAATTCCCCAAGACTCTCTGAGGCTGCAGATCTGGACAGAAAGAGCAGAGTCTGACCCAGATGGGAGTGCTGAATGATCTCTGGGTGCTGAATTCACGTGGGAGGCGTACTGGCTCCTTATGCTTTCATTTATTCATGAATTTGATCATTTATCAACCTTTTATTGGGCCCCCTGCTGGAAGCCAGGAGCTCTGCCCTGGGGGGAGCAGCTCTGTGCACCGCGACCCTGCTTCCCAGGCAGCACAGAGGAAGGACAGGCAGCTGCTGGTTGCCGGGAAGATGGGTGCAGAAGGTCTCAGAGGGGGCGGTGCTAGTGGGCTAAGCCTCGAAGAATGACACAGCTCCCAGGTGGAGGAGGCAAAGGCTGGGACCCGGGACAGCACCTGCCCGGGGAAGAGACAGTAGCTCCTTGTGGCCATTGCACCAGGTGGCAAGGATGGAACTGCAGGATCAGAGGCTGAGAGGGAACTGAGGCCGGGGTGGGTTGGTCGTCTAGGACATCTCATTCTTTGGATTTTATCCTGAAAGCAAGAAGAAACCAGGGGAGGCCAGAAGCATGGGAGGTGACACACTTTCACTTTTTTAAAAAATTTTTTATTTTATTGTGGTACGCGGGCCTCCCACTGTTGTGGCCTCTCCCGTTGCGGAGCACAGGCTCCGGACGCGCAGGCCCAGTGGCCATGGCTCACGGGCCCAGCTGCTCCACGGCATGTGGGATCTTCCCGGACTGGGGCACAAACCTGTGTCCCCTGCGTCGGCAGGCGGACTCTCAACCACTGCGCCACCAGGGAAGCCCCACTTTCACTTATTTTAGCAGCACTACTCAGGTGGTTTGGGGTTGTATTACACATTTATAATAAATTTTAGCAGGACTCTTTATATTGTGTGTTTATGGAAGGAGTTGTCTCTAAACTCAATATACCCTTTTATTATTGATGAAAATTGTTGCCCAAAGGTGAGTTATCTATTAGTGATTTTTTGGTATATTTTTGATCAAGCGGGAGACAGATGTTTCTAACAGTGTGGGAAATGACGGCCGTGAGTCCGCATGAAGCGCGCGCCTGTTTAGAAGATCATTTCCTCCATTTCCCAATACTTTCATGGATGTATGTGCCGTCTTTATTTTTATTTTGAATTTGATGGCCTGATTCTAAGATGAATTTTTCTGCAAGGGACTTTCCATTGACATCGTTCTCATTTTCAGAATTCGTCAAGATGCCACTGCCTCACTGATTTTGCTGTGGAAGGTCACGGCCACGGGATTTCAACAGTGCTCCCTCATAGATGGACGGAGCGTGACCCTCCTCCAGACTCCCGGGGGCCTCGTCCTCTTGGAGGAGATGGTTGCCTTGGGGCACAATCACTTCATCGGTGAGTTATGGAAATCTTGTATCCAAAACCGCGTCTGGTTCAACCCAACCTGGGTTTGGTGTTTAGAGATAGTATATAGGGAATTTTGCCCAGATAATCTGAATTCTAGCCATCAGCATAATTTCCTCCATTTTAGGTGAGGTTTTTCTTATAATCAAAATTGGCTTCTAAGATAATATTTCCAGTGTGGCTCAAAATTGAAAAATTGTAGGCTTTGAAATCCAGAGACTGTATCCAACTTCTGGCCAAAGAGTCCTAGATGTGTGGTCTTTGGCACTTAATGCTGTGAATCTCGGCTTCATTTTTTTTTTTTAATTAATTTATTTTTGTTGCGTTGGGTCCTTGTTGCTGCACGCGGGCTTTCTCTAGTTGCAGTGAGCGAGGGCTACTCTTCATTGCAGTGCGCAAGTTTCTCATTGTGGTGGCTTCTCTTGTTGCGGAGCACGGGCTTCAGTAGTTGCGGCACATGGGCTCAGTAGTTGTGGCTCGCGGGCTCTAGAGCGCAGGCTCAGTAGTTGTGGCACACAGGCTTAGTTGCTCTGTAGCATGTGGGATCTTCCCAGACCAGGGCTCGAACCCATGTCCCCTGCATTGGCAAGCGGATTCTTAACCACTGCGCCACCAGGGAAGTCCTCGGCTTCATTTTTGACTCTTTAATCTTCTTTCTCCCAGAATTGTGGGCAACTTGAGGCATTGAATGTTGGTGTCTCAGAAGCAGCTTGGTTTCCACTTGATGTTGGCCTGACCCAGGGCCCTGGGCTCGGCACCTGAGCAAACGATTTATCACTTCTGAACCTCTGACTCAGAATAACTTGGGGGGGGTCACAACTCTCTTTGGGGTCCCTCTTGCCCACACCACCTTCCCCCATGGGTCACTTCTGAGTTTTCACATTTTCTCTAACATGGTTAAATCTGTCATTTACCTCTCTCTAAACTACCACATGTCCAATTAGCTGTTTTTAGTTTCCTCTGCCCTGGAGGAAGATGACCTTCAGAAAGTATGATTCCTCCTGACCCTTCCCCTCACCCCCCCACGCCCTCCTCCGGCTCCCCTCAAGGGCTAAGCTTGGGCAGTTTCCAGAGTACTTTCCCCTGGTTTAGCATTCTGACTGTATTCTGCCCGTTTTCTTCATTCCGGGGTTGGGACTTGTAACTCTAGCCGCTTACCATGCTGATAACTTCCTGACTTTATTCAGACTTGTTCCGTCCTGCAGCCTCAACTCAAAGATACAAGCTCAAGTTCAGACTCTACTCATTCCAGTCCAGTGCACCCAAGTGGCCCTCTGCATCCTGCTGTTAATACCTTGTCCTGTTCAATCATATATTCTAACAGTCCTCACCTGGAGGATGAGGGAACTAGCGGGTAGAGGCAGCACGTGTCTCTCAGGGGTGTTGAAAGGGTTTAATGAAAATGGATATGAAAATATAAATCACAAACATTAGGGATGCTTTTGGTTGTTTTCACAATTTTTTTTCTGAGGTACACTAAATATTTTGCTAAATTAAATGGAAGCATTAAGGTGTATTCTCCAAGATATGTGTTTGATGCAAATATAATGATGACAAACTGGGAAAATGAAATGCTCAGCTCTGTATAATTTATATTGTATTTTATATTTGATCCTTCTTTGGTGATAAGGTCATTTCCCAATCTTCAGAAATCCAACAGGGGGTGGGGGGGCAGGGATTTTATTGGGCAGAGAGAAGGTAAAAAGAAATCAGCTTGGGGAATGGACATGCTCGTAAAAGAGGGGATGGTATTCAACTTTGGACCAGTTTTTGGCTATTAAGATGGATACAATACTAGATTATTAGTTAGAAATTGTGTGATGAAGTGTTGTCAACAGTCAAATCTAAATTTTACTCCCCAGTACAAGTAACTGTTATTTGCTTCCATATCTGTTGTAACAATTTATTTAAAAGGAAATAGTTTGTATATTTTGATCCATAGTTTCAATTTTATTTTATATTAATCTTTTAAGTTTTTCTTTTTAGTAGATTAGCCTGTTCTGTGACATGGAGCTAACATTTCAAGAAAATGTATGAGTTATCACTACTCTTTAAAATGTCATTAGTTTTACCAAAATATTTACATTCGAAATGTTACCGTACATTTTATACTACTTTGGGTTTTAACAAAACCATGATTTAGACTGATATTGGGAGTATATATATTGGGAGTATATCAGGGATGAAAATTAATAAGAAAGATTTTCCAGTGTTAATATTTATTTATTCTTTTGAGGTACAAGAAATTTTATGAACTCCAGCATAATTTGTGTTCATTTTGCTAATAGAAAATTTCATGGAAAAACATGTCTTTGGTTTGAAATGTTCCTTAGAGGAATAATTTCCAAAAATAAATTTGATATGTTAATAACTAAATTAAGGAATTCTTTCTCAAAGCTTATACTTTGGGTTATGATGAGGAGACAATGATTTTGATCCTTTATTTCTCTAAACCATTATTTTCCACTTTGAAAATTTGTGACCTGATATCTTTTTAAGTTTCCTAACTAGAGCCTCCTGTTTTTTGTTTTTTGTTTTTTGTTTTTTTGCGGTACGCGGGCCTCTCACTGTTGTGGCCTCTCCCGTTGCGGAGCACAGGCTCCAGACGCACAGGCTCAGCGGCCGTGGCTCACGGGCCCAGCTGCTCCGTGGCATGTGGGATCTTCCCGGACCCGGGGCACGAACCCGTGTCCCCCGCATCGGCAGGCGGACTCCCAACCACTGCGCCACCAGGGAAGCCTCGAGCCTCCTGTCTTATGTGGCTTTGTAATGGAGCTCACCCTCGTTTAGTGTTATTCTTTTAAAAAATAGCAGTCTTGTTTCATAAGCTCCTTTCGAGAGAATGCCTGTCTTCCTCACAATGATAAATTGGCAACACCTACTCATGGCCAGCTACTTCTTTTTACAAAATCTTTTTATTGTAAAGAAACAAGATTTATCTTTTGCAATCATTGTGGAAGCCTTATGCTTACTACATTGACACGTGTTGAACTCTCTTTTTGAGAGTTTAATTTTTTTAAAGCAGCTTCTTATAATAATTACTTTTTTTTTTTTTTTTTTTTTTTTTACAATACTGGGCTCTATAGACATGAATACATTTTTAGCTAAGAACCAAAAGACTGTTTTGAAGAACACAATGGCATTCATTCAACGGATGAACCAAGTGATGCCAGTGCAGGTGGGAGAAAACTTCCATGCTGAAGGGAGAGGAAAGTTCCAGAGTTGTGCTGCTGTGTTTAGTCACGGCTGCTCCTTCCTAGAAAGAAACTTGAGGCCCTTTCAGGAACTGTCTCCTCTCTTGCCCTCACTCTCTGTAGATTCCCTTACAGAACTAAGGTCCTAAGGAGTTTTAATATTTCTCTGCAACAGAGCAAAGGAATCCCTTTTGTGTCTTTGAGAGGCAAACTTGGTTGCCATTACCAGCTTTCCATAAATGTTTTAAAATTTTAAAATGTTATATACTTTTATTTAAATTTATTTAAAATAAAATAAAATTTTATTTTATCTACTTTTATTTAAACACTACTAGGATCCCATTCTTATTATAATAGTTATAAGCAATTCAAAAAATTTAAAAGTGCTATTTTAAAAATATAAATATCATTATTCCCAGTCAAACTCCATCTTTCTTTTCTGAGTAACCAATATTAATAATCTTGAGTTTTGTATTGCATACAAATATTTTCAAATACACAAATTTACATTATAGTAAAGCAACTATACTCCAATAAAATTTTTTAAAAAAAGGTACAGATGTTCTACATCTCTAACAATAGAGCAGTGAATGATTAAAAAGTTAAGCTGGAGTATACAATGGGATACCATGCAGCAATTTTAAAAGTCAGCATATTATGTTTGATGGAGAAAAAAAATCAAAGATACAGTTTCAAATTTAAAAAAATAAGTTGAAGAATATAACACTATGTCATATAAATGTTCCTTTTTAAAATTTATTGCTGACAGCCTCACATTAATGTCCTGCGCATTGCGGGTGATGAGAATGTATTTACCTTGGACTCCCCTTTGCTCTGGTGCATTTAATTTTTTCCAGTTTTCCTTCACTACCATGGCCTTATGAATATTTATCCTCTTTCACGGGAAGAAAGAGGTCATGTAACATTGTATACAACATGTGGCTCTTCCCTCTGGGCCTCAGTGTACCAGCCCCTTTCCTCCTGTGCTGTCACCCAACTTCAACTCTTCCACCCTCTTCTTAATTATCTCTTCTGTCTTCCCTAAATATGTCTCTTCCAAATACTTTTTTGCTTTATGCAGTGTGTTGGGGGCAAAGAGCTAAATCGACCTTGGTTTAGCATCTTCTGCTCCACTGGAGGTGCCCAGGGTGCTCATGGGGATCCATTCACCCAGTGCTCTCGATTCCCAAGTAGGAGATTCATTGTTCCAGTTGCATTTTCATGAAATGCAGCTGAGGCTTCCCCTGTCTGAAGTGAGTCATTTTTTGCTTTTGTTTTACTTGTGGTTGCTTGGAGACACTGCCATGATGGACCATCTCAGGGGTGGGGTCCAAACCGGCCCTCTGGTGTGTTGCCTCTGTGTTGGAAAGCTGCTGGAGGTCTCCATTTCCTTAGGGTAAAAGCTGCATTGGACTCCTTCTCTAGGCTTTTATTTCTTCTCGTCCCTTGCCCTTAGGCATATTTCCCCTCAATTCCACACGGTGGACCTCTGCTCCAGCCACCTGCTACTTGTGCCACCCCCACCTGTACCTTCCCTGTCCTCCCATGCTCTCCATGCCTCAGACGGCCAAATCAATCTCCCAAGACCTCATTTATTTACTTTTTAATTTAATTTTTATTTTATATTGAGGTATAGTTGATTTACAATGTTGTGTTAGTTTCAGGTGTACGGCAAAGTGAATCAGTTATATATATATCTCCACTCTTTTTCAGGTTCTTTTCCCATATAGGTTATTACAGAATATTGAGTAGAGTTCCCTGTGCTATACAGTAGGTCCTTGTTGATTATTTATTTTATACATAGTAGTGTGTATATGTTAATCCCAAATTCCTAACTTATCCCTCCTCCCCACCGCCCCCAGCTTTCCCCTTCGGTAACCATAGATTTGTTTTTGAAGACTGTGAATCTGTTTCTGTTTTGTAAATAAGTTCATTTGTGTCATCTTTTTAGATTCCACATATAAATGACATCATATGATATTTTTCTTTCTCCGTCTGACTTACTTCACTTAGTATGATAATCTCTAGGTCCAACCATGTTGCTGCAAATGGCATTACTTCATTCTTTTTTATGACTGAGTAGTATTCCATTGTTGATATGTACCACATCTTCTTTACCCATTCCTCTGCTTCAAGACCTCATTTAAACTCTCCTCACTTGGAGTGGTATAGGATGAAAACAGCCAGCAAAAGATTCTGCTGTACAAGAATTCCCAAATCTCCTTAAATTCTTACAACTTCCTACAAACACACAGACGATCCGGGAATATCCTCCTAGTTAACTCTCCTTCTGATCAGAAAACCCAGCAGGGCACGTGTACTTTACTGATACTTCTTGTCGATCGCTTGCTCAGAGGAATGCTGCTGCCCCCTCCCCTACTTTTCACTTCTGTGGTCTGTGTTTGTTGCTACCTCAATCTGGTATTTTGTCTCTTTCCTCTTCCTTGAATTTATTTTCCTTTCCATCCAGCTCATCCTCTCTCCAGTCTTTTCTTTCTGGTAGTCGAGCCGCTTATATGTGTCTTTTTTTGCTTTCTTCATTCCCTTCTCCTGCTCATAAGCCACTACTTTTTCGATCACTTTTACCACACTTGTACCATTCTTTCTTACAGCTTTTAGTACATTTTTATGTCTAATTTATATTGTAAAAAGAAGTACGTTGTATGTTAAATATAGACCAATGGTGTATCGTTTATGATCTACTAAAAAGCTGCTCTTGTAACTTTAGATCCACTTTAACTTCACAAAGGAATGAACAGTGGTGGCCTTGGAGCTGGGATCACATCTTCAAGATTATAGCTAGTAGATTAGCCACAGAGCTCTGGAAATCAGTGACTTCCAGGTCTTTGTAACTGCCATCTTAACTGGATTAGAAATGTTCCCAGTCTGCCCATGACCCTTTTGTGACACCTGTAGAGTGCTTTAAATTTCCTTGATTCTAAATATCCAGTTGAAAAAGATTCTTGTCTTGCAAAATTATTTGTAAAGCAGTGCATTCTGTTGATTTTCTTCTCTTGAGAAATAAGGAGAAATTACCCAGTACTTGAGCAAGTACAATGAGGGTTAAGACTTTGATTGAGGTAATAAGATGGCTCTGGTGCAATGGACTTTCACAGCCCCAGTGGTTTCAATCTTTAGGGACTTACCCGTTACATTCGTTTTCACTGGCATCATGGTGCTTCCTTGGAGACATAGTCTTTTGCAGTCTGTTTATAATGGCATGTTTAAAAAAATAGAATTTTCAATACACAACCAACAGATGCTGTCATTCTTAGGCAGAAGTTCCTCATTTGGGCTCAGTTGGCTCCTGGTTTTGCAATAGTTTTGGAGGTCAAAGGTCACTTCACGGATCCCATGAATCTCCTGAAAATGCACTGTAGACTTTTATGTGTTTGTGCATCTTTCTTTGGAGAAAGCCCAAACTTCGGTGGGTTCTCAGAGACATCTGTGTCTCTAAAAATTTTAGAACCAACTCTTTAAGCTGTGTGTGATCATCTGACAATGTGTACATTTTCAACATTCTCTGCTCTTTCAGTGACATTGCTTTTGACTGATTTACCTGCTTCCCAAGTCTCCAAATCAGGGAACTTAACCTAGTTTTACTTATTTACATTTTTAGGCAGCAGGGCTGTGGGAAATACTCAGTTCCTTATTATTTTAGAAAATCTGCATTGCATGCCTTGTTCTCAGGCACCGTGCTCACCTGGAAATGCCAAGGTGATTTAGGTGTGGTCCCTGAGTGCAGGGGCAACAAAGGTGGAGACAAGTGGCATGTCAAAGAGGAAGGAGCAGGTAACTTTGCTGGGGGTGGAGCAGGTGTGGGTGGGGCGGGGGCATGACAGGGCAGGCAAAGGATTCTTCTTGGCTGTACAAAGGGCAATGCATGACAATTTGATGGCCCAAGAGTGTGTGTCATTAAGAGAGTTTAATAATAGTGCTAAACATCGTCTAATGGCCATCACAACTGGAAATAGACTTTAAATTTCAACAGGCACATAACAGAACCTTAGAAAATCCCACCCACTCCTCCAGCTGCCTCTTATCTTAAAAATACCTTTAAAGTTAAGTGCGCAAGGTGTGAGTTTTATTTCCTGGGTTCTCTGTTTATCCTCAACAGGTAAAGGAAGTCTAGACTTTGATGTGATTTTTCAGGTAGTCTTTCAGAATCTTTTAATAAAGCTCTAGTTTCTTACTGTTGACCTCTCTCTGTCCCATCCCTTCTGGGTAAACTATTCCTGTGAACCTTGTCCTTTAAAATGTAAGTTTCAAAAGTAGTTTAGCTGGAGTTGGAGTGTCTCCTCCTGTAAACTTGATGAAAAGAGGGATTTGGGCAAAAGTGCTCCCGAAAGCCAGGGGACACCATGAGGACCTCCCTAGTTGGGGTAAGGGTGGTAGGCAGTATTCAAAGGGGAAAATGTTCCAATAGTAAAGTAGGGACAGGAGATTTTTTTTTTTTTTTTTTTTTTTTGTGGTGCGCGGGCCTCTGGCTGTTGTGGCCTCTCCCGTTGCGGAGCAACAGGCTCCGGACGCGCAGGCTCAGCGGCCATGGCTCACGGGCCCAGCCGCTCTGCGGCATGTGGGATCCTCCCGGACCGGGGCACAAACCCGCGTCCCCTGCATCGGCAGGCAGACTCCCAACCACTGCACCACCAGGGAAGCCCCAGGAGATTTCTTTCAACATCACAGTTTGGCTGGAGAGCTCCCTGAAGCCATGCATGATGACCAATATTAATTTTTTTGCCTGTGCCTATTTCTTAGCAATTTAGGCATCAGCTCTCTGGATGGGTCTTACTTTATCTCAGCCATTTTTTGATGAATTCTTGTGTTTCTTGCTCAGGAGTTAAAAGGAATCAGGAGGTAAATAGGCCAGACAGTGACCCTCCCCACCTGCTGTGCTTCTCTACCTCCAAGCTCCCTGTGGCCAGTCCCTGGCCATGAGGGCCATGTGGAGCCCCCAGGACCTGACTGCCTGTGGAAGACTCAGGGTGGTAGGAAAGGGGGTGGGAATAGGGCCAGGTGTAGACCAGGACATGTCAGAAGAAAGAATTCCCATGTGGAGTAAAAGCTGCTTATATAAGTTTTCCTCTTACTTGTTGGAAAAGGCCACTGGGAGATGCAGAGCCAGATTGATAATGCAACTCTTGCAACTGTGAAGACTTTATGGCCTGCCTAGCTCTCTTGCACGCACTCAAGTTATATTTTTCCTGGCTCTGATGTCCATTTTAATTTGTATTTCACTATTTAATGGTATTCATTTTCTGTAAGTCCCTCAGACCTTCTAGAATGAATTAGGATATAAGGAAATAAGGTATTAATTGGGGCACTTAAAACTTCTGAATACTCTTTACTAGACCTTGATGATATCTTCATTGAGTATGGTATTTTTTAGACCCATTAGTATAGGGATGGGTATTTGCATCATAGCTCTGAACCAGTAAAGCAGGGTTGATTCTCTGACATGTCTTAACCCATCTTTCTTGTACACAGGTTGTTGCCCAACTATTTTCTGAAATCACCCCTTTCATTCTCGCAGTGTCTGAACCTGCCTTCTCTAGACCTGCTTAGTTACATGAAGCCTTCAGTCTCCAGGTCATTCTCCAACAAACCTGCAGTATTTTATGAACTCTTATTGGTGGAGGTGGATGGAGTATACATCTTACCATCCAAATCTGGGGCTCTGAGGTCCCTGGCCCCTTGGCTGTACATTGAGCTGGAATCTTCCTCTCTAAGCCCAGAAGTATTGAACCTCCTCCAGCTTTCAGCTGTGAAATCTAATTTCCTGCAGGCGTAAGGCCACACTGTCTCTAGTTCCCCTTCAGGGCTATCACCTTGTCCGGCTTCTCTGCCCATGGTAGGCCCTCGTCTCTGTGGTCTGGACCCTGTCTTCCTTAAACTGCAGCAGTTCTGCCTGGACCACCCCCAGCTCTTGCACATTGATGCCAGCCTGGAGTGGAGCTGTCTTTTCCCCCTTCTGAATCGTGTGGTTTGGCTTGCTGGTCACCCTTTCCAGATGTTCATCTAACCCCAATCCTGCAAGTTTCCCACTTATTTCTCTCTCTATGTAGCTGGCATCATTTTTTCCCAGTCCTGTCTCCTTTCCCTTCTTCCAGCTCCTTTATAAAATCCTCACTTTTCCAGCCACTTAAGTCTCACCAACCCCTTTGATAATCACGTTTGCAGCCAGCATCGTACAACTCAGCATCTGAATATTCCTTTCCTCTTTGATCTTTTTGTATGTTGATTTTATGTCTTTAATTAGACTGTAAACTTCTGGAGAGAAGGAACCATGTCATAGCTCCTCGTACTATGATGGTCACATGATCACCTGAGTGATTAAATTTTGTTCATATGTAACAGTTATTCTGCTCAGTAAATGCCATGTGAAGAAGAATTCCAGTTGCAAATGTTAACCTGAAGAATTCTTTGTAAGTTTTCACAACCCATCTCCGTGACACATAAACTTTACCCCCGTTTATTACATTAAAAGTAGAGGATCAAATGAAGAAAAAAGGGAAAGAAAGAAACTTTTCATCATTCTTTTGGGAAAGCTACATTTTGCACTTTGTCCTTTAAGATATCTTGCTCTGGAGGCCAGGGGTAAAATAGTCAAAGGAAGTTTGGAAAGGATGCCAGCTCTTGCATCATTAACATACAGCTTTTGCTTAATGCTTAAGATTAACAAAGAAAATGCAAATATTTCACCTTTTATTGCTCATCTTAAAGCCACAGTTGAATATGGTCTATTGAACTCCCTGAAACAGGGGGGAAAAAAAACTTGGGAATGTTCAAATAAAGGCAATAGTTGGAAGAGAACAGAAGCAGAAGTATAAGTCTGTCCTGAACAGCATAATTTAGATGAAATTGTTATAGCTCACATTTGTCTAGTTGGGAGTTTTCTGTTACATTTAAGTTTTACTTAAATTGGATCCACATTTCAATATTATTAGCAATCAATATTATTCTTTTTGATCTTTTTTTTTTTTTGCGGTACGCGGGCCTCTCACTGTTGCGGCCTCTCCGTTGCGGAGCACAGGCTCCGGACGCGCAGGCCCAGCGGCCACGGCTCACGGGCCCAGCCGCTCTGCGGCACGCGGGATCCTCCCGGACCGGGGCACGAACCCGCGTCCCCTGCATCGGCAGGCGGACTCTGAACCACTGCGCCACCAGGGAGGCCCATGATCTTTTTATCATTGGTAATGAATATTAGGATTTTTAGTTGTTAGTTGGCTTTGAACTTCAGTGCTCTGCTATCTTCCTAAATATTGTCATGGTCAGCATCATTTATTTATCGGTACCTCTTGATTGTGGTGATAAACCAGGCATTGTTTTTTAAAAAATCTATTAGAAACACACATGGTCCTTAGAGTTGACAGTCTAATATTCACTGGGCCCTGTTGAGCATTGGTTGGTCAAGCTGTGGTGGAATTGGGGCAGGTGAGTGAAGATAAATGAGACATTTCTCCTGCCCTTCAAGACAGCCTCTGGAATCTGGCTTCGTCGAAAGGCAGATTGCTGGCCTACAGAAAATAGGTTGGTGGTTTTGCCAGAGGCAGTGGATGGGGTGTGGGGTGGGTGAAGTGGATGAAGGGGGTCAAAAGGGACAAACCTGCAGTTAGAAGATAAGTAAGCCCTGGCGATGTAAAGCACGGCGTGGCAACTATAGTTAATAATACCGTATCGCATGTTTGAAAGTTGCTAAGAGGGTAGATCTTAAAATTTCTCATTATAAGAAAAAAGTGTGTAACTCTGTATGGTGATGGATATTAACTAGACTTATTGTGGTGATCATTCTGCAGTATATACAAATATCAAATCACTTCGTTGTACCCCTGAAACTGATACAATGTTATATGTCAATTATATTTCAATAAAAAATAGATAAATAAAAAAGGAGAGCAGAGAGGCTGCAGGTAATTCTTCTAAAATGTGGGCCTAATGCATTAAGTGGTTTTCAGAAGCAAACTCAAGGTATGTCTCTATAACCATAAACTCTCCCTCTCTCCCCCTTCCCATTCTGCCTTCCCATTCTTTTTCTCTCCTTCTCTCAGCCCTTTATTTAAAAATAAAGATAGTGCTTTTTACTTATAGATTAATTTGGAAACATTAAATAATAAATAAAATTATTTTTATATTTTTAAGAACTTCTTGTTAACTAGTACCTTTTTACTTAATCGATAACGTGAATTTTAACCCAAATCTTATCCACAGAATTTGATTAAAATATTAAAAAAATTTTTTCCCCCGCTTCTTTTAACTTAAAGACAAACCTTCTCAGGGCTTTGCCAGTTTACTGTTAAAAGTTTTTCTAAGTTTCTGTCAGTGCACATTTCAAATGAGAAAGTAAATTCTTTCATTGCCTTTTTTACAGTCCACTTTCTGCTTCTCCGTAAGATCTCTTCTGTTTCTTCTTTCCAAAGGGGAGGGGAGGGAGAGAGGGAGGGAACGTGAAGAAGAGAGGTGGGAGAAGAATGGGAGTGGGGGGAGAGAGAGAAAGAGAGAGATTGATTATCAAGGCTGAATATATAAACATAGGGAGTATGGTTTTTTCTCGCCAGAATGTAATTTTCCAATTTACTCTCCTTTGGAAAATAAAAGAAGGCTCTAGTGTCTATTTCTTATCATAAAAGTAATGCATACAAGAATAAGAAAAACTGAAATGTACTTTCTGTAATTCCCCATCCGCCACTGACAACCAGTGTTTGCATTTTGTGGTATTTCCTTCCAGATACTTTCTTTATATGACAGTGTGTGCATGTACATACATGCTTTTTTTCTGGAAACAGAACACATTCATGAGCTGTCTGGTTACTTGCTTTTTTTCACTTAATGCAGCATTGGCATTCTTTTGTGTTAATCGATATAAACTTAGTATTCTTCTTAATGACCGTATAGAGTTCCACTGAATCAATGCACTATGATTTAATCAATATGCTATTGTTAGGCCATTATCTCCTTCGTTTCCTCCTTTCTTTTGCGTCTTTAGACAGAATTTCAAACATCATGATAACCTCGTCTTTGTATCTTTTCTGGTGATCTATTTGGGTTACATTCCCAGGTATGAAATTTACTGGATCAATGCACATTTTAATGACAAATTAAAATATATTATCAATTCGTCCTTCTTCCAGTTTTCCCTCAGGATAGCCAGTTTATCTTTGGAATTGTGCCTTGTCCCCCTTCCATCAATTTTGACCAGATGCTTTTAACTAGATCCAGCTGGAAATTTACATATACCTCTAAGCAGCATCCTTAACAGTCTGAAACATTTAGGGATCTCCTCGAGGAGAAAAGTGGTCATTATCAGTTTCCAGAAAAAGGACAGTACAAATCTCTTTAAGCGGAAGATATTCAAAGTGGTTTCATTACAATATTGCATTTACACCTCAAAGTATGGTAAGTGTAATGGTTTCATTATAGCATTGAGTTTGAACATCAGAGTGAAAGTAAAATGGGGACAGGAGGATGGGGAATGAACATGGGATTGCTGCTCTCACGGTCCCTACCACATCGTCAGGTTCTAGTGATGTTTCTCCCACTTAATGCTAAGCAAAAAACATCTACTAATATATTCCACAAGACTACAACCCCTGATTCCATTTCCACCTCCTTCTCTTAAATTATTTTGCTTTCCCACTTCAATATCCTGGAGATAGATAGTTAAGTTCCTTTTATCATGGACTTCTTATGAGGTCAGAATTCTTCCATGAGAATGGGGCAGAGGGTTTTCCAGAAAAGACATACATTTGGAAAAACTACCAGGGATGCTTTAGAGATGATCATTTGATTTTGACACAAAATCATGGTAGTTGTAATTGTTTTTCACAAAGATCTTGGTTATCAAACTGAGAGTAGCAAGTAAATGGACTGAAATAGGGCATGTCAACTGGAGAAGGTTATCTGGTTGTTGGTGAGGAATATAAATAATTAGGATTGAATTTCAAAAAGACGCTCTTGCTTTCTCCTCTTTTCTCCTCTTTAGTGCTGTCTCTTGACATTTGGGTATCGAATGCCATGATATTTTTGGTATTCACACGCATCCTTAACAAGTACAATGCTCTCTTGGCTGTCCTGTTTTAATGCTGTAATTGTGAGTTTGACCTACAAAAGTTATATTTGCTTGGTAGGCAAATGGAAAATCTCCTTAAATAAATACACTGACAAATACTGTTTGGCTACATCACTAATAACAGATGACAGCCTCTGGAACATGACCATGTGAAAAAACAGGATCTGTATCATCTGTGCATTTATCCACAGCCCTGCTTATCATCAACAACTATTTGTTGATTAATTACCATGTGTAGGACACAGTGTTCAGGACAGTGAATACAAAGACATAGAAGATCCCAACTCCTGACTTTGAGGGATTTTAGCCTCCAGGCAAGCAGGACATACTCCGTACTCATATGTAACCCAGATAAATTTTGTCATCCTGTGGCTCAGTCTTGTTCATAGAGTTACATTCGAATAAACAAAATCCAGTAGCCAAAAAATGAATTAAAAACACTTTAAATCTTCATTCATCTTTTTGAGGCAATATGAATAGGAGTGGGGAAAATGCATTTCTGTTGTGCAATAAAAATCTTACCAATCTTATCTCCTCCTCACTGCTCTCTTAATAGCCTCTGTGTGCTTGACACTTGCTTTGTGAAATTCTCTCTCCCGCTCTCAACGTCTGCTCCCCAGAATCTCAGCCCAACACCCAGCCTTTGAGGCTTTTCCTCCTTTCTCTTCCTGTTATCGCATCTCTTTATTTTGTGTATCAGTGTAGTTTCTCTGCTTGTTTGTTTTTACTTCTTCTCTCTGTCTTGCCCATTACCTAGGTTCTCACTACAAAGAACTTGCCTGGGAACTGACCCAAGAAGTAAGAGTCCTTCCCCATGAGAAATGGAAGTAAGAGAAAGATTGTAAATATCCATATAATAAGTCATTGCTTCTCCTGCTAGATATTAATGATTTTGAGATGATGTTCCACATAAAGTGACAAATGAGGAGATAAAGGAGTGTATATTAAATTTATCAGGTGAATTATACAGTCAGTGTAAGGGCTACATGAATGCAGAATGGCAGAGTCATCACTAAGGGGAAAGTTCAGCTTTAGACTTGAGGTATATCTTGAGCTTGGCCTTGAACTCCGGAGTCAGTTTGAGAGGGAAAGACATTCGAGATAAGAGAAGTGGTGTGAACAATGATGTGCAAGGGAGGATGCATGTGTTTCAAAATAACAGATCAATTTGGCTGGAGCAGCAGATTTCAATAAATAAAGCATGGAAAATTAGGAAACGGTTAGGATGCATAAGCTAGACAGTGAAGGAGGTTGCATACTGTGCTAAGGGGTTTGTATTTAGCTTGTAGGCAGTGGTGAACAAGTTTTACAGCAGGAGGAGTGCAGGTTGTGACAGTGGTGGTGGGATAATATGGTGAAAACTGTGGAGTAACTTTTGGTGGTGAAGATGAAGGGTCAAAATCAGCTGTCCTGGAGATTTAATCAGACAGACCTCCTGCAAGGGAATAACGGCCCTCGGAAACATTTGGTTTGGGCTTGTTTTAGATTTTGTGCATGTGATCTTATTTTATAGACTACATTGTTGAGGGACTTCCCTGGTGGTCCAGTGAGTAAGACTCCGTGTTCCCAATGCAGGGAGCCCGGGTTCAATGCCTGGTCGGGGAGCTAGATCCCGCATGAATGCCTCAACTAAGAAGCCTGCATGTCGCAACTAAGACCCAGTGCAGCCAAAGTAAATAAATAAATAAACAACTACATATTAAAAAAAAAAGGAATACATTGTTGAGCTATGTAGATGCACAGACCCCTACGTCCACCCATCATACATATGTACACACAGAGGTGCACATAGGTACGTGTAAGACACACGTGGTTGCATGTGCATACACACGTATGCTCATTTGTGTATATACACATATACAGATGCACACTTGTACATAGATTCGCCCATACAGAGATGCAAAGATGTGTATATGCACATATGTGGTTTAAAGGACTTGATAGGTGGAAAACTATAAAAAGGTATACAGCTCGGAGCAGGTAGGAGGGAGCATGTGGGGACCCATAAGACTGAGCAATTCGTTTGGAAAGAAACAGAGTTTTTAGAATTGGAAATAACGCTAGTATTTACATGGAGAATATAGTACATAACATTCATGAATGCAAAACAATCAGCAAATTAATGAATTAATTTTGTATTAAGTTTTTATTTTAAGAAGCATTTCCTTGAGAATATGAAAGTGTGATTGGCTTCTGCATACAAGCCTGATTCCAAAAGCTTGAATTTCACACTGGGGGGCTGGGTGTCCTCCTGTGGTGGCAGGCAGCCCCTCAACCAGGGCGGGCCTACACTCAGCGTTAGAAATGGCAGCTCGAGAAGACGGAGGCCCACGTGATCTGTCCAATCATTCTTTCTTTGTTTCGGATGGGAACAGATGAACAAAGGTCCGTTTTGTTTTGTTTTGTATTGGACCTCTGCCTTACATACTGCGATTCCTGTTAGATTTTCCAGTAGTGAAGGCAGCCTGTCCAAACACAGTTAGATTGGGATTTTGAACAGTAAAGGTTCTAAGGGAGATGGAGAGAATTTTTAATTTGCTACATTGACTGCTACAGAAAGAATCGATGATCGGATAGTATTCCCAGGACTTTCGTAAAGACTGAAGCGTAAATAAAATCTGTTCTGGGACAGATTTAGGAAACCCTTTTCAGCCCACTGAGCTGACGGTAACATTGAACTAAAGAATTTAATTTCGGAAGAGAGTTGATTGGGAACTGGGACAATCTGTAATTCATTCTTTCTTGGTAAAGCTCCCGAAGCAGGATGATTGGTGGTATTGTTTGTAGTCTGGAGTAGGGCATGGTTTAGCCTGAGGCTTGCCTCCTAAATTGGTTTGGGGCTCTGTGTGCATGCAGCTACTGGCTGAGATTAAAGCCACTCAGCTCCTGTTCAGTGCTGTTATTGATCACTGCATCCATGGAGGCTGTGAGCTATAGAGCAGGAGATCAGGGAAGTTGGTCTCCGTCACTACCAGCTTTCTTTTCTTTGTTCCTCTTCACTCCTTTGTCCCTCTTTTATCCAGTATTAGCTGGCACCACACTCAGCTTGCTTGTCCTCCTTTCCCCCCTTTCTTTCCTCCCCAGAATATTTATTGAGTACCTACTGAGTTAGCTACCTGCTTGGCACTGGCAATAGAGCAATGAACAAAACAAACAAAAATCTCGGCCCTCGTGAATTTTATGTGTTAATGGGGTGACAGGTAATAAGGAAATAATTCTACAAATAAATAGGAAATGCCAACTGTGATAGCACACGTGCTGTGAGAGTAGATAATAAAAATCTGACCTAACCTTGGGGCAGTGGGGATCGCTACCTTGAAGGAAAATGACTTGGCTGAGCTATTAATGAGGCAGTGAGAAAACTTTTCCAGGCAGAAAGCTGGAACTGCATGTGCGAAGGCCCTGTGGCTGGAGAGAATGCATAGCTTCAGAGGAACTGCAGTAAGGCCACAAAGCTGGAGCTCGGAGAGCAAGGGGGAGAGAGGGGGAGATGTGGTGGAGACGGAGGCTGGGTCAAATGTCCTCACATGCTGGGCTCTGGAGACGGTGTGAAGATCCTAGTGGCCGTGAGGAGCTGTTGAAGGGAAGGAGCTGATAGACACATTCGTCCCGTGTAAGGTCCCTACTGAAATACGTGCGTTTTAACTTGGCAGAAAAGAAGTCATTCTTAAGACAGCAGCTTCCATACCTGGCAGTCAGACATCTGGGGGAGTGGTAAACCCACAGGCATCTGTGGCCACATCCCCAGAGATTCTGCTTCACTGGGTCAGGGTGGAGCAGAAATAACAGTTTATTAAATAAACTCTGTGGGTAATTCTGATTCCAGGGGTTTGTGAGCCAGATAGGAGAGGGCCCTAGTCGTGGAGACCTTCTTGGAGCCCCTGAAAATGAAACAGGTAGGGAAGGCTGCCTCTGAGCATCTTGAGGACAGACCGTGTGACTCTTCTTGTGATGAAAATGCTAATAGGAGCTAGAAATAGCCCAGCCAAACAGGCTGAATTGGAGTCAACCTCTCCATACCTCCCAATTTTTTTTTCCCCTCAAATCATGGCACACATTGGGGCATTATTGAAATACACTGGCTCATTCTATTTTTAGTGCAGTAAATACCCGCACAGAAACATATGTGCATAATTCAAGAAGCAAATGCATCTCAAATTAGAAATCTCACCAAACACTTGTAAATTCAGGTCACATCTTCCATATGACCTTGAAGTTACCAGGTAGTCTTGTCGGTGGCCACTTAAATGTGGGGTTTTGAATCAAAGCGGAGCAAAGAGATGTAATAGAACAAAGGTAATCACAAGATCGTGTTCACGGCAGCCAAGAAGGTAAACATGTCAATCAACAGCTTTTCACGTTAGCTCCTCTGAAGACCCGATCCCCTGGCTTCCTAATGTTGTAAAGTCATCTGCAGCCCCGATTAGCTGTGCATTTATAATCTCCCATTACCCTCACATCAGCACAGAGAAGTGATTAATTATTTTGGCATTCATGATAATGTCATTAATCAGGATTCATTCATTGGGTATTAATGACTGGACGTGATGGACGTTCATTGTATATGAATTCTACAGTAATTTAGCAATTGATTTACTAGTAGTTGATGAGTTGAAAGTGTACTAATGGAAGATTAAGTCATGTAATTCTAACTGATTATGAAAGGGTGATCAGATAGACATTGAAAAAGAGATTAAATAAATGAGGAATTTCAGTTGTATATTCTGTGTGAGCCAACAAAATTTCAAAGGAAAACACAAATTACTTTTCGTGTTCTACCAATGGGTATTCAGGAACTGGCATTAAAAAAATGTGTCCAATTAGGAAGTGGTTTTCATATGCAATGAGAATTTTTTTTTCTAAATGGAGATTACTTAATGCCCAAAATAGGCACATAGAGAGATTTGACAGGCTTAGCTGAAAATTTTGCTTCAAAAGAGGATTTTATAATTTGAATATTTTATAACATTATGTCATTGTATTGGCCAGTGTCTCTTGTGTTATTGCTGGTTATACTTTTTTTAAAAAAAATGTCTTTTAATCCTATAAATTGTAGCCATACCTCATTTATTCACCCATATATATGTGTGTATATATAAATATATATATATATATATTACAACTTTAAGTAAAGCCTAGAGCTTAGCTTTTTAAAATAGAACCTAGGCATGAATTATTCAAAATGTGACAGATAACCTCAGTCACATTATTATGAAGGTACTTTTATTTGGACATTATCTTAAAATCCTAGGTATAATTTTTTAAAGTAGCAATAATAAAAATTTATTTCAAAGTTTCGACTCTCTAAATGACCTTCTTGCTTGCATCTTGGCTCTGCTGTTTCCTCAGGGGACATACTTTCCCAGAGCCTTCTTTTCAGACCTACACAAGTCTAAGTTTCATTCAGGACCCAACTTTAAGTAGATGTTGTTTGTCGGTATTGCTGTGGATGGTGGTGGTGATGGTGGTAATAATGATAACGACGTTGGTGGTGGTGATGGCGATGACGGAGGTGATGATAACGATGATGATGGTGATAGTGGTAGTGATGATGTGATGTTGATTGCTAGGGACTGAATGTTTGTGTCCCTATTCTTCCAAATTTATATGTTGCAACCCTCACCCCCAGTACGTGGTATTTGGAAGTGGCGCCTTTGGGAGGTGATGAGAGTTAGATTGAGGCATGATGATGGAGCCCTCATTGTAAGATTAGTGCCTTGATAAGGAGATGAAGGGACCAGCACTTTCTCTCCACCGCGTGAGGGTACAGAGAAAAGACAGCTATCTGTAAACCAGGAAGAGGTGTCTTCCCCAAGAACCTGACCATGCGGGCACCCTGATCTCAGACTTGTAGCCTCCAGAACTGTAAGAAATAAATATTTATTGTTTAAGTCACCCAGCTTATGGTATTCTGCCATAGCAGCCCAAGCTAACTGACACAATGGTGGGGATGACGATAATTATAATGATTTATAGAGTCCTTATCATAGGCTTCACTGTATTAAAACCTTTGCCCATGTTAAGATCTTTAATCGTTAACAACCACGGTAAAAAATAGGTAGTGTTATTATCTCTATTTCGGGGGAAGGAATCCAAGGCATGAAGGATGTAAATATCTCTCCCAAAGTCACAGAGCTGGTGAGAACTCAGACCACCTGGTGGTAGAGCCTGGTATAATCTCCCATTACCCTCATGTCAGCACGTGGTTACTCGTTTTAGTATTTACTGTAAAGCCGCTAATCAGGACGCATTCACTTGGAATTAATGGATAGATATGGTGGACAATTACCCACTTCTGTAATGTGAAACATATACTGTATACAGAGTACATTAAATGTTAAAATCCAATGCTAGAATATCTCATCTGTTAATATATATATTTATAATATCCCTGTGTGATTAAAGGAATAATATTAAGTATTTTTTCCTAAACTGGTGCTCAATTCCCTCCTACTCTTCCTGTGTCTGATATAAGCTGAGCCACTTTGATGGCCAAACCTGCCTCGGAAATATTAAGGAAGAGGAGGGAGGGGGGAAGTGATGGAGTTAGTATGTTGCCAGTTTGGAACAGCAAGTTGTAGCTAAATGGTGATTCCTGCTGGGTCAAGTGGTAGGGGTGGGGGGATGCAGCACAGGGGAAGGAGTTTGATGTGGTTCCTTTGCAGGCCTGTGTTGGTCAAGGTGCAGTCTAAGCTGTCATAATGGAGAGATGGCGCGAATACAGTGGCTTAAACGAGTTACATGTTAATTTCTCGGTCATGTTGTTACAGAAAGTGGGGTCAGGCTCTAAAGCCAATAAAAAGGCAAGGTTGGTGGAAAGGAAAGTTTACATTATTTTGGTGGCCGGCCACAGCAGGGGTGGTGGGTGGTGGTGGTGGACTCCCCACTGACAGTCAGGGGCAAGAGCTTTTAAAGGGGAGTCTCAGGGGTATATAGGCAGAGGGAGGGAGAGGGCTACATGTAGAAACCGCACAGTCAGCTCTGACCGTCATCTTGAAATCGGTCATGCGGTGGTCTGATCGGCGTCATCTTGGTTGTTTTAAGGACAGTTCATCTTCCGTTCTGGAGTCGGTTTGTTCCCATTTCTTTGAAGCCAGTTCTCAGAATTGTGGCAACTTATGTCGTGGCTATATCCTGATCATCACGTAGTTAACTTCTTCCACCTGGTGGGGCTTTCAGTGTCTATAAGACAGCTCAGAGGATACGGCTCAGAATATTATCTATAGCCCTTGAAGAGGAACTTAAGGTCCTTGACTTCGTTTAATGACTAAACTATTGTTATTTGGTCTTGTTTGACGGTTTTCCTTTGCTTATGCATTTTCTCACTTCTCTGAATAAACTTGTTTTTTGGCTAAAGTTTTTCTACAGACAAAATGCAGGCGGGGGACATGGTGGGGAAGGACCATAGGGTCTTGCTCCGTTTCAGTGTTTCAATCTAGAGGTAGCTGGTCCAGGATGGAGGGCAGCACACAGATCCCATCTCTGGATTCAAACCGGATGCCTTGGCTGCCCCAGTGACATATCAGCCACCGGGAAGGGGGAAAGGCTAAAAAGAGCGCTTGCTTTGTCTTCTTAAATGTATAACACAGAAGTGCCGTGCATCCTCTCCCCAAGTCACTGAGGAGAGGCTGGGTGACCCAGTTGTTCCCAGCAAAAACTCCCAATTCTGTTATTAAAGGAATATGGGGAGAATGGATAACAGTGGGCAACCTCCCATGGTTCAAATACTCAGGTCTTACTCAGGACAAATAATTTAGTTTAATTTTAGTGGAAAAAGGAGTGTGGTAGGGTGACTATCTTGAAAAAATTAAACAAAAATATAGCACTCCTGGCTAGTAACCCTTTACTGTGGGAATAGATACTTGTTTTGGAAAAGTATAGAACGTCAACCTAAGAACTCTTAACCTAAACCTTTGTGTTCATTTTTT
Organism: Phocoena phocoena; assembly: GCF_963924675.1. NCBI lineage: Eukaryota > Metazoa > Chordata > Mammalia > Artiodactyla > Phocoenidae > Phocoena > Phocoena phocoena. The sequence goes on along the minus strand of NC_089225.1, from coordinate 105,681,651 downwards.
CAGCCTGTGTTTCATATTGAATTTTCAGTTTTCTCTGCAGGATGAATAGAGAGAGGGGGCTGCTGAGATATTGGCAGAGTTAGGAAGTAGTTGTTGAGGGCTTCTCTGTCTGACAGATTGTGGAGCATAAACCAATCTCTCTTCAGGGAATAGCAAGCTGATTGTATGTATTTTTGTCTATAGTATGTTCCCATTATCTTTACAATTTCTTTTTCCCTTTAGAGCAAATGATATTACTTAATATATACTTCTCCTAATCATCTGGCTAGGTGCAGTCTACCTGATGATTTAAATGCGTGGCAATGGTAAAAGTATTACAGTTGGATCGTTGCTGTTATGTGCCATTGTGTCTCGAATTCTGAAGGCATTTTTGGCCATACCTTACTTAGGAACCCACAGGAAATGAGAGCTTCTGGACAGGTGAATTTTCCAAAAAGCAATTTACTGCTGCAAGCAACAAAGCTTCAAAGCAAGCAAACAAGCGAATGAACAACAACAGAATGCAGACTTTCACAAGGAAGTCCAAAGAGAGCTTTGTTGAGAAAAGGTAGAAAGAGCTTGGGTGAGGTCTAAGATGGTGGGTGTGGCCGGGCAGGTTCTCCAGCGAATGAAGCATCAATGTAACTGTCCCTGGGTGTAGTGACAGCTCTTTAGTGTTCCTTCCCTTCCCCCCTTAACTTGTGGTCTAACTGCAATCCGCATACGTGCAGTGGAAGGACAGCTGTGTTCCTGTAGCAGGAGGTGTATTAGTAAGGCTTGTTTTAGTGTCATGCTGCCCTGGATTTGGTCTAGGTTCAAGTTTGTACCCTGCATCAAGCTCTCTTTTTGCCTTTGGCCAGATACTGTCAGAAGATGATGTATTTCTCAGGTTTTGCTTCCCAGCCCCCAGGTATCGAGTCACAAATCCATGGGGATCCTGACTGGCTTGTTAAGCTTTGCACTAACCTCCATCCCACCTTCCTAAAGCGTTGGCGCAGAGACGCCATCTTATCCCTGCTTCTGCGAATCGAATTGTGGGAATTGGAGGTGTTTGCCTTCCCAATGCCCAAGTTAATGCAAAAGCCCTGCGTCTCCAGCTGGAGCTGGATCTGTGATATTTTAAAGCTTTCATGCCTAGCTGGTGCCAGCCATGGAACTTCCTGGACAGTGAACAGTTTTTATAGGTTATAGTTTTGTGCCAAATGACTCGCCAAGTCTTAAAAGGAAAACTCAGCAGGCTGTTTCCAACGGTCAGAGATTTTATTTTGGACGTATGCATTCCCTTTAACAGGAAAGAAAACGGTCTTTAGCCAAACCACTGAAGTAAGAAATGCAAATCTCGCTTGTTCTTAATCCCAATGAGACCTCAACTACTAAGTCCAGTTAAGACTCTTTGGTCTTAATATTGAAGAAGCCAAGTGGTAAGATGAGCAGTTAATGGCCAGGAGCCAGCCCTCTCGCGCTCTCTAATGGATACCGGACCAGTCCATCCCAAAGGTAATGACAGGGTCCCCTTTCGGTTGTTCCCTGCTTCTCATTGGCACCAAGGGAGTGAGTTTGGCGAAGTCGCTGTTCTAAAAGGACTGTAGTGATGGCAGAACATTTTATTACCGTGTTAATGAGCACAGTGTGGGCCCGAGGGCGGGACAGAGTGTTTGTGTGTGTCCGTGCAAGAGTTAGGGGCAGTGGGGACGTGCAGAGAAGGAAACCCAGCCTGTATTTGTCATCGTAACTAGTTACCTGAGGGTGTTGACAGATCCCAGGATAATCTTTGGAGAGAGTTTTCCTTCGTTATTGTTTTAAAACTCGTTAGGGAGATCACTCAGTTGTGCACTGAGTAGAAGTGGACGTTTCAAGTGCAGTGTTATCTTTTCCCCCTCCCTCCCTCCCTCCCTCCCCTTTCCCTTCCTTTCCCAGCCTCTGAACCCTTGAGCTGAATGGTGACCTTGAGACATTTTTCTTTGTCATGGACCGCAGTCTCCTCCTTGTGGTTCTTTATCTCCTTCATGGTGCAGAAATCTTTTCTTTTCTTTTCTTTTAAAGAAGATGTTGGGGGTAGGAGTTTATTAATTTACTTATTTTTTGTGTGTTGCATCTTCGTTTCTGTGCGAGGGCTTTCTCTAGTTGCGGCGAGCGGGGGCCACTCTTCATCGCGGTGCGCGGGCCTCTCACTATCGCGGCCTCTCTTGTTGCGGAGCACAGGCTCCAGACGCGCAGGCTCAGTAGTTGTGGCGCACGGGCCTAGTTGCTCCGCGGCATGTGGGATCTTCCCAGACCGGGGCTCGAACCCATGTCCCCTGCATTAGCAGGCAGATTCTCAACCACTGAGCCACCAGGGAAGCCCAGAAATCTTTTCTTAATCAAGCCTACTAAGGAAAAGTCATATTTGTTTTTAGTTAAATTTTCTAATATGATTCTGGTCTGGTCTAATCTCTATTTATCGATATAACACTAAGTTTATTCTGTGAATATTAGCCTGTAAAGCTTGGTTCTGGGCTCTGGTCTTTCTCTCTCTTCTCTGAGAGTGTACTTTTGTCCCAATGGTGTAGAACCCCCCAGATTCAGATGAGGCCCAGATTTAAATCTTCAGCCCTGATGTTCCAAACTACCCGTGTCCTATGTTGAACCACCAACTTGGCCGCTCCATTTGCGTGTGTGTGGAGGGGCGCATCTCATCTGAATCTCTGACTTAACCTGCCCACAGCGGACATCCTGGTCACTTTCCAGCACCACTGCACACACCGTTACCACACTACGTATGATTCCTTCTTTTCCCTCATCCAATCCTTACGAAAGTCTTCTTGGCTCTTCCTCTAAAACGTGATCTTTGAAAAAGCATAAATCCTGTGTTTTCCACACTCTTTGGTGGATTCCCGTTGCCCTAAGGGTCACGAGACCCCCTCTAATCTGGCCCGTCCTGCCTCTCTGTCCTCATCTGGGCGCTGGCCCTTGACACACTGACCTTCTCATCCATCTGACACGCTGATGTCCTCAGCTCTCTTCACTGGTTCTTTTGCAGCCTTCAGGACGCAACCTAAACGCTGCCTGCTACCTGGAGCTCAGTCGTCGCCTGCTGAGTGAGCTCAGCTCTCCTTCTGTCCTGGGTGGCCCTCCATCCCGCCCCATCCCCCCACAGCTGGGTGATGCACCCAGAATGCACGATCTCTCCACTTAGAGGGACTCAGTATTTTGGCCTCATAATCAGAATCATAGAGTTGGACTGAACACAGTTATTCAAACAAATGTTTATCCATGAACTGTTTCAGAGAACTCTCATTTTACACGTGTTGTGGTTGGAATGAGGAATCTAAGGCACGAACATGAGATGGTGATGAGATGTCCTTCCATAAAAAACGGTGGGAGAACCCCTGAAACTTTTGCTGGACAGCCTTCATTTTCTTTTCTCCATTTCTGCTTTCCTTGTCTTTCTGTATTAGTGTCTCCTTTTCTTCTGTCTCATGCAGTTTCTATCTCATGCTTTGGTTTTCTTTTTCAATCTTCCTTCCTCCATCCCTCCCTCCTTCCTTCTTTCTATTTCCCTTTCCCTTTTATATTTCTCCTCTATCTATTCCCCTTTCTTGCTTATAATTTAAACCATGCTTTTGCTGGAGCAACTTCATAGCCTCCTATGTGGCATCAGTTCTTTAGTTTTTGAAAAGGCCATGGAAAGTGCAGGTGTTGACAAAAGCTCATTCTCTAACAGCTCTGTGGACAAAACTGGGGTGTCACCCTCACTCTGACTTTACCAGTTTTTGTCTTCAGTTAGTCAGTTGCCCTATGGTTCTTGGAATTCTGAATGAGGACAAGGCTTTTTATTCAGGCCCGTCTCAGGAATTATGTTACATATATTGATTTCATACCATTAAGGAAGAGAAAAAAAACTGTGATCATTTCCTTGGCATTTCTTGTAAGTGTGTTAGAAGTGCCACCGTTTTGAGGGCTGAGTCAAAGAAATCACACTGGCTTTTCAACAACCCTCAAATGATCACCCATAAAGCCCCAAAGAACTTCTTTTTTTAAAAAAAATGAATTCTATTTTATTTCAGATTCCTCCTGCTGCTGCTTTGTAAAGGACACAGTTCCTGTGCTTGGCACGAGGGCTTTCCTGAGGGCTACTTTGCTCTAACCCAGCTGCAGTTTGAGGAGAGTTAAAACGGACAGGATTACTTTTCATGAGGAGGAGCTCCAAGCATTTTTCCCTTAGACACGATCAAAGGGAGGTGCAAACAACTTACTGAAATTACACCTATACCTGGAAGGAGCCACCACGCCCCCCGTTCTCCTCATGTGAACAGAGTACTGCTTTAGATAACATGCTTATTATGCTGTTGACTCATGTGGGGGGATTAGGTGACATAATCAGAAATTATGTAGTAATGTGTGATACACTGCTGTAAAGATTGATTTCTTTAAGAGTTTACTAAGGGATTTTAGGACCCAAATACTCAGTCTTGTTAAGCAAATAAAACCAATGTAGAAACTTTTATCAAAGTTGTCTCCAGGAACTTCAGAGACTTATGATGAGTGAGGGAATATGAATATCACCTAAATATCACAGAGTTGCCTAGACTTTCAAAAATAGACAGGCACAGTGTGCTTTCAGAGGCTCACGTGCCTCTAATTCAAGGTGATCATTACCTTAACAAGAACATTACTTCTGTGACTTAGATTTGTTTTTCTGTCAACCAGTGGTTCTTAAGTGGAAGCACATGTCCGAATTACTTAAGGAGTCTTTTAAAATAATATGCCTAGGGCTTCCCTGGTGGTGCAGTGGTTGAGAGTCCGCCTGCCGATGCAGGGGACATGTGTTTGTGCCCTGGTCTGGGAAGATCCCACATGCAGCAGAGCGGCTGGGCCCGTGAGCCATGACCACTGAGCCTGTGCCTCCGGAGCCTGTGCTCCGCAACGGGAGAGACCACAACAGTGAGAGGCCCGCTTACCGCAAAATAAATAAATAAATAAATAAATAAATAAATAAAAATAATATGCCTAAACTCCCAAAGTGTATATTGGGCTTTCAGGAAGAAATTTGTTTAGTGTCTTTTTTTTTTTTTTTTTTTTTTTGGCTGCATCAGGTCTTAGTTGCGGCACTTGGAGTCTTTGTTGAGGCACATGGGATCTTTCCTTATGGTGCGCGGGCTCGTCTCTAGTTGTGGTGTGTGAGTTTTTTTCTCTCTCTAGTTGTGGCCCACAGGCTTAGTTGCCCTGCGGTATGTGGGATCTTAGTTCCCCAACCAGGGATCGAACCCGTGTCCCCTACATTAGAAGGCAGTTTCCTTACCACTGGACCACCAGGGAAGTCACCTGTTTACTCTATTAATATGGAGTGTTTCACGCGCTCAAACGAAGTGTTCCCACTGCTGCCCTGAGGCATCTCGAATCACTTCTAGAACTAGGGCTCACTGTGCAATGGGGGACCCCTGGAAGGGAGCGAGCTGAAGGTTTCTACCCTAAAGATTCAGAGTCAAGGGCTTTTAAGCAATAATTATTGGATAGTCAACGACATTGAAAACCAGAATGTACTGAGGACAACACCAAGCACTGAGAGAAATTATGTTACATACAAACATGCGCACAGACACACACACATACATACATATGTAAAGTTATTTCCTCTGATCGTGACACTATTCTCCCTTTTCCTTCGCCTGATGAGTTTCCACATATCCTTTGAAACTCAGCTTCACCACACTTTCCCTACAAAGCCTTTCTTGCTCCCCTTGGGCTGGGTTAGATGCTTCTGACCCAGATAACTATATCGCTCACTTTATCTTCTGGTTTTCCCTGCTGGACTGTAAATTCCACGAGGACATATATGACGTCCATCTTTTATCCATGTATGCCCAGTGCCTACCATGGTGGTCACAGATCTTTTCAGTGTGGCTCCAGGTAGTAAATATTTTAGACTTTGTGGACCATCCAGTCTCTGTTACAACTACTCAACTCAGTCACAGTGCAAAAGAAGTCCAGACAATATGTACATAAATGAATAGATTATATTCTAATAAAACCTTATTTACAAAAATTTAAAAAAATAAATAACATGCCTACAGGGGCCCAGCCAAGACCATTGACACTGACTCACTTATGTTGGAACCTGGAAATATGTACTTGGAAAAAGCGCCTGCAAAAATATAAAGCTTCTGGTTTCTAAACTAGTTAAGGACCACTGCTCTTGACCAAAGGTTGGAGTGGCACAAACCAAATGTGACTTCTCTCTGTAACCTTAGAATCTAATACAGTGCCGGGTTTGTAGAAGTGAGCGCAGGAAATGTTCTTTCAGGAAATGGAAGCGAACTATTTAGAAAACTACATTGTGCATATTTTAAACTGCTCATTCAATTGAATTTCTTTTTTTGACTGAATCAGGAGAAGGCTTTAATTTATTGTTTTAAGCAGCATTTTTTTATTTTTAAATTTTATTTTATTTATTTTTTTATATAGCAGCTTCTTATTGGTCATCAATTTTATACACATCAGTGTATACATGTCAATCCCAATCGCCCAGTTCGTCACACCACCACCCCCACCCCCCGCCGCTTTCCCCACTTGGTGTCCATACGTTTGTTCTCTACATCTGTGTCTCTATTTCTGCCCTGCAAACCGGTTCATGTACCATTTTTCTAGGTTCCACATATATGCGTTAATATACGATATTTGTTTTTCTCTTTCTGACTTACTTCACTCTGTATGACAGTCCCTAGGTCCATCCACGTCTCTACAAATGACCTAGATTCGTTCCTTTTTATGACTAATATTCCACTGTATATATGTGCCACATCTTCTTTATCCATTCATCTGTCGATGGGCATTTAGGTTGCTTCCATGACCTGGCTATTGCAAATAGTGCTGCAGTGAACATTGGGGTGCATGTGTCCTTTTGAATTATGGTTTTCTCTGGGTATTTGCCCAGTAGTGGGATTGCTGGATCACGTGGTAATTCTATTTTTAGTTTTTTAAGGACCCTCCATACTGTTTTCCATAGTGAATGTATCAAGTTACATTCCCATCAACAGTGCAAGAGGGTTCCCTTTTCTCCACACCCTCTCCAGCATTTGTTGTTCGTAGATTTTCTGATGATGCCCATTCTGACTGGTGTGAGGTGATAACTCACTGTAGTTTTGATTTGCATTTCTCTAATAATTAGTGATGTTGAGCAGCTTTTCATGTGCTACTTGGCCATCTGTATGTCTTCTTTGGAGAAATGTCTATTTAGGTCTTACGCCCATTTTTGGATTGGGTTGTTTTTTTTTTTAATATTGAGCTGCATGAGCTGTTTATATATTTTGGAGATTAATCCTTTGTCCATTGATTCGTTTGCAAATATTTTCTCCCATTCTGAGGGTTGTCTTTTCGTCTTGTTTATGGTTTCCTTTGCTGTGCAAAAGCTTTTAAGTTTCATTAGGTCTCATTTGTTTATTTTTGTTTTTATTTCCATTACTCTAGGAGGTGGATCGAAAAAGATCTTGCTGTGATTTATGTTAAAGAGTGTTCTTCCTACGTTTTCATCTAAGAGTTTTATAGTGTCTGGTCTTACATTTAGGTCTCTAATCCATTGAGTTTATTTCTGTGTATGGTGTTAGGGAGTGTTCTGATTTCATTCTTTTACATGTAGCTGTCCAGTTTTCCCAGCACCACTTACTGAAGAGACTGTCTTTTCTCCATTGTATATCCTTGCCTCCTTTGTCATAGATTAGTTGACCATAGGTTTGTGGGTTTATCTCTGGGCTTTCTATCTTGTTCCATTGATCTATGTTTCTGTTTTTGTGCCAGTACCATATTGTCTTGATTACTGTAGCTTTGTAGTATAGTCTGAAGTCAGGGAGTCTGATTCCTCCAGCTCCGTTTTCTTCCCTCAAGACTGCTTTGGCTATTCGGTCTCTTTTGTGTCTCCATTCAAATTTTAAGATTTTTTGTTCTAGTTCTGTAAAAAATGCCATTGGTAATTTGGTAGGGATTTCATTGAATCTGTAGATTGCTTTGGGTAGTATAGTCATTTTCACAATATTGATTCTTCCAATCCAAGAACATGGTATATCTCTCCATCTGTTGGTATCATCTTTAATTTCTTTCATCAGTGTCTTATAGTTTTCTGCATACAGGTCTTTTGTCTCCCTAGGTAGGTTTATACCTAGGTATTTTATTCTTTTTGTTGCAGTGGTAAATGGGAGTGTTTCCTTAATTTCTCTTTCAGATTTTTCATCATTAGTGTATAGGAATGCAAAAGATTTCTCTGCATTAATTTTGTATCCTGCAACTTTACCAAATTCATTGATTAGCTCTAGTAGTTTTCTGGTGGCCTCTTTAGGATTCTCTATGTAGAGTATCGTGTCATCTGCAAACAGTTTTACTTCTTCTTTTCCAATTTGTATTCTTTTTATTTCTTTTTCTTCTCTGACTGCCGTGGCTAGGACTTCCAAAACAATGTTGAATAACAGTGGTGAGAGTGGACATCCTTGTCTTGCTCCTGATCTTAGAGGAAATGCTTTCAGTTTTTCACCATTAAGAATGATGTTTGCTGTGGGTTTGCATATATGGCCTTTATTATGTTCTGGTAGGTTCCCTCTATGCCCACTTTCTGGAGGCTTTTTATCATAAATTGGTGTTGAATTTTGTCAAAAGCTTTTTCTGCATCTATTGAGATGATCATGTATTTTTTATTCTTCAGTTTGTTAATATGGTGTATCACATTGACTGATTTGTGTATATTGAAGAATCCTTGCATCCCTGGGATAAATCCCACTTGATCATGGTGTATGATCCTTTTAATGTGTTGTTGGATTCTGTTTGCTAGTATTTTGTTGAGGATTTTTGTGTCTATATTCTTGAGTGATATTGGTCTGTAATTTTCTTTTTTTGTAGTATCTTTGTCTGGTTTAGGTATCAGGGTGATGGTGGCCTCATAGAATGAGTTCGGGAGTGTTCCTTCCTCCACAAGTTTTTGGAAGAGTTTGAGAAGGATGGGTGTTAGCTTTTCTCTAAATCTTTGATAGAATTCACCTGGAAACCATCTGGTCCTGGATTTTTGTTTTTTGGAAGAATTTTTTTTTTTTTCCAGTACGCAGGCCTCTCACTGTTGTGGCCTCTTCCGTTGCAGAGCACAGGCTCCGGATGCACAGGCTCAGCGGCCATGGCTCACGGGCCCAGCCACTCCGCGGCATCTTCCTGGACCGGGGCACGAACCCATGTCCTCTGCATCAGCAGGCAGACTCTCAACCTCTGTGCCACCAGGGAAGCCCCTGCTGGAAGATTTTTAATCACAGTTTCAATTTCATTGCTTGTGATTGGTCTGTTCATATTTTCTAATTCTTCCTGGTTCAATCTTGGAAGGTTATACCTTTCTAAGAATTTGTCCGTGTCTTCCAGGTTGTCCGTTTTATTGGCATAGAGTTGCTTGTAGTAGTCTCTTAGTCTTTCTGCAGTGTCCGTTGGAACTTCTCCTTTTTCATTTCTAATTTTATTGAATTGAGTCCTCTCCCTCTTTTTCTTGATGAGTCTGGCTAATGGTTTATCAATTTTGTTAATCTTCTCAAAACACCAGCTTTAGTTTTATTGATCTTTGCTATTGTTTTCTTTGTTTCTATTTCATTTATTTTTGCTCTGATCTTTATGTTTTTTTTCCTTCTGCTAACTTTGGGTTTTGTTTGTTCTTCTTTCTCTAGTTCCTTTAGGTGTAAGGTTAGATTGTTTATTTGAGATTTTTCTTGTTTCTTGAGTAGGCTTGTATAGCTATAAACTTCCTTCTCAGAACTGCTTTTGCTACATCCTATAGGTTTTGGATCATCGTGTTTTCATTGTCATTTGTCTCTAGGTATTTTTTGATTTCCTGTTTGATTTCTTCAGTGATGTCTTGGTTATTTAGTAACGTATTGTTTAGCCTCCATGTGTTTGTGTTTTTTACATTTTTTTCCCTGTAATTGATTTCTAATCTCATTGTGTTGTGGTCAGAAAAGATGCTTGATATGATTTCAATTTTCTTAAATTTACCGAGGCTTGGTTTGTGACCCAGGATGTGATCTATCCTGGAGAATGTTCCATGCGCACTTGAGAAGAAAGTGTAATCTGCTGTTTTTGGATGGAATGTCCTATAAATATCAATTAAATCTATCTGGTCTGTGGTGTCATTTAAAGCTTCTGTTTCCTTATTTGTTTTCCTCTGTCCATTGGTGTAAGTGAGGTGTTAAAGTCCCCCACTGTTATTGTGTTACTGTCGATTTCCTCTTTTATAGCTGTTAGCAGTTGCCTTATGTATTGAGGTGCTCCTATGTTGGGTGCATATATATTTATAATTGTTATATCTTCTTCTTGGATTGATCCCTTGATCATTACGTAGTGTTCTTCCTTGTCTCTTGTAACATTCTTTATTTTAAAGTCTATTTTATCTGATATAAGTATTGCTACTCCAACTTTCTTTTGATTTCCATTTGCATCGAACATCTTTTTCCATCCCCTCACTTTCAGTCTGTATGTGTCCCTAGGTCTGAAGTGGGTCTCTTGTAGATAGCATATATATGGGTCTTGTTTTTGTATCCATTCAGCCAGTCTGTGACTTTTGGTTGGAGCATTTAATCCATTTACATTTGAGGTAATTATTGATATGTATGTTCCTATTACCATTTTCTTAGTTGTTTTGGGTTTATTTTTGTAGGTCCTTTTCTTCTCTTGTGTTTCCCACTTAGAGAAGTTCCTTTAGCACTTGTTATAGAGCTGGTTTGGTGATGCTGAATTCTCTTAGCTTTTGCTTGTCTGTAAAGCTTTTGATTTCTCCACTGAATCTAAATGAGATCCTTGCCGGTAGAGTAATCTTGGATGTAGTTTCTTCCCTTTCATCACTTTAAGTATATCGTGCCACTCCCTTCTGGCTTGTAGAGTTTCTGCTGAGAAATCAGCTGTTAACCTTATGGGAGTTCCCTTATAACTCGTTATGGGAGTTGTCATTTTTCCCTTGCTGCTTTCAATAATTTTTCTTTGTGTTTAATTTTTGCCCATTTGATTATTGTGTGTCTTGGCTTGTTTCTGCTTGGGTTTATCCTGTATGGGACTCGCTGCACTTCCTGGACTTTGGTGGCTATTTCCTTTCCCATGTTAGGGAGGTTTTCGACTATAATCTCTTCAGATATTTTCTTGGGTCCTTTCTCTCTCTATTCTCCTTCTGGGACCCTTATAATGCGAATGTTGTTGCATTTAATGTTGTCCCAGTGGTCTCTTAGTCTGTCTTCATTTCTTTTCATTCTTTTTTCTTTATTCTGTTCCATAGCAGTGAATTCCACTATTCTGTCTTCCAGGTCACTTAATCGTTCTTCTGCCTCAGTTATTCTGCTATTGATTCCTTCTAGTGTAGTTTTCATTTCAGTTATTGTATTGCTCATCTCTGTTTGTTCTTTAATTCTTCTAGGTGTTTGTTAAACATGTCTTGCATCTTCTTGATCTTTGCCTCCATTCTTTTTCCGAGATCCTGGATCGTCTTCACTATCATTATTCTGAATTCTTTTTCTGGGAGGTTGCCTATCTCCACTTCATTTAGTTGTTTTTCTGGGGTTTTATCTTGTTCCTTCATCTGGTACATAGTCCTCTGCCTTTTCGTCTTGTCTGTCTTTCTGTGAATGTGGTTTTTGTTCCACAGGCTGCAGGATTGTAATTCTTCTTGCTTCTGCTGTCTGCCCTCTGGTGGATGAGGCTATCTAAGAGACTTGTGCAAGTTTCCTGATGGGAGGGAGTGGTGGTGGGTAGAGCTGACTGTTGCTCTGGTGGGCAGAGCTCAGTAACACTTTAATCCACTTGACTACTGATGGGTGGGGCAGGGTTCCCTCCCTATTGGTTGTTTGGCCTGAGTCAACCCAACACTGGAGCCTACCCGGGCTCTTTGGTGGGGCTAATGACAGCCTCTTGGAGGGCTCACACCAAGGAGTACTTCCCCAGAACTTCTGCTGCTAGTGTCCTTGTCCCCACAGTGAGCCACAGCCACCCCCCACCTCTGCAGGAGACCCTCCAACACTAGCAGGTAGGTCTGGTTCAGTCTCCCCTGGGGTCACTGCTCCTTCCCCTGGGTCCCAATGTGCACAGTACTTTGTGTGTGCCCTCCAGGAGTGGAGTCTCTGTTTTCCCCAGTCCTGTTGAAATCCTACAGTCAAATCCCACTAGCCTTCAGACTCTGATTCTCCAGGAATTCCTCCTCCCATTGCCGGACCCCCAGGTTGGGAAGCCTGACATGGGGCTCAGAACCTTCACTCCAGTGGGTGGACTCTGTGGTATAAGTGTTCTCCAGTCTGTGAGTCACCCACCCAGCAGTTATGGGATTTGATTTTACTGTGATTGCGCCCCTTGTACCATCTCACTGTGGCTTCTCCTTTGTCTTTGGATGTGGGTATCTTTTTTGGTGAGTTCCAGTGTCTTCCTGTTGGTGATTGTCCAGCAGCTAGTTGTGATTCTGGTCTTCTCACAAGAGGGAGTGAGCGCACGTCCTTCTACTCCGCCATCTCGGTTCAGGGCCACCTCCATTGAATTTCTACTGGCTCAGCAAATTTAACAGTTGAAAAGAATTTTTAAAATCACCTTTGGAGAGAGGCCTCTTCTAGAGAATTACAGAGCATTCTGTGATCTAAATGCTTAGTAAGGCGACAGATGGTATAGATTTTTCAAATTAATGTGAAGCTAGAGAACAGAGCAAAGAGTTGAAAAATATCTTTATAATTACGACCTGATTTTACCTCCACTACTTTATGTGTAAAAATGTCCTTTAAAATGAGCATTCTGATAGCACTCCTACATTGTACCAGGCTCTATTTCTCTATCAAAGTTGATAAGCAATGTTTTTAGTAAACTGGAGTTTATGTATTCTAATGATGGCTGTTCTTCCAAGTGGACTTGGTGGATGATAGTACGTTCTGGAAACTCCTCTTTGGGACTTGTCTTTACTGCTCTGGTCCTATGCGTACCTGCATCCTGACTTCCTACTTGCCACTTCTCTGAGACTTGTCCCTTGCCCTCAAGGAAGTTTCAGTAAAGGTGTTTTGACAAGTAACCATCCAAGACATAAAATAATCAGGGACCTGTATGGAACAGTATGTACTTGAGTGCAGATGGACATGGTCGAGCTGGGAGGGGGCTGGGGTATTGGGGAAAGACTTGTGAATAGGATGAGAACTGAGCTATGACCACTGGAGAAGGATCACAGTGTATTCCAGGCAAAGAGGCACCATGGGAACGTTTACAGAGTTGGAATGAGCAGGGCGTTTGCAGGCGCTGGGAGGAGGTTTGAGGTGTCTGTGTGATGTGGGACCGTGACCAAGAAGTAGAAAGCTCTACAAAGGAGGTGTGTTTGCCTAAACCATCCTTTTCATTCTGTCCCAAAGCCAGTTTACCGTAAAGTTTTCAATAGGAAATCTTAGGAAGAAAGCAACTAGTTCTCTGTGGATGTAAAATACTACTCCGTGTCAGACCAGCAGTGCCTGTCTTTACCGAGACACTAAGAGATATTTGGTTCCTAATTCCAAACTTGAAGTTGAGGTGTGTCTCCACTCCACTCTGACTTGCACAAATTTCCCAACATAACCTTGATGCTTGTGAACAGGATTAAATCCTCTGCTGCTGTTTTGAACCTATCTTCTGCCTGTTAAAAACATCCCTTACACTAAGGTAGTGCTTTGCCCTTTGCAGATTTGTCCCTGCATGTTCCTTAGGGTCCAGGGAGCAGGGTGATCATGCCCCATTGCCCAGACAGCCTCACTTCCGGCCTGTGTCCAGCTGTCATCATAAAAAGCATTCTTTTTTGATGTGAAAAGAGTCCCAGAAAAAAAGAAAATTGGGGCTTAGAGAGGCATGGCTGTCTAGAATCATTTCCACCCCCTTGTCTTAAGCACCTTTTCTGGGTAAACAATACTTACAGTATTATTCCCTCATGCCAGTTGGAGACTATTATTTATTACATATTTATTGCTACCAACTATGTACAAATAACTGCACTTGACATAAAGATCATTCAGTGATAAATATGACACATTAATGCTTTTGTGATCGGTATTCAACTATGATTGGTCCTGTTTTCTTAGATGGTTAAAACCACATAACTGAAATTGATACAGCACAGCCAGACTGGTGATCAAGTAGGTATTTATGAAAAAACCCAACAGAGAATGTGATCCATGTTGCATGCCCACCCTTGAGGGTACTGAGCTGCTCGGGCAGACCCATATAGCAGGGTGGGTAGGGGAGATTTAGTGCTTGCGACTATTCAGAGCAGCCAGGAAGACAGAGAGTAGGGAGATGCAAGCACGTGGCTCGCCAGGGAAAAGAGTTCAAAAGCAGAGAGAATTCTAAGCTGCTAATGCAGGGATGGAATTCAGAGACAGGGTGGCCCACAGAGGGCAGGAACAGGAGCAAAGCAAAGCAGCCAAGGTGATGACAGAGTGCCTGGCGCTCCTTTTCCTTGGCGACCGGCATCCCTCATGATGCTTGGGAAGAGTGGCCTGCCTTAAAGGCCCAAGGTCTGAATGGCCACGCGCTTTTATGCCTTGGCTTAACTTACTGCATTTTGTTTTGTTTGCCATACTTGAATGTTGTGTAAACTGTAGTCATAGTCTTGTCAGAAGAATGTTGGTTGGCTTTACATTTACTATTGTCCCATTTTCTTTTAGGTTTTGTGAATGATTCTGTTACTAAATCTATCGTGGCTTTGCGCTTGACTCTGGTGGTGAAGGCCAGCACCTGTGCACCAGGGGAGAGCCACGCAAACGACTTGGAGTGCTCGGGAAGAGGAAGGTGCACCACGAAGCCATCAGAGGTGAGGGGACACCTGGGAGCTTTAAAAATGTATATTTACATAAGACTATATTTACATATAAACACACACACACACATACACGCACACAGACACGAATACACACACATACACACCTACACACACACGTATACACACACACATATACATATGTGTGTCTGTATGTGTGTATATATATATATAAAGGAGGAAGGAGGAGAGAGCAAATGCATTTGCTGAAAGTCTCCCCGAATTTCTGGTTTTAGTGATTTGTATGCGACATATAGATATATAAATTTCCATATAATTTTTAAACGAAGTACTAAAAAAGTTGTACAATGCTGGACCTCCTCATTTTGGTATCACGTAAGGATTTTGCGAGAAGTATTATCATATCTGGTAGCAGAATTGAGAAGCGGGAGAAAGAAAAGCTAAGACAGAGTCATCTCCTTCCCAGTTGCGACCCAATTCCCTCCTTAGACTTTGCACATCTCCAGGGCCGACAGCAGAGTTACAGAAGTAAAGGAAAAGTAAGAGGAGGAACGGGGAGGAGGTAGGGGCTAAAAGGCTGACTCACTGTGTTTGGCCTTCGTGGACCAGCGCCATCAACTCTGGAAGACCTGAGCCCCGTCCCCTCTTCTTTTTAGCAGCTGAGGTCACGTGGGCAGGGGGCAGGGGCTGAGGACATGTCCCAAGTGACGGGGACCAAGAGTCAGACCAGGAAAGGACCAGCCGTCCCGGAAGCTAGTCTCCCTCACTATAGGCCTCCCTTAGAACAATTTCGGCAGGTGGAGTCCAGGCTCCACCTGGGCAGAGTGAGACAGGGAGACTCAGCACCTTACCAGGGGCCCTGTTCCATCAGGGAATGCCCATCCGTCTCACCACTTGCTACGTCCAACTCCTGCATCTTTTTCTCCAGTCCCCTCTCTCCAGTCCCCTCTCTCCAGTTCTACACAGATTTATATTGCGGTTCGTGCTACGTGCAAGTGGGTTCCCCAGATCCCCAAAGAGCATGGTTTAGTTTAGACCAACGTGAAGGGTAACACAGGTAAATTTTCTTTGGTGCCACCTCCTTGTGGTAATGTCAGCACGTGCACTAACAGTGATGTGAACTTAGACGTGAGAGGTCTGGGGCTAATGGACAAAAGGGCTGTTGAAGACGCTCATGTTGTCTTGGGAAACCTGTGTCTTAGGTGTAACATTGCAGGGGCTTAAATATACCATTTTCTCGTAAGATGTCCCCTGTAGGAGGCAGAATGTGGTTAGGAAGCCAAGAAAGTAGCAGGGATAATAATTTCTGATAAATCTTTGAAAAGGGGCACGAGGGTAAACCAAAGCTACAACCAAATCCCTGGGGGAACGGAGAGTGACTGGCGTGAAGCCAGGAAGTGAAGCGTGAGATTTCTTTCACAAGCCGAGCCTGCCCCGTAGATCCTGTTTTCTTCTGTCTCGGCCAACTTGGGCTTGCCTCTTTTCTGTCCTGAGGGGAAGCTTTATTTATCAACTCATTCTATGCAAAAATAAACAAAGTAAAGGGTATTGAGTGTTCTTCTATGACCATCAAGGCTAGGGAGGGGTACAAAAACATGGAAGCAGTGGGGAACTTATCTGATTAGGAGATTCAAGCTCTGTCAGATGGAAGGAGTGGGGAGCTTATCTGATAAGGAGGTTCTAGAAGAGGTGAACGTGAGAGGCTGAGGAATGCAACTGCTCGAGGTGGAAGAGGTCAGACCCTCCAAGTGAGGCTGCAAAGCGGAGGCACACGGGTCTTGCCCAAATTCATTCTTAGTATTCCCAATGAACAATTCTGCGGCCCCATTAGCCCTTGAAAAGGTCATATTGGTGAAAGAGAAATGTCTTCAACAAAGAACCGAGGGCTGTCTTTAGAATCTTGGGCGGACACAGTGGTTGAGACTCCCTGTGTACTTTCTCTTCTAATGGATGACGCTTCCGGGGAAACTTTTCATCCGAAAAGCAGTCACCCTGTTATCTTAACACATGCGTGTTGATGGCGTGCAGCCTGCCCGGGGGTCTCATCTTCGTGAAAGCTCTAGCTAAGAGGCTCTGCCTGGTGGCTCAGAATGGACTCATTGCAAAGGCAGTAGCCGTATTAAGCACCTGGCACGTAACTTGGCAAACATTGCCAGAGTGCTTTGTTTTTTTGTGAGAAAATGACTCAAAAGCCTTGGAATCCATGCTAATATCAGCACAGCTCCGTTATGGGTACCAGCTCCCGAGTGCCCCTTCCCGAGATAACCCCTCTGCCCCCTGCCCCTACCTCCCCGTTCCACACCAGGTGCTTCTAAAAGAACTCTGCTGTTGTTGATTCTGTCAAAGCCTGCATTTACCTTCAGTGAATTTAAGGAAACTGTGGCCAGTCATCCTGTCTGAGACATGATAATTACCCCTGGTGACTCTAAGCAAATATCAGGCTGGAATTACCATGTCCATTTACAGACCTACCACACTGTTATCTTGATGAGAAACATCTGGAGGCCAGTCTTACTGTTCGCCAAAAGACGGTGGGGGGTTGAAGAGACGCGGCAGCAGTGGGAATGGAAAGGCGGGGCATCTTTTCTGTGTCCACTCGAGTCCCGTGGTTTTCTGTGATTGTTGTTTTGGCTGTTGTAGCAGCTTACGCTGTTGCTAGCAATAAAAGACTGTTGTTCTCTTTCTTTCTTTTTATTGTTTCTCAAAATTAGGAGTTATGTAGCCCAGCCTTCCACCTAATGCAAGAATCTGTCGTACAAAACGAAAAGAACTGTATTTGGTGGTTTAATTTTATTGTTTCTCATCATTTTTATATCTTTTTGTTAGATCATTCATCAAGATAAAAGCAATTCTGTTACTTCCACACTACTCTCATTTTATAATGGGACTCATTTCTCTTTTGTTAGATGTGCTTTGGCTGGAGGATATTTCACAATTTTGAGTGATGGGTGGTTTGTGACAAAGCTTTTGCTTGCTGTTCTTAGATATCCCACCAACCTGGGAAGGTCTTTTAAAATGTTTACTATAGGGCTTCCCTGGTGGCGCAGTGGTTGAGAGCCCGCCTGCCGATGCAGGGGACGCGGGTTTGTGCCCCGGTCCGGGAAGATCACACATGCCACGGAGAGGCTGGGCCCGTGAGCCATGGCCGCTGAGCCTGCGCGTCTGGAGCCTGTGCTCCACAACGGGAGAGGCCGCAACAGTGAGAGGCCTACGTACCGCAAAAAAAAAAAAAAAAAAAAAAAAATGTTTACTATAACACTGTAGTGTTTGAAAACTGCTTTTGTTACAAGGGTTGATTCTAATCTTCTCTTTATGAAAAAAATTCGACTGTTGACCACTACTTCTTGAACTTTGTCACCAAGGTTGGCTGCTGCCTATTTGATGATTTCTTAATTACCTTATAGGTGACTGTCAGGGCTCTTTGCTGGTGTGGGCCTTCAGCCGTCTTTAGATCCATTTGGGTTCCATGACCCTGTGTCTCAAGAGCAAGAGATGTGTATTAATCAGGGTTCTCCAGAGAAATAGAACCAATAGGATCTCTCTCTCTCTCTCTCTCTCTCTCTCTCTCTCTCTCTCTCTGTATGTATATATATGATATCTATATATATATACAGATTTAAAATTTATGTATGTAATTTTAATATTTATTACATATATGTACATGCATACACACACACACACATATAAATCAATCAATTAAGGAGATTTATTTTGAGGAATTGGTTCATTGTGGCTCTACCATTATGGCATCTTGGGGAATCCAAAATCTGATGAGGGAGGCTGCTGGGCTGGAGACTCAGGAAAGAGTTGCAGTTCTAGTACAGAGACAGTCTGCTGGTGAACCAGGAAGAGCTGATGTTGCAGGTGAAGTCTGAAGGCAGAATTCCTCTTGCTGGGGGAGGTCAGCCTTTTGTTCCATTCAGACCTCAGCTGATTGGACGAGGCCCACCCTCATTGTGGAGGGCAATCTGCTTTACTCTAAATCCACTGGTTTAAATGTAAATCTCATCCAAACATACCCTCACAGAAACATCCAGAATAATGTTTGATCAATTATTTAGACACCATGGCCCAGCCAAGTTGACACATAAAATTAACCATCACAAGATTCTCTCCACCTTTTTTCTCTGATTCATTATTGCTCCCTTTCTACCCAATTGCACCTTTTGCCCAACAAAGTTAAAGGATTGGTTTTAAATTTTACTTTGCCTAAGATTTACCTGAGGCCCCTGACGAAAGTCATAATATTCCAGCCCCACCACTCAGATCATGACGCCTTTTTTTGGGCAGCCAGGCAATTCTGATGCAGAAGTCGACTGTGGATCATAATTCTGGAAATAGAGGTCTCAAGAGCCATGCTTACCGTCTTCCTATTCTTGCTGATTCCCTAAAGCAAATATGCACCATATTTTTATTCCAAGATTGCATCGTTAATAATTTTAAGGTCACACGAAGTCAATAGAAAAGATAAATGCTGTTAAGTGATATAATGGTTCAATCCGTATCACAAAGCTTTCCTATTCGTTGGCCCTGGTCTGTATTGATAGTGAATGGGGTCAGGCCTGCATTCTTAGAAGATTCCTTAGAAACCTCTCTAGTGCTCTTGCCTTCTGAATCCATCATCCTTAGGCTGTTTAGATGGGAAACTAGAGCTGACTACTCAGACTTTGTTTTGAGAAAGAATTGAGCCGGCCTCATGGCAAGGAGCCATTCTTAATCCCTTCTAGAGCTGGTGGCTTAGTTCTGTCTTGAGGCGTGGGCCCGTGCGTGAGCAGAGCGTTGGAGTGTTGGCTTCCGGAGATTCCTGACCTTCTGTGACCTCCCTGCCTACTCTTGGAAGGCAAAGGCTGAAGCCCTAGGAAGTCCTGGTCTTAACACTTACAGATGAGTGTTTCAGGTTAGGTTGGGTTTAGAAATAAGTCATTGGCCTGAACCGGTTGCTTTACTATTGCTTGATAACACCTGCTGTCCTTGCTCTACACGCCATGTGGTCTGGGTAGGGGACACTATCCTTCCAGGATCCTGTCTGTCTCCTATCAGCAGGCCTCTCCATCTTTTTCCCTTTTTCAAAAGCTTTTGCCTCTTTGGTAGGGCTCCCAGTAAATTCCCGTTTCTGAGGTTTGTTTACTTCAGCTCTGACTCACAGAGCAGAGCGACGAGCCAGCTGTGAGTTGGGCGCCTGGTCACCCTTCCAGCTTCCAGCCTCGGCCCCTCTCTCAACCGCTGCATGTCCCGCCCTCCCCGCCTCGATTCCTCTCGCGCATCTCCCTGGTTTTGTTCATGCTGTTTCCTCCATCTGGAATGCTCAGCTGCCCTCTGCCCCCTGCTCTCCCACCTGCCCAAATATATTTCAGGCTCAGCTCAAAATCTTCTTGCTTCTGGAAGCTGTCCCTCGTCCCTCAGTGCAAACTCCCTCCTCTCAAGCCCCGTACATTTTACTTTTCTTATGAGACACATGACATTTGGTTTGTGCTTCTATTTCATACGTGCATTATTATTTGTGTTTACTTTAGTTCATGCGCCACTTCCCGGGCGGAGTCACTGCTTGTCATGGGCCTGGTACTGCCCTAGGCTCTGGGGGATGCACACGTGCCCATATAAGACATGCCCTTTGGGAAGGAGCTGGGAGGTTCGGGAGCTGGGAGCTGGACAGTAAATCATGGATTAGAGCAGTGGGAATGTGTGCTTTGGGAGAGTCTTGTAGGGGTGTTCTGGGAGCCCAGAGAAACATCCAGCTCAGATGTGGGATCATTGGGAGTTTCCCAGGGGCATCTCAGATGATGAGTTCCTTGACATTAGGAGTCACATCTGGTCCCCTTGGTATCCATTCTAACAACTAGCAAGGTGCTTTCTGCATGGGAGATGCTCAAAAACTGCCTATGAACTAAATGAACAGAATAAATAAAAGAACAAAGATGTGGTGGGAAACCAGTTCTCTAGGTTTTCAGTTAGATATGTAATTTGGGTTATATGTTTGGTAAATATGGGAACATGAAAAGGACGTGGTGTGTTTGTTTTATAAACTCACGAATCAGATTATATTTTCTGATCTGAGGCCTTCTCACAGATTGTGTGATCCAGAATGTTGCTGGAACCCCTTAGGCGCATTTTAAGCAGTATTGCCAATCCTTTCCCTATCATTTAAAAAAGAAATAGGTCAGAATAATTTGAACAAATGGAATCTTTGATGCCATTCTTTTCTTGGTTTGAAACCATTGGCGAACTCCTCTTGAGGTTAGGAAGTAGCAACGTGCCGGGGGGCAGAAATAGATGTCATATTCTTTCGTCCATCACTTCTCTGAGAGCTAATTCTTCTACCATCATCAGTGTGAATAAAAAGGCCCTCATGAGACCTTGAAAAGGGCCTGAGACCTGGTAGGGTTGTGAGAAAGAAACGGAGTGACAGCATAGATGAGAAAGCCCATCAAAGCATCAAAGGAAACGCATTCACTGTATCCTTTTGAGCATTAAAATAGCAGCTGACAGAGTGTGGAGTTGCTTTTAAAAGTTCTGTTTGGTATATAGTGGGGTTAGGTCCCCCATGGTTCTGCCGGCACTGGAGAGGAATTTCTCCTTTAAGTAGGGAACAAAACACAGCAAGAGAGGGTCAGAGTAGCACACTAGTGGATGGGAAAATACTTGATGAGCCAGTGGTTAGTGACATGACAGAAAAAAAGACTAATTTATTCTTCTAAGGGCAGGGGGACCCTTCTCTTGACTGAACAAATAGCTTATTGACAATGCTCATTAAAAGCATCTGAGCCAGAGTATAGATGCTTAATGCCAAAATGAAGGTGTCTTGAGATACATTTATTTGCTAATAAAAGATGGGTGATTTCTCCCACAGATTATACTTGCAGAAACCACTTTGTGGGCCTTTGAGAGAGAAAGTACTTGTATGGATAACAAAAATAGAATAATAAATATTAGAAACAGACTAAATACAGAGATCATAAAAGTAAGTTCACTAGAGGCAGGACAGGAATAGAGACACAGACATAGAGAATAGACTTGAGGACACGGGGAGGGGGAAGGGTAAGCTGGGACGAAGTGAGAGAGTGGCATGGACACATATACACTACCAAACGTAAAATAGATAGCTAGTGGGAAGCAGCCACATAGCACAGGGAGATCAGCTCAATGCTTTGTGACCACCTAGAGGGGTGGGATAGGGAGGGTGGGAGGGAGACACAAGAGAGAGGGGATATGGGGATATATGTGTAGCTGATTCACTTTGTTATAAAGCAGAAACTAACACATCATTGTAAAGCAATTATACGCCAATCAAGATGTTAAAAAAATAAATAAAAAGAAAAATTATCTAAAACTTGGAAATGGGCAAACAGAAAAAAGAAAAAAAAAGAAAGTAAGTTCAGCCCAGTTGTTGCTGTTTCAATGGGCAAGGATCAGCTCGTCTAGAATTTCACGGACTTGTGTCTAAATTATAATTCTTGGTACTAATGTAATTAAAGAGCCATTGCTGCCTTTTATGTTACAGACCGAAGGATGATCATATCTTTGCCTCCACAAAAATATGACAACATTTTGAGTCATTTATTATAAATTATTTTTAAAAATTGTGAATTATGTCCCAAAAGATAGATGTCTTGTCAAGTTTCTATTTGGCATCAGCATTTCCCAGAAGGTTGAAATGTATCTCCCCATATGCTAACAGACAGTTGTAGAGGCATTGTTGGCTGGTGGCATTCCAGATATGTTAGGGTGAGGATTATATCACTGGTGACGTGTCTAGGGTCATAACATGTAGAGTGGAGGGTGATTTTAGAGGCCTCTTCACCTATTTTGCTTTAAACACCAGGAAACCGAGGCCTAAGGGAGATTTAAGCTATGTGCCCAAAGCCCAACAACTAATTCATAGTAGAGGCAGGAGGAGAATGAAGGGAGATTTCTGGACTTTTGCTCCAGGGCTCCCCCTGCTGGGCAGTGTGGCCTCTAGCGGGACCTTCAGCATTTCAGTGTGAGTCTTGGTGCCTGTTTAGCATCTTCACGTAAAGTGTTACTGTTTACCGCAGGGAAGAATCAGGTTGAGATGATTTGACCTCGTGACCTGTTGGTTCAGCACTTCTCCAAGTTTAATGTGCACATGTGGGAATCTTGTTAAAAGTGCAGATCTGGACCAGTGGGTCTGGGGTGGAGGCTGAGATGAGATGCTGTTAACCTTGTGAAATGCCATGGAAATCAACCAAGACGTTAGCGGTCACTCAAGACCTTCCAAAGAGACTTAGAAGATTCAGCAACCTGGGTCCCATGGTTTTCTTTGGCATAAAATACAATAGGGGAGTAAGCTCGCTGGGACTCTTACTCTAGAGCAAAGTTTGAGAAAATCCCGGTATGGGTGAGATGAGGAACGCAGGGAAAGAGAAAATCCCTATAGGTGTGGCAGGCAGCCTTTTACAAGTAGCCCCAAACCTGTTCTTTTAGATTACAACCCCCCACCTCCAGATTTACAGAGATGTAATTGACATAAGATTGCATTAGTTTCAGGTATACAACAAAATGATCCGATATATGTATATATTGTGAAACCATAATAAGTTTAGTTACCATCCATCACCACATAGTTACAATTTTTTTTCTTGTGATGAGAACTTAAAAGGTCTACTCTCTCAGAACTTTCAGTTGTAAAACACAGTATTGTTAACTATAGTCACCATGCTGTACCTTACATCCCCAGGACTTACAAAGTTCCACTTGGAAGATAAAAAAGTTCCAGGACTGTTTTTTGCAGCCCCTGATTTTACAATCTGTTCTTTACACTCTCGATCTTTACAAAGAGGAGAGATACTCATTCTATAACTCTGTATTGGAGACAGATAACTATTATTCTCAGATTTTAATGACTAGCTGTTAGAATACAGAAATAAGGTTCTGACTAGACTTTTATTCCAGAGAGGAGAAAACCATCTGTTTGGAACTTGGTGAGCTTGCTTTCCTTGTCTTTCCTCTCCCTGAGATGCTTATCCTTTTGTCCTAGTTTTCAGTCCACAAGTCAGTGAGCTGAGTGGAAGCCCCTGGGAATAACACAGCTAAGCGGCTTTGCCGCTGGCGTCTGGTGGGGCTGCACACCACGTTCTTCTTTAGGGATCTGAAAACTGTGAGCCACACTTGCTCACAAAAAACATGTTCATTCCACTTACCATCTTGGAGAGTCATTTATTTCTCCCCATTTCCATCCCTCATCCAATGTTCTGTGAGCACCTCTAAGTGTCAGGCACGGAGCCTCACCCCAGCAACACAGGGCGAGGAAAACCACCAGGGTCTCTGCTCTCTTGATGTCAAAAGCCAGAAAACTGGCTTTGGAAATCACTGAACTTGACCTTCCTTCCCCTGATGCCCAAATCTCCTCTGAAACATTATCAACTTCCTCAGCCTCTAATTAAATATCTAGCCAGTGACCATTTGTGGCAATTTGGTACTGCTTTCAGATTTTGAGGAGGAAAAAACCCTTTGAATGTTCCCCACCATGTTCTTAGTATGGCTTTAAAGTATAAATGGACTCATCTGTTTCCCTGAAGTCGAGGAAATTAGAGCTTCGGTTTGATTCTGGTGTTTGCCCCATTCCTTCTGCGACATCCTCTCGCGTTTCAAGAATCAGTGAGTGGGGTCAGTGAATGGCTCTGCAGTTTATCCTTCCCAGTTGTGGAGCGTTAGGTGGTTGGGAGTGAAAGTCATGTGTTAGGGGTTAGTGCAGCCTAATGTTTCCCAAACCAGACAGAGACGCCAGAGAGCTCTGGGTGTATGTTACTAACGTGTCTTAATGGCACGCAGAGTTAGGGGTTTCGACATGGTATCATTTGAAATCTCCTGGCCCTCCTGGCCCAAAATAGCTCCCCACTGGCCTCCCTTGTCCTTTTTCTTTAGATCTTTGCCCATTTTTCTACCTACCGAGTTACAGACTCACTTGAGGATTTGTCCACTGGATGCAACGTTTGTAGTTTTATGTACCAAACTCACCCAGTGGTTTTCTGACTTTTTGGTCTCGGCACTCCTTTCCATTCTTAGAAATTACTGAGGAACCCAAACAGCTTTTGTTTATTGGGCTGTTTCTGTTGACATTTACTGCATTAAGTTAAAACTGAGGAATTAAAATCTTTATTATTTCATGTAATTAATAGACCCATCAGATGTTAACAAAAATAACACCTGTTTAATGAAAAGTAACCGTTTTCCAAAGCAAAAAAATTTAGTGAGAAGCGAGGCATTATTTTTACAAATCTCTTTAACATCTGGCTTAAAAGGAGAAAAAAGCTGGATTTTTCCATTTGCTTTTACAGTCTATTGCAATGTGTTGTTTTGGTTGAAGTATAGGAAGAAAATTCAGTCTCACACAGATGTTTAGTTGGAAAAAGGAGAAGTGTTTTAATAGCCTTTTCAGATAATTGTGGATATTTTTCTTTTTTTAAAAATAAATTTACTTATTTTATTTATTTTTTTGGCTGCATTGGGTCTTCGTTGCTGCACGCGGGCTCTCTCTAGTTGCGGCGAGCGGGGGCTACTCTTCATTGCGGTGCGGGGGCTTCTTTTGTTGCGGAGCACGGGCTCTAGGCACATGGGCGCAGTAGTTGTGGCGCACAGGCTTAGTTGCTCTGCAGCATGTGAGATCTTCCCTGACCAGGGCTCGAACCTTTGTCCCCTCCATTGGCAGGCGGATTCTTAACCACTGTGCCTCCAGGGAAGCCCTGTGGATATTTTTCTTGAAAATACTTCAAAACTAGACAAGTGACAGATTCTTAGAGGTTAATTGTATGTGGGATCTGGACCATATTAATGTTCTTGCTGTCTGTCACATTAAAATCCATACGTGTGTCTTGCTGTTTGGATCTTCTAACCATGAGTGATTTTTATAACATCACACATTGGTCATTTGGAAAATATTGGAGTTATACAGAGCTTCTAAATATTGACACATTTCATAATACGATAACAAGAAATCACATCCGTGATTGATATCGCCACCAATCTCATCAGAAGAGTCTTTAAGAATTGGTAATCTGTCAAGCTTATAATGGAAGATAAATGTTTTCCAAAATTCTAATTTTTCCTTAAAAGTTCAAATTTTGTCTCTGATACCAAAAACTATTGGTGGTTTTCCTTAAAGGGACAGGCTCGCTTTGTTCACTGGAGAGGAAATATCTACCAGAGGGCCAAGTCTGAATAACAATACTTTGTCTGTTAGTCATTGTTTCAAGGATAAAAGGTTTTCCATGAAAAACGAGATAGTTAGGTCATGGCTCTAACAATCCCATGAGTGTGCTTCCCGAGGCAGCTGCTGGGCGTCTGTGGGCAGCAGGCGTGCTGCTTGCAGACCTTCCATTTCATGACAGGGAATGTTAAAAACAAGACGTGCGTTCACCGTTGAGGTTTCATCAGATTTTAATTTTGATTGCCTCATCCAGGACATTCTAAGTGAGACTGGCTTTTCCCCCCCTCCCTGCAAAATGCCTGAAGACGCTGAAGATTCAGAGATCGTTCATTGCTGCAAAGACACGGCTTTGACATGTGGGGAGGTATCAGTGGTTTCTCACCATTGTGTTTGCATCAGCACAGTGAAAAAGGCACACTGTGTTTTCCTATTATTATGAGATAGTTTTGACCTTGTGAACTCTGTCGACTGAAAAAAAAAATGCACAACGTGAGAGTTGTGAGTTAAGTTTTACTGGGGGCAAAATGAGGACTGTGGCCTGGGAGACAGACTCTCAGAGAGCTCTGAGGAAGTGCTCCGAAGAGGCAGGGGAGAGGTCAGTAAATATGTGATTTTGGTGAAGGGGGACCCGTGCAATCAAGAACACGTTTTGGCAGAAGGTTGATGCTACTCACGAGGACCACATGTCTCCATTAATGGTTTTAGTGCTTTTCTAGAGAAAAATTGGGCTCATAGAATCTTCCCCTGAAAATATCTAACTATGAAGCCTTGTTGTGCCAGTTCTCCCCAGAGCACCGAGTGCCTCCTTCCTGGTCTCCACCCCAAACTCCTTTCAGAGTGTGTTGAAGGTCAGTGGCGGCAGTGGTTAGTGACTCCATCCTTCTAGTGCCAGATGGTGAGTGACAAGTTTTAGTTGGCAACCGCCTGATAGGGTCTCGGGCCCCTCCTCCTGAGGTCTGGAAGCCACATTTTGAGAACCCTTGTCTGGTCCAAGCTTTCCCGCTAACTTTTTTCTCTGGACCTCCTTATTTGCTTTCTGCACTTTTTAATTAATTTATTTATTTTTGCGGTACGCGGGCCTCTCACTGCTGTGGCCTCTCCCGTTGCGGAGCACAGGCTCCGGACGCGCAGGCTCAGCGGCCACGGCTCACGGGCCCAGCCGCTCTGCGGCATGTGGGATCCTCCCGGACCGGAGCACGAACGCGTGTCCCCTGCATCGGCAGGCGGACTCTCAACCACTGCGCCCCCAGGGAAGCCCTGCTTTCTGCACTTTTAACTTATTTTTCTGAACACTCCAGTTTAGTTTGGGACAATTCTGTTTTTTCTCTTTGACCTTGAAAAGCACTTTATAACTTTTGTCCCTTCTCCGTGGAGATGGCTTCTTTGTGACAACACTGGTTCCGTTGGCTCAGAGCCAGTTTGACGAGTTCTCCGTCTTCGTCTGCTCCTTGACGTCCCTCCCCGCAATGGCCACCTTGGGATCAGCAGCCCACTGTCCCCCGGGTCCCCAAGGCAGAGGCTCGTCTCTTCCCTCCTTCTCTCTTCTTCCTTCTCTGCCAGCAGCCGGCAAAGAGCCACATCAAAAACCAATTGAACAGTCCCAAAATCCTGTTAAAAGCATAAAGTGAAAGCTGGCTAATTAAAATAACAGAAATCTTCTAAAGCAGCTGAAACCAACCTTCCTGTTAAACACTGTGGCAAGCTTTACAGATAGTAAAGAGGATCAAGGAAATGGAGCAATTGTCTTTCTGAAAATTGACCTGCTCGCCTGGAGAGGAGAGGCTGCAGAATTCACCCCTGGATCTTGCGGTTGGGAGGACAGTGATGGTCGGGGGGGTGGGGTGGCTGAGTAACAGGGAGCAAGGAAGAGCTTAGAGAAGCGGTGAGCCTTGCCTTTTTTTTTTTTGCGGTACGCTGGCCTCTCACTGTTGTGGCCTCTCCTGTTGCGGAGCACAGGCTCCGGACGCGCAGGCTCAGCGGCCATGGCTCACAGGCCCAGCCGCTCCGCGGCATGTGGGATCTTCCCGGACTGGGGTACGAACCCACGTCCCCCCAATCGGCAGGCGGACTCTCAACCACTGCACCACCAGGGAAGCCCGGAGCCTTGCCTTTCTGACAAGCTTGGCATTGAATGGCGGGGGAGAGAGTGGGATGGTATCCTCAGTGGGAAATTGGGTCCAAAGAAGAGTTTTTGCTTATAGAGTGGTGGATGCATTGAACTGGCATAGGCTGAAGGCAAGAAACAGGCAGATGTGAGAGTAGGTAGGTGGGGTGTAATTAATAGGTGAAGGTCCTGGAGGAGATGGAATCAGGAGAGGTGTGGAGGGCTTCAGAAAAGTGAGTCAAGTGATGTCAGGTGCAGGCTTGACAGAGGTTTTAAAACAAGGTTTTATTTAATTGATGTGAAATTCATATAATATAGAATTAACCATTTTAATGTGATCAATTGAGTGGCATTCAGTACATTCACAGTGTTTTTGCGACCAGGACTTTTATCTAGTTCCAGAACATTTTTATCACCCCGAAAGGAATGCTGTTCTCATTAAGCGGTCACTCTCCATTCCCTCCCCCACTCCCTGGCAATCTGCATTTTCTCTCTACAGATTTACCTATTCTTGATTTCATATGAATGGAATCATACAACATGTGACCATTTGTGTGTGGCTTCTTTCACTGAGCGTCATGTTTTCCAGTCCATCCACGTTGTAGCATGTATCAGGACTCCATTCCTTTTTATGACTGCATAACATTACATTGTACGGATATACCACAGTTTATTTATCCATCTACCATTGATGGACATTTGGAACGTTTCTGGCTTTTGGCTGTTGTGGTTGGTGCCACTATGAACGCGCATGTGCAGGGGTTTATTTAAGTACCTGTTTTCAGTTCTTTTGGGTGTTTATCTAAGGAGTGGAATTGTCGGGTCGTATGGTAATTCTACGTTCAGCTTTTGGAGGAACCGCCAAACTATTTTCCGCAGTGGCCAAGCCCCTTTACATTCTTACCAGCAATACATGAGGGCTTAAAGTTTTCCACGTACTCACCAACACTTGCTATTTTCTGGGTTTTTAAAAAAATTAATCCCTGCCATCCTAGTGTGTGTGAAGTGGTAGCTCACTGTGTTTTTGATTTGCATTTTCCTAATAACTAATGCTGTTGATAAGAGTTTTTTTAAAAAATCGTATTACGTGCTTTACGTCTTTGAAATACCTTTTTGATTTTTCCCATCAAAGCCGAATTCCAGTTGTATCCCTTTGTGCAGGAGATTATAAGAGGCACAGTCTTGGTTACAGCAGAAGAAATAATTGCAGACATCGTGTGGCCGAGTTCAGGAGCAGTGGCCCCTGGGGATTCCGGGTTGTTCTGCCCCTAGATCGGAGGCGGGTGATTCTGCTTGCCTGGGCCACCTTGAATACTGGTCTAGGCCAGGTCAGTGCTGGCATATCTGCTCAATCCCAGCTTATCATTGGCATGAAAACCATTTAGAAGCTTGGTTTATTTCTAGGCAATGTGAGATAAAGCAGATTCAGAGAAGACTGTACCCTAATCTTGCCTCGACTGGAAACTGACCAGGAGCCCACCATCTCCATGGGGAAGGGGTAGGACAGGCATTACCCCAACACCTGTCAGACTGTCATGAGCCATCGTATGGCTGTCTTCCCTCAGACTGCCTTTTCCTTGTACTCCAAGAATAGTCCCAAGAAACCTGGCCCAAACCTGTGTGTCTTTTACTCATCAGCAATGGGGAACTCATTCTGTGCTCAACTTCCTCTCACGTATGGACTTTTGGAGGCTAAGATCAGCATTTAATTGAGCCACAAGCATGTGTCCCTTCCAAGTTCACACTGGAGGAGAATTTCTAGATCAGTGGTAATTCTGCAGTTACAAACAGGCTATTTCCAAGTCAATAGAGGATGGAGAAACTGGCTTGGAAGGGAATGAGAGAGCTCTCCCTGGAATACAACAGCTGCTCTGTATGGAGAAGCAGAACAAGTGTACTGCAGTCCCCTTGGGGTCATCGCTGTGCATGCAATCGACAGTCTTCTGTACGCCTGTGGTTGGTTTCCACACGGTTCTGGGCAGAAGATTTGAGCTGTGTCTTAGCCTCAGACAGAGGTGACTGTGTGTTATGTGCAGGGACG
Source organism: Phocoena phocoena (assembly GCF_963924675.1). Lineage (NCBI taxonomy): Eukaryota > Metazoa > Chordata > Mammalia > Artiodactyla > Phocoenidae > Phocoena > Phocoena phocoena. The sequence goes on along the minus strand of NC_089225.1, from coordinate 105,651,617 downwards.
TTTAGGGCTCCAGTGTGGAGGGAGGGGTGCAGAGGATGCTAGTATGAGCATCTTCCAGGAGTCAGCAGAGGCCCTGGCAAATGTGGACAGTTCCAGAGCTGTTCAGAATTCAGAGGTCATTACTATGCAGGACAGCAGAGCTGTCATTTACACATCTTGTTTTCACACGGTCACAACGCTTTGGCAGGAGACTGGGGAATACGAAGCACATGAACGGAAATACCCACAGCAGCTTATACAATATTATTTATATTTCCTCAAAATAATCATGCACATGTGTTTAGGTCTATAGCTGTAGAAAAAGTTAAAACATTTCACTTTTCCCCCTTCCTTCTATCTCCGCATTATAATTCAATAAGTGTTTTCCCGGATTCGCTGGTGTGTTTTTGGTTTGTCTTTCCTATTAACCTTTTCCATTTCTTTATATGCTTTCTTCGTTACATTTTACCTCTATTCTTTTCTTCGTTATTATCTGGTCTCAGTTTGTTTTAGTATATGTTTCAGTGCTGGCAAGCAAAGTCTATCAGGTAATCACCGTCACGTGGTGTCAGTAGCAGAGAATTGAACAAAGTCCTAAAAATCAAGAAAAGTAAACATTGATGCAAGAGGCATTAATGGTTAGTGGAAACTAACATATTAAAGGAATGGGTTATATGTCATGAAAGCACCTGCTGAAGTGATGAAAGGACAGTCTGCTGCAGAAGTTTTGTAGGGGTCTGGAATGGAAGATGCATGGGGTTAGTTAGGACTTGGATTAGGTTAAGGAAGGGCTGCTCCACAGCCCAGGGTCACAGACTGTGCGAACTTGTACTGGAATCTGGTCACCCTTCTTTTAGCTTGAATTGTTTTCATTGATTTCTAAACCAAAGTCTGATCTTCTATTTTAAGGATTTCTCCACACATGGAAGATTTGGGGGATAAAGAAAAAAGATATCATATTGCGATGCCTAAAATCAGACACAGCACCCAAATTTGACTTTTGCCTGAGGGCTATTTCAAATTGCTAAAATAAATAATACATTCGAATTTATTTTAGCAACTTCCTTATTTAGATTAGTATAATATTATTCTTCCATTTCTATCACAAGAACAATTCATTTTGCAAATTAATCAAAAATACCGCCTTCCATTTAGCTTGGCTGAAATTCACCAGATGCTTAATGAGACATCAGTTCCACTGCTGTTTCCTGGTAGAAAGGATCTTCCATTCATCATGTCCTGTGACATGACATTTTCCTCACTGGAATTTTTGCATGGGGATATTGAGCCTCTTGGGATGACTTAATTTTAGTAAGGGTTGAAGTTTTACAATTTTGTAGTACTTCCAAAAACTAGCATTTTAGTTTTGTTTAGATCATTGAGAAGCCTATGGAGCCTTATTTTTACTGTCATCTAGCTGGAGAGAGAATTCAAGGCTGCACCACATATCGGTGTGCTTAAAGAGAGCACATGGTGTCTGTACTCGGTCCAGGCGATGTCAGTGTGGGCTTCTGCGTCTGTATAGACCATTCTGATGAAGTGGGAGGCTTTGTGGCCCGGTGGAGGCCAGTGGACACGGGGCAGTTCAGGAGTCAGGATCTGACTCTGGCATTTACTGAAATGACATCACTTAATTCCCTAGAGCCTCAGTATCCCTGCCCGATATTGGGAAACATGAAATGTCCATATCACAGGGCCGTGGCGCATGGGAGACCCTGGGAGTACAGGCCTGTAGAGGTGCTGGAGAAAATCCTACTGGAATTTAAAATGGGATCCTATATGTGCAAGCATTCTGTAAAGTGCTTCGTAAATAAAAGGTGACATGTACACAGGCCATAAAAGTGGCATCTGTTGCCTCCATCGAGAGCCACCTTCCCGTGGCCCTTGTTGCACTTGGCATTTCAACCCTGTTATCCTTGGACGTCTCTGCTTCCCCTCATCCTCTTTTGAACTACGCGGGAATGCTTCTGGCCTATACAACAGATTTTAACTGACTTCAGCGGTAATCATTTGGGGCTAGACTCACGTTTAATTTCCTTCTCAGAGCTCTCATTTTAAAGGATAATTGTTGGGAGAAAGTTGATACTTGAGTTTTTGAATCCAAGTCACCAGCATATGCTCTACATACTAGTGTTTTCTGTTTTATTTTGTCTTTAAGATCTGTGCTGTGACAAGAGGGGTGCAGTTGGCCACAGAAATGGTCAATCAGCTGTTTGTTTTACTTCTTACCCATTGTTTCCAAGCGCTGTTTAGCTAAATGTATTTTTAATTTTGCGGTTAAAAAAACAAATTTGTTGGCAAATACCAATTTTAGCCAGAAATACTCATGAGTGTATAATTGTTGGCCAAGAGGAACCCTGATAAGAGGGTCTTCTAAAAAATAGCAAAACCATAGTTACCAGCCAGCAGTAGTAGTAGGAGATACTTTTTTTTTTTTTTAATTATGAGGGTTTTTAACTTCTGAACTGAAATTTTTAAAAAATGCTTTAAAAAATAAAAGTATAGCTAGACATTGGTACAGTTTAGTTGCCTATTGTGGTGGACAGAATACGGTGGGCTAGGAGTGTAGACTTAGTGTAAGATTCAAGGATATCTAGGGAGGTCCCTTCATCCCAAATTTCCTTGACACACCAGCCTGGCGGGGATGCCCAGAATCCTGGTGTTTGAGCTTAATTCCTTGTAATAAAGGCATGATTTCCTATTTAAATGCAAATGTCCCTAAAATGGTATCACATTAAGGTATTATCTGTCATTAACACTGGAATAACTTAGCTTAGTCAGGGGCTGATTTTAGTAGGAGAGAGAAGAGTAGGTAATTCTAGAATCCAGCTGGAGGAGTTGGGTCTGAGGGGGACCTGGGTTTGGGGAGGTGAGATTTGTCAGATTGGTCAGCAAATCAGAGTCTTGTGTTTGGTTTTCAGTTCTTCCTAAGTTTAGAAACAGGGGAGGCTGGTGGCATTTGAGCCATACTTCTGAGACAGATGTTATGCCAAATAAACAAAACTAGTTTCATTTTAGAGGAGTCTGAGAAGCCTTAGAAGTGCTCGTCCGATGCCGTAAATGACCTTGAGCCCCATTCTGTAGCTGAAGCCTATATATGCCGCTCTCAGAAAAGGCAGGAATTTGGGCTAGCTCATGGAATTTTTTTCCTTTCCAACACAAGCATTTAAAAATTATAATTAGAGAAAATTGTTTGAGATTGGCTTCTCCGCTGGGCACTGTCCTGTACGACAGCACTGCTAGGTGTATCAGCCTTCCTCAAGCCTGTGCGCGTGAACCAGGAAGTGAGATTAAGGTTCTTTCCAGCGCTTACATGAATCTGTGCTAGCCCAAGGATTTTCTGTGACACGGACATTTCATTACCACCCTCTGATGACGGCAGTCCTGAGGCTCTAGGGAATTAAGCATGCGATACCTTTCTTTTTCCAATAAAGAACCTAAACCTGATATCCTATTCTAAGAGTCATAAAGGAATTAGAAAAGAAACTTCAAGCATCAAAATGGTTCAAATATAATATACTAACCAAGAAATTGTTGGAAGGATGATATGAGCAGTGTTGGTGTTCTTACATTAAAAATTTGTATGCAGATTTTCTCTCATTCAGAATTGGAGGATTAAATTATCACCTAAAAGAAATCGCTTCTTGAGAATATTATAGATTAATATAAACAGTTTGAAAGCAAGCAAGATTCACCTTGCCTGTGAACTCAGCTAATTCTTTTGCCATCCCTGAGTTTGATCGTTTGATGAGTTTCTTTTGGAAGTTGTTAGAATGATTCTTTTCCAATTATCCTGGAGAAACACATCTATTAGATATAACCTGCCTTTTGTTCAATGTTAAAATCATGAAAGCAGCAAACATTTAGTGAGATAAGATTTAATTAAAATGAATGATAGGACCTTCCCACATCTGCTGGTGTTACTTCAATTTGTGTGAGTGTAAATTCAATAAAGGAAAACATCCATCAGGTCAGGGACTCTATATAAAGGAAATCATTCGCAATAAGATGGAAGGAGAGTTTTTTCCCATTCAATACTGAAGAAATAGTTTTAGTTAAATGCCACGGTGTGGTGTCAGGGATCATGTAATCAAGACAGACCTCTTGGAATTTAGGCTATGATACCAATAACAATAAGAAGAGGAATCTTGATTCATGTGTATATTCTCATTTCAGTAGGAGAGCAAGGGGCTGAAGAATTGCATTCACCCTCCAAAAGGAAGGCTGAACTGATCCTTTATACCAACTCTGCTGTGGTTTACTTTTTTGTCTATTTGCAGTCTCTCTCTTTGGGTTGGCTTTGTGACTATCCACAAAAGTACGTAAACTGTAAAATAACCTATTAAGAGGAAAATAGATCTGAAGACCAAGGCAAAGGAGAATTCTAGGTCCAAGAGGAAAGTAAACATAGGTTAAAGTTATAAATGTACAGAGAAAGGCTCACGTACTGGCTAAAGATAGGAATTGGGGATGAATGTTGGGTTAGCCTTGGCCCATGAACATAATAGACCATGTATGTGAAGGAGCCCAAAGGGAATGAGGATAAACAGGAAACGGGGATGGAAGATGGAGGGAAGAAAGAAGAAAGAGAAACTACACACAAGAGAGATGTTCTGGGAGAGAAGCCATTGAATGAGTGTCCATCAGGTGGAGTTCTTCAGGTTTGTCTCCCCATTTTGGGGTCTAGAGTGTCACATGGTGACAGAGGTCTTGAGAACTCTATGGGTTATCCCCCAAAGAACAGAAACTGTCACTCAGGAATGATCTGTGGATAGACCCAGAGCAATCAGAATGTTTGAACAGTCAGGGCAAGGGAGCTGGGGGCTTCTCTATAGGGATCAGGTGCTGTACCTTTTACCTGGGTCAGGTGCAAGTGCACCTCCTGCCAGGTCTCCACATCCATTTGAGCGCTTCACCTTCCCTGTCTCCAGGATTTGTAAAGGGCCAGTGCAATCTGAGTGGGAAAAAAGAGATTGAGGGTTTTGATGATCTTACCCAAGCCTAATTTCTAATCTCCACCTATATATCCCGGTCCCTGAATCTAGCTTGTGATTTGATTTGCTGATTTTCATCACCTGACTCAAACAGGAACTGGGAAGAGGGACCAGTCAACCACTTAGTCCTTCTGTGTCACTGATGCAGTCATTTTATCTGTAAGTGACTGTGCTGAACCCCTTTGTTATTGGATAGGTGCTCTCGAGTATCTGTTGTATCGTTGTAGATCTTACAACAGTTAAAATTTTAAAGCCAACAACATAAATAAAAGAATCTCTGGTTATAGCACATCTCCTTTCATTTTCTCCTATTATTACCTGAGGTCCAATAGGAAACAAAGTCATAAATAATGTAAATTTCTTGCCCAAGGTCAAAGAGATGGAAGAGCTAGGAATAGGATCTCAACAGGCAATGTAGTATTTTTTTCTTACTAAGCTACATGGTCGTCCATGGTTCACTTTGACCATAGTTTCTTTTACATAAAGGGGAGATCCTGGAATCAGATTTCCTGGGTTCACTTTTTTTTTTTTTTTTTTTTTTTTGCGGTAGGCGGGCCTCTCACTGCGGTGGCCTTTCCTGTTGCGGAGCACAGGCTCCGGACGCGCAGGCTCAGCGGCCACGGCTCACGGGCCCAGCCGCTCTGCGGCACGTGGGATCTTCCCGGACTGGGGCACGAACCCGTGTCCCCTGCATCAGCAGGCGGACTCTCAACCACTGCGCCACCAGGGAAGCCCCAAATTTCTGTTGTTTAAGCCACCCAGCCTGTGGTATTCAGTACTTTGTTATGGCACCCCTGGCAACCTAATAGAACAGGAAAGAAACCCACTAGGAGGTTGTTAGCACCTCACTGTGGCATGGAATCACTTGGTAGAGGACAGTGGGGATTTATGGCTTATTTGGGACTGAAACCCAGGTCCATCAGATCTAAGAGCGGAAGAGGCCTTTGGAGGTCAGCCCCTTTAGATTCCCACTCGGTGCATAAACGCTGCCCTCATCCCCTATCTCAGAATGTCATTTGAACTCTGCCCCTCGTTCTTTGTAATTTAAATTCTCGTGTTTCTCAATATGTTAAATTGTAAAAATGTCTTTACAATGATACCAAATCTGCCTCCCTCTGCCTCTGACTAGCAGTGTGACATCTCTTTCCTCATTGGTGAAATAGAAAAATCATACCGATCTTGCAAGACTGTTGGGAGGATTAAGTGAATCCTTATGCGGTGCTTGGCATATGGCGGGGGCTTTCTTCAGTAAATGATGGTTTTGACCCCTGCCATGTCCCCACTGGCTTTCCGTCTTTGGAGAAAGCTATCAGTGGTTTATCATCTTAGCTTTACATTTCAAAATATAATTCGTAGTGAGTTTTCCTTCTGAGGGAACTTGAAGAAGACGTTGGGAAGGATCTCTATTCTTCAAAGAATCCTTCTCATCAATAATTTATATATCAAAATGTCCATTTCATTAAAGCTTTTTCTGTATCATTTTCTTTTGATGTAGCAAAGGAAATAACTAGAAGGCTAAATTGATTTTTTTTTTTTTTTTTTTTTTTTAATGCGTTACGCGGGCCTCTCACTGTTGTGGCCTCTCCCGTTGCGGAGCACAGGCTCCGGATGCGCAGGCTCAGCGGCCATGGCTCACGGGCCCAGCCGCTCCGCGGCATGTGGGATCTTCCCAGACCGGGGCACGAACCCGTGTCCCCTGCATCGGCAGGCGGACTCTCAACCACTGCGCCACCAGGGAAGCCCTAAATTGATTTTTAAAATAAGAAAGTAGAATGGTATATCATTTACTTGTGGGATCAGGCTAATTTTTTTCAGGGAAGTGCAATAAAAGATGAGTTTTTAGTGACATCCTTTTTTTTTTTTTTTTTTTTTGTGGTACGTGGGCCTCTCACTTTTGTGGCCTCTCCCGTTGCGGAGCCCAGGCTCAGTGGCCATGGCTCACGGGCCCAGCTGCTCCGCGGCACGCGGGATCTTCCCGGACCGGGGCACGAACCCGCGTCCCCTGCATCGGCAGGCGGACTCTCAACCACTGCGCCACCAGGGAAGCCCGACATCCATTTCTTTAAAAGTCAAATATTACTTTTGTTAGTGGATTAGGATGTTGCAGCAAATAAATACACAGATGTGAGTGAACTGGAGATCGAGGCTGATTACCTGGACATCTTACGCCTAATTCCAGCCACACTCAGAGTGCTGAGAACACGTAGGTTGCTAAGTTGCATGGATAAGGTTGGAAACTGCTTGTGGACATCTTCATTCCTCCAATCCATACATCCAGTTTTAGAAAGGAAGTTTTTATAAAATTTCCTGAAAGACATTTACCTTCTTCACCCTTGAGCAATCAAGTAAACTGCAAAGTCTTTTGGAAGGAAAGAGTGTGGCTGTCTCATTCATTATTGTTTCTGTCATTTAGAATTTAATGTTTAAGCCAAAGAAACGAGTTCTAGGAATTCATGAATGTCACGTCTTGCATTCGATGTTTAGATGATCTGCGTGTTTCTAAGCTTGCTTGAAAAAAAATAAGCTACTACATTTGAAATTAATGAACCCAAATAGAAGAGCAATAGCATATCTAAGACTAATGGGAAAATAAGATTATGAGCTATAAGCAATGAGAGTATGTTGTTTAAATTAAATATGAATAATGGAACAGTGAGACCCAGCCAATGGACAAGAATTTTAAAAATGTAATTCATAACGAGATTTCCTTTGAGATGGCGTACTGTGTTCCCAACAAGAGGCAACAGTCTGTCTCTGTGGCTGGGCTCCAGGTGTTCTTGTGTGGCCTGGGCTCAGGAAAAGGCATTTATAAGGACTTTTACATCATAAATAGAATTCCCAGATAGTCTCTTAAGTTTTATGTTAAAATAATCCTTTCTGTCTCTTGAAATACTAAATCTGGATTTAGTAAAAGGCTGAATTCTGCGTGTCTAAGAGAACTTGCTAGACTGATCTTCTGACCCTTTAGTTACAGGCCACCTGTGTTTAATGAAATTAAAATGTGCGCTATGGTCACTGCTTTTTATCAAGGTTTTAGTGTTTGTCAACTATGTAATTTCAGACCTGAATGACCACCTGCTGTGGTCGCTAGAGCTGGAATAATAAGCTCTTGGTTTAGAACGACGAGGATGAGGCTTCTGTGGCCTCCATCTCCACAGATTCAAGGTCAATGCAGTTGGCATGATGGGACAGCTCAGGTTAGAATCTAATGCTTCATTGTTTCGTGAGTTAGACAGGATTCATTGCCTTCCTTCCCTGAAGTCCTCTTAGAGCAGTATAAGCACTCTGTCAGGGGGCTACAGAAAGCCCTTACTGGGGGGAATCATCTTCACGGACAATTGCCGCTCCGTTAACTGGGAGCAAAAAGATTCCAGAGCTTTGCAACGGTAGGAAACAGACTCTACTTCTTGACCCTGCCGTGTGTGGACTCCTAGTTTAGAGAGGTCTTCCGAATGTTTCCCCGTAGGCTCTGTAAGCAAGAATTCTCTCCCAGCTGTGGCCTGGGCTGGCTGTGCCCTGCTCATGACCCTGGCATGCTGGGCAAGCTGAGAGGTGGGCACGCCTTCCTTTGGCCTAGGAATGGTTGAGCCTTCTCTTCAAGAAAACTGGACTGTTCAGAGGGGAATATGCTCAGTTATGTGATTCATATTGTCCACAGCAGAAGACACGTCAGTCCCTTAGGGCAAGCGGAGCTTTTCCTGGCACTCGGATGTGAAATGAATTTCTGGAGTGGGACTTCACGTACGGGGACGCGGTGATGTTCACACAATGTTCTCCACAGCGTCCCTGCACTAAACGCAATAGCACATCCCGCAGGGAGGAGCTGGACACCGGATGCTGAAATGTGATTCTAATGTTTCAAAGTTTTATCTTTCCTTTCCTGGGATTTAGCCAGACTCTTAAAATAAAAACAGCGAATTTTTTATTATGGGAAATTTCTGCATGCATAAAAGTAGAGAGAGTCATTTGGCAAACTCTCATGTCTGCATCGCCTGGTTTCAGCAATTATCGACTCATTAGCTAGAGTTTTGACCTTGCAGATGTTCAGACATTTAACTGTGAATCGCCCAGATGTTGTTTGGAATCAGGCTGATCCAGGACGGAAGTTGAAGTTGGCTTTGAGGGTCTGTTAGGTGGGCGTGGCTTAAATCAGCTCCTTTCCATTTTCAGAGGTTTTGGTTTGGAATTGTCCTCCTAATCCTTGTTCCAGCATCCCCTTTAGCATGAAGATGTGGATGAAGAATGTGTAAGTGGCTCTGATTCTAATAAATCACAAGATCATCAGAGATAGACAGGGAAGTAGGAGAAGAGGACCCTTACCCTGCACAGAACTCTCATGCAGGTCTACCTTTAAGGAGCAGACTGTAAAGTCAGCTTTATTCAGTGAACACTCAAATGTCTATTATGTATGCAGACATCAAGGACCTCCAATTCTGGTGAAGAATCGCCCAAAGTTTCCAAGTCTGTCCATGAGTGATTAGGCACTTTATGTACAAGAGATGCGTTCAACCCCCAGGAAGAAGGTTTTTACTCTATTTTGACACATTATTTGAATAGAGTTGGTATTTTTCTTAAGGCTGAAGGAAATTAGGATCAGTGAACCCAAAGAACAGTCAAGATGCTGGTAGGGAAGACAGCCAGACAGCAAGGGAGGAGGTGGAAAAGCTACAGATATCTGGAGCTGGAAATAAAATACTACTATCATTGGGGGTCATTTTAGAGTAAGGGTGAAGGACGTCCCCACATGGGTCTATGGTACCCATAGATCATCACGGTGATGATAGGATGATATGCAGCTGTGAGTGGAAAAGGACTTGGAATTGGATGATATTGTTTTAAGCCTTGACCTTACACTTGCCAACTGGGACACCTTAAACAATTTATCTGACCTCTCTGTTGAGTCTGTTCTCAACTCCTAAAATGGATCTGGGAATACCCACCTGACAGATGTGGGGAAGATTAAAGAGATAATTCAATGTGAGCAAGCTCCATAAACAATGAGCTTCAGTGTCTAGTTGGCTGAGTTTTTTATGTTCACTGATGTCACTGGGACACCAAAAAGAGATGTATATTTTCTGTATACTTTGTTTAAGGGAGAAAGTAAACAAGAATTGCTAAATTCTGACTCTGAAAGAGAAAAATAAAGCTCCTCAAAAAGCTTCTCTCTCTGGTCTTCCCTGGTGGCTCAGTGGTTAAGAGTTCTCCTGCCAATGCAGGGGACACGGGTTCAATCCCTGGTCCGGGAAGATCCCACATGCTGTGGAGCAACTAAGCCCATGTGCCACAACTACTGAGCCTGTGCTCTAGAGCCTGCAAGCCACAACTACTGAGCCCGTGTGCCACAACTACTGAAGCCTGCATGCGTAGAGCCTGGGCTCTGCAACGAGAGAATCCACCGCAGTGAGAAGCTCGCACACTGCAACGAAGAGTAGCCCTCACTCGCCGCAACTAGAGTAAAGCCCGCGCACAGCAACGAAGACCCAGCACAGCCAAAAAACAACAACAAAAAACCCTTCTGTCTCTGGGATGATTTGTTCATGACAAGTAGGCTTTACTGAGAGGTGAAAATTGCAGAGGATGAGACAGAAAAAGTCAGCTGGGACCAGGTTGCCAATGACCTGTGTGCCATGTGGGGGAATTTAGATTTATTTGTTCAGAAATTTGGCTCTTTATTTTGTAAAGTATTGAAATATAAAAATACAAGAAAATAAGTTAGAGTCAGAGAAAATATAAATTAAAAAGTGATATCCTAGTTGGAAAGCGGAAACAGTCATATAGGTCACAGAGCCCTAGAGTGTTGTTAAAACTGAACTTCTAGTAGACTCTGAGTATATGGCAGCCAAATCAAAAAGGAAAAGAAAATGAGCAGTCACATAATCTCCATCATTCATGAGGACAAAACATCAGTTCTTATGACTAGTAACACTTTTAAATGAGTGAATTTTCTTGGGAAGAAATTTATAAATGAGGTAGAAAATGATGTATGGCATATACGCTCTTGCCAACGTCCTCATGGTAAACGCAGTAGTAGATTTTAAAGGGATGTTTCTTATAGGACCCTTCTCTTCCCCTTCCCTACTTAATTTTCCCCACAGCATTTATCACCGAATTTATTATTAATCATTTTGTTTGTCAGTCACTCCCACTAGAATATAATCTCCACGAGAGAGTCTTGTTCACTTTTGTGTCCCCAGAACAGTGCCTGGCTCTTCCTAAGTGCTCAATATATATGGGTGAATAAGTGAACGCAGGTATGACTGCAATTTTTTTAAGCTAGAACTTTTCAAAGTAAGCTTCCTACCGCTGTGTGAGAAAGTTTCATTACTGTACGAATGGAACATTTGACTTCAAGCTATTGAGAAAAACAGATTCTGCATTGGTTTTTAAAATTAATCTCTGAGGGTCATTTTTCATTTTACTTGAAAAAATATTTTTACCTATAAATATATAAAAATTTTGCAAGGAAGTCCCTCTCTGTAACTTAGCTATGCTACTAATTTTAACTAAGTCCATTTTGTCTCTTATGCCAGTTAACTCAGTTGGGCATAGGTTACTGCTATCATAGTCAGTGGGTTAAACTCAAGGTTGGTAGAATAGTTTATACATCAGTGATCAAACACAGTTTTTTTTTGTTTTTACAATAAATACGCTAAAAACATAGTTTCCTAGTAAATATTTATGGCCCCTTACAAGTCAAAGTCTTGAAGCTATTTAAAAATCCTTTTAATATCATAGGAAAGCTCTTCATTCTTAGAAAGTAGACTTTGGAAGAAATCTAACTCTATGGACAGCGTGACACATAATACGCAAAGATTTAACTAAAATTTTATGGTCAAGAGTACGTAAACATTTGTTAATCTTCTTCCTCATTCATCAGTCAAAGTTTTAGAATCAATTCAGTTCTTTGCTTGGTCAAAAGCAATTGTTTCAACGTTTTCTTAAGGTTTCTTTCAAGCTTCCTTCTTCAAACAAAATGCGCGGCTTTCGTTTTATCTTTCAATTCATTCAACTACACTTCCATTTAAAGTATATATATATAAATTCAATCAATGCTAACTGAAAGACATTTGATTTGGGGCGTTTAATAATTTATTTTCACAAGTAACGTATTTTCCATGGAACTTGCCAGATGAATTATGCAAAATGTATCCCCCAAATGACCAGAGAAATTTATCTGAAAAATGGAATGACTGGCTACAAACCAAGTAATTTTTAGTGGACAGCTGCCAAAAGTAGTCACGTGGAGTAATTTATTATGATGCTGAGGCCCGGTTTGGAATTGTGCCTGCTGGGTATGCACAGCTTTTACATCCAAAGGCGATCACAACTCTGCAGAGGCACAAGGGGCCCCAGACAGCCTCTTGCAAATATCAATGTTGTGCACTCTTGTCCATTTGAGCAAGGACAAGATTTTCCTTAGAAGAGAGATCTATTTTTTAATTTTTATTTATTCATTGAAGTATAGTTGAGTTACAATGTTGTGTTCTGGTGTACAGCAGTGATTCAGTTATACATATGTGTATATGAATTTTTTTTTCATATTCTTTTCCATTATGGTTTATTATAAGACATTGAATATACTTCCCTGTGCTATACAGTAGGCCCTTGTTTATATATAGTAGTTTGTATCTGCTAATCTCAAACTCCTAATTTATCCCTTCCCCACCCCCTTTTCCCTTCGGTGACCATAAGTTTGTTTTCTATGTCTGTGAGTCTGTTTCTGTTTGGTAAATAAGTTTGCTTGTATCATATTTTAGATTTCACATATAAGTGATATCATATGGTAGTTGTCTTTCTTCTTCTGACTTACTTCACTCAGGATGACAATCTCTAGGTCCATCCATGTTGCTGCAATGACATTATTTTGTTCTTTTTTATGGCTGAGTAATTTTCCATTGTATATATGTACCACATCTCCTTTATTCATCTGTTGATGGACATTTAAGTTGCTTCCATGTCTTGGCTATTGTAAATAGTGCTGCCCTGAACATTGGGGTGCGTTATCTTTTAAAATTAGAGTTTTCTACAGATATATGCCCAGGAATGGGATTGCTGGATCCTATGGCAACTCTATTTTTAGTTTTTTGAGGAACCTCTATACTGTTTTCCACAGTGGCTGCACCAATGTACATTCCCACCAACAGTGTAGGAGGGTTTCCTTTTCTCCACATCCTCTCCAGCATTTGTTATTTGTAGACTTTTTAATGATGGCCATTATGACCAGAGCAATATAATACCTCACTGTAACTTTGATTTGCATTTCTCTAATAATTAGCGATGTTGAACATCTTTTCATTTGCCTTTTGGCCATCTGTATATCTTCTTTGGAGAAGCATCTATTTAGGTAGAAGACAGAAAAGGAGTTTCCTAATTACAAGGCTACCTTTCTAATAGTCCTTAATGAGCTTTTCCCAGCTTTCAACTACAAAGTCTATACAAACACACAAAAGGGGAAAAAACTCACAGCATCAAGAAAAAAACAGATAAGAAGTCAACTATTGCTAGAACGCAGAGGGAACTTCCGTTTGCCACAAGGAGGTATGAGATGATAGAAACAGAAGGCAGAAAATTTACCTCTAACTTAAGTAGAAAAGGCCATTGTTTTTATTCCAGTTGGTCTAGTTTCTAAGATATAATTGATGAGTGTGTCCTTAAACTAAAGAGGACTTGATTATGCAGTTTATAAGGATGTGTCCTATTCCCTTAACAACAACTACAACTTCAACTAACAAAAGAAAGACACCTACATAAAATCTGGCTCTTTTGGTTGAGCTAAATATCATGTTTGACTGTCTGGCTTCTTGGTTGGTTGCTGAGGTCAGAGTTCCATCCACTCCTGGTTTAGTTGCTTGTGACAAGGGGCATCCTCTTATGGTGTGAACTATGATCTCACCATGCAAGGGACAGCTTTTCTCAGAAAAGGAGTCTGTGGGTTAGGGCAAGTTAGATGGAAGCCATAGAAATATAACTACAAATAGAATGCAGCCACAAAACAATTTTACCTAATGACCTCTGTGGGTTTTCCTGCCAGGAATGTAAGGAGTCAATAGTAGGGAATTTAAACATTCAATTCACACACTGATAGGTTAGAGATAAAAAAGATAATTTTTAAAAGTAGAAGCTAAAATGGCATTTGATAAAATTTGATCATTGTTCCAAGCATTCTACTTTAGTGATCAATTCTACAAACCTCCCTTTGAAATCAAAATTATTCTGGATGTGCCACCAATGTAACCATGAGGACTAGAGAAGAGAAGGTGACATTATCATGATTTGCAATTGATGTTCCCTTTGTTTTTTGCGGGGGGGGGGGGGCTTGTTTTATCCAAAAAACTCAAAAGAGAATCAACTAAAACCTCTGACCTGTAATGAGAGCCCAGGGTGATGACAGGTAACATAACGTTATCACTTTACATGTCAGTAATAATCGCTAGCAAGTATCGTGGGTATTACAAGAAAGAGGTGAGGAAAGGATCTCATTAGCAATAGCTACAAAGAAATCTAAATATTCAGGAGTAAATTAATCAAGAAATGGACAAGAAGTATAAAACTTGATTAAGAGACAAAAGAAATTAAAAAGAAGACAACCCCTTTGTTTTTTAAGAGAAAAGATGTGATGTAGTGCTTGGTGGGGGCGGGTGGGTACAGGGTGGGATCCTGAGTTAACAATACCTGGAGGAGCCCAGAGAGTCCCTGTAAGATCAAGGGCAGGGGGCTGGGTCCCCCACCGCCTCAGAGGGAGGGAGGTAGGCGGGGCTGGGAGAGGCTGTGGGCGGGGCTTTGAAACACCTGCCTGATGTGTGGGGCTTGGGGAGAGCTGGGAAGGGTGCTTTGGTCTGTTTTGTTTTTAGTTTTTTTATGCAGTAAGTTTTATTTATGCCATTCTCCTTTGCTTCGTCCTCTCCATTCTTCTTGAGAATCTGCAGTCACATCTACGCAAGGCTTTGGAGCCAGATCTGTGTTTTTTTTAGATGCATCACCACCCTCAGGCCAGCATCAGGAAGAGAGCAGGAAGGCTCAGTTTTATTTGGATTTTACAACGGCCTCAGAAATGAAGCTTCCAGTCAAATGCAGTTCTCTGGGTCTGAGTTATGGTCTTTTACTAGTATAACAAACCAAACAAAACGGTCCTTTTTATTTTCCCTGACACTCAGGTCATCTGCGTGGCTGCTCACTGAGCCTCATTTACAGAGTGGTTTGGTAAATTCTCTCAGTGATCTGGAAGGGTGGGCCCCGTGCCACATTTCACGATGCTTTTGTCGCAGGCACTATCTATGCTGAAGGGTTTCATTTGGAGTGACATCTAATTTAATGACTGTAGCTCAATATATCTGCTCTGGCATAATTCTCATTTCCATGTCAGGTCAACAAAACTTGATTTTTTGCTTAAAATAATTATTCTTTCCATTTATGGTTTAGGAAGGTTGAAAACCATTGCGATACATATCAATAAAAAACATGTTTGAAATTAAACTGTAAAGAAATAGACTGTTTCTTAAAGCTGTGATTTGAATCAGATCATGATATAAGTGATACGATTAAAAACTTAGTGTTGGTATAATTATAAAAATAAGCGGTACGTTTGAACTTTGAGTTTCACGGTCAGCGCACACATTTTAGGGGACTCAAGTAACATACACCATATGTTTGTGTTTTAGGCAACTTTTTCGTGTAACTGTGATGATCAGTACACGGGTACTTTCTGTGAAGAATTTGACGCCTGCCAGAGGAAACCCTGCCAGAACAATGCAAGCTGTGTTGACGCGAATGAAAAGCAAGATGGGGGCAACTTTACCTGTGTTTGCCTTGCTGGTAAGGTTTCCACAGTTAATAGTTGCTATGTGTCTCTCTGTAGAATAGACACTTATTGATTAAGGATGGTTAAGCATACATCGTTGGACAGGTGACTTTAAGGTCTCATTTGGTTCCATCAGCCCATGCTGATGGGAATGGAGGAAGGAAGTTCCTGTGGGGATAAACACCATGTTCTTTGGCTAGCTCTCGGACGTTAGGATGCTTCTGTCTTAGCATTCCACCATTTTTGTTCTGGACTAATGATATTCCTGGTCAAATAGAGGCCTGGATGTTTCAAAGACAGTTCTGCAAATATGTACTGAGTGTGGGCTGGCACTGTGCTGAGTGATTATTAAGAAGAATTTAGGCTAAACTACGCAGGGTGTTAGGTAATGCCACCCAATCCTCTCATTTGTGTTCATTTCCTTGTGTTCATGTGTGTTCATTATTCCAAGTTCTTCCTGCACAATGGGGCGAGTCTTTAATATTCCTTGGTTAGTATGTGGGATTCATTGATCTTACATGAGACTTTCGGATCCTCGGAGCACAAAGGGTGCCTCTTAGGAGAGGGCAGAGGACAACAGACTTCTGTGCTCTGGCAGTCATCTTATTGACTTACTGCTCAGCCAACTCGGTTATAAACCCTCAAGGAGCAGGAATGGCGTTTTATTGGTGAACATTTTGGTACAGCTGTTTTGATGCAGCTTAAAAGCAAACACCAAATTACTCCTTTTTTATTATCAATATCATGGAAGGCTGACATCATCTTTCTTTTTCCATCTCAGCCTGTTGCCAACATCTGCCACTGGGCAGGGATTCAGGGTGATGTAGGAGCTGGGGATGGAGTGAAGTGGGAGTCGGGGTGATTAAGTGCTCATTGTAAGAAGCAAGGCCCATCCATGCAGAAATTCATAAACAAAAAAGTGAAAGCCCTTCACTCATCTATCCCAGCCCAAACTCTATAATAAGGGTAGGTTAATAGTTTATTTTTTCCAGATCAGTGTGTGTATGTGTGTGTGTGTGTGTGTGTGTGTGTGTGTGTGTGTATTTCCCTTGCAGATCAGATGATTAAGTATTTTTCTATATATTTAAAAAAAGTGATTATAGTATACACATGGTTCTACAACTTACTTTTTTCAGTGTATATTTACCAGTAGATCATACATATCTTTCCGTGTCAGTACATATGGGGCTACCTTATTCATTTTAACAATTTCATAGCACGCCTCCTAAATTTGTATCTCCAGGTGAGACTACTGCCTACTTGCCATCTCCATTCAGATGTTCCAGGCCACCTTAAGCCCAGTCATTCCCAAACTGAGTTCATCACATCCCCAGCTCCACACAGCTCAGCTTCTGGTGTTCCATCTATTTCTACAAGCCAGACATCTACAGGTCACCCTAAGTGACCCCCACCCTCTGTCCTTTCTGCCTCCAAGTGTTCTCCATCTTACCACCAAAAGACTTTGCAAATCCCCCCCCTTCTCTGCAGCCCCACTGCCACTGCTCCCAGGCTAGCTGCCTTTGCCCCTTGTCTGTGTAACTGAGATAACCTCTCACTCTTTCTCTGTCTCCTCTTGACCGTGCTGTGCCCTGGAGCCAGAGTGATCACGCCAAAGTAGGCCCTGGCTTTCGTTATGTCAGTGCCCCCAGACTGTCCATTCTCCTCGGTGATTATTTTCCAGTGCCGATCTGATGTAGTTGCTTTCCCATTTAATCCCCTTCTTCCCATCGCTCTTGAGATAAAGACCAGAATCCTCATCCTGTTTCTCCTCCGTGATCTGTCGCTCACTCACCTTTCCAGCCCCATCTCACCCCACTGCTCACCTTGCTCCGGGACCAGCTACCTTGGCCTTTCATCTCCGTGCCTGCATGAGCAGCTGCAGGACCACCTCCCCGTCTCTGTGCCCGGACAGCTCTCTCTGCTGCCTCCCTTTTGCCTGGTTTCTATTTTGGACCTTGTTAAATGCCCCCCTTTCCTTGGCAAGTCTCAGCTGAATGCTTCAGTCTAGGTCTCCTTCCCTTTTCCTCTTTCATAGCTGGGCGTTCCTTTCCTTCACAGCCCTCATCTGTTTGCAGTGGATGTGTACACGTGTGATTCTTTGATTCCTGCCTGTCTTCCCCCCCCAGAGTCAACCCTGTGAGAGCAGGACCTGAATCAGTTCCGTTCACCATTGTGTCACACCGTGTCTGATGAACCCGGGACGCTCAGACAATGTGCTGATGAGATGGATTAATGAACGAATATGAACCTGGCCCGATGTTTTAAACCACTCCTCTATTGATGGGTCTTTAAGAGAGTTTCAGTTTTATTTCTCTCTTACAAGTGATGCTAGGACGAATAAAGATCCTTCTATAAATAGTCTCAATCAGGGCTGGTAGGTGGAGCTTGTCACTGTTTGGACTGAAGTGATTTGTTTGATATTTTATTCAGGTCTGTTCTCAGAGGAGATTTCTCTATTTTTAAAGGAACTCAGGTGCATAGAATTGGAATGGCCATAATGCTTGGTTCGTGGTACTCTCTCATCTTGTCCATAGCGTGCTTTTCTATATTTACTTAGCTGTTTTAATATGCAGTAATCGCTGGTGGAGCCACCTCCAAAACCGGAAGTTCAACCTGATGGCTAACCATATAGTCTCCTCGTCAGCCCATCCCTCGGTCTCCCTTCCCCATCCAGAGCCAACAGTCACCCTGAATCTTGAGTTGATCCGTCCTTTGTTTTCCTCTTTATATGATCTTAGTATTTACATGGGTTTTTTTGTTTGTTTGTTTTGTTATTTTGCGGTACGCGGGCCTCTCACTGTTGTGGCCTCTCCCGTTGCGGAACACAGGCTCCGGACGCGCAGGCTCAGCGACCGTGGCTCACGGGCCCAGCCGCTCCGCGGCATGTGGGATCCTCCCGGACCGGGGCACGAACCCGCGTCCCCTGCATCGGCAGGCGGACTCTCAACCACTGCGCCACCAGGGAAGCCCCATTTTGTGTCCTCTTTAAGAAAATATTTTCCTTCCTAAAGATCTAAAAGATATTCAAGTATATTTTCTACCAGGCATTTAAAATTTTTGATTTTCAGCAAATTATTTAATTAATATGAATTTGATTTTTGTATCTATGGTTTGAAATTGGGATATTTTATCTTTTACTCTAACTTTATTTTTCTTCTTCAGAGATACTCCATTTCTATAAGTACATCGTATATGAAACCTTTACACTGTGCCCCCTTCTCTAGAAAACTGCTGATAGAATTTGGAATGACTGGATACGTCATACATTTTTAACTGTGCTTGCTCTCATTTCAGGCATTTCTGCACTGTCATTGTTTAACCATTGATTTGAAATTTCCAGAAGCAATGTAAATTATTTTTTGCTTATTAGTGGGGAGAAGAACTTCACCTCTATCATCTAAGATGATTTAATATCCTCCACGTGGATAGCACCTCATGGCTTTTTCTGGGTGTTTCCAGGTGGCACATATAGACATACAGCATTCTCCTTGGTTCTTCTAATAACAACAATAACAATAGAAATAGTACTTTGGCTTTCGGTTAGCTTCGGGAACAGAGAGTTGCACTCTTAAGAATTGGATTTTGATAATTAGACTCAGGGACAGTTTGGTGATTTCCAGTAAATTCATTAGAAGGGTGCTGGAAGCTGAGATACGGCAGACAGGTCTTGATTTACAAAGTGATCATCTTTTATTTCTTCTATTAAAACAACAAAACTATAACACCGCATTTGTAAGTTGCTGTGGTTTTAATAAACGACTTTCTAACAGTTGTTCTTCAATTTCCTGAATATTACAGGTTTAAATCTATCCAGTTTTCATGAAATAACATATGGTTTCATTTTAGAGATACATACCTTTGTATACTGGTCACAGTTTAAACGACTGTACATAATCTCCGCTGACGTTTACATCACGCTGTTTTCTGGCTCTCGAATGGCGTAGAGTTTATATACAGTTTTGCATCTGTGAGGAAACCCTAGCGCATAAAAGAAATTCTTTCTTGTTTAACAGAAATGCAAAGCAGCTAGAGAACCACAGCAGCTATTTAAAATCTTTTCTGCTCTCCTTGAATCTGTAGCTCTGTCTTCATCTCTCTCACCTTCTACTTTATCCAAAGGTGACCTCACATCGGCTGGGGTCTCTCAGCCATCCTGTTTCTATCAGGGTCTCTCTGACTTCCAGTAGCAACTTCACTGGCCTTTCCTGGAACTGGGGCTGTGGGATTCCTTCCCCCATAGCCTCCATTTTTCCTCATGCTCTAGGACATCCCAAGCAGAGGTAGAAGAGATCTAGGAAATCTGGTACCTAACTGTCTCTTTGCTCAGCTGCCTCCTGACTTGTTCCTGCAGTTCTCTTAGGCCGGTTTCTACTTTATCAGTTCCCACGTCCTGTGGGAACAGCCCTTTTCTCCCCTTTTATAGAGCATCTAGCTCTGTCTCTCCATCTGCTTTGTTTTTCTTCTTAACTTTTGTTTTCTTTGGCCGCACTCCACAGCATGTGGGATCTTAGTTCCCAGGCCAGGGATCGAACCCGCACCCCCTGCAGTGGAAGCCCAGGGTCCTAAACCACTGGACTGTCAGGGAAGTCCCTCTCCACCTGCTTTTTACTGTAGTACACACACACATGCACACAAACACACAGACACGTGCACACGCTAATAGCTAGTGTTTATTCAGTGTAACCACGTGCCAGGGCTGTGCTAAGTGCTTTCCAAGGCTGCTCTTTAGAACAATCTCCTAGTTAAACGCTCTTAATTATACCATTTTTGTAGATGAGAAATCTGAGGCACAGGGGATTTTGTAACTTGGCCAAGAATATTAGAGGGACGCTCGACTGTAGTCACACACCAATCCCCAAATCTCAGTGGCTTCCAAGCAGAGGTTAAGTTTCTGCTGTGTCATAGTTGGATGAAGGCACTTGGCCTCCAGGTGGTAACTCAGGGATCTGGAGGGTCTTGTGTGATGCTCTGAGACGAGTGCCTGGACGTGTCGTTATGTCACTTCCGCCACATGCCGTTTGCCAGAATTTGGTCCCTTGGTCCCTAGAGGTTTTGCCTGGGAAGAGGAGTCGGTGTGGCGAACATTCTCACGGTCTCCGCCGTGCCAGGTGCACGTGCCCATAACTGTTGGGACTGAGGTTTGAACCCAGGTTCTCTGCTGGGCTCCCAAGCCCACGTTCTTGGTCATTTTACTGCTCTCTTTTCCTGTGTGTGTAGCCGCACTGCGAGCTGAGGACTCTCCTGGTACAAACATGTGATTCAAAACCACGTCATGCTTTCGACTTTCTCATATCAAACAGGACTCTCCTTAAGAGGAGAAATACTAGGCCATTTTGCCCCAAAGCGGGGACTGGATGCTTGAAAAGAGGCGTTTTCTATTTAGTTGAGTTCTGAATGTCCTTGAAAAGCTTATGTTTCCATAGGAAAACTACATTTCCTTTGTGAGAAAAACTGTTTCCAGGTTAATTAACATCAATTAATTGACCTCCGAATCTCCAGATATGTGCATAAGAACTCTCTGGCAGTGGCAAGTATGCTTCCTGTTGAAAATTGATCGCTGTGCTTTCATGTTTGCAAGTCTGATCGTGAGACATGATCTTGTTTGATGAATGGATGAATTCAAGCCAGGTTCTTGTCACCAGAGAACAAAACTTCCACAAGTCTTCACAGAGACGTTGTCTTCATGCAACACTCATTTCTCTCGAGAAGAGAGCGTTTCTTGGAAAGGAAAAATATTACTTTCAGCAAGGAAGCTTCTGCTCCAGATTTGCTAATATGTTGATGTTTTGCTTTAATTTCTACGTCAAATGCCACTACAAAGAGGATTTTTGAGTCATCGGTAATCCGGAAATGTATGAATATGGTGTGTTGGATATTGAGTGAATTAAGTAATAAACTCTCTGCTGTAGTTTCCGTTTTGATTTTTACTACAATTTCTTGGAAGCAGGAGGTGACTTTTTTTTTAAATAGTAAAACACTGATGTGTCATATACATGTGTTGCACAATATAAGATGAATTATAGATTATGGTCAATCCAATTTCTGTTTTGGGAGGAAATTTTTATCAAGGGTGATTGATAGTTTTCTTGAAATTTTTGGCAATACTTTCAAAAAGAAGGGGGTTGTCAATAGCACCAAATACTGCGGGAGAATCTAAGAGGAGGTTATTGACTTTGGCAACAGGTTTGTCCAAACCATCGGTGGCCTCCTGTTTACACTGATGTGATAAGGGTGCCTCAAAAGCTTTGAGGCCTCCCCTAAAAGACTTCATACGGGGACAGAAGCAAGGGAAGGTGGCTCGGAGTTACCAGACACACTGAAGGGCAACACCATATATGGAGATAGTCATAGCCGCTCAGTTTTCACGTGGCCTAGAAGCTTCCCAAGCGACACTGGTTGGCAGTGACCAGGTGACCAGATACGGATGGGCAGGATGTGAGAATCAGTGAGTGGCAAATACAGACTGCTCTAAAGATAACGTTAGTGGCACAGTTAGTGTGCAGAACAGAATTAGAAAGGTCTCTTTTATATTTTTTTTTTAAAAATTATAACACACAATTTAATAGCACAGGCTCTGGAGTCAGAATGCCCTGATCACAAGGATAAATCTCACACAGTTAGAACTTAACTGTGGGCTGTTTCCCATCACCCCACTATCATACTGTCCGGTTCAGAATGAACTTCCTGGAGACTCTGCTTGCTACCTGAGGTTACATGAGCCCCAAGTGCCAGAGTCAGAAGACCTGGTCCCATCTAGACCACTACCCGTCCCACTTGACCACAGCCTCTTGGAAGCAGGAGGTGACTTGTCTTGATGCACTAGTTATGAGTAGAGCGGGAGGTATGGGCATCTCTGGCGGGCTATGACTGCATGGACCGTGATGCAGTCTCAATCCTGCTTCCATCCTTACCGTTTTCTAGCTGGGCTCCTTAGGCAAGTTACACAACCTCTCTGGGCCTGCTTCTTTGACTTTGCAGGGACTTGGCAACAGCCCTCATCACGGCTGGTTATGAGTATTAAATGAGAAAACAAGCTCCAATTCTGTTGACACATGTCTCCAGTACTTAGCCATGGCACCTAGTAGGTGCTCAATAAAGATTTGTCGAATAAATGAATGAATAGAATAAGATGAAATTCTGTCCGAGGCATCCAGATGTATATCGAGGACTGGATTCCCTTAACTCCCCTCTCCGCCTTCTCTCCCCAGGCTTCTCCCTGTAGCACACGTATTTTTTTCCCCTCCCACATCAGATTGGGGCTGGCCTGGGGCAGCACTGCTGTGTTACATGACTCTTTATTTCTCCATCCCCTGTCAGTGCCACGCCTTGTGCTTTGCTCACAGTAGACGTGGAATTTAACTTCTTTAATCAGGATTTATTTTATAAAAGCCTTCTAATTTCAAGAGTGTAATTTTTCCTCCAAGGAGCTATTACTTTTTCTGAAAAGAATAGCTGTGATGCGTGTTCAGAACCACCACTGCCAAAATATTATGTATCATACGAAGCACTTCTCAGCTTCAGAGCACTTCATTGTTCCAACTAATTGTTGATTTCAGCCTGTTTTTAAAACTCATCATTTCCGAGGTAAGGGGAGTGCAGCATGTGTTCCCATCCCAGCTTTACTCTTTTAAACACTGGGTGTGGCTCAAATCGGCATCAAGGTGCCTTTGAGCGTGAGTTAGAAATGGGTCAGCTCCTCCTGGAGGTGAATCCCGAGTAGAATTTGCAGAGTCCCTACACCCAGTCTCACTCAGCTAGAAGGGGAATCCAATGGCAGATGAGTGCAGGTTTGAAGAAGTGGGTTAGTTCAGTTTCAGAATGGAAGGAACCTTGGAACTGCCTCTGTACGTGAAGTGGCGGGGGCGGTAATGATGACTGCATGAGGGTGGAGGATGTGACCAAGATCTATAAGCTCACGGGGAAAGTCAGGCTTCTTCACGCTGTGTCCATCTTTGGATCAAAGTGTGTTTACTGCAACATTCTCATGATCTGTGAATTTTCCACTAGTTATGAGTAGAGCAGGAGGTATGGGCATCTCTGGCGGGCTATGACTGCATGGACCGTGATGCAGAGAGAGTGCCAGTTGAGTCCAGGGGGCAAAACAGAACTGTAGTGTGGCCAGCCTTGGATCCAGTCTCTTCTACTTACAAACTGTGCGACCTTGAAGTGCCCTCTGCACCTCTAAATGGGTTTCCTTATCTTTAAAATACGGGCTTGTTGTGAGGATCACTGATTCATTCAACAGTCATTTGTCAAGTGTCCACTATGTGCTGGGTATTTTCTAAATGCTAAGAACCCCACTGTGGAATAGCAAAGACCCTGTGTTCATAGAGGTGGTGTGTTAGTGAGGAGATGAGTCAACAGTATGCACGTGTGTGTTCTTTGGGGGGTGTGTGTGTGTGTGTGTGTGGCCAAGGGAACGCATCATGGTGATAGATGCTGGGAAGAGAAATAAAATACAGGAAAGAGATAAAGAGCTGGGAGCATGACTGTAGACAGGGGGATTAGGTGAGGCCTGTTTGAAGGGGAAATGCTTGTGTTGAGACCTGACCAAAATGAATAAAATGAGCTTGTGAACAGTGAATGGCAGACGGAATAGCACATGCAGAGGTCCTGAGGCAGGAATATGCCAGGAGTGTGTGAAGGGCACAGAGCCTAAGAGAACCAGTGATGACGCTTGGCTGGGACCAGACCATGCGGGCAGGACAGGGATTTTATCCCGAGAGTGACAGGAAGCCATTGGAGGGTGTGAACTGGAGCGGGCCCTCTGATTTTCCTCTCGAAGGAGAATACACATAGGGAAGGAAAATTGGGAAACCAGTCAGGAGGCCATTTACCCTCCGGAAAAGAGAGAGTGCCGGCTTGAGCACCATGGTACTGGAAGTGGTGAGTTTGGGATTCAGGGTGTATTTGAAGGGATTGCTGATGACACTTCTGGTGGACTGAATGTGAGGTGTGAGTGGCAGTGGGTAGTTGTGGATGATGCCAAAGCTTTTTTTAAAATAGCAGTTTTATTGAGATATAATCCACATACCATCGAAACGGACAAGTCAACGGTCTTTAAAATATATTCACAGAGTTGTGTTAACTGTCACCACAGTCAGTTTTAGAACATGTTCATCACCCTCACAGCAGCCCTTTCCCCTTGAGCTGGCACTCTGAACCTGCCACACACACACACACTGCAGCCTAGGGAACCACTGGTCTGCTCTCTGTCTCTATAGATTTGCCTATGCTGGGTATTTCATATAAGTTGAAAAATATGATATGTGGCCTTTTGTGACTGGCTTCTTTCCCGCAGCCTCATGTTTTCAAGTTCATCCACGTCGAGCACGTGTCAGTATTTCACTCCTTTTTATGCCCGAATGATATTCCATTGCGTGGAGACACCACATTTTGTTTATCCTTTATCCACTGACAGAACGTGGGTTGTTCCCGCCTTTCGGCTGCTGTGAATGACGCTGCTGGGAACCCATCCTCTTATGCTCGTCCTTCTCCAAAGGACGAGCTTATGCTTCCAAACTTTTCAGTCTTCCTCTCGCTGCCATCCCCCCCTCTCTGTCCCCCATTTCCTTCCCAGCCTCCCGTCTGCAAGGGTTGGAGGTCTCAGTTAAAACCAGTCCCTCATGGGCTTCCCTGGCAGCCCAGTGGTTGGGACTTTGCCTTCCCATGCAGGGGGTTTGTGTTCTATGCCTGGTTGGGGAGCTGGGATCCCACATATCTCGTGGCCAAAAAACCTAGACATAGAACAGAAACAATATGGTAACCAATTCAATAAAGACTTTAAAATGGTCCACATCGGGCTTCCCTGGTGGTGCAGTGGTTGAGAGTCCGCCTGCCAATGCAGGGGACACGGGTTCATGCCCCGGTCCGGGAAGATCCCACATGCCGCGGAGCGGCTGGGCCCGTGAGCCATGGCCGCTGAGCCTGCGCGTCCGGAGCCTGTGCTCTGCAACGGGAGAGGCCACAACGGTGAGAGGCCCACATACCGCCAAAAAAAAAAAAAAAAAAAAAAAAAATGGTCCACATCGGGCTTCCCTGGTGGTGCAGTGGTTGAGAGTCCGCCTGCCAATGCAGGGGACACGGGTTCATGCCCCGGTCCGGGAAGATCCCACATGCCGCGGAGCGGCTGGGCCCGTGAGCCATGGCCGCTGAGCCTGCACGTCCGGAGCCTGTGCTCCGCAACGGGAGAGGCCACAACAGTGAAAGGCCCGCGTACCGCAAAAAAAAAAAAAAAAGGTCCACATCAAAAAAAAAATCTAAAAAAAAAAAAAAAACCGGTCCCTCAAACAAGTAATGATTTTGTAAGGCCTTTGCGGCCGCTCTGTCTGCTCAGCTTCCTCCTCCTCTTCATCACGGCTCTCTGTCCAATCAGTAATTTTCTACCCATTTATTTAAACTCTCTTTCTCTTCATATCATGAATCTGCTTCTCCAGTGTCATTGGTGGTGTGCATCTCACTGATTTCCAGGGCTTTTTCTTAGTCCTCGTGTCTCTCTAGCAGCCCTTCTCGCCTGGCTTACAGAGCACTGCCCTGCATCCGTTCTCCTTGGACCTCTCCAGCCCTCCTCCCACCTTCTGTGCCCGGTTCCATCTCTAGAGGTCAGTCCTTACCCCCTTCAGCTGCCTTTCCCTGCCTGGGCCAGCAGTCACTCATTCTGAGCTGTCACCTCTAAGTGAACGGCTTCCAGACCCTTCCTTTCAGCCCCAGCACTTCCACTGGGCTCCCTCAGCCCCTCCTGACACTCAACCCCAGACTCCCCTCCCTCTGCCTCCCACACATGCTTTCAAGCCTGGCTCTCTGCGACTGGCTCCTGTTTCTATCAGCTGTGCCGTCACTGCCCTCATCTCTCAGGCTGGAGGCTCAGTCCTGCCTGTTGACTCCCCCATCTTGTTTATTTCTGGACTGTCTCCAGGTTTGCTCTGTTTACGATGATTCCCCATCTGCCCCTGCACGCTGCTTCCTCTTCCATCGCCAGTGCCCTGATTCAAGCCTTGTCATCTGCTGCCTGAATGATTGTGGTGAGCCGGTCACCCTCATCACCATCCACGCTGCCTTGCTTACGACTGCAGTGCAGTATTCCAGAAGCCCAGGACTGGAGCCCAGCCAAGCCAAGGGCAAAGCCTCCTCTCACTGCTCATCCTCTGTGAGACTCTGGGGAAACTAACGTCACTGGGTCTCAGCTTTCTCTCTGTAAAGCCCCACAATGCAGTGGTTAAGTGATGCATGCGGTGGGCTTAGAAGGGTCCCTGGTGTGCAGTGAGTGCTCAGTGAATGTCAGTGGCTCTTATTGTCGTTGTTTTTGTGAAGCCAAGAGCCAGATGCCCTGCACGGAGCACTTCCACTACTTCCTGTGGCCGGAGATGTGGCCTCGGTCCCGTCTGTGGGCTCCCTCTCTGGGAAGCCAACTTGGATCACGTGGGACCCTTAGGACATCCTTTCCTTCTCTCCTAAGACCCAGGAGAGCTGGGCCTGAGTGGCTCCCTGCCACGTTCCCTGCCTCAAGGCTGGCCTGGCTCTCACGGTCTTTCCCAACAAGCCTCACGAAGAGGCGAGAAAAGACATGTGAGGAAGAACGAGTGTGGGGTTTGGGGTCTGCGGTCCTGGGTTTAACTCCAGGCAGAGTCACTCACCGATTAAGTTTCTCTGAGCCCAAGTTTTCTTGTCTGTAAAATGGAATAATGGTATCGCCCTTGTAGGGGTTGAAGAGAACATGCACACACGTACACGTGCATATGCAAACATATACACACACATGCAAACATGTATGTATACACACACACAAGCACTCATCTGCATCCACACGTGCATACGCCTGGCTCAGAATAGGTGATGCATAAAGGGCACCGGTTTGTAGCTTCTAAACACAAGTAAGAGGAAGCCGATGAGGAGGATCTGAGCTTCAGTTCTCTGTCCCTCCCGGAGGCTGTACCCATCCTCCTACGCCCCGTTTTGCCTGCCCCTTTGACCCTCATTCTGTCCAGACCAGAGGCCCCTGTTTCCAAGGAGAAGAGAGGAAAGTCTTAAGCTCTCCCGCTAAGTTAAAGCAAACAAGAAGGGACCATGCTACAACCCTGCTTCGGCATGGCTGCGCTCTGTTCAGAAACCTTCAAAGGCACCATGCTGGTGACCCCAGCTCCTCAGCACGTGGATCTGAGGCTGTCACGGCTTTCCCCGGCCCCAGCCCTCCCCCCGCCCACTCCAGGCAATCCAGCCTCGCGTGACACCGAATGTGCCTGACTCGGTACTACTTCCTGACTTGTGCTCCCACCGTGTCTAATTGTTTCCTGTGAATGTGTCTTCTCTCCTCATCTGGAGTAAGCTCCCTGCAGGCAGGAACTGTTTCTAAACATCTTTTAGATTCTCCGTTTGTGAATGTTCACCACACAAAATTTCTTTCTGAAAAAATGAATGAACACCTCCTCTATGGTCTGGGTTATTACACAAGCTTAGAATTCAACTGATAAATATCTTTAAGGCAATTCCTTACCTTGTCTGCCCCATGGTATAAGTTTTTGATTAATTTAATGTCTTCTCCCTTCTGATTTCAATTTCTCAGAACATACTTAATGAAAGGATCTTTCTTGAAATCTCTCCCCCATTGTAATCACTAGATTAGGAGACACAGGTGTCATATATAGTCTGGCCTATATTAATATCTCAATTAATACTTCTTATTTGGGTTCTAGGGAAATGGAATGAAAGAGACTATTTAAAAATAGCAATGCATGGTGCTTATGCAGTCATTAATTACTTTGTAACGAGTACCCACAGTGTTCCTGGCTCTGTGCTTGGGGCTGGGGACAGAAATCACCAACACATGCTCTTAAAGAATAGGAAAGTAGATCTGGAAGCTATGCAGTGACAGGTACAGTAATTGAGCCTAGGGGCTCTCCCACTCATGAAAAGA
Source organism: Phocoena phocoena (assembly GCF_963924675.1). NCBI lineage: Eukaryota > Metazoa > Chordata > Mammalia > Artiodactyla > Phocoenidae > Phocoena > Phocoena phocoena. Next base: position 105,622,936 of record NC_089225.1, on the reverse strand, counting down.
AAAAACATGTGTCAACATGCAGCCAATAAAGGCTTTTTGATGTGATATAGTATTTGACTTTCACGCTCTGATCTTTTTCCTTTGTTATCTGCATGAGATGTGTAACTCTTAAATGAATAACATTAATGTTAAAAGAAAATGTTTGCTGCTGCTTTTCCAGATCAGTGGTTCTCAAACTGTAGCACGGACCTTGTGTCAGAATCACCTGGAGGGCTTCTTAAAACTCAAATTGCTGGGCCCACCCCCAGAGTCTCTGATTCTGTAGGTCTGGGATGATGCTGGTGAATTTGCATTTATGGTAAGTTCCCAGGTGATGCTCTGGGGACCACACTTGGAGAACCGCTGCTCTCAACTGCCTGTTAAAAACTGAGAGATCAAACAATATTGGCATAATGCTCGGCAGTGTTAAAATCCTAAGTTATTCATTCATTCAAAAATATCGAGCCACCTACAATGTGCCAGGCATGGTGCAAGCTATTATGGATCCAAGGGTGCACTGGAAAGAAATGGCTCCTGCTATTTGGGGTTGATCTCATTCATTACAGTGCTCTTGGGAGCCAGGTGTGATCTTTATCCCCATTTCACCCAAGAGGGGAATGAAGGTCAAAATCAATGCATTGATGCTGTCACTCAGCTGATCATTGCTTCACCATCCCAGACCTCTGACTCTCCAAACCGCTGTCCTTTCCACTGTGCCTCTTGCCTCTGTGCTTATTAGATGTGGTTACTTTTTTTTTTTCTCCTAACCTCGAGGTTAATTTTTCTAATGCTGCTGAATGTCAGCTTTCTTTCATGCTTTTCTATCGCATATTCCCATTTTAATTATATTTTATTGATTGCCTTCTGCAGATGGGCCTCCTATGTCTTCCTTTTTTTGCCTTTGGTTTTAAAATGATGTTTGCATTTGCTCAGATGTGTTTGTTTTGCCCCTGCCAGCAGATCTTACTAGTTTTTTTTTTTTTGTCTGTTAATAATTTCTGCCTTCCTTACTCTGGAATTGGATTCCTCTGAGACTGAATGTCTTGATGGAGCACAGATTCTGGCCGGTTACTGCTTGCTTCATTGTGCTAATATTAGGCCCCTCATCTCTACAGCAGCAGCTGAGGCCCCCGCCGTCTGCTCTGATCCCCCCAGGCTGAGAGCCGAGGCTGGTGGGCTCTGTCGGTGGCATCAGGCTTTCAGTACAAATCCAGCGTTTCTCCTCACTGCACAGGCTATTAAAAGCCCAGGAATGTGAAAAATAGCTCTCACCACAATTCCCATCTTGGAAGCTTTCAGGACAGCTCTGCAAAGAAACAATTAGATTCTACCTCACAGAGTTAAAGTGACTTTTTGTTTCAGGAGAGAAATCATAAAGATCATACACAAAAACAGTTGTTTCAGAGAATGTTTAGAAAAACAACTGATCGCTTGCCTTGACTCATTTAGCCAACTGTGTTTACACTTCATGTAATTTGCCATTGAACTCTGCAAGGTTTACCTTCATTTGAAGAGTACAGCCAGTCCATAGTGATTTGGGGGTGCTGAGGGATATAGCTTTTTGTTACATTGCTATCAATCGAGAGATACCACTAGGATGTGGTTTTCTCCGAACCATTCTGATATTCACAGGAAAACATAGCTGTTTTTTCTCTTTATATACACCGATAAATTTTAATCATATTTTATACTTAAATACAAAATAGTGTAAAATTAAATACTCCCAGGCTACATTAGACCAAAGATAATCCGGTAAGGTACCCACTGAATGAATGATTTGGTTCAATGCATTTCCTTAAAGGTGTCAAGTCATCTTCTCCATCTGGCAGGCTTCACTCACTAGCACATGTACTTTATTTCATCTGGCACCATTTCTCATGGTCAGACTGCTTTAAAAGCACTAAGCCTCAGTCTAGAGCTTTCTCAATTGTCCCATATGTCTTTGAAAGACATATGTATCCCGAGGCACAATTTTACTTACATCTTTTTTGTTATACGAGAATGTTCTCCAAAGAGACAATAAAACCTCTGTGATTCCCTAAGAGATCAGCAAGTCCCATAGCATCTGTTTTTGAAGCAATTATTTTACTTATGAATCGAATATCAAAATTATAAATTCTTCAGTACCTTAAAGTTTTTAGAGTCAAATAATTTATTTTAAAATGGTCTTTAACTTGCTAGGAGTTATAAACGTTTCTAAGGATTCTGATTTTTCAAAATGTTCTGAAGGTGTTGTTTCCCTGTTTTATAAAGGATCAGCATCTGTTTAAGGGCAGATAAGAGGCATTGGGATAAAAGCAAGGGTTTTAGTCTGAAGGACCAAGGTCTCATTGACCTAGACTGGGGTTTCTCAACTCTGACATTAGGGATATTTGGGGCGGGATAACTCTTTGCTGTAGGGAACTGTCTTGTGTATCGTAGGATGTTTAGCAGCATCCCTGACTTCTATGCACTAGATGCTAAAAGCATCCCAAGAGGTGTGACAATAAACAATGTCTCCAGACATTGTCAGATGTTCCCTGGGGAGAGAGTCACCTGTTGCAGAACCACTGACCTAAGGGATTAAACTTGGATAGGGGCTTTGGCAGGAGAAAGGAGTTCTGTTTCAGATCTGTTGATGCCTATTGCAGGGAACTGTCAAAGGTGCTGAATGCTAGTTGGAGAAGCAAGGCTGAAATTCAGAAGAGGGTCAGCCTAGTTCCACCCATGGCAGTCTGGCTGAGGAAGCAGGGGAAGGAGGGGCCCTTCAGCAGGGCAACTGCTCCATTATGTTTTCCCAGATTGGAATTCAGGCCACTCCAGAGTGCAAGGTGATTTTCGATAGCACATTTTTGAGATAATTTTTTTTTATTTTAATAGCTATGCATTTACTTTAACGGGCATTAGGAAGAAGAGTAACTGGCACATTTCGCCCATGCTGTTCTGGGTATTATTGCTTAGAGAGAAGCTAAATCTAACTTGAAAGATATAATTGATGTTAGGGGAAAAGCTTTAAGCAAGTTAGTTCACTTGTGCCAGGAAATGTTTAAGTGCTGAGGATTCAGCGATTAACAAGACAAAGTCCTGATTCTCAGGGAGTTTATGGTCTCCAAAGGGAACCAAGAAAGAATATCATTTCAGGTAATGATAAATATGTTGTAACGGAGCATGCAGGAACCCTGGGGGGACCACAGGAGGCTCCAGGGACTGAAGCCTTGATCCCATGGCATCACCTTCTAGGTGGGGAGGTAACCAGTAGATGTGTGTGTTGTTGAGTAGAGGTAAGTGATATAAGATGAAGAATAAGGGAGGGAAAGAGGCACAAGGTCTGAGCAGGTGACTTCTGAGTGGAGACCTGACTAATGGGACGAGGTGGCCACGGAAGGGCACAGGGTCAGAGGGAACAGCCGATGCAAAGTGATGGTGGGCCATTAGGGCTGAGGTTTTGTTTTGTTTTGTTTCTATTATTAGAGTTCTTCCAGAAGTTTTAATATATTTTTTAATTGTGGTAAAATATACAATGCATAAAATTTACAATTTTAACTATTTTTAAATTGTGGTAAAATCAACGTGACATAAAACTTACCATTGTAACCACTTTTAAGTGTACAGTGCAGTAGTGTAAGTCCATTTGGATACCCTAGAGTGGCTGTTGCACACAGGGAGGGCGATCTGAAACGATCCTTTGTGTTTGTTCCCTTATAAGAATTAAACTAAGAAATTATAGTGATTCTCAAGCCCTGTCAAACATCTCAATGTGTGTTGCCTTAGCCCTGTCTTTCAACTTAAAATTCATCAAAAAAAATAAACTTCTCAACTAAACGTTTTAATTGGAACCCTAAGTCTGATAATGGCTCTCACGCACCACACTTTCTCCATCGTGACAACTTCTTTGCACACAAACACGCTCAGATCAGCCTAACCCAGATGCCAAGTGACAATCCCAGGGCTCAGATCTCTGTCATTGTAGCATCATCTCCTTATCTGGCTCCATCTCTTTCTGGGTTACAAGACTCATCCCACTAAGGGAAGAGCTTTATTATCTCTAGCTAATTGCAGTTCTTGACCCAAATGAATTAGATCTGGTGCTCAGAGGACCAAGGTTGTTTCTGCGAGAGAGATTTTCGGCTGTCTTACAAGACCTGGGCATCCAGGGCAATTCTCATACCAGTGATGAACACACAGGGGCCATCCTTTTCCTTACTGTCTCCCTATGGTCAGCTCTGGTCTGGACTCTCCAAATGGGGCTGATTTCACAATGCACAGTCTTTGGGTTCAAGAGACATCTTGACCTAACTGTTCCGATTTTGTTTGTAACCCCCATTAAGATTGTAGCTAACTCCTTCTCTGCTTAGCTGGATTTTACACTTCTTTAGCTCCCCTAAGACATTTGTTTATCTTCCTAATTGGTTCTATGGGTGACTTTTTTTTTTTTTTTTTTTTCTCGGAACGTGGGCCTCTCACTCTTGTGGCCTCTCCCGTTGCGGAGCACGGGTTCCGGATGCGCAGGCTTAGCGGTCATGGCTCACGGGCCCGGCCGCTCCGCGGCATGTGGGATCTTCCCGGACCAGGGCACGAACCCATGTCCCCTGCATCGGCAGGCGGACTCTCAACCACTGCGCCACCAGGGAAGCCCCCATAGAGAGTTTTTAATCATAAGTGGGTGTTGAATTTTGTCAAAAGCTTTTTCTGCATCTATTGAGATGATCATATAGTTTTTCTTCTTCAGTTTGTTAATATGGTATATCACATTGATTGATTTGCGTATATTGAAGAATCCTTGTGTCCCTGGGATAAATCCCATTTGATCATGGTGTAGGATCCTTTTAATGTGTTGTTGGATTCTGTTTGCTAGTAGTTTGCTGAGGATTTTTGCATCTTTATTCGTCAGTGATATTGGTCTGCAATTTTCTTTTTTCATGATATCTTTGTCTGGTTTTGGTATCAGGGTGATGGTGGCCTTGTAGAATGTGTTTGGGAGTTTTCCTTCCTCTGCAATTTTTTGGAAGAGTTTGAGAAGGATGGGTGTTAGCTCTTCTCTAAATGTTTGATAGAGTTCACCCGTGAAGCCATCTGGTCATGGACTTTTGTTTGTTGGAAGATTTTTAATCACAGTTTCAATTTCATTACTTGTGATTGGTCTGTTTATATTTTCTATTTCTTCCTGGTTCAGTCTTGGAAGGTTATACCTTTCTAAGAATTTGTCCATTTCTTCCAGGTTGTCCATTTTATTGGCATAGAGTTGCTTGTAGTAGTCTCTCATGATGCTTTGTATTTCTGTGGTGTCCGTTGTAACTTCTCCTTTTTCATTTCTAATTTTATTGAGTCCTCTCCCTCTTTTTCTTGATGACTGGGTAAATGTTTATCAATTTTGTTTGTCTTCTCAAAGAACCAGCTTTTAGTTTTATTGATCTTTGCTAATGTTTTCTTTGTTTCTATTTCATTTATTTTTGCTCTGATCTTTATGATTTCTTTCCTTCTGCTAACTTTGGGTTTTGTTTGTTCTTCTTTCTCTAGTTCCTTTAGGTGTAAGGTTAGATTGTGTGTTTGAGTCTTTTCTTGTTTCTTGAGGTAGGCTTGTATTGCTATAAACTTCCCTCTTAGAACTGCTTTTGCTGCATCCCATAGTTTTTGGATCATCGTGTTTTCATTGTCATTTGTCTCTAGGTATTTTTTGATTTCCTCTTTGATTTCTCCAGTGATCTCTTGGTTATTTAGTAACATATTGTTTAAACTCCATGTGCTTGTGTTTCTAACGTTTTTTTCTCTGTAATTTATTTCTAATCTCATAGTGTTCTGGTGGGAAAACATGCTTGATATGATTTCAGTTTTCTTAAATTTGCCCTGGCTTTACTTGTGACCCAAGATGTGATCTATCCTGGAGAATGTTCCCTGTGCACTTGAGAAGAAAGTGTAATCTGCTGTTTTTGGATGTCATGTCATATAAATATCAATTAAATCTATCTGGTCTATTGTGTCATTTAAAGCTTGTGTTTCTTTATTAATTTTCTGTCTGGATGGTCTGTCCATTGGCGTAAGTGAGGTGTTAAAGTCCCCCACTATTATTGTGTTAACTGTGGATTTCCTCTTTTAGAGCTGCTAGCAGTTGCCTTATGTATTGAGGTGCTTCTATGTTGGGTGCATACATATTTATAATTGTTATATCTTCTTCTTGGATTGATCCCTAGATCATTATGTAGTGTCCTTCCTTGTCTCTTGTAACATTCTTTATTTTAAAGTCTATTTTATTTGATGTAAGTATTACTATTCCAGCTCTATTTTGATTTCCATTTGCATGGAATATCTTTTTCCATCCTCTCACTTTCAGTCTGTATGTGTACCTAGGTCTGAAGTGGGTCTCTTGTCGACAGCATATATATGGGTCTTGTTTTTGTATCCATTCAGTGAGCCTGTGTCTTTTGGTTGGAGCATAATCCATTCACATTTAAGGTAATTATCGATACATATGTTGCTGTTACCATTTTTTTAATTGTTATGGGTTTGTTTTTGTAGGTCCTTTTCTTCTCTTGTTTTTCCCACTTAGAGAAGTTCCTTTAGCATTTGTTGTAGAGCTGGTTTGGTGGTGCTGAATTCTCTTAGCTTTGGCTTGTCTGTAAATCTTTTGATTTCTCTATCGAATCTGAATGAGATCCTTGCTGGGTAAAGTAATCTTGGATGTAGGTTCTTCCCTTTCATCACTTTAAATATCGTGCCACTCCCTTCTGGCTTGTAGAGTTTCTGCTGAGAAATCAGCTGTTAACCTTATGGGCGTTCCCTTGTATGTTATTTGTCATTTTTCCCTTGCTGCTGTCAATAATTTTTCTTTGTCTTTAATTTTTGTCAGTTTGATTACTGTGTGTCTCGGCATGTTTCTCCTTGGATTTATCTTGCCTGGGACTCTCTGTTGTTCCTTGACTTGGGTGGCTATTTCCTTTCCTATGTTAGGGAAGTTTTTGACTATAATCGTTTCAAATATATTCTTGGGTCCTTTCTCTCTCTTCTCCTTCTGGGACCCCTATAAGGCGAATGTTGGTGTGTTTAATATTGTCCCAGAGATCTTTTAGAATGTCTTCATTTCTTTTCATTGTTTTTTCTTTATTCTGTTCCATCTCAGTGAATTCCACCATTCTGTCTTCCAGGTCACTTATCCGTTCTTCTGCCTCAGTTATTCTGCTATTGATTGCTTCTAGTGTAGTTTTCATTTCAGTTATTGTATTGTTCATCTCTGTTTGTTTGTTCTTTAATTCTTCTAGGTCTTTGTTAAACATTTCTTGCATCTTCTCGATCTTTGCCTCCATTGTTTTTCCGAGGTCCTGATAGTCTTCACTATCATTATTCTGAATTCTTTCTCTGGAAGGTTGCCTATCTCCACTTCATTAAGTTGTTTTTCTGGGGTTTTATCTTGTTCCTTCATCTGGTACATAGTCCCCTGCCTTTTCATTTTGTCTATCTTTCTGTGAATGTGGTTTTCGTTCCACAGACTGCAGGATTGTTGTTCCTCTTGCCTCTGCTGTCTGCCCTCCGGCGGATGAGGCTATCTAAGAAGCTTGTGCAAGCTACCTGATGGGAGGGACTGGTGGTGGGTAGAGCTGGGTGTTGCTCTGGTGGGCAGAGCTCAGGAAAACTGTAATCCACTTGTCTGCTGATGGGTGGGGCTGAGTTGCCTCCCTGTTGGTTGGCCTGAGGCGACCCAGCACTGGAGGCTACAGGCTCTTTGGTGGGGCTAATGGTTGACTCTGGGAGGGACCATACCAAGTAGCACTTCCCAGAACTTCTGATGCCAGTGTCCTTGTCCCCACAGTGAGCCACAGAAACCCCCACCTGTGCAGGAGGTCCTCCAACACTAGCAGGTAGGTCTGGTTCAGTCTCCTATGGGGTCACTGCTCCTTCCCCTGGGTCGTGATGCGCACACTACTTTGTGTGTGCTCTCCCAGAGTGGAGTCTCTTTTTCCCCCAGTCCTGTCGAAGTCCTACAGTCAAATCCTGCTAGGCTTCAAAGTCTGATCCTCTAGGAATTCCTCCTCCCGTTGCCAGACTCCCAGGTTGGGAAGCCTGACGTGGGGCTCAGAACCTTCACTCCAGTGGGTGGACTCTGTGGTTTAAGTGTTCTCCAGTTTGTGAGTCACCCACCCAGCAGTTATGGGATTTGATTTTATTGTGATTGTGCCCCTCCTACCATCTCAGTTTGTCTTCTCTCTTTGGATGTGGGGCATCATTTTTTGGTGAGTTCCAGTGTCTTCCTGTCGATTCTTGTTTAGAAGTTAATTGTGATTGCTGTGCTCTCACAAGAGGGAGTGAGTGCACGTCCTTCTACTTCGCCGTCTTCAACCAAATCCTCTAACTGCTCTTGTCTTTATCTCCTGATTTTCCAGATGAAATTCTGCTGCATCTCCTTCTTATCCCCCTCCCCTCCTAAAGTTAGTTGCTAACTTTCTTCTTAGTAATTTCTGTATTACACGACAGTTTAAAATTTGCACCATACATCTCTTTCTAGGGCAGGATCATAACTGCTTGTGTTGTATCCAGCGTCCCTCTCATGTCCTTGTGTGGTCCTGAGACCACAGCATGAAAACAGTGCTAAAGACTGAGAAGGAGCTGGGCATGTTTGGGAACAGAACAGGGCCCCAGGAGGCTGCAGCATTGTGGTCAATGGGGAGAGTGAAGATGAGGAGGCAGGGGCCAGGTCAGGTGTGCTTTTTAGCCATGGGGTAAAATGTTTGGGTTTTATTCCAAGCTCTGGGGGAAACCACTGGAGGGTTTTAAATATAAAAGTAATAGGATACAAATTATGTCTTAAAAACATCTCTCTGGCTGCTCCCATGTAGAATTGATTTTAAGACATCAAGTGTACTCATCAAGAGATGAGTTAGGGGACCATTGTTTGAGTCCCGGTGGGCGGCAGCGATGACTGGAACTAGACAATATGAATGGTGTCATATGGTTGTGATGATAATTTGGAAGGCGGTCCATGAGTGCTTATGGTTTGGTTATGAGGAAGCGCCATATTGCTAGCTGGAAGGACAGGAATGGGGATTTTTACTGGTATTGGTCTCCATAGTTAGGTATAGACTTCTGTCATTTGGGAACCAAAATGAAGGAAGCTTGTCACTGCTGTGTATTTTTAGGGAAGTGTAAATGACAGTCACATCTTTTCTGCATCCTTCTGTGTCTTTACACAGGCCTTTCTCTGTGTTTTGTCAACCTTCCCCTTGGGAACTTACAATGTAGATCTTCAAGGCCTGAAATGCCTGAAATACATACATTCGTATGTGTGCTGGAACAGATTCTCCCTGACACACACCAATGGTCACCACTTACTACCTCCCCCACCCACTGTGTTGACGCCATCACAGTCTGGCTTGACCATCTTCTACCAGGTCATCTGGGTGCCTGTCACTGCTTTGGTAGGATAAAGAGACATTATTCACGATTGGCATAGTTACTTCATTCCCCAGAAAGGGACTAGCTTTCTGCAGGGTGGAAGGAAGAACCCAGGCAAAGCTTTAATGGTCTTTGTTCATTTAAAGTCCTACCAATCCCTCATTTAGTTTTGACTCTGTGGTTATGACATCAAATTAAAAAACAAAAGACACAGGAAGGGAGATCTACAAGGCTTAGGTATCCAGCTCAGAGTATCACGTATAGCTCAATGTCAATGATTTGTCTGACAACTGCAGGTAAGTCTCTGCTCTCTGAGGGTCTAAGAAATGACTCACTGGTGTTTAAGAGCCCTTTGAGTCAGATGCAGTGTGCTCATGGCTCCTTGCCCTGGGGTGGGAGGGAAACGCAAGAGGGAGGGGATATGGGGATATATGTATACGTATAGCTGATTCACGTTGTTATACAGCAGACACTAACACAACAACGTAAAGCAATTATATTCCATTAAAGGTGTTAAAAAAAAAAAAGTCACACGAAAAAAACCCCAAATATATAATGCTTTCAAAGCTTGGGAACAGAAAGCAATGGTACAGTGACTGATCCTTGAGCAGTGTTCTTCACTGGAGGGGACTACTGGCATTTGAGTGAGAAAACTGTGTGATTCTGGGCCATTTTAGGCAGTGCAGGGCTTCAGCATCTCTACCATGGAATGCCGGTGTGACCCTCTAACCATTATGACAATCCCTAACATCCCCACATCACAAACGTGGATTATCCTCTTGGATTGATATCTTCCTAAACTTGAGTCCAATATTGGAGCATTTAACAGCACTGAAGATTCACCTTGCTTATAGTTTTAATTTAATATTAGATCTGTTAGGGAATTCCCTGGCTGTCTAGTGGTTAGGACTTTGCACTTCCACTGCAGGGGGCCCGGATCCAATCCCTGGTCAGGGAACAAAGATCCTGCAATCCGTGCAGAGCGGCCAAAAAAACAAAAAAGCAATTTAGATCTATTAGATAAGAGCAAATTAAAGGCATGGGAAGATTTGTGTATTATCAGACAATGTGGTTCTTAAAAAGAAATTGTTGATATTAATAAATATAGAGTGTTTAACTAAATTTGTAAATGGGACCAGACATTCATTAAGGAGGCCAGTAAAAGTGATCTTTTCAAAATAAATATCTTTTAGTTAGGGATGCATAATGAAGTCTTTATAGGTGACAAGAAAATTTCTTTAAGATACCCACAGGGATGATATGGAAGTATGAGGAGACTAGATGAAATTAAATGGACAAAATGTGAATAATTCTGAATTTAGACATTTTATTTGAAAATATATTAACATAAAATTGTTATATTAAGATATTCTGTTCTGAATTTTGGAGTCAGTTTTTGTCCTCGTGTTTAGATTTTTAGTTTACATGATTATCTTACTCTTCTCATACCCATGAATTAGCTACAGTCCCCTAGACAGTTATTTTTGTTTTGTTTTGTTTTGCAGTATGTGGGCCTCTCACTGTTGTGGCCTCTCCCGTTGCGGAGCACAGGCTCCGGATGCGCAGGCTCAGCGGCCATGGCTCACGGGCCCAGCCGCTCCGCGGCATGTGGGATCTTCCCGGACCGGGACACGAACCCGTGTCCCCTGCATCGGCAGGTGGACTCTCAACCACTGCGCCACCAGGGAAGCCCCCCTAGACAGTTTTAAAGCCTGTAAGGAAGAGTAGGATTGCAAACAATGGCCTCCATGATCACAGTCTGTAATTTAGACTAGTTTGGCAGGTCATTGAAGCTCAGGCCAATCATCTTTCTCCTAACATTGATTTATTTTTGCAAATACAAATGCTAATCGCAGCCTTTCAAAACGAATAATTCAGAAAGACAAGTTTTTAATGTACTTTATGTACATCCTGGAAAGCACAAAATGTTAGAGTATGATTATAATTTTGTAGGAAATATCTGTGCATAAACATTTCTGATAGGAATTATCTCTAAAGTATTAATAATTCTGTCACTCAAATAACGTAACTAAGGGTAACATTTTTCTCTTTCTATTTTAAATCTTGTATTTTCAAAATTTTCTTTCATAATCATTTTCCACTTTAGACTAAAAAACATAATTGCATGTTATTTTTTAAATTTGCCTTTTGGGGGGGCTTTGTTTTCAAAGTTAACAAAGTATTTGGAATTTATTTGAGACTTCTCAGCTGCATGGGTATTCCAATAGATACAAGTCCTTATTCTCTCATCACACATATGTGGTTACGTTATTACCCCAAAAAAAAATCACCACTGGAGGCCTGCTTGCTTCACCGAGAAAATTTACTGGGTTGGGTCTGTGCTTCTAATTAGAATTAAGATGCATATAGTCATGTGCTTAATATTATATGTGCCTCAACCTTTTTGTCTTTAAAATGAAGGGATAGGGCGTGAATTGAACACCGAGGGTTGTCTTTAAAATGAAGGGATAGGGCGTGAATTGAACACCGAGGGTCTTCTAGCTGTAAAATATAAAAAGTTAAAAAATTTTAATACCTACCTGGCAATTTTCCTACTGGCTTTTTTAAATAGGTACTGGGATGACCTTGGGAAAGTGGCCGTCATCTCAGTGGTCAAGCAAGACATTACAGAGCCTGTTTTTCCTTAGGTCAGAAGGAAAGGACAGTGGTCTTCAGGCTCAGTTTCTGAAGGTTCCGACTAATATTTCAAAATAAAATTCGGAGCTAACGTTGAAAATAGTATCTCTTTGCATAAAGTTTTTTTTTTTTTTTTTTGGCTGCATTGGGTCTTCGTTGGTGCGCGGGCTTTCTCTAGTTGTGGCGAGCGGGGGCTACTCTTCGTTGTGGTGCATGGGCTTCTCATTGCAGTGGCTTCTCTTGTTGCGGAGCATGGGCTCTAGGCATGCAGGCTTCAGTAGTTACAGCACGTGGGCTCAGTAGTTGTGGCTTGCGGGCTCTAGATCACAGGCTCAGTAGTTGTGGCGCACAGGCTTAGTTGCTCTGCAGCATGTGGGATCGTCCCAGACCAGGGCTTGAACCCGTGTTCCCTGCATTGGCAGGTGGATTCTTAATCACTGCACCACCAGGGAAGTCCTGCAATAAAGATTTTTGCAAAGCAAATGACTTTTGAACTATGATTCTAAATGGCTCTGATTGTTTCTTGTTGTAAAACCAAATTAGATCAAGGATTGCCTGGGAGACTAGTTTAATGATGCTGCCTTGGTTGGATGGGTACCAGTTGACTCCATCAATTCATGGGATGGTTCATCAGAGTTTTGGGACAAAATATTTTATAAATGTCTGTCTTGTTTTGTTCAGGTTATACTGGAGAGCTTTGCCAATCCAAGATTGACTATTGTATCCTAGACCCATGCAGAAATGGAGCAACCTGCATTTCTAATCTCAGTGGATTCACCTGCCAGTGTCCAGAAGGTAAACATTATTACCCCAGGAATAACGTACGTTTTCCATTTTAAATCATACATTAATTTGATGACCTTGTACTTCAATTTTCTGAAAAATCTCTACTCAAGAGAACTTCCTATTTTGTTCCATTTATAAAACAATATATAAGATGGTACTTTCCTTTTAAGCTCTGTGCTAGAATAGCTTGGAAATTATGTCTGAATATTAGACATAATCTTAAAATTTCTGCAATTTTCATTTATACGTTGAAAATGAATAACGATAACAAAATGGAATTTCTTTCTAATGGCAAATTTCACTTGTTAAGATTCCTATTTTTTAAACCATGCATTTGGTTTACGTTAAAAAAATTTCAACATAAAGTTCACCTGTTTTTGTCTTTACATCAACTTTATAACATCTTGGAGACTTCTAGTCCCCTGGAAAGCCACATCTTTAGAGCTACTTTTAATAAAAAAATAGTTGTACTGTTTTCAGTTTCACCTTGAAGAAGCAGGCAGATAATCCCAGCTATGGAACTGGTGTTCAAGGAATGATTTTGTACTTGGAGGAAGTTTTCTTCCCATTTCTGCTTGGAGGGATGTTATGGAAGGGATTGCTTTAAACCTTTAATACTGTAAGAATAACATGATATCAGAGGTGTTTTTTTCCCCCTAAAATAATCAGGAGCATGTGAGCTCCTGATCCACAGAAGTGACCTTGACAACTGCATAGAGTAGGCTGACATCCTATGAAGAGATTAAATGTAGCGTCTGCGTGTATAAGGAAACATCTCTTTACTCAGAATAACCTGAACTGCCCCTGGCTGAGAGGCTGGAGTGGGGCAGTGGTACAGATCGGTGTTGATAAAAGGCCACCGACCTCCTGGGTAACCCGAGGGCTCAGGGTTGCCAGAGGCGGCAGCCACTGTCGACAGTGCCTCATACCCTTCCATATTTTGAACACTGAACAGTGCAATGGCTAAGGAAGTGAATTCTGTGTCCCAGCTTCTGCTCCCCTGGGCAGAGGCAGGAACGAGTGGCTGTGGCTCTTTCGGTTATCCCCAAGCTGTGTGTGCTTGTGACGGATGTGGTTACCATGATGATGGAGTTATATGTGCTGGACCATCTCCACTCTTCACTTGAGTGTCTTAAGCAAATGGGAAAACTGGAAACGTTGGCAGGCGGATGACTGAGTCAGCGGCACCAATTGTCACCCAATGCACAGAGCGCTGGGCAGTTTCTTACACCTTTGCCATCTAACTGGTCGTAGGCTGTGCTTAGAGTCAAGGGCGGGCTTCAGGGTCAGCGGCTGATTGACTGCTGACAAATCATTAATTCCCCAACCCCAAACGATCCTCCTTTCCCTTTTCTAGTGAGTATGTGTGATGAGGACCCTGCTTCCGTCACAGGGACATTTTGGGATCGAATGGGACTTTGGGGAGAGGTCTTTGAAAGCTCCAAAGTGCTTTATTATCATAGTTCTGATTGCTGCCAGGAAGTTCAGATGCCAGCCCAGAGACTCTGAGAGGTAGTGACTTGCACAAAGTCACACTGGTAGTAAAGGATGACCCTTGAACCAGAGCCCAGGAATTCTGTGCTCACTCATGCTCCATTTTCTAGTTTATAAAGATTTGCCAAGCACATCCTACATGCCAGGCACTGAGCTGGGTTCTGGGCCCTAGGGTTGGCAAAGCTGAAAGGGCCCCTCCCATGGTGCAGACACAGGTAAGTCCATAGTTACAAGCAGGAATCAGTGCCTTGAAGACGCACAAGGATCTGCTTAGCTTTGGGGACCCGGGAGAGATGCCCACGTGTGGAGACCCTGAATGACGAGAAGAAGGAGGCTGGCGCAGTTGAGGGCATCACCAGGGAGCAGAGGGAAAGGGGAAGAAAGTGGGTGGCGACGGCTGAGTCCTCAGGGCTTCGCAGGGCTTTGTGCGTGGTGTTGGGGCACGTCATATTCAACCCAGACGGGAGGCCAGAGGCTTAGGTTTGAAGCCCGTTTGGCCTCTTGCTCACCAGCTCTGTGCCTGGGCAAGCGATTCCATACTTCTCTGTGTCTCAGTTTTTTAATGTGTAAAATTGGGACAGTGATAACGCCCACTTCCTGGGGCCCCTGAGGATGGAATGAGAAGATGCTTAGGTAAAGTGCTTATAGCACAGTGCCTGGGTAAGTGCTCAGTAAGTATTAGGCACCTTATGGCTGTTTTCCTAATAATGATTATTACTATTAAACCACTGAAAAATGTAAACAGGAATTTGACATTTTTCCTGTGGAGCAGTGTGGAATGTGGGTTGGAGAGAGACAAGGCTGGGAGTAAGCAGAAGAGTTTGTGGGACTGTTGTAGAAATCTGGGAAATCGATGTTAACTGCTAGGAAAGGAAGGTAGAATTTGAAAAGGAGAGAAGCTGATGGATTTGGGAGAACTTGGCAGGGAAAATGGAGGGGCCTGGAGATGGATGGGATATGGAGGGGGAGGGAGAGTGACGGGGCAAGTCTGCGGCTTCTCTTACTTTACGGTTGGTTGTGCCATTCATGGAGAGAAAGAAACATGGAGGAAAAGTGTTCTATTTTGGACATGTTGAGTGTGACATTCAAGTGGAGATGGCAGCTGGGCAGTTGCTGTGAGTCTGGAAGTGAGTGGAGATGTCTGGGCCAAGTCTATACACAGAGACCTTGGTCTATAGTCATTTAAACCTGGCCATCAGTAGGGTTGTCTAGAGACCTTCTCCTTTATCCAGTAGCCTATCAGTTCCTCCATGTTGCCTTGATAAAGCCTAGAGAAAATGTGATTATCTAGAATTGAAATGATGGAGATGAATTTCCCAGCAAGTCTTCACAGGAAGACTTTCATCCGGAGGTTTACCTTCACTGGAGACTGACCAGGGAAAGTGTCTTCAGTTATAAAACGGAAGGATTCATTGCGATGTTTTGAAGCCTCCCAGCAGCCAGCATTTTAAAAGCAGCCCCTCCCACTGACCTGTTCTTAGGGTGCTTTTTGTAGAAACTAATATTTACAGAGCACCTTGCACTTAGAAAAAGCCTGCATCTCCAGGAGTTTTCTCTTTTCAGCCACGCTGTGAAAACAAGTTTGAAAGCGTTTCAAGTCCACACAGTGTTCTAAAGTTCAGAGCCAGCACTTGACTGCCTCCTTTTCTTTCTTTTTCTTCCCCCCCCCACCCCCCGCAGTGATTAACATTTTGGCATGTTTGCTTTGTATTTACATATATAGTTTTTTTTTTTTTGCGGTACGCGGGCCTCTCACTGTTGCGGCCTCTCCTGTTGCAGAGCGCAGGCTCCGGACGTGCAGGCTCAGCGGCCATGGCTCACGGGCCCAGCCGCTCCGCCGCACGTGGGATCTTCCCGGACCGGTGCACAAACCCGTGTCCCCTGCATCGGCAGGTGGACTCTCAACCACTGCGCCACCAGGGAAGCCCCTATAGTTTGTTTTTTTGCAAAGTAATTTGAAAGTAAATTATAGGCATCATCACATTTCATCCCAAAATAAATCAGTTTAAGAACAGAATAAATCAGAATAAGAACATTCTCCTTGATATCTACAATACCACACCAAAGAAAATAAGTAATTATTTCCTAATATTATTTGCTCTCTGCCCCATTTTTACTTGCTCCTTTGCATGTTTGTGTGGATTCTATCTTCCCTGTTTCCCTGTGATATTCTTCGAGGGTGGGAAATGTATTTTATTCATCTCTCTCTTACTAACTCTCATTATACTATCATGGCGCTTTTAGTTCCATATTTTATGTTAGTAGGAGGTTAATGAATATGTGTATATTAATGTATTTTAACAGTCAACACTTAGAAGTCCCTCACACTATGCTTAGTGACTCATTAGAAGGTTACAACACTATGAAGCAAATTATATTAATATTTCCATTGAACAGATTGAGAAACTGAGGCATGAGAGGGTAAATAACTTGCCTGAGATCAAATAGCTAGAAATTGAAACCCAGGTAACTTAGCACTAACATTCTTAACCCTTGGCCTATACCATCTCTTAATATATTCTTTAAAGTAAATTTTATTTTGTTTATTTTAAGAGATGGTCTTTGTAACCACAGTCATGAGTAAAATAAATTCAGTTTGTTGGGTTTTAAAACTTTTAAATGTCACTGCTTAAAAATCTTAAGCCTGGAAAAAGCTAGAAAAATTATTTTTTTCCTTTCTTTTTTTTGTAAGTGCAGTGAAATCCCTTTACAATAATCTCTCCCAGTCCAGAAAGCTATTAAAACTGGTTTTCCCTCTGGACAGGGCTTTCAACCCTGCTCATTCACATCCTTGCTCTTTTCTGTCCTTTTAATCTGCATCCTATTTCCTTCAAGGAGCCTTTTCCATCTGATTCTGGGCTGAGTCCTTAGAGGTTACATTTTTTACTGAGGACCCATCTCTTTTTAACCTCTCTCCAAAAGTTCAAGGTCGGGGAGGCCTGAGAGACAGCTTGTACAGTAATTATCACATGAGTTCTCCTTCTGGAAGGTATGTGCTCTTCTATACTTACATTTTTATCCTTCATCAACGAGCCCTGTCTTTTCTTTGAATTTCGACTTAATTTTAGCTAGGTCCATATTTGAAAAGTGCAGTTTCAGATTCTGGTTAGAGTGGGGTTGTTAAGAAACAAAAGTAAACTTGTCATGAGTGTTTTCTTATTTTTAACTTATTTTAAACAACAAAGGTAAATAATTGGGAGCTGGGTTTATTGCCTCTGTATATATTCTTTACGTTGATATTGTCTTTATGTTTGGTTTAGAACTTTGAGGTCCTTAAATTTTGAACTAAATGCATTTTTACTCTGAGGAGGACTAATTATAAATACTTACCATCACCGCTTATTGGTATTTAAATATATGAGTATTTTTGAACACACAAATAAGTAAAATCTGTGTATTACTGTCTAGCCATCATCTTTGCTTCAGCATCTCATTTAAAAATTTTTTCCTTAGAAAAACAAAGTAGAACAAAGAATAAAAAGAAAACAGTGGTGATAAAAACATTCAGCAGTAAAGCACATTTGTCGGCCCTGCCTGTGTGACCATTTGCATCGTGCTGGCACGTCTCATAGAATCTAATGACCTTCCTGGCATCCACCTATTAGAGAAGGCATATGGTAACCAGAGACAAAGGGAGCATAGGGGGCTTCATGACTATTTTGAGGAAATATCATTTGATCACACGTATCTTAAAAACCTTGAATGTAAAAACGTTTTCTGGTGTGACACCCTTGGCTAGGATTACAGATAAATATAATTTGGATGAACTGCTGTTGCATTACAATTATGACGGCAAGTATTGCAACCGGGTAGAGGACTCGTGTTCAATCCTCTCACTCTTAGAATGCAATGTTGGATCCACTGTCAGACATGCAGGTCTTTAAAAAAATTTTTTTTTAATTTTAATGAAGTATAGTTGATTTACAGTGTGTTAATTTCTGCTGTACAGTAAAGTGATTCAGTTATTCATATATATATACACACATATATGTATATATACATATATATATATATATACACGCATACATTCTTTTTCATATTCTTTTCCATTATGGTTTATAACAGGATATCAAATATAGTTCCCTATGCTACACAGTAGGACCTTGTTGTTTATCCATTCTATATATACTAGTTTGCATCTGCTAATCACAAACTCTCAATCCATCCCTTCTCCACCCCCCTCCCCCTTGGCAACCACAAGTCTGTTCTCTGTGTCTGTGAGTCTGTTTCTGTTTTGTAGATAAATTCATTTGTATCATATTTTAGATTCCACATGTGAGTGATATCATATGTTATTTGTCTTTCTTTTTCTGACTTATTTCACTTAGTATGATAATCTCTAGGTCCATCCACGTTGCCGCAAATGGCATTATTTCATTCTTTTTTTATGGCTGAGCAGTATTCCACTGTATATATGTACCACATCTTGTTAACCCGTTCATCTGTCAACGGACATTTAGGTTGTTTCCGTGTCTTGGCTACTAAATAGTGCTGCATTGAACATAGGGGTGCATGTATCTTTTTGAATTATAGCTTTGTCCGGATATATGCCCCGGAGTGGGATTGCTGAATCATATGGTAGCTCTATTTTTAATTTGTTGAGGAACCTCCATACTGTTTTCCATAGTGGCTGCACTAGTTTACATTCCCACCAACAGTGTAGGAGGGTCCCCTTTTCTCTGCACCCTTTCCAGAATTGTTATTTGTAGACTTTTTAACGATGGCCGTTCTGACTGGTGTGAGATGGTACCTCATTGTAGTTCTGATTTGCATTTCTCTAATAATTAGAGATGTTGAACATCTTTTCATGTGCATGTTGGCCATCTGTACAGACATGCAGATCTTGTAACTTGGAAACTCCGTTGCCAAGTGTGGACAGCTGGTGTCCTTCTGTGGCCTGGAGCTCAGGAGACCTAAGTCTGGGCTTGATGACAAGTGGGAGAGTGGAGTGGTTATGAATGTGGGTTTTTTGGGTCACACTGCTTGGGTTTGAAGTCTGGACCCACTTCTTTTACAGCTTTTTGCTTCTCTGAGGCTCATTTTCCTCATTTAGAAAAGGAGAACGATAGTAGCTTACCCTTTATCAGTTGATATGAAGAACAGAAAAAACCCTAAAAACCCTTAGCACTGTGCTTGGCAAATAGTAAGTGTCGAACAAATGTTAGGTGTGATGATGATGGTGATGGTGATGGTGATGATAACGATGACGATGATGGTGGTGATGACTATAGTCCTATCACCTTGGGGGGGTCATGTCTTTTTTTTTTTTTTTTTTGCGGTACGCGGGCCTCTCACTGTTGTGGCCTCTCCCGTTGCGGAGCACAGGTTCCAGACGCGCAGGCTCACGGGCCCAGCCACTCCACGGCATGTGGGATCTTCCCGGACCGGGGCACAAACCCATGTCCCCTGCATCGGCAGGTGGACTCCCAACCACTGCGCCACCAGGGAAGCCCCATGTCTTTTTTATCTCTTCCAGCCATGCTTCCTTGTTGTAAAAGGGTTCACTATATTACCTTTAAGTGTCCCTGCTCCTAATCCCTTACTGAATCAGTAAATCCATCTTGTTGTTTCAAGCAATGTTTGTAGAGAAAAGTTTCATAATCTCTAAGGAAGGCCTGAGTCTAAAACTTAATGTTGGCCTGAAGGCCCTGTAGGTTAAATCCCATTGCAACATGCTCCAAGGGTTTAACCAAACTATATTTGTTTATCTACATTTTATAGCCTTGAGAAATCTAGCCATATAAGTTCTTTTGTCCAACTCAAATGTCAGGGTAATACCTTTCATCTTAAAGGGATTTATAGGCAATAGCCACACATGTCATAAAAATTATCTCTGAGATAATGTGTATTGTTCAGAAACTGGCATGTTACCCAATAAGGATTTAGGAGTTATATAGTTCTGGGATTTGGTTGTTTTCTCCAGTATCCTGGTATGTAGGATTTGGTAAAAGTACTGTCTTAGGATCATACAAAACTGCGTGTATTTATTTAAGAAATGTGCAACATGTCCTCATAAAAGCCCCAAATAAAATACTGTTCTTATTCTTTTAAAAATTGGCATTATCCCTAAATCACCACTTCATTTAGGAATCATAACAGCTGAGATCCTTGGAGTTCCAAGTGGTATACAGTTTCATCTTTTGGAAACAAAGCAGGTTATTAAGACTTACTAAGTGTGAGTAAAATTTTATTTCTGTGTTTGGTGCACGCTGATTAATTTTTGATTTATGGCTAAGTTCATGTTTCCTTTTTGTTCTTTCTCTTTTCTTTTTTCCACGTAGCGCAGTTTCTCTGAGATCGTTTCAAAACACTGCAAGGAATTTTGTTTGTCTGCTTCTCCCATTAGCAGTGGGGACCAGCTGTACTCATTTTAGTGAGTGATGGGTCCTGTTCCTCACTTTTATCTCTCCTTCCCCTCTGGGAACTGTTCTGATGCTCGGTTTAGTGGTGGCAGATGGCGGTTGGAAGTTACAGTGTGACGAGTGAGTGAAGAAGTAAATGATGATAACTTGGTGCTTTTCTTTGTAAGAAGAGGTAGGCTATACCTAAACAGGTCACCACAAATTCTGATTTCTTAAGGTGTGTGTCTAGACATGCCCATAAAGATTATTCAGCATTATTTCAGGTGAACACCTTGAACTTCAACTCCTTCTCTCTTGTGGCTAATCATCGTAACCGCACAGCAGCAGCAGTAATAATAACAGTTGTGATGACATTGGCCACTTGTTGAGTGCCTGCTCTGTGTTAAGCACTGTGTTTGGCACTTGAGGTTATTATTCAACAAAACATAGCAGCTCCCAGCTGGGGCTCGAGCAGACTTGAGTTTGAATCTCTTTGATCTCTTAGCACTTGGTGACCTTGGGCAAGTAAACTGAAATTCCCTATACCTTATTTTCTGCATTTCTAGAGGGTGGGTGGTATTAATATCTGCCCAGTGAACTGTTATAAGAACTAAATGAGTATACAGTGCACAGAAAGTGCCTAGCGACGTATACGAATGCCGCTATTTAATCCCCGCGACTGCTGTAACAGGGCAGATCCCGAGGCTCTAGGTCTTGGTGGACCCAAGGCACAAGCTCGGCTTTGTCTGGTTCTGGAGTCCGTGTTCTCTCTGCTACACCAGGCTCCTTCTCTGATCAGGTTCTGCCTTGTGTGAGAGCTCTTTGGGTGCATGTCTGCATTTTCTCATGGGACTGTAGACTCCCTCAAGGCAGTGATGCTCAACTTCTTCTGTATCCATGGAGCACCTAGCACTAGAGTACCTGTGAGCCATGTTGAATGCATGAGTAAGTAAATAGCTGGAAACAGTTGCAGCAGTATCATTTTATGTGGGAGGAAACTGTAGCCCAGGTGGATTAACCAGTGTTCACTGCTGTAACCAGGTGACCCTTACTGGTTAGGTTCATTGCAGACTTAGTAATAGCAGCGGGGAGGCGAGGGTTTTGATCTCATCCTTTCAGTGCCCCATTCGTGTATGGTTTAGGGGTCACCCAGAGACACGAGAAGAGTTCAGATAAAGACTTTGGGGGTCCCCTTCTCTGGTTCTCTTCTTCCCCAGGACCTCCTCACTCCTCATGGGGTGACTGTCCTGGGATCCTTCCCGGGGTTCCTTTGGACAGAAAGAGCAGGTTTGATGCTAGTGTCTTGGTCTCCCTGGGCCATAGTTCCAGCTGAGAATGCCTGCAGGGTGGGCTCCCCAGACATGGAACTCAGCCCATGCTGTTTGCTGCTTCCATATTTGGACTCCTCTTCAAAACTTGCCTGCTTTTTTTTGTTCACCTTCAGAGTCATGAGGTAGGTGTAGGGTTTTTTGGTCTGGAGTTTAGAGTTATTTGTGGGACAGTCTGTTCAAAGCTTACTTTTCCATATCAGAAGCAGAATGTCCATATAATTGTTCTTAAAAGCAACAAAGATGCTTTGCAATAGAAACACAAATACCCTAGAAATAAACGGAATTTTTATTTTTTCTTGCAGCAGATTTTATCTCCTTATACATTCCCCAACTCTATACCATAATAGTCGGAGGAGGCTAGAGTGAAATTTTTGTCTAACTTGGACCAAAATACCGCACGATACAGTCCAGGGTCTGATTCTGAACTATTCAGATCTAGGCTCTGACTCCTACAGCATATTAAAGTGGGACTGACAGAGAGACCGAGGCCTGAGAGAAATTGAACAAATAAAGCTGGGAAAGTAAAAGGATGCTTGTTTATGACTTTATCATATTCTATTTTTGATTCGGTAAACTTTTCTTCGACTCTGCTTTTCCAATCTAGTTCTCATTTCATGTGACCTAATATATTGTGAAAAGGCAGCTGAAGAAAGATACTTAGGCTTCTCCTTCTTAATATAACCCCTTTCTGCAGGTATTTTCCCACTGTTCTTCTTTTATTTTTTATTCTTATTTTTGTTGGGGTGTAGTTGTTTTACAGTGTTGTGTTAGTTTCTGCTGTACAGTGAAGTAGAGCTCCCTGTGCTAGACAGCAGGTTCTTATTAGTTATCTATTTTTTACATATTAGTGTATATATGTCAATCTCAATCTCCGAATTCATCCTCCCCCCGCTTCCCCCTGTGGTGTCCATACGTTTGTTCTCTACATCTTTGTCTCTATTTCTGCCTTGCAAACAGGTTCATCTGTACCATTTTCCTAGATTCCACATATATGCGTTAATATACGATACTTGCTTTTTCTCTTTCTGACTTACTGCACTCTGTATGACAGTTTCTAGGTCCATCGAGGTCTCTACCAATGACCCAGTTTCATTCCTTTTTATGACTGAGTAATATTCCATTGTGTGTGTGTATACACACACACACACCACATCTTTATCCATTCATCTGTCGATGGACATTTAAGTTCAGCCACTATGGAGAACAGTATGGAGGTTCCTTAGAAAACTAAAAATAGAATTACCATTTGACCCAGCATTCCCACTATTGGGTATATACCCAGAGAAAACCATAAGTCAAAAAGACACATGCACCCCAGCGTTCATCGCAGCACTAATTACAATAGCCAGGTCATGGACGCAACTGAAATGTTGTTTTAAATTGACCCAATTATATTTTATTGTAATTTCTATGAAGAATTTGCCATTTTTAGAGTCCCTTCCTCATTTTCAACTCCTAACTATTCTACACTTAGCAATACTTCTGGTCACTATGATCCAGGGCCTTCCCATGGGATGATCTACTCACCGCTGGTCATCGTCACTGCGTTCGACTATGACTCTCTTTTCTGTTACAGCCCAGGACTTTATATAACATTTTAACGTAATTTTTATCATTTTTTTCTTGATTATCAAAGGAATCTATGCTCAGATAAGCTCAAAGAAAAAAAACCCCTACAATTCTATCCTTAAAAGAGATCATTTTAAGTTTTAGGTGAACATCTTTGAAATCTTTTTAACGCACGTTTTAGAAAACTGAAATTGGATCTCACTGTGCATTCTCTTTTGTAATGATTTTCTAAAAGTGAACACTGTGTTTCAAATAATCTTATATTGTTAATTATTTTTCTAAAGGGTGGTTATTAATGGCTGTGTTTTATTCCATCATATGAATGTGGCATTATGTACTTAAAAGACTTAATCATTCACATGCCGTTTATTGATTACCTGTCTTGTGGCAGCTAATCACAAGGGCTCCGGGAGTGAATAAGACAGGTGGGGCTTTAGCTCTTGGTGCTTATGGAATAGCGGGTATGAAGATCTGACCAAGGCTCTGATAGAGCTGTGTTGGGGTGATTGGGTGGTTGAGAAGAGGGAAGCCTCACTGAGACTGGGGCCTGGGAGGAAAGTCAGGAAGTGCTCCAAGGATGCTGATGTTTCAACCAAGACCCGAAGGAGAAGCAGCAGCAAGGTGAATCGGTGAGGGCTGCGGGCAGAGGAGAGATCCTCCCAGGAAGAGAGAACCAACCGCATGAGGCAGGGGAGAGGGAGGGTGGCATATGTGAGGAACAAAAAGACGTTCTGCAGAGCTGTGACACAGAATGTGATGGAAGGACAGTAAAGGCTGGAGACAGCGTAGGAGCCAGCTCAGGTGGGCCTTTAAACACCATGATGACGTGATTGGGCGTCACCTGAGAGTAACTTCAGGAATAGTCTTAGCCCGGGAAGGGCAGAACTTTAACATTCGGGAGGGATTACTGTGGCTGAAGTGAGAAGAAGGGACCAGAGGAGTTCGAGAATCAGAGAAACCTGTTCGAAATCTCTTGTAATTTAGGTGAACTGCATAGTGGAATGAGTTAGAGTGGTACCATGGAGACAGAGGGACATGGCAGATTGGCTGTGAGAGGAGGAGTGGGGCCAGGCAGAGCAAGCCAGCTTTCAGAAGGTGCAGGCACCTTCTTGTATGGGGGTGCTCTTGGGTAGTGAGCAGCTTCGAGAGGGGAGGATAAGACATGAGCACAAGAAGCCCATGGAAGAGTCAGAGGGAATTGTGAAATTGTCAAATGAAAAATGAACCTGAGCATGGGGGAGAGAACCGGGCTGGAAAGGTCAGTTCAGGGGGTTTCTACTTATAGGTCTTAATTCCAGCCACAGCCATGTGTGAGACCCCCCCAGGAAAGAACACGGAGGGGAAGAGAAGAGGGGCCGGGACAGAATGAGGAACGTCAGCTTCTAAGAATCACTGAGGAAGTGGAGTCTGCCAAAGGGACATTTATTCATTTTTGATTTTTTGCTTTTTGCTGTTTTTTATCTGCTACAGAGAACTTTTCATACACGTGTTTTTTATGCGTTTGTTCATCTAGTTCTGTGGGACAAACTTGAACTAGAACTAGAACTACTTGTTTAAAGGGCTTACAAAGTTGTATTTAACTTTTACAAACCCAGAAACCTTGTGGTCCAGGTGCAGAGATGAGACTCAGTTGAAGAAATACCAGTCAGTTAGAAAACACTGAACGATGCTTATCTTTTATTTGCAGTCTTTGAGAATTCTAAAAGAAGCCAATTACATCTAACTCCTAAATATGCTTGTGAAAGCTTTTCTTGTTCTACCGCATTTCTTCAGACCGCAGCTGTTCCTCTATGTCTGTCTTTCATTCCCCTTATTCTTTTTTTTTTTTTTTTTTTTTTGCGGTACGCGGGCCTCTCACTGCTGTGGCCTCTCCCGCTGCGGAGCAGGCTCTGGACGCACAGGCTCAGCGGCCATGGCTCACGGGCCCAGCTGCGATCTTCCCAGACCAGGGCAGGAACCCATGTTCCCTGCATCGGCAGGCGGACTCTCAACCACTGTGCCACCAGGGAAGCCCTTTTCCCCTTACTCTTATCATACATTCATGTTTTTAAATTATTATTATATGTTTATTAGGAGAATTGGCTAGGTTAGGTGATAGCCTTTTGTTTTCCATACAAGATAATTTTTAGAGCATGTCTGTATCCATTAAAAATCTTGATTTTAAAGTAACAGACAATCCAATTCAAATAGGCTAGTGAAAAAAAAAGAGAGTGCATTGGCTCATGTAACAAATATGCAGGATGAACTCAAGATGGCTTGATCCAGGGGCTCAGTATCATCAAGCCTGAGTTTTTATCTCTCCAACAATCTTCTCTCTCCTTTCCTGTGTTGGATCCATTGTCAGAATGGCTGGAGCAGAGTTTGTCTTCTCCCAATAAATCAAAAGCCGTGAGGCTGACTTGGATTGTTTTGAATTGAGACATTTGCCCAGCCCTGAACCAATGCGGCCATGGTATGGAATACTTTGGCAAGCCAGGCTTTAGACACAAAGTCACCCTTGGAGCTGGCATTTGGGGTCCATTTCATCTGAAGTATAAGGACTGAAAGAGGCATGTTGGTTTAAAAAAAGAGGAAAATTGGTACACAGTTGTCAAAATAAATGATAATGGAATTCGGGGGGTTAAAAGTAGTAAATAAATACTGTAGCAGTAGAGTGCTATCATACCACATGCAAAGATTAAATCTGTCTTGGTTGGGAGAAAAAATAGTTATGAAACTTCGTAATAGTGTATGCATTTCCCTCCTCATGACCAAATAGAAAGCAACACTGTGGCTACCAGCCAAGAAAAAAACTGTGTAAAGGAAAGGTGGATCCTCCTTAAAAAATCCTGACGGCAGGCCACACCTCAGGCCAATTAAGTTAGTAGCTCCAGAGGTGGGAACCAGGCACTGAATTTTTAAAAACTCTCCAGGTGGTTTCAGTGCAGCTCGGGTTGAGAGCCACTTGCTTGAAGAGCAGAGTTACAGAGTTCCCTCAGGGATTAATTACTCGGAGCAGCCCAAGAAAGTTCTGTAAAGCCTTCTATGCCAACAGAAGCCTTGACATCCACAAGAAAGGGGATAATGGCCCTATGCCTGGTATGGTCTCGACATTGGCAAACCTAGCAAAAGGGCCTAGCACCCCTTTGATTTTCTTTGTGTGGAAGTGGAAACTAGGTGTTTCTACACATCAGCCCATTTAAAATTCATGAAAATGAGTGTTATTTTTAAAAAAAGCAGATGAAGAAACTGAGGCTAAAAATTCGTTAAGTCCTTGGAGAGGGACAGGCTTGTGTTGAATTTCAATTCTGTCACTTACCAGATGGCTTTGGTCAAGTTACTTAACCCTTCTGGGTCTCAGTTTCATACTATGTAAAACATAATGCCTATCTCATGGACTTGCTGGGTAATATATGGTGGGTATTCAGGACCTGTGTCTCCCTTGCATGTCCCATTTCTTAGCTCCTATCTTTTTTTTTTTTTTAATTTTTCTCCAGACTTAGAATTTCCATGAGTTGAGACATCAAGATCCTTCTTACGTGTGGAAGGCAATCCTCTGACTCTCTTACAGGGAAATGTTCCTGTTTTTCATGTCAGAGAGAATGGTTACATCATTTGCCCAAGATTCCCAGCCTCTTGGGTTCTTCTAGGTTCCAGCTCTGTCTGGACTCATTGAAAGCTTCCTGGCTTCTCTTTCTGATTCATTCTTGTCTCCTGCAGTCTATTCTCCACACAATAGCCAAAGTAATCCTTCTCAAATGGAAAGTCCATGTTTTCACTCCCCATCTCTCAAACCTTGGTGATCTGCCATCGAAAATGTGGTCCAGGGCTTCCCTGGTGGCGCAGTGGTGAGAGTCCGCCTGCCGATGCAGGGGACACGGGTTCATGCCCCGGTCCGGGAAGATCCCACATGCTGCAGAGCGGCTGGGCCCGTGAGCCATGGCCGCTGAGCCTGCGCGTCCAGAGCCTGTGCTCCGCAACGGGAGAGGCCACAACAGTGAGAGGCCCGCGTACCGCAAAAAAAAAAAAAAAATGTGGTCCAGGGCCCACACATCCCTGGTTGCCTCTCCAGCATCATTTCTTGCTCCTCTTTGCCGGTGGCTTGTTGTTCTTAAAACACACCAATTACTTGAGAATTGTCCTGCAAGGGGCGCCATTCACCTCTGGACACAACTTGCTCCTTGGGCATTTGCACCTGCTGGAACCCTTCCTCCTGGCTTGAATGTGGCTCATGCCCTCTGGTCATTTAGGTCTCCCTAACTACACTATTTAAGATGACCCCCATTATTCTCTGCCCCTTACCTGCTTCAGTACCATGTAGCACTAGCTAATGATATATATTTACTTATCTTTCTATTTGTTTTTCTCACCAGAATATAAGGTCTTGAGCAGTGCCTGGTACATGGTTGTTCTCAATTAGTACAGGTTAGATGAATGAATGCCCAAAGGAAATCGCAGAACCTTCTGACTAAACCTCTAAATTTCCATTGTTAATAATAGCCAATTATTTTTGCCCATATAATTCATCTACTTTAAATAATTTTCATCTCTTCTGCCTTCTCTCTATTTAGGCTGAACTGGGGGAACGTTCATTTAACATTCCTCTATTTCCTAGTTACTTTTCATTTTCCTGTCTTAGATCTAGATTTGTCTTTCTATTCTCCTAAAGAGAAAGTCCTTCCAGTGGTTTTTACTCTCTCAAATGGCTTTTCTTAAAAATTAAAAGTCACAATTTATATGTAATCGCCTTGGGCCTTTAACGTCTGATGTTTTTGTAACTGCTTTTCCTAGATATTCCCCCTTTTCCTCCTTATCTTACATAACTGTCTGCTTTCTTAGAACCAGAACAAATGTGGTTCCAATTAAGTTTTCCATAAACATCAGCCAGAACCTCTTCTCTGATTCTAATATCATTCCTCGTCCTTCTCTGCCCAGCCAAACCTTGGGCTTTTCTTTGAAGCCCAGCACAAAACCCAACTCTCCCATGAGGTTTTCCTGGCCTGCCCCACCCCGGTGATAAGCCATCTTTCTTTGGAATCACTGCCACTCTGGAGCCTGTGCTGTACACACTGATCCCATGTTGACAGCCTGGGCCGGTCCCTCCAAGCTCATACCACACTGGGATCGTTCAGTAAAATGTTTGCAGAAAGAAAAAAAAAGGCCTCAAGTTGTTCCTTCATCGTCCTAAATGTGCCCTTCTGGTCTCTTCAGTTAGAGAATAAGTTTTTTGAGAGTCAAAGCTCTTCTTTATCTTTGCTTCCCTTTGCAGTTCATCAAGCCCCTTAGATGAACTACACTGTCGACCTTCATCTTGATTCAGTGATTATTCATTTATACCTCTGTCATTAAAATAACAATTGACCAATCATCTTTTTCATATTTCCTCATTGTAACTCCCCAAACCTAAAACATATTTATCAATCCTGTTTTACTCATTACCCTAGTGTGTAATAAATCTGTTAGAGTGTGTCCTCTGTCACTCATCCATTCGTTTGTCCGTCTATTGCATAAATATTTACAGCGTGGCCACTATGCTGGGTGCTGGGGCTCAAGGTTGAGAGGAGCTAGCACGGCTCCTTCCCCGGGAAGTCCGTGGTCCTGTGGGCTGGGAGACAGGCGATAGGAAATCCACAACTACGTCACTGCAAATTCAAGGAAGTGCTATGAAGGTAGTGAGCAGGACACTGTGATACACAACAAGAAAGGGATACCTAGAATGGGGTGATCAGAAAAGTCCTGTCTGTCTTAACGTTGAAGCCGAGAACCAAAAGGAGCCAGTTGTGAAGCTGTTAGGAGGAGCAGTGTCCAGGCCATGTTGCAAGGCTCTGCATGGGGAGTAGCTTGTCTTCTGGGGAACTGAATGGAGGCCAGTGGGCTGGCTCCTAGAGAGAGAGGGGCCAGAGTGGTCAGCTGAGTCCTAGCCCGCAGGACTTGATGCTTATGGGAGGGAGGTCAAATTTTATTCTAAGAGCAATTGGAAGCCATGATAATATTTACATTTTAAGTAAATCATGCTCATTGCTATTTGGAGAATTGGTCATAGGGGTAAGATAGAACAGGGAATCTCATCACAGGAAACTATTATAATAGGTGAGGAGAGAAATAATTGTAACTTTGGCAGTGCAGATGAAATGTTCAGGTTCATGGAAGGAATGCTTTATTCCATATTTCCCTTATTAATATTGCAGAAACTTCTGACCTCTCAGTAGCTTTCTACATAGAGTGACTTTATTGTCTTGTAATTTAAAATCTTCTGGAAATGTTTTCTTTTGGTCTTAAATATCTGATTTCCATAACGTGTATGTATATTTCAAGGGTGTTGATTTTCTTCTGTACATAATAAATGTTGAGCAGGCATATTCATATAAATACTGGTTCAAATACAAAATTTGAAGCAACAGTCAACTAGCTAAATCATAGTTTTTTCATTAGCCTCTCATTGCTTAGATTTCTTTTGCAGTTCTGTTTTATTTTCCAATTTAATCCTTAAATCTTTCATCCTTTTCTAAACTTTCTTTTTGTTGCATTGGGTTGTTTTAAGTCTCTTTTTTTTTTTTTTTTTTTTTTTTTGCGGTACGCGGGCCTCTCACTGCTGTGGCCTCTCCCGTTGCGGAGTGCAGGCTCAGCGACCATGGCTCACGGGCCCAGCCGCTCCGCGGCATGTGGGATCTTCCCGGACCGGGGCACGAACCCGTGTCCCCTGCATCGGCAGGTGGACTCTCAACCACTGCGCCACCAGGGAAGCCCAAGTCTCTTTGAAGTTACTTCCTTGTGTTTGAAATAGAGGTTTTCTCTGGAGCTACTGTGTTTTCCTTCCAATATTTCCTGATGTCCATCATATGAGGTTCATATGGTTTGAAATAAACTATTCCAAACAAGAAGTCTCACCATCTTCAGCATCCTCTCTGCACCTTTAGGTTAACGTCATCAAATAGTTGTTCATTTTCTATTCTTCAAGTAGGATTGTAAATCCAGATATACTAGTCCATTAGCATCCAGTAATTTACTAATCTTTTAGCTCAGAGACGTTACTATTATTATTTTTATTACTTATATTACAGTATTCCACAAAGCTGTATTTCATGTGTTCTCCTATATAGAGTTCTTCATGTTTTGGGGTTTGAATGTATCCAGGAACATAGCTGATCCCAAGAATGTTAAATTTTGTTTTTCACCCCTCTTGCCTTTGCTACCGTAACTAATTTGGTTTGCATATTCTGCAAGAGGAATTTTCAGAAATATTTACCTTAAGAGATTATTGAAAGACTGACCAAAGTTCTTAAAGAGTTATGCTAATAAAAAGAGAAACTTTACCAAAGGCTATCTAAAATAATTGCTTTTAGACTTGTAACATTATTCAGGAACAGGAAAATGCATAAAAGTTCCTACTATTGGAGATGGAGTTTAAAGCTGTTTATCTGTAATGTGTGTCTGTGTGTATGTGTTGAGAGAGAGAGGATGGAGGGAGAGGCAGAGGAGAAAATAGAGTGAATGAGAATCTTGGTTCATTTTTAGAATGTTTCTTGGAAAGATGAAATATGTTCTGGCTGAATCTCAGCTATAGATGATCCAAGGCCATTTCTACCGTGTGGTGTAAAACATCTTTCTACCAGCACTCTCAGAACTGCCCTGCACCCTGAAAATTCAGTGCACAGCTGCATTTTATACCAGTCTTTGTCGTAGCCTTGGGTCATCAACTTCCATATTTTTATACAGAGAAATCGGATTCATATACCACTATATCTGCGTTTGGGATCACTTCCAAAGGTACTTATATTTATATATCTAGATATTGAATATACAACGTTTCTTATCTGGGCTGCAGTTTAACTTTTGAAACTACATTCACTCAGTATTCAGGCTTTCTGTGATCAGTATCATGTTTACAAGCTAGTTTCAAAAATTTCAAAAAATTACACATTAATGCCCCTGTAGCATGCACTGTAGCAAGGACCATAAACTAGTCAACATCTGGCCTGGATCAGCACATTGGAAGGCCATGCTTGCATTGGTTGGCATCGTGGCTCTAAATTTGATATTTGGATGATTTTTTTTATATTTGGATGATTTTAAAGATGACTTTTGATTTTATAAGGAGTTGGTAAGTAAGGTGGTATGCGATATGTTTACTCCTTAGGATTCAAGATTTATCCTTGTATTTCAAAAATATCTTCCATGTGATATTGGAAATACTGAGAACTAGTCAGGTTCAGGACATTTCAAATGCATTGCGTTCAAAATTCATCACTGCTAAGTAATTTCCGTTTTCTAAAGCTGCCTTAAATTTGAGAATTCAGGACACCAATGGCTCTATTCTGGCCCTAATTTCTTATGCTAGCATAGCACCTTCAACTTTTCAAGTGCTTTTATGCAAACTCTTATGCAAGGAAGCCTAACATGGGGCTCAAGAGCACAGATGTGGTTTCAGATAGATCTTACTTTGAAATTGCTTTTCCCACTTACTGAGTGTCCCTGGGGGACTAGTTCCCTAATATAAAGTCTCTAAGCCTTCTTCTGTAAAAGTGGATAGTAGTAGACCCCAGTTGATTCAGTGGTTGTGATAAATAAAAGATGGATACCATTTGCTTCACGTAGTATCTGGTATATAATAAGAATTCAACATTTACTGTTACTATTAGCACCACAATTCCTCTCTTTCTCTCTGCCAGCACAACTATAACTACTTGATATATACAGCCATTCCGTAATCTCCATTCTTAACAAATGAGGAAGCTAAGACGTACAAGAGCTAGTTACTTGATTGTGCTGATATGGTTTATCAATCAGAATTTGATTTATTGAATTGCAGACAGTAAACACCCCAGTAATCATGATTTGATTACTATAGCCTTATACTAAGTTTTGAAGTCAGCTAGTGTAAATTCTCCAGATCTGTCCTTTTTTTTTTTTTTTCTATATTGTTTTGGGTGTTCTAGGTCCCTTGCATGTTGATATAAATTATAGAGTCACCTTGTTAATTTGTACAAAAGGAAGCCAGCTGAGATTTTGATCGGTATTGCAGTGAATCGAGTTGCATCTTAATAATATTGAGCCTTCTAATTCATGAATATGGTATAGCTCTTCATTTATTGGGTGTTTTTCATTTCTCTAAGCAGTGTTTTGTAGTTTTCAGTGTAGAGGACTTACATAGCTATTGTTAAATTTATTCCTAAGTATTTTATGCTTTTTAATAATATGGTAAGTGCTGTTTAAATTTTCAAAAATGTATGGTCACTTACTACTAGAGAGTAGAAATATAATTTATTTTTTGTATATTGACTTTGTATCCTGGTATTCTGCTAAGTTTACTACAGCCCAGATATCAAGTATTACAGCTAAGAGTAATGGTCTGGAGCTTGGATTTGGGAGTCAGACTGCCTGGGTTCAAATCCTATTGCTACCATTTTCTAGCTGTGTAACCTTGGTCAAGTTGCTTGATCTGTCTCTGTGTCTGTTTCTCCATCTGAAAAGGAAATGATAGTACTTAGCTCGTAGAACTGATGCCAGGACTAAATGAGTTAATATAGTTGAAACTCTTGGAACAGTGCCTGGTATGTACAGGTGTTAGCCATTAATAAACAGTTTCAACAGACTGTCCTTTTGAGCCTGTACAGAAAGGCTGTCACGGATGCTTCTGCTCGTCCCCTCCTCCCTCAGCTGTTTGCTCTAGGACCCCACCTCCACGCATCAGCCTCACCGGATGGCCCAATAACTGTGTGTGTGTTTAGAGAAAAGTGCGTGAGCACCTCTGATTCCAGGACACTCGCTCTTAGATGTACTCAGGACTCCACCATGAAGGATTCATGCAAATGTGAAATTTGACTGTGTTCCAGAGATTGGCTGACAGGCCAGCTTCTTTCCAGTTTCCCTAACCACAAACTCTGGACACAGGCCACTTGGAATTTCCCCAGAAGCACTGCTCAAAGGAAGGAGAATCCAACATTTATTGAGTTCCACATACAGTTTTATTTGATCCTACACATCAGGGGTCATCCCCATGTTATAGGTAAGGAAATTAAAGCACAAAATGATTAAGTACCTTGCTCAAGGTCATACACTAGTAAGAAGATTCAAGCTTGGGTTTCCTGGCCCTGAATTCTTTGGGTTATGAAAGTTTGTTCTTTTCTCTCTTAGGAAGGTCATTTAAGAGGTGGCTGAAGAAGATGTGAGTCACTTAGAAAACAATGTTATATGAGTAAGAGGATAACAATTGCTTAGGTGATAGAAGGAAATAGAGAATTTGCTGATCAAAGTAACAGTGTCTTGGTCAGCTCAAACTTCCATAAAAAAATACTACTGACTGGGTGGCTTGAACAACAGACATTTATTTGTCACAGTTATGGAGGCTGGGAAGTCTGAGATAAGGCTGCCAGCATGGTCGGGTTCTAGTGAGGGCTGTCTTCCTCACTTGCAGTTGGCTGCCTTCTTGCTGTGTCCTTAGTGGCAGAAAGAGGAAGCTCTGGTGTGTCTTCTTCTTACAAGGTCACTAATTCCATCATGGGGGTTCCACCCTCATCTAATCCTAATTACCCCCCAAAGACCCCACCTCCTAATGCCATCACATTTTGGGGTAGGACTTCAACATATTAATTTTGAGGGGACACAAACATTTAGTCCATAACAAATAGTATTTTGAAAATTGGCTCAGCATTTAATCTGTGAATCCCCTTTCTAATGTTCATTAATAATCTTGTGAGCTAGGAAAATTATCCCATAATCACCCTATATCACATGCATCTCCATAAAGTGTATTGAGATACACCTTGAATTCATTTTTGCTTTGTCATCATCCTTTATAACAGAATGGCATTTTATATTACATTATATATTTTTAGACTGGATAATATGTCAAAGGTGTCTTCTCTCTTCAGTATATACTGAGGTATATTAGGATTCTCTGAAAATATAAATATTATTTGCATCTCATCTTGTTTTTCTATTTTCTTGAAATGGTAAGAAAAGGGAAATTTTAATAGTAATAAAATGCAGGATTCCTGATTCAACAGCAGTGAACCTTTTAGATATTCAACAAGGATTTATTGATTCCTTCTTTAGTTAAAGTTTCTTCTAGTACATAATCAATTCCTCTTTCAAGTCTTTTACATAAAGCAGAGCAAAACAACAGTTTCCTTCTGGCCCACATTACTATTTAGATGTAGTGCTGTGTCTCCTATTACATTGTATCAGTTAGCTTTTGCTGCATAACAAACCACCTCAAAACTTCGTGGTAAAAACAACAATCATTTATTTAGCTCATGATTGTTGTGGGTTGGCAATTTGGGCTGTATTTCAGCCGGTCACAGGCCAGATTGCTTGGTGGCTATCTGGTCTTGGGTGGCCTCACTGGACTGGCTTGCTTTGATTCATGAGGTCTCTTGTCTTCTAGCGGGCTATCTTGGGCCAGCTCACCTGGCTTCTAGGCAGAGTTCGGTGACATTTTTGACAACTCCCTTTTTGATGTTCTCTTTTCCATTGTTTTCAGTGACACCTTCCTCTCCTGGTTTTCCTCTTATCTTTCTTAAAACTTAACCATCCATTTGTCTGTCCATCCACCTATCCATCTGTCTGTCTGTTCCTCCCCTGGGAATCATAAGCCTCCCCGGGGAATCTCCTCCTGTATTTTCCATTGCAGTTGGTAACAACACCACCAACATTGTTTCCTAATCTGGGAATCACACTGCAATTATTGCTACTTCTTATTAAACAGTGACTATTTGCCAGTCACTGTACCAAATGTTTGCCATAGATCTTTACATTTAGGCTTCATAAAAGCCATATGTTGTAGGCATTACTATCTCCACTCCATGAAACAGATGAGGGTGAT
Organism: Phocoena phocoena; assembly: GCF_963924675.1. Taxonomy (NCBI): domain Eukaryota; kingdom Metazoa; phylum Chordata; class Mammalia; order Artiodactyla; family Phocoenidae; genus Phocoena; species Phocoena phocoena. The sequence continues at coordinate 105,587,636 of NC_089225.1, read as the reverse complement.
TGAGTACTTGCCCACGGTCCCACAGTTTAGTGCACAGAGATGGTTTTTGAACCCAGTTCCTTTTGGCTCCAAAGCCCGTGCTTCACATTAAGTCACACTGAGAAGCCACATAAACAGGGCCCTCAGATATGTTTTATTTACCAGAGAAATGACTTACCAACATTTTAAAATAGTAAGGGTTCAAACAAGAATCTGGATTTCAGATATTTCTTGAAAATTTAGAAGATCTGGTAACTGGCCTCACATTCAGATGGCAGCAGCTGGCTGCAGGGGGGTGGTGGCCACCCCCTTTGGAAGGCCATGAGTTTTCCAGTTTGCCACAGTCCCTGCCACTCCCTACTGCCTTACAGTTGGCCCGCTTCCTTCATCAACATGGTCTGCTGGACTCCTGCTGGCATTTGAGTTTTTGACTCCTGTTACATTGTGTCCCTAGGCCCTGCCCGCTCTTCGGTTCTTCTATCATCCAGTTGGTCCCTGAACTAACAATGTTATGTTACTTGTAAAATAATTGTCCAATCTGCCTCACATTCTTTATCCCTATTGCTACAAATTGGTCCTTATGACCTCTCACTTCAGTTACTCTAGTAAACACCTGGTTTCCTCTTTCCAGTCTCAGACTCCACTAATACACTCTCCACGTTGCTTGCAATTAAGCATATCAAAACCACGCAAATAGTTGACGTCCAGTGACCTTAGAATGAAGTGCAATCTCCTTAGTGTGGCATGTAAGGTGTTCATGATGTGGCCTCTGACCAGTGCCCTCATTCATGCTTGCTTTCCATCTCCTCTTGGCCTCATTGAAATATTGGCTCTCCCCAGAGTCATGATCCTTCACATCTCCTCACCTTTTTATCCACCATTCTTTCAACTTGGAGTATTCTATGTGGATCATATTAATATTTGTAACCGAGTATATCAACGTGAATGTAGAGTGATTACTTTCCTAAAATTCATTTTTCCTTTATTTTGACTTGATTGGTAAGTCTCTTATTTTTTCTTTCACCAATATCCAAGCAGAATAGAAACACAGGGGCTTCCCTGGTGGAGCAGTGGTTAAGAATCTGCCTGCTAATGCGGGGGACATGGGTACGAGCCCTGGTCCGGGAAGATCCCATATGCCGCGGAGCAACTAAGCCCGTGAGCCACAACTACTGAGCCCATGCGCCACAACTACTGAGCCTGCGCATCTGGAGCCTGTGCTCTGCAACAATAGAGGCCGCGACAGTGAGAGGCCTGCGCACCGCGATGAAGAGTGGCCCCCACTTGCCGCAACAAGAGAAAGCCCTTGCACAGAAACGAAGACCCAACACAGCCCAAAAAAAAAAAGAATAGAAACACAAGTCCTTGTTATGTTTACACATCATAACATTTTCTTAATTGACTTCTCTTCTGTGCAGTGTAGTGGAGAATTAAGAGCTTGGGCCTTGTATCCTAGCTCTGCCACCCACGAGCTAAGTAGACTTGAACTGGATACCTCACATTTCTCTGTCATCATCCTCTCATCTGTAAAATGGGGCTACTAATAGTTCTTGTATCATGCAGTTACCCCAGGGCTAAATGAAATAATGCACGTGAAGGCTTAGAACGGTCTGGTGCATCTCAGCCCCTCGTGGATGTCTGCTGTTGCTTTTATTATTACCATTTTTCTTTCATTCATTCATTCATTCATTCAGCATTAGACCGGGGAACTGTTCTAGGAATTTTGATATATGTCATTTTAGAACCCATAACAACTTTATGAAGAAAATAATTTCAGCCCTGTTTTTGGGGTGAGGTAGTAGAAGATGAGAGAGGTCAGGACTTGCCTTGGTTGTTCAGTTTGTCATAGGGTGAAATGTGTTTAAGTATGTTCTTTTCATTCAGAGTGAAATGGAATACATCTCATGAAGGATGGAGTTACATACCACTCTTGGCTGCAAAGGGACTCTTTGGAGAATTCAAGTGTTGTTAAAACTGATTGTGTGGTACATTTTTAGTATGATATTTAAAATGTCAAAGCTACAGAGAAGTTTATAAGATGTTGAATAACATTGCATTTTTAAAAAATTTTTCTATTTCTGTACAGAAAATTATCAAGTTGATTATGACAATTTATGAGTGATGCTTTAGATAAAGTCTGGGAACTATTTTTGTTTGTTTTATATATTCACTGTGTCCTGAACAACAAAAATTAACAATATTGCTGAGAGTTCTGTGTGAAGATGGTTAACATAAATTTAAATCTAGATACGAAAAGCGAAGTAGAATATTGGAATAAGAACTGTATATGAGAAAAATTATTTAAATTTGTTTCTAAAACTTGAATAGTCTTCATTTAATTTTCAAACTGCTCTTAAAATATTAAAAGAATAGGTTTTACCAAAGTATTGTTAAACACTTACTTGGACACACAGACCTATAGATTCACGTATAATTGTCTGTACAATTAAAACAAATTTTTAATTGAAGTATAGTTGATTTACAATGTTGTGTTAGTTTCTGGCGTACAGCAAAATGATTTAGTTATATATATATTTCAGACTCTTTTCTATTGTAGTTCATTACAAGATATGTAATATGGTCCCTGTGCTATACAGTAAGAGTATGTATGATTTTTTAAATTGAGGAATACTGAGACGCATACACAAAACAAAATAAAAATCAGCTGTACAAGAAATACGTTTAAAATTTTTAAAAATTAAACCCTTATTGAGGTACCATTTACATAGCATAAATTTCATGCATTTTAAGAGTACAATTCGGTGCTTTTCAGTAAATACACAGCATTGTGCAGCCATCACCACAATTCACAATCCAATATTAGGACATTACGTCGACCCTAGCAGACCCTTCATGCCCATTTTTGGTCAATTTCTCTTTCCACGGCAGCCCCAGGCATCTACTTATCTATTCTCTATATCTATAGATTTACTTTTTCTGGACATTCCTTATAAATGGAATTATATAATATATGATCTTTTGTATTTGGCTTCTTTCACTTAGCATATGTTTTTTAGGTTCATCCATGTTGGAGCACATGTCAGAACTTAATTCCTTTTTGTTGCCAAATAGTATTGCATTGCATGACTACACCACGGTTCGTTTTTCATTACAATAACCACATTTTTGAAAAGCATGTATTAAAGAAACTGCTAACAGTAGGTACTTCTAGAGAAGGGAGTGAGGGACAAAGGGAGAAAGATGGGAGAAAGATTTTGTCATTGTTCACTATTTTATATGGGTTTTCGTTTTTAAATTCAGGATTATATCTTTATCTATTAAAACAAAATAAGGAATAAATTCCCCCAGCAATGTGTATTAAATAAGAGGTGAAATCCCTCCACTGACCCCAATCCCACCTTCCTGAATCACCATTAATTTATTTTTGGCATCTTTCTAGTCTATACATACACACATGCATGTATACATATAAATATATGTATGTCCCTGTACATCTGTACATCTAAGCAAGCATATGTGTTGTATTTCAACCAAAATGGAAGCACAGGGCTTCATAATTTAACCCCTGGTTACCAAAGCTAAGTAAACCCACCTTGTTGGGTTGTGCATTAATCAATTCACAGTGGAGAAGAGTTAAGAACAGCAGCCCCAGTTTCTTGGTTATTAAGTGTAATGCGGTTTAACTTTTTTACCCCTCCCCGCTTCTGCATCTTCCCACAGGCTACCTGGGCTCTGCCTGTGAGGAGAAGGTGGACCCCTGCGCCTCGGGGCCCTGCCAGAACAACGGGACCTGCTTCGCCGAGGGGCTGCACTTCGGCTGCAGCTGCAGTGCGGGCTTCACGGGCCCAGCCTGCACGCAGCTCGTGGACTTCTGTGCGCTCAGCCCCTGCGCCCATGGCACGTGCCGCAGCGTGGGCACCAGCTATAAATGCCTCTGTGACCCAGGTGGGTACGATGCATGGACCGGAAGTCCTTTCTTTCCCCAATCTCAAAGCCTTTTAACTTTTGCATCTGAGCACAGGTTGGCCCGCTGTATGGGTTTACCTGTCTAAGTGAACCCCACTCATGTATGACACCCTTTCTTTTTAGACTTCCCCTAGGCAGGCTTTGAGAAGCACCCTCTCCCCTTTTCATGAGCATTTCACAGTCATTGTAGAAAAAGAAGAAAATACAAGTAAGCAAAACGAAGAAAATTAAAAACAGGCTTAATCTTATAACAGCTTAATTATTTTGGACAATTGACTACAGGTCACTCCAGAGCTTTTACTGTATTACGTATCTTTTATTACTGGGCTCTGAGGTTAACGGAACGTTTTTCATTTTAATGGGCATGCAAAGCAGAATGCAGTCCATTCAGAATTTTATCACCTTTTAAAATTCTTACTCGGGGCGCAGTCCGTGTTAGAGGACCTGTGACTTCCTGTGTAAATGTTCAAAAGTTCCATCATTTACTTTCCAAATGTTCTTCTGTATTGGTATCGCTGATTGTTTATTGTGAAAGTTTTGACACTCAGAAGTCAGAGTGGTTCCTGGTTAAAGTTTGTGTCCGCACAGCCTCCTGGTGTGGTCTAAAAAAACGCACACGGGGCAGCTCCTCCTTTCCTCTGGTTTCTATCCTGCCCGCGTCTGCATCCTTGCGGGAGCTGGGTCTTCAGAACGTTTCTCAGCACAATGATCCCGCCTGCCCCCGTCTCTGGCGCATCCGTATGGCTGGCCAGTCCCCTGGTTTGCTTAACTCCTGGTTCTGCCCAGGCAGTGCCCTCCACCCGGGGTGCCAGCTGCCCTGTCACCCCATCTCACCTGCAGACTTCCCCTTCTGGGGCTGAATCAGCTTTCCTTCCCCCAAGTTCCTACAGTCAGCAACAATATCCCTTTCCTGGTCTTTAAAACATTATATTAATTATCCTTGTGTGTGTCTCTCTCCCCGTTGAGGGGTAGGAGGAAGTGTGTTCTGTTAGTAACTTCTGTATAACAGTAAGCTACTATTTAGGGAGCTTCAGAGCTCAGTGCTTCACATCTCTGGTCCTTTTAGTGCCCTTCTGCCAGGTGGATATTGTTGAGCCGCATCTCCCCGAGGTATGAAATGCCTCATTCCTGCTTCAGCCACGTGTTGGCGGCCACACACTCACTCAGGCTGAGTCCAGATGCCAAGCCAGGTGCCCTGGTTCCACTGTCCTGTGCCTCGTCTGGAACTCTCAAGGGGCACATCTCATACTCATGAGGCACCGGGTGAGTGGGAAAAGCGGCTAAGCATTTGAAGGGTATTGAAAAACCTCTTTCATGGAGACGTTTTAATTCTCTGGTTTTGTAAACAATCATGGGATTGATATTTTGCCAAGTGCCCCTTTCCTTTCTGTTCTAAAATACAGAGGGGATGGGGCTGTTGAATCTGCCTGGTAAGTGCATTAGCAAGATTCTCCAGAGAAAAGGAAGAGAGAGAAAGAGAGAGGGAGGGAGAGACGGAGAGGGAGGGAGAGAACTTGCTCGATTTTAAGGAATTGACTCAGGCAGTTGTGAGGACTGGCAGGTGTAGTGCAAGTTGGCAGGCTGGCAACTCAGGCAAGGAGTCTACATTACAGTTTTGAGCCCAAATTCCTCCTTCCTCGGGAAACCTCAGTCTTTGGTCTTAAGACCTTCAACCGATTGGATGAGGCCCACCCACATTCCGGAGGGCAATGGATTTAATCAAAGCCTACTGATGTAACTGCTAATCTCACCTAAAAACTACCTTCACTACAACATCTAGACTGGTGTTTGACCAAATATTCAGGTCCTGTGGCTTAGCCAAGTTCACGCGTGAAATTAACTATCCCAGTAACATTTGGGGGTTTCGCATAAACCTCGTGGGGAAGGAGTTTCTTCAACCCTACACATGACACGAGGACACTTTTCTGCATGGACACGCGTCCTCCCCTGTCAGGCAGTGTGAAGATGGGAGCCGCTGCCCCCTTGGGGGCCAGTGTTCTTCCATGTGCCTTGCAGGCACGTGCCGTGGCCTCAGGGAGCTGAGGGGGAGCCCGGGCAGTGTGGTGCCCTTGCCTGTTGGGAAAGTGGGGCCCCAAGACCACTTTGTGTTTGCAGATGAAATAAGCTGCCCTTGTCCCGGGAGAACAGTCTTCCTCACGTCATGACTCGTGAGCACGCCGCTCCCAGCGCCCTGCTCTGGATGTCATAACACACAGGGTAATAATAATGCCCTTGGCCTCCATCTGCAGCAGAACCTCAGAGCATCCTCCACACATGTCTCCTGGGAGTCCTGGTTCCCTCAGGGAGCCCAAAGGGAAGAATCACATGTCACAGGACCGGGAGGCGGCTTTGTTCCTCTTCCCCTTCCCCTCCGACTTCCGTTCTTAAACATATTAAACTTGCCCTTATATTTAGTTGGTGTATTTTTAAAACTTGAAATGGGATGTGGTTATTTAAAGATACATGTGGCTTTTTAGTAATACCAAGTAGAGTCTGTCAACATCTGTGCAGATGCTTACATGGTCCTAAGTAGAAAATATGCTGCCTAGTGTCTCTCTGTCCACCCAGGGAGCAGTAGCTGAGGGTGGGAGAAAGGACCCATGAGATCCCCACTCGTTGACTGTCACTGTAGGAATTTACAGGGCATTTCTGGGCCTCAGTGTTTACTTTCACTAATAATGTCTTAGATGCTCGTGAGTTCAGCTGCAGTTGGGGTCACAGACTAGACCTGGGACAAGATACTGACCACGTCCTCTTGCTGACCATGATCTTCTGTCGTGTGTAAGAGCGTTAGATGAGAGACATGCAGTACATTTCCTCTCATGGGGTAGTAAGCTTGAGTGTTTCTTTCTATCCATGGAGATTCCAACACTTTTCCTTAAGCCAAAAGGGTGACGTGTCTCCTGTTGAAGCTCCTCTTTCCCCTCTGCTGTTCCCTGCTCAACCTTCATTCGTGTCCCTTTGGAGCATTTAGCTTGATAAAGCCAATGCCCAGCCTCTAAGGAGCCTTGAAAAGCCTGAAGAAAGGTGTGTTCCATTCCTGGATGCCTGCATTTAGTAGGCAGTCCCCCGGCGTAGAGCCCTGAAGCTCTGTCAAAGCTCTCTCATCGAACTTGGGAGATAAAATTGCTTTTAGAGGGGTTGCTTCCTCAGATCATTAGGTGACATTGTGTGAAACAAAAAAGGCATCTTAACATCTGGCAAGAATTTACATTGTAAGAGGTGAAAATGACAATTCTCTGAATGCGAAATTTCTAGCCTTAATCTTTCGGAGCTTGTAATTGCTTTACCACTAGTTTGCATAATAGAAGAATCTCACGAGTGTAGGTGAAATTGGGTGTCTTGCTCCAGAGTGGCAAGCCTGGTCCTCTTTGTCGAGAGCAAGCAGGCCCCGTTGCATAAAGTGGCAGCAGACTGAAATCATGTCAAGTTGATAATTAGCTCCCATCTGACAAAATGCCATTTGATGACAGCAAATCAGATTTGCCAGGTGCTTTATTTTCAAACCTCATGTTTAGCTTATCACGCTAGGGAGTTCTGATGGGATTTTAGTATTAGATAATAAAATGTCAGCAGTGAGTAAGCACTGAAATGTTATCTTTCAGTGACAGTGTTAAGTGATAGGCCACATGTACTCTAAAAAATTACAAATTAAAATCTCCTAAGGACTGGAGAAAGAGAGAACCTGGAGTCCAACCAACACTGTGGGAAGCAGGGCCACAGGGCCTGGAGTCGCCTGGGACCTGCTGTTGCCCCTGAAAGTAGAAGATGATGTCTCATATGTTCTCCAAGAAGTGGTGGCATCTGGAGATGCCATTTGGGTGCTGACCAGTCCTGGAAGGAATCTCTGGTAAGAAGGGAAGTGGTTCACTTGAGTTCACTGGTCTTGGCCCCTGCCTGATACACTTGAGTTATTACTCCAACCTTGTTTGTCGAATTGAATGAACCTTGCTATTACAGAGTGTGCCTTAAGTTACTATTTAAGGAGTTTATAGTATAAGGCATTAGAGGATTAAAAGAAAGGATGTTTAGACTTTTTCCAAATGAACTTTTTTAAAGGAAATTATATTTATAAGAATCTCAGGTACTGTTTTCTCTATTTTTGACATCCTTCCCTATGGCTGCATTTCTGGTCGGGATGACCTAAAAGACACAGTTGGCATTGCTTCCTTCTGTTAGACTCAGACTTAGCAACATCAGCACTCTGATAGTGTCTGCTGGAAACAGAATCTAAGATAAGACTTAATGGTCGGGATTTAAATAGCAAGTTAACAGCAGTAAAGAAAAATGTACACCTACGATGGTATGAAAACATTTAGCTTGATAATGAAAACCTAATTGCATTTAGCTTCCTGGATAAATACAGTGGATAATTTTCGTGTTTTATCAACTAGGAAACCTTACCAGGCTTACTAAGATGAAGTCACTTCTTGTGTTGAACATGCTCTAGGAGGGTCCCGATCTGTACTGTACATTATATTATTCTCGAGTATCATTGCTTTTATAGAATATATTGCCTCCTTTCTCCACATCCCAACCCTATTATCATGCCCTTCCTCTGTTATATTTTGAAATACGATAACTGCCCTCCCCATTGGAAACCCAGATAGAATCCGGTCTACCTCGCTGCGGCAGTAGCAGCTCTTCATAATCTGTACTTCACCTAAGAAAACGTTTAAATCTCTTGCCATCACGATGACACTAAGAATTGAGAAAGAGAAGAGCAGCCCCTGACATCTGGGGGCTTGTTGGACACTTACAAGCAGGCCTTGGAGTTGTTAAGAGCTGGTGACCACAGCTGGGCCGTGGTGTTTCCTGTTGCACATAAAGACGTAAACACCCACACTGAACACCGACCTCAGACACGGTCACTCACAGGCCGTGATAAAGTCAGACAAACAAGATCGTGTCATAATTTTGTCTAAGTACAGATAAAAACAAGGTCACCATGCAACCCACAAAATACCAAACATCCCCTTTGACTGCAAATGAGGGCCAGCTGCTTGTTCGCCAGTTACAGCTTTAGCCTTGCTCTAGCCTACTCCCACCCATAGACAAGACTCATTGCAATACTCAAGCGTAGAACTGCTCCTGCTTCCTGACAGCATGCAGAGTGACTCCTTCCCAAACCACCCAGCCAGAGTTCAAATCCTATAATAAGCCCCGTCTAACACCCTCTGACCCGAGACACCCCGAGATTCCCCTTGCGGCAATGAGTAAGAAACCCAACTGCATCAACTACAGTTTTGTCCCTGGTGGCCTTTGGTTTGAGAGCATTGGCAGAACTTAACTGATTAAAATGTTCAAAATACTGATTGAATTTTCATATTAACAATAGTTCAGTCAGAATTTCCAGTGAATTGGAAACTGAAATGTTGTTTGGGTTTATACATGGGGGAAGGTTGCTATGGAACAAAAGTCCTGGGTGGGGTGGGGGGAAGTTCAGAGAACAGGAGATCCAGTTGGCTGCAGGATAAGATCCACTGGATGCAGTGATGGGCAGTAAGGCTGAAGATGCTGATTGGGGCACATCGGGGTGAATCTAGATGCGAAGGAGTTCAGAAAATGAAGACTTGGAAACATTTTGCATCAGCAGTGGATGTGAATGGATCTGTGTTTTTGAAAGATTATTTTGATGGAATGGGGTGATTTCAAGAAAGATTGGGTGACTTTCAGAAAGATTATTTTGATAGAATTAGATATTACAGTCAAGAAAAGATGATGAGACAGACCAGTCAAAGCTCAGGCAAGTGGAAGTGAGGTCTTGAACTTAACGGTGGTGGGAACTGGAAGGAGGGACCTGAAATCGGTTGGAGGAGTGGAATCATCTGAGTTTGGTTGTCATGTGACTGTAGGGACCAGAGGTGAGCGTAGAGTCAAAGATATTGCTGAGGCTTTAACTTGGGTAACTCAGAGAAACAGGGAAATGTGCAGAAGGCCTTTGGGAATGGCAGGCCAACCAAGTGGATGTGCCAGTAAATAGTTGTTATTTGCGACCGGCATTGGGTCCTGAGCATGACACCAGGGAGGTAAGGATGGAGTTCCTGGTGTGTGGGTGCTAGAGAAAGTCAAGGGAACTATTAAGATAGATGGGGCGAGAGTATAAACCGAAAGGGGAAGGATTGGTGAGAGTGTTCGGGAATTCTCGCACTGAGGCGGGGGCTAGAGGCAGCAGCAGAAGAGGTTGGAGGAGGTCGCTGGGACTGGGAGGGTCTCTGGGGAAGGCCGAGCCATGGAAGTTCCTGGGAGGGCAGGATGTGGGGGTGGGGGGGATATTGCCCAGGAGCGAGGAGCTGAGTCAGCCTTGCCCGGAAGGCCAGACACTAAGGGACCTGTCCTCCTGGTGTTCACAATTAACCCCCGCGGCCATTCTTCATCACCATTTTGTTTTGATTCTAATTTCGGGGCGTGTTCAGGGAGACTTCGTGATATTTGCCTTCCAATTTAGGCTAGTGGCCTGAGGGATTAATACGAGGGCGGGAAGGCACTTGCTGGTGCTGCAGAAGGAATTTTGATGAGATTCTTGACATTAAAAATCGATCCACAGTCTATTTAACCTCGCTGTAAATGCCTAATCCATATGGATGAAAGTGTTAATGAGCTGGCCTTTAATTAGGAGGGATTTCTGCCCCCACAGCAGCACTTCAAATTCAAATCATTCAGAATGCATTCTTGGCTGAAGTCTTGTTGAAAAGGTATGAGATTTACCTCCCGGCGGTAGGAATTGGCAGGGTCAGCGGGCGGTAGGAATTGGCAGGGTCAGCGGGCGGTAGGAATTGGCAGGGTCAGCGAGGACGGCGGAAATCACTTTACATCTTCTTACCTGGAATGGAAGTCGGAAGTGGCAGCTGATAACAGCTTACGTCACTAACCAGTGCATTTCTGAGGATGGCTCTGTTTGAAGCACTGCCAACACATAATTTCAGGAAATTCTTATCAAGCCCATGGCCGTGGAAGTCAGATGGGAACTTGTTCAAAACTGTTTTGTAACTGAGCCACTGACTCTTGCGTTGCGGTTGGAAGTTATTATGATCCGATTGCTAATATTTTCTGGCTTGCTGAGAATGTCTGGGAATTTGGAAATTGAGAATTGAAATTTGGCATGCCTTGCCTCTCATACCAGGTGTGAAGGAAAGGGCTTTGGGCTTAGAATTGAGTAGGACCGAATTTCAGGGCTCCTAGAGGACACCTCAAAGCCATGCTTGAGGAGTGGCCTTGATTGTGGTCCGAGTGACTTTTGAGCAATAGTTTCTGACTTCCCAGCACAGGGCAGCACGACTTTGACTTCCAAAGGAATCGAACTGCGGTAGGTAGGTGAGCCACTTCTGGTCTTGTTTCACTGCAGATTCAGTGGCTTCACAGTGGATGCTGAGGGCTACCTATAACTGAGACATGATTTCACTTGAGCTGATGTCTGCTGGGTGCACCTAATTAAAGAAACTGCTCTTCCACAGCGCTTTTATATGTTTGAAAATATCAAATTTCCCAATAGAAAAAAAATCACAAAATTTACGTTTGCTTCAAAGAGGAACGGAGGTGCAGATAATCTCAAATAATTTTTAAAAGTAACACTGTCTTGGGACTGTTTTGCCTCTTGACTTTATTCTTTTTATAGTAATGGTCTCAAATATTTATGTATTTCTGAAGGGGAGGCAGTCTAGAAACATGCCAGGGTTCAGAACACACAGTCTGGGTTCCAAAGGATATGCAGGTGGTAGATAAAGAGTTTTAAAAAATAAAATTGAATTTGCTAGCTATAAAAAAAATCGTCAAATAGGCAAGTGTAATACTCTTTCCTCTTCATATTTGACTTTTGTTTTTTAGTTCTCTGCCTGAGATAGCTCTGATGTCCAGAACTTTGACTTTCCACTGCTTTATGACCTCCTAAATGAATAAATGCCTTATTATTATTAGGCATCCTTAATATGCATTCAGTAGAGGCAATAGGAATAGAATTGAGGATTTACTAAAATTATTGAGTTCTGACTCCAACTTATTTACATTTTGAAATTTTCTTTGTAATCTGGTTGCCTCGAGGTACAGTTCTGGTGGTTAATTTTCTCCATGAAGTTCTTTAGTTAAAGTCCTAACTCTGAGAGTCAGCTTGGGCCCTTATGAGTTTACAGCCCTTGGGGACGGTGGCCAAGTGGGAGGTGTGTGCTTCTAAAAATACTCTTGAATGACTATGACGCATTTCCATATTGTTTAACAATCTTTAAGATTCAGCATGTTTACTTGAGAATAGCGATGACTAATAATAGAGAGTTAGAAGATTGCACTGTTGCATTGTCTCTTTGAATGTCCCCAGTGATATGAGTGTGAAAGTAAACATACCTGGGGAAAAACATCTACGGTCTGCACTGCAGAGTCCATGCACCAGAATTTTCTGGAAAAATGCCGATCACAAGTTTTGTTTTCCATCACACAGACACCTTGGTACCAAACTGTGTCTCCATGAGACTGCGTGTTATCACTAGAAACAGCACAACTTTGTCAGATCATGTTTCCCAATTTTTGGTTCATAAAAATCTTTGTAGATTGCCATTTTCTTAAAATTTTTAAATTAAAAATTGTTTTCAGCTTGACTGAAAGTTAATTGACATATAACTTGTTTAAGTTTAAGGTGTACAGAGTGTTGATTTGATACATGTTATTGCAGAGTGATCACCTCCAGAGTGTTAGTTAACACCTTCCTAATTACTGTTTCTTTTTTGTGGTGAGAACATTTAAGGTCTACATGCTTAGCAACTTTGAGGTATATAATACAGTGTATAATTAACTATAATCGCCATGATGTACTACCTTAGGTCCTCAGAATGTATTCATCTTATAACAGGAAGTTTGTACCTTTGACCAACATCTCCCCGTTTTCCCCAGCCCCTGGCAACCATCATTCTACTCTGTTTCTCTGAGTTCTGTCTGCCATTTTCTGATAGTGTTCTTTTCAGCTAAAATGTTGTTCCCATGGGTCAAGGAAGCTGCATAAGAGGATGTGGGGAAAAATTGTGCTCACTAATCTGAATTTAGACTTATCTCTCCTCCTCTGAACAGGTATATGTGACTCCCAGTCACACAGCGAGAAATTATAAATGCTTGCCACCTCTATACCCTTATTACCTACCCTCATTTTAGCCTTCCTCTTGAAATTTGGCATCTGCTGTTGGTTTGGGATTTCTTTGCATCGCTTTCTTCCCTGAAGCAAATCCCAAGAGGAGTGTAATTTTGTTTAGTCTCCGTGTCTGTGGCTGGCAGGTTATTTGACTACACGTTTCACTCTTGGTTTATTTCTATGCCTGTGACTGGTGCACGTTCTGACTGTGTGTTTTATGGTTGGTTTACTGATATGCTGAGGGGAGGCCATGGCTGTTACCAAGCATTACCATATGCCATATCTAGCCCTTGCCATACGTAACTCCTACCATTTCCTTGCATTTTTGAGGATCAGAAGTTGGTGGGAGATGTTGTGTGCATTGCTATTCTATAACTCAGGTATTCTCAAACTTGAGTGTGCTGATCAGAGTCAGGTAGTGGGCTTATTGAATCTCAGAGCTCTGGACTCCACCTGCAGAGTTTCTGATTCAGTAGGCCTTGGGTGTGGCCTGCGAACTTGCATTTCTAACAAGTTCCCGGGTGATGCAGATGCTGCTGGTCTGGGGACCACACTGTGTGGACCACCCGTCTAGCGTGATGAACACAGACACACGCCCTCGTGAGGGCAAACGGCGCAAAAGAATATGTTGTGATCACTGGGTGAGTGGCAAATTAAAATCAAATTTAACCATAGTTTGTGAAATAAATTAAAAGGAATAAAACATTTGAAAAACTTCCCTGTACTTTAACCTTTTAAAATTCCTCTTTGTTAACATACATACTTGTGTGAAAATAGTCATCTAGGTTTTATTTTCTTTCCAAGGTGCCTATTAGAACCCTACTCTTTGATTTTGCCCTGTCACCCATCCGTTGCCTGTGCTGGGCCCCGTGTCCATCTTGGTGTGTTTGTTTCATACTAAAAACCTCTAGAATGTGAGGGCTTTTACGGTACGCGGGCCTCTCACTGCTGTGGCCTCTCCTGTTGAGGAGCACAGGCTCCGGACGCACAGGCTCAGCGGCCATGGCTCACGGGCCCAGCCACTCCGCGGCATGTGGGATCTTCCCGGACCGGGGCACGAACCCGCGTCCCCTGCATCGGCAGGCGGACTCTCAACCACTGCGCCACCAGGGAAGCCCTAGAATGTGAGGGCTTTATGCCTACTTTTTCTTTTGCAGATCTCCTCATCCTCTACCTCATCTCAACTACAAGCCATTTTTACATGTGTTTATAAACATCCTAGATAATCAATGAGGTTATAAGATTATGCCATTAAAATAATTTACTTACTGTTTATAGGACTTCTCTGGTGGCGCAGTGGTTGAGAGTCCGCCTGCCGATGCAGGGGACACGGGTTTGTGCCCCGGTCCGGGAAGATCCCACATGCCGCGGAGCGGCTGGGCCCATGAGCCATGGCCGCTGAGCCTGCGCGTCCGGAGCCTGCGCTCCGCAACGGGAGAGGCCACAACAGTGAGAGGCCCGTGTACCGCAAAAAAAAAAAAAAAAAAAAAAAAAAAAGTTACTTACTGTTTATAACTAAACACACATACCGCAATAATCTTTAAAATCAAGTTGAAAATACTATCTTGTCGTTACACTTCATCTTGAATCCTAGTGCTTTAGCCATGGTGTTATAAGCATTTACATTTTTAAAAATAATTTTTATAGCGAGTCAGTGAGAAAAATAGGCTACTTTATCACGGATAATTTTAACCATAGCTGCTGTATGTTTATAGGGCACATGGGTGAATTTGTAAACTATAAAGAAATAGATGAATGTTAAACTTTCTTGTTAAAGGAAACAATATTTCTTCTTTAAGTGTTTGCATCCTCTCGTGCCATATATTTCCCTTTTGTAAAACACATTTCCCTTTTCGTTAACCTCCCGAGTAACATTTTTTTCCCTTTAACTGATATAGATCATAGGTGGAATCCACCCTCTAGTGGCCAAAAGCATCATGAATGGCCAAAAACGACATTCATAAGACAAGGCTCAAAAATTATGAAGAGACTGAATTTTTCGTGTGACTAGTTTGTGACCTAGTTCTAAAGGCAGATCTAAGAGGAAACTTCTAGAAATGTTTAGATCTACGCAGTTAACAACCATTCCCAAGATGATGGACAATTTTAAGGTTAAAATGCCTTTAGATACGCAAGAGCGTCTGTTTAAGTGGGTTCACTGCTGAGTTCTCTGGACTTCTGAGGCCCTTCATGAGCATAGTCCCAGTTCAGCTGTGTCATCTACAATACATTCTTTCATTTGTTCGGGAGAGTGCTAACTATTTGTAAGGACTAACTCAGAGTAGCGGTTGTTTGCTTTCCTACCATACATTTAGTGTATTTATATAGTCATCATTTATATATTGTTATGATGGCTAGCCCTCGTGTCTCAAAAAGTGTCCTCTTATAAGGAGACTGGATTTTTCCCTCTATACACTATGGGAATGCCCTCATCTCCTTCCCCTCCACTTAAAAAAAAAAAAAAAACCCTTAATAAAGTCAGACTTTTCCTAATCTGACCAGTTCTCCTATTGTCCCATCGAGTGTTAGACACAGAGTACAGCTATCATTTCCCTTGGTCATCAGCAACCTGGTTTGGAGTTGTGATACTACACATAAAATACCCATAAAGTATCTATATTATCCCTTTGTGTTACACAAGTAAATAACATATTTCTATTGTGGAAAATTAGAAAAAGTGAACTGGCATATTTAAAATACAAAAGCTAATCCCTCAGTTTCATTGCCCAGCAAAAACCACTGTCAATTTTGGAATACATTTTTCCAGGCGTTTTTTTTTTTTTGTATTTGTACAAATCAGACATTTGTAAAGAAAAGAACCACTTTCCATATTTATGCGTGCAAAGGTTATTTTGCCCTATGATTCCGCTTTTCCTAGCAAATTCACCTCACCCACTGTGACTGAGCATCTCCTAAATTCACCCACCTGTGTGTTAAGGAAATGAGAAGAGAACAGGCAGTTGTTAAAGAAAAAACACAGTTTGGGATCAAAGACTGAGCAGTGAGTCAAAGTTTGACTGCCAAGCAGGAAACCGGATCCAGCACAGAGGTAAGTCTCAGGAGATGAGGCTGAGGAAACGGAGAAGAGTAGGTTTTTTAAAAGCCCAGTGTAAAGAGACTTTTGTTTCATACGTAGGAAAATTCAGGTATTTGAACTTCTCACTGGTGAAAGCGGGGCTAATTAATCGTGGAAGTTCAGGGCCGGGGCTACTTGAGTTTTTCCCGGAAGTGGTCTTAGCTGCCCGTGTGAAGCAGTGACTCGGGATAGTGGTGCCCTTTGGGGTGACGTTGCTCAGCGCCTTTGCTGTATACTCGAGGCAGGGCGCCTATTTCAGGATTACAGTACCCACGTTGTCTTCTTTTTTTTTTTGCGGTACGCGGGCCTCTCACCGCTGTGGCCTCTCCCGTTGCGGAGCACAGGCTCCGGACGCGCAGGCTCAGCGGCCATGGCTCACGGGCCCAGCCGCTCCGCGGCATGTGGGATCTTCCCTACCGGGGCACGAACCTGTGTCCCCTGCATCGGCAGGTGGACTCTCAACCACTGCGCCACCAGGGAAGCCCTGTATTCTTTTCCATTACGGTTTATCACAGGATATTGAGTAGAGTTCCCTGTGCTGTACAGTAGGACCTTGTCTACCCATTCTATATATACTAGTTTGCATCTGCTAATCCCAACCTCCTAATCCACCCCTCCCCCACCCCCCTCCCTCTCAGCACCCACAAGTCTGCTCTCTATGTGAGTCTGTTTCTGTTTCATAGATAGGTTCATTTGTGTCATATTTTATTTTATTTTTAAATTTATTTATTTTTGGCTGCGTTGGGTCTTCATTGCTGCGCGCGGGCTTTCTCTAGTTGTAGCGAGTAGGGGCTACTCTTTGTTGCGGTGCACAGGCTTCTCATTGGGTGGCTTCTTTTGTTGTGGAGCATGGTCTCTAGGTGTGAGGGCTTCAGTAGTTGTGGCACGCAGGCTCAGTAGTTGTGGCTCACAGGCTTAGTTGCTCCACGGCATGTGGGATCTTCCCGGACCAGGGATCGAACCTGTGTCCCCTGCATTGGCAGGCGGATTCTTAACCACTGCACCACCAGGGAAGCCCCTGTGTCATATTTTAGATTCCACATATAAGTGATATCGTATTATATTTGTCTTTCTCTGTCTGACTTACTTCACTTAGTATGATACTCTCTAAGTCCATCCGTGTTACTGCAAATGGCATTATTTCATTCTTTTTTGTGGCTGAGTAGTATTACGTGGTGTATATGTTTCACATCTTCTTTATCCATTCATCTGTCGATGGACATTTAGGTTGCTTCCATGTCTTGGCTGTTGTGAATAGTGCTGCTACACACATAGGGGTGGGTGTATCTTTTTGAATTCTAGTTTTGTCCAGACATACGCACAGGAGTGGGATTGCTGGATCATATGGCAACTCTATTTTCAGTTTTTTTGAGGAACCTCCACGCTGTTTTCCACAGTGGCTGCACCAACTTATATTCCCACCAGCAGTGTAGGAGGGTTCTCTTTTCTCCACATCCTCTCCAGTGTTTGTTATTTGTAGACTTTTTAGTGATGGCCATTCTGACCAGTATGTACCTCTCTGACTCTTAATTCCTCATCTTTAAATTGGGACTAGCCATGATTATCATTTTGGGTTGTCACGAGGGTTAAACAAGTTAACACAGGTAAAGGGCCTGTTATGAAGCAGACACCACTCACATGCTACCGGACAATAAACCCCTTGTGGTTGGAGACCTTGCCATTTAGTTTTGTAATCACAGTACCTGGAAGCTTCTGGCACATCATAGGCATATCTTAAATGTGTATTGATTTAATCAGTGGCATTTGGGGTGCTGATTCAAGAGCTATCATTTAAGCATGCTTTCTGTACTGAGAGCTCTGCAGTCGTAGCCTCTGCCTTCAAGCTTATATTCTAGTGGAGGAAGAGAAATAATAATTGATAAAGAACAAAGTTAATATGATTTCAGACCCTTATAAGTGTTGTGATGGAAATCGGTTGAGTGCTGTAATGAGTAACTGTTAGGGGAAGGTACTCTGGGTAGTGTGTTTAGAAAATTACCCGAAGAGGTGATTTTTATTCTATTTTGTTTTGTTTGCTGATATAGGTGTGCTTTATTGGTGACTTAAGAGCTATTGCTCTTATGAAGTGGTATTCCAAAATGGGGAACAACTCTTAGTACAATCTTCTCTTGATTTACCCAGTATATCAATACATATATGTATATATGTTCCAGGAAAACTCAGTATATCTTAAAAACTGTTGTACGTGTAAAGCAGTTGGGTTCTAGGCCTCGAAGGTTGTAAACGGTTTTGCCTACACGAATGGTCAGTGGAACAGTCCAGAGTTGTGGAGGGTGCCAGGCCATCACTTGTGCAAGGGAATCCCAGATGTTCCCAGGTGTTTACTATCTCTGGCCCCCACCCACCAAATTCTAGTAGAATCCTCCAGTCGTTATGATAAGCAATCCCTCCTCCTCCCCAATTTCCAAAACAGCCTCTAAAGGGCAGTACAGCCCGCATTGAGAGCCAGGGTTTTGAGGGTCTCCAGTGACCTCCAGATCTCCTATCCAGTTGTCATTCTTGCTCTTAGAGCCTTTGACACTGTTAACCAGCCCTCCCTGGATTCCTGTCCTCTCTTGGCTTCCATTACCGCACTCCTTGGGGTTTCCCCCTCTCCTTCCTCCGTCCCTGCTCCGAGTCCCGATTGGGCTTCTTGCTGTCCATCTGCCCATCCACGTAGATCCGGCCTTGGTCTCTTTTTCTCCTCTCCATGTTCTTCTTTGATGAAAACTTCAACATCACTTCCAGGCATCTAGCTCCCAAAGTGCTTTTTCTATGCTATTCAAGCTCATTTTCCCAACTGCCACATGGACCTGGCTACGTGAGCCCCAAGTTAAACGTGTCCAAAATCCAACTGGGCAACTTCCTCTAAAACCTGTTATTCCTTTGGTCATAGTTGTGTTCACGGCAGCATCATCTACTCACACATTTTAGACATGGCAGCCGTCTTAACCTCTCTTTCTCACTCCCCACATCCAGTTGGTTGTTTTGTTCTCTCAAGTCTAAGAAAGTGACTGGAGCTGAATATACAGGATCAAGTCCTGCAAAGATCAGAACACTGGTGATAAAAATCAGTGCCCCAGAAGGGGCTACTCTGACCCCACCCTTCTGATCTTCGATTTTATTTTAAAATAATTCTTTGGACTAGCTTAATTTTTCTAGACCCTGGGCTGCCCTGAGCTAATTTGTTTGTCCGAATTAATTACCAGCAGGGGGTGGCAGTCTCATTTTCACAGAAGCCTTCTGTTATGGAAGAAATTCCTTTTTCTTCAAACAGTCCGATTTAGGTTCTTTGGCAGTGTAAAGGGTGTCTTGACATTTCCATAAAGACATTTAAATGTTACCATCTCTAAAGAAACACTTTTAGAATATGAAACCTTTATTTTTTTCCCCCAAGGAAGAAAAACCTCGTCAGCCTAATTATCTCTGTAAAATAACTTCCTCACTTGCTTTTCATGTTGCTAATGGAAAAGGATGATTATACTGTTTTCAAAAAATAAAAACAATTGTGGAAGATTTCAAGAAATTTGCTTTTGATTTCTGTCTGTATAAATAACACCACAATTCAGAGGTCGAAGATGCTTGTAGGGTTATATATTATCCTTCCAAGTTGATTTTTGAAAGATCTGCTGGGAGGGCAAAACGATCAAAAAGATGCTGCTGGTGATCCTTGTTCCACACTGAGAAGAAGGCAAAAGAGACTTAACTCTATGTGTGTGTGTGTGTATATTTTCTAAAAATTGTGATAAGGGGAATTCCGTGGTGGTCCAGTGGTTATGACTCCATGCTTTCACTGCTGTCGGCACGGGTTCGATCCCTGTTCAGAGAACTAAGATCCCGCAAGCCATGCGGCACGGCCAAAACAATAAAAATAAAAATAATGATAAAAACCAAATAACATGAAATCTATCCTGTTAACAAATTTTTAAGTGTACAGTACAGTATTGTTAACTATATGCTCATTGTCGTACAACAGATTTGTGGAACGTTTTCGTTTTGCGTAACTGAAGCTCTGTATCCATTCAACAGCAACTCCCCATTTCCCCTCTTCTCCACCCCAGGAACCACCATTCTATTTTTTTCTTTTATTTATTTATTTTTTTTTAAATTTAATTTTTAAATTTTATTTTTTTATACAGCAGGTTCTTATTAGTTATCCATTTTATACATATTAGTGTATGTATTGACATATATACCACCATTCCATTCTGCCCCTATGAGTTTAACTACTTGAGATCCCTCATATGAGTGGAATCATGAAGCATTTGTCCTTCTGTGACTGGCTTATTTCACTTAGTACATGACCTCAAGGTTCATCCATGTTATAGCATATGACAGGATTTCCTTCTTTTTAAAGACTGAATAATATTCCATTGTATGTATATATCATATCACATTTTCTCTATCCATTCATCTGTTGAGGGACATTTAGAATGTTTCTACCTCTTGGCTATTGTCAATCATGCCACAATGAACATGGGAATGCAAATATCTCTATGAGATCTTATTTTCAGTTCTTATGGATAAATACTCAGAAGTGGGATTATAGATCATATGGTAATTCTATTTTTAATTTTTGAGGAATCTCTATACTTTTTTTTATGTTTTACGTAGCAGCTGCAGCCTTTTACATTCCCACTAACAGTATATGAAGGTTCCCATTTTTCCACATCCTCAACAACACGTGTTATTTTCTGTTTTGTTTTGTTTCGTTTTATTATGGCCATCTTAACAGTTGTGAGGTGATGTCTCCTTGCGGTTTTGCTTTTCATTTCCCTGATGATTAGTGATGTTGAGCACCTTTTTATATACCTGTTGGCCATTTATATTATCTTACACAATTGACAAAAAACAACACGAAGTGCATTAAAGACTTAAACCTAACACCTGAAACTGTAAAACTCCTGAAAGAAAATATAGGGGAAAACCTTCATAAAATTGATCTTGGCAATGATATGACAATAAAAGCACAGGTAACAAAAGCAAAAATAAAGTGGGACTATATGAAACTAAGAAGCTTCTACACAGCAAAAGTAGCAATCAGCAGGGTAAAAGGCAACCTTCAGAATGGGAGAAAATATTTGCAAACCATGTCTTTGATAAGGGGTTAATATCTAAAACTCTTGTAAGAAAAAAGATTTTCTGGGTGAATCTAGATCAAGACAGCAAACTTGTTCTATAAGGGGTCAGAGAGTAAAGATTTTTGACTTTTCAAGCCATATGGTCTCTGTTGCAACTACTCAATCTACCATTGGAATAAAGCAGCCATAAATAATACATACTTGGATGGGTGTGGCTGTGTCCCAATAAAACTTTATTTATAAAAACAGACTGGGGCAGATTTGGCCTGTGGACCACAGTTTGCTGATCCCTGATCTAGAGCAGGGTTTCTCCGTCTAACTCTATTAACATTTTTGCTGGGTAGGTTTTTGTTGGGGGGCTGTTGTGCACATCGAAGGATGGCTTGCAGCATCCTTATGCCAGATGCCAGTAACAACCCCTTCCCCTCCACCCCGGTTGTGACAACCCAGAGTGTCTCCAAACATTGCCAGATATCTTCTGGGGGACAAAATTGCTGTTGGTTGAGAAACTCTGATCTAGATGATTGAAATAATCTGATGAAGAGTGATAGGAAATATTTCCGTAAAACTACAAGAAGTAGGGGAAGATAGAAGAATGGAAATCCCTAGTGTATTTGCCTCAGGAAGGTCAAGTTCCCCTCAGAGGGGCCACTATCACTGCCTAAATTTGGAAAGCAGTTCAAAAACAACTGAAATGGCAACGTACTGGAAAAGTGCTCCGGAAATAATGCAAATGTGATCTTAACCTACTTTTGTGATAGGAACCAGAAACAGAACAGTTCAACGCATTAGCCTGAGCTAACAGGACTTTCTGAGCTCGAGGGCTGGCTCTGAGTTGCTGGATAGGAGCTCACGGTTCCAGTGCCCACTTGAGCAAGCGTTTATTTTTTCTGCTTATCTGAATTCAGAGCCAACATAGGGTGATTTCTGAAAGTGCTCACATGTTTCTCATTGTTTGGACAGGGCCAGACAAAAATGGCCCAGATTCACTGCAAATTGGCAGGAACACGTGTTTTTGAAAGTTAAAAACAGCCTAACATTCGTGAGTGAATCTCAAAGAATGTTGTCTTCTTGTCCTTTAGAATAAACACCTGTTTTGCAAAAAGGAGCATAAAAGCCATCTTTCTTGAGAAATCGTTGGTTTCTTTTTCTTCATTGCTATTATTCTATTTTTAATAGTTAAAAAACTTAAGCACAACTTACCATATTATAATTTAGATAATTGTCATTTTAAATAAACAAACAAACAAAAAGAAAAACAGCCCACATTTCGCCAGGAAGTTCAGTTAAGCCTTTTTAGCTGAGTTTCTTTTCTGGCTTGAAAAACAAAGGAAATCCGTGGATCCTTTTCTTCTTGAATAAAATTCTCCCTAGTTAGATATATTTTTCTAATTGACTGGAAGAAAAAGGGCTCCACATCCTTGAAAGGAGCTGTTTGGCTGTGAGTCCTGTCCCTATGGCTACCTTCTGTGACCACAGCTGATGCACTTAGTAACCCACATCTCCCGTTCACCGGTACCACTGGACGTGACATAATAATGGGACCATCTGGTGGATCAGTGGGATCACTTCTTTTATAGTTGGGCATGACAAAGGGTGATAAGAATAGATTCTTCATAACCTTCCTGGAAATCCACATTTCAGCATACCCCAAGAGACCCAGTTCCTTCAGTCGCATCTATTTGTGCCTTACTTTCCAGTGAACACCCACCGCCTTCCCTGTAGGCTGGTCCGGTGTGCATATAAATGGTACCTGTTTGACTGCAGACCTTTCTCTCTGTCCCTCAGGCTACCATGGCCTCTACTGTGAGGAGGAATACGACGAGTGCCTCTCTGCCCCGTGCCTGAACGCCGCCACCTGCAGGGACCTTGTCAACGGCTATGAGTGCGTGTGCCTGGCAGAGTACAAAGGTGAGCATCACGCAGCCGACTAGTGCCAGCAAGGTTCTCAGTGACGTCATGGATTTCTCCACGTACATGCGTAAACCTCTAATTGGAGTGTGAAGTTGTTTAGAATAAGAGTCAGATGCTGGCAGTGGGATGATGTATGGGGCCGAAAAGAACAGTTTGGAAGTCTCTGGTTTCCTCTTGATAAACTGAAAAATCTGTCTCCCGCCCTTTCCTTCTTCTTGTATCCTCCCTCTCTTCTCTGTTGAATGTGTTAAACGCTGACGATAAAAAATGATACTAAGTGGACTTTCAGACACAGGTCAGAGGACACAGCCATGGAATCCGCGGGGAGGAAAGCAGTGCTTGCTGGACGAGGAGAGGATGCCGTGCTTTTTGGTGGAGGAGGCAAGTGGAGTCTCACATGTTGGCGAAAAAAAGTTCACTCTCGTTAAATGAGTCATTAAAAGGGAGACACATGTTAGTTCATTTGAGTGGACATGTGTCAGAGTCACTCTGGATAAACAGCTGACATTCACCGAGTGTTTATCACATTCAGACCCTGTTGTAAGTCTTTACGTGCGTGAACTCATAAAAAAGGCCTGACAGTAACCGGAGAGGTGGTAGTGTCAGCCCTCAGGAGCCCAGCCAGCATGGTCCTGAAAGCCCTTCCATCTCCTCCCCAGCAGGCTCACAGGTGTGGCTTTATTGGAGCCCTGACACCCTCAGCCGGCGCTGTGGCAGGACGCTGGGTCATCAACTAATTTGTGCGCATTTCTCTAAGTCACGACTCCCGGGCTGGTGTAGATTTTTGTAATGCTTTTGAGGGCTCTATTTATAGCCATTTCACTTAACCTCTTTCTCCCACCACCGCTTACTTGATACCATCCATCTGCCAGTGACCTCACATTGTAGCCGACTTTGCTTCTCTTTGCATGGACCCACCTTTATTTAGAGGTCTTTCTGGTGAGCCTCGAGGGTTTGTAGGGCACATGGATGAACTTGACCTAGCCCCTGGATGGAGGGGCTGAAGCTGGGTCAGGTCTTGGCTTTATGTTTGGCACATCTGATGCTTCTCATGGACTGTAATGCCCACTTAGAGCCAAACTCCACCAATTCCCGTGAGGACAGATGTGCTGGCTTCATCCACATGGATTTCAGTTCTAAGTAGATCAGAACATTGAGAAATAGGGAGTCTGCTCAAGTCTGGAAAGAATAAAGGAGCAATGAATTAGGAGACCTAGGTAGCTCATCCTCATTGTGCCATTGGATTACTGATGACCCTGGATCAACCTTTTCAACCGACTTGTCTTTATTTTGTCTGTTTAAAGAAAGGGCAGTAATGCTTACTGAGAGATTTTGAGATTCTTCAATGACAGAATGAGTAGTGGTGGATGTGCTTCCAAATTTTAAATTCCAAAATTCTTTAGTTCATGACAGAGTTTTATGGAGTAAATTTCATCTTTATGAATGACAGAATTATTAATTGGGTGTACTCTGAATTTGCCTCTTATGTTCCTGGCTTTGAAGCGTTGCTCATGCTGTCATGACCAAGAAATAAAAAACGAAACTGTATATGATGACCCACTAGTGACTCCACAAATTCATGGACTGTGATCCTAGCTTTGTTCACCTCCTTCTTCCATTTTTCTCAAGGAGTATTCCCGAATTTTGCTGCTTTCCTCAAGCCTCAGATTAAATCACTCACTCATAGGATAGAACAAATTTCATGTCCATCTTCATGGAAAGGAAGAGAGGTTATAATCTGTAAATGTCTTCAAATTTCTCTAGTTTTCCAACGAGCAATGGTTCTCAAACTTGAGCATGTGTTAGAATCTGCTGGTGGGCTTCTTACAACGTAGTTTGCTGGGCCCCACCCCTATCTAGGGTAGGGCCCAAGAATTTGAATTTCTGGTAAGTTCTCAGAGGATGTTGATATGCTGGGCCTGTGCCACCCTTTGAGAAGCCCTGTCGTACAAACTCATCTGCAATCACAACCACTCAGATTTTATTGTCTTCCTTATTACCTGATCACATGCTCCCCATTCTGCTCAAGGTTAATCCTTCCATATATGCTCCTTGTTCCACCCCTTCTGTCTTTCTGTGACCTTCCTCCATCAGTTACAGACGCCCTGCTGTGGATAACTCAAGAAGGTAGAGTCGACTCGAGATGACTCAAGATCCTGGAGGGGATCTCAAACACATTTGAGGATGTGGGTTTTTGTGGAAAGGGTGCGGTGCTGGGAGCCTTTGTGTACCACAGGGTTAGGGGATAGGGTTCTGGAGAGAATGGAGGACTCAATGACCAGCTGAGCCCAAAAGACCCTTCAGCTTATAGAGAGGGAAAACGTGCTATAACGTGCTGCACTTGACTCTACGAGGCAAAGGGCTCTTCTGATCTCATGGATCCTGGCTGCCATCTAAGAGGATTGCAGTTAGGCTGAGCTGGTCCTTTGTGTGTGTGTGTGTGTGTGTGAATGAGCTCCTGCTCACACCTGGAGAACCTTGAGAACCCCAAATTGGGAGGCCATGTAGACAGGGCTAACTTGCCTGGCCTGTCCAGCACTGGAGGAGAATCTCCAGTATCATCTCTCTCTGCCTGAGGTTGCCAACCTCAAGCCTGGCCAGTCCAGGGAGCCTGTACCAGCAACTCAACAAGGGGAAAAAAATTTAGGAAGTAAAAACAAAATTGCAACAAACCCCACAACTCTAAACATTCAAGAAGGGAAGTAAAAAAAAGTAATGTATACCTCAAAATTGAATTTAGATCTGGAAAAGCAAAAGGAGGAAGTATGTCGTGATAGAAGTAAAAATATGAGGGAATGGAAACCATGAGTGAAAAGACATAAAATGTGGAGAAAAGGTGAAGAGATATGTTTCGTCTGAATGATGGATGTTGCGGAAGAAGAAAGAACACATGGAAATAAAACCAGAATCAACCAACTACTAGGGAGAAGTCTATGAGATGAAGAAAATTGAAATTTCCAAATAGAATGGGATTACAAAATGCCAGAGGATTAATGAGGGAGATGATACGTAATTTGCAATTTCCTGGTAGAACTTCCAAATCCAAGAACACTGAGAATAGTTCTTACAAGATTCTTCATAGTGAGTACAAGTTACACACAAAAGAAAGAATCAAATCAGCATTGAACTGCTGCTCTTCTCTAAAATGAAGCTAACAACAGTGAAGAGTGTTTTAGATTTTCCAATGAAAATGTCTGGTTGTTAAAGGTTCATTTGTATTTGAGGGGTAAAGAAAGACAGTTTGTACATTTAAGGATACAGAAAACATAACACCATGTACCCTCTCTAAGAAAATTATTTTTCAAGGTATTCTTATCAAATTGGAACTAAATCAGAACAAAGATAACCAGATAGGGGGCGATGGAGAACAGGAGGAAAAGGGTTGAGCAGAATCTTTACATGCGGGGATAAACCTAAATAGATGACATTCATATGATTGTAAATACTAATTTAATGGTAAAGAAAAGTCTCTTGAAAAAATAGACATGCCTACTATATTAATTATTATAGCTGCATAGTGCATTATTGTAAGGCAGTTGCTTAAAACAACACCCTTTTATTATCTAACAGTTTCCTAGGTCCAGGCATGGATTAATGGATTCCCTGTTCAAGGTCTGGAATCCAACGCTGGAATCAGGGTGTTGGTTGAACTGAGCTCTCATCTGAGGCTTAAGTAGGGAAAGATCAGCTTCCAAGTCCCCTCAAGTGGTTGGCAGAATTCATATCCTTGCAGCTGTAGAATTCTTGACATTCTGCTTCTTGAAAGCCAGGAGAGGCCTGAACCCTCTTAAAGGTCTCACCTAGTTAGGTCAGGCCCACCGAAGGTTAACTCAAAGTCAACTGATTAGATACTGTAACAGCATCTTCAGAATCTCTTAACCTTTGCCAAATGCTATTGATTAGAAGCTCACACTCAAGAGGAGGGAGTTATATAAGGGTGGTCACCCTAGAGTGTGTCACTACATCTGTTCTTAAGGAAAATTTAAATGACCAAACTAAAATTTCATATTATTTTAACCAAGTCCATGAGTTGGTGGGTGTTGGGAAGGATTGGAAGGCATACAAGTGTGTTAAAGATCTCATCTCAATGGGCAGGTAAAGTGATATTTCATTTTGATATATTTATAGAGACATTTAGGTTTGGGTTTAAGCAGGAATGTAAACCCTAGCAAAGTAGCAATAAATGAGAGAACTTCTAAAGTAAGAGTGATGGGCAGATGTTGAGGGGTAGGGTAGAAGGTATTAAAGAGAAGCAGAAGTGGGTAATTCATGCCCTCCAATCCAGAGGAAGAGTGAGTGAGGGGAGGAGAGAGGTCAAAAGATTCTGGGCCTTTCTCTCCTTAGGGTATGGACATTCTTTCCCTCTTTGGAAGCATTTATCCCAACATATATTTACATATAAGATCTCTGTATAAACTTAGGAAACTATCAGATGGGTGGGCATCAATTCTTAACTAGTACTTACCTCTGGAGTTAGAACTTGGATAAGTGGTGTGTTGGGGGGAGGATTGGAACTTTAACTTCTTACTTACATATGTGCTTTTTTAAGTGGTGATTTTTTACTCTTTTCTGTTTTTAAAAAACTTAAACAAATGAATATAACTTCCTAAAAAGAATGAATGCAATAGAAAGTCAGGCAAGACAGCTAAGAACATTTTGAAAACGGAAAGCAGTGAGGGGGAACTCATTCCAGATGTTGAAACCCATTGTAATGCCGCAATTATTATTACATCCCCATGTTATGGGTGCAAGAATGGACAGCTAACCAAAACTGAATAATGGCCCAGAAACCATCACCTATAATAATATATGACTCTTAACAAGGAATTGCTATGAATGGGATGGGAATTCTTTTCTAATAAATGGTGCTAGAAAAACTGAGTTGCTAAACAGAAAAAAAGAAATGTTCTTACATACACTTCTAAATAAATTCCATATGAAGTGAAAAAAACTGACTCTTGTTTGACTTTGCCTCCTCCTATACTTACTTGCCCCTTTCTTCCTTTTTCTTTTACAACCAAATTTCCTTAGAGTTGGTATAGATGATGCCTCTTATTTCCTTAAATTTTCTTTTCTTAATCTTCTTTAATTTGGATATCATCAGTACCATTCCGATAAATGGATCTAGCAGTGGCCTAATTGAAGACTGAAACCCCAAAGCCTGCCTCTCCAGCTTCCAACTTCACATTCTTGCCCTTTTGCTTCACGATCACTGGGTCCGTTTTGAAACTCACCCTGCTTTAGCTTCCACAGCTCCGTTCCTTCCCCCACCCTCGCCCCCCAACCCTACTCTTCCCTCCTGGCCTTTTTGGAATGAATCCTTGCTCTCTGGACATCATGAATGCAAGTGGTTCCCAGGCTTTTCTTCTTGGCCCTTTTTTCTCTCCTCCTCTTTCCCCTTATCCAGTACTATGGCTGCATCCATTGTCAGAAACGTTGATCTCCAAACAGGTGTGATTTCTCTTTCCTGAACTCTCCAAGCATTTTCTTGATATTTTCTATGACAGTTATGGTCAGCCTTGTAGTCAGTACTTTCTGGCTCCAGACTTTCCTTTCCCTGACACTAAATTAGAATCTCCTGAATGGCAGTGACTACACAGGTTCTTTTTTTTTTTTTTTTTTTTTTTTTTTTAATGCTCATCAGCTCTTGATATGGCGGCTTACACAAAGCACATGCTCCACAGCTATCTGTACTTGAATGGAAGCTACTGCTTAACACACTAATTAAATAAAGCAAGGCAACTCGAACATTTTCCCAGTAAGTTTCCACTGTGGATCATGAAATTGTTAGAAGCAAAATACATGGAGGGACTCCTAGTAATCTCCCTTCAGACATACTGAAATGCTGATACTTCTTTAAAACTAGTCCAGGGCTTCCCTGGTGGCGCAGCGGTTGAGAGTCCGCCTGCCGATGCAGGGGACGCGGGTTCGTGCCCCGGTCCGGGAAGATCCCACATGCCGCGGAGCGGCTGGGCCCGTGAGCCATGGCCGCTGAGCCTGTGCGTCTGGAGCCTGTGCTCCGCAACGGGAGAGGCCACAACAGTGAGAGGCCCGCGTACCACAAAAAAAAAAAAAAAAAAAAACTAGTCCAGAGCTAATTCACAATGAGACTTTCAAGACTTTAGTTAGTGTTCATCACATTATAGTGCCAAAAAGTCAAGTTACAGCCCAACATTGTGTTGAATTATTATTTATAGCAGAACAAATTTAATGGTCAAGACTATACTCATTAGGAATTTTTGGTGACAGAAGTTAGAAAGAAAATACTTCAATTTTTAATTATGAAAATAATGTAGCAACAATGATAACAATTTAGAAAACTGAGAAAATTTCATAACTCATAGCTTTACAGCAGAACATAAGAGCAATAATCATCTGTATTAATTCCATCCTTTTTAATATCTGTGTTTTTACAGTTATAATTGATTATACCTACCAGTTGGTATTACCCTTCTCAGACTTACCATTATTTATGTTTGATTTAGAAATTGTTAGCAAGTTTTATTAGTTCTATTTTAAACGGCGATGTGATGTTCCCATGCGGTAATATTTATCCATTCCCTTGCTATATCTGAAGTGAAGCTACTGGAAATAATTCTGGAATGAACATCTTTATTCATATAATTTTCATACTTTCTGGATTTTGGGGGGATAGAGTCTCAGAAATAAGATCATTGGGTTATGAGTTTGATCACGTTGTACTGAATTGTTTATTTTTAAAGTCTACAGAAATTTATTATTGAAAGGATGTGAACTCTTTCTTTGTTGGTTAGAATTATTTCCTCTGTATAACCAGTGAACAAGAATTTCTGGGTATTTTCTGTACCTGTCCCTTCTCAAGTACTGTGATTGATAGAAAAATGGATAAGTCAGGACTTTTCCTTTATCAGGCTATTATTTAAGCAGAAGAGTAGACTGAGACTGGCAAACACAAGGAATAATGAAGTGAAGGTCGAGATCTCAATTGTAACATCCGAAACAGCTTAGAAAAAGTTGAGCTCTGTGAGGTTGAAATACTGGAAAACTTTTCATGGAAGGAATCAGTTTGAATAAAATAAGATGATGTCCAGATTGGTTGAAGATGGTGGAGTAGAAAGACGTGCGCTCACTCCTTCCTGTGAGAGCACTGGAATCACAACTAACTGCCGAACAGTCATTGAGAAGACGACACTGGAACTCACCAAAAACATACCCCACATCCAGAGACAAAGGAGAAGCCACAATGAGATGGTAGGAGGGGGGCAATCACAGTAAAATCAAATCCCATAACTGCTGGGGGGGTGACTCACAAACTGGAGAACACTTATACCACAGAAGTCCACCCACTGGAGTGAAGGTTCTGAGCCCCATGTCAGGCTTCCCAACCTGGGGGTCCGGCAATGGGAGGAGGAATTCCTAGAGAATCAGAGTCTGAAGGCTAGTGGGATTTGACTGTAGGATTTCAACAGGACTGGGGAAAACAGAGACTCCACTCCTGGAGGGCACACACAAAGTAGTATGTACATCGGGACCCAGGGGAAGGAGCAGTGACCCCAGGGGAGACTGAACCAGACCTACCTGCTAGTGTTGGAGGGTCCCCTGCAGAGGCAGGTGGTGGCTGTGGCTCACCGTGGGGACAAGGACACTGGCATCAGAAGTTCTGGGAAGTACTACTTGGTATGGTCCCTCCCAGAGTCAACCATTAGCCCCACCAAAGAGCCTGTAGCCTCCAGTGCTGGGTCCCCTCAGGCCAACCAACCAACAGGGAGGCAACTCAGCCCTACCCATCAGCAGACAAGTGGATTACAGTTTTCCTGAGCTCTGCCCACCAGAGCAACACCCAGCTCTACCCACCACCAGTCCCTCCCATCAGGAAGCTTGCATAAGCCTCTTAGATAGCCTCATCCACCAGAGGGCAGACAGCAGAAGCAAGAAGAACTACAATCCGGCAGCCTGTGGAATGAAAACCACATTCACAGGAAGACAGACAAAATGAAAAGGTAGAGGACTCTGTACCAGATGAAGAAACAAGATAAAACCCAAGAAAAACAACTAAATGAAGTGGAGATAGGCAACCTTCCAGAAAAAGGATTCAGAATAATGATAACGAAGATGATCCAGGACCTCGGAAACGTAATGGAGGCAAAGATCGAGAAGATGCAAGAAATGTTTAACAAAGACCTAGAAGAATTAAAAAACAAACAACTAGAAGAATTAAAGAACAAACAGAGATGAACAATACAATAACTGAAATGAAAAATACACTAGAAGGAATCAATAGCAGAATAACTGAGGCAGAAGAACGATTAAGTGACCTGGAAGACAGAATGGTGGAATTCACTGCTATGGAACAGAATAAAGAAAGAAGAATGAAAAGAAATGAAGACAGACTAAGAGACCTCTGGGACAATATTAAACGCACCAACATTTGCCTTATAGGGGTCCCAGAAGGAAAAGAGAGAGAGAAAGGACCCGAGAAAATATTTGAAGAGATTATAGTTGAAAACTTCCCTAACATGGGAAGGGAAATAACCACCCAAGTCCAGGAAGCGCAGAGTCCCAGGCAGGATAAACCCAAGGAGAAACACACCAAGACACATAGTAATCAAATTCACAAAACTTAAAGACAAGGAAAAATTATTGAAAGCAGCAAGGGAAAAATGACAAATAACATACAAGGGAACTCCCATAAGGTCAACAGCTGATTTCTCAGCAGAAACTCTACAAGCCACAGGGAGTGGCACAATATATTTAAAGGGATGAAAGGGAAAAACCTACAACCAAGATTACTCTAGCGGCAAGGATCTCATTCAGACAATGGAGAAATCGAAAGCTTTACAGACAAGCAAAAGCTAAGAGAATTCAGCACCACCAAACCAGCTCTACAACAAATGCTAAAGGAACTTCTCTAAGTGGGAAACATAAGAGAAGAAAAGGACCTACAAAAAAACAAACCCATAACAATTAAGAAAATGGTAATAGGAGCATACATATCAATAATTACCTTTAATGTGAATGGATTAAATGCTCCAACCAAAAGACACAGGCTTACTGAATGGATATAAGAACAAGACCCATATATATGCTGTCTACAAGAGACCCACTTCAGACCTAGGGACACATACAGACTGAAAGTGAGGGGATGGAAAAAGATATTCCATGCAAATGGAAATCAAAAGAAAATTGGAGTAGCAATACTCATATCAGATAAAATAGACTTAAAATAAAGAATGTTGTAAGAGACAAGGAAGGATACTACATAATGATCAAGGGATCAATCCAAGAAGAAGATATAACAATTATATATGTATATGCACCCAACATAGGAGCACCTCAATACATAAGGCAACTGCTAACAGCTATAAAAGAGAAATTAACAGTAACACAATAATAGTGGGGGACTTTAACCCCTCACTTACACAAATGGACAGATCATGCGGACAGAAAATTAATAAAGAAACACAAGCTTTAAATGACACAATAGACCAGATAGATTTAATTGATATTTATAGGACATTCCATCCAAAAACAGCAGGTTACACTTTCTTCTCAAGTGCACACAGAATTCTTCAGAATAGATCACATCTTGGGTCACAAATCAAGCCTCGGTAAATTTTAGAAAATTGAAATCATATCAAGCATCTTTTCTGATCACAATGCTGAGATTAGAAATCAATTACAGAATGGATCTTGCTGTGATTTATGTCATAGAGTGTTCTTCCTATGTTTTCCTCTAAGAGTGTTAGAGGTCTTTACATTTAGGTCTTTAATCCATTTTGAGTTTATTTTTGTGTATGGAGTTAGACCCACCTCCTAGAGAAATGGAGATAATAACAAAAATAAACACATGGGACCTAATGAAACTTAAAAGCTTTTGCACAGCAAAGGAAAACATAAACAACACAGAAAGACAACCCTCACAATGGGAGAAAATATTTGCAAATGAAGCAACTGGCAAAGGACTAATCTCCAAAATTTACAAGCAGCCCATGCAGCTCAATATCAAAAAAACAAAGAGCCCAATCCAAAAATGGGCAGAAGACCTAAATAGACATTTCTCCAAAGAAGATATACAGATTGCCAACTAACACATGAAAGAATGCTAAACATCAGTAATCATTAGAGAAATGCAAATCAAAACTACAATGCGGTATCACCTCACACCAGTCAGAATGGCCATCATCAAAAAATCTATAAAAAATAAATGCTGGAGAGGGTGTGGAGAAAAGGGAGCCCTCTTGCACTGTTGGTGGGAATGTAAATTGATACAGCCACTATGGAGAACAGTATGGAGGTTCCTTAAAAAACTACAAATAGAATTACCACATGACCCAGCGATCCCACTACTGGGCATATACCCAGAGAAAACCATAATTCAAAAAGACACATGCACCCCAATGTTCATTGCAGCAATATTTACAATAGCCAACTCACGGAAGCAACCTAAATGCTGGTTGACAGATGAATGGATAAAGAAGATGTGGCACATATATACAATGGAATATTACTCAGCCATAAAAAGGAACGAAATTGGGTCATCTGTAGAGATGTGGATGGATCTAGAGACTGTCATACAGAGTGAAGTAAGTCAGAAAGAGAAAACAAATATCATATATTAATGCATATGTGTGGAATCTAGAAAAATGGTACAGGTGAACTGGTTTGCAAGGCAGAAATAGAGACACAGATGTAAAGAACAAATGTATGGACTCCAAGGGGGGAAAGCAGTGGGGGGTGGTGGTGGTGTGATGAATTGGGCGATTGGGATTGACATGTATACATTGATGTGTATAAAATGGATGACTAATAAGAACCTGCTGTATAAAATATAAAGAAATAAAATAAAAAGAGTAGATAAATATTATACAGCAGTAGAAATGAATGAACTGAAACTACACCCATCAACAATGAAGAATCTTAAAGATGTAATGTTGAACAAAAGAAGCAAATTACAGAGGAACACAAACAGCATGATTCCATTTATATTAAATTTGAGAACAGACAAAACTAAACATTATATCATGTAGAGATATATTCAAAGGTGGTAAGAGTATAAAGGGAAAGCAAAGAAGTGATTGTTCAAAGGTCAGGATGATTGCTACCCGTGGGCCTTTTCCCTTTGGGAAAAGGCACAGGGGGAGAAATGTTTTACTTTTTATCCTGGATGATGGCTACACAGGTACGTACTTTATTACTATTCTTTCAAGTAAACTCCAGTGTTTTGTGCATGCTTCTGTATATAAGGTATCTGTCACAATAAAACTAAAATATTTAAGTTTAAAAAAAAAAGATGATGTCTTCAAGTGAATAGGAATTTCAAAGGATACTTCAAGTTAATTTTCTTTACCTGGCTTAATTTTATTGGAGATAAAATAAAGATTTTTCAGTTTTCAAAATATTAACCACGACTGAATTGTGATGACCCCAGAGATTTATAATTGGAGCATGACTCTTTGAATTTTTGCTCATTTTAATTCTAAAGTTAACTGTTATAAAGAGCCCTGTTGGAATAAAGATCTTTTCAGAAATGTTTCCTCTCTATCCCTTAATATGAAAAGTATGAATTTTTATTAGTTTTGACTGAATTACAGTTTATTTTTGCTTGAGACTAAACATAAGTTTTGTAATCGTGTGTGCTCCATCCCTTGCCAATGGGTGATGCATGTGTCATTCCACAGGCTTAGTTTGAAGTGTGGACCTGATTTTCCCTGACAAAATAGAGTATTTTTGAGGCAGATTTGGAATGGCTTCTCACTCCTGTAGCAATCCTACCTGTGTGTCGGCCAAAGTACACAGACTTTCGCCCCTCCTGAAAGGACAGGATTCTGGTGGTATAGCCGTAATTTCTTTTGCGAGGTAAGATATGGCTTCTGCTCAGAAGGACCTCAGAGATTTTGGGGAGATCAGGCAGGAGGACAGATAAGTTATGATTTAAGACCATAAACTCTGTAACAGTGGAATCTTACTGTGCTCTCAATACACAGTGGCAGAAGAATGGAGTTCTGTCTTGGAAGAGGCAGCTTCAGCTTTCCATGAGTTGGGCTTTGGCATTGAGAATGTGCTGGGGGAAGACCAGCTTGGGAGAGAGGGCGAAGTCTGGTGTTATGGTCAGAGGACGTGGGATGCCCAACACTCAGTGTTGTGCAAGGGCCTAGGGGCCCTGGGGGTGCAGACAAGGGGAGCCCAGGAGGCCTTAGGAGGGGAGTTGGAAGGGACATACCCTGGACATCTCAGGGGTATTCATGACTGTCCCTGCTCTGCATTTAAGATTTCTAGCTCATAGCTGTTCAGTTCTAATCAGTGACCTGAGCAACATGATAAATATTTCTTACACAGGGCTTAGCGAGGCTTAGAGGATAGAAACAGGAGTCAACAGAGTGCTGTCAGGGGACCTTTAAGACCATCTTGCTTTGTAGTCATTGTGTTGCCATGAAGATTAGCTTCTGTCCCATCTTGCTGCCAGAAAACTCTCAATGACCTTCAAGTGACTGAATATCTTATCTTTTGAGAAAGAGAAATAACAAAGGAAAAAGTCATTGCCCAGAAAACCCACCCAAAAGATTGAAATTGCTTATTATCTTGGACATTTTCATCAAATCTATCTTACTGAAGGCTTTTAATGTTAAGGTGCTTAAATAGCCTAGAATGTGCTTTTCAGCCCTATTTGAAGAATGTGGTCATTTGTGTGCTAATGTATTAGTTATACGACTATTATAAGGTTAGATTGGCAAATGTATTTGTAGAAACCCGGGAAGGATTATCCTTGATTGCTTTTATTTTAGGTCTAATGGAAATATCTTTTAGGTTTCAGACATCTCTGAACCTTGATCTGTGGCTGTATTTCCCATTACATTTGAAAGCCTTTTTTTGTCACGTGGTTCCCATTGATCAGCCTCCTGGGAAATTCTAACTATGTGAACGCTTGTCTTCTGATGAACATTTTGAAGCAGAAAAGGCTCTTTTGCATTTTATTCTTTCAATTCAGCCTGTGCTATTTGGGAATCAATGGGAAAATGGAAATGGAGACTTCTGGGTGCAGAAGCCATACACACTCAAGTGAAGAACAATTACCAGTTTTATGCTTTAATCTTTAAATTAGTTTGACCTTGAATATTACCTTGAGTCCTGGGTTTGTTAAGGACGATGCGTCAGGGAGGCTCCATCACGTCCCTGGAGGCAGAGAGGGAGCTAGGAGATGGCTTGGGGCCGGGAGCGTCTCCCACCTGGCGTGAGGCAGTGGGCTTGGGGTGGTGGTTTCAGGGAGAATTGTCAGGCAGAGATCTGAGAGACACTTTAGAAAAATATCTGGTAGACTATTATTGTTCATAGGTTGGATATGAGGGCAAAGGATAAAAAGAAATGAAAAACCATCCATTCTAAAATGCTTTACTAGGCTCAAATAAATCATTAATGTGACTACAAGTAGGTAGTTCTGTTTCCTTTTTCTCTTGTATTTCTCCCCCTCATTCTTGAACCTTCCTTCTTAAGGCACTGACAACTGAAAAGGAAAGGAGAGAAAAAAAATCTCAGCAAGAATAATTTCAGTGACAAAATGATGCGAGTCACTGGGTGTGGCAGGCCTTTGTACAGATATGAGTGAAGTAAGGAAATTAAGTAATACCATCCTGTCAGTATTTGCTTTATGCTTATTTTTTCTTGAGGCTGTTGGGAAGGGTGAGTATATCGTTATATACATTCTTACATAGAATGTAATTTATCTTCCTCTCCAAATGGTAGGGGGTCAAGAGAGAGAGATTAGTCTATTCATCCATCTGGCACTCCAGTGAAACAACACCAGAAATTCTACCTTTCGAATGGTGTTGGATTTTTAAAGTTTTTTTTTTAATAAAACAATAAAATACTATATACTCACTGTGAAAAATTGCAACAATATAGAAATGCACAAAGTGACATTCAAAGTAATTCATTCTCCTCTCAGTCCAGCTTCAAGCACTTGCATACATACATGCACACGTAGACTATTTTTTTTACACCAATGGGAACTGTATCTGCTCTAAAGATTTTTTTCAGGACCTCCATTTTGTTTGAATGGGCACTGAGTTCCGTAGAATGTTGTATGTTTCCATGGCTGAGCTCCGTCTCAGGGGAGCTACTCAGCGAGCACAGACTCACGTTCAAGTTGCCAGCACCATCAGGTCCCAGCTCTGTCCCCGCCAGCCTGGTGACCTTGCATTTGGATACTTGTTTCATGGTGCTGGTCTGAGGATCACATTACACGTAAAGCACAGCACAAGGGTCTGGAATGTAGTATGTGCACAAGATGTTACCTTTCGCCTGTGGTGAACCTGTTGGTCTTTGGGAATGAGGTCTAAGGACAAACACTTCCTTCTCTCCTCTGCAATTTTCCAAAGTATGACTGGGGCTCGTCTAAATATCTGACTCCAAATCTTTACCTTCAGGATACTGTTTATCAGTTATATTGACATTTTATGTAGACTGTCTGGCTGTGTTCTGTTTCTTTTGGAGACTTAGAGAGCATTTATCACTGATAAATTTTATCTTTCAAAGTTCTAACATTCTGTTGCCCAGGCTTTGGGGCATGTGGTCAGAGAAAGTACGTAAAAGACTTGATGGTGGGACCTACGAGCCGGTACTCAATCTGTTATTTTCTCCTAAAGTGTGTTTTTACAACAACCTAAAGTCAAAGGTGGGCATGTGAATACATACACATGTGCACACACACCCCTCTGGGAATCAGCCTCCACACTGTTCAAGGCTTTTCAAACACTCTCCTTTTAAAGGCCATGGGAGCTGGAGACCCCTTAATGAGTCTCCCCTTTTGCATCTGTTTCTCTGCAGGAATCCACTGTGAATCCTACAAGGACCCCTGTGCTAACGTCAGCTGTCTGAACGGAGGCACCTGTGACAGTGAAGGCCTAAATGGCACATGTGTCTGCGCACCCGGGTTTACAGGCAAGTGAGCTGGGAACTAAGTTTTCAAATTTACCACAAAATCCCTGAGATGGCAGCTGTTAAAAAAACCCCAGAAACCTCTATGCATACATTATTGCAAAATATGAATTGCAAAATGTAAGTAGGCATTGCTTGGATGAAGAACCGTTTTAAAACACAATCTACTGTGTTGTCATTAAGCAAGGCTCTTCTGAAATCAGCATTTGGTTCGGAGACCTGCTGAGACTGCCCTTACCATACGTTTGTAGACCTGCAGCTTTGAAACATGAAAAATGAGCCGTTACACTAACACCTGAAAAAGTGTCAACGCTAATGGAAGCAGGAAGGAGAAAGGAAGGATCAGATGTGTCTTCTATAGAAATTGCATTACGCGACCACGTTTACTTTTATTGAAAGATACAGCAGTGTCTGGAATTCGAATAACGGAGAAGTGGTAGTGGCGGCGGTGGGACATCAGGGGGAGCTACTCTTAGTTCACGGTTGAATTATTAGTGAAGGTGAGGACGGTACAGGTGTGGGGAGGGAGAGTGGGTGGGGGAAGAAAGCTGCTGATGGCAAAGCAGCGAGAGAGGACAGGGCTGGGTTCCAGAGGAGCCACGGTGGCACCCTCTGAGTGGTCGCTTCTGGACTAGGGGATCCAGCTTAACAAGGGCTCCTTCGAAGTCACCCCTCAAGGGTTTCAGCGAGTTTGTGAACCCTGAAAACAGATGTGAAGTGTTGGATATATGTGTATATGCTGAGAGGAGGCTCTCAAATTTTCATCAGATTCTCAAAAGATATCATGAACCACCTGGGGAGAGAAGGTTCCATCCTTGGCTTCGACAGCCAAATGCAGGAGTCCGGAGATGCAGAGCGTAGGTCAGGTCTCTGTTTTCAGCACTTGCTCAACCAGCAAAAGCAGCAGGGTCGCTCTGGTTTACAAGTTGGGAAAGGTTGACATATAAAGTGCTGATAGAAGAAGGTGGGCACTGAAGTTTCTGGAAAACGTGTTATCATTGGCTAGAGAGCACCTTACGTGCTCACCTCTCCCCTCTAAGGCCTGGTGGCCACCTCCCTAGCCCTGGAGAATTTCACAGAGCCTGGACTCCCAGTCCATCCCTAGGGAGCCTTATTTGTGCTTCTGGGGAAGATGCCAACAGTCAAGACGTGCGAGAAACAACCTCTGATATTCCTTCTATATAGCTGTGTCACATCCTGTGTTTTCCTTTCGTCTTTTCCTGGGACTTAGAAGTGGGCTTACTCCAGAAAATGATTTGCAGATGGTTTTGTTTTTCTGACTGGTTTATAAACACACACAGACATTTATACTCATCAATGGATGCAAAAATAATACTGGGGAAGCATCCTGGTTTTTCCCCCCAGACGTTTATATCCCACAAATAATGAAAAGCATGGAAGAAAAATGAGAAAATATAGTGCTATAGAAAAAAAGCCCACCACTTAAAAATGCACAACTAGGGGGACTTCCTGGTGGCACAGTGGTTAAGAATCTGCCTGTCAATGGAGGGGACACGGGTTCGAGCCCTGGTCCGGGAAGATCCCACGTGCCGCGGAGCAACTAAGCCCATGTGCCACAGCTACTGAGCTGTGCTCTAGAGCCCATAAGCCACAACTACTGAGCCCACGTGCCACAACTACTGAAGCCCACGTGCCCAGAGCCTGTGCTCCTCAACAAGAGAAGCCACTGCAATGAGAAACCAGCCCACTGAAAACAAAGAGTAGCCCCCACTCGCCTCAACTAAAGAAAGCCCACACAACAAAGACCCAACACAGCCAAAAATAAATAAATAAATTAAAAAAAAAATGCACAACTAGGAGACAACCATTGTTGACATTTTGATACATATATCCAGGGATTTTCCTGAAGGTCTATGTGTGTATAATATGTAGTGTATAGTGTAAATGCATATATTTGAACATAAAAGGAATCATACTGTTCACACTATATTGCAATCTACTTTTAATTTAAAAATATGTGTATTTCATAAACGTGTTTTCACATTAAGGTATATACTTCTGTTTTATCATTTTTACTGGCTGTCCTGTCATCCATTACATCAGGGGTCCCCAACCCCTGGGACGGCGAGCAAGCAAGCGAAGCTTCATCTGCCTTTCCTCATCGCTTGCATTACTGCCTGAATCACCCCCCACCGCCCCACCCCCGGCCCTCCCATCCCCCCAGGCTATGGAAAAATTGTCTTCCATGAAACCGGTCCCTGGTGCCAAAAAGCTTGGGGACTGCTGCGTTACATGATACATCAGGATTTTTTTAACCCATCCTCAATTCAACCTCTGGGAAGTTGGGAGCTTTTTCCTATTATAAACAACATTGCATTGAATGTTCTTGCATGTACATCTTTGTGAACTTGTATGAGTATTTCTTTGAGCTAATTTCTTAGGAGTGGAATCCCAGGGTCCAGGAGAATTCATACTTATTTCCATATTGGCTCTCCAGGAAAATACCTTGCACCAGTATTGACTCCTACCCATAGTGCAAAGGAGCTTTTATTTCCTTGTTCTCACACACATACTGAGAATCGTCATTCTAGTGGCTTTATATGCTATTTGTGTTGTTTTAATTTGTAAGTCTTTGATTCCTAGTGAGATTAAATACTTTTAAAATATATTTATAGTCATTTGTGTTTCTTCTTGAACTCCCTATTCCTATCCTTGGCTTGCTTTTCTACCAGATCGTTCACGTTAATCTTTATTCTTGATTTGAAATCGTCCTGTATATTAAGTATATTACATTTGACTATATTACATTTGATTACATAGGACTCTTCCAACTGAACTAGGTTCAAGCATTACTCTACCTGGTCTTTGAAAATACCCAGTGCCTATTTCTCTTCAGCCCTGAATAGGGTGCAAATATTTTTCCAATGTCATTTGTCTTTTAAATGTATATATTTTATTCTGTATATCGTATTTTAATTTTATTTTGCACATATGCATTCCCTTTAACAGGAAAGAAAATGGTCTTCAGCCAAACCACTGAAGTAAGAAATGCAAATCTCATTTGTTCTTTTTTTTTTTTAACATCTTTATTGGAGTATAATTGCTTTACAATGTTGTGTTAGTTTCTGCTGTATAACAAAGTGAATCAGCTATATGTATACACATATCCCCATATCCCCTCCGTCTTGCATTTCCCTTCCACCCTCCCTGTCCCACCCCTCTAGGTGGTCACAAAGCACCGAGCTGATCTCCCTGTGTTGTGCGGCTGCTTCCCACTAGCTATATACGATTACATCTTAATATTTTCTTTTGATTTCTTGTTTCATGCTAGAAAGACCCTAGGTATCAAGATTTTATAAATATACTCATATTTTTCTAATTATGTATGAGTTAATTTTGGTCATGCAAATATTTAATACATTTGAAATGTATCCTGGCATCTTATGGGAGATAAAATATAATCTTTTCTCTAGAATATTTAGCAAATCTCCAACTGCCTACTCAGCATTCACTTTTGGATGTCCCTCAGAGACACCTCAGACTCATATATTTTCTTCTCCTTTCTTTCTTTAAATATTTTCCAGCTCATTAAATGATATTACTGTTCTGGATGGAAACTGAGGCATCATTTTGATGCCTCCTCTTCTTCCTCCTTACCTGCATCCAACCACCAAGTCCTAGAAACCTCTAGATCCTCTCGCTTCTTCCTAGAGCCAACACCAGGCTGCCTGCACCTCCACCTGCACTAGTGCAAGGTGTCCCCACACCCATTCCCCTTCACCCCTAAACATTTGCCACACTGAAGAGACCTTTTAAATTAAAATCTAATCTTGTCTCTCCCTACTTAAAATCACCTACTGGCATTTCATTGTCTTTAAGAAGAAAAGCAAAGCCCTTAACCTGATCATCAAGACCTGGGAGGTCTGGCCCCATCTGGTCTTTCCAGGCTTTTCCTGGGCACCCCCATTGCTGTTTGATTCTTGAACACCCATGTCAGGCTCTTCTCAGTGAGGTTCTTGCCCCGGACCTCCTGCCTCGCAATCCCCTGTCCCTCCCCTGCCCCCCATACACATGCTGTAGCTGGAAAGTCTACCCCTAGGCTTTTGTTCAGGGTCCTTACCCTGATCGCAGGGTGCGGTAGGACTCTTCCAGTTGAAGGAGGTTCAAACGTCACTCTGACTGGGCTTTGACAACAACAAATGCCTGTCTCTAGTCAGCCCTGTTAATTTTTCAAACTGCAGGGGACCACAGACTATTTCATAAGGTTGTTAGGAGAGCTGCACTATTAATGTGTTCTACAGAACACTGATCAGATGAGATACTCCATGGAAAAACTGTGCCCCCCAAAATTGGGGACTTGCTACCTGCCATGTGGAGGTTTATAAAGAAGGCCCACGTATTAGAGGCACTTACAGTCAAGAATCTTGTTTGCCTTTGTTTATTTCCAAATATATTTGATCATATAACTTTTTTTTTTTTCCCTTAAAAAAGAACCTATTCTGAGAACTAGCATTCCAGGGGAGGGACTGATAAAAAGTTAGCTCTCATCATGTAAGGAATCATGGTGCCTCTGCTCTTTGAGTCGCTACCTTGGAACTAAATCCTCTTTCATTATAACTGAGGTTTAGCAAAATTTACTCTTGGCCAACTATTACGTGCTCAAAAGCTCCCTAATTTGACTGAGTGGAGCGAATTATGCAACTCATTGTTATCTAATTAGACAGGCCATCCAGTGTCACATTTACCTTTTGAGACTGGCTTTTTCAGTTGGCTCAAGACACTTCACTCTCAGGCCAGCAGACTAACTCTGGGAGGAGGTATGTGGGGAGCTCTGCCCTTCCTTGATGAATTTAGGCTTCTCCTTGAAAATACACTCCCTCCGGTCATCTGGACCCAGAGAGGTTCCCTCTCTTCAACCCCTGCGGGCCTTCTACACAGCTGTCCCCTTAAGACCTGGCCTGCATCCTGTCCATTTTTCAGTTTTTAACTTATTTTGTGTCCACTCTTGTCTCTGAGGCTTTATAATTCTGCCACCTAGAATTACT
This sequence comes from Phocoena phocoena, assembly GCF_963924675.1. Classification (NCBI taxonomy): domain Eukaryota; kingdom Metazoa; phylum Chordata; class Mammalia; order Artiodactyla; family Phocoenidae; genus Phocoena; species Phocoena phocoena. The sequence continues at coordinate 105,544,634 of NC_089225.1, read as the reverse complement.
TGGCTCAGGCAGGACTAGTAGAGGGAAAGAAAGGATGCCCTCACGCAACATGAATTCTCCAGGACTTGCTTTGTTTCTACCTGAAATCATAGGCTGGAGATTACTGTACTCCAACAGGGAAGCCCGAAGTTCTTTCAGGCCCGTTGCCATGGCCACTAGAACAGTAGTCCAAACGGGACATCAGTGACCCATTGCTCTCTCACCATAGCAGAAAGTCTATATGCATTATTAAAAGTCAAATAATGTTATATTTCCCCTCTGTTTTCTAACTCAGCTACTTTTCAATATTTGTCCTTTAGTTCACAAGAGAGTGTTCTACAATTTCCAGCTCATTTTCATGGGCAAATGCCATCAATGTTTTATTCTCACTGAGATTTTTAATTTGCATTTCTTTGATGTTGAGCATCTGTCATGTAATTATTGACCATTCATATGTCTTACCTTGGGAAGGGTCTTTTCAAATCTTCTGCCCATTTTTTTAAAAAATTGGATTTTTGCCATATTACTGAGGTGTAAGAATTATTTACATATTCTAGATATAAATCCTTTGTCAGATAAACATTTCGCTCATCCATTCTTTTTTTTTTTTTTTTCCCAGCAGGACATCCATGCATTCTTAATGGCATTTTTGTGGGGAGCAAGTGCTTTTATTTTTGGTGATCTCTGATTTATCAATTTTTTTCTTTTTTAGTTTGTTCTTTCTTTGCCTACCTTATGATGATGACACTTTATCCAATGTTTTCTTCTAGCATTTTTTAAAATAGATTTTGCCTTTAGGTTTAGGTTTTGAGTTAATTTTTTTGTGTGTGTATGGTGTGACTTAAGGATGGAAGTTTACTTTTTTCCCCATATGAGTATCCAGTTATCCTAACATCCTAGCTAATGGAATTCATTAGCACATTTTTAAGGAAACTGTTGACTGTGTATATGTCTTTTTCTTCCTTTGGCTGTTTTTTCAAAATCAAACTTTTTATTTTGAGATAATTGAAACTTCAGACTTCATAAGCTATCTTAAGAAGTCACACAGAGGGATCCAGTATACCGTTTAACCACTTACCCCAATGGTAACACGCTGTACAACTATAGTACAATATCACACCCAGGATGCTAACATTGATACAGTCGAGATGCAGAACATTTTCATCACAAGGATTCCTCATGCTTCCCTTTTATAGCCACACCCATTTCTCCTCCACCACAGGAAGCTTTCCTCTTAATCCCTGGAAACCACTAATCTGTTCTGCATCTTTATAATTTTGGTATTCCAAGAATGTTTTGTAAATGGAATCATATAGCATGTAACCTTTTGTGGTTTTTTCGCTTAGCATAATTCTCTGGAGATTCATCCAGATCATCATGTGTATCAAGTTTCTTCCTTTTTATTGCTAAGCTGCGTTCCACGATATGAATATACCACAGTTTGTTTAACTATCCCCCTGTTGAAAGAAATCTGGGTTCTTTCCAATTTTGAGCTATTATGAAGAAAGCTGCTGTAAACCTTCATTTACAGGTTTTTGTGTGAATATAAGTTTTTATTTTTTCTGGAACAGTTGCCCAGGAGTTCAAATGCTGGGTCATATGGTAGTTGATGTTTAGTTTTCCAAACTATGCCAGAATGTTTCCAGAGTGGCTTAACCATTTTCCCTTCCCATCAACAATGTATAGTGATCCAGTTTCTCTCTATACTTGCCAGCATTTTGTGTTGCCTTCATTTTTAATTTTAGCCATTTTGATAATGTGTTTAGTGATATCTTGTGGTTTTGATTTGAATTTCCCTAATTGTAAATGATATTGGACGTCTTTTCATGTGATTATTCGACATCTGTACATCCTCTTTGGCGAAACGTCTCTTCATGTCCTTTGTCCGTTTTCTAATCGTACCCCATCATATCAAGGCTACATACTATAAGTATGATTTCTGATCATTGATGTTGATCGTAATCACCTGAGGAAGTGTTTATCAAGATTTTCCCCTATAATGTTACTCTTTTCCCCTCTTTGCATACTTTACTCTTTGAAAGAAGGTTACTATGTGTGGACCACACTTAAGGAATCGGGAGTTTTTCTTTCCCGCTTTGAGGGTAGAGTAGCTACGTAAACTATGTGAAATTCTTCTGTAGGAGAGATTTGTCTGTTTTCCCCCACTTATTTGATCATTTATTTATATCACTGTGGACTTGTGGATATTTATTTTATACTTTGAGTTATAATCCAACATATTTTTATTTATTTTGTGGCTCAAAATGTTCCAGATTTGGACACTGAGAGTTCTTTCATTTGGGTTTCTGTGTCCCTTTGACATACCCCATTGTTGGTGGAGAGTGTGTGTGTGTGTGTGTGTGTGTGTGTATGAACACTTACATGCTTTCTGGCACTGCAAGAAGCTCCAGTCTTATCTTGTGTATTTCCTGCTCCAGTCTTGAATCAGCCATCTCTTCAAGGAGACTTGGTTCTTTTTATTGGAGAATGATACTGGAAACCAAGATCTGGGCACTAGCTATGCTCATTGTTCATGGGATGTCATTGCTCCTAGATCCTCTCAGCTGCCATAGCAAGGGAATGTGTGTGTATACTAACCCATGTGTCTATAAATATTGCCATATGTAACCATCTATATCTAAATAAAGCTAAACATGAATTTATACTAAATTTTCCAACTCTGTTCCATTATTACATGTATCATTCCAGCCTTCTCTCCTGTTTATCTGTAAATTCCCACACCAACAACAAGATTCCTGGCTCCTACCATCCAACATCCTTTTACTTACTTGCTTAATTCCTATATACATGTAGAGCAGTATCAGAATTCATAACTTGTATCCTTATGGGAAGCAACTTTATAAACTAGACTACAGTGCTGGTGTATACATCTTTCGGCCTTCAGTCCTACCAACTCTACTCGTTCCAAAGTCACTTAGGTCAGCACTGCCCTGCACCCAGCAGTGAGGTTGTTTCATACATTTGTAAGTACTGTTAGATTATTTTTTCACAGTCTGCATCCATTTTTTTAAAAATTTTACATCTTTATTGGAGTATAATTGCTTTACACTGTTGTGTTAGTTCTTGATGTACAACAAAGTAAATCAGCTATATGTACACATATATCCCCATATCCCCTCCCTCTTGAGCCTCCCTCCCACCCTCCCTATCCCACCCCTCTAGGTCGTCTCAAAGCACCGAGCTGATCTCCCTGTGCTATGCAAGCTTCCCACTAGCCATCCATTTTACATTTGGTAGGTTATATATGTCAACGATACTCTCTCACTTTGTCCCAGCTTCCCCTTCCCCCTCTGTGTCCTCAAGTCCGTTCTCTACCTCTGCGTCTTTATTCCTGCCCTGCCACTAGGTTCATCAGTACTGTTTTTTTAGATTCCTTGTATATGCGTTAGCATACGGTATTTGTTTTTCTCTTTCTGACTTACTTCACTCTATATGACAGGCTCTAAGTCCATCCACCTCATTACAAATAACTCAGTTTCGTTTCTTTTCATGGCTGAGTAATATTCCATTGTATATATGTACCACATCTTCTTTATCCATTCATCTGTCGATGGACACTTAGGTTGCTTCCATGTCCTGGCTATTGTAAAGAGTGCTGTAATGAACATTGTGGTACATGTATCTTTTTGAATTATGGTTTTCTCAGGGTATATGCCCAGTAGCGGGATTGCTGGCTCATATGATAGTTCTGTTTTTAGTTTTCTAAGGAACCTCCTTACTGTTCTCCATAGTGGCTGTATCAATTTACATTCCCACCAACAGTGCAGGAGGGTTCCCTGTTCTCCACACCCTCTCCAGCATTTAGATTTTTTGATGATGACCATTCTGACTGGTGTGAGGTGATACCTCATTGTGGTTTTGCTTTGCATTTCTCTAATGATTAGTGATGTTGAACAGTTTTTCATGTGTTTGCTGGCAATCTTTATGTCTTCTCTGGAGAAATGTCTATTTAGGTCTCCCAACCATTTTTGGATTGGGTTGTTTGTTTTTTTGATATTGAGCTGCATGAGCTGCTTGTATATTTTGGAGATTAATCCTTTGCCAGTTGCTTCGTTTGCAAATATTTTCTTCCATCGTGAGATTTGTCTTTTTGTCTTGTTTACGGTTTCCTTTGCTGTGCAAAAGCTTTTAAGTTTCATTAGGTCCCATTTGTTTTTTTTTGTTTTTATTTCCATTTCTCTAGGAGGTGGGTCCAAAAGGATCTGCTGAGATTTATGTCATAGGGTCCTCTGCCTATGTTTTCCTCTAAGAGTTTTATAGTGTCTGGTCTTACATTTAGATGTTTAATCCATTTTGAGTTTATTTTTCTGTATGGTGTTAGGGAGTGTTCTAATTTCATTCTTTTACATGTAGCTGTCCAGTCTTCCCAGCACCACTTATTGAAGAGACTGGCTTTTCTCCATTGTATATCCTTGCCTCCTTTGTCATAGATAAGTTGACCATAGGTGCATGGTTTTATCTCTGGGCTTTCTATCCTGCTCCATTGATCTATATTTCTGTTTTTGTGCCAGTACCATACTGTCTTGATTACTGTAGCTTTATAGTATAGTCTGAAGTCAGGGAGCCTGATTCTTCCAACTCTGTTTTTCTTTCTCAAGATTGCTTTGGCTCACAGTCTGCATTCTTTCCTGGGACCTTCCAACTAGAGTGGTTTTGTTTTTGTTTTTCCTATAGAAGTACAGTTTCTCAAGCACCATTTGTTGAAAAGGCTATCTTTCCTTCATTGAATTGCTTTTAAACCTTTGTCAAAAATCAGTTGGCCATATTTGTGTGGGTCTGGTTGGATTCTGTATTGTTTTTCATTGATCTATGTATCTGTTCCTCTGTCAATACTACTCAGTCTTGATTGCTGCAGTTATGTAATAACTATTGAAATCAGGCAGAATGATTCTTCTCAATTACTCTTTTTCTTTCAACACTGTTTCACCTATACTAGTGTCTTTGCTTTTCCATATAAATTTTAGAATAATCTTGTCTATATTTACAAAAGATTTTGATGAGGTATTAATAAGAATTGTATTAAACCTGTATATTAATTTGGGAAGAATTGATATCTTTACTATTTGGAGTCTTCTAGTCCATGAACACAGTATGACACTCCATTTATTTAGATCTTTGATTTCTTCATCAGCATTTTGTAGTTTTCAGCATGTAACTCCTATACATGTACAACTAAATATTTCTCTCTTTTTGAGTGATTACAAATAGAATTGCAGTTTGGTGTGCACATGTTCAATGCTAGTGTGTAGATATACAACTGATTTTTGTATGTTTATCTTGTATCCTCTGACTTTGATGAACTTACTAGTTTTAGGATTCTGGGGGGGTAGATTCCTTGTGATTTTATGCATAGGTAGGTATGTCTTCTGAAATTAGGGACAGTTTTATTTCTTCCTTTCTGATATGTATAAGTTTCATTTCCTTTTATTGTCTTATTACATTGGCTAGAACTCCTCACACTAGTTTGAGTAAGAGTGGTGATAGCAGACATCCTTGCTTTGTTCCCAGTCATAGGGGAAAAGCATTCAGTCTTTCACCATTAAGTATAATGTTAGCTATATAGGGATTTTTAGATTTTTTTTTAAATCAAATTGAGGAAGTTACTCTCCATTCCTTGCTTGCTGATAGCTTTAGTTATGAATGGGTGTTGAATTTTGCCAGGTGCTTTTTCTGCGTCAATTGATATCAGTATATGATTTTTCTTCTTTAACATATTATTATGATGGATTATATTGATCAATTTTCAAATATTGAATTAGTCTTGCCTTGCTGGAATAAAACCCACTTGGTCATAGTGTATAATTCTTTTTATATATTGCTGAATCCTGGCCTCTAATATTTTGTTCAGAGTTTTTGTGTCTGTATTCATGAGGGATATTCGTCTGTAGTTTTCTCTCTCTCTCTCTTTTAATATTATCTTTGACAATATTGAATTTTTCACATCTAGAAATTCCATTTGGTTTTTTTTTAATATCTTCCATTTTTATCCTCATTTTCCCCATGTTTTCCTTCACATTTTGAACAAATGTCTTGTTTACTCACCATCATCTGTTACTTCTGGACCTCTGTCTTTTGACTGATTTTCCTTCTGGTTATAGGTCCCATGTTCTTGCTTTTTTTTTTGTACATCTGATATTTTTTTGTTTGAATGCTGGTCATTGTGAGTTAAGTTGTTGAGTGATTGGATATCTTTTAAAAGTGCTGGCCTTTTTTGCGGCAGGTAGGTAAGTTACTTGCTGACCTGATTGATCCTTTCAGGGTTTTTTTTTGTATTTTGGAGTCTCTAGTAGCCTTTAGGGATAGTTATGTCCTACTACTGAGGTGTGACCTTTTCCTCCCATAATGCACTGGGTGGCCAATGAAATGTCTGCATTCCAACCTGTGAGAGTTTGAATACTTCCCAGTCCTCTGTGAGCTTTGGGAACTGTTCATCTTTCCTCTTGTTTGCCATGCCTGTGGAGTTCCAACCTACTCATACACAGTATTCAGCAACAAACTCAGGGATGCATTATATCTCTGATGCTCCTTTTCTGAGTGGCTCTACCTTCTGTAGTGGTCTGTCCTACAAATTACAGCTACCTCAGCCTCCACAAATTCCAGTTACTCCCCACATTTCAGTGAAACCATTGTGTTTTAAATTGGTTCAGAATTTAGAATGCCAGAGTGGTTATGGTACTCAGCTGTTCGTTTGTCTCCTCTTAGCAATCACAGCCATGCACTGCCTGTTGTCTAATGTCTTAAAGTGTTTTTTTAAATATATATTTTGTCCACATGTGTAATTACTTACAGTGGGAGGGCAAGACAGGTTCCAGTTGCTCCATTGTGGCAGAACTTCCAAGTAAATCATTAGATTCATTTCATCTAGAATAAAATGCTTGTGAAGTATGAAGGAGTTATACTTACATTACCCATTCCAGTGCATGGCACATAATAGGCTTAGATTTAATACTAGGTATTATGATTATAATGATTTTCATTGATATCATTTGGTGTGGGCTCTGTTAACCCAAGGATATACTGACAGCAGAGACTTCTGACTTATCTTTTTCATTTTAATTTATCTGAGGAAAGCATACCGAATTAAACTGTACACTTGTAAATTGGCATAAATATTACCAAAGCTGATACCTACTATACAGATTGCCTCTTAGAAAGTAGTAGATTGAAAAGCAATAGGAAAAGGTTTAAAGTTCAGACTTTGATTTCCAGCCTTAGTCAAGTAGAAATTTCATTTTGTATTCTCTTTACAAATGTTATTCAAGCACAACGGTGATTCAAAATTAACTGATTTTCCCCACTCAAATAAAAAAGTAAGCAACTCAACGAAAAAGTCATCTGGCTTAAGCCAGCAAAAGCATAAAGATTTATTAAGTATTATTAAGTATTATTAAGTACTTTTTATTATTTACTATATTTATTAAGTATTTATGAGTGGAGAAAGGTGATATAATGTACTAAGAACTCTTCTACTAAAATTAACTAGAATGCATATTGCTTGGAGATGGAATGGTGAGGTGTTGAAATGTATGTAAGAACATAATACTCCTAATACAGGGAAACATAAATGAAACCAAAATTAGTCTCTATAATTCTTTTTTTTTTTTTTTTTTTTTTTTTTTATGCATTACGCGGGCCTCTCACTGTTGTGGCCTCTCCCGTTGCGGAGGACAGGCTCCGGACGCGCAGGCTCAGCGGCCATGGCCCACGGGCCCAGCCGCTCCGCGGCATGTGGAATCTTCCCAGACCGGGGCACGAACCCATGTCCCCTGCATCGGCAGGCGGACTCTCAACCACTGCGCCACCAGGGAAGCCCAGTCTCTATAATTCTTAATAAACCTTCAGTTACCTTGCAAAGTGCATGAGCACCGTGAGGCAGAGAAGAGCAATCCTCTTTGGAAGTCTTCTGGTTGGAAGTTTCCTTGGGTGGCCCCATCATCGGAATCACCCCATATGCTCACCACCAGCATGTGACACCGTGAAGTCCTCAGCTGCAAGCCAGTTGGGGGTAACTGATTCAAATAGAAGTGTAGGCATGTTAGTTTGTAAAATGGGCCAACAGAGTCAATCTAAAGGTATCTGTGAACTGTGCATTGCTCCACGGTTCCTCCAGAGCACATATGCTGTGGAAATAGCTGCTAGCTATTTGGGCTCCTGACTGGCATGGAGTTTTATCATAAACTAATGTCATTGAATCCCAAGTATAGCTCTAAGAACACTGTGGTGATGAAAGCCAGACTGGGATAGGTTTGGGACCCTCTCTGGGCCATGGTTCTTTGGTTCCTGGGTCTTAGATATTTGATGAATGTCTACAGAAAAAGTTCGTCCTATTTTCTCCTGCCGTTCTCTATTCCTACCAAGTCCTTCCAATCCAGTGAGTCCCAAGAAGAGATAAATCTGAGGATCTTAGACTTCTCTCAACTATATTAGAGCCACTTAGAGGTCTAAGAGCCAAAACATGTATTAGGGCTGCTCTGAACTTGAACTTGGCATTTACATCCCTAGGGAAGCTCTGGACCAGAGCAGGACTGGGTGGGCTGGACTGACAGCTCTAGAACTGCCCAAAATTTAGGGAATTAAAAGGGTTTGCCACTGACATTAAACTTCTGAAGCAGGGTGGGGCTTTTGAGTTTTGCTAGGCTATAGAAGTAGGGAGAAGTCAGGCCATTTCTGTAGCTATTGCTGAAAAGGTAACAGAGCATCTTATTTCAGAATTTGCAGTATTCAGATTGCCAGGAAAAGAAAGCTATTGTTTAGTAAATACCTCCATTAAGCTTGTCTTCCTAAGTGGATGGAAAGCAGTACTGATGTGTGTATTTGTCAAGGCCTTTGAGTTCATCCTTTTATTGCTTCTCAGCACGTTCCTGTTTATATGTCTCTTCAACTAGTCTACCGTGTAATGCCATTTGTAATAGTTTAGTCTATGCCCTTTTCCAGTCAGAGTGATTGCCCCATTAATAGACAGAAAACCTTTGAAAGAGGTTAGTAAGAGGCAATCAATTTCATGTCTTTCGTATTGATATAAATGACTATATTTATTGCAGGAAACAAATTCGCTTAGACACTACTGAATTATAAGCAATCTAGTAGGACCTAGACGTAGTAAATGTTTTATTTGACAGATTTTACTTTAAAAATAAAACAGTCCGCTGCCAGGTATGAAAAAAGTGTGAAGTGAAACAGACGTGAACCATTTTAGTTTGAGATTCTGCCTCGAAAATGGTCTGTGAGTGACATATGGTGGTTTTATAAACACGAGGTAAACCAATGGCAGACAGAAAAGCTCTTTAATACTAATTAAGTAAGCCTGGAAGTAATTACCCAAGTGTACACTGAAATATTGCCTTTGAAAATGGACAGAATATTTGATTTTGCTCTTTTGTTTTAGTCGATGACTATAGCAATGCTAGGAATTTAAAAAATATATATATATCACTTTTTACATTTATCTAAGCAAATGGAGGTATATTTAAAGTTTTCTTTTTCTCAGTTTTACACTTTTAAGAAAGATTGCCTCAATTTGAAGTATCCTCTCTTCAGCTTCGATGTGATATCTTTAAGAGGTGTACCCGTTTTGTATTGACTCATACACACGCTTTAAAATCACACAAAGATGGCTTCGTTTGTGTAACTTCTACTAACAAGCTATTTCTTGTAAGTTGGTCTTTGGACCACAGTGATATCAGCCCATGTTCTGGTTTGTTAGTTTAAACTAGGCTTTCTCTGAGGGGATCAAGGATGCCCACAAATGTTGGGTGTAGCAGCGTCAGGAGCCCCAGGTCACGGTTTTCATTATGGGGGAAGGACGGACGGACTGGAGCAGATGTGAGCTTCCCTCGGGGACCATTTCCCAGGGGAGATTATTTCAGGACTGGACTCACCCCAGACATCACAACTGTCATTCCTTAGGGGGCCCTGATGTTCTCCCTCAGCATTTCAATCCCTCCCAGAAGCATTTCCAGGGATTTGGAAAGAGGAGTACATTTTCATAATTGACTCAGGCTAGGCACACGTCTGTGACCTAGAACTATCCAGAAAATAGTCAAATGCCCAGGCTTACACAATCAAACACTTAGCTACAAAAAGAAAAGAACCATAAACTGTGAGTTCTTTGGCTTTCCGGAGTTTCAGAAAAACAAATAAGAAGATTCAGCTGACTAAATCCAAAACAAAATATATTTCTTTAGTAAAATCAGGAGCCCAAGTTTGTTTTTCCGATAAACTTCAAAAGGTTTATTCAGATATGGGAATCAGCTTCAGATAATGAATTCAAAAGATTAAAGGAGATTCTTTTTACCGGTGCCATTTCTTTTTCTTTTTTAAGCTTTACTTAAGTAAAGGATCCCTTGTCTGGAATTCTGGGCGAGTTCTGCACTTTATACAAACAGCCAGTTGGGCTGCATTGCAGGAGATCATGACCCCAGCCTTAGATCTTTGCTGAGCTGGAGAAGTGACGGGGGACAGAGCCGCTGGGGCAGCTAGCCTGGCTCACTGCCGCTTTTCTTCATCTCCTTAGGTGAAGAGTGTGACATCGACATCAACGAATGTGACAGTAACCCCTGCCATCACGCCGGTACCTGCCTGGACCAGCCCAATGGTTATACATGCCACTGCCCACGTGGCTGGGTGGGAGCAAACTGCGAAATCCGTGAGTATTCTGCCGCTCAGCCACTGTGACTTACCGTTACATTTTCATTCAATGAGAAGAGGATGCGCCAGCCCCACAGCACTCACAGGTGAGGCAGTGAGGCCCAAGGGGTACCCTGAGACCCCCGTGCCTCCCGGATCCCAGTTGAGGACTTTGGTTCACTGTGTTATGCTGCTTCCCTCCTTCCTGAGTCTGAATCCAGCCTTTCCACCAGGATGAGAATATGCAGATGTCATCCAGAGTTCGCGGCTGCTAAGACAGCCAAAAATGTGCTTAGCAGAGAAGCATTAGAATCGCATCAGAAAAGAGAGTCTTTGTGTTGAAAGCATTAAAAAAAAACCACACAGAATGTAAATTCACTTCGCATTTTTTGTCTTCAAGTGTCTTCAAACGTATTAGGTTCCATCAATTGCCTGGAGAAAAGTTCCGTGAGGATGAGCGCATGAAAGAAACTCTGGAAAATACTTCGAGCTGCTTAGAGCGAGGTGTTCTCTACAGATGGACTCACAGAAGTTTGACAATGTCAGGATCGGGATTTTATATGTTGAAATCATGTATCTGCTAGGACTGAGGTGAAAATGAGAACTGCCCTGGAATTGGGTTTTCATTGTTTTGTAAATCGCTAAAAGCTCAGCGTTGAAGTGTGTTTTCTTCCCATTTAAATTAGTCAGGGTCGTTGGGTTGGGCTGTGTCATCAAATCTCCCTCCTGGGCCCTCTCGCCCACTCTCTTACCCTTCATCAGGCAAAGACAGCTCATCTGCTGTGTGAGTTTGGAAGGAGACAGCTCAGTGTACACAGCCCTGTCTGTCTGTCTGCCTCTTGGGCTGGCCTGTCTGCTGCCTCTACTCCTCCACGCTGTACATGTTTCAAGAACAGGCCCCTCACTGGTGGTCCAGCACCGCCTATGACTGCACGGGCTTGTCTAATTCTCGGTGTGTGTCTCAAGTGGGGCATGGCCAGTAACAGGAAACCTTCTTATCCACACATATGGACCATATTCTTCAGCATCAACTTGACCAGTAATGAAGGTGTCGTTTGGGCTCCCGTCTGCTCACTCTTTGTCTTTCATCTTGGCTCAGGACTTGAGAGAGGAAGAGAGTAATTCCTTTTAGGTCTCCCGCTCGTCCTTTCCAAGTACCCCTATACAGAAAGGTTTTAGGACCAACTGAAACACTCTATTGTTGAAGAAAGGGAAGGAAAGGGATTCCAATGGTACAGATGCTCAGGGCTGTGAACTGATGCAGGATGTTAAGACTAAAGGAGGTATAGGATGTTAAGCCCAGTCTGGTGAGATCAGTTGGTGGCAAGGATCCCGGATTTGGGCCGACAGGACCTCGGTTCTCGCCCCGGCTGTGGCACTTACGGTGTGGCTACATTTAGTTGTGCTGGGTCTCAGTGTACTTATCCGTAAAATAGGACCAGTTTTCGTTATAAAATCTGATAATTCTGTGAAATGACAGATTTCACGCCTTGGGGCAGAGGAATATCTATGTATAATTTTAAAATCCTCGGTGTGAAGAAGTCAGGAACACAGGGGATGCCCTTAAGAAGTTTTGAAGTAAAATCTTATAACTATAAAAAAAAATCTAGCTTTACTTCCTTCTGGTGATGGATAAGATAGGCAAAAGATATACAAGGATGGAATAATAAGGACAAAAGTTGGCTTCGTGGTCTAGCTCCGTCATGGACAAATGTACCTCAGCCTTGTCTTCCTCACTTGTAAAATGGTGATAGAAAAGTTGCTGTGAGGCTTAACGGAGGCAAATTAGTGCAGATCTCTGCTACGCAGTAGGCACTAAATAAGTGTTAGCTGCTGCTTCTCTTTCCTTCTGCGCCACCGTAGCCCTTATACTATGAGCTACTCCTGGCAAACACTAGCCTTTGGCACTTTTCAGAGGGCACAGGCCACTCTGAGCAGCTGGGTGTGCTGGGACCCATCACACATCTCAGCACACACCTGGGTTCTCTGTTCGCCCAGAGTAGCACTTGCCATTTGATGATCTCATTTGCACCCCTCCATTCAGCCAAAGGTGTTAAAATAAATGTCATCACAGATTAGGCTCTACTGGGTCCCCATGTTGGATGCTTCCATCCTTGACCTGAGCATAAGAATGGAGAATAAGCATATAAGGTTTGTGATAACACACAGGTGGAGCTGGTGGCCAGTGCCAAGAGAAATGGATCTGGATCAATGGAATGGATTCAAAGCAGAAGTGGAAGCAGAGTTTGGACTGTCAGTGGGCAGAGAAGATATAAGAGGTCTCCTGTCCTGTATGAGCCATGGGACCTATGGCTCTGAGGTTCCTTTCTAACCCTGAACATCTGTGATCTTCTGAAGTGGCTAGAAACCAAGAGGAGGGTGCCTGAATGACACAAGGTCAGGTTGGTAAGTCTCAACAGGAAAGCTCAGATGAAGCAGAGAAGAGGGAGAACTGCGGCCCATGTAGCTCCATAGCATGGTGGGCTCCAAGTTGTCAAAGGCAGTAATGGGGCTTCCCACCAGCCTGACCTCTGCTTCCTGAGGCCATTCACCTGCCCTCCTTTCTTGTTCACTACACTTTAGTCACATTGTCCTCCTTTCCCTTCTTTGAGCAGGTCCCATTCATTCCTGCCATCAGGGCCTTTGCCTGTGCTGTTCCCCATGCCTGGCGCTCTCTTCCTTGCGATTTTAGCACAGCTGTCTCCTTCTCAGCTTTTAGGTCTCAGCTTGAACGTCACCTTCTCAGATGCCTTCCCTGACCACCTGTGTTTGTTTCCTACTGCGGCTGCAACGAATTAGCACAGATTTCATGGCTTGAAACATAACATGACTGTCTTCCTTCTGGAGTTTCTAAAGAACCTTCTTCTTTGCCTTTTCCAACTTCTAGAGGCTGTCTACCTTCCTTGGCTCGTGGCCCCTTACTCCATCTTCAAAGCCAGCAATCACGTCTCTCTGACTCCTGCTTCCATTGTCACATTTCCTTCTCCAGATCTCTCATATCCCTCTTTCACTTATAAGGGCTCCGGTGATTACTTTGGGCCCATGAAGGTAATTTAGGATAACCTATCCATCTCAAGACCGTCAGCTTAATCTCATCTGCAGAGTTCCTTTTGCCGTGTAAGGTAGCATAATCAAAGATTCTGGGGAATAGTATGTGTCCATCTTTGTGAGACCATTATTTGGCCTACCATAGCACCTTATCAGCAGTGTTTCATTACTCCCATTTGTTCTTAAAAATTGTAACATTTGGAGATGATTTAGCATTACTTCTTTTCTGTTACAGCATCGTCCTAATCATTGTAATAGGTATTCGCATAAACATAACTTAAACTGATTAAAGGGGCAGGATTTGGTGAATAGAATGGGTGCGGCTCTTAAGAACAGGGATCTGGGTTGCTCCTGCCACCCAGCCAATCACCAGGCAGGAGGAAGGTCATTTTATCTCTCTGGAGCTCAGTCTCTTCATCCCTAAAATGAAGGATTAAATAAAATGGTTAGTTTTCTTCCTTCCAGCCCTAAAATTGTTGGATTCACCCTCCAAGTAGCGTCATACTCTGCCAGGAAGCACAGATTATAATAAGGCAGGCGTTTCCTATTGCACGTGGAAAAGAGAAATTCAGAAATTCATAGAATACGTGTGTGATACTCGCAAACACACGCTGAAGAGTTCGTGCAGATTCCAGTGAAGAAAGGGCTCTGCATGTGGAAATGAGTCTACTTTGTCATCAGCCAACACTAGATTCAGAAACCTCAATGGGATTTACATGCAAATTAACACCATTTTAGTGGTTCCATGCCTCGCATTCCTAACGTTTACCCTAATAATGGATAGTTTTTAGAAATTTGCCCTTTAGAGTTATTATCTGGCCCCCAATCAGTAATAAGAAGCAGAAGTCTAGCAGACCACACGTACTTATCAAAACCATCAAAAACATTGATCCAGAACTATCCTAAAAGGATCATGAAAGTAGCTATGATGTGTTTTTTGTTTGTTTTTTTGCGGTATGTGGACCTCTCACTGCTGTGGCCTCTCCCGTTGCGGAGCACAGGCTCCGGACACGCAGGCTCGGCGGCCATGGCTCACGGGCCCAGCCGCTCTGCGGCATGTGGGATCTTCCCGGACCGGGGCACGAACCCGTCTCCCCTGCGTCGGCAGGCGGACTCGCAACCACTGCGCCACCAGGGAAGCCCAGCTGTGATGTTTTATACATATTCTGAGACGAATGCAAACCCTAAGTTCTAGAAACTAACAAAACAAGCCTGCTGAAATTTTAATTCTGACGCTTGTTCTTAACCACCTTTGGACTGATCAAAAAATTTGGGGAGGATTTTAATAAAACTTTTGCCTTCCTAAAATCGAAGTCTAAAATTCAAAATTCTTATAATTCTCTACATAGTGGAATGTTTTGTATCATTTGTGTTGGAGCTCTAAGGTCTATACAGTTAGAGTTACAGACAGTCCTGCTGACTGAGAGTTGGCTAGTTCTATATACGGAGCAGTTGAATCTATGGTTAAACTATTGAATTAATGACATTCTGCAGTTGAGAAATAGGGGAACAGGGCATCTTGGATTTATGCATTCAATGAATAACCAAGGCCCTCTTATTGTCAGATGTTAAGCATAGTGCCCAGGATATAAAGATTAATGAAACAGCTCTTGCCTTCTCCTCATCCAAGGGTGGGTCTTCGTATGTGACAGGAGTTGCTGTGAGACTTCGTGCAGGTAGCTCCAGGAACCCAGGGACGGAGCACAGTTGGATGTCTGGGGCTTCTTCTTCCCAAAATGCATGGAATTTAATAATGCTTGAAGAAACCCATCAAACAGTTATGTTATATGAGCAGTCCTTATCGTACAAATAGATTCGGATCTTTTGTTCTCATTTTTGTGTAAACCAGGATTTTTAAAAAACAAAACTAATTTGGGATTAACATACACACACTGCTGTATATAAAATAGATAACCAACAAGGACCTACTTTATAGCACAGGGAACTATACTCAATATTTTGTAATAAGCTATAAGGGAAAAGAATCTGAAAAAGAATATATATATGTACATATATATATATATATACACACACACATATATATACATAAAACTGAATCACTGTGCTGTACACCTGAAACTAACACAACATTGTAAATCAATTATACTTCAATAAAAAAGAAAACAAACAAAATAAAATTAATTAATCTTCCTCCCCATGGAGACTCCCCACTTCACTCCCCAAAGGTAACAACTGTTACCCATTTATTGTGGATTCTTCCAGATGCTTTCAGTCACTGTATGAAGTCCCATTTTCTCCCGTACAAATGGGACTATTCTGTACATACTGTTCAGCATCTTGCTTAGTAATAGATCTCGAGTGTTTATCCATGTTGGCTTATGCAGATCTTCCTCAATTTTTTTAACACCAGACAGTATTTCCATTTTTTAGATGCTCTATTATTTATTTAATCATACCCCTATTGATAGATAACTCATTTTCAGGTTTTTGGTATTAAAAACAGCAGTAGAGTGAAAATTCTTATATATTCTTGTGTGAGAATATCAGTAGGATAAATTCTTGAAAAGGAATAGTCAAATTAAGGGGTTCTTGAATTTTTCATGAGCATTTATTTATATATTGGCTCTTTGCCAATAAGACTTTTCCTCTTGGAAGCAATGGTGTTGGGGGTTGAAGTTGACTCACAAGTCCCACTTAATCCACAATTACCTTACTAAATTCTTTGAACACCAAGGCTGCATCCTCCACTGACCTCTTGGGAAGCGATCGTGGCTAGATGTGGGGAAGCAGCCCGTTTACGGGAAGGACATTACTGTGGACTTGTGCGGTCCTGGTTTTGAATCCCAGCTCAGGTAGTTACTCCTGGTAAACAAGAGCTCTGAGCCACAGGCCTTGATAAATGGGGTAATACCTGTGAATAACATAGTGCAGTATGGTGCCTGGTTCACAGTAAGTGCTCAGTAAATGGTTGCCTTAGTTGCTATCATCAGTTGTCACTCTCTGAGCAGTGAGCAGCCTCTGGGTGTCTATTCAAAGTGAAATTTCCCCGCCTCTGGTGGAATATTGATAAATTAGATGTTTTTGAGATAACTTCTGATTTTCTAAACATACTGAATATTTTAGGATAACAGGCATTCTGTAGATATGTAGTTTTATTGATGTAATTAGACCTTGACTTTTCTGTTGCAAGGTAGATACAGGTATCCCATGAGGGGAATCTTCATCCTCCCTTCCTGAAGGGTCCTGATGGATGCATATAGCAGAGAGAAGTGTTTCTCAGGCCTTTTGACTGCAACCCACAGTAAGGAATATACTTTGCATTTTGATGCGGCACATGGCATGCAGTGTCTCTCCCACACACACAAAACATGAAGCAGTACTTACTTTACAAGTGTGACACGCTTTTATATGGTTTTCTAAACTTTTTTTTCTAATGCAGTCTGGCCCCAATACATTGACTTCCACATTGTGCAGTATGGAAAACATTACTTATTAAGTGTTTAGAGCCAAAGTGTGTGGTTCAAATTCAGGTTCTGCCACTTATTACATGTGGAAACCTGGGCAAGATTCTTTTCCCTTATAGGTTATTACAAAATTTTGAGTATAGCTCCCTGTGGTATACAGTAGGTCCTTGTTGGTTATCTATTTTATATATAGCAGTGTGTATATGTTAATTCCAAATGAGTTTTATTTTTTAAAAATCCTAGTTTATGCCAGAATGAGAACCAAAGAACCGAATCTATTTGTACAATAAAGACTGCTCATATAACATAACTGTTTTCATGGGTTTCTTCAAGCATTATTAAATTCCACGCATTTTGGGAAGAAGAAACCCAAGACAACCAACTTTGCTCCTTCCCTGGCTTCTTTGGAGTCCCAGCTGCTTCTTGTATAAAAGGGAGATAGTAACAATGTCCCCTTCGGAGCATCGTACGAGGAATAAAGGACCTAACACACTTAGAATACTGTTCAGCACACATTGAACTCTCAATAACCGTTTGCTTTTATTAACCAAAATGCTGAACAAAATAATACAACTGTCTATTTGATGTCGCCCCTCGGGTGTCTTAAAGGCACTTCCAATTCAGCATGTACAAAACAAAACTCATGAGCTTCCACTCAAACCTGGTTGTCTTGCCGTGTCCCCTGCTTGCCTCCGGCACTTCATCCGTCCAGGGATACAAGCCAAACGCCAAGAAATTTGACACTACCTTTGTCTCTCCTCACTGGCCTCTACAAGCTGCACAGATAGTCTGGTGAATTCCACCCCTGACTCACACCCACATTCCTTCACCTCTCTGCCTCCACCCCTCTCACGCAGGCCAAGCCACCACCCGCTCCGCCAGATGCCGCAGTGGCCTCTGACCTGGCTTCCACCCTAGCCCCTCAAACCCTTTCTTCATATACAGCCAGAAGCAACCTTTCTTTTCTTTTTGCTTCCTTTCTTTCTTTTTAATTTTCCAAAAGTATTTTACCTTTTCATTATTTAAAAAATTTTTTCATTGTGGTAAAATACACATAACTATCTTAACCATTTTTAAGTGTAAGTACATTTATATTATTTATATTGCAACCATCACCACCATCTTTCCTCAGAATTCTTGTCATCTTGCAAGACAAACTCTACACCCATTCAACAATGACTGCCCATGCTTCCACCCCATCTCGCCCAGCCACCTTCCCTCCCTCCCTCCCTTCCGTCCATCACCCGCCCCGCTCCCCAGCCTCTGGTAACCACCATTCTACTGTCTGGGGGGTTTTTTTCCTATATGTTGCACGTATAAGTGACATCATGCAATATGTATCTTTCTGTGTCTGGTCTATTTCACTCAGCAGAATGTCCTGCAGTTCATCTATGTGGTCGTAAATGGAAGAGGCATCTTTTCAAAGTGCAAATCTGAACCCTCAGACCCTCCCTGCAACCACTGTTTCCATCCTTGCCCACACCAAGTTGCTATTAAAGTACATCAGTGGGGCTTCCCTGGTGGCGCAGTGGTTGGGAGTCCACCTGCTGATGCAGGGGACACGGGTTCGTGCCCCGGTCCGGGAAGATCCCACATGCCGTGGAGCAGCTGGGCCCGTGAGCCATGGCCGCTGAGCCTGCGCGTCCGGAGCCTGTGCTCTGCAACAGGAGAGGCCACAACAGTGAGAGGCCCGTGTACCGCAAAAAAATAAATAAATAAAATACATCAATGACTAAAGAGCAAAGGCCACACTCTTGCCTATGGGACTGGGAGGGCTGCCCCTACACTGTGGGGAGGTGCCCCGTCTTCACTCAGACAGTCTCTGCCTTGCTGCCTTGAGCGGCCACCCTGTTCTCCTTCCAGCTCCTCACTCTGCTTTCCACCTCCTCCCAGGTCTTTGCCTGGGACAGCCTTCACTTTGCTGTTCTCCATCCCTGGTGACTATGCACTCACCCTTAGAGCCACACTTGCTGCGGACCCCCATCACAAAAGCTCTCCTGATCCCCAGTTAGATGGCGAATCCCTCGTCCCCTCTCGAAGCAGTGCCGCTCTGGTCCCTCATGGCTTAGCACACTTGGACTTAGCCAAGTGGCTTAGCCCACTTTTCTCTCAGTTTTCCCTTGCTTCTTATCCCAGGCACTCAGCACCATGCTCAGCATATAGTAGGTGCTCATTGATAACTGGTTCAGTGATGGGATCGCTAGGAGGGAGGCGAGCTGTGCCTTCCTTTCCCCCCGCTTCTGCATCTTCTGAAGATTAATGAGAGTGTTAGCTTTTTTCAGTCTCATTGACTGTTTTGATTGTCCACCGAACTTTTAGCTACAGAAAACATAAAGAAATTTGAAATCCCGCCTCACAGTTATTCTAGGCCACAGATGGTTCAAAAATTCTCTAGCTATCTAAGTGACATCTACTCAAAACAGACTTTCATTCCTTTACTTTCAGACTCTTTTTAAGTCTGAAAAAGACTTAAAAGTAGGTGGACAAATTAATCAAGCTAGATTCACCTGGGTAAATGAAAAAACAGATGCGGGAAATGTATTTTAGAATTAAATTTGTCTATCGAATGAGGTCTCTTTGGTGGAGTGGAGGTGGTTGGTGGGTCTCGTTTTATCCTCAGCTTGGCCGCTGACTACCTGCTTTACCTTGAGCAGAGGCTCCGAGTCCAGCCCCTACGTAGCTCCTATTTTCGTACCGATTGAAATGTTAAAGGCGAAAGCACTTTAGAAGATACAAAACCTCAAACAGATTGAGCTTAAACCAAAATGCAAATGCTCCCTGAGACCCAGAAGTGCGACATTTTTTCCCTGAACAGTTGGTGTGCCTGCGTTCCTGGTCAAGCACGTGCCGGGGCTGGTGACGTCATCCCTTCCAGCGTGCTGTGGTTCATGATTTTTCTCCGAGCCCTGCCGCAGCCACTATAGTAAATGATGCATGCACTGGGACTCCCTGTATGCGGCAGAGCGATGACTTACGGACCGGGAGATGGCAGCTGCAGCCACCTGCTACAGATACATTTGCTGCCTCGCAGACCAAACGTTGGATTTATTCAGATCCTGCTTGCCTCCTAATCCACCTAGCGTACAAAGCAGCCGCATTCACTTATCAGACAACTTTTAGATGACAGTAGGGTGGAAAAAGCAAGGGGCAGGGGCAGGGAGGAGAAACAGAGGTTCAGGAGAAATTTTGAGAAAGTTTTCCCGAAAGTCCAAACAGCTTAGAATTCAGAGTTTGGGGAAATAGAGCAGATGGTCAGAAATGCAAGCGATTTAAGCAGCTCATCAGGCCTGGGGCGGTGTGCCGAGCCCGTAACCTAGTACCGTTGGTTTTCTGCTTCAGTGGCCGTGTGCCGTTGTGCACTGGCTGTGTATACACAATCAGTGTGACGTGTAAACTATTTACACGAAGGTGTGATTGACCATAGGAACTCATCAAGAACTTGTGTGGCTGCCACATGATCAGATCTGAGCGCTCCCCCGAGCTGGAGTAGAAACAGTGTTGGCTGCCCTCGTGACAATGCTCACACCCTGTGAGTGCTGGACTCTGGCCTACAACTGAATTTTTCAGAGAATGTTGAAATACTTGGAAATCAAGTGAGTCATGCTTCTCTTTCAGCCAGAAAGATGACTTGTCTCTCTCCATGTGCACCAGGTTACTGCCAGATGAAAGGGCTGCCAATCTGGGACTGAGTCTTGGTTTCACAAAACCCTCCCTCTCTTCCACTGCGGCCATTAATTTGCAGTGATTTATGTCGTTCCATCTGCCTGCGTGTGCGTTGGCTGCACGGGCTTTGTGATCAGGAAGGCAGGCTCGAGTGGCAAAACCAGACTTCGAGGGCCTTGGTGTAAAACTCAGGAGCCAGAAGATCTGGACACACACTCAGAGGTCACTTCATTCATCCCGTTCTTCTCAAACTCTCAGGAACCATCCAGGCTCAGGGCATGGGTCAGTTTTCCATCAGGCTTCTAGGAAAAAGGTCTGCACACTCGGATCCTTGTTTGGGTGTTTACCTGTGCTCTTGTGCAGATCGTAACGTTTCAAGGGAAAGAACAGCTGATTCTGAGACTCCAGTGTCACTGAAGATGTCGCTAAGGTGAGAGTATGAGGACCCAGAGGTGACAAATACTCTCACCTAAAGTGGGACAGTGGAAAGAGGCCTGAGGATTTCACAGGAAGACAGGCCCATTCCCACCCACCCCTGAATCCCATTTCCAAGCACCCAGAGCCCTAAGGTGGAAATCATGGCCTGGAGGTGATGGTGGTGGAGGTGGCGGTGTGAGTGAAGTAGAGAAGGCATCCTCTTTCCCAAGTTGAATTTCTCTTTGATCTTATCTAGCCCTTTTTAATCTTCACAGCTTCCTTTCAAATCCTGGTCACATCATCGGAACCATTCCATTTGTATGCAGGTCTGTAAACGGGACATAATTAGACACTCTTGACCTGTGCCAGATACAGCGATGATGTCCATCCATCCACTTTTTTCCTGCCCATCCTGGTTGGTGTTTTTTGAATGGGCACAGGGCAATGCCCGGTAATCCTCAGCTCAGAGTGTGTGCCTCAGAGGATAGGGTCCTCCTCCTCTGTATCCTTCCCTCTTCCACCACTGCAGCTGCTCTTCCTTAGGGACCACCCACCATGAGCCCAGCAGTGGACTTTCTTACTTTTCTTTACATGTTTTCTAACTTAACGCTCACAGCAAGCTTACAGGTTATATGTTGCAATTTTCATCTTATAACGGAAGAAATTGAGGCTCAGGGAGGTCAAGTAAACCTTGCAGCTGGGATTGAAAGCAAGGTTGGTGTGATCCCAAGGCTCACACCCCTTCTGCTAGTTATGCTGGAAGATAATCCCATGGGTGTTTTCTTCAAATGACTTATTGCTCACTTTTTAATTATTACAAACGGACTGCATTCTTCTCTCTCTTTTTTTTTAAGTTGGAAAAGACTGAGATGTGTAAAGAAGGAAATAAAAATCCCATGCAGGCCTGCTTTTCAGAGATCGCTGTCGTTATCACACTGCTGTGTGAGGCAGAGGCTAAGAATTTGGACCCAGACTTGCCAACATGCTCACCCGGGAAGTGACGTCAGCTTCCTAGACATTGTCTGTAAAGTGGGGAGAAGGAATAGTATATCTTCCGGGGGTTGTGATGATTAAATGAGATGTTTTCAAAAAGCTTAGCATAGTAAGAAAACAACAAATGTTCATCATCGGTATCACTCCATCCTGAGCTTTTCAGTAAGGTAGACGTTGGAAGCTCATATGTGTTGTACTCTACAACTAGGTTCTGTTTGGTAACCCTTTTTTTTTAATTTATTCTTTTGCCATTTGGTGAATATTTCTCCGTCTCCCTAAGAGTTGAATATTTAGGTTGTTTCTCATTTTTCCACTTTTACGAATTGTGTTGTCTGTTGGTGGGGTAGAGAGAGAATATGGGGTTGAGAGACTCTAGCTATATCTATAACGTTTTATTTCTTAAAAAAAAAAAACCTTTAAAAATATAAAGCAAAGAAGGTCAAATAGGAACATTTATTAACTTTGAGTGGTGAGTACATGGGTGTCTGTGCTATTTTCTGAACTTTTTTCTAAATGTGTGTTAGTTGATAATCTAACATTTAAAAATTGTGCTGCTGAGATGAAGATCCTTGCACCCAGGGCTTTATGCATTTATAGGACCATTTCCTCAGCATAAATTTGGAACATTGAAATTTCTGGGTCAAAGGAAACTCCATGCAGTCCGCACAGGGGCTGTGTATCCATTCACACAGTCCCCATTTCTGTACCCCTGTCAACTGTGGTCATCAAAATTTTAAAATAATATTTGGGAACTGATACAGGAATTGCATTTTTAAAAATAATTATGAAGCTAAAGAATTTTCTACTTGTATTTCCTTGGTGAATTCATTTTTATAGTCTTTGTGCATTTTTCTATGGCATGTTCCTGTTTTTTCTTAATGATTTGTAAGAGGTCCGTATACAGTAAGGCCCTTGGTCTGGATTATCCATAGAAAACAATTCTTCCCAGCTTGGACAGCCCTTATATTTTAGGTTCCCGATGTGAGGACAAGAAAGTCCTTCCCATTCAAAAGGCCACAACTCATCCGCAGCCGTTCGCTTATTTCTGCCTTCAGACATCCAGTGGAAGTCCGGGCACATGGCGGAGAGCCTCACCAACATGCCCCGGCACTCCCTCTACATCATCATCGGCGCCCTCTGCGTCGCCTTCATCCTGATGCTCGTCATCCTGATTGTGGGGATTTGCCGCATCAGCCGCATCGAGTACCAGGGCTCTTCCAGGCCAGCCTACGAGGAGTTCTACAACTGCCGCAGCATCGACAGCGAGTTCAGCAGTGCCATCGCCTCCATCCGGCATGCCAGGTAGGCGGCGGGGGGAGGCGGGAGGGAGGTGCTGCATCCTCAGTGTCAGGCGTATATTATGAACAGGACTTTACGTCCCCAAGGAGGGTTTCAAAGAAGAAAACGTAAGTTCAAGGTAGTGTTGGGGGACCGGATAATTAGGCTGTTTCATAAGCAGACCCCTTTAATTTGCTGCTGGCTTTCTGTTTTCATTGAGTGCATTCATTCATTTTGTGTTGATCTCTGTTACACGTATCTGACTCTTCATCACTGTGTGTGAAGCTTTTTTTTTATAGTTTATGATCTCAATTTATTTTTTGTTTCATGCCTTATTATGCTGAAATGACTGCATCTCCCGTAAGAAGTCTAAAATATAATACTGCTAGAGTTGCTTCATTTCATGACTTAACAATACCTTCAAGGACCCAAACTCCCTCTATTTCTCCATGTCATCATAATTGGCTTTTTGATATGGTCTCTTATACGTGTTCACTTCTTTATCACTACCTTACTACCTAGGCAACAATGTCTAGGAGTTGTGAGACATTTTTTGATGATTTTTTGGGGGGATGTGTTTAGCTGTGTTGTTCTTCTAACAGTCAGTGTGAGTATAAATCACCCATTTGATTTAAGGGCTTATTTAAAGAAAGTCAAATGATGGTCATTCGGCTGTTAGAGTTCGTATTGTATAAAATAGTGTCCTCTCCTGGAGGAAAGGCTCCTGTAGAGACAGGAATTAGTGTGGTATAGAAAGAGCGTGAGTCTGGGTGTCGGAGTGACATCGTTAAGCCTGACTGCTCCATTACCTGACTGTATTTTATTTTAATTAATTAATTAAATTATTGATTTATTTATTTTTGGCTGCTTTGGGTCTTCGTTGCTGCATGTGGGCTTTCTCTAGTTGCGGCAAGCAGGGGCTACTCTTCGTTGCGGTGCACAGGCTTCTCATTGTGGTGGCTTCTCTTGTTGCGGACCACGGGCTCCAGGCGCAAGGGCTTCAGTAGTTGTGGCACATGGGCTCAGTAGTTGTGGCTCGCGGGCTCTAGAGCGCAGGCTCAGTAGTTGTGGCGCATGGGCTTAGTTGCTCCGTGGCATGTGGGATCTTCCCGGACCAGGGCTCGAACCCGTGTCCCCCGCATTGGCAGGAGGATTCTTAACCACTGCGCCACCAGGGAAGTCCCTGACTGTATTTTAAACCGATGATTTAACCTTCCACAAATACAGTTCCCTCAACTGTGGGAAGGGAGAACTACCTCCTTAAAGAGTTATGACAATCAAATTAAATTACAAATATTTAAAGATTGTATAAACAGATAACACCACATTTACTTCTCTAAATCTATTACAACATGGAAAAAATCAGTTAATCTAATTTTGTTGAGTTTTGCAAGGAGTA
Organism: Phocoena phocoena; assembly: GCF_963924675.1. Lineage (NCBI taxonomy): Eukaryota > Metazoa > Chordata > Mammalia > Artiodactyla > Phocoenidae > Phocoena > Phocoena phocoena. Next base: position 105,519,785 of record NC_089225.1, on the reverse strand, counting down.
TTTACTAAAAAGATAATAGTGATATTGTGTATTAAAAGCATCATCTTTTCCTTCAGTTGGTAGAATGATCTAAAGCGCACAGTTCAGAAAGCGAGTGTGCTGTAGCAAAAAGTGGGCTGAGCTTGATGTCTTAAGGTTGAGCCTCCAGGGAACTATTACTTGCATCATCTTTGTTGGGACGTCGTGATTGATATTGTTCAAGACACAAGCAGATCCAAATTCTGTCTGAGTGGCATAGAAGCTCAGAGGTTCAGAAAGTTAGTTTTCTTCCAAAGGAAACCCGCAAACCTAAGACTCAGGTCTTAGAGTGAGTCCAGGGGAAACAAAAACCAGAACCTGGCTTCCAAGGAGAGGAGCCAGTGGATGAGAGAAGTTGGGAGATAGAGAGCATCTGCCCCAAAGCCCAGGGCAACTTCTTCGTGGGAGCTGCACTAGCCTTACTTCTGTACCTTTGGGGGAGAAGAGAGAGTTAACCCTCTTCCAGGTTAAGCCCTACGGATCAGCCTCGTTGTGGGAGCCTTTGTTTAAGAGTCAACAACTCAGCAACACAGCTTCCAGGAAACATTGAGGTGAATCCCTGCAATCTCATCTTAATTGCTTATTTGACTCTTTCCTCTTGAGTAGAGAGCAGTGAGTTTCATTACTGTATCTCCAGTGGGTCCTGGCACATGGTAGACCTCACTAAAATTTGAGGTCTGAAATGAATGGATCATCTCGGTGAGGAGTTGGCATAGGATGTCTCGACCTGCCTGAGAAATAGATTCATCCCAGGGCACCAGCTTTGTAAGTGGTACCAGCCTGCAGGGGTATTTGGAGTATCTTGAAAACATTGGATGAGAGGTAGAGGATGTTAAAAGAAAAGGAGAGTAGACAAATTCATTTGTTTCTCAGAAGTCTTCCTGAAGGGGCTTAGTTCACCAGGAAAGAGCAGACTCCATAGCTCTATACGGGGATGTATTGGGAGACCCAAGAAGTCAGATTCCCTCCACACTCCCCTACCCTGGAGGAATCTCTGACTAAGGTCCTTTTGCATTCAAGAGGAAGAAGAGTATTTTATCTCAGCCCTGGAATAAGTTAAGATGGGTTCTTCTGGGCTTCCTGCTTATATAGCCCGCTGAAAAGCTACTCAACTGAATACTCTTGGAAGGAAAGAATAAATTTGAAAGCATTTATAAACCTGGCTCTTATTCGGTACTGATTTTCATCAAAAATATTTACTGCAGAATTCCTGAGCAGCGAGCTCCTGCACGCACCAGTGACTGCAGATAAAACCACTGATGTTGATGCAGTGCCTTCCCAAATATCTGAGGACGTTCCTGCCTAAACGTTTATTCGGCTATGACCTGTGGCTTCCACAGCATGGTTCTCCAGAGGCCCTGGCTGGATCTCTGGCTGGTTGGCCCTTTTGCCCCTTTTTCTGGAGACCCTGGAAAGGCATTGACAAAAACGGAGTCCTTTTTGCAATTCCCCTCTTCCTAGTTTTGAGCACCAGCCTGTAGCTAACATGCATTCATGGCCTGTCTCCCTGCCACTAGCCTGGAGGTGACATTGGATCAGAATGACTGCAGCTGAGCAGGATGAATCCTGACTGGGTCACCTGTGACGTTCCCTAGTGACCCGGCAAGTGTCTGGTGATGCTGACGTCAGCAGTCGGCTGGTGCTCGTGCTGGGTTGAGAAGGGAGGCCCCTCCTTTCCTGTGTTCCGCAGCCGCTTTGCTTGCACTCAGGCTGGAAAGACTTACACTCAGGCTGTGACAGACTGGCAGGAGTGAAGCTACAGCTCTCTAAGTTCTGCATCTGAGGTCACACTTCGCTTGCTGATTGCTTACTGCTCTACCAGCTATAAGTGCCCGATCACAGAAAACAAACAAACAAACAGAGAGCTGGGAAAGGACAGAGTCGCTTTTTCTCAAGCAGCATCTCCCGACGTGGGCCTTTTTAAAGTTCACATCCACCTGCCGTTCCTGGAGGTATTGTTTAGCTGTTGACTTCCAGGGGAATATGAGCTAGAAGAATGTACATACTTTGACCTCCCTCATAACTGGTTTCAGTTTCTTTTGTTTCTTTAGTAAAATAAGGCGCACAAGACTGGTCACCAACTATGACGTTTGAGCTGTCAGTGACGTTGATACCACGGCTGCACAACTGCTGTTAGTGCTTCTACGATGGTTAACACAGCCAGACACGATGCGAAATCCTTTGCAGAGAGACTGTGGGTGACCCCTATCAATGGTCTTCATCAATGGCCTGTGAAACATTTTAGACTTTGTGGGCCGTATGGCCTCTGGGTCTTTGTGACCAGCTCTGCTTTTGTCGTGCGAAAGCACCAGAGGCATTATGAATGGGCACAAACTGTGTTCCAATAAAATTTTATTTAAAAAACAAGCAACAGGCTGTTACTAGCTTGCAGACTATAGTTTGCTAATCCAAGGTCTACATTTTAATTTTCTCTAGCTTCCAATTTTTTTTTTTAAGCAATTAAGATGTCCCTTTAGGGTAAGGAAAAACAGTGCATTGTTTAAAAAAAGAACAGTTGCATAAAAACTCCTGCCGTAACATAGGCAAGCTCTGACATTGGCTTAGTGCCTGAGAGTTTAAAATGGAATTCTATAGGTATTAGCTTATTCCTTGACATCCACCCAATTCTGAAACACTAAGGAAGTATAAAACGCTGTTAGCGTTGGAAATTTAAGTATGAATGCACATTTGTTTTGCACTAACTCTGAGATCACTACTCTGATAGGTGAGGGAGATTGAAGGAGAGTCTTACTTCATTTCACATCTTAGCTTCCATATAGTAGATGCTGCACTTTGGGTGGGGATTTCTGTATCTCACCTAAGGAATTTGGAGGCTTCTCAGGAGCTGGTTAGGTCATAGTGCAAGGAATCCAGCTCCAATTGTGCTGGGGGTGTTAGTCGTACTTTCACCAGGTACCCCTGCACCAGCGTTACACTTTGCGATCCAGGCTGAGTTTCCCATGCAGGCGCAAAGCAATGCTTGTCGTCCTTCAGTTGACTACGTGTGTGTACAGTGGACACGTGGCAGCCCTTGAGTGCCTTCAGCTCTTGCTTTGTTGTGCTCAGTGGATCTGGAACGCTCATCCTCCAACCTGCCTTGTCAATATCCAGCTCCACGACAGCAATGTAAGATCACGGCCCTTTGAACTACAGCTTGTGGATGGGTTGCACAACATGGAGGCATTTAACTTTCTAGATTTGGAGGAAACAGATTATTCTTCAAACTGGAGTCATATAAAAAATAAAATGGGTATTGTAAACCTGTATTCAACTTATTACGTGGCTTGGATTTTTCCTGCTGGCCAACCGATTGATTCATAGGCTGCATAGGATTCGAAGACACTCCCATTGGAGTTCCTGCAGGAAACCGTCCCGTGGCTACCATGTTTGGATACAGAGAGCTTTACACTGGGATTTCCTGATTTTTTAAATTAATTAAATTAATATTATTGGTGGTATATTGTTGCCGGTGTATCTAGCTATTTTATGAGAAATAGGTTGTCAAAATGCTTGCTCCTTTAAGTAGCAATCTTAATCTCCGAAATCTTCAGACTTGGGAGAAAGTGTTAAGAGCCAGTTGGCTTTTATATTGTTGCCCTTTTCCTCTTCTCAGATTGTGCAGACCTCAGTCAGTTTAGATAAACAGACCTCAGGCTGGAGTCCAATCCATATTTATGCCCACACAACTCCGGACCTTCAGTGAGGCTAACATGTTAGACATAATTTTATTGAAGACTTTTTAATAGTGCCTCAAGAGCTGTGGTTTCTCGGTGGCAGAATACTTTAACTCTTTATCTTTGCACTTTGCTTGGTGCCCGTCTGGCATGATTTGTGCCTTTGCAACTCCGGAAGGCCAATAAATCTTGAGTGAATTGGAATACAAGATTGATGAATGTTTAAAAATAAGAGATCATATGAAGAAGGCAACGTTTTCTCACTTCCCACTTGATTCTACTTCTCATCTCTGTATGTGAGAAGACAGACTTTCCAAGATATAAAAAGAAGAGATAGAAAGGTGGGGAGATGGGATTAAAGCCATGGGAAATAAGCCCGGAGAAGTCCTTGGGGGCCCATCCTGGCAATCCTTTTAAAATTTGAGATTCTTTTAAAATTTCTTTTTTAATAGGCTCCCTTGGACTTGAAACAGTTAAAAAATGTTGTTTATAAAAGGGAGGAAGGGTGGCGGGCTAGTGGGGAAGATTGTTTAAATGGTATTGCACTCCAGGGGCCTTTAGGGAAGGTGAGGTCTTGAAAGGGAAGAGACCACCCAGAAGTTGAATTGGGTTTATTTTAATAATCGCCATTTTAACACTGGTTTGGCGGGAAATCCTGAGATTGGATTTTGACACTCCTGGCTTCTGCGCTTCAGTCCTGCTGTCAAGGGGTTTTTTGATATATACAAGCCTGTTGGGACAATGGCTTTGTGCTCAGAGAAGAAAGAATGGCCTGTGTGTACATGGGCGTTGGGGAGTGATAGGTGGGTGCCATCGGATGGGCGGTGCCCGCACAAATTGTAGACTAACACCTTGTTATTTGAAGTCATTTCCTCTCTCTGCCTTTCTCTGTCCTGGGACCTCAGGCGGCCTCTGAGCCCTCACAGCCCTCCTGCAAGTCCCAGGGGAGAGGCTGTGCACAAGTGCAGAGAAGCCCACCCTGCCACTCTGTATTCCAGGCACTAGAGTGGATGTGAAATAAACTTGTCTCTCCAAATCGCTCTGGGTCTGAGAAGAAGACAAATCGATACATGTTTTCTGGAAACCTGTTGTAGAGCCGTCACGCCTGACTGCTCTTCCAAGATTTAACCGACAAGCCTCGCTATTAATTTGGACTCTACAGTTCTGTGAAATCCGATTTTTGCCCTCCCATGCCAAAGGCTAATATTTTTACTCATTCAATGTTAATATCAAGAAGTCTTAAATTTCTGTACTAGCTAGAGAGGATATTTGAGAGTACTTTTATAGTTCCATTTGATCCTTGAAGATAAGTTATTGTCACCAATTACCTTTAACAGGACTTGAGAGCCAACAGTTCTCTAACCAGAGTCCTCCCTCCCTGTGATTTCAGGTTTGGAAAGAAATCCCGGCCTGCGATGTATGATGTGACCCCCATCGCCTATGAGGATTACAGCCCCGATGACAAGCCCTTGGTCACACTGATTAAAACAAAAGATTTGTAATCTTTTGGGGGATTATTTTTCAAAAGGATGGGCTACTACATTCATTTAAATATTTTTAAGAAAATGAAAAGCTTAAGAAATCTAAAACGTTAGCTGCTCAAGAGTTTTCGGTAGAATATTTAAGAACTAATTTTCTGCAGCTTTTGGTTTGAAAAGAATATTTTAAAAACGGAATTTGCGACATCCATTAGACTACGTTTTAACGTACTTTCAGCTCTCTAAACTATATGCTTCGACTAGCGTGTGCACTTTCCACGGTAGATACTATTACGAAGCCCAGATTGTTTTCTGCGGTTGTTACAGAATAAGCCTAAGCGAGGACAAGTTCGTATTTGACGTGTGAGTGTTGGCTTTTTGAGTAGAGTTAGGAAACACATGTAGAGTATGAACCATAATACCGTATTACCATTACTTAAAAAGAAGTCTGAAGTGTTTGTCCTGTGAAAAAGAAACTAGTTAAATTTATTATTCCTAACCCGTATGAAATTAGCCTTTGCCTTACTCTGTGCATGGGTAAGTAACTTATTTCTGCACTGTTTTGTTGAACGTTGCGGAAACTGGAAACATTCGCTTGAGTTCCTTTCTGGCATTTTCGTAACATTTGTCAGGCTAGGCCTTGAAAACATACATGATGACAGGGTCTAGTGAGGCAAATTATGATCAAATTGAATCTGTATTTTCCTTTACAAGTCACGGTTTTTATCGTTGTTCCTTGCTAAGGGGTAGTAAATGTAAGAGCGTACCTGTTCCTTCGGTAGTGAGTATTTCTCATAGTGCATCTTTATTTATATCCAGGACATTTTTGTGGCTGTATTTGATTGATATGTGCTTCTTCCGATTCTTGCTAATTTCAAAGAATACTGAATAAATGTTACCAAGTCAAGGATGCACTTGTCTCTCTCTTTTTTTTTTAATCATGTAAAACGTTTGGGTTTGATACTGATTATCAAACAAACAATCCTACTGTCTTTTACATTTTATATGTTCCAAGGAGTACGTTTTGGTGGCTGCTGGAGCCATTCCCTGTGCCTCCTGGGAGCACTCCTGGCTTCCCAATTGTCAGGGAACCATCTGTACTGTCTTGTAAACATGAAAGGTGGAAGAAATAACAAGAATTCGCATCTTAACTCTAGCATCAGAATTTGCCAGTGAAATGCAGCCCATAGAACTATTGAGGTACGTTGAAATTGAGAAACACTTCTAGACGTGATGTGCAGAGAACCCACAGCTTCGAGGAACATATACGTTGTTCTCCTATGGGGGCCAAATGAAACTGCCTTAGCAAACAGCACCTAGGTCCTTAGAAACTGGAAGGCAGCTTACAGCCACCCCTAGATTCAATTCCATTTTGCATCCCAATGCTGCCCCCTAAGTCCCGGAGTCTTTTTAAAAAAACCTACTTTGTCTTCACATGAGAACGTTTGGTAAGACCAAGAGAAGCCCTGAAACCAGGTGCAAGGGAGGGGTTTAGGCAAAAAGAAGTATTTAAGATGCTTTTCCTTCCTTCTCTTCCCTTAAAACATCTGCCCCCAATCCTACACGCAGCATAGCAGTACAGCCACACTCGGATTATTAAATGATGCAGTGCAATACGGTAATGTTTTTAGTTTGTTTAAGTGTTAGGAAGTGAAGTAAGAACAAAATATGAGTGAGGCTGGTTGAGCAGCCATGGAACACATGCAAGCCTTCCATCTTCTGGGGGAAGACTTGGTTGTGCAGTGCACGGAGACCTCCCTCCACAAGAGACGGCCTGGAAACCACGAAAGTTAAACTCCATCTTCCTGTTGATTCCTCCACACGCCCAAGGGCAATGTCAGTCGTGCCGGGACCTTCATTTGGAAGCTGCTTCCACCACACCCTCTCAAATAATTTTCAGTCTTCCAAATGTTTAAATTCAATAGACGTGATACCCCTTTATTGGTCTTTTATCAGTTATAATTTGTCTTTTTAAAGCAATTTAATGGAACCCACTCATTCAGGTTGAGAGCTGACTCATCTGCCTTCTGACAGTCTGAGGCAAACCCCAAACCCATTTAAAGACCTTCGCTTATTCATTTGGACGTTCAGTAATAATACCTCTCACTGCGCACTTGTTCAGTGTTAGGCAGACGGTGAGCAACGAGGACCTCAGAAAAAGATTCTCGCTCCGGGGTTCACAGCTTGTTTTGAACCAGACCTTCATCTGATAATCACACAAGTACAGAATTATACTTTGAAGAGCCCCGTGAAGGAAAGGTAAACACCGCCATTCAGCCGCTTGTTTGTAGCAGAGTGGATCGGAATCTTGCTTCAACCATTTACTTGCTAACAACTTTGGACATGTAACTCTCTGAGCCTATACGTCAGTAATTTGGAAAATGGGGATAAGGATGGGACCTCCCTTGGAGGGTCATTGTGAGAATGAAATACCAGAATGTGTGTAAATCACTTAGCCCACCTCCAGCATGCATTAAGCATTCAGCAGGTTAGCTATTACTGCTGTTGCTTTTGTTCTCATTTTAGATACAGACCACACCGCAGGGGAGGTTAATAAGCTTGGTATCTGTGGTCTGCAGTTAATGCACCGAGGAAAGGTTGGAGTACAGCTCCGAATGTGTCAGACGCTCCGCCATCTTGTTTACGTTGCTACTTTGCTGTCTTTGTGAAAAAAGCATTTAATGAGCAAGACTAAACCACCACCCAGGACTTGTTGAACTGGTGATGGTCTCACAACTTAGCAGAGCTGGAATTTGCCCTGTTCTGCTGTGAGGGTTCTCACAAGACAGGGCAACTGTATGTAACAACAGGGATCCTCGCCCCCTAGAAATGGTCCAGCAGTGTCTCCAACTCATTTTGTGGTTTTTTTCAGAGCTCTTTATTCTTGCAAGGAAGTGGCATACACGGATAATTCATTTCCAAGTGGTTTAAATTTAATTTCCAAGAGCCGGTTTCTTTGACATTTGTACCCAGGTCTCTACTTAGTAACGTCAGGCTGGCCTTGGATCACCAGCTGCGCCCCCTACCCTTATGGCCTTCTGCTTCTTCATTTCATGGGACTATAATTTTTTGAACCATTTGGCCTGGCTGTGATTTTCTCCAAGAACTGAAGGGTGGCTGGGAGTCTGAATCGATTCTCTTTCCAAACAATGTTGTTGGTCAGGTTTAAAAAAAAAAAAAAACTCTTGAAAACCTTTTCAGGTGCAAATAAGTAAGTCACAGTTTTACTGTTAAAGGACTTTACAGTTTACTTCTTGGGGCAAACAGAAAAACCATAAGAAAGATGTACATTAAATGATTATAAAATTGTAAGTAACCACTCACAATCACCCTGGGAGACACTGTGGATGCGCCCACAACTGCCATTTCTCTACCCCTCTTGCAACCCACCATGGGGTGGAAATGCCAGGTATCTGCTACCCCGGCTTCCTTTGCTTTTAGGGTGAGTGTGTGGCTCAGTGTTGTTCAGTGGGACCTTCAAGGGAATCTCCTTGGACTTCCTAAAATGACTTTCCTCCCTGATAAGAGAGAGAAGACAGAGTACGGACCTCTTGTTGCCCATTACTCTTGCTTTTGTGTGCTTTTACGTAAGGACCAGAGGCTTGAAATGACTGCACACCTCCCCCATCCATGGGGGCTGCTCTGCAATTCTGAGGATGTCAGAGGAGAAGGGAGAGAGCTGGTGCTTAGTGACGAACTTGAGCTTTTTATTGGGGGGGTGGTTAAAATGGTACTTTATTTTTTTCCCAGCGTTATTGAGGTGTAATTGACAAATACAGTTGCAAGATATTTAGTGTACAGTGTGATGATTTGATACATGTATACAATGTGAAAGGATTCCCTGCATCAAGTTAATTAACACATCCCTATTTACCTTTTTTCTCTGTGTGTGTGAGAACATTTAAGTTCTACTCTTGGCAAATTTCAATTATACAATGCAGTTTTATCAACCATAGTCACCATATCATACATTAGATCCTCAGACCTTGATTCATCTTATGGCTGAAAGTTTGTTCAGCCTTTTACCAGCCTCTCTCCATTCCCAGCCCATCTCCCCACCCACCAGCCCATGGCAACCAATTTTCTACTCTCTGTTTCTTTGAGTTTGAATTTTTGTAAGAGTCCACATATAAGTAATACCATGAGGCATTTGTTTTTCTCTGTCTGGCTTGTTCCACTTAAGATAATCCCCTCCAGACCCATCCATGTTTTTACAAATGACAGGATTTTCTTCTATTTTAGACAATAATATTCCACATCTTCTTTATTTGTTCATCTATTGATGGACACTTAGGTTGTTTCCATAACTTGGCTATCGTGAATTATGCTGCAATGAACATGGGAGTACAGATAATCTTTTCGAGATAGTGATTTTGCTTCCTTTGGAAATATACCCAGAAGTGGGATTGCTGGATCATGTGGTAGTTCTACTTCTAATTTCTTGAGGAAGCTCCATACTGTTTTCCACGGTGGTTGTATCAGTTTACATTCCCACCAACAGTGTACAAGGGTTCCCTTGTATAAGGATTTCTTTGCCAGCATTTTTTATTCTTGTCTTTTTGATACTAGATATCCTAAGAGTTGTGAGGTGCTATCTCATTGTAGTTTTGATTTGCATTGCATTTCTGTGGTGGTCAGCGCCACTAGCCATATATGGTCCATTAAATTTAAACTTTGATTAGAGTTAAGTAAAATAAAAACTTCAGCTCCTCACGTGCACTAGCGCGTTGCAAGCGCTCAGTGGCCACATGCACTGAGTCTGCCGTGTAGCACGGCCCCATCAGTGATTACGTTCATCATCACAGAATGTTCTAATGGACAGTTTAAGCCATTTAAAATTGGGAACTCTAGTCCTTGCAGCCAAAAGCAATGTAACTGCTTTTGAAATTGTGTTGTGTATGTGCTCATAACACAATGAGTCATAAGGCAATACTGGATGAATTGTTTTACCAGTCATACTTTGGAGAGATCAGAGTCAGGGGCTGTGGAAAGAAAGAGGAGAGGGGGCTTGGAAGGTCAGTGAGCGTCCTGGTGTGGACAGCCTGGATGACCAGCCTGTAGAGTGCAGAATTTTCCTAGAGTCCACGAAGAGTCATGAATGGCTTTGAGCAGGGAAAGAAGCGTCTTATGCTACAGATAGAAAGGGCACAGACTTTGAAATTGCTCATAACAGGGTTCGATGAACTCTGATAAGATTTGAATTTACTCGTCAACCTCAGTGTCTTCAACTACAAAATAGGAATGAAAGTAGCTAATTTAGAGCAGGGGTTGGTATACTATGGCCCAAAGGCCAAATATGTCCAAAGCTTGCTTTTTGTTTTTGTTTTTGCGGAACGTAGGCCTCTCAGTGCTGTGGCCTCTCCCGTTGCGGAGCGCAGGCTCCAGACGCGCAGGCCCAGTGGCCACGGCTCACGGGGCCCAGCCGCTCCGCGGCATGTGGGATCTTCCCGGACCGGGGCACGAACCCGTGTCCCCTGCATCGGCAGGTGGACTCCCAACCGCTGCGCCACCAGGGGAGCCCCAAAGCTTGTTTTTGTACAGCTTGTGCTCCAGCTAAGAGTGGCTGTGTGTACGTATGTTTGAATGAGATCTTTATTTTAGAATAGGTTTTGATTCATGGGAAAGTTGTGAAGATATTAGAGAGTTTTCACATACCCCACACCAGTTGTCCTTATTATCAACCTCCTACATTAGTATAGCACGTTTGTAATAACTCATAAACCATTGTTAATATATATTATTATTAAAGTCCATACTTAATTCAAATTTCCTTATTTTTTTACCTGGTGTGCTTTTTCTGTCCCAGGATTCCTGCATTGTATTTAGTCGCTCCGTCTCCTGAGGCGACTTTTGCCTCTGACAATTCCTCAGACTTTCCTTGTTTTTGGCAACTTTGACAGTTTTGAGGGGTCCTGGCCAAGTACTTTGTACACTGACCCTCTATAGGGATTTTTCTAATGTTTCTTTTCATGATCACACTGGGGCTATAGGTTCTGGAGATGAAGACCTTGGAGATGAAGTGCCATTTTTATCACATGGTACGGAACTCTCCGCATGGCTTATCACCACTGATGTGGACTTGATCACCGGCTGAGATAGTGTTCCTTAGGCTTCTCCACTGCCAGGTGACCCTTTCCTTCCTCCCTCCTGTGCTCTTTGAGTCACTGTGTGCAGGCACACTTAAGGAGTTGGGAGTAGCACTGCACGTCCTCCAGCAGGGAGTCGTTACAGAAATTATTTAGAATGTTTCTGTACGGATGTGTCTATTGCTGTCTCATTTATTCAATAAGTTATTTATACCAATATGGCCTCATGGATATTTATTATATACTTTGGGGCATAATCTAATACTACTTTAATTATCTTGTCGCTCACGTTGTCTTTGGCCATTGAGAGCTCTTCCGGTCGGCTCCTGTGTCCCTTTGATATTCCCCATAACTGTGTGTATGTGTTAGTATTTCCTTGTTTTCTGGCATGACAAGATGCTCTAGGCTTATCTTATATAAGTCCTGCCTCAGCCCTGGAATCAGCTACTTCTCCAAAGAGTCTGTTCCTTGGAGAGTGGTTTTTACAGATGACCATTTGAAGTTGATTTGACAACAGCAAACACTCATTTTGAACCCCAATTAAGCAAAATGCCTCCTCCTCCAAAAAGATTTCATTCTTCTCTTTAGTAGACATGTATTACACAAAAAAGTTGTACTCGATTTTTATTATATTTTGACTTGAATCAATAACAACTTTGTGCAACTTTGCCTCCTCTCTTGTTATATAATACAAGTATCTACACAGTATGCTTGATTTTACATCTTGAACAGCAAAGCTTAAAATACTTACTATCTGGACTTCTGCAGATAAAGTTTGCTGACCTCAGCTTTAGAGCAGCTTTCTGAGGTGTAAGTGAAGTAACATACCTAACCAGCACGTGCTCGCATATTGTAGGCCTGTATGTGAGCCTGTGTGGTAAACGTGTGTGTCCCCATCCTCGCTGGAGATGGTGAACTCTTTCAGGGCAATGACTCTGTCTTATTCAGCTTTACCACCCCACTGCCTGGTGTGCCGCCAGACCTTCAGTAAACCTTTATTAAGTGTTTGGATTGATTGAATAGCAAAATGCAGAATGGGTTAAAGAGGGATGGAAGACTGTACATGGGGGAATAATTAAGGTGCTATGGTCTCCTTTCTGAAGAAGAGATACAAATGGCCAATAGGCACACGAGAAGATGCTCAACATTGCTAATCGTGAGGGAAATGCAAATCAGGACCACAGTGAGATATCACCTCACACCTGTCAGAATGGCTGTCATCAAAAAGACCACACGTAACAAGTGTTGGCAAGGATGTGGAGAAAAGGAACCCTCTTGTTTGCTGTTGGTGGGAATGTGAATTGGGGCAGACACCATGGAAAACAGTATGGGGGTTTCTCAAAAACTAAAAATAGAACTACCATATGACCCAGTAATTCCACTCCTGGGTATTACCTGAAAAAAATGAAAGCACTGATCGAAAAGATACATTCACCCTAGTGTTCACTGCAGCATATTTACAATTGCCAAGATATAGAAGCAAACTAAGTGTCCATCAACGGGTGAATGGATAAAGAATATGTGATGTATATATTTACACACACACACACACACACACACACACACACAGGAATACTACTCAGCCATAAAAAATGAAATCATGCTATTTGCAACAACATGGATGGACTCAGAGGGTATTATGCTAAGTGAAATGAGTCAGACGGAGGAAGACAAATGCTGTATGATGTAACTTATACGTGGAATCTAAAAAAATGAAACAAACTAGTGAATGTAATAACAACAACAGAGAGGTGCTATGGTCTTAACAATTTGAGGCAAAGGGTCCATATTAATATGGCACCAATGGGAATTGGCTAAGGGATTTTAAGCATTTATTTATAAAATCTTTGCAAGATCTCTGCCCTTTGCATCTGTTGACCTAGCTTGGCTATTTGAGGGCCTGGACTCGTCAATAGGCTATATTATTTTTTCAATTCGTCCAATTTATCCTGGTCCCTTGCAAGCCACTATGCTTTGAGGGGATTTTATAGACTTTACTGAAGGCTTTGAGGGAGCATTGCCAAGAGGGTCACATTGCATGGTGAAAGTGAAAGTGGCCTTCCACTATATGCAGATCCCATTTCCTCTCTTGTTCTTTTCTTCCTCTCCAGAGACATGAGAAAACTCATCCCTTGCTTTGTTTCGCGTGGAGCAATTGCTCCCATCCTCAGGATCCTTAGGAATCACCTTTCGTCTCAAATGTACACCAAGTATGTTTCCAACCAAATGCTGGTCTCTTCTTGAAAGGACCTTCTGATAAAAACTCCCAGGAAAGTTAAATTATCCATATGTCATGACATCTATGTAACTGTTTAGATGCTTCTGCCTGCAGGTAACAGACAACCCAACACACACACACACACACACACACACACACACACACACAAACACACACACAAACTTAAACCATAAGGAAATCTTGTACCTGATAGTCTGGAAGCAATGCAAGCTTCAGGATCAGCTTGATCTAGATGTTCTGGCTGTATTTCTTTGCAGTTCCTTTGGTCTTGTCCTCCTCTGTGTAATGACTTCATCACCAGACTGTTTCTCTCATGATAGCAGAATGGCTCTGATAGTTTCTGTCTTAACATACTCTGCGTGCCCTATATAGGTGTGTACCCACTCACCCCATCTCTACTCTGTTTCTTTTTATGTTGTATATTTTCCATCATACTTGACACCATCTGGAATGACACTGAGTTACTTTTTCAGTTCTTTATTTTCTGTTTTTTCCTGCTATGATTTGAAATCCATATTCTATATTGACAATGTCTAGAACAGTGCTTGACACATAATGGCTTCTGAAGAAACAGTTGTTGAATGAACGAATGCCAGGACATCTAGAGGATGAACTGGAGGTTGACTCAGAGGCTCCCTCTTAGGAGTGAGGGGACTTCTTCCACAGAATCTCCCAAACATCACTCAGCTCTCATCAGCCCAAATTGGATCTCATGCACACTTTGGAATCGTTCCTCGTGGCCGGCTAAGTGTATACACTCACCTGATTCCTGAACCAATCACTGTTGAAGGGCATGGGATTATCACGGAGCTGGGAAAGCCATCATCACACCCGTGAACACACGGAATATACAGTGAGTGGTGGGATGGGAGAAGCACCTGAACAAAATGGAAGTGCCATTACGATGGGGGAAGGTACGAATGGTACTAGGAGGCCACCGGAAATGTCCTCTACATCAACATATAGACAAGGGAGTGACCAGAGTGAGTGGGAAAGATGAAGAAGCATTAGACCGAGACTTTACAAACCTGGATCCTTACCTTACCTCTTTCTCTAACAAGCTGATAGAACTGGGCGAGTCATTTCACCTCTCCAGGACTGTGCTTTGTCATTTTTGATATTGAGAAGTTGGACCAGTGTCAAAGGTTATGGCTTGACTTTCATACCTGTTATTTGATCCACAGGTATGTTTTTGTTTATCCTATACTGTGTGTGTAAACCAAAATTTAAAAATAATGAGAGTCTGACTCCGTCTCTCTCTCTCTCTCTCTCTCTCTCTCACACACACACACACACACACACACACACACACACACACACACACACACACATATTACCACAAGGCAGCAAGTGACTGAAACTGAAGTGAAGCCGCCCCTTTAAGACAGATGCACGCAATCCCCACCACTCTGTTGTCTCCCTGGTACTAAAAAGGAATGTAAGTTACCACTTACAATCTTATTTGTCCAGCTATGTTTGTTTCGTTTTTGCTTTATTTTCTTTTTGTGGATAAACATTTTTCTGTAGCTATGCCTTCAAAGTAGGTAACTGCCTATTATATTAAGTGGGCTGTGTGTTTCAAGGAGAATGAGAGCATAGTTCCTTGTGGGAGTGAAGGCTATTTGTAGTGTTTGATATGCAAAAAAACCTGCCTTTTTGACTTAGTTACATTATTTCCTGGCCCCTGGGGATGTTTGTGTTGGGAGCCCATGACTAGATCAGTGATTTTAAAAGCTACTTTTTAGAAAGGTATTCTTGTCTTCCAATGAAATATTACTTGGAAGTGTGATATATAAATCAGATTAAAATAAGCAAGATGATCTGATTTAACTTGGTTGAGGGGCCCTGGTCCCCAGCCCCTTTGGCCCCATGTGCTCACTACCCCTCACCCCAGTGGTCTCTGAGAAGATAGGAAGACCCATAAGAATCCCATAGAAGGCAGTCTGTCTAGCTTAATCCATCTCCAATACTCTTCATCTCCCCATCCTTTGATCCACTCATCTATCCAAGAGGTGTTAATGTATGAGCACGTATGAGGCTGGTGCTGGGAACTAAGTGAGTCAGATGTAATTATTAGCTGTATACCACAGAGACATAATACTTGCCCCATGGATTTTTTTTTTATTGAAGTAGAGTTGATTTACAATGTTGTGTTAGTTTCAGGTGTACAGCAAAGTGATTCAGTTATACATTCATATACATCTCTTTTTTTTCAGATTCTTTTCCCTTATAGGTTATTATAAAATACTGAGTATATTTCCCTGTGCTCTACAGTAGGTCCCTGCTGGTTATCTGTTATAGATATAGCAGTGTGTATATGTTAATCCCAGAGTCCTACTTTATCCCTCCCCACCCCTTTCCCCCTTGGTAACCATAAGTTTGTTTGTTTGTTTGTTTGTGGGTCTATTTCTGTTTTGTATATAAGTCCACTTGTGTCATTTTTTTAGATTCCACATATAAGCAATATCATATATTTGTCTTTCTCTGTCTCACTTCCTTCACTTCGTATGATAATCTCTGGGTCCATCCATGTTGCTGCAAATAGCGTTATTTCATTCTTTTTTATGGCTGAGTAATATTCCATTGTATAAATATATCACGTCTTCTTTATCCATTCATCCCTTGATGGACATTTAGGTTGCTTCCCTGTATTGGCTATTGTAAATAATGCTGCAATGAACACTAGAGTGTGTGTATCTTTTTGAATTAGAATTTTCTTCAGATATATGCCTGCCCCATGGGTGTTAAAGGCTAGAAGGAAGACAGAGATTTGAAATACATCATTTCATCAGGTTCCAATACCAGGATGTTATGGGAGCTCCTAGTGGGGAGAACCTGGTAAATTTCTGTAGAGGTCAGGGAAGGCTCCTTGATATGTAACATCTAAATCGGGATCTGGAGGATGGTTAAGAATTACCCAGGTGAAGGGAAGATATGTGAAGTGTAATGAATGAGAGTAGGTACTTCTGAAGAACTAAAAAAAAACTGTCACGCTAGAGCATCAACGTGCAAGGTCAGGATAAGCATGCATTGCTCCATGACCCAGCAATTTTACTCCTAGATAAATGCTCAAGAGCAGCAAAAGCATGAGCTGAAAAAAGTCTCGTGGAAGAATGTTTATACCAACTTTATTCACGATAGTCTCCAATACAACAGAATACCACTAAACAATAAAAAGGAAAGAACTACTGAAATATGTAGCAATACATCAGAATCTTGTAGGCGTAAATGTTGAGCCCAAAAGCCAGACACAGCAGAGGACATAATTCATGATTCTGTTTATGTGAGATTCCAGATCAGGCAAGACCAATTTATGGTGCTAGAAATCTGAACAGCAGCTGCCTCTGGGTACAGAGGATGAGGGGATTGACTGGAAAGGGGCCAGAAGGGCGGGATACAGAACTAGTCTACATCTTGATTTAAGTGATAGCAAGAGAGTATACATTTGTCAAAGGTCATCAGACTATATACACTTGAGATCTGTGCATTTTATTATACATAAATTTTTTTAAGTCGATAAATTTTTAAAAACAATAAGGTCACTAAAAACATAATGCAAGGAGAGTGGGTGAATTGAAGATGGAGAGGTGGGCAGAAACCAGAAGACTTCTGGGGTGGAGGGTAGGGTTGTTTTGTGCCAGGACTGGAAGAAAGCGAAGGTCACGTGTTGGTGGGGGAGGATGACCGTGCCACGGGCGTTCTAGCAGAAATGAGGTTCAGTTAGTGCCTCATCAGCCTTGTTTCCTGGATTGCATCAGCAGCTCCATGATTTTGTAATGTAGGTTTTGCTTGGATAAGTTTCCTTGCTAGTTATTATAGTTTTCTCATCCACAGATTAAAAGTTAACCCACAGACACAGTCCCAGACCAACAGAAAACCAATTGTTGTTATCTTTCTGTTGGCTTATTTGAAAATCTCCAAATTGCTAAAGAGGATGTCCACAAAATTGAAATCCTTTTATTATTAAACTAGCCCATGTGGAAAATACTCCATGGCCAAATGATCTTTTAATAAGGCGATTTCCTACTTTCCCAAGTCAAAAGGCCCCTTAACTTGAAATTCTGATATTGTGGTTTCCTTATCTTGGAGCCAAACGACTCTTGCAGTCTTTCAGAAATGTGACTTCCATGGGGACTTGTAGTTTAACTCATTATAGCGCGATCTTTCTTGCAGTGAGGTGGATATACATCCCTTATGGACAGAAAGGGTATAATAAACATCAAAGTGGTCCTTAGATCAAACTGAGTTTTAGACATACTACTCAAAACACACACACACACATGCACGCTTACACACACACACACACACACACACACACACAGACATTCTACGGAGGAGCAGCATTTCCAAACCAGTGACGTAGACTAGGGTTTCTTGAATTCTGTGCTATTTATATTTTGGTCTGGATTATTCTTTTTTGTGGGCTGCCCTGTGTGTTGTAGGATGTTTAGCAGTGTCTCTGACCTCTACCCACTAGATGCCAGTAGCATCTTCTGGTTGTGACAACCAAAAATGTCTCCAGGTATAGTCAAATACCCCGGAGGACAAAATCATCCCTGGTTGAGAACTACTGAACTAGACAATCTCCCATTCCTTTTCATTTCCTCATCTGTCCATTCATTCTCTCACTCATTCAGTTCGTTCCATCCGTTCGTGTTACAGATGTTCTCCAAGCACCCATCCTGCATTGTACAGGTAGTGTTCTCAAACACCCACTCCTAACCCACTGGTGTCTCATGATTGGTCTAGGGGTGTGGAGGCAACAAAATGCCACTAACTCTAAAGGATTCAGTGTCTTCTTTTTTCATGATTTAGAGTGATTCGAGATTTCCTTTGTAATATGATGACTTGCACTCAACATTCCAATAAAAATAGCTGGCCAAAGTGCTGATCAGTTTATGCAAATTACCACTTTTAATCCTCACAATAATCCAACGAGACAGGAACTTTTATTACTGCCATTTTAAGGTGCAGAAACTAAGTCCTAGAGAGTTTAAATAGCTTTCCGAAAGTCCCAGTTTTTAAGACATGGAACCAGAGCTCCTATTCATAATCACCATCTATCTATCCTTCCATCCATCTCTCCCTCCACCCACTCACCCACCCACCCATCACTAATTCATTAGACCTTCACTATGTCCTGAATTCAGCAAGTATTTATTAAATGCCTATTACATGCCAGTTAGCCCTTCCCTAATAGCTTTTCTAGTTTGCTTTGTGAGGGAGGAGAGAAGCGCCATGGCAGCATGTGGGCCAGGAATTGCTCCCAATCCTGACTATCCTGAGCTTCACCAAGGATGCTGTGTCTGTATCTTTTAACAGTAGTGGGTGCCGGGAAGCTCCCTTTTGAGTCTCAGTTCAGAAGACAAAGGAGAGGAGTTGGCTCTGAGTTCTGTGCTTGAGATGGAGGCTTCCCCTGGAGCGGGTGGACGTAGGGTCTTTGCTGTTGTCTTCTCCATTGGCCGATGACTTTGGGCCATGTGGGACAGGCAGTAGATATGAAGGCACTTTCAGAGAGAGAGCCCAGCTTTGCATACCGACTCAGGCTTCCTGTGGTTGAGAGGTGAAGGGTGTTTGGAAATTACTCCACTCAACCCTTACTCTACAGTTGAGCCATGTGAGACCCGGCCAGGAGGACCGGAAGATGACTTTCCCAAGGTCAGGGGAAACAAGTGCTAAGAAGAAGCAAAAGATGGGTTCGTGTAGCTGGAAGGATGAGCGGCCCTTCTCCTGGCACGTTGGATGCATTCCATACATGGTAACTCATTATTACTCCTAATGGGCCCTTGTCTCCATTGGCCATCCTGAGGCCAGCTGTGTCTGCAGAAGACAACAGGTGGTATGTCGAGATCAGGAATTGGCTTCAGGAGAGGCTGCTTTATACAACTGTTTGTTTGCCACATGGACATGTTAGCACAGCTCAACTAACAGACAACTCACCAGTGAGTGGTTCAGCTAAGAACTTGGGAATGAAGTACAGAAGGCTTTCAGGACAGGAGGATGTGCCAACGGAAAGGCTTCCTTTCCTCAAATCAGGCAGAGAGGGACATGAATTACATGCTTTGTTCTTTGTATGACTTGTTAGGTGTGCTGCAAATGGATTAACTTTAATTCTTACATAGACACTAGTGATGAGAAATAGAATAAGAACTGCAATCGAAACCGTTTTAAATGCGGAATCATCTAATTTGGCGGTAGTTGGTAATCCTAAGGTAAACTAAGGTTAAGTTGAAGGTTATTGTACAAGTGGGTTGGTTGCTATTCAGGTCCTTATTTTCAGGGCTCAGCAGAGTCAACCTTTCTTGAAAGGCTACAGCTGTTTGGATCCCCTCCATAAAGGATGCGTGATCTCTACACCATTCCTCCACGGTACCTCCCTTGAAGGCAATCACCACTTAATATGCAGACAGGACCAATTACCAGCTATTTTGTCACATGGGGGACTCATTCCCAGACCCACTGCTCCCAGGGCACCAAGCAGTTTTTCCTTCCGCCCCTTCTGTTTTGTTTATGCAACTCAATTGTATGGTCCTTTGAGGTGAAGCTCTATCTTTTATCCTGGTCCCACTCATCCTGTGTCTCCATCATCTGTTGACTGGTTGTCTTTGAGGCTCCCTCCTGTGCCTCTCCTGTCCCCTTATAGGGGGAGGGGTAGTGGCTGAGGAGCCTCAGGAAATACTTTCCTGCCCCCAACACTCCCATACCAATTCTTTTATTTCCATTACTCCAAATTAATGTGTTTGCACCAAATCACAATTTCCCAAGCTTGCCCGATTATGGAAATCACTGGCACACTTGTGAAAATAACAAACTTCAGGACCTTCTTCAGTGGAGAATGATCCACAAACCTCTGTTCTGGGCCTGCCTTGGGCTAAGTTTTGGACCAGGTTCTAGCAGATTGACTCAGCTCGATCATCTTCGAGGAACCACAGTTGGAGAGGGGGTGTATTGAAAGCTTTGGGTAAGAGGGGGGCTGGGGGTATAGAATGTCGAAGAGCCAGACACAGTTTTCTGTGTACTCAGGGCTGGGCGTGCTGCGTGAGCAGGGCCTTTGGGTCAGCTCAGAGTAGGAAGGCTTTCATCTTGGGGGAGAGCATAGTAAAACAGATGATTGCTGGTTATTTCTGCTCCATCCCTGACCGTCCTCCTTGAACTCTGCTCATCAGTGTGGCTAATGCCATACAATTGGCACAGGAATTCGTGCCTAGCAATTCACCCTCAGGAGCTGGGGCCTTCGGTGCCCTTTTAAAGGTCCTCTGTCACTGGAGGTGAACTTGCAAGTGGCCAGGGCTAGGCTCAAAAAAATGGAGACATTTTTTTCAGCACAGTTGCACGCTTAAATCTAGTTGTGACAGAAAATAACTGATCTCCTAGTTTCCAAAGACCTCAGGATTTTAATCTATAAATTACACCTTTAATTTACTTGCATTAAAAAATAGAACTTTCTGTTCAAAATGCTCTCAGACAAATATAATAGCTAATCTCAGATCCCCTTGTGGCAAGGAAATGATCTAGGGAAGTTGGCAGAAGTAAGGTGGCTGGTCTTGGGTTTGTCTTTATCAGACTTGTGGGCACCTCTCAGTGATTATAACTGGCTGGTCAAACTGTGGACATAAGGATGGAGTGAGGGGATCTGGCAATCAGGTGTGCCTGCAAATTCCGCTTCACTCAGCTTTTCTGAGCCTTGCTCTGGGAGTGGGTCGTTTGTAAGCAACTCATTAAATAAAAGTTGCTGGAAGCCTTTGCTCTTCCATCTTGTCTATTTTTTTTTTTAAAGAATGAAGCATTCTTTAAATTCTATAGTGCTTTACAATTTTCAAAAGTTTCACATACATGATTTCATATAATCCCATAATAACTCTTATTTTCCCTACTCCTATATTACCCCTCCCCCCTTCCCTGTCCCCACTGGTAACCACTAGTTTGTTCCCTGTATCTGTGAGGCAGCTGCTTATTTTATTCACTAGTTATTTTGTATTTTTTAGATTCCACATATAGGTGATATAATGCAGTATTTATCTTTCTCTGTCTGACTGATTTCACTAAGCATAATACCCTCCAGGTCATCCATGTCGCTGCAAATGGCAAAATTTCATTCTTTTTTATGGCTGGGCAGTATTCCACTGTATACACACACCACATCTTCTTTATCCATTGATCTGTTGGTGGACGCTTAGGTTGCTTCCACATCTTGGCAATTGTAAATAGTGCTGCTGTGAACATTGGCTCATGTCTTGCCTTAGCTCCACACTTTTGCTCTTACATCCCAGAGCACGTTTCCTCCTCACAAGGATCCCCAGCATTCAGCAGTGTCACCAGAGAACATGTCAAAATAGAGGTGACTTCGGGGGAGCCATTTCCTTGTTAGCCAGCAAGTTTTAATTTGTCCAAATAACCAGATTCTTCAGGGAACTGACATTTTGTCTTCGTATTCATATTATTAAGCTATACTACTATATTTAAAAGGCCTCCTATTCCCAAGTCCAGACATACAGACCCTTCACCGTGTGCAGAGCTAGAAATCTGTCTGAGGGTCCTTGATGAGGGCTTCTGTCCTGGGCTTATCCTCTGTGTCCACACAGCATCCTTCTGCTGGGCAGTCCCTCTGTTCTCAATAGGGAGACTTAAGAGCTCTTGGTCCATACAAGTCCCCTCTGCTTGGTTTATCTGAAGTCGCAAGGTTTGCCCCACGTGATTTCCACTCTGGTGACAATGCAGGCATTTTGAGCTGCTGTGGACAGAGCATCCTGTTTTGAGGTTTTGTAGAGTGTGTAGAATGCAGAAGCTACTACTGGGCCACTTCCGCTTCTTTTGAGTATCCCGTTTTGTTCATCAAGGAGCGGTCGTGGTGATTGTCCCGATGGCCTTGTCACTCCCCTGCCGTGTGGTCCAGCACCGGGCCCATTGTCTCCCTGATTCTCAGAGTCCTTTCAGATCCTTGAGTTCTAGGATCTGTTTTCTATTTATTGTCCCAAATGTCCAGAAACTCCCTATCCATGTCCAGTTGATGCCCAAGTACTTTAAAAGATTTGCTTTCGATGAATATATTTTCCAAATGGATTTGCATTTCCATTTTTAGGTGGTTTTTCAATAAGATGCAAAAGACTTTACATTTTACACAAATAAATCTTCTTTCCCTTTGTGCCTTCTTCCATTACCTGTCTTCTCAGATGTCCTTAGAGCACCGATAATATTCTTTTTCTATAAAAAGCTTAGAAAAGTCCTAAAATTCAATAGAGTAGTGGGAAAAGAACATGGTCAATTTATAGAAGAAATACAAATGTATTTCTTGAGAAAATACATTTCATCTTATAGAAGAAATACAAATGTATTTCTTGAGAGAAAGGAATTCCAATTCGCTTGTAAGTCAAAGTAAAATAACAATGAAGTGCCACTCTCCTCTTATCAAAAGAGCAAGTACAAAGTGTGATGGTGACATCACAGGAGTTATAAAGTCCATCCTCTCCTACACATGAGGGGCGGCACAGCTCTGAAATTGACTTGGGAAGGACCGCCTTCTGATGGAGGGGCCGGGAGGGGGAGGATAGGGCTTTAGGAAACCTTGTGTGGAGTTCAGTTTAGTTGGCATGTGCCCAAGATTGAGGATGAAACATCGATCAGTCAAATTAAAGGACGTTAATGAGAGGGAGGCATTAGGCTCCCCTTTGACCCCCCCCAAAGAAGAAAGCCATCCTTGGGCACACTCCAGCTAGGTGTGACACCTGCAGAGAGACCAGAGGATGGCGATGATGCCTTTGGCCTTACAGGGGCAGATGTGGTGGGGAGACTGGAAGGGCAGGCGTGCGGAGGGTTATTCCATTGCTCTCCCAGGCTTTGGCTCAGTGCATGCGTGTAGTGCATATAAACTTTAAGAAAAAAACTGGAATCCTACCGATGCCTGGTTGTTAACCTATTTTTAATTAAACATTTTTTTTTCAGGAGTGTTTTCCCTTTATTAAACACAGGCTTTAAAGTCGCTGTTCAAAGACTTCTTTCCCAGGGAGACCTGCTATGACCTGTATTAAAGAGCAGCCCCTGTCACTCTCTTCACAGCTTTCTCACTTGGTTTTCTCCTAACACTAATCACTGCAAAATACACACATGTGCACGTGCATCCCGTTAAACTAGAAGCTGTGGGAAAGCAGGAGCCTCCTCTCTTTCACTCACACCTGTCTCCTCAGCGCCTGGACTTCAGACGGGTGCAGGGTAGGTACTCAACGAATGTTTGTTGAATGAATAAGTGAGCAAATGAATGAATGCTATATAATAGCTGATAAAACGGTTAGTCCCTAAAATTAAAAAATCTTGTTCCAAGTTTATTGAGGAATAATTGACATATAATCATATATATTTAAAGTATATAAAATGTGTGTATGTGTATATATATATATATATATATATATATATATATAAAATGATTACCAGTTCCAAGATAATTAACACAGTCATCAGCTCACATAGGTAACTGTTTTCTTGTGATGAGAACACTTCCTAGTCTCAGCAAATTTCAAGTACACCATACTCTACTGATAACTGTAATTACTGCACTGTGCGTTAGATCCTCAGAACACCTTCATCTTATACCAAGTCTGTACCCTTGGATCCTCATCTCCCCACGGCCCCCTACCCCAGTTGCACACACAAGTGATACCATACGGAATTTGTCTTTCGTGCTTCCCTGGTGGCGCAGTGGTTGAGAGTCCGCCTGCCGATGCAGGGGACGCGGGTTCGTGCCCCGGTCCGGGAAGATCCCACATGCCGTGGAGCGGCTGGGCCCGTGAGCCATGGCCACTGAGCCTGCGTGTCCGGAGCCTATGCTCCGTAGTGGGAGAGGCCACAACAGTGAGAGGCCCACGTACTGCAAAAAAAAAAAAAAAGAATTTGTCTTTCTCTGTCCAGCCCATTTCACTTAGCATAATGCCATCAAATTCCTTCCATGTTGTCAAAGGTGAAAAGAGTTCCTTCTTTTTTATGGCTGAATTGTATTCCTTTGTGTATATATACTTCATTTTCTTTTTTTTCTTTTTTTTTTTTCTTTTTTGCAGTACACGGGCCTCTCACTGTTGTGGCCTCTCCCGCTGCGGAGCACAGGCTCCGGACGTGCAGGCTCAGCGGCCATAGCTCACGGGCTCACCGCTCCGCGGCATGTGGGGTCTTCCCGGACCGGGTCACGAACCCGTGTCCCCTGCGTCGGCAGGCAGACTCCCAACCACTGCGCCACCAGGGAAGCCCTGTACTTCATTTTCTTTATCCTACCATCTGCTGAAGGACATTTAGGTTATTTTCACACCTTGGCCGTTATGAATAATGCTGCAGTGAGCATGGGAGTACAGATACCTCTTCGTACTTTCTAAAATTTTAATCATATGTTTATCACTGGACATTCAAGGGACTTGCAACTTTTCACTCTTGTCCGTAAAACTCCGAAGATCATCTCTGTACATAAATCTTCATTAGTTTCACTAAGGATTCCCTCTTGTCAGACCACAGGATGTGGAATTGCAGGTAAGAAGATGAAGGTTGTCGCAATGGAGTTATCTCTTGAGGCAGAGACTTGGACGTTTGGTACCTCCGTTGGCAGGTGTAGGGTATGGAATACATCGGAATATATCAGGAGCTCAAGACATGTTTGGGGAGTGAACCAACTAAGCAGCCAGTGGAGCTAGAGGTGACTTTGTGCTTCTTGGGACTTGGCGCCTGTCTCATAGGTCCTCCAGGAGCTTTGGGACCAGGGTGGCCTGGCGCCACGTGTGCTGTGCCCGGTGGCCAGATGGTCTCCTCGCCCACGGAGGCCTGTGGGTGGATGGCTGACACATGAGTCATTGTGGCCACTGAGAACCGCAGGGAGCTCAAGCAGCCCAGTGAAATGGGCTCTTTGCCCCAGGAAACATTTTGTGGAGTCCGAGGATCGGGGGGGACCTGAGTGAAGAAATGGGATTTGATAGTCTCAAGTGCAGAGGTGACCAATGTCTTCACGAGTTTTCTGGGCTGTAATCAGTCATGTTTGCATCAGGACCACAGGAGCATCCTGGCAGAGGCCACCTGGAGTGCCGGGAGGCAAGACAAGGGCTAGTTGGTTGTGTGTGTCTCTGGTAGGAGGCTCAAGTCTCCCAACGCTGGCTGGAAATCCTGGCTGGCGAGGCAGCTGCTTGCTCCCTGGGCAGAAGAAGGCCAGCATCCGCCCCCACTTCCTTCCCATGTGCCCTTCCGAAAACCCCCGTCATCACTTTTTTCTCCCCGCCTACACGTTGCTTGTCGTGGATTTGGGGCCTGTTTGAACAGGAGTTAGTCTTGGTTTAACTGATTCCATGAGCAGGTAGAATGGAGCCCTTTATTTTCCCCAGGTACCATTTATGGGTTAGAAATTAAAGGGAATGGGGAGCAAAATAGGAAAATGTGTGCTGGGAAGGACCGTCTGCTTGGGGAACTGTGAGTTTGGGTTATAGGACACTAGCGCTTTTACAGACTGGGCAGCTCCCAGGAATCATTCCCTGTACTAAGTTGCTAGTTAACACATCGCAGAGGGGTTTAGAAGTGCTTGAGCTCTGAGGTCAAACTTACTGGATGACTGCCTTAGACCATTCCTGCATGTCCATGGCTGAAATCAAGCCACCAACTGGTGGCTGCTGGCCAAGGAGCCTCCCAGGGCCACTTGTCAGCGTTTCACCTGGCATACAGGCCTCCTGCCCCGGGATGTAGGAAACTGGGCCCCAGGGCTGGTCTTTCTTTTCTCATCATTTTGGTGTCTGCTGTTTTGACTGGGATACAGGCATTTTGTTTCTTGCTGGTTTGTGCGAATTTTAAATCCTGAGGGACTTTGGCAAAAGTGGATAGGTTTCCTCAGCTTCCTGATCGCCAGTTCTGGGAGACAAGCAGCTCGTGGGAAGAAGGGGAGGTTCCTATCTATCATTTTGGAAGATACCAAGCTGCTCATGGCCCCAAGTGAAGGAAGGGAATTGATGTTTATGGGAAGGGACTTGCTATTACTGGGAGCGTTTAAGCTTTTGTCAGGGTCTGGTTAGGGGCTCAACTACTTACCTCGTGTATATGTGTGCAGTGCCAGATGAAAGGATGCCCTGGCAAACTATGAGCTACACACAACAAAGCTTTACGAACCAGTCATTCCTGCCACTTGCTTCCCTCACTTTTAATAAATAACATCTTGTTTCTCTTCAAATTGACAACAGAAGTCATAAAATGTGTCAGGCCCAGGGCTCTGATGATCCAAAAATGCCACCTGCCTGAGTCCTGAATCCTGTCTGAGAATGGACAAATTTGGGATTTAGGGTTGCCAATCAGTGCCCAGACCTTGGCACCTTGACCTTGAAGGGAATCCTCACCGTCAGAGACTTTCCCTCAAGCTCAGCTCTCAAACTTGGCTGCATTTGGGTGGCCACATGAAACTCAGAATGCCCAGTCAAATTTGAATTTAGATAAACAACAAATAACCCTTTAGTATATGTATGTCTTATGCAATATTTGGGGAATACTTATGCTACAAAAATTATTAGTTATATGAAATTCAAACTTTAAGCCTCCTGTACTTTTATTTCTATATCTGGTAGCCATAGACTCTACACTGGAATCATCTGAGAATTTCAGACAATGTTAATGTCTGGGTCCCACCTTAAGAAATTTTAATGTAGTTTTTTTTTTTTTTTTTTGTGGTACGTGGGCCTCTCACTGTTGTAGCCTCTCCCGTTGCGGAGCACAGGCTCCGGACGCGCAGGCTCAGTGGCCATGGCTCACGGGCCCAGCCGCTCCGCAGCATGTGGGATCTTCCCGGACCGGGACACGAACCTGTATCCCCTGCATCGGCAGGCGGACTCTCAACCACTGCGCCACCAGGGAAGCCCCAATGTAGTTGGTTTTGATTGGGCCTGAACATTGGAGATTTTAATATACAGAAAGGGCCAACAGCCACTGGGCTAAAACAATAACTTCTAAACTGTTTTTAGCATTGCAAAGCTTCGTGTACTTTTTTGTCTTAGCCCTCGGGACTCCTTTAATGATCTGCTTCGTTTAATCCGTTATTGTGGGCGAGCCAATCACCTGGAACCTCAGTTTGCTCGGCTGTAGGTGGGGTGAGAAACCAGGTCAACTCCAGATCCTCAGTATTATCCATCAAATCTTTCCTAAGTGCAGAGAAGCATGAACTGTATCCCAAAGCGTCTAAAGCAACCAGCAACAAGCAAGAAAACATTTTTGAGCTCTCGTGATTTAATCTTTAAAATTCCTGTGAATTTTCCTCTTTATCATACATGTATTTTTTGTTTGTTTGTTTGTTTGTTTGTGGTACGCGGGCCTCTCACTGTTGTGGCCTCTCCCGTTGTGGAGCACAGGCTCCGGACGCGCAGGTTCAGTGGCCATGGCTCACGGGCCCAGCTGCTCCGCGGCATGTGGGATCTTCCCGGACCGGGGCATGAACCCGTGTCCCCTGCATCGGCAGGCGGACTCTCAACCACTGCGCCATCAGGGAAGCCCTATCATACATGTATCTTAATATAAAAATAAGAAATTACTTTTCCTCTACAATGTTCATATAAAGTTGACAACAAAGGCAGGTGAACTTTATTTATCCCACAATGTCACGAGCCTCCTGGTTCCAAGCAAGATCTCTTACGGGGAGTACAGCCTGAAGTTATGCTCTTGTGTGCTGTGGAGTTTGGTTCAATGCTTTCATTCCGAGATACAGTTAACTACCTTTCCTTACTTGGAGAAATACAAGAGAACTTGGTGGTAAGCCCAGGAGAGCTTGCTAATCACCCAAGCCTCCTTCTGGCTCAGTAACAGAGATGATGAATAGGGACAGACTAAAAATGGCCCCAAACTTAGACACATCCTGACTCTCCATCTGTAAGAGGCAAGGTGAATAAATGATGGTGTTTCATCTATGGAATTCTGCAGAAGTAGTAAAAAGAATAGTTCCTTTTTTTTTTTGGTATCAACTTGCAAGGATGCCCATCCTCTACAGTTAATTAAGAAAGCAGATTATAGATTAATATAGCCTGAAAAATAATCAGAGAGACGGACTTGAATGGGTTGGGGATAGAGGAGACTCTTACGTTTATGAGGCCCAGATTTACTAGACTCATTGTAGTACCATCTACATGCATCACCTGGAGCTGGCTGAAATGCAGAATCTCAGGCCTCGCCCCAGACCTCCCAGCTGGAATCCATTGTATAACAGGATCCTCAGGTGTTTCGAATACACATGCAATTTTGAGGATCACTGCGTTAGACCGCCTGGCTTGGTCCAAGTATCGCAACTACTGTGTATTACTCTCGCAGCACGTGAATGAAATTAAGTTTTTTGAAGAGGCATTTGTAAGATTAATTATCTATATAATGTTTCTTGTAACTGTTATTTTAATCCATGTAAGTTTCTACCACCTGTGCCATTTCTTTGCAGGGTATGAAGTCAGCCATACACACTTTGGGTCCCGCGGTTTCTTTGACCCATATTGGTCTCAGTTCTCACATCATCCCATGTCAGCACGTTCCTCCCAGTCTGTCCCCAGGGAATCAGAACTATGTGTGGCTGCAGATGTACGCATGTCACTCAGGGCTGCGGTGGCTGGGTACTGGGGCTCCGACACTGGGCTGGAAAACAGTCAGCCCTTTTGTGAGCTGCCCGTATTTGCTGAGTGATAGAAGAGCTTTGCAGAGTTTGGTCTGGTCAGTTAGGAAACTGGCGAGACCAGGGAAATGCTATGGTTTATTGAACTGTAAATAATGTTGAACAAATCCCTTCTTCTAGCAGTTTCCATAACAGTCTGTCATAGCCTGCTCAGTGCCTTGGGGGGAGTTTTCAGTGGAGGACCAAGCAAAGCTCTGTTGGTTTTGCTAATAGGATAAACAGTTCTCTTCTGACTGGCAGACTGGAAGCAACCCCACTGGGCTCTTTCCCTGGACATTTCAATATCCTATAAACCATCCTATGGGAGACATAAAGAATGGTGGAGATAGAGTCGCTATGTGGGACCAGGAAATCTGCAAGCCCGAATCTCTGGCAGGAACCTCACTTTTCGAAAGAGAAGAGGGGTCTCCAAACAGTATAATAGACCATCACAAAAGGAGCCCAAGATTGTATCCTTTGAGCACCCCGGCCCCCTCCCTGAGAGCCAACTCCGGACTTACCCCAGTGGTCCATACGACTCCCTGATCCTAGTGAGAAATGATGCAAAGGGGGACACTGGGGTTTAATTGTGCCTGTGTCTAATTAGCAGAACGAAGGATGAAATCTTTGCCTCCACCGAGAGAGAGACGGTGGCCCTGGATGACCCAGCCTGGCTTCTCCTGCTCTTCTGACAAAGATGAATGGGAGGACAAGTTCTGCTTTTGATGAGACCCAATGAGGTGATGTCTGCATTTTACCAAAGGTCACATGCAAACACTGCACCCTTGCCAGTAACCAGTGTGTAAACACAACCGCAAAAGAAACATGGATCCCAGGAATGACCAGTCACTTGGGACACTTGGAAACTTGAATGGACCCCACACTAAGAGCCACTGGTCTCTCTGATGCTGTAGCGTTTATTTTTACCCCATGGTTTATGATCTGGATGTTCTTTGTTTAAACCCAAATGCCCTTTTAATATAAAAAAGTTGTGTGCCACCCCCAACCCACCCCTGCACCCTAGCAAAATAGAGGTCTGTGGTCCTCTGGTTTATTGCCTGGGAACGAGCCATGCTTTTTAAAGCATGAAAAGAAAACTAATGGAGGGAATCTTGCCATTGTGGGAATCAAGGGTTTGTGCAGAGAACAGAGGCACCCAGATGGAGAAGGTACACTGGGGACACCTTCAAGCCCTTGCCCCACGTGAGTACCTGATGGGGTTTTGTTAGGACATCGAGTTGCTGGGCTAAATCTGGAGGAGACTGAAAATGAAATCAAGTCAGCCTCATCTGTTAGAGATGAGTTCCCCAGACACCAGGCTGTAACCCATGTCCGTGCATAATCTGTCCCCATCCCTGGAACACGCTGAGTCTGCCTCTTGTCACTTTCTCCTGAAACTGGCCACTGCTGTCTGAAGGGTTCATGTTGTCCTCATAATACTTGACCCCCCCGCAGCCAGTATGAATCTCAACAAGGGGTCACATTTAAAGAAAAAGTAGCCCATCAGAAAACAAGATCACAAAAGGCAATTTTAATCTTTGGGATAGCCGGTGCAGAAAATACCTAAAGCTGTGTGTGATAGGGGTGAGGGCAAAGAAGTAGCCATGTCCCTTTAAAAGTCGCTCTTGGTACTCTTGTCACTCTCAGTATCTTTCACCTGGATGTCATCTCTTCTTCTCAAGCCCATCTCCCAATAAAAACATTCCCTAAACTTGGCCTGAGAATCCCTGGACTTTTACAGTTTCACAGTTCTCAAACTAGGGAAGCCGCCTGCCTGGGTTTCAGTCTCCACTTTCCCATTCGTAGCCATGTGTTCCTGGGTAAGTTACTTAGTCTATTTCCACATTTATAAAATAGGGACAAAGTTTAGATGAGTTAATACATGTAAGTACTTAGAACTATGCCTGGCACATAGTAAGTGCTAGGTAGGTGTTTACTCTTATTATTATTGCTATGAATTTGACCTTCCCCCATTCCACCTTTTTCAACAGCTGGTAGTGCCTTGCTCTCCAAAGTGAAATCCCACAGCTACTTTCTCCTCCTGTTTTCCAACTACCATGTACCCTAGATCTTCCCACTAGAGCAGGGGTGGGGATGGAGAGGAGGAGAGGCAATGGATCCTCATGTAGCTGTACCTTTTATCTGATACATCTGCATGTTACACTCCTATTCATCCTTTAAAACTCAGGCATTGCTGTCCCTGTGACTCTTTTCATCCTCCAGAGAGAGCTCCTCCTTCCCTTTCCTGAGCCACATGTACCTGTTTCTACTACTGCAGATGTCGCCATACAGTCAACATCATTTGTTTGTCTTTCTATCTGCACCATGAGACCATGAACTCCTTTGAGGGGAGGGGACACGTCTCCTCTCTCTTTCTATCACTAGCACAGTATTTGACACACAGAAGGAGCTCAGTAAAGTTGGTAAAAGGGAATCAAAGAAGAGCTTCCATTGCTTTGGTGGAAGGCAGCGGTGTTGTGAACTTTGAGGGGCTACAGAGGATGGTGCCAAAGAAGCATATGGGGTGGTCTCGCCACCAATCCCGGGGTGCAGATTTCATAGAATTTTTTCCTAGGGGGATAGAGATGCTTCAGCCTGCACCAATTATGCTCTGAAGGGCTCCTCTCTTCAGAGGACAACGTGAGATTAATGAGTGTTATTGACAGTAAATATGAGAATTAACTAACGATATTCCTAAGTGTCTGAAATGCTTGGCACAGAGCCTGTGAAAACAAGAGACCCATCTTCCACTTATTTCTTAAAATGAATCTGACTCAAAAATAATAACAGACCAGTCACCACCAACAGAACCAGTAAATTGGATAAGCATTTAGATTCCACTACTGCCCCTCTCTGAGATTATGTGTACCGAGGTCTCCCATCCTATATATAAGCCAAAAAGTTCCCCTCTGAATTTGCCTTTTAAGAAGATTGAAATTAGAGGGAAAGAGAGGCCTCTTTGGAACCTCACTTGTTAGGGAACTAAGCTTTCAATAAAGATACAACCGGGTACAACCCTGTGTAGGAGTTATACCTGAGGGGGACACTTGTGTTCTGCCACCTAACCCTGCCAGTCTTGTCGCAGAAGAAGGTAATGCCCGAAGGGCAGGCACTTTGGAGGTGCTGGAAAGAAGGTGGTGTTGACCAGTGGGACAGGTGAGCATGCCTCGTCTTTCCACCTCAAAGACCAGGTGCCGGGAGACGACTCCTGCTCACGTGGGCCCTGGGCCAGATCAGGCCCACACAGAGGGCAGGAAGGAGACCTCCCCTGTGGAGAGAACATCTAGCTGTGTTGTCTTCTGGAAAGATGGAAAAGCAAGTTCTTGAGAGAAGAGTGAGGCCATGATTCTCATGGACTCAAGTGTGAAATGTGTGACTTTCTTTTCAGTGCTCGGTACAAAAATGCCACATGTGTTTTTCCGAGTCAAATTTAGTCTAACTTAGGTCTCAGCCTCCTCCTTCCATAATGTGCAAAAAGCCAGGACTTAACACATTCCAGAGACCCTGGGAAAAGAGCCTGGGGTCCCTGGTGGCTTCTGAGCCCTTCAGGACACAGGGCAAAAAGTCCACCAGAAGAAGGAGGGTGGGGGAGACCAGATGTCTTGCCTGAAGTCTCCTAGCAGATAGGAGACGGGGCGATGATTCGAACATGGTCCTTTGCCCTGCGTCCTCCCTCATGTGCCAGAACCCTTCCACAGGACAGCGGCTCTCAGCAAAGCGTCTGTGGGGAAGTTCCAAGTGCCCACACAGCAACTATATGGTGCTCATCGCCCCCAGCAAAGGTTACAAAAGCTGAAGTGAAAGGGCTCCTCAACTCCAGCACTCGTGCTCAGAGTTCAGAAACCAAGTAGGAAGTGAAACCACAGAACCATCTGTAAGTGAAAAAATAAAGAAATGAGGAAACTGGGAGGAGGAAGTATGGAAACAAACCCTGATCTGGGTACTGACGGTAGTCGAACAGGACCACGACAGGATGGATGATAAGTCTTAGTTGTATTAAGAACCAAACGGTTATTACAACATCATTTATGAAATGACTCCTCCATGCTAAGTCCTCTGCAAGGTGCTGGGACTAGAAAGGTCCATTAGACCTCCAGTTCACCGCCCAGTACAGGGACTGTCTCTGCCAGTGCCTAGTACATTCAGGGCAGTAGATTTAACCACAGGCGTCTGTACAAGCCCAGGAGCTTTAGAAACAAAGAGCGATCTCATAGCTCATGGGGTCACTGAAGGTGCAGCCCACATGTCAGCGGTCCTTTGAAATTTAAATAAAATAGATGCCAGTCTCCCAGCTCACGACTAGGGAACAGTCAGTGCCTTCTCCCAAATTTCTGTCAATTTCTAGGCTCCTGTGGACTCGTGGTTCCTTCCGATGCTGAGAACCTGAAAAATGTCAAACTTCCGGGACACTGTGACTCACATTCTATAGCTTTTCTTTCCTCTGCTCCACTCTGACCCGGATGTGGAACTCATCCTTTTTCTACAAAAGTACTTCACGTGAGCTGGGGGTCATATTAAAAAACAACGGTATGGAGATGGACACAGAAGTATAGGACTGAACTACCACCAGGCAGAATGGACACTGGCCCTAAAAATCTTATGTGGCTGCTGGTACATACATCAGCTCCACAAAGCAAATGTAGGTACAATTGATTTTAACGAAAGTACGTGGCCCTGGGTTTTACACTTAAATGATTCATAATGTAACATTATACTGTCCTCTCTTTAAAGGGCTTTCAACCATCTCATCCTGGGAATTCCTCACTGGGCATTCTCAGAAGTACCCAGGCTTCCTCCATGTTGCTTGATTAACTTTCCTTAAGACCCTCTTTACTAATTCATGCCCATCCTTTAAAAAAAATCAATATGAATGATGTCCAATATCTATATATGGTCAAGATGCACCCATTTTAAGAATACGGTTTGATGAGTTTTAATAAAAGTATGAACTGATTTAACCAACTCAATCAACATGTAGAATGTAGCCACCATCCAAAAAGTTTCCTCATTCTCTTTTGTAGACAGTATCACCACCAGCTCTGTTTCCAAGCGATCACTGATCTGCATTAGGCCATTCTAGCTTGGATTTACCTTTTCTGTACTGTACAAATGGGATCATACAGGATGTATTCTTTTCTGCCTATGAATCTATTCATGAGATTTAATTTCATTGAACAAAGATACTACAATTTGTACAGCCATTCACTTGCAAATGGACATTTGAGTCTCCTTTTTGACTATTACAAAAGATGCTAGGATCCTATGTGTACAAGGCTCTGTGTGGAAATATGTTTTTATTTCTCGAGTAAATACTTAGAAGTGAAATTGTTGAGTTGTGTGGTAAGTGTATACTTAACCTTACGAGAAACTGCAAAGTGGTTTCCAAAGAGGTTGCGCAATTTTGCATCCCCACAAGAAATGCAGAGGAGTTCCGGTTGTTTTCTATCCTCACCAAACTTTGGTGCCACCAGTCTTTTTATTTGTAGCCATTCTATCGGGTGTGGAACTGCGATATCTCATTATTATTTTAATCTCGCTAGTGACATTGAGCATCTTTTCCTGTCTCCTGGCCATTTGCACATATTATGTTTTCTGACATGTCTGATCAAATCTTTTGCCCATTTAAAAAATTGAGTTGCTTATCTTCTTTTTTTATTATATGTACAATTTCTGTACATATCCCGGGAACAAGTCCTTTGTCACCGACGTGTTTTGCAGATATTTGTCCCAGTCTGTGGTCCACCTTTTCATTTCCTTCATGCTGTTTTTTGAAAAGCAGAAGTTTTTATTTTTGATGTAGTTCAATTATAAATTTTTCTTTTATGACTTTATGCTCTGTGTCTTATGTAAGTAATCCTTGCCTACCCGCAAATCATGAAGATTTTCGCCTGTGTTCCTTTGTAGATGTTTTTATAGGTTAGCTTTTACATTTAGGTCTAGAATTTTATGATTGGGTTAACTTGCAAATGGAGTGAAGTACGAGCTAACCTTTATTTATTTACTTTAATAAATGGGTGTACAGTACCAATATAGTACCAACTGTTGGAAAGAATATTCTTTTGAATAGCCGTGGTATCTTTGCCAAAAATCACTTGACCGTGTGTGAACAAGTTTCTTTCTGGATTCTATTCTGTTCCACTGTTTTATATGTCCACCCATACACCAATACCACATTATCTTTTATTTTTTATTTAACTTTATTTTATTTTTTATTAACACCTTTATTGGAGTATAATTGCTTTATAATGGTGTGTTAGTTTCTGCTTTATAACAAAGTGAATCGGCTATACGTATACATATATCCCCATATCTGCCTCCTCTTGCGTCTCCCTCCCACCCTCCCTATCCCACCCCTCTAGGTGGCCACAAAGCACGAAGCTGATCTCCCTGTGCTATGCGGCTGCTTCCCACTACCTATCTGGTTTCCACTTGATAGTGTACATATGTCAATGCTACTCTCTCGCTTATCCCAGCTTATCCTTCCCCCTCCCCGTATCCTCAGTCCATTCTCTACATCTATGTCGTTATTCCTGTCCTGCCCCTAGGTTCACCAGGACCATTTTTATTTTAGATTCCATATATATGTGTTAGCATACGGTATTTGTTTTCCTCTTTCTGACTTACTTCACTCTGTATGACAGACTCTAGGTCCATCCATTTCACTACAAATAACTCAATTTCGTTTCCATTTATGGCTCAGTAATATTCCATTGTATATATGTGCCACATCTTCTTTATCCATTCATCTGTTTATGGACACTTAGGTTGCTTCCATGTCCTGACTATTGTAAATAGTGCTGCAGTGAACATTGTGGTACATGACCCTCTTTGAATTATGGTTTTCAGAGGGTATATGCACTGTAGTGGGATTGCTGGGTCGTATGGTAGTTCTATTTTTGGTATTTTAAGGAGCCTCCATACTGTTCTCCATTGTGGCTGTATTTACATTCCCAACAGTGCAAGAGGGTTCCCTTTTCTCCACACCCTCTCCAGCATTTATTGTTCGTAGAGTTTTTGATGATGGTCATTCTGACTGGCGTGAGGTGATACCTCATTGTAGTTTTGATTTGCGTTTCTCTAATGATTAGTGACATTGAACATCCTTTCATGTGTTTGTTGGCAATCTGTATATCTTCTTTGGAGAAATACCTATTTAGGTCTTCTGCCCATTTTTGGATTGGGTTGTTTGTTTCTTTGATGTTGAGCTGCATGAGCTCCTTGTATATTTTGGAGATTAATCCTTCGTCAGTTACTTCATTTGCAAATATTTTCTCCCTTTCTGAGGGCTGTCTTTTCGTCTTGTTTATGGTTTCCTTTGTTGTGCAAAAGCTTTGAAGTTTCATTAGGTCTCATTTGTTTATTTTTGTTTTTATTTCCATTTCTCTAGGAGGGGGTCAAAAAGGATCTTGCTGTGTTTTATGTCATAGAGTGTTCTGCCTATGTTTTCCTCAAAGAGTTTTATAGTGTCTGTCCTTATATTAAGGTCTTTAATCCATTCTGAGTTTATTTTTGTGCATGGTGCCAGGGACTGTTCTAATTTCATTCTTTCACAGGTAGCTGTCCAGTTTCCCCAAGCAGCACTTATTGAAGAGGCTGTCTTTTCTCCATTGTATATTTTTGACTCCTTTATCAAAGATAACGTGACCATAGGTGAGTGGGTTTATCGCTGGGCTTTCTATCCTGTTCCATTCATCTATATTTCTGTTTTTATGTCAGTACCATACTGTCTTGATTACTGTAGCTTTGCAGTACAGTTTGAATTCAGGGAGCCTGACTCCTCCAGCTCCGTTTTTCTTTCTCAAGATTGCTTTGGCTATTTGGGGTCTTTTGTGTTTCCATACAAATTGTGAATTTTTAAATTCTAGTTCTGTGAAAAATGCCAGTGGTAGTTTGATAGGGATTGCATTGAATCTGTAGATTGCTTTGGGTAGTAGAGTCATTTTCACAATGTTGATTCTTCCAATCTAAGAACATAGTATATCTCTCCATCTGTTTGTATCATCTTTTATTTCTTTCATCAGTGTCTTATAGTGTTCGGCATACAGGTCTTTTGTCTCCTAAGGTAGGTTTATTCCTAGGTATTTTATTCTTTTTGTTGCAATAGTAAATGGGAGTGTTTCCTTAATTTCTCTTTCAGATTTTACATCATTAGTGTATAGGAATGCAAGCGATTTCTGTGCATTAATTTTGTATCCTGCTACTTTACCACATTCATTGATTAGCTCTGGTAGTTTTCTGGTAGCATCTTTAGGATTCTCTATGTATAGTATCATGTCATCTGCAAACAGTGACAGTTTTACTTCTTCTTTTCCATTTGGATTCCTTTTAATTCTTTTTCTTCTCTGACTGCTGTGGCTAAAACTTCCAAAACTATGTTGAATAATAATGGTGAGAGTGGGTAACGTTGTCTGTTCCTGATCTTAGAGGAAATGATTTCAGTTTTTCACCATTGTGGACGATGTTGGCTGTGGGTTTGTCATATATGGCCTTTATTATGTTGAGGTAGTTTCCCTATATGCCTACTTTGTGGAGAATTTTTACCATAAATGGGTGTTGAATTTTGTCAAAAGCTTTCTCTGCATCTACTGATATTATCATATGATTTTTATCCTTCAGTTTGCTAATATGGTATATCACGTTGATTGATTTGAATATATTGAAGAATCCTTGCATTCCTGGAATAAACCCCACTTGATCATGGTGTATGATCCTTTTAATGTGCTGTTGGATTCTGTTTACTAGTATTTTGTTGAGGATTTTTGCATCTATGTTCATCAGTGATATTGGCCTGTAGTTTTCTTTCTTTGTGACATCCTTGTCTGGTTTTGGTATCAGGGTGATGGTGGCCTCATAGAATGAGTTTGGGAGTGTTCCTTCCTCTGCTATATTTTGGAAGAGTTTGAGAAGGATAGGTGTTAGCTCTTTTCTAAATGTTTGACAGAATTTGCCTGTGAAGCCATCTGCTCCTGGGCTTCTGTTTGTTGGAAGATTTTTAATCCCAGTCTCAATTTCAGTGCTTGTGATTGATCTGTTTATATTTTTTATTTCTTCCTGGTTTAGGCTCAGAAGGTTGTGATTTTCTAAGAATTTGCCCATTTCTTCCAGGTTGTCCATTTTATTGCCATGTAGTTGCTTGTAGTAATCTCTCATGGTCCTTTATATTTCTGCAGTGTCAGTTGTTACTTCTCCTTTTTAATTTCTAATTCTGTTGATTTGAGTTTTCTCCCATTTTTTCTTGCTGAGTCTGGCTAATGGTTTATCAATTTTGTTCATCTCTTCAAAGAACCAGCTTTTAGTTTCATTGAGCTTTGCTATTGTTTCCTTCATTTCTGTTTCATCTGTTTCTGATCTGATCTTTATGATTTC
Source organism: Phocoena phocoena (assembly GCF_963924675.1). Taxonomy (NCBI): domain Eukaryota; kingdom Metazoa; phylum Chordata; class Mammalia; order Artiodactyla; family Phocoenidae; genus Phocoena; species Phocoena phocoena. The sequence continues at coordinate 105,481,305 of NC_089225.1, read as the reverse complement.
TCTCCTTCTGCTAACTTTGGGGGGTTTTGTTCTTCTTTCTCTAATTGCTTTAGGTGTAAGTTTAGATTGTTTATTTGGGTTTTTTTTTGCTTCTTGAGGTAGGCTTGTATTGCTACAAACTTCCCTCTTAGAACTGCTTTTGCTGCAACCCAGAGGTTTTGGTTTGTCGTGTTTTCCTTGTCATTTGTTTCTAGGTACTTTCTGATTTCCTCTTTGATTTTTTTCAGTGATCTCTTGGTTATTTAGTAGCCTATTGTGTAGCCTTCACGTGTTTGTATTTTTTACAGATTGTTTTCCTGTAATTGATATCTAGTCTCATAGTGTTGTGGTCAGAAAATATACTTGATACAATTTCAATTTTCTTAAATTTACCAAAGCTTGATTTGTGATCCAAGGTATGATCTATCCTGGAGAATGTTCCATGAGCACTTGAGAAGAAAGTGTATTCTGTTGTTTTTGGATGGAATATCCCATAAATTTCAATTAATTCCATCTTATCTAATGTGTTATTTAAAGCTTGTGTCTCCTTATTTATTTTCATTTTGGATGATCTGTCCGTTGGTGAAAGTGGGATGTTAAAGTCCCCTAGTATTATTGTGTTACTGTTGATTTCCCCTTTTATGGCTGTTAGCATTTGCCTTATGTATTGAGGTGCTCCTATGTTGGGTCCATTAATATTTACAATTGTTATATCTTTTTCTTGGATTGACCCCTTGATCATTATGTAGTGTCCTTCTTTGTCTCTTGTAATAGTCTTTACTTTGAGGTCTATTTTGTGTGATAGGAGAATTGCTATTCCGGCTCCCTTTTGATTTCCATTTGCATGGAATGTCTTTTTCCATCCCCTCACTTTCAGGCTGTATGTGTCCCTAGGTCTGAAGTGGGTCTCTTGTAGACAGCATATATATGGGTCTTGTTTTTGTATCCATTCAGTGAGCCTGTGTCTTTTGGTTGGAGCATTTAATCCATTCACGTTAAAGGTAATTATCGATATGTATGTTCCTATTGCCATTTTCTTAATTGTTTTGGGTTTGTTTTTTTTTTTTTTTTTTTGCTGTATGCGGGCCTCTCACTGTTGTGGCCTCTCCCACTGTGGGGCACAGGCTCCGGACGCACAGGCTCAGCGGCCATGGCTCACGGGCCCAGCCGCTCCGCGGCATGTGGGATCTTCCCGGACCGGGGCACGAACCCGTGTCCCCTGCATCGGCAGGCGGACTCTCAACCACTGCGTCACCAGGGAAGCCCTTGGGTTTGTTTTTGTAGGTCTTTTCCTTCTCTTGTGTTTCTTGCCTAGAGAAGTTCCTTAAGCTCCGGACGCACAGGCTCAGCGGCAATGGCTCATGGGCCCAGCCACTCTGCTGCATGTGGGATCTTCCCGGACTGGGGCTTGAACCCATGTCCCCTGCATCGGCAGGCGGACTCTCAACCACTGTGCCACCAGGAAAGCCCAATCTGTGTTTTAACAAGCATTCCTGGTGATTCTAATGAACACTAGGTTAGAGAGACACTGCTTTAGAAAGGAGTTTATCAATTTTATTAATCTTAAACTATTTTTTTGTTTAATTGAATTGCTCTATCTTTGGTCCATTATCTATTTTATTGGTTTCTGCTCTAATCCTTCCTTCCTTCTTTCTTTCTTTCCTTCCTTCCTTCCTTCCTTCCTTCCTTCTTTCTTTCTTTCTTTCTTTCTTTCTTTCTTTCTTTCTTTCTTTCTTTCTTTCTTTCTACTTGTGTTTAATCTGCTCTTCTTTTTCTATCTTAAAGAGATGTAAGCTGGTTGATTTTAGACCTCGGTTCCTTTCCAATGTAAGCCCTTCAGGGTATAAATTTTGTTCTAAGCACTGCTTTAACTACATTTAATTCAAACTATTTTCTAACTTTAAGTCTTATTTCTTCTTCTTCCCTACTACTTTTAAATTTTCATATACTTTGAGGTTAGTTTTCCAGAAAGTTTTCTGTTATAGACTTCTAATTTAAGTCCTTTGTGGTCAGATAATATAATCTTTATGATTTCAGTTCTTTTAAATTTGTTCAGAAATTTTTAATAGTGCAGAATATGGTCTATATTGAAGAATTTTCCTTAGGCAGTTGAAAATAATATATATTCTGCTATTATTGGATGGAGTGTTCTGTAAATGTCAATTAGGTCAACTGGCCTGGTAAGAGTGTGCTTACTGATTTCTGGTTACAGTTCTTTCAGTTTCAGTATTGAAATCTCCAACTATAATTGTGGATTTCTCTACTCTCTTTACATTAGTCTTTGCTTCATTTATATTAAATCTCTTTAATTAGATGTATAAACTGCTAGGATTGTTTTGCCTGTTTGACAAGTTGATTCTGTTATCATTGTGAAACCATTCTTACTCGTGATAATATTCTTTATTCTATAGCTTACTTTGTTCACTATTGATATTGTCACCAATTTATTGGTGTTTTTGTTATATATCTATTTCCACTCTTTTCCTTTTACTTAGCTATGTAATTATAGTTTAGGTGACTTCCTAGAGAGTATATATTTGGGTCTTGCTTTTTTATTCATTATGACAATCTATCACTTAATTGTAGTACTTCAGTCATTTGTATCCAATGTAATTATCGATAAAGTTGTGTTGATATTTACCATTTTATTATTTGTTTTATACTTGTTTAATTTGTCCTTTTTTTGGCTTTTGCCTGCCTCATTTTTAAATTATTTTTCATATTCCCTTTAGTCTCCTCCATAGGCTTATACTATTTTATTTTATTTTAAGGTTTGCCATATGTCTCTTAAAAAATCATAGTTTAGGGCTTCCCTGGTGGCGCAGTGGTTGAGAGTCTGCCTGCCGATGCAGGGGACACGGGTTCGTGCCCCGGTCCGGGAGGATCCCACATGCTGCGGAACAGCTGGGCCCGTGGGCCATGGCCGCTGAGCCTGCGCGTCCGGAGCCTGTGCTCCGCAATGGGAGAGGCCACAACAGTTAGAGGCGTGTGTACCGCTAAAAAAAAAAAAAAAATCATAGTTTACCTTCAGATATGTTATATCACTTCACTTCATAAGAAAGACTTACAACAGTGTATATCTGATTTCCCCCTTCATGCTTGGTGGTGTTATAAATTTTACTTCTACATTTGTTTAAGCCTATAGAATACATATATTTTTTGGTTTAAACAGTGAATTATCTTTTAAATAACTTAAAGATGAGAAACTCCATTTATATTTATCCATATATTTCCCATTTCTGGCCCTCCTTATTCCTTTCCAAATTTCTATTGGTTTCAAAGAGATGGTTTTAACATTGGTCTTTGGGAAGAACTGGTAGGAAACTAGGTGAAAGAGATTTGGAGTAACCAGCTCCTAGAAGGCCCTTAGTGCCATCTTAGACTCTAGATTACCTGAAAGCAATGCAGGTTACATGATCAAATTTGGATTATAGGAAGATCGCTCTGGCATCACTGGGAAAGTTTATTTGAGGAGCTTGGATGCACTCAGCTGTCTGTTGAAATAAATCAGGTGAAATTGCAATACATCAGAGAGAGTGATGCAGACCTGGAGTGATGTCACCTCTGTGGATATGCAGAAGAAAGGACTGATTCAAGAACATTTCAGGAGCTCAAATGAATAGCACCAGGTGGATGGTGTTTGGGGGAGAAGGACATGGAGAAGTGTGGACAACATCCAAAGCTTTAGCTTGGGTGGCCGAACATGGTCATTACACCAGCTGACATGGAGGGCTCAGAAGAGCTAGTCTGAGGAGCAGGGTAGCGAGTACAGCATTGAACGCTTTGTGTTGGGACTTTCTATGGGAGACCCAAATGGAGATAGATGGATCTGCAGCTCGGAGGAAAGGTCCGAGTTGGGTCTTTAAACTACGATATAACATCTGTGAGCATAGGTCTGATTAGGCTGTTTACCCGAGGCGGAGTTTGTCAAGGTGTGTGGTCGTGAACCACCTGCATCAGATTCACCTGCAGTGCTGAATAAAGTTAGCAGACTCCCCGGGCTGAGAGTAGTACCAAGAACCTGCACTAACAAGCCCCTAAGTTTTATTAAAAAACCTGATTTAAAGAGTAAGAAGGAGTTGGATGTATAAGCCTTCCACCTTATATTTTTTCTCCCACATACAAAAGGTGTGTGAAATCTTGAGAATTCCAGCTGGAAGATGCCTGGTGTTAGCTGTCAAGTGGAGGGTGCTGAATGCGAAGTTAGTAAATAGATCTGTAAAATAAGTGAAAGAAAGTTTGTAGTGGAAATAGACTTTTATTCTCAAGCTTCAAGAAAAAGATCCTTTGGAGGTGGTGGGAATTATATAAGAAATGATAGGAGGGGTGACAAAACTGATGATAAATTTTAAGTAATTGGATGATTTACATAAGAAAGCAGCAATGAAACTAGCTTTCCTTACAAGACATAATCATATGGCATGAGAACATAAGGGCTGCCCATCTGGATTAAATCCACTGGCAATTCAGCATCCGTCTCTCACAGTGGGACAGAGGATGAATTCTTGTGCCCCGTGAGGTCCTTCCTGAAGTCAACCCACAAGGTTAGAGTTTCACCTTCTTAAGTTCTGGATGTCTCCAATATTAACTGTGACTCTATCTGCGTATATAAAGATTTATATAAGTACTTACATAAATTACTGACATAACTACTTACATAATGACAGATAGAGGAAGATGCTAAACTGAAGCGATGGAGCGCTTTTCATGAACGTGTTGACCTTAGTTATGAAACATAAAGAAAGAAGTTATACTTTTCAGATTGCTTAATATCAATCATTGATTTCTCCTTGGAATATTTTTGGGGATTTCAGAAATATGGAGACCATGCTAAGCGCAAGAAATAATAATTCAAAGGCAGTGAAATAAAAGCATATGAGCTATGGTTAGCTTTCAGTGCATAGAGGAGTTATAAGAGATATTGAAAATAATAACCGTAATAACTGACATATAGAAGATGTTCAATGCTTTGTTTGAAGTGCTTTACATACACATATTCCTTTTATCTTCCTAAAAGGTCTACCTGAGGTAGGTACTATTGTGATCCCCATTTTGTTTTTGTTTTTTTCGGTACGCGGGCCTCTCACTCTTGTGGCCTCTCCCGTTGCGGAGCACAGGCTCCGGACGCGCAGGCTCAGCGGCCGTGGCTCACGGGTCCAGCCGCTCCGCGGCATGTGGGATCTTCCCGGACCGGGGCACGAACCCGTGTCCCCTGCATCGGCAGGCGGACTCTCAACCACTGCGCCACCAGGGAAGCCCATGATCCCCATTTTATAGATGAAAAAGCTGAGGCACAGAAGTCCCCCCAGGTCGCAAGCTGGTACGAGTTCGAGCTAGGATTCAAACCCAGGAATGTGGCTCTGGAAAGCTGCACACCATAGAGATGAAAAAGACCATCAAGAAGAGAAGCAAGGAAGGATCACCGAGAAAAGAAAGAAGCTAAAGAACTGAAAAGGTGCTTCAAATAAAATGCCTTTGGCTGACATGAAATTGCACAAGTAGCTGAGGTTAGAAAATAAATTAGAAAGTATCTATCTTATGTTGAAAATGAAAAGGCTTCCAGTGGAGCTGATCTTTAAGTTTCCTTCCTGGAATTCTACCCTCTGATGACTCCAATCACCAAATTGTGAACCAGCGTCCCATGAGCCCTCCGACAGGCATCACGCCTTGTGATCCCTCACCAGAATTTTACCTGTAGATATACAAGAACATGTCAAGAAACAAAGAGCATAAAATATAGTTAAAACAACTGAGAATAAAAGATGAACTCAAGAGCATCTCAAAATAAAAATGAGAAATAAGACTGGTGAAGTTTCTCAGAAAATGGGAACCAGAAAGGCAAGGGGGAAGTCTCTGGGGTCCCTTAAACTGATTCTGACAACAGAAGGAATTAAGGGTTTACCGGGAAACCAGCGTCTGGGTAGTTGAAAGCTACTGAGGACGCTTGTTCCTGGACCAGGTGGGTGCAATGCCAGGTGCGGCAGACTCCCTGGAGGGCGAAACCCGCCTTTGTTAAAGGATGGTCATGAAATTTCAGAAAAGAGGGAAATGACAAAGTCTGTAGTAAAATAAGTATTGCCCACTTTAGTTAGGAAAAACCCTGCAGACTCTTTCCCTACAGTGAATTTAGACAGTAAAAATATTTGCAAGCGTTTATTGCCCTCAAACCAGGAAGGCTAGCTGGCAGAATGAGGCACAAGGCCCATTGACGCAATAAATGCCCAGGGGAAGCCAGGCTGCTTGGAGACCTCCTTCCGAGAGCCAGGGTGTAGTGAGGGGTCACCAGAAGGGGGCTGGAGTGGCCACATGGCCTCATCCACCTGGACGAAGAGAAGGCCCTTCCCAGGGGAGGCAGCTTGGAGGCCACTGTGAAGGTGGATGAATACACACCTGTGTTTGTGTCTGGCTTTCGACTTGGGGGGGTTTAAGAAAGGAAATTGGGGTCATATCAGTGAGCGACCAGGTCCCCAGTATAGGCCAGTATAATCACTAGCAGAAGGCAGTGGGTAGATTGAACACTGATGTGGGTGGCCACATAGAACGCTAACAAAAGCGGAATGCAGCTTCAATTCAACAGTGATGGAGAGTCATACTCAATACAATTCCACACAGAGTAATCTGGGGAGGAAAGTGGTAAAAAATCTGGGGGGATATCAAGGTGTAAGAAAGACCCGTTAAAAGGCTGATAAAACACTCAAATGATAAAAGAGATGAAAGAAAGTGGAGAAGAGTAAAGAGTCTCTCGATTTGGTCAAAGAGTTTTAATACAGCTATATCTGCACAATGCCTACTGATTATGTGGCATCTTTGTTGGAGATTTTGACAGATGTGTTTTTGTAACAGTAGGAATAATCTGATTCAAAGCCAGCTGATATCCACATTTCCTAAGGATTAAAGAGTGATGCCTTTTAAAGTACATTTTAATAAGGAGAGTGGGGAATGATAAACAGGGGGCATTTAATCTGTTTGGGAGGGATGATGTTTGAAATGTTGGACAAGTCACTTTCAACACCAGATGCGGTGTCACGGACCAGTAGGTAGTTCCCAAGTGTTGGTACAAATAAATAAATATTTGAGTGAGAAATCTCTGTTAAAGCAGAGACACAAGAAAATGTGAATGTGTTTAATTTTGTTTTAAAAATCTTTAGGAGAAAGAAGAATGAAAAAATTTTAAGTATGCTTATATAGTTTTTCAAATGAAAATGGAAAAGCTTGAGTAAATAGAGTTACTGGCCTAATAATTCAACAAAGAAAAGCATTGAAATGAGTTTATTCAAAGCCAAAAAGCTAAATCACATGATTTTAAATTTTATTATAATTTTGAATTGGAAGATGTTTCTAAAAACATGCAATCTCGAATTGTTCCATTCCTGCACAAACTGGAAATTTGGACTAAATGTGCAGCGTGAGAAGCATCCATCATGTCCCCTAGCTCCTGCCCCAGCTTCACCCAGCTCCAGCTAAAATAACCTGCTACCAGCAGGCTCAGGTCTCCCCAGTCTGAACCGCTGAGACTCTGGCCTGTATTGATTTAGTATCTCCTTTATTAAAGGCTAAGGATGTAAGGCAGGGTTAGAGACAGTGTCTGTAAATTCAAAGATAATCTCCTAGCCTGTTTCATAATCCCACACTGAAGCCAAATCCAGCCTCTGTACCCTGGCATTGAATTAAATCTCAGAGACAGAGTTTCAGGAGAAGTAGAAAAGTATAGTTTTATTGCTTTGCCAGGCAAAGGGGGCTACAGCGAGCTAATGCCCTCAAAACTGTGTGTCCCCACTTGGAGGAGGTAGTGAGGAGTTTCATAGTAATCATTCAAAGAGGCCGTGGTCATGTGGACATTCTTCTGATTGGTTGGTGGTGAGGTAGGTGGGAGTTGGCATCCTCCACCTCCTGGTTCCAACCGGTCTGGGGTCTACGTGCTTGTGGGCAGCATAAAGTCAACTTCTCCCACCTGGTGGAGGTTTCAGTATCTGCAAAACAGCTCAAAGGTGTTGTTCTGTGTATCTCTTGAGGGGGAACCAGGACGCTGCCCCAAGGCTGCACTGTTGTTTCTTGACTGTTCCTCCCTTATCTCTGCATCCCCACCTTCTCCTAATTAGCAACTGTTTGAATCTGCCCTTTGGAAGTCAGGGAAAGTCACGGGAGGCTGAAAGAAGCCTATTTCCTGTAATCAAGAAATGGGGGACACAGAAGGGTTTTTGTGCCCATGAGCCCCACAGGGTCCTGCTCAGTTTCAACACTAGCTCTAGGCCCCCTGCTCCCTACCTGCACCCCACCGTGGAGGCTAGTTTGCCCTGAGTTCACTTCTCCTTGCCTCTGGGGTTTTGGTCCTACTCTCCTTCAGCTCTGAACACAGCCCTGCACTGCCCCACTCAAATGATTTCTGTGAGGCTCTTACTCTGATGTGTGTGTATCTCTCTGCCTTTAACTAGGACACATCTTGGAAGGCACACCACTCCCACCCCTCCCACCCCAGATGGATGCCAACCCAGCTCGAAGTGGATGTTTCATGCACTGCTGGCCATCCTCTCTCGGTGGCAGCTCTTGTCTCCCTTTCTCACCTCTGGAGTCCCAGCAAGCCTTGTGCCTGTGTGTAGCTTTGGACCATCTTCTAACAGAAAGTAAGATATATTTTAATTCAGGAATTGATCATTTTCACTGACAGGGAAGTACTTTTTCATTAAGGATCTGGAGTTATGGCTGTATCAAAATCGGTATCAGTCAGGGCTCTCCAAGAAACAGAACCAATAGGAGATTAGTGTGTGTGTGTGTGTGTGTGTGTGTGTGTGTGTGTGTGTGTGTGTGTGTGTAAGTTATATATTTTGGAGGCTGGCAAGTCCGAAATCTGTAGGACAGGCAAGGAGAGATATGGCTGAAATCCAACTGATAAGCCAGATAAAATACCTACATTTTCTTAGATTCAGTAGGGTGACTTGTAGGAAATAAATGCAAAGGCCACTACTTACAATCCGATATCAAACCTTTTTTTCAGGAAAATAAAAGGTTTCTTTTTTAAGAAAGAACATTCTAGAATATATATTCTCTCAGAGAATCTGGCTTCCCATCTGGTTTAAACTTGATATGAAGGATAGTATTAACAGAAGAAAAAAACTATCCAATTGGGAGAGGGAAAAGTGTTAAATTATATAAAATTTATTTGTTTGGAAGACTTACAAAGCTAAACTGAAGTATTTATATAAATTTGAGACCATTCTGAAGATTGAGTTAGGAGAAACAGAATGTACTGAAAGTGTAGATTTAGAAGAATATGTGTGGGTCAGTGAGGTATGTGAAAACAAGGGCTATATAAACAGATACTGTCAAGATTCTGTGTTCTTAAAGATCACAGCAGAACACACAAGCCAGGAACTTAGAGTCAGAACAAGAGGTCAGAGATCTTAATTAAAAAGCAATGTCCGGGCTTCCCTGGTGGCGCAGTGGTTGAGAGTCCGCCTGCCAATGCAGGGGACGCGGGTTCGTGCCCCGGTCCGGGAGGATCCCACATGCCGCGGAGCGGCTAGGCCCGTGAGCCATGGCCGCTGAGCCTGCGCGTCCGGAGCCTGTGCTCCGCAACGGGAGAGGCCACAACAGTGAGAGGCCCGCGTACGGCCAAAAAAAAAAAAAAAAAAAGCAATGTCCTTCTTACCCAGGAATGGAGTTCTCTCCTCAGGCTAATGACTTACAATGAGAAAAGCCACCTGAAAAAGAATTACAAAGTAGTTAGGAACAAAGCAATCCTTCAAGTTTCCACTTTGGAGATAGGATTTGGGGTGAATTTGGAAGGGGTTTGAGAAGAGATTATGGGGAAGGATTTGGATTGGAAATAAAAGGGATATTCCTTTCTACCAAAGTGCATCTTGGACAGGTACGTGTCACTCACCAACACAAGTAAGCTCAGTGGATTCCTGGCTTATCTGACACTCACTTTGGGTGGAAAGAGACCCAAGAGGATTAAATAAGATCTGGGTATCAAGTCAATGCTGTAATGCTATTTTAGGGAGAAAGAGATTTTTAAAGAGAGATTTGTGGCATTCAGAATAGTGGAGGAGCATGGATTGGTGTGGCTACACAGGAAGCCTTGGAACAAAATCATTCTTAAAAAGGACTTGCTTGAGAAGCATCTGGGGCAACCAGAATATGGTAAGAATATACTGTCAGGAGACTAAAGCTCAAAATTAGCAGAGGTCTGAGAAGATGAATAAGGATAGAGGGTGGATATGTGATGTTCAGAGCCAATAGGTTGGGCAAAGTCCAATTGCTTGGGACAGATGAGATTCTAACTGGTCACAGGGAGAATGCTAGTAAAAGTAGTTTGTTCTATAATCTCATCATAAGATGGCAAGAAAAGTTTAAGCAGGAAAATATTAAGAGTGTTTAGGAATCTCCGATGACTTCACTTTATAAGAACTAAAATGAACAAACCTGTGTGTGAGCTCAGAGTCACTATCGGGAATCTTTGAACCATCTGACCCCAGAGGATGAAAGCAGGGCTAGGAGATTAGTGGTGAACAAATGCTCTTCCAGTTTTCGAAAAAGAGGAATTCTGCAAATGACACACTGGCAAATCTGATTTTATTGTAGGGAAATCTTCTAAAATAGAATAATTAAACAGATGGCTTGTGAGCAGAGAAGAGGAAGCAGTGACTCACTAGGGAAAGTCATGCCAAACTCATAATCATCCTCTTTTTCTTTTTTTTTTTTTTTTTCATTATATACACTCCTAGATTGGTGGATCAGGAAACACTGGGGGAAACCTTTAGAAAAGCCTGTCTTAATTTCAAAAGAGCACTTGCCAAAGACTCTGCCGATAGCTTGGTAAACACAATCATGGGCTGTTAGTTGGGTGTTTGGACAGTCAGGTGGAATTGTGGCTGGCTGAATAAGAACTTCCAAAAGTGTTGGTTAATAGGTTGGTATCAACAGGAGGAAATGCTGAAGAGCAATATCACATGGCTTCGTTCTTGGCTGACTTCAACATTTCATCAATTGTCTGGCTCAGGATATAGAAGGCCACATAAAATTTACAGATGATACAAAGCTGAGAGACAAAAAGAGAGCTAAAGTGACAGATGTAAGAACTGATTCAAAATTATTTTGACATCTAGAACTCTAGGCAGAAACCAACGAGATAAAATTTAACAAGGGCAAATGTAAAATTCTATACTTGGAATTTCATGAATACATAATGTTAACGACCTGCCCAAATTTTAGACCCCCTCAGGCTCTAACTCTGACTACAGAATCCATGTGTCTGGTGTTTTGCCCACTAGCATGCCCCTTGAATTTCTTTGGCCTTAGGTAGGAATGTAAGTAATCTTTTATCCATATTTCTGGCCATGCTACTAGACTAGCTCTGAGGTTATTTTTGCAGTTCTTACTTACACACCATGCTCACAATAACTGAGCCCTTTCCTGTTATCCCAGATTCCATGGCCCTGTTCTCCAGTCTCTCTTTGGCTTTGTCCCTGAATCAGCTGCTCAAAACTTACCTATTTGGATTTTCATGATAGTTGATGTTATGAAACTCATCAAACCCCCTGCACTGGCCCTGCTTTAATAATTGTCCTTTATCTTGGGTTCTGTTTGGGCTTTTGTTTGCAAAAGTTACTTCTAAGTCTGATAGAAGAGTTGAACGGACCTCAAGCTTTTCCCTCCCATAGACTGGCTGGAAATATAGATTTAGTTCCAAGGCATGAAAGCAATCAGCTAGGTTGAAGTTGAAGCCCAAGAAGTGACTATGGTCTCCAAGGAAGCAGGTGGAGAGTAAACGAAGAAGAGAGCTAAGAGCTGAAGTCTGAAGGGAAGCAATCCAGTAGTGGTTAGTAAAGAGAGACTGCAAAAGAAAAGGAGAGGACACCCAGGAGGACGGGAGATCAACAAAGAAAGTTAATAGCACAGGAGTTAAAGATGTGGACAGTTTTCAGGAGGAGGGATTGACCAATAGTGCCAAATACTACCAAAATGACAAACGGCATAAAAGACGTAAAATATTTCATTGGATTTATCCAAAGCTAGATTGCCAATGACATTGGCGAATGTAGCTTCTTGGGGAGAAATGGAGGAAAAGGCAAATTGCTAAAGGTTAAGGGGGAAGAGGTTTGGAGAAATGGAGATGGTGAGAATAACCTGCACTCTTGAATAAAGGAAAGAGAATGATAGGGCAGCAGTTAGAAAGGGGTTAAAAGTGAGATGAGGGAAGGGTGTGTGTGTCTCACAGTGGTTTTCATATGTGACAGGGGAAATGTTGTTACAGGCAGAAATGGAAGACTCATAAAGAAAATGTGGTTTTGATGGAAGAAAATCCCCACAGATCCATCTATACTTCTTCCTGTTTTTTCCCCTCCTCTTCCTTTCCTTTTCTTATCCACTTACCCTACCTTCCACTCCATCCTTTTTCTTTGGAAGATCAGGGGCCATGCTTTATTTACTTATCTTATTCCCAGCACTATCATCACAGTCCGTTGCTTTGACTGGGCTCAGGAATATGTCAAGCCTGAGTGGAGGTATGAGCTAACATTGAACAGGGGCTCATCCAGACACATGCCAGTAGCAGAATTATAGAGACCTAGTCACTACTTTGTTACTATCAGATACTAACAAGAACATCTTGGAGATGTGTATGAACCAAGATGCGCCTTGGAGGAAAGTTCTGGAAAGCATGTCACGTGTGGACATCTCAGAGGACCTGGGGATATCTGGCACAGAAAGAGAGCACGAGATCTAGGGAGGAAGGTACAACAGACTTGTTCGATATTTCTCTGAGGGCAAACTTTTGGACGAAGGTATGCAAGTCACATGAAACTGAGTTTAGTTTGATGTCTGGAAGAACTTGCCATAAAAGCCCTCTGAATTGTTGCCTTCCTGTTGTTAGAAGCTTGAGTAAAGTGACCTCACGTCAGGGTGGAGATGGCACATCATAGTCCCAAGATGGCTTTTAAGTTCTTTCCTAAAAATTTCCAGCAAAGTCCTGGTAATACTCTTTTTTTTTTTTTCGGTACGCGGGCCTCTCACTGTTGTGGCCTCTTCTGCTGCGGAGCACAGGCTCCGGACGCACAGGCTCAGCGGCCATGGCTCACGGGCCCAGCCGCTCCGCGGCATGTGGGATCTTCCCGAACCGGGGCACGAACCCGTATCCCCTGCATCGACAGGCAGACTCTCAACCACTGCGCCACCAGGGAAGCCCCCGGTACTCTTGCTGGATGGCCTTCCTCAATATGGCCAAGGAAATGGAATAGAACGATTATCTAGATCTAGGGTGACACATTCCATGTCTAGCTTTGTCTTTACCCAAACCATAGGGAGCCCTAAATCAGGCAGCTTTGGGGAAGGAGAAATAGATTTTGGAGAGGCAACTGGCAAACGCACATCACATGATTCTCTGGAACATTGTCCTAATTATGAAGGAGTGCCCATGCCAAAGCTTCAGAAGGAGAAAGAATCAAGCCATTGTTCTCTGTTTTTGTTTTTTTCTTTTTTGCGGTACGCGGGCCTCTCACCGCTGTGGCCTCTCCCGTTGCGGAGCACAGGCTCCGGATGCACAGGCTCAGCAGCCATGGCTCACGGGCCCAGCCGCTCCGCGGCATGTGGGATCTTCCCGGACCGGGGCATGAACCCGTGTCCCCTGCATTGGCAGGTGGACTCTCAACCACTGTGCCATCAGGGAAGCCCTATCATACATGTATCTTAATATAAAAATAAGAAATTACTTTTCCTCTACAATGTTCATATAAAGTTGACAACAAAGGCAGGTGAACTTTATTTATCCCACAATGTCACGAGCCTCCTGGTTCCCAGCAAGATCTCTTACGGGGAGTACAGCCTGAAGTTATGCTCTTGTGTGCTGTGGAGTTTGGTTCAATGATTTCATTCTGAGATACAGTTAACTACCTTTCCTTACTTGGAGAAATACAAGAGAACTTGGTGGTAAGCCCAGGAGAGCTTGCTAATCACCCAAGCCTCTTTCTGGCTCAGTAACAGAGATGATGAATAGGGACAGGCTAAAAATGGCCCCAAACTTAGAAACATCCTGACTCTCCATCTGTAAGGTTCAGAAGAGCACTGGTCTGCAACAGAATTCCGAACTAATAGTGGGAGTGGAAATAACATGGGCCAAGCACTTCTAGAGACCAGGCTTATAGACCCATAACAGTCAATACACAAAGTCTTGGCTTATTGCACTACTGGATTAACAGAGAAGAGTCAATAAAAAGTCAAAAGGTGATGGCCATAAAGGTTCTTGGGTCTTTTCTCCTACCACTTATTCCATCACAGATGGATGGGAAGCTACATGCAATTCTCTTTCTAATGCATATTCATTATGGAATCAGGAAGTGTGATCAGTGAACTCTAGGCCAGGTCTTGGAACTGCCAAATCATTTGGAGGTGAGACAAAGAATCTGACTGCACATATGAGTAATCCTGTCATTTCTCTTTTTGGTGAGGGAAGAAAGCCAGTTCTCCAGTTCACTTCCCCAACTGGCATTCACAACTCTACTGCTCTCATGATCCTTGGGGATAAATGTTGCAAATAAATATTTTCAAGTTCTGCAATTTTTGTGCTTAAAGAAATTGCTTTCTAATTTTGGCAACAAAGAATTTGATGAAACCCATCTCTATTGGACTGGGTGCCACAAACAAGAATTATTGTGAGAAAAATCACTAAAATAAGGTGTAATTTCGGTGGCTAGATGACTCAGTGTCTTTTCCATGAGCATACTGGCTTACTGATTTGCTATGCTTCCCCTTGTCCTTACCAAATTGATCCAGAATCATCTTGTGTAATTTTCTGATTTCGCTGTTACATACAGCAATAGTCATTAATCAGTTAGGAGTTCTCAACGTATCAATTTATTGCAGTTAGGTTTAGTAGAAACACATTTAGTGGAAGAATGAAGTAGAGGCACCAGATATGCTTTGGTGAGATGAAGATGAAGAAACCACACCCATAGCAATAACTCTCACTTTGCCCTGTTAAAGTTTAAGACATAAGGAAAAGAAATGACTTGATGTTTGTCTCTCTCCACCACCATTCTCCAAAACTTCCAAGAGGAGTTGTTAGGGCCACAGCAATTTCAACATTAAAACATGATGTACAAACTTTCTATATCTGAGAAAAGACACACTGTAAATCTCACAGCAGCCAAATCAAATTAAAAACATAGAAAAGCAGATTACTGTATACCTGATAATTCTAGCTAAGGAGTAAAATCTAATCAAAAGATGTCTTGTGCATATTGAATTCAGCTCTTTCTACCATCACATTTATGGATCAAATCGGGGGAGGGTGTGTGTGTGTGTACATAGAGCACAGAGAGGACAGCAGTGAGAATTACCTGAGTTTGGTTTGAGTTGATGCATATGGAAAGCCAGGGGGCCCAACTATTAACACCACCCCACACTTACCCCTGGTTTATCTTCTCAGGTGCTGTTTCTGACTTACGAGAAGGAGAAGTAACAAAACCGAAATGATGCATAAACCACCACAATTACACTTATTTGTCAATCTGTAATTCTTCCGTGCTTTTGTTTGTAGAAGTTTGGAGGTTTGTCACGAAAATGTCCCATATGTGACCTCTAACCTCAGTGACTTCTTTCTTTATCACTGTAGTTTAGAGGCACTGCCCAAGGTATAAACATCTGTCGCATTCCTGGTTTCCTTGTGGTTGAGTATTTACTAACATAATGAACACACATGTATGTCTCTGTTAGCATCAACTAAAAGTTAAGTATATAGAATGTAACTTCCAAAGTTGATATAATATACCCCTTACAAAAAGGTAATAAAGTAAACAGATAATTTGGGCTCTTCCTTTTATTTCTGATGATTAATAACGCCTTTTCTGTCACGGTAACTTTTATGTGGATTGGGTAAATTACAACACTATGCAGGCCAAATTAGCTTGAAAATTCCTCTCCCTGTATCTGTTTGGTCTCCATTTCCGGTTTCCATGTCATGGGAACATCATTCCTAATTGTTTTCTCTATTTTGCTAAATCAGAGAATGTATATTTTCTACTTCTTTTTTCTTTTATTAGGAGGATTAAATTTTTGTTTGTTCGGTTTTTTGTTTTTCTTAGTTCAGGTCTTTCTTCAGGCACTGAATTAGGCCTCATTCTAGAAGGCAAACTCGGGGCTGGGGGAACGGCTGGTCAGTAATTGAAAATGATCACTTATGGCTGTTAAAAATTATAGCGTTGTTATTTTGCTTAAGCTAAAAAGAGGAAACTCCATCCAAATGCGAACTAATTCAAAATACCTTTTCCCCCTGCCTTTTCAGAATATTGAAAATAAAGTTATAAAGACAAAATAGCTCATAAGTGCCTTTAAAGGATATGGTTTAAATGTTCAATACAAGGCAGAGAGGAGTTTTTAAATGCAGAACTCTGGGCTCACTTAAAGAAGTTGCTTTAATTTCATTTGACTTTCATAATGACTGAAGTTTCTCTGGACTGCAGAGAGACTGGTCAGTGATGAATGACAAGATCTATAGAATTTCTCATGTGGGTCATTTACTTGTTCACTACAACTGAACAACGTATTAATGCGATTGGTCCATGAATGAGAATTCAAACTTTCTTTTTGGACAAAAGTTTGAATTTCAGGATCCTAGATGTTAGTTCACGATACTGAGTTCTTTTAGTATTTCATATGTTGTTATGGGTTTAATTGTGTTAACCTTCCCACACACAAATTATATGTTGGAATTTCAAGCTCCAGTAGCTCAGAATATAGCTGTTATTTGGAGAGAGAGCCTTTAAAGAAGTATTTAAATTAAAATGGGTTAGGAGGGGCCCTGATCCGACCTGACTAGTGTCCTTATAAGAAGAGAAGATTAGAACACACAGAACAGAGAGACACAAGGGATCTGTGAGCACAGAGAAAAGACCATGTGAGGACACAGCAAGAAATGTTTTTGCAGCCAAGCAGAGAGGTCTGAGAAGGTATTAAACCTGCCAACACTTTGGTCTTGGACTTGTAACTGTGAGAACATAAATTCCTGTTTTTATTTGGATGAACAATGGCCAATATTTACTGAGCACTTACTATGTGCCAGACATTTGTGCTAAGCTCTGTATCATTGAAACTTTGCAATGACTTGCTTTTTTTCCAGTATTTTTATACATTATACTCCATTTAAAATTATTACAAAATAATCGCTATATTTCCCTGTGCTATACATACACCCTTGTTGCTTGTCTATTTTATACATAGTAGTTTTTTTTTTAACATCTTTATTGGAGTATGATTGCTTTACAATGGTGTGTTAGTTTCTGCTTTATAACAAAGTGAATTAGCTATACATATGCATATATCCCCATATCTCCTCCCTCTTGCATCTCCCTCCCACCCTCCTTATCCCACCCCTCTAGGTGGTCACAAAGCACCGAGCCGATCTCCCTGTGCTATGCGGCTGCTTCCTACTAGCTATTTTACATTTTGTAGTGTATATATGTCCATGTCACTCTCCCACTTCGCCCCAGCTTACCCTTTCCCCTCCCTGTGTCCTCAAGTCCGTTCTCTACACCTGCATCTTTATTCCTGTCCTGCTTCTAAGTTCTTCATAACCATTTTTTTTTTTAGATTCCATATATATGTGTTAGCATATGGTATTTGTTTTACTCTTTCGGACTTACTTCACGCTATATGACAGACTCTAGGTCCATCCACCTCACTACAAATAACTCAATTTCATTCCTTTTTATGGCTGAGTAATATTCCATTGTATATATATATATATATACCACATCTTCTTTATCCATTCATCTGTCAGTGGACATTTAGGTTGGTTCCGTGTCCTGGCTATTGTAAATAGTGCTGCAATGAACATTGTGGTACATGACTCTCTTTGAATTATGGTTTTCTCAGGGTATATGCCCAGTAGTGGGGGTGCTGGGTTGTATGGTAATTCTATTTTTAGTTTTTTAAGGAACCCCCATACTGTTCTCCATAATAGCTGTATCAATTTACATTCCCACCAACAGTGCAAGAGGGTTCCCTTTTCTCCACACCCTCTCCAGCATTTATTGTTTCTAGATTTTTTGATGATGGCCATTCTGACTGGTGTGAGGTGTTACCTCATTGTAGTTTTGATTTGCATTTCTCTAATGATTAGTGATGTTAAGCATCTTTCCATGTGTTTGTTGGCAGTCTGTATATCTTCTTTGGAGAAATGCCTGTTTAAGTCTTCTGCCCATTTTTGGATTGGGTTGTTTGTTTTTTTGATATTGAGCTGCATGAGCTGCTTGTATATTTTGGAGATTAATTCTTTGTCAGTTGCTTCATTTGCAAATATTTTCTCCCATTCTGAGGGTTGTCTTTTGGTCTTGTTTTTGGTTTCCTTTGCTGTGCAAAAGCTTTGAAGTTTCATTAGGTCCCATTTGTTTATTTTTGTTTTAATTTCCATTTCTCTAGGAGGTGGGTCAAAAAGGATCTTGCTGTGATTTATGTCATAGAGTGTTCTGCCTATGTTTTCCTCAAAGAGTTTTATAATGTCTGGCCTTACATTTAGGTCTTTAATCCATTTTGAGTTTATTTTTGTGTATGGTGTTAAGGAGTATTCTAATTTCATTCTTTTATATGTAGCCGTCCAGTTTTCCCAGCAGCAGTTATCAAAGAGGCTGTCTTTTCTCCATTGTATATTCTTGACTCTTTTATCAAACATAAGGTGACCATATGTGCGTGGGTTTATCTCTGGGCTTTCTATCTTGTTCCATTGATCTATCTTTCTGTTTTTGTGCCAGTACCATACTGTCTTGATTACTGTAGCTTTGTATTATAGTCTGAAGTCAGGGAGCCTGATTCCTCCAGCTCCGTTTTTCTTTCTCAAGATTGCTTTGGCTATTTGGGTTCTTTCATGTTTCCATAAAAATTGTGAAATTTTTTGTTCTACTTCTGTGGAAAATGCCATTGGTAGTTTGATAGGGATTGCATTGAATCTGTAGATTGCTTTGGGTAGTATAGTCATTTTCATAACATTGATTCTTCCAATCCAAGAACCTGGTCCATCTCTCCATCTGTTTGTATCATCTTTAATTTCTTTCATCAGTGTCCTAGTTTTCTGCATACAGGTCTTTTGTCTCCTTAGGTAGGTTTATTCCTAGGTATTTTATTCTTTTTGTTGCAGTGGTAAATGGGAGTGTTTCCTCAATTTCTCTTTCAGATTTTTCATCATTAGCGTATAAGAATGCAAGAGATTTCTGTGCATTAATTTTGTGTCCTGCTACTTTACCAAATTCAATGATTAGCTCTAGTAGTTTTCTGGTAGCATCTTTAGTATTCTCTGTGTATAGTATTATGTCATCTGCAAACAGTGACAGCTTTACTTCTTCTTTTCTGTTTTGGATTCCTTTTATTTCTTTTTCTTCTCTGATTGCTGTGGCTAAAAGTTCCAAAACTATGTTGAATAATAGTGGTGAGAGTGCGCAAACTTGTCTTGTTCCTGATCTTAGTATTCCTGTTGTTTAAGCAACCCAGTTTGTGGTATTTATTTAAGGCAGTCCTAGCAAATTAATACACTGCCCATATTAGCTTTTGATTGATCTTATCCATAAATTAGGATGTGTTTGGTTATGATTAGTAAGAAACAAATTTAGACCAGGCTGAATTTCCATACCTAGCACGAACTAAAAATTTTGGAGGAGAAATTTTATTTACTCTTAGCAACCTATATGAAAGATTTTTCCAGTTATGTGATAGCAATTAAGATGCTTCTTGTCAATGAAGCAAACCTCCGATTCTACCTCTGCACATTTCCTTCCATGAAGAATCAAAATTCCTGTTTGAAGAAGTGAACATTTGCTGATAGTAATGTTAGAAGTTTGAAGCACCAGCATTCCTTGTTTTATAGACTTTACTGTATACACACTTGGAATTGGTCAGCCTTCTATTTAGCACTTCTATTAGCCAGAGGGTCCACTGGGTGAAATGTTCCGGTTCAGAGTGGCTAAGAAGTGCCATTACAGGCCATTGCTGTGGCTTGAACAGGCCAGTGGGGGGACATCAAGCATCTGTGGAAGTCAGCGCATTGAAATGCTGCTTCAGTTATCTTGTCTCCGAGGTCTTAAGCCACAGTGGTTCAAGTGCTGGGTTGGAATTCACCCATACTCCAAATAAACTGTGAAGTTCATTTTGGAGTCCGATTTTTGTTTTGATGTAGCCTGTGTCTAAAGGGGAATGAAGCCCAAGTAAGCTTCTCTGCAGTTGTCAACCACTTTCAAGTTTGGTGACATCAGGCACCATCTCCTGCACATAGTCACCTAACAGGGGTGACCCTATGCTTCTGAAACTGCTACCTCTAGCAAATGGACATTCATCCTAACTTTTAACTGCATACTATATTATATCAATACTGTCCCAAACAAGTAAGGATAAAATATCTCCCTAGTGTTTCCAAAAGCATGTAACTATTTTATATCAGTTAGAGCTTTTTGGTGCAAGCGACAGAAATGTCCTCTGGCTAAACTAAACAAAAATTAATAAATACAAAATTTTAAATATATAAGCTCTTTGAGGAGGTCACAAGATTAAACAACAACAACAACAAAACAGCACAAAACAAAGCAATACGAACAAACAACAAGTAAACAACCAGACAAAGAAAAAAAAGAAAACAATAAAGAGTCTTGGTAGCAGGAACTATTTGGGTTTTGTTAGACTTTGCTGCTGGAATTAATCAGCTTCAACTAACATCAGTGTCTTCATCCCTCTTACGTAATTCCAGTTAGGAAGGGACTGGGCGTCTGACCTCTATGGGGTCATCTGCCCACTCCCTGGCTAGAGAGGGCAAGGCACCTTGAGCAAGGATTCCATCCAACTGTGTTCAGTGAGGTGGAGCCCAACCCCCCAAAGACAATCAGAATGTAAAGTTCAAAAGCAGGTGGAGAGGAAGAGTGGCAGCCCAAAGGCAACAGCCACCTGGCTTCTTTACCACTGGGAGCTGCCTTGGAGCATACATAGCATTTTTAGTTTGTGCACACCCCCTACAGTGTTCCTAGGTGCTCCTTTTCAGCTGGAGCTGATCACTCACACTGTCCTGTGGACGGAAAGTGTCCCTTCTGTTCTGTGCTCTCTAC
Organism: Phocoena phocoena; assembly: GCF_963924675.1. NCBI lineage: Eukaryota > Metazoa > Chordata > Mammalia > Artiodactyla > Phocoenidae > Phocoena > Phocoena phocoena. The sequence goes on along the minus strand of NC_089225.1, from coordinate 105,460,255 downwards.
GAGGTACCAGTTGGCTCCCCTCAGGGACCACTCTGGATGCTCCACTCTGGCCCTGAATTTGTGGCAGACTGGGTCTAAAGCACTTAGAGATCTTTTGGCACAATGAAAGGCTTGTTCATGTAAATATTATTTTTTTTTCTTTTTAACATTAAAAAGAATAATTTATGTATTTTTTTTTTCAATTTTTGGCTGCATTGGGTCTTCGTTGCTGCATGTGGGCTTTCTCTAGTTGCAGTGAGTGGGGGCTGCTCTTCATTGTGGTACACGGGCTTCTCATCACGTGGCTTCTCTTGTTGCAGAGCACGGACGCTAGGCTCACAGGCTTCAGTAGTTGTGGCACGCGGGCTCAGTAGTTGTGGTGCACGGGCCTAGAGCGCAGGCTCAGTAGTTGTGTCCCATGGGCTTCGTTGCTCCGCGGCATGTGGGATCTTCCCGGACCAGGGCTCAAACGTACGTACCCTGCATTGACAGGCGGATTCTTAACCAGTGCACCACCAGAGAAACCTTCCTGTAAATATTATTATTAATCGTCATTATCAGAAACAAAGAACATTTTGATAGCAAGAGAGAAAGAGAAACCAGCCCTGGCTGGGTGCCCAGGGAAGCAGCTGTGTGGGGTGAACAAAGCGCTCCAAGCTGCCAGCCATGCGGGATAACAGCTCCTCACTGTTGTTTGGGTTTTAGCAGAATTTCCCAGATGACATGGCAGAAGCCCTGAGAGGTTCGAGGTGCTGGAACACAAATCCATGTGCTTTAGGACAAAGCAAGCTCTTTCCTGACCGTGACTGTGTTTTCAAAAACTCTGAAGGACAGTGGTGACCACATGCTGTCTTTCTGAGGCTTCCAAATGAGAACGTGTGTTTCTGTGGCCGAGTATTTTTGCTCTTCTGGGGTCTAGGGGCAGTAGCCCATTTGGGTCTCTCCCTTCTAGTTTCCCAAAGATCCAGAGATGGGTGGAGTCCAAACGGAGAGAGGTCCACTTGGGAGTGAGAGTCATCTAAAGTCATAACAAAGTGACCTTTCCTATTACGAATACACCATCACAAAATCTAGTCAAATGTCGCAAAATGTAGCACTTCATTAGCTACTTTACTGTTACATAATGTTTAAAGCATCCAAAACAATAAGAAGGAATGCAGTTATATTCAGTAAAAGAGCATGAAACTAAGCCTTAATACTAGGTGTTGTATTCACGTGGTTTTACCCTCTCTCTACTGAGGCAGTTGTGGATGGAACCAAGAGCTTCATGGCTGGACACATGGAGGTAGGTGTACTTGGCAGAGGAAGGTGCTGCTGGGTTTTATGTAGCACTGGTGTTCCTTCCTGGTTCTATAAGATGGAAGGGAAGAGGACGTAGAGTAGGTAGGCGCAGGAGAAAACCACAGGGTGCCTCCAGGAAGACTGTGCTCTCTTCTGCTCTAAGCTACATGGCTCTGCTCGGCCGCACCAGCAAACCATGTAGTGAAATCTAGGGAAAGTGGGAATGCTTCCAAGGAGTGTATGAGGGGTCAAGACGGCTCAAAGAGAGGACCTCTGGGTAAGGTGGCAACACTGGGCTCTCGCTCCCTGAAGCAGTAGCCAAGGCAAACTTCAAGGTTGGAGATCTAGGAAAAGAAATTCCCTTTTGTCTGACACTGTGCGTGCCCCCAGAGCTTGGTTGACATTTAATTACAGACCTTATCTGGTGAGACTTTCAGATTCAAGCAAGTTTGGTGGTTATTGTTTTTGAGTCCAAAAGTGTGGAGAAAATCTTATTTTCTTAGAAGGGCAATACAAGTTCCCCTCGTCTACAACAAATCTGCTATTTCATTGGGTGAAAAATTTGAAAAGGGAAAGAAGCCTCTCCACCACCCCTCCCTGCAAGAACAACAGCAAAGTTCAAGTGATTTCTAAGGGGAGGAGCCCCAAACTATGAGGATGGTTTTCCCCCCGAGCCGGGGTCTGAAGCTCAGACCAAAAAAGTGGATTTTGTCTCAGGTAACTGCAAAGGGGAGTGGGTAGAGAGATGGCCTGGCAAGACTTGGAGAGGATATTTTTGAGGGGAAGCAGGGAAATGTCTAGTAAAGAGTTTTATTACACATTTTGTTTTCAAATTCTCCTCCCACGTCTTTGTGAAAATTTCAGTAAAATCTGAATAATTCGTACAATGCGGTTGGATCTGTCTGGAAGATGGGGCATGGGCTGCTGGTCTCAAGGTGTGGTGTGTGTGTGTGTGTGTGTGTGTGTGTGTGTGTGTGCGCGCGCGCACACGTGCGCGCAAGTGTGAGAGTGTGTGGGTAGTGGAAGAGAGCAGGGAAGCCTAAGCCACCCAAAATAGACCCTCCACATCTGATTACACCATTTTAGCCAGCTGTCACTCTGTGGTTAGGACCAAGTTAAGCCTTGTATTTATGTGAGATCATTTAATTCTCACAACAACCCCACAAGGCAGACACTGCTGTGTTTTCTGTTAACTCTGTGTCAATAGCCTCACTCTTCTGATAAGAGGCTGTGAGCATCTCGTGGGCAGGCAGGATTGTGTTTCATTTATTTTTCTATCCCTATTTTCCATCATGAGATTTGGCAAATGGAAGGTACTTGAGAATATTTGTTGAGTTGAACTGAGCAGAGGTGGTATGATTGAAGATATAGATTGAAGCTAGATTGTAAAGCCTTGATTGACAGATCGAGTTTGGCTTTCGTATTAATTGTTGAGGTCGTTGGGGACGTGATAGGGTGGGCGGAGGAGTGCGGGAGGGTTTTGTCTTGGCTAATCAGCTTCCAGCAGATGAGAGTTACATCCTAAAACTCGAGTTGAATGGAACTCAGCCTTGTTTCTTGCATGAACGCATTATTTTTCTTGACACATTTTTGATGGTTTGTTTTATATGATTGGTTTACCAAGGATAAGCCAAGTGTAAGCCCAAGGGGTTATCTAGAAGTTAATGTTTCTCTCTGAGCTGTCCTTTGGTTTGTAAAAGAAAATAGATAAAAGAAAGCTAAGTAAAACTCTGAGAAAAGTTATTATTTTCAACATTGAACTTTCTACAAAAAATTGGTTGGTTGCCAATCGATAATAAAGATTATTCTTCTGGCCATTAGAAGAAAAGAATGATTTCATAGATTTCTTTACATCTCCTCTGTGCTGTGGTATTTTCCACCATGGAGAAAAGTCTCCATTTGTTTATCTTGCCCAATTTGGCAAGAATAGAAGACTCACAGGACAGCAGTGGTCATCACTGGCGGTAATACATGAGAATCAGCTGTCCCAAAGTCTCCCAACTTCAGAGTCTGCCTACATAGCCACAGGAGTTCATAAAGCACATTTCACTTTTTCTAAGAACTTAACAGAAACCATATATTTTCTTATGATAAGAACATGCAGGCTTACTGAAATAAGACTTCTGGCTGATTGGAAGCTCTGATTAACAGTTGTGGTTGTCTATCCCTCAGTATCCTCAGAGGGTTGCTTCCAGGACCGCCTGCGGATACCAAACTCCGCAGATGCTTGAGACCCTTATAGTGTACAGCCCAGTTGGCCCTCTGTACCCATGAGTCCTGCATCCACGAATTCAACCAACCTGCGAATATGGAACCCGTGAATACGGAGGGCCAACTGGGCTGTATATATGTCTTTGAATAAAGAAATGAGAAGACAATTGGATTGTTATTTTATACGCAGTTCTTTTCGTGGGAAAAATATTTTCAAATAAATGTTCCTCAGGAGACATGCAAATAAAAATGATCCTTGGAAAGAATTGTTGGGAAGCAATTTCATTCTCTCCCCTCACTTTTACGGATGGGGCCACTGAGGTCTGAGGGTTTAGTCTACCCCAAGGCCAGTAGTCCAGGATCACTCTCACCCCAACACTTGTTGAACCCTTCAGGGTGCCTCAGGTCCTTTGTTGAGTCGATTGAAGATATATCTCCCAGAATATGTGTGTTCAATATGAGGAATATGTATCCCCTAAATTCTCTCCCTCTATTCTGCCCCTCCCAGTTTTCCAGTGAATCTAGGGGAATGCAAACCCTTTTATTTCTGGCACAACAGGAGGGGTGAGGAAGGGTACCCGATGACATGGAACTGTGATAGCGTAGTTGAGGTGACAACAAAAGCCAGCAAATGTTTGCCGGAAACCTGGCAGGATGTCCTTTAAAGAATCATCACCAAGACTTCATTTGGACACTTTAGTGTTCATTTTCTCACACGCCAGTATCGCCATCTTGCTGCTTTTCCTCTCTGTGAGCCTCACTGCTTCCTTCTGAGAACTCAGGATGCGAAACCACAGAGGGGACCTCCTCAGAGAAAACAGAGCCTATTTGCTAAGACATCAGCCTGGGAGAGTGTCCTCAAACCACACTTTCAAGCATTCTCTGAACCAATATTTTCTCCAGTGTAATGAAAGAAAATATTGAAAAGGAGAAATATGCTTTTTAAGGGAAACAAATTGCTGTTATTTGAATCAAAGGAAAGAACACAGCCAGCCTGCATTTCAGCAAGACAGATCCCATGTAAATCGCAGCTAATTCTAGAAATGGAATGTTGTAGACATATTACCAGTGTCTGAAATGAAAGAATGGAATATGTAAATTACTGACCTTTTGGACAATGAAATAAAAGATGTGAAAATTATTGAGAGCTTGTTTTTCAAGTTATCTGCTTCTATTTTGGTCAAAATAAACTCAAGGTCTGTGGCGTGAAACAGAGGTTTAGAAAAAGCCGAAGTAAGTGAAATATGATGGAGATTTGACATTTAAACGTAGCATCCTTTTGCAAAAGAGCATGCATAACAATGTCACCTCAGGACAGAACACAGTGCATTAAATAAAGTGAGTCCTTGTTTCCGGGCAGTTCATCCCAGTGATAGCCCAGGCCACATGTGTGGTCACATGTCAGCCAAGTCTTGTGACGTGGATGGGAGGTTTGGCCCAGGCGGGGCCTTCTGTCTCTTTTCTTACTTGGCTTTTTTCACTTGGGCTGGGATGTTCACTTTTCAAAATAATTGCTAAATGCAATTTAGGAAAGTTGCGGTCAGCCAGCTCCATCTGCTTCCTGGAGCATAAATGGGGGGATTCTTTCAGAGGTGCTCAAACTACTCCGCTCAACTCTGATTGAAGGAATCCGTGTCTGCCCCACCCCCGGCCCTATGCTAGCGTGTCCATCTAGAAGGTGGATGGCAAGAACCAGAGCGGAGCACTAGCCCGCCATCGTTCTTACAATTCCCCAGAGATGGTGTTTGGCACCCAATCAAACCAGAGCTTGCTGCCTTTTCCTTTATTCACACAAGGTTTATGCTTTTCTCTGTATCATTTTATGCACAAATTTTAAAAGCTGTGGACTCTTTTTTTGTTTTCTTTTGAGAAAACACACGTGATGCAAGTTGGAGGACTATTCAATGGAACTATTTCCTACTGTGATTAGCAGCTTTCTAATTTGACTATTTTGAAAATTTTGTGCTGTGAGCCTCCCTAGAACTGATGCTGATAGAGTGCACTGGTGTCTCCAAGCTGTATCTGTACAGACTGTGGATACTTGTTTAAGGGCTCGTGGTCTTGGTTCCTGTTGCATAAGAAATTCAGAAGAATGCAGATGTTCCTCCATCCTGCAGTGGCTGGCTAGATGCAGGTACTAGTTCCCAAATTCAGAACACTTCTGGGTACCTGAAACTGAGAGCCACGGTCTTAGAAGAAGCAGTGAGAGCCATTTAAGAGGCTGGATACTCAATGGTTAAAAACACAGTTTTTGAAGACAGAGATTTGTGAATCTAACTAACAATGAAACCTTCAGCAGACTATGTAATAATAAAATTGTTTATAGTTATTTAACATTTTCCAAATATTTCTATGTGCCAGAAACTGTGTATGTGTGTATATACGTGTATGTATATCTACATATGTATACACATACACATATATATAGTTTATCCTTATAATAACTCTAAAAGGTAGAGAGTACTAGGACCTCCTTTGTATAAATTAGGAAAAACATTCATAGAGCTTAAGTAACCTGCCCAAGTCACACAGCTATTTGGTGGCGGAAGCCAGGAAAGCCCCGGGACCCTAATGCCAGAGGCTGTGCTCTGATTCATAGCGTCCTACTGTCCTCAGTGTGCTCAGACTATCACCGCAGAGAAGCCTGCTCTTCCGGGAGCTGTTTGCTGCCACTCTGAGTGAGATAAGGAGATTGTAAATAAATCACATCCCCCAGTACACCATTCAGTTCACAGGACCTTTTTTCATACTAAGACTTCAGTGGAGAAAGCAATGCATTGATTTGCATTTCTGCACACACACCTTAAAAAGTTGTGAACCAGTCTTTTGAGTGTGTCTGGTCTATGAGGAATTTCCTTGTCCGAAACAGTAATATCTATTAAATTTAAATCTCCACCAGGGCTAGGAATATCTACCTCGAAGTGTCCTCAGGACGATTCAATGAGGAGATGTGCACAAATGACATCAAATAAAATGTTCCAAAAGTTCCCTTCTACCTTGACCTTCTCACCTCTTTTCTGCCTCCACGAATTCTTTCTACAAAAGAAATCTGAGCGTGAAGAAAGAAAAGTTAGTATAAGAAGGTTAGAAGTGAAAGCTTTTAGAAACTTCCACAATACTATTTCTAGTAAATTCAGCATGAAGCATTACTTTAAAAACGTTTCCTTAGCATATTAATTTTCACATTCTTTCCCTTTTCATCAGGAAAAGAATTTCTTCATAACAGATCACTCTGGGAATAATTTCCATGCCTCTTCCTTTTTCACCTTGAAAACCACTGGGATAGAACTAAAACCATGAATAATAATTCTTTGCTTATGAGGTTAACTTTGCAGTATAGGAAAGGCTTGAAATATGTATGTGTGTGTGTGTGTGTGTGTGTATATATATATATATATATATATACACACACACACATATAACTTTATGTTATATATGCAATATTATAAATATATATTAATCTTTGTAGCCTGCAGTGGGTAAGGACTGTTATTCTTACATCAATCCATCTCATATTTCAATTTCAGTGCTTGTATTCAGAATCAATACACAGATTCTTTTGGTACCCTTAGATCCTCTGTCACTGTACTTGGGCTTGTTGTGTCATCCTACTGTTCTATAACTACAGAAATAATTTACACTTGCCGATATCGACCTTTCCAAGCCTATTGCTTAAGTGGGGATTGGAAGGAGATCTTTTCGACATTGGCATCACACATGCAACCGTGATTCCAGGTCAAACCCTGCCCCCATCACCATCCTAAACAAATTGGAGAGTTGGCCACTTAAGTCAATCACTTCAAATTCAGACAAATTCAGTACATGCTTCAAGTTATCATTTATCTCCTGGTTTCCATGTGAGTTAGCAACTAATAAAACCTCTGAACTGTATTGCGGACAAGGTGAGCCCACACTCACTGGCACAGGAAAGCATCTAGAAGATGCTTCTTTCTATGAATCTAACAATGTTCACTTCAGTTCCAAGATCAAAAACTCTGGGAATCCCTCTCAGAGAATGACCTAAGATACAATTTTTCATGTGAGGAGATATATTAGCTTTCAGCTGGCCTGGCTAATGGTCCCCAGGCAAGGGGCACCTCCAACCATGGGGACCTCCCATGCCCATACCTAGCAGCGTCTCCAGCCCTCCATCCTCCACTCACCTAGGATCTGAAGCTACTAGAAAGAGCGAAGGCTCCAGGGCTGTGCTGGCCAGCATGGTAGGCACTAGCCACATGTGGTGATTTAAATTTAAATTAATTAAAATTTACTAAAATGTCAGGTCCAGTTCTTCTGTAATATTAGCCGCATTTCCAGTGTCTAATGGCCACCAATGGCTAGTGGCTACTGCACTGGATGGTGCAGATATAAAATGTTCCCATCACTGCAGAGTTCTATTGGGCGGAGCTCCTCTGGAACAGTGGTTCTCAAATGTCACTGTGCATAAGGATTGCCTAGGAATCTTGTCAAAAATGCAGATTCTCAGGTCTCATTCTCAGTAGGTCCTGGGGGTGCCTACTGATTTAAACAATTACCTGTTTCAGGGACAGACAGTTTACCGATCCGATTTTGACAAATACTGTCCACTAGGGTTAAAAATATTTGCTATTTTTTGAAACGGTAGTTTTCAAACTATGATGAAAAGTCATTAAAAATATTTTCTGGGGCTTCCCTGGTGGTGCAGTGGTTGAGAGTCCACCTGCTGATGCAGGGGACACGGGTTCGTGTCCCAGTCCGGGAAGATCCCACATGCTGCGGAGCGGCTGGGCCCGTGAGCCATGGCCGCTGAGCCTGCGCGTCCGGAGCCTGTGCTCCGCAACGGGAGAGGCCACAACAGTGAGAGGCCCGCGTACCGCAAAAAACAAAAAAAATTTTCCAACCCTTTATGGACCAGTATAATAACAGTGAATTACTAGAAAAATCGAATTTTAAAATAAAGCATATAAAATACAAATTTCATTTTTTTTTATTATTAGGTTTAAAGAACATAAAATTACTCTGCCAACATGCTCTACGACTTCCTAAATGCTTACTCTCAATTTCTGGACTTGTCTGCTTACAGACCATACTTGGAGAAGCAATGTTCCAGAAACTAAGAAAATGAAGGGACCTGCATCAATAAAGGAACAGACCTAGGCTTATTCACCTTTCAAATAAAGATGAGGGGTAACTCAGGGATTCATATTTGCTTCTTGTAACCTCATATTTTTTCCATTAAAAAATTTAACCTCTAGATTTCTTATGTCACTGGAAAAAAAAAAGTCTTGCTTAGAAGAGAATGTATGTGTTTGTTCTTTCTAAGATGGAAAAAAACTCTTATCCATGTTTTATGATAAAAGAGCTGAGGAAGGAATTATGGGAGGAAGAATGGATGGTGGCTACAGTGAAAGAGAACCAGATCCATACCTGGGAACTGCAGAAAAAAGAAGGAGGAGGAGAAGAAGAAGGAAAAGAAATGGGATAGGGAGTTGCTACTGAATCTATACGTGATACTGGTCCGGCCACTGGTAATTTTCCCATGGCTCCTACTATTCATTTGAGCTTGAATTCCCTGAGGATGGTTGTGGCTGACGGTGTCTCCTTCCTCCAGCACTTACTGGGTAGCCTTTGTGCATCTCTGGAAGACGAAGAATCAGACATCTGTGATGCTGATTTTTAAAGTGCTCATGTGGAAGTTACGGGAAAGCAGGACTGTCCTCCCAGGTGGGCTGAGGTGAGGGAAGCCGCAGGCACCAGCACACCCAACAAAATGAACATTGACTTCTCAACGGCATCAAAGAAACTAGTCAGTAACCACATTTTTAATTTGGTTCAAGTGTTCAAATTAGGGTCTAAAAAAGTCACATGTTGCATTTGATTGCTAATTTTCGTGTCTCTCTTTTTTTTTTTTTTTTTTTTTTGCGGTACGCGGGCCTCTCACTGTTGTGGCCTCTCCCGTTGCGGAGCACAGGCTCCAGACGGGCAGGCTCAGCGGCCATGGCTCACGGGCCCAGCCGCTCCGCGGCATGTGGGATCCTCCCGGACTGGGGCACAAACCCGCGTCCCCCTGCATCGGCAGGTGGACTCTCAACCACTGCGCCACCAGGGAAGCCCCATGTCTCTTTTTACTCTATAGATTTCCTTGTCGTGTAACTGTGGAAGAAACCTGGTCATTTGTCCTACAGTTTCCACATTCTGGATTTTGCTGGTTGAATTCCAGTGGTGCTGCTTGACATGTTCCCTTGTCCCCCATATTGCCTGCAAAGCGGTGGTTAGATCTAGATCAGCACTATGCAGTAGAAATGTGATGTAGGCCACATAACAAAATTTTAAATTTTTGAATAGTTTCCTAAAAAAAATAAAAAGGAACAGGTGAAATTAATTTTATAATAACATTATTCAGGATAATTGACATATAACAAACTGTACTTAAAGTGTACAATTTGAAACCATCACCACAATTAAGACTTTCAAAATATCCATCATCAAAAGTTTTCTAATTTTACTTGGTAATTCCTTCCTCCTGTCCAGTTTTTCACATTCACAGGCAATTATTGAGCTGTTTTCTGCCACTATAGATGAGCTTGCATTTTCTAGGATTTTCTATAAATCAAATCATATAATATGTATTCATTTTTTATCTATCTTTTTTCACTACACATAATTATTTTGAGAATCATCTGTGTTGATGCACGTATCAATAATTTGTTCCTTTTTTTGGTGAGTATTATTCTATTGTATAAATACTGATATATCACAATTTATCCATTAACCTGTTGGTGGACATTTAAGTTGTTTCTAATTTTTAGTTATTTCGAATAAAGCTGCTGTGAACTTTTATGCACAAGTCTTTTCCCTTGGGTGAATTTCTATGAGTGGAATGATTGGATCATGTGGTAGGTGTATGTTTAACTTTTTAAGAAGCAACAAGACTGTTTTCCAAAGTGGTTATAGCACTTGACATTCCCATCAGCAGCAAGTCAAATTAATTTTTATTTAACTCAGTACATCCAAAACATTATCACTTCAATATATATCAGAATTTTATTACTGAAATATTTTATTTTTTATACTCTTCCAAATCCCATGCGTATTTTGAATTTATTTCTAACATATCCCAATCCAAACTAGCCACATTTCAAATGCTTAGAAATCATGTATCTAATGATTCTACAATATTGTACAGTGAACTTCTAGCAACTTTATCTGATTCCTGTTAACTTTTTAAAACAAGAGTGATTCATTGCTGGTGTTGTGTGCTTCTATAAAGTAGTGTCTCTCTTTTGTGGTATTTAGTTTACTTGGCGGATTCAGATGCTGACAAACTGAATTACACATTATAAGTCCCCCATCAGCTGTTTTTTTGAGATATAGTTGATTTCCAATATTATATTAGTTTCAGGTGTACAGCATAGTGATTCAAAATTTTTATAGATTATATTCCATTTATAGTTATTATAAAATGTTAGCTATATTCCCCCATCAGCTTTTTACCTAATGCCCTGAGCAGAGGCTAATATTTTTCCTAGATCAATGATTTCATTACAGATTGCAAAATGGTAATATTCTATCATTCCTTCTTCCTTTATTAGCTGAAGTACTTGAGAAACACTTAGCCACATTAACTGTTTACCATGAATGCACTTTGTATAGGTAAATCAAGAGAAATGTTGGATTCTTCCACTTTATTTATCAGTTTTTATACTAATGAATAGGTTCTCTAGTATCCTCCAAAGGCAAACAGTAAAGAGTTTTCAAAGAATATATGTTGTCTTTAAAAATATCTTCATAAACTCATGGATTTAAACACGTTCGATGTGTACTTATTTCACTGTAAATGCTCAAATTGGCCCATCTTTGGACTTTGGGAGCTTTTCCTAATTAGTTCCTGCGACATTTTGATACAAATGAAGATTTTTCTAACAGCATCCCTGTCTTCTGGTTTTTTTTTTTTTCTTTAGTCTTTATTGGAGTATAATTGCTTTACAATGGTGTGTTAGTTTCTGCTTTATAACAAAGTGAATCAGTTATACATATACATATGTTCCCATATCTCTTCTCTCTTGCGTCTCCATCCCTCCCACCCTCCCTATCCCACCCCTCCAGGAGGTCACAAAGCACCGAGCTGATCTCCCTGTGCTATGCGGCTGCTTCCCACTAGCTATCTATTTTGCGTTTGGTAGTGTATATATGTCCATGCCTTTCTCTCGCTTTGTCACAGCTTACCCTTCCCCCTCCCCATATCCTCAAGTCCATTCTCTAGTAGGTCTGTGTCTTTATTCCTGTCTTACCCCTAGGTTCTTCATGACTTTTTTTTTTTCTTAAATTCCATATATATGTGTTAGCATACGGTATTTGTCTTTCTCTTTCTGACTTACTTCACTCTGTATGACAGACTCTAGGTCTATCCACCTCATTACAGATAGCTCAATTTCGTTTCTTTTTATGGCTGAGTAATATTCCACTGTATATATGTGCCACATCTTCTTTATCCATTCATCCGATGATGGACACTTAGGTTGTTTCCATCTCCGGGCTATTGTAAATAGAGCTGCAATGAACATTTTGGTACAGGACTCTTTTTGAATTATAGTTTTCTCAGGGTATATGCCCAGTAGTGGGATTGCTGGGTCATATGGTAGTTGTATTTGTAGTTTTTTAAGGAACCTCCATACTGTTCTCCACAGTGGTTGTATCAATTTATATTCCCACCAGCAGTGCAAGAGTGTTCCCTTTTCTCCACACCCTCTCCAGCATTTATTGTTTCTAGATATTTTGATGATGGCCATTCTGACTGGTGTGAGATGATATCTCATTGTAGTTTTGATTTGCATTTCTCTAATGATTAATGATGTTGAGCATTCTTTCATGTGTTTGTTGGCAGTCTGTATATCTTCTTTGGAGAAATATCTATTTAGGTCTTCTGCCCAGTTTTGGCTTGGGTTGTTTTTTTGTTATTGAGCTGCATGAGCTGCTTATAAATTTTGGAGATTAATCCTTTGTCAGTTGCTTCATTTGCAAATATTTTCTCCCATTCTGAGGGTTGTCTTTTGGTCTTGTTTATGGTTTCCTTTGCTGTGCAAAAGCTTTGAAGTTTCATTAGGTCCCATTTGTTTATTTTTGTTTATTTATTTATTTTTTTTTAATTTTTTTTAACATCTTTATTGGGGTATAATTGCTTTACAATGGGGTGTTAGTTTCTGCTTTGTAACAAAGTGAATCAGTTATACATATACATATGTTCCCATATGTCTTCCCTCTTGCGTCTCCCTCCCTCCCACTCTCCCTATCCCACCCCTCCAGGCTGTCACAAAGCACCGAGCTAATATCCCTGTGCCATGCGGCTGCTTCCCACTAGCTATCTACCTTACTACGTTTGTTAGTGTGTATATGTCCATGACTCTCTCTCACCCTGTCAAAGCTCACCCTTCCCACTCCCCATATCCTCAAGTCCGTTCTCCAGTAGGTCTGTGTCTTTATTCCTGTCTTACCCCTAGGTTCCTCATGACATTTTTTTCCCTTAAATTCCATATATATGTGTTAGCATATGGTATTTGTCTTTTTCTTTCTGACTTACTTCACTCTGTATGACAGACTCTAGGTCTATCCATCTCATTACAAATAGCTCAATTTCGTTTCTTTTTAAGGCTGAGTAATATTCCATTGTATATATGTGCCACATCTTCTTCATCCATTCATCCAATGATGGGCACTTAGGTTGTTTCCATCTCTGGGCTATTGTAAATAGAGCTGTAATGAACATTTTGGTACATGACTATTTTTGAATTTTGGTTTTCTCAGGGTATATGCCCAGTAGTGGGATTGCTGGGTCATATGGTAATTCTATTTGTAGTTTTTTAAGGAACCTCCATACTGTTCTCCATAGTGGCTGAACCAATTCACATTCCCACCAGCAGTGCAAGAGTGTTCCCTTTTCTCCACACCCTCTCCAGCATTTATTGTTTCTAGATTTTTTGATGATGGCCATTCTGACTGGTGTGAGATGATATCTCATTGTAGTTTTGATTTGCATTTCTCTAATGATTAATGATGTTGAGCATTCTTTCATGTGTTTGTTGGCATTCTGTATATCTTCTTTGGAGAAATGTCTATTTAGGTCTTCTGCCCATTTTTGGATTGGGGTCTTTGTTTTTTTGTTATTGAGCTACATGAGCTGCTTATAAATTTTGGAGATTAATCCTTTGTCAGTTGCTTCATTTGCAAATATTTTCTCCCATTCTGAGGGTTGTCTTTTGGTCTTGTTTTTGGTTTCCTTTGCTGTGCAAAAGCTTTGAAGTTTCATTAGGTCCCATTTGTTTATTTTTGTTTTAATTTCCATTTCTCTAGGAGGTGGGTCAAAAAGGATCTTGCTGTGATTTATGTCATAGAGTGTTCTGCCTATGTTTTCCTCTAAGAGTTTGATAGTTTCTGGCCTTACATTTAGGTCTTTAATCCATTTTGAGCTTATTTTTGTGTATGGTGTTAGGGAGTGATCTAATCTCATACTTTTACATGTACCTGTCCAGTTTCCCCAGCACCATTTATTGAAGAGGCTGTCCTTTCTCCACTGTACATTCCTGCCTCCTTTATCAAACATAAGGTGACCATATGTGCGTGGGTTTATCTCTGGGCTTTCTATCCTGTTCCATTGATCTATCTTTCTGTTTCTGTGCCAGTACCATACTGTCTTGATTACTGTAGCTTTGTAGTATAGTGTGTAGTCAGGGAGCCTGATTCCTCCAGCTCCATTTTTCTTTCTCAAGATTGCTTTGGCTATTCAGGGTCTTTTGTGTTTCCATACAAATTGTGAAAGTTTTTGTTCTAGTTCTGTGAAAAATGCCAATGGTAGTTTGATAGGGATCGCACAGAATCTGTAGATTGCTTTGGGTAGTAGAGTCATTTTCACAATGTTGATTCCTCCAATCCAAGAACTTAGTATATCTCTCCATCTATTTGTATTATCTTTAATTTCTTTCATCAGTGTCTTATAATTTTCTGCACACAGGTCTTTTGTCTCCTTAGGTAGGTTTATTCCTAGATATTTTATTATTTTGTTGCAATGGTAAATGGGAGTGTTTTCTTGATTTCACTTTCAGATATTTCATCATTAGTGTACAGAAATGCCAGAGATTTCTGTGCATTAATTTTGTATCCTGCTACTTTACCAAATTCATTGATTAGCTCTGGTATTTTTCTGGTAGCATCTTTAGGATTCTCTATGTATAGTATCATGTCATTTGCAAACAGTGACAGCTTTACTTCTTCTTTTCTGATTTAGATTCCTTTTATTTCCTTTTCTTCTCTGATTGCTATGGCTAAAACTTCCAAAACTATGTTGAATAAGAGTGGTGAGAACAGGCAACCTTGTCTTGTTCCTGATCTTAGTGGAAATGCTTTCAGTTTTTCACCATTGAGGACGATGTTGGCTGTGGGTTTGTCATATATGGCCTTTATCATGTTGAGGAAAGTTCCCTCTATGCCTACTTTCTGCAGGGTTTTTATCATAAATGGGTGTTGTATTTTGTCAAAAGCCTTCTCTGCATCTATTGAGTTGATTATATGGTTTTTCTCCTTCAATTTGTTAATATGGTGTATCACGTTGATTGATTTGCGTATATTGAAGAATCCTTGCATTCCTGGAATAAACCCCACTTGATTATGGTGTATGATCCGTTTAATGTGCTGTTGGATTCTGTTTGCTAGTATTTTATTGAGGATTTTTGCGTCTATGTTCATTAGTGATATTGGCCTGTAGTTTTCTTTCTTTTTGACATCCTTGTGTGGTTTTGGTATCAGGGTGATGGTGGCCTCGTAGAATGAGTTTGGGAGTGCTCCTCCCTCTGCTATATTTTGGAAGAGTTCGAGAAGGATAGGTGTTAGCTCTTCTCTAAACGTTTGATAGAATTCGCCTGTGAAGCCGTCTGGTCCTGGGCTTTTGTTTGTTGGAAGATTTTTAATCCCAGTCTCAATTTCAGTGCTTGTGATTAGTCTGTTCATATTTTCTATTTCTTCCTGATTCAGTCTTGGCAGGTTGTACATTTCTAAGAAGTTGTCCATTTCTTCCAGGTTGTCCATCTTATTGGCATAGAGTTGCTTGTACTAATCTCTCATGATCTTTTGTATTTCTGCAGTGTCAGTTGTTACTTCTCCTTTTTCATTTCTAACTCTGTTGATTTGAGTCTTCTCCCTGTTTTTCTTGACGAGTCTGGCTAATGGTTTATCAATTTTGTTTATCTTCTCAAAGAACCAGCTTTTAGTTTTATTGATCTTTGCTATGGTTTCCTTCATTTCTTTCTGATCTGATTTGTATGATTTCTTTCCTTCTGCTAACTTTGGGTTTTTTTTGTTCTTCTCTCTCTAATTGCTTTAGGTGCATGGTTAGGTTGTTTATTCGAGATGTTTCCTGTTTCTTAAGGTAGGATTGTATTGCTATAAACTTCCCTCTTAGAACTGCTTTTGCTACATCCCATAGATTTTGGGTCGTCGGGTCTCCATTGTCATTTGTTTCTAGGTATTTTTTGATTTCCTCTTTGATTTCTTCAGTGATCACTTCGCTATTAAGTAGTGTATTGTTTAGCCTCCATGTGTTTGTATTTTTTACAGATCTTTTCCTGTTATTGATATCTAGTCTCATAGCGTGTGGTGGGAAAAGATACTGATACAATTTCAATGTTCTCAAATTTGCCAAGGCTTGATTTGTGACCCAAGATACGATCTATGCTGGAGAATGTTCCATGAGCACTTGAGAAAAATGTGTAGTCTGTTGTTTATGGATGGAATGTCCTATAAATATCAATAAATCCATCTTGTTTAATGTATCATTTGAAGCTTGTGTTTCCTTATTTATTTTCATTTTGGATGATCTGTCCATTGATGAAAGTGGGGTGTTAAAGTCCCCTACTATGAATGTGTTACTGTCGATTTCTCCTTTTATGGCTGTTAGTATTTGCCTTATGTATTGAGGTGCTCCTATGTTGGGTGCATAAATATTTAAAATTGTTATATCTTCTTCTTGGATCAATCCCTTGATCATTATGTAGTGTCCTTCTTTGTCTCTTCTAATAGTCTTTATTTTAAAGTCTCTTTTGTCTGATATGAGAATTGCTACTCCAGCTTTCTTTTGGTTTCCATTTGCATGAAATATCTTTTTCCATCCCCTCACTTTCAGTCTGTATGTGTCTCTAGGTCTGAAGTGGGTCTCTTGTAGACAGCAAATATATGGGTGTTGTTTTTGTATCCATTCATCCAATCTGTTTCTTTTGGTGGGAGCATTTAGTCCATTTACATTTAAGGTAATTATCGATATGTATGTTCCTATTCCCATTTTCTTAATTGTTTTGGGTTCGTTATTGTAGGTCTTTTCCTTCTCTTGTGTTTCTTGCCTAGAGAAGTTCCTTTAGCAGTTGTTGTAAAGGTGGTTTGGTGGTGCTGAACTCTCTCAGCTTTTGCTTGTCTGTAAAGGTTTAAATTTCTCCACCAAATCTGAATGAGATCCTTGCTGGGTAGAGTAATCTTGGTTGCAGGTTTTTCTCCTTCATCACTTTAAATATGTCCTGCCAGTCCCTTCTGGCTTGCAGAGTTTCTGCTGAAAGATCAGCTGTTAACCTTATGGGGATTCCCTTGTGTGTTATTTGTTGTTTTCCCCTTGCTGCTTTTAATATGTTTTCTTTGTATTTAATTTTTGACAGTTTGATTAATATGTGTCTTGGCGTATTTCTCCTTGGAGTCATCCTGTATGGGACTCTCTGTGCTTCCTGGACTTGATTAAGTATTTCCTTTCCCATATTAGGGAAATTTTCAACTATAATCTCTTCAAATATTTTCTCAGTCCCTTTCTTTTTCTCTTCTTCTTCTGGAACCCCTATAATTCGAATGTTGGTGCATTTGATGTTGTCCCAGGGGTATCTGAGACTGTTGTCAGTTCTTTTCATTCTTTATTCTGCTCTGCAGTAGTTATTTCCACTATTTTATCTTCCAGGTCACTTATCCGTTCTTCTGCCTCAGTTATTCTGCTATTGATCCCATCTAGAGTATTTTTCATTTCATTTATTGTGTTGTTCATCATTGTTTGTTTCATCTTTAGTTCTTCTAGGTCCTTGTTAACTGTTTCTTGCATTTTGTGTATTCTATTTTCAAGATTTTGGATCATCTTTACTATCATTATTCTGAATTCTTTTTCAGGTAGACTGCCTATTTCCTCTTCATTTGTTAGGTCTGGTAGGTTTTTATCTTGCTCCTTCATCTGTGGTGTGTTTTTCTGTCTTCCCAGTTTGCTTATCTTACTGTGTTTGGGGTCTCCTTTTTGCAAGCTGCAGGTTCGTAGTTCCCCTTGTTTTTGGTGTCTGTCCCCAGTGGCCAAGGTTGGTTCAGTGGGTTGTGTAGGCTTCCTGGTGGAGGGGACTAGTGCCTGTGTTCTGGTGGATGAGGCTGGATCTTGTCTTTCTGGTGGGCAGGTCCACGTCTGGTGGTGTGTTTTGGGGTGTCTGTGGCCTTATTATGATTTTAGGCAGCCTCTCTGCTAATGGGTGGGGTTGTGTTCCTGTCTTGCTAGTTGTTTGGCATACGATGTCCAGCACTGTATCTTGCTGGTCGTTGAGTGAAGCTGGGTGCTGGTGTTGAGATGGAGATCTCTGGGAGATTTTCGCTGTTTGATATTATGTGGAGCTGGGAGGTATCTTGTGGACCAGCGTCCTGAAGTTGGCTCTCCTACCTCAGAGGCACAGCACTGACTCCTGGCTGTTGCACCAAGAGCCTTTCATCCACACGGCTCAGAATAAAAGGGAGAAAAAGTAGAAAGAAAGAATTAGTAGAAGTAGAAGAGAGAAAGAAAGAAAGAAAGGGAGGAGCGAGGGAGGGAGGGAGGAAGGAAGGAAGGAGGGAAGGAGGGAAAAAAAGAAAGGAGATAAAGTAAAATAAAATAAGATTAAATATAATAAAGTTATTAAAATAAAAAAATAATTATTAAGAGATAACAAAAGAAAAAAATTAAAAAAAGAAAAATAAAACGGACAGATAGACCCCTAGGACAAATGGTGGAAGCAAAGCTATACAGACAAAATCTCACACAGAAGCATACACATACACACTCACAAAAAGAGGAAAAGGGGAAAAAATCATAAATCTTGCTCTCAAAGTCCACCTCCTCAATTTGGGATGATTGGTTGTCTATTCAAGTATTCCACAGATGCAGGTACATCAAGTTGATGGTGGAGCTTTAATCCGCTGCTCCTGAGGCTGCTGGGAGAGATTTCCCTTTCTCTTCTTAGTTCGCACAGCTCCCGGGGGCTCAGCTTTGGATTTAGCCCCGTCTCTGCGTGTAGGTCGCCGGAGGGCGTCTGTTCTTCGCTCAGACAGGACGGGGTTAAAGGAGCCGCTGATTCGGGGGCTTTTGCTCACTCAGGCCGGGGGGGGGAGGGAGGGGCACGGAGTGCGGGGCGGGCCTGCGGCGGCAGAGGCCGGCGTGACGTTGCACCAGCGTGGAGCGCGCCGTGCGTTCTTCCGGGGGAGTTGTCCATCGATCCCGGGACCCTGGCAGTTGCGGGCTGCACAGGCTCCTTGGAAGTGAGGGGTGGATAGTGACCTGTGCTCGCACACAGGCTTCTTGGTGGCGGCAGCAGCAGCCTTAGCGTCTCATGCCCGTCTCCGGGGTTTGCGCTTTTAGCCGCGGCTCACGCCCGTCTCTGGAGCTCCTTTAAGCAGCGCTCTTAATCCCCTCCCCTCGCGCACCAGGAAACAAAGAGGGAAGAAAAAGTCTCGCCTCTTCGGCAGGTCCCGACTTTTCCCCGGACTCCCTCCCGGCTAGCCGTGGCGCACTAAGCCCCTGCAGGCTGTGTTCACGTCGCCCACCCCAGTCCTCTCCCGGCGCTCCGACCGAAGCCCAAGCCTCAGCTCCCAGCCCCGCCCGCCCCGGGGGTGAGCAGACAAGCCTCTCAGCCTGGTGAGTGCCGGTCGGCGGTGATCCTCTGTGCGGGAATCTCTCCGCTTTGCCCTCCGCACCCCTGTTGCTGTGCTCTCCTCCGCGGCTCCGAAGCTTTCCCCCTCCAACACCCGCGAAGGGACTTCCTAGTGTGTGGACACCTTTCCTCCTTCACAGCTCCCTCCCACTGGTGCAGGTCCCGTCCCTATTCTTTTGTCTGTGTTTTTTCTTTTGCCGTACCCAGGTACGTGGGGAGTTTCTTGCCTTTTGGGAGGTCTGAGGTCTTGTGCCAGCGTTCAGTAGGTGTTCTGTAGGAGTTGTTCCACGTGTAGATGTATTTCTGGTGCGTCTGTGGGGAGGAAGGTGATCTCCGCATCTTACTCTTCCGCCATCTTCCTGTCTTCTGGTTTGACGAGGTGTTCCAGGTTCATTTGTACATTTCCTTGATCAGCCGTTTTTTTTAAGGAGTTCTGGTTGCTGTAATTAGAAATATTATTTAGAGACCATAATCTGGGCACCACAGATACTGATTGCTATTGGGGTGGTTATTGTTTCTGAGCTTTTTTTTTTTTTTTTTTTTTGGCAGTACGCGGGCCTCTCACTGTTGTGGCCTCTCCCGTTGCGGAGCACAGGCTCCGGACCCGCAGGCTCAGTGGCCATGACTCACGGGCCTAGCCGTTCTGTGGCATGTGGGACCTTCCCGGACCGGGGCACGAACCCGTGTCGCCTGCATAAGCAGGCGGACTCTCAACCACTGCGCCACCAGGGAAGCCCTGTAATACTCTTTTGAAAGAGGTATCTTTCAACTGTTGTGCAGACTCTGGGGGAAGGATGTTAGAGAGTGTCTTTCATGATGCACAGCAGGAATACATTTTACATCTTGATGTGTTATGTACACACACACATGCTTGGATGTGTACACACATACAGCCAAAACACATGTTTCATGAAGCAGTGCTTACCTTTAGTATGTGTGGCCTCTTTGATATTTTCTGTTCTTGTCTTTATGATCCCATTTATTTTTTGAAATGCTGATCGTGACTCACTAAACTGACTTCACATCTATGAAAAATGTGTCGAAAACCCTGAGTTAGGGCAAGCAGAGAAACCTAAGTGGTGAGGTGGAAAGAGGGTGGTCAAGGTGCTCTCCTTTGTTTCTTTCCTGAATGACGAGGGAACCAACCCTGCTCCAAACAGATGTCCTAGCTACCAGAGCCAGGCTACATTTCTGACCTCATGAGATCTTATGGTATGCTCAGCTTTGTTCTTTACTTTTCCCACTTTGAATGGAATGGAGTTTTAGCTAGGAGAAATAAACACAGGAATATTTTGGAAAAGACAGGAAGAATAATATTGGGAAAATATTATTATAAGTTAATATTCTGGTACTGTGTTTGTCTATGTGTCAGGGTGTCCAGAAGTGAACGGTAACTCCCAGAATGGGACTGTAATGTTGCATCTTGAGGGCGAGTTCTGTAATGTTGCATCTCCAGGGCGAGTTCTACTCAGTCGGCCTGTGCAGGCTTAGCCTCTGCGGGGCTTCAGCTGAAGGGTATTTACCCATGTACAGTGTACAGCACGAAGGGAAAAGGGCAGGGTTCAGAACTGCATATATAGTATAAACTAAACTAAATATTTATATTAATTATTCTTCTATCTGTTTAACTGTCTCAATGCCTAGAAAGAACAACTCCAAATGTAAAAAAAATGGCACTCTTTGTTTGACTGAATTATGTGAAATATTTCTTTTCTTCCTGATAATATTCTGCATTTTTCCAACTTTTAAAAATTCCGGGGCTTCCCTGGTGGCACAGTGGTTGAGAGTCCGCCTGACGATGCAGGGGACACGGGTTCGTGACCCGGTCCTGGAAGATCCCACATGCCATGGAGCGGCTGGGCCTGTGAGCCATGGCCGCTGAGCCTGCGCATCCGGAGCCTGTGCTCCGCAACGGGAGAGGCCACAACAGTGAGAGGCCCGCGTACCGCCAAAAAAAAAAAAAAAAAAAAAAAATTCCGCATGTATGACTTTTTATAATCAAACACAAACAATGAAGGTTGTTTTTCCTAGTGACTTTTTAGAGGTTAGTGCTTCACTGCTGTTATGGTTTATGAGATGTGGAAATCCTCATGGTTAACCTTAAAAGTCTTTTAATTTCTCTGGAAGCCTATGTTGGTAACAGGTTGAAGGTGGAGACTACTGTCCAGCCTTCTGCATTTGCAAAAGATAGTCTCATTACCAAAGGATCTTGCTGCCATGGTGCATCCACTGTCCCAGGGGTCCGTGAGTAAGCCTGTGAAACAGTGTGATTTTGATGATCTCAGGGCGATTAGACAACACTATCACTATTTCTCTCCATATTCTAGGAGTGAGCACCAGAAAGATGCTCTTTTGTAACTTGAATCTACACGATTACAAGTACATGTAATCAAAAATATTCCCTTTATAGAGCAGCCATCCCCCCAAAACTCCTACCAGCAATACTAACCCTTTGTTGACTATTCCCTTTACTGCTTCCTTTAACGACCTTGGAAATTCATGGTTTTCATTGTAATTAAATAACAGAGATGTTTCCTGTGATAAAAAAGAGCAAATAGTATAAATTGTTTTGAAAACATAAAATAGGACAGTGTTAGAGGCACATGATATAAAAATGTAAATCTCTGGAAGCTTCCAGAAATATTATCTGTGAAATATTGAATTGGGTCCTGGATGCTGTTTGGTGAGGGAAAGGAAGGGGGCAGAAAGAGTTGTAGGTTCAGGAAAGGACTTGTGATACCACCCCAGCAATAAGGGCTAATGCATATGCAGCAAGGGGAAATCAGTTTCATGAAACCCAGATTTTTACCCTTTTGTGACTCCAAGGTTGTCTCACATCTCAGGCCAGATTCTCTGGGAGACAGACTGAAGCAGAGGTTTATTTGCAGGGGGTTTGCTGGGAAGTTCTCTATGGAGCCATGCCTGGAGGGGGTGGAAGCGGGGCTGGGCAAAGGAAGATGGTGAACAGTGATGGAGTTGTAATAGAACCTTGGCTGAACCTGGAGGGAGCGATGGAGCTGGGATGGCTCTTCAGAGGCTCCCCCAACCCCCCCTACATAGAGACAGACCTTTGTATCCCTGCATCAACTGGTCATTGCCCGGGGACTGTCCCAGGGAGGGGGCACAGCCTTGGGCAAGTCAGCCTCCTTTGGCTGAGGGCAGAGTCGAGAGCAGGACCCAGCTGTGGAAGGAGCAACGTCAGGAATTCTGTGCACACAGCATCCACTACCGTCCTCCCCACTGAGGCTCAGCTCGACTTCCTTCCCAGTAAGTTCACTCCACTTGGGAATAGCACCTCCAGGTTTCTGGTAGGTCTCTTGGCCTGGAGAAGCCACCAGAGAAAGGTTAGTGAGACCAAGTACAGCCTCATCAATGCAGCTGGAGTGAAGGCCCAACTGATGCTCATCATTTCCCTCCACTACAACCTGTTCCAGATTCATTCATCCTGAGCTGGCCACTCAGCTGGGCTTAGCGGCTTATTGGTAAGATGACCCAGACCATCACACTTGAGGGAATCTCAGCTCCTGATCACCAAGTCCCTCTCAGGCCACCATTGCTGCATTTATCTATTTACTCTTAAAACTGGGCAGAGGAGTTCTCAGAGACACCCTGAGACACATGGACACCACAATTTATCCCTCTCTGTCCCCACCTGTAAGAGCAGCCTTATCTCCTCTTGATAATACAGGTCAATTACTTCTGCAGCAGAGTAAATCCTGCCCTTCACTGCAGATTTCTGGGCATGTGGAATCAGAAGTAGTTGGGCAGCAGCTATCACTTAAATTAAAAAAGAATTAAATAAACTCTTTTGAGGTCTAATTTACATAGAATTAAATGCACATGTATTAAGTATGCAGCTTGATGAGTTTTGACTCATCACTACCACAGTCGAGAGATAGAGGGGCTTCCCTGGTGGCGCAGTGGTTGAGAGTCCGCCTGCTGATGCAGGGGACACGGGTTCATGCCCCGGTCCGGGAAAATCCCACATGCCATGGAGCGGCCGGGCCCGTGAGCCATGGCCGCTGAGCCTGCGTGTCCGGAGCCTGTGCTCCGCAACAGGAGAGGCCACAACAGTGAGAGGCCCGCGTACCGCGAAAAAAAAAAAAAGAGAGAGAGATAGAATACTTCATGCTAGAAAGTTCCCTCATATCCATTTGATTTCAATTACTGCCCTCCCACCCCCAACTAGGAAACTACTGATTTTCTTTCTGTCATTATACATCTACAGGTAAGGTTTGCCTTTTCTAGAACTTAATGTAAATGGAATATATCATGCATACTCTTTGGTGTCTGACTTCTTTTGCTCAGCAGAGCATTTTTAAGAGCCTCCATGTTGCTGCATGTTCTAGTGTGTTCTTTTTTGCTGCTGAGAAGTATCTCACTGTAAGGATAAACCATATGTTCAACCATTTACCTGCTGATTGATATTTGGTTTTCAGTTTGGCCTATGATAAGTCAAGCTGCTGTAGACACTTGTGTACAAGTTTTTGTGTGGACATAGGTCTTCATTTTCTTGGGTATATGTCTAGAAGTGGAATTGCTCAGTCATACAATAAGCATGTGTTCAACTTTATAAGAAACTGTCACACTGTTTTCTGAGATGGTTGTTCCATTTTATTACCCCGGCAGAAATGTTGGAGAGTCCCTGTGACTCCACGTTTTTCCCCTAGATCCTTAAGGTAGAAGCTTAGATAATTGATTCTACATGTTTCCTTTCTAAATATAAGCCTTTAAGATTATATATTCCTCTCTTAAGGTTGCTTTAGCTGCATGCAACAGTTTTGATAGGCTGATGTTCATTGTTCTTTAATCAAAATATTTAAAAATGTCCTTTGTGATTTCGTCTTTGATCCGCACATAACTTAACAGTGTGTAGTTTAATTTCAAATATTTGTAGATTTTCCAGGCATTTCTGTTAGTGATTTCCAAATGAATTCTGTTATGGCCAGAGAACATATTCTATACAATTTCAGTTCTTTGAAAGTTACCGTGGCTTGTGTTATGGAGCAGTATATGAGTATATGCTCTGTCTATATGGGTGTATATGAGTATATGCTCTGTCTATATGGGAATATTCACATGCGCTTAAAAAGAATGTATATTCTGCTTTTGTGGCGTGCAGTGTCCTATAAAAGTCAATTACATTGAAATAGTTACTTTGCAAAGCAGAGTTTAATACATCTTGAGCAAGGAGAGCAGCACTTCTGTTAGTTCAGAGGGGTCATGGAATCTGGGAATTCAAGATCTCCAAAGACATCCATCAATCTGTGTTCTCATCTCAAGCCTCAGGGTCTCTCTCCCTCCCAATCAGCGTCCTGAACTCGGCACAGCACTTTCTGGAGTGGAGAATTCAGTCTTCCTGGAGCTTTTACTCCACATATAACTCATTCCCGGGTCTGATCCTCAGCTTTCTCCACCACTTAGATGCAGGAGATGTGAGTCTCTTTATATGCCAGGAAGGAGGCGCCTTGGCCATAATCACCAGCTGTATTTCTTTGTCTGTCTCCAGTGCATCCACGACACTCAGCAACAGCCATCTGATTCCATAATCCTTGTAATTACTGTTTCCCTTAAAACACTCTAATGCCCGAGACACTGCACCCATCAGCACATTCCCTTCCGTTTGTATCCCATTTCATTCACCCCCAGTTACAGTTTTAACAACCCCCCAGTGACAGCGTCCAGAGATGATTGGAACTCTGTCTGTTGCCAGCCAGTGGGTGGTCTGGCTCCCAAATTCCCACTTTAGAGTTTGCAAGCAAACAGGTTTGGACAAGAAGAGAGATTGCATTGTGGGGCAGCTGCAACCAAGGCTTTGGCTGATCCCACAGTAGATGCTGGGATGGCCTCCTGCCATTGTCCCCTGTTGAGGTCTGTGAACCCCACACTGGAAGTGGGCTGCCCGTAGGGAGGGTATATATTGGGCAAGTCGGCTTCCTTTGGCTACAGGCAATGCCGAGAGGGGGACTCAGCCGTGGGCCATTGGCTGACGCTCCCAACCTTGGCCCACACTCCTCTCTGCTGAGGCCATAAACACAGTGATCCTGAAGGGGGAGGATGGTACATCAGAACATGCACTACACCATTACTAACAAATCATTCCTGAATGTCGTCTACACTGCAGAGAGGTCTTTGATGATTTCCTGCTCCTTTTGATTTCCTCTTACAATATGACCAGTAAAAAAAGAACACAGAACATACAGCCATGATTTCTGCAGCTCTACCTGCAGTTCCAGGTAGTTTGTTAAAGGTGAAGATTCAGTTTCCTCTTTACCTCACTCCCAGTTCCCCATCCATAAGGCCATTGACTTGATCTCTACCAGTCCCCAGTGATCTCTGAATCTCGGCAAGAAGGGCTGCCCTGTCCAACAGAGCAGGTTTTACTTGCAGAAGTGCACCTGGGCTTCAAGTTAAGCAAAGGCCAAGACAGATCCAGAGGTATCTTTCTTTTTGTGGATGTTCTTTTCTAGATAACCTAATTTCTACCAGTTATGGCCAGCACATTTCCTATAGGTTTGAGGACAGTAATTCTTGGCTTCGATGATGGAAATGGGAAGAAAGAGAGAGAGAAAAAAAATGGAAGCAAAGAAAGATTGGTTTGGTGTGAAATCAGCTCAGGTGGAGAAGTGGTGAGGTGGGAAGATAGCAGAAGCTGTGGCTTCACACCAGTCCCCATGAGAGAGTATTGGGATCATACTGGTAATCAGTGAGTCAGGATGGAGGTACAGGGCAACAAAGACCCTTAGAAATCAGGCCACAAAGAACAATAAGAGTGCAGAGTTGCCCCTTTCTGGGCTAAATGTGGTGGAAACAGATCTGAGCACATCCTCCATGCCGTTCTCAGCTTCCCCAGGCTCTAGTTGGAAAAGGAGCTGTATTTACTGATCTACAAAGATGGGCAGGGTGTTATTTATGAAGACAGTGTCTCAGAGAGAATGAGAAGGGCTCTGAAAAAGCAGGTACCTTCATGTTCATTGCAAACTGTGCTAGAAAGAAGCCACCTTGATCATAATATGGTTGGAGCACGGCCCAATTCCCATCTTCCTTTCAGAAGGACTTACTAGAAAAATTAGCAGGCATGGCTTGGCAGCATGGGCCACACAATCTGAGAGTAGGACAGGGGTGTGAACTAGGAAATTGGGAGAGCAAGAGTAAAACAAACGAAAAAGGAAATAAGGCTTTATGTCAGACTATGAGGCTTCATGTTTGCGCCAACTCTGATAAATCAGGAAATACTGAGAAAGATGTAAGGTTTAGTAGGAGACTAACATGTATTAGTGATGCTTTCTGTATCAATTATCTACCCCTACCTAACAAGTCACCCCAAAACTTAGGGCTTAGAACAATACAACCGTATTATTTTCTCAGGGCTCTGTGGGTCAGCAGTTCTGTGCTCAGCTGAGTGGTTCTTCTGCTGGCCTCACCTGGGTCACGCATGTGGCCGCTGTCTTTGAGTGGTGTGACCGGGCTATCAGCTCACTCATGTGCTGTCACTTTGACTTGGCTTCCCTCTACAGGGTCATCATCTCAAAGAGGCTAGTCTGGGCTTCTTCCTGCCATGACCTCAGTTCCAAGAGGGTGACAGTAGAAGCTGCAATGTGTTTTGTGACCCAAGCTTAGAAATGCCACAGTGTCACTTCTGGTGCATTGTACTGATCAAAGCAAGTCACACATCCAACACAGATGCAAAGGCTGCAGATAAATTCCATCTCACGATGGGAGAAAGGGGCAAGCCACACTGCAAAGGGCATGGCTTCTGAGAGGAGCAGAATGTTTGTGGCCATCTTTGAAAATAATCTGTCACTTTTCTAAGGCTGGTGAGGGTATGAGGAGGTCCTGAGTAGGAGAATGACAACACACATCCTGGGTGTTAAGTAGTCCTGCCCCATTTGCCTTTTAACCCAGTTTGCAAAGACAACTGTGAAGTTTTCCTTTTGAGGGAGGGAAAGGGTTATCTGAACACCCTTACAAATGCCTATCAGTACATAGGGACAAGAGCCAGTGGCTCCATCACTATAGGGAGGTTTAAATGGTTTAATGAATTTTCTATATGGCTCATCTACAGCTGTTTTGGTGATTTTGAAATGAAGTTAATGATACCAGAAGGACTTTCTAGTACTTGCTCTGCTAAACATGTGACCATAATAAATTTCACCTTCTGATTAAATTAAAAATGGAAACGAGCTTTAATATGGTTTATCACTTTTATGTGAAAAACTAAATCAAATAATTGAAGTCCACAAACATTCCAAATGGAAATGATTGGACCACAGGAAACATGGGCCACTTTGTGAGAATTTGATCATTCAGTAATAGAAAAGTAATGGGATAAAAACTAAAGTTTTCTGCACATCTACTATGTGCCAGGCATGTTGTACACATTCACTCATTCATGGCCTCCAATGACTCTAAGTACCATGTGATATTATCACCCTTTTTACAGATGAGAAATCTGAGATTCAGCAAGGTCAATGACTTGCCAAAAGTCCTCACCTAGTTCAAAGGCTGGGATTTAGCCTGTATCCTTATTGTCCTAGGTCCTTTGCCATATTTATTGAAATTGATAAATATTTTATAAATGTATTAAAATTATGTACACTGTAGCTTAAACAAATCTATAATCATATCATAAGCATTTTAAAGCTGCAATGCAACTTCATAATCATCCTCTTTAATGGCTGCCTAATATTTTAATATTCCTGTGATATGCTGGACCATAATTTAATTCACCATTCTCCTGATGTAGACATCTAGGTTGCTTACCTTAGGACTCAGAATCATGAACTAGATTAAATTTGGCTTACAAAAATTTCTGGGGATGGTTGGAATTCTTTTTCTGGACAAAACGTTGTGTTTGTAGTTCACCTGGGCCTTGCCAATTTGTGTGTGTGTGTGTGTGTGGTCCTTTTCCTTGAAATGGTATTTTTTAATAAGATTAGACCTGCTTAGATAATTACAGGGGATTAAGTACATGAAATTACGCACGTACTCGTGTGCCTAATATTTCTACTCATTGCTCCAAAACAACTCCTGCTTATTTCAGCAACCGTTCCTTGCTCAGAACAAACCTGTTTACACTTTCAGACTCACTAGGAGGTTGAGGTTGCCACGTCCCAAAACGGGACTGGGAGAGATCAGGATGCACGTCCCGGCTCTGACCAGTAGATGTCTCTATTGCACTCACCCTCTATTACAGGTTCCTTCTGAATAGGAAGGCTTGGGAGCAAAACTGTTGGTGGGAGGGTTGTTCCTTTTGTCACCTTCTACCAGGCTCCACCTCCACTCTCATTTCCCCTGCCCTAGTTTCCTGATTCCCGGCATAAAGGTAATGAAAACAGGAGTGTCCTTTGAGTTTAAACACTGCTTTACCAAATATGTTTGCAAAGTGGGACTAGTAACTGAAAGCAATCACTACAGAGCCGAAGCCTCTTCTCCTTAAATAGCATCATACTCTGAACTGAAAGCTGTATCACTGAGTCATAACAATTAATTACACTCGGAGGTGGTGAGAAGACAGGATTTCACGCTCTAATGCAATTTGAATTTAGGCCGTTATCTCATCCCGCTGCTATTTAAAACAAAATCACTTTTCCACGGAAGCATCTGCAACCAGGGATGGTTTCGAAGCTCAAGTCGGAAGACATCCCTGGCAACGGAATAGTCCTGTTTTAGCTCCCTGAGAGGTTTAATAGGCACATTTGGATTTTCTAGATTTTCGTAATGAAGTGCATCTCTTTTTGCGTTGGGATTTTATAAAAAGAGAATTAGGAGGCTGAGAAGGTCTATTATTGTCAGCAGGACTTTTCTAGGTGTGGGAAGTGTGCATGAAGAGTTATCGGAAAAGTAAAAATATCATCTCAAAACAGAGACCACATGACCGAGCATCTGAGATGTATCTCCATGTAGGGCTGACATGCCAACCCCTCATCAGAAGGGATGTACTGGTAGGTCCAGAGCAGGTAGCAGGGACCGGGGAAGTAGCTGAGAAAGTCTTGGTGGTTTTTCGGCAGGAAGGGGAGGGTCCCGTGGTCATCAGGGGAGATAGAGACCAGCCTCTCAGAAGCATCTCTGTGGCTTTGCTGGAGGCTCCTAGGGCATTGAGGGTCTGGACCTGCCTGGGTGGGTGACAGCAACTGTGTGGTGTGGAAGGAGCCATCCAGAGGCCTGGAAAAGTGCCCTGGATAGGCACTGCCACTATGTGACTCTCCTCCGGGCAACTCTGTGAATCTTGTGCTCCCCAAGCCTTGGGAGATGCGGGTTTCTGTCCCTCGGAGAGTTCTGGGAGGGTCTGGTGAGCTGAGTGCTCTGATATCTGGAAATCACTCTACCTGTGCATGACCACGGGCAGAACCTTCCAGACATGGGGTGTTGATTTTAGTAGTGCCCGAGTAGCTCAGGACCCAGGCGGTGCACCTGCAGTGTGGTATGCCCTCGGGACCCTCCCCCGCCAGTCCCCGCTGCTCCGTGGGCCCATCTCTCAGGAGCCTTGGGCTCCCCGCACAGATGGTGTGGCCCTCCCCCTCTAGCTGTTCCTTCTGTCCCTGAGCATTTCCCACCACTTCTCCTCCCACCCTCTTCATCAGCCTCCAGAATGAGCATAGCCTCCCCATCCTGCCAAGCTCCCCCAGCCTCCAGCCCCAGAACGTTGCCCTTTTCCCACGGTGTTTCCATGGTCAGAGCAGTTAGAGGAGTAGGGTAAGAGCCCCAGCCTCCAAGTCATCTTGAAGCCACTCACTGGCTGTGTGACTTGAATGGTCACCTAGACTCCACAAGCCTCATCTGTGTCGTCCAAACGATGGGAATGTTCATACCTTGGCCAGCTGTCAAGAGGGTGGGAGGAACTGGGCTTCTTTAGGAAAGGTAGTTATTTCACAGTGGCCCACACCACCCTCCATGCCTGGGAGCCCAGGTTGGCCCTTGGCTTATCTTTGGGTTCACAGAGCTTCCTGAGGCACCTGGCAGATCTCAGGGTGGATGGAGGACAGGGGATCTTGTGCTACCTTCTTCACCCAGGTGTAGGAGCCCCAGTCCTCTGCCTCGCATGTCATGCCTCACCTGGTCCATCTTCCTCTCTTACCCCAGACATACCTGGACCCCCCTCAAAGAAGCTCTCCTCTCCCTTTCTTCACCCATCACCCCTGTTGTATTTTCTTGCCAAGATGTCTCACCACCTGACCTAGCGCCCTTTCAGGTGTTTCCTCTGTCACTGACGGTCTTCCCCAAGTAGAATGAAGCTTAGGAGAGGGGGAACATTCTCTTGACTTATGTTCTGTGCCACTGAATCCTCAGAATCCAGCACAGGGGCTGGAGCCTAATAGATGCTCAGTTAACTCCACTGGAAGGAATGAATGGAATTCCGTGGCCCAGCACAGTGCCCGTCAAGACCCAGGCGATTCGGAGATCCCTGTTGACAGGAAGACTGAGACCCCAGAGGGCTATGGGCTCTGGCTTCAGGAAGCCCCCCCTCTCCAGGCTCTTCCCTCGCCCAGACCCCATCCCACCCGGGGCTCCCCGGGGGAGCAGGGCCGCCGGTTCTGGACTCCGCACACTCCCCTCGCCGGGATTCAGGGTCCCCCGCGGCCGGGATGCGGGCTCCCGGGCGGGCGGGGGCCGGCCCCGGGCATGCTCAGAGCGCGCAGGTCCGGGCGGCGGCGGCGGCGGGGGAGGAGGAGGGAGCGGTTGCCGCCGCCGCCGCCGCCGTCGCCGCCGTGCGCTCGTGGGCCCGGGCGGAGCTGCGCAGTCCTCTCGCAGCTGCGCCAGGACAGGCGGCTCGCGGCCGTGCCCACAAGTTGCCGGCAGCCGAGCGCCGCGCCGCCTCCCCCCACTCGCAGCCCCCCAGCACCCACCCCGCGGCGGTCGCCGGCCCCTGGACGTACATCCCGCGGGCGCCCACCCCAGATGTGAAGCGGCACCGCAGCCCCTCGCCCCCCAGCCCCTCGCCCCCCGGCGCCATCGACAGAGTCTCGCCAGCGTCTCCTCTGCCAGACCCCGCGGCTGGAAGATGTGGCAGCCGGCCACGGAGCGTCTGCAGGTAAGGGGCACCGGGTGACCGGGGGCCAGCCTGGAGGAGAAGGTGCTCGCACCGGAGGAGCAGAGGTGGTACGTCTGACCACTGCCAAGGATTTGCCCACAGCGATCGTGTGTGAACGCAAGGATTAGAACCTGATGCTGTCGGCTTAACCCAGCGCCGGGCACCCGGTCGGGGTGAGGGTGGGTGATGAAATTGACGAACGCATTGCTTCGGGCGGCGCAACTTTTGCCTTGGGGATTAGTTGCCTGTAGGTATATATAACGCTGGACTTTCTGACCAGCAATTTTAGATTGTATTCCACTGACACAATTTACTGGTCTGGGGTTAGGAATTTTGCATCCAGATTTTTTTTTTTTTTCTCCTTTTCGTCTCCAGGAAAGACAGAACAAATGATTTGAGAAAGCATTCGTTTGCCAATATAATTTGGAAATATCAAGCTTGGTTTGGCTTGGTCATGGTATGCTGCTTATTCTATTTTATTTTCAACTATTTGTTGGAGCTCTCCCTTCGTCTCCCCTGAACCCAAGCTCCCCTACATATTTGAAAATCAAAAGTTAAATTCAGCCAGGAATAGTTAATGCCCTGGGTCATCCCATCAAAAGTTTTTCATTGCTGTCTACTGAAATATCAAACTGCTTTTACTTTGGATTCTGAAGCCAGGGAGATGAGATGGGAAGGCGGTCGAAGTGAGAAAGAGGGGCGTTTTCAGGGAGGAGCTCATTCAGTGACACTCGGGACCCCGAAATCACCCTGACTGCAAGGTTTGACTGCCTTCGCTGGAAAATATTCTCAGGAGGAAGGGCAGCTACTCTGCCAGATAAAATCCACTGAATCCTGCAGTTAAAGTTTTGGCAGGCTTAGAGCCACACTGTTTCATAGTAAACTTTGAAGAAGTGGTTAAGTGGTAAAATACAGCACCGTTGGAAGCCGAATGCATCTGAAGACTTGGGACAGTGGAGGCCAGGAGCCTTCACTGGCTTTGGAGGTTTCTCAATGAAAATTCAAAGGGCCAAACACGGACTGTCTCTCAGATGCTAGGAGAGTCTAACCTTTGCCTGTGAGTTCTCATACTGAGGGTTAACCTGCAGAGGGCATTGCTTTTAGCAGAAGTAGATGCCTCACAACCCCATTCCAAGCCTCCCCGGGCCTGCAGTCTGGGGGAGTGGGTTCACAGTAAGAGCTTGAGACACCAGGCCAGTCCCCTAGGGTCTCAAACAGAATGAACAAGAAAAGAGATCTTTAGCCTTGAAGATAGGGAGGTGGATGACCAGCCTCCTAACTCTCTCCTTCTCTTATTAAGAGAGTCAATATTGGGCTCTGAATGATTGGCCAAAGGTGATGTAAATGTATTTCAACCCTGGCATCCGTTACCAGTTGTACGTGTGCATTTTTCCTTCAGTTCAGGGTGGTGAATTTATTCTAAAGGAAGGAGTGACTTAGCGAGGGCAGAGGGCTTCCCATCCAAGTGAGGAGAGAAGCTCTTGGAGGTCCTTAGAGAGATGAGGTCAGAATTCCTGGGGGTGGCTTTTGTGGCCTGGGGATCCGTGCCTCTGCAGAGTTTGTAGATTTTTGTCTCTTGAAGCTATTTCTACCGGCCTGTTTCATGTAGGGACTCCTGTGTGCTCCACAGCACATGACCCTTGGCAGGAGCTAGCTCTGGCTTGCGTTCCGCATGGCGATCGTTCCTCGCTATAAATGTCCTGGCTCTTCTGTGAAATGTACACATGTGCGTTTGGCATGAGCCTGGTGTATTACAGTGTGTATTTGCAATGCATTTGTTTCATTTTGAAGTGTCAGATTGAAAGAGCAGGGGTTTTTGGCTTTTGAAAGCTCAAGTAAACATGCCTAGTCGCTGACTAGAATCAAGTCACCATTGGAAGATACTTATCGACACAGGGCTTAACTTCATGCTGCCCTAATTTAAATTAGCAGCCAGACCTGGTTCTCTTTTAAAAGTATACCTCAAGCCTTGCAATTATAAAAGTGAGCCACATGGAGAAAAATCTTCGTATTCATGGCTTCTTCCCCAATAGCAGCTTAGCTCTTCTTTACAGCACGATTTGTATGTTTTTATTTTTTGCTTCTGGGGAAGGGAGCTGTTGAGGGTGACGTGGTGAGTGAGCTGCTTGTAATGATACTTTGTTTACATTCCTTGTGGTTATTTTTGTCACTTGGGCTCTGTTTGCCGTCTGCGATTTTTTCTTCCCTTTTTTGCCCTCAAGGCACCACTGTATAGGAACGTTGGTTTCCGATTCCTCAGTGAATGGGATGCTTCACATGCCCAGATGTTGTGGCCATGGAAATAGCAATGGAAAGCATGTTCGATGGGGAAATAATGATGAATCCCTGTCTGTAACAGAGTCAAAGCCCCACCCTCCTTACACAAATCTGTTTAACTTTCTCATACCACCTCACTGGTTTTTTTCCTCATTCATTTTTAATGCAAACATTCTAACTTAGATGAGCTTGAGTGAAGAGAATGCTTCAAGGAACTGTTCCCAGAGCTTCCTAACAGGACTAAGGAGTCAATTTCTTGTACAAATACCTAGAAACAAAAGAGGTGAGGGAAGAAAAGGACATCTTTCCTTAACTGACTTTATTAGGTCCTCTTAGATGACGCCATTCAAAAGGTCCATGGCCCAGGGAAGGAGTGTGGCTGAACTTTGTTTAGGCTAGACAGTCATCCTCTAACTAACGTGAGTCCAGTATCCAGCTCTCTTGCTCGGGAAATGGCGTCTTTGGTCAGGGTGGATTATTGTTATCAAACCCCACTTCTTCGCCAAATGAACGAACGCTGATTTTTCTGATCTGAGGCTTTGCTGTTTGACCCAAATCCAGTACAGGCAAAGTGACCTGTTGCCCCGAGCAGGGCTGAGCTGGGGAATTTCTCATTCAGTCACACAGACTGTGGCAAGTTCACCTGCCCCCCCTGAATGTTAAAACTTCTGTTACATCCCACTCGAGCCCTCGCTGCGAGCTTCTGCCATTAAAAATATAGTAGGATCAAAGGGGATGTGAAGATTTAAATTACCACCCCAGCTTTTAAAATGGAATAAATATGAATTCTTCCCTTTTTACCTTCTCCTTTGCACAGCAGACTTTTTTCCTTAGAGGGACTCGGGAGAGTTATAAATTTTTTAAGAAGCAGATTTGAAACAGGCTTTTTTTCAGAAAAAGTGGAAGAGGACTTTCCAGTAAAAAAGGCTAAGTATTGGTTTTCAACATAGAGATGAGACTACTTCTGGCCTCGATATTTTACAGTTTACACGGGTTGCCTGATTGACTTCATTGTTGGGCCGGGCAGAGGCGTTAGAAGTGACAGACTCATCGGCTCAGGAGTGTGGGCTCAGCCACGAGGAGCGTGCATTTCCCCAGAGCGTCTGTCTTCAGGGTGCTACCACATACATTTTTTGGAAGCCTGGAAAGGTGGAGAGCAGGAGAAAGATGACTGGAGACTGAGTCTGGAACAAAGGAGGTCAATGCATCCTTGCCTATCGTGTAGTTATTACAAGGACGGAATGGAGAGTAGTAGTAGAAAGGTATGGAAAAAAGTTCTGGCAAATTCTAACTGTGGAGTAGATCTATGTGTGACCATCTTCTCATGAGGCGTTCTATAAAGGTCCTAGTAATTTGCGTGTTTTTCCTGAAATTAAAATGTCTTCATGGCAGATCCAGAAAATACAGAACTTTTATCGATAAAGCTGGCTTTTGGCTTCTCAGCCTGGACCGTGTTTCCCCCTCACCATTTTTTTTTTTTTTTTTTTCATTCACATTTTGGTCAATGGCCGTACCTTAGAACCTCCAAGAGGGTGAAATGAGGAAGGGTAGGGAGGAAACCAGATCCTGAAGAACCTTTCTTTTAGTTTCTTGTTAAACGTCTGGCTGATAAAAAGGTTTACATTTGTGACTAAATACTATTGGGTTGGCCAAAAAGTTCATTGGGTTTTAAATAAAAAGAAAAGACATTTTTCATTTTCACCAAGAATCTTCTCGAGCAACGTATTCATTAACCGAATGAACTTTTTGGCCAGCCCAATATTTGGAGATTGGAGGCGGTAACAGCTCTTCTTCCCCAGCATCGTCTTGCCCTTTCTCTGCCTTGTCATATTGGGTGGATCTTGCCTTGGCCTGGAGCGTCGATTGTTCATGACTTATTTCTCTGTCATTACCCACTTCCACCTTTCCCTTGAGAAGGGAGATGGAAGAACCTTCTAAAAGATCAGCTAGAGACCGTTAGACTGGGCCCATCAGGCAGAGAGAAGAGCTTGGCAAATCCAACACTTTTCCTGGCAGACCAAATTGACAGGAGGAAAACAGAGCGAGGCAGATCATGGCAACACCAGCTTTTATGGAGCACGCGCTGTGTGTGGCACGACGCCAAGGGGTTTTATTTGAATTATCTAGCTCATTTACCTTCCATAACTGCTTTTATCCCCTCGTTATAGATAAAGAAACGGAAAGCCAGAGAGTTTAAATGATCTGGCCAGGGTTGGGCAGCCAGACATGATCTGAGCTGGAATTCGAAGTAGGAGGTTTGCTCTGGATCTCCATCACCACTTTTCTGTTATTTAGAAGGCTGAGACAGCAGGATGATGTACACATGCGGGTGCTGTTGTTATTAATAAATAGAATGGCAACAGTGGGGGCCTCATGGGCTCCGAGAGACTACTTTCATATCTCTTGTTGAAGCCGTGTGGTTGCCTGCGTGGACCAAGGGCTACCCTCTTTTTGGTGGCCCAAATCTCTGGGGGAAGTAAACTGCTGTGTCGTCCTCAAGTGCCATTTAAGAGTCTCTTAAGCTGGAGCACATGGCATTTATCCAGACTAGAGACCTTGAAACTGCAATAAAGACTGATCACATCTGCAGTTGCTCCCCATTTAGGCCAAAAATGGGAGGAAGGGAGGGAGGAGGTCGGAGAGTTCAAGAGCAGTTGCTTAGAAATGAGTAATAGCTGCTCTTACAGACACACAGGTTTCTCACTAAATCAATCCTACGTTTTGCTGTTCTTTTCAGCCCTCATAGTGGAGTAAGCATGAAGCATTGGGCCTTATCCTTCCTAAAGAAAACTTGGACTTGTCATTAATTTGAGGTCTCGCAGAAGTAAAATGCTACCTTGTGTCATTGGGTCATTCCTGGAGTTTTGACAAACTAGAGACCTTAAAAGCTGGCAATAACCCTGATCACTTCTGCAGTCGTTCCCCATTTAGACCAAAACTGTGGGGGAAGGGAGGGAGGAGGTCAGAGAGTTCAAGAGCAAAATCTCTACTAAGTGACTTGCAAAATGCTAGTCTTGGGAAAAAAACTCTCTGTCCCTTGGTTACCCATTGCCTAATGTTGACTGTCCTGGGTTATCTTGGAGCATTAGGCAACGTTTTGCATTTTGTTTGATGTTCCAGATTATCTCTCTCTTCCCGCCTTCCCTTGCACTGACTCCATTCCACCGTATGAATTTGTCCCATAAATTGGATCCTGGAGCAGCTGACGCTGGACAGCCCCACGGCTATTGGCCATCAGGCTCCCTTGCACAGGGCTATTTTGATGCCTCCAATTAGCCGCAGTTTAGGGACTTGTTAGTGGTCAGCAAATAAAACCAGTCCAGAAGCACTCAATGGCTGCATTGTGCTTTGCTCAGCCACCTTTGGGCACAAATCTAAATGGAAGCTTTATCTAAGGAGAGCAAGAAGAAATATTTGAGGTATTTGTCCAAAGACCTCCTTAGAGTCTCGTGGAATTCGTTGCTATCATTTTATGTTAACTTAAAAAAAAAAAAGGTTGTGATCCCAATTTAGCTGCTCTCCAGTGATAAAGCGTCAGAATATTCACCAGGTCCAAACCCCAGGGCGAGAACTGGAAGAGGATGGTGTCAAGGATAAAGCCCAGACTTGCTTTGTGCCTTTGGCATATTCCAATGCTACCAAAGTCACCAGAGGCTCTCTCACTTAGCACTGATGCCACTTGGTATTTGCCGAGATATTCCTTCCCAGTAAGACAGCCCAGGCCGTCTCCTCCCCTCATGTGTGGTGACTGAGGTCTTAATTTGATAAAGGAGGTTTCAGTAGTAAGAAAAATACCACCTCCTTCTGTTCTTTAAAGCCTATGTATTAGTTGGGTCTTTTATTACTTGCACCCTTGGCTTTCCTAACTGACATGGCTACAAAGGGACCAAGAGTCAGATTCAGAGCCTGGTCTCTATGTCTTACTCATTGTTATGGGTTGAGTTGTTTCCCTCCCCCACCGCCACCCCGACACAGATATGTCAAAATCCTAACCCTGGGACCTGTGAGTGTAGCCTTATTTGGAAATCCGGTCTGTGCAGATGTAATTGAGTGAAGGCGATGTCATACTGGATTAGGGTGAGCCCGAAACTCCATGACTGATGTCCTTATAAGGAGAGATTTGAAGACACAGAGGAGACACGGGGAAGAGGGCCATGTGAAGATGGAGACAGAGTGTGGAGTTATGCTACCACAAGCCAAGGAAAGCCAAGCACGGCTGGCAACCACCCGAGGCTAAAAGAGTCAAGGAACGATTCCTCCCTAGAGCTTTTGGAGGGGAATGGCCCTACCAACATCATGGTTTTGGATTTCCAGCCTCGCAGGATTGTCAGAGAGTACATTTCTGTGGTTTTAAACCACCCAGTCTGTGGTGATGTGTTATAGCAGCTCTAGGAAGCTAACACGCTAGTACATTCGTGAAACCTGCTGCCTTTGTCTGTGTTCTGTCACTGTACTTCCGAGGGCTAAGGTGTGCCTGACTTCCATATACTGGGGCTAAATTAGTGGTTCTGTATAGCACGCTTTTTGTGTTGAGTGTGAATTTGCTTATGGTGGATTTGAAAAATAATGAAAACGGACATTAGAGAACAATTAAATGCTGCTTCCTTCTCTCTCATCTACTTCTGGTCAACATCCTGGGAAAATGAAGCCAACACCGAGAGGAATGTGTGCCCTGTTGCCAAGGGAGGGGCCTCTGGAAGTAAATGTGCTTCAAGAGGTAGTTCACGCTGGTACTTAAAATTATGGGCTGGGGTGTGGAAGACAGTCAATTCCAGGAGGATCTCAGTGACCCTTTTCCAGACAGGCAGGACCGAGGGAGGCCCAGGGCTTTATTCTCAAACGATCGGGGTTGTCCGTCTCTGCAGGGTCCCGGGTAGCCAGCCTCTGGGATTTGCCTCTTCCCAGCAAGGACAACTGTAGATTGATGTTAGAATCCACTTCCAGTTGACCTCTAGGACAGCTTCAGAGTATGTCTGGTTGACTATTCGTATCTGGTTGGATATTTTGTTTTGTTTTTCACTCGGTGGCTGCATAAAGTATTTTAATGAGGTATCCATGCCTATGCTGAACTCACTTTTACGATAAAATAAATGTCATTAGGAGTCATAGTACTCGCTTTTCTGGGCCAGCTCCTCTTTTTCATACAGTAGCCACGATGGCACAGACGTTTCCAGTCCTGACGAGGGTAAGGAGCCTGGATCGCTGCACAGCTGCTCGTTGGATTTGCGTTTCTTAGAGTGAAGAGTCAGTCACTCAAGTTTTTTTTTTTAATTTATTTTATTACCATATAGTTGATTTACAATGTTGTGTTAATTTCTGCTGTACAGCAAAGTGATTCAGTTATACATATATATACACACACACGCACACACACACGCGCGCGCACACACACACACACACGCATTCTTTTTCATCATGGTTTGTCGCAGGATACTGAGAGTCACTCAAGTTTTGAAAGGCTGCTTTACTTTCCACTCTCTTCCTCAGTAGGGAAGGATGCTGCACATGTGAAAGGGAGGGAGAGGTGCCAGGAGAAAGGGGCTCCTTAATCGTTATCCTTTCTTAATAGTAGATCCACCCTAATCCTTTCATGACAAACCCTTCCCCACGGTTTCTGTGTAATTGTGGGTCTGGGGATAAACACGCAGATACTGTAGCCCCTTCTGCCCACCGCATGCTTTGGTGTCTTTACATCAGGAACCAGCTTTCCCTCAGGTGTGTACGGCATCCTGGTGTACAAGCCACCTATAATGTGGGACAGTAGACACTGCTGTTTACTTTCTGTGTCTTCTGAGGCTGCTCCCTAGGCACGGACCTGGGGGCTGCGGGACAGTGGTGCTGATGAGTGGCTGTTGCTACTTTTTTTTTGCTTTAGGTTTAACTGCTTGGGAGCTTAGTGCGTTAGTTTCGCAGGGCCGCTCTAATGAAGTACCACAAGCTGGGTGGCTTAAGCAACAGAAATGTACTGTTTCATAGTTCGGGAGGATGGATATCTCCAATCAGGTTGCGTGAAGGGTCGATAGCTTCCGAGGGCCGTGAGGGAGAATCTTTTCCATGCCTCCCTCCCAGGTTCCGGTAGTTTGCTGCAAATCTTCGGCATTCCTTGGCTTGTGGCAGCTTCACTCCAGCTGAAGCTTTGCATGGTGTTCTCCCCATGTGTTTTTCTCTGTGTCCAAATTTCCTTTCTTATAAGGACACTGGTCATATCGGATTAGGGGCCCACCCTAATCCAGTATGATCTCATTCTAACGTAACTAATTATATCTGCAATGATCCTATTTCCAAATAAGGTCACATTCTGAGGTACTAGGGTTTAGGACTTTTACATATGAAATTTTTGGGGACACAATTCAACCTATAATATTTAGTGTGGAAATTTTTTTGGGGGGCGGTTATCCCTCATGTACCAAAATATTTCTCCCTACTAGAACCAACCACCATAAAAAACCCACTTTTTTTCCAAGTGGTGGTACAGATGTGTAATGGAATAGGGTGCACATCCTCTGCATGGCAAAGTCATGGCTACTATTTTAGACTTGATTTGACTCAAAAATTACAAAATAATATCTGCTTAGGGTACCAAGAAGTTGATAATCTTGTTCATTCCCTCATTCTCAGTTCTGCCCATGAAGGAAACTCATGTGATCTGTCTGGTAGTTTTTTGCCCATAATTTTCCCTAGGTTTTTGCAAACACATACAAATATATAGATACATATTTAGGTTTTTCTCATTTGTTTAAATAATATAATCATTATATATATAAAACTCTGTAACTTTTTTCACTTTACAGAATGTTTCTTGGATCTCTCTTCTGGTCAGTACATGTAGCCCCAACTCATTCCTTTTACTCCCTACATAAAATTTTGTGGTGGAGCTGGACTGTAATTTATTCAGTCCTTCCTGTGTCAGGGAATATTTGGGTTGTACCCATTTTTTGTTGTGGTTGTTTTCCTCCCGTAAATAATACTGTTATAAGGGTCTGCACACTATCATTGTGCTTGTATTTCTTTAGATGGAACTGATAAAATTGGAGTTGCTGAATCAAAGAGGATGCACGTTTTAAATTTTAGCAGCTGTCAGCGACGGCCTTTTTTGAGAGTTCTCCTTTTTGATCAGAAGTGAATGTGATTTTGACAGAAGTGTAAAGAAATAGTTTGCTGGAGAAAGGATAGTCTTTTCAACGAAATGATGCGGAAACAATCCATATGCAAAACAGCAAAATCAATGACATCAGCAACAAACCCAAAACTTCAGTCTGTACCTCATACATATTCTATACAAAAATTCACCTAAAATGAATCATAGACCCAGGTGTACCACAAAACCATAAAACTTCTAGACAGAAACAGCAGAAAATCTTTGTATGCGTCTGTGTAAACATTACTACAGTCAAGGTAATGAACAGATCCACTACACCCAAAAGTTTCTTTGGGTTGGGCAGAGATTTCCTAGAACAATAACAAAAACACATGGAATAAAAGAAAACTTGGGTAAATTGGACTTCATCAAAATTCTGCTCTTTAAAGAGCAGGACATTTCTGCTCTTTAAAGATATTTATAAGAGAATGAAAAGAAGACACAGACTGGGAGAAAATACTTGCAAATCATATATTTATAATAAAGGGCTTGTATCCAGGATATATAAAGAACTCTGAAAACTCAATACTGTAACAAGATAAACAACCCAATTAAAGAAAATGAGCAAATGATTTGAACAAAAAAGTTATATGGATAGGAAATCAACACATGAAAACACATCATTAGTCATTAGGAAAATGCAAATTAGAAGCACAATGAGATAACACTGCCCAACTATAGAACAGCTAAAATTAAAAAGGCTTCAGCCGTACCAATTGTTGGCAAGGACGTCGAGGAACTGGACCTCTCATGCACTGCTGGTGGGGATGTAAAATGACTGAAATCAGAACTACAGCTGCCTGAGCCTGGGGTGGGAGGAACTTTTGGGGGTGTTGGATGTGTTCAGCGTCTTGATTATGGTGATGGTGGTTTCATGGGCTTGTACCTATGTCAAAACTTACAAACTTGTGCAGTGTACTACACGTCATTTATCCCTGAAGCTGTTAGAGTGCATGTGGAATTTTCACTGTATGCCAAGCACAGTGCCAGGTGTTGGGAACTAAACAATAATACTAGTTTCTGCTCTCACTTCGAATTCTCTGTAGTTTTTGTTTTCTTTTAACTGGATATTAAAATTCTAGCCCAGAATGTAAATAATGAACTCTATATTTTTCTTAGAGCTCCATTGTCTCCTTTTCAAACATTTCTTTGTTTACTTCCTGAAATGACACTTGCCATCCATCTCAGTTTGCCCAAGGATCTGAGAGAAACTGGTAGTTGAGCAAGAGAAGAAATCCAGACCAAAGGATGGAACGTTCAAGCTGATGCCTTGGTGGATCTTCCTCATTCAGGATGGCCCCTTTAACGTCCATCCTCCCGGGGACGCATTTCTCACTTCTTTCTAACATGTTGGTTTTCCAGCTGACTTTTCCAGCTACCCCTGTCCTCTGGGCCCTTTTTAGCCCTGTATCTTAGCATCTGATTCCTCCCCTAGTGGCCAGTAGACTCAGGAGATTTTGCTATTGAAAGGGTGAATTTCTGGTATTGTGATCCCTGCAGCTGGTCGGGCCACCTGCCTGCCATTCTTCCTCCTGTGATAGAAAACACACAGAGAATACGTTCTGCAAAACCATTTGTGGGTCTTGAGTCTAGTTTGCGGATGTAATATGCCTAGCAAATATAGGGTCTGGATTCCTTATGGAACAATTCTTTTTCTCAAGAAGATAGCAGCTACAACATTTTAGATAAGATGCAACAACTTTACCAATGGCCATTGAACTTTAGTAAAAAGCTATTGAGAAGCATATGAAAATAACTTTAGTTTAGAAAACATTCTTCCCCTCAGGGAGGAAAATTTGAGGAATTTGATTTCATCTCTTTTAAAGGGCAAGGAACAGAAGCCTTTGTTTAATAAATATATAATGAGATCATGTGGCATCTTTTCCAATCTGAGGTCCTGTTGAGGTGATGGGGCGCTATTAGTAACTAATGAGAACAGCAGGCATGACCTGTGAGTCCCGTCTCCTGGCAAACCAGAATGTGTGGTCACTCCTGAGTGTGGCACATAAAATGCTAGACTTCTGTTCCTCTGTTTACTTTGGGGGTGAAGGAAAGAAATGAAATGGGTTGAGGTGAGGGATGGCAGATGGGTGAGAAAGTCAAGCAGAGGGGAGACTGGGGAGCTGAGGGGGTAAAGGATGGGCAGACACCAAACGAGGAAGAAAGGGAAGGGCGGGGGAGTGAGCACCATGCCTGGCATGTCTGCGTGCGCCACAAAGGTTAGCTGTCTGTCACACCTTCAATGCAGCTGTCGGCTTTGATACATTATTCCTCTGAGCAAAGGCATCAGATGCTCACACCTGCTCAGTGATGCCGAATGTTTTGGTGGATTACCTGGCTTTCTTGGAAAAACAGTTCTTTTCAGATGAAGAGCCTGGAAACTTTGAGGGGAAAAAAAGGTAGATCCAAAGCCACAGGGGTGAGCAGTAAGGGAGAAATGGGAGGTGATGGGAGAATAAGCTTGTCCCTCAGTATCTGAGGGGGCGTTTGTTCCAGGACCCCCGCGGGTACCAAAATCCATGGACGCTCAAGTCCCTTATATAAAATGATGCAGTACAGTTGGCCCTGCGTGTCTGTGGATGCTGAACCCGCAGATACGGATGGTGACTGTATTTCTTTAGGGTACAGATCAGGCTGCCTGTGGCCCCTACAAGCTACTGAATGGTGGAAAGACCGTGGGGTTTTTAATCACCCACGGATCCAGATCTTGGCTGCTTCACTTATTGGGGGTTATCTCAGGGCCTGTGATTTATATTTTTTCAACTTTAAGATGGGGATAATAACATTTAGCTCCTGACTGTAAGTTGAAATGTGGGATACATGGTATCTGGCGCGTTATTGGGAGCTGGTAAATACTAATTTCTTGCCCTACTTCAGATCCAAGAGTGAACTAGGAATAGCAGTGTAGCGTTTTGGAACCAAGCAGACAAGTTTTGTGTTTCCCAAAGTCTGTTCCGTGAAGCAAAAGCTCAGCGAGCTGCTCTTAGGAGTCTTGCCACAAGGAGTTCAGTCTCTGGGTAGGTTTGGGAAGCACCAGGTGAAGCACAGGACTTCTCGTAGCCTTTCAGATGCCAATGCCCTGTGAATTTCCACAGGAGGGGAGAAGATAATCCCTATATAAAGGCACACCCACTATCCAGGGCACTTCGATATACAACCTGAACTTAAAGTTGACAAACTGTGGGCCTGAGGTTTGGCTCTAGCTTACAAAAATGTTTCCTTTGGCCCCTTCAGTGTATATGAAAACATCACAAATTAGTCTCCAGGATTGAAAAATTAGAGGAATTTATAGAGAAAGCTGGTCTTTCTGATTCTCTCAAAAACGCGGACAGTCCAACCACCGTGGGCCCAGGTTCTCCCATAGCGATCGCTGACCAGACGCTGCTCCACTGGGGTCGGGTGTGGCCTCCAGCTCCACCCAGGCCTTACGGAGCATGTCTCACTTATCACATCGCCTGCTGGGTCCTGCAGGTACTGGGATTGGGGACCCCGATCCAGCTTAGCAACTTCATTTGG
This sequence comes from Phocoena phocoena, assembly GCF_963924675.1. NCBI lineage: Eukaryota > Metazoa > Chordata > Mammalia > Artiodactyla > Phocoenidae > Phocoena > Phocoena phocoena. The sequence goes on along the minus strand of NC_089225.1, from coordinate 105,415,890 downwards.
CTGGTGAGAGAATTGAATGCCAAGTTCATGTTCTGTTGGAATCAGGATCAGATCCTTGGTCTCATGACTCTTTTTAAAAAAATTATTATTAATTAATTTATTTTTGGCCACGTTGGGTCTTCGTTGCTGCGTGCGGGCTTTCTTCAGTTGCGTTGAGCGGGGGCTACTCTTCGTTGCGGTGTGCGGGCTTCTCATTGCGGTGGCTTCTCTTGTTGCGGAGCACGGGGCCCTAGGTGCGTGGGCTTCCGTAGTTGCAGCACGTGGGCTCCAGTAGTTGCAGCACGTGGGCTCAGTAGTTGTGGCTCACGGGCTTTAGAGCACAGGCTCAGTAGTTGTGGTGCACGGGCTTAGTTACTCCACGGTATGTGGGATCTTCCTGGACCAGGGCTCGAACCCGTGTCCCCTGCATTGGCAGGCGGATTCTTAACCACTGCGCCACCAGGGAAGTCCCAGTCTCCTGACTCTTAAAGGCCAATATGGTAAACAATTGTATGACTAAGTTTATTTGTTTAGCACCGTCCATAGTTCTCCCGGCACCACTCTGGGAGCCCACCCTCAGCTCCAGGAGTGGGGTTCCTCCTCCCATTTTCTGCCCTTTAGCACATTGTTGGTGGGGGGGGGTGTCTCTGGGCAGAAGTGGGAGGCTCCTCCCACTTCTCACTAAACACCAGTCACCCGGTTCCTACATCTCCCACACCAGGTAACTAAAATTCCTCACTGTTATGGTATTGGCTCTTTGGGAGCATTTTTACTGCCAAACATTGGAACAGATTGCTTCCAAAAAAGGGGGTAAATTTCGAGGGTGGAGAGTAGTTTTAAATTGAATGGATCTCCACCTTTTTGCCACAGGTTATCAACCTATGAAGAACCGTTCAAATGCTATTTTAGGAAACCCAAACTGAAAGACATCTGTAAGGGTGGCAACACCTTTATAATTAAGAATCCCCGTTTCACCAAAAACACACCCAAAAGCACCTTGCAAGTGTTTTCTGATCATCCTGGGGGCAGATCTGCTACTGCTTTCATTTACCTTCCCAAGTTGCCACTGTTCTACTTAACTCTGCCCATTTCCTGCAGCATTAGGGGATTCTGATTATTTTTGGTATTAAAAGTACTTGGAATTAACTCAGACAGTGGCTTGAGCTATAAAACAATGAATTAGAACCCCAACCTTCAACCATCTACTCGGTTCATTGAAAGCACAAGTGCTGAGCACTTCCTGGTTCCTTAGTTTTCGATCATTCCTCTGGGTTAGGCTCTCTAACTATAGGTTTGAGACAGTTCCCTATTGATCTTCCAATAAAGGTTTATGAACTTTATTGATAACTATCCTAAAAATTATTGCACACTCTAATCAGACCCAGAGTTAGAACTGTCTATCGTCTATCTATGTATCTGTCTATCTATCTATCTATCCTTCTAATTTAATCTATTCTAATTGAATCTAGCAGAAAAGGAAAGGGATGATTCTGGCTGCAGAATACGAAAGTCCTGGTCAATCTACAAGCTCAGAAAATATAATTACACCTTAGATACTTACAGAGTTATGAAAAAGGTTGACTTTTGGTTAGGAAGGAAAAAATTCAAATGCTTTTGAAGTACTTTTCAATAAAAGATAGTTATGCCTTTGAAATGTTAAAATAAGACTGAAGTAAAACTCTTCAAATGCCAGTCATATCATGAAGGGAGAGATTTAGTTGTACTTGAAAGCCTAGACTAAGGACAGGTGCTACCACTAAGCCTAAAACTCCTAGCTCTGAGCTTCCTGGCAGCCTAAGTAAGAAGAGAAACATAATGAGTTATTTGGCCCTCATTACCTAATAGAAGAATAGGATGTACATCAGCTCATCTGCAGCCCCAGACATTTTCCTAAATTGAAGACCCTGGAAATTACATGTGGGACATCATAACACCGACTATTGGGCAATAACATTATTTGTAGTTTTTGCCAAAGTTGTCCTTAGAAGTTGAAAAAATAAACAATTCAGTAGGAATGCTAAGACTGTTTATGTAGAAGTGGACATCTGTGTTTTTTTCTGCCCATCTTCATTTCCCATGTTCTGCTAACAGCACCCCGATTTTGCTTTTGGGAACTGTTCTTCCCCTGGTCCAGTGGGGGGACCTCATTCAGAGGGGCCTGGCAATCAGTGTGCCCTCCTTTAGCTGTGGGGTCGATGTGTACCCCAAATGTCTAGATTAGTCAGACAATTTCTCCCAAAAGTGGGAATCCTGAGAAGGGTGGCAGAAAGGCTGAAAGTAGCCAAAACCTGGTCATTCTACTCACCGTGATCTGTAGAAACTCTGTAGTCCTCCTGCATGGACCCTGGGAGCAACTTGATACCTGTCCTTTCTGAGCTTGGTCCTTCTACCCTCCTTCTAATCCAGTGTCACTCCAATTATTTATTTATTTATTTTTCTGCCTCCACGAGCCAGAGTTGGTACCAATTGCTTGTAACTACAAAACTCTGACTGATGTACAGGTAGATTTTCTTTTTTTTGAACCGTTTAACATTCAGTCTTCAAATTCTGCTTCACAGAAGGTGATATGTAGAACAGAACGTATGTGTGGAGGAAAGTGAGGGAGCCATGCTTGAAGGATCTCCAGGATACCAACCAGAAACCCAGGGATGCACACATGCCCCTTCTTGTGGGTACACCTTCTTTGTAAAACTTGTACATGCTTACTAAAGAATGGATGCAAATATTCCCCCCACCCTGGAATTTCTTATGCATATGCCCTTACTTTAGTAAGTGCCACTGAACAAAAATAATCCTAATTATCCTATAGTCCTGGCCCACAGCTTCCAAGTACTGGCCTGTCACTGGAGAAAGATTTCTGTCTTCGTTGTTTATAAGGGTGTAGCCCTGCTATTGGCATCTGCTACAAATCTTAAGGTTTTTATAACTTGGATGTCATTTTCACCTTCCTGCCAAATCTCTGCACTGAAAAAGCAGAGCGTCATGTTAAGTAATGATGCTTTTACTGCATCCAAAACAAATAAAGTATTTTGGTACACATAGTCAAGTGAATCCCGCTTGTCTCTTGTCTCTTGTCTCCGGAGCCTGGGGTAGAAATGGTGTCTGGGACACAAATAGCTGTTTTGGCCAAAATAGCTGAAAAGACAGGGTCTCAGGCTGTCTGAGCCTCAGTTTTTGAGAAACATTTGTAATTATTGGTTAAAAATGTGAATGGCTCTGTAAGTTCACTCTAGGACAATGTGGATTCTTGAGCCCAGAAAGTTAAATACCTACAAGTTTGGCAGTCTTGACCTTCTGGGTAGAGAATGCAGTTCCCTAGTTTTCAAGACCTGCTTTGCCACTTTGATTGAATACAAGGCGGAAATCTTCAAAACAAAGTTCTCTGGATGCAGGAAAAGTTCATCTGGCATCAGTTAGCTTGGGCATCTCCCGCCCCCTTCCTCACCCCACCCCCCTTGTCTTTTCTCTAGGAGCTCGATGCTTTGTAGAAAATGAATGGCTTTGCAAAAGTGCAAATTTGGGAGAGTGTTGTACAACCAAAGAAAATTCAAATCAGCATTCCCCCTGTGGGAATCCTCTTGCGGAAATTGAAATTACATTTAAATATTCATTAAACCGCCAATATCTGTTTTAGGATGTTGACAGACTGTCTGAATGGTACAGCTCAATGGTTTTCTGGAAGTAGAGCAGTCTAGAGAATGAAGAATACAGAGTCTAAAAAGCCTGCTAATTGATGTGTCCTGCTCTCTGCTGTGTTAATGGTAAATAGCACAGGCTCAAGGCTGATTTCTTTACTCCTTGGCCCAGAGAACTGGCCTTTTTCTTCATAATGTAGTTGAATGCCCTTGTTGAACAGAGGCTGACCCGGGAGATATGTGTGTGCTCTGAACAGGAGGGCCTGTGTGCTGGCAGGGTACCTACGAGCAGGGCAAGCGTTCAGTGAAAACTTGGAGGGAGTCTTTTGGAAATAAAACTTAGTTTGCAGGGACCTCAGCGTTACACATGAGGTAGGTTTGCTCTGCGATTTGGGGCCACATCTGTGTTTTCTCTCTTTTTTCTTTGAGCCTCTTCCTTTCTTGCTTCTCTCCTCCTCCTTTCCTCACAATTAATGGGAGTAGAGTTCTTTCCATTCCTGAATTTCTTCGAACTCTCTGGCTAACTGCTGAGTCTTTAGACACTTTTTATAGCTTTCCCAAGGGGTGATCATCACCTCTCTTTTCTCCCATCTTCCTGTTTCAGTGACTGTAGGCTCCTGATGAGCTGAAAGTCACAGCTAAATTGGACAAAAACAAATTTGGCTGTGGCTCAAAGCCATTGCTTATTTGGAGGGATTTTCTTTCTTTTTTTCTTAACTTTCTTTTTTGGCATATGGTTAAGAGGGTATTATCTTTGCATTAGATAGTCATCAAAACTCATTTCTTGGATTGTGGAGGAAGGGGACAAATGGATCCATTTTGATCTGAGGACTGGAAGAAATTGATATATTGTTGATTTCTTGTAAAATGCACTAAAAAGTCTGTCTTGGAACTGAGCAGATGCCTGCTTTTGTCATGTTAAAGGACTGAGGCTATTTATCTTTTTTAATTTCGATTATTGGCCCCTCTAGATAGGAAATAGAAGCTTGATTTGAAGCTGTTAATGCATCACGGTAAATAAAAATGTGTGCTAGGGAAAATTGTTCTTCATCTCTCGCATTTCTGTGGGCATGTCAGACTCAGGAGAATTTTTATGTAGCATAACAATTTCTTGAGTGTTAGCATGTTTTTTTAACTTCACATTATAAATAGGAGCAGAAGTCTGCTTCAGAAATTTAAAACTAGATTAAGGTTGGCCAAAGCAGAAGACAAAGCCATGGCTCTGTTACAGCTCACATCCTTGGGGTTCTGGGTAGTGGACTGACAGTGGAATAGACTCAACTAAAATGCTCTTATTATGGATGAATACTTCCTGATCTGTGGACCTTGGAACTCACGAGGGTCATGGAATTATTTTAAGATATCTATGAGCCTGATGTGCATTATACATTTTCTATAGACTCCAAAAATATACCTTGCCAAAAACCAACTACTTTTCAAATCCTGTGTGCTTTATTTAAAGAAATATTTATTTGAAATCATTATTGATTCATAGTGGCTCTTGGACTTTGTGCACCTTTTCCATTAGTGGGTACCAAACTTCTCTGTGTGAATCAGCAGCATTTTGGATTTAAAAAAGATTGTGACACTTGAAAGAGTCAAGCACTGTAGATTTCATGAGTGCCACATACGTGGGAAGAATACCCTGACTGGCTGAGACTTGTCACAGTGCCTCTCTTCATGTCCCTTTCTTACAGGCTTTACTTTCAGCAAGTGTTTATTGACCTTTTATTCTTGGGTGAGGGAGCTGCATTAATTTCTAAGGTGGGTCTAAAAAGTGGTCCTGTGCTCAAGAAGGTTGCAATCAGTTAAATACTAAGTTGTCATCATGGGGGAGACTTCCATCCTAAGATGCTGTGAAAGGCAAAAGATGAGGGCCTTTGTAACCTGTCCCTTTTTATTCGAAACACGAATGCTTTCCCTCAAGTCCTACCCAGGAGGATTCTAATATCTCAGGGGTGGGGACTACAGCATGTGCTCGCCCGTTGCTTGGGAGAGCACATATTTTCACTGGGCACTTTGCCCTGAACTGAGTTGGGGTTCTCTTACTATGGCCAGAGGGAATTAGGGCAGGCGATGCACCATTCCTACCTCAGGTGCTAAATTTAAAGTAATAGCAGATGTGGACGATATGGTATCCCCAGATTCTGTTCCTTTTTTAATTTTCCTTAGGGCCTTCGTGCTTTTCCTCCCCGTGGTTTGGATTAATCACACTGAAATCGACATAGTCCTCTGATTTCAACAGTCGGTCGATGCTCGTCTAATATGGTATCAGATGGTTTTCTAGCCCATCTTTCAATAAAAGTCCAATGGCATGTGTTGAGAATTACAAGAGTACTAAGAAAGGACGACTTTCTTTGTGATTAAAATAAAAATCGCATCTGAGGGTTTCGAAATTTAAGTTTTATGTTTGTTTGGACAGATGCTATTTCTTATTGGGAAAATGTCATTTGGTCAGTATTGCATATCCTTTTTTCCTCCTCTTTCTACACGTTGGATGTGAAACAATTGTATGGAATGAGGCAAAATGAACTAAAGTGTTAGTGATTCGGCAGAACCTTTTCTTCCTTCCCTTGTGTGCTTGGTGCTTGTAGAGAAGCACCCTTATCAGATGCTGAGGAACTGCTTTGATTCTTTGGTTCAAGTCAGGTACCATCTCCATCTGTCTCCACATCTTTTAATGCGCTGTGGACTATTTTCCACACTTTTGTGTGTTTTGATATCTGATGCCTTTGCTAACGTTGTTTCCTTAGTTTGAAATATCCTTCTGCATCACCTTCATGCTCTGCCTCAGAGATTACACTCCTCCCGTACAGATGAGACTGTCTCTCTTCTGCTTTTCCTGATCTCCGGTTGCAGTGAGTCATCCCTTTCTTTTGGACGTCCACAGTTTGTTCTTATGTCTCACTTATACCCCTTACCTCATTCTAGTTTTTCTTTTTATTGGAATTATTGGTGTATTTCCATCTCCTAAAAGCCTCTGAGCCTTAGAGGTTAGGGACCAGGTCTTTGTTCCTCATCGTATGTCTGATTGCACCTGGCATAATGCTTGGGATATAAATCTGAGAACACGATACAAGCCCAATAAGTATATTTATTGAACAGTGTTTCAGTGAATTAATGGTATTTTACAATTTGTTTGCCATCTCTCTTAATTTCTGTGGAAGGAGAATAGAGAGGTAGAATGGTATGCATGCCATTGTAAGTTGGGGAGGATGGTAAGAGTACAGCTTGACTTTTGTATTGAAAGAAGGAGGGAGGTAGGGAGCAAGGTGCGGGGGGCGGAGAGAGAGAGAGAGAGAGAGAGAGCGCGAGCGAGAGGCTTTCTTGTATTTCTCTTTACAGCCAGCTATTAATGGGGAAGCACACAACTGTGTGCCTATATTAAGCTCTTTGGAAAATGTCCTGATCTCCTTGACATTTAAGTCAACATATCATACATTGTATCTATTTTGTACATAAATTATTGCCTGCTTACTTGCTTATATTCGGGATATTATCTTTGTTGTATTTAATCTCTGGAATGCAAGAGATGTCAACAGTCAGGGCTATTTATAATAAATGATAATTAGTTGAAAATATAAAGTGTAGAAACTGCCTTGTTTAGAATTACTTCTGTTTCTTGGTCATTGATTATAGTGGAGTTTTAGACGGGGGGAGTCTGCGGCTTGCTTTTCCTTATGGAAGATACAATGAACTCCAGTTGGGTATGTCATCAAGAAATCTGGAGGCCTCCAGGATTGCCAAATACATTATTTGTTGTGATAGATAGGAAGTTCCCCCCCCAAAAAAAGAAAGAAAAAAGATATTTCCAAAGGATACAGAAGCACAGAATCCAGCTTGGCTTCTATTGGCCAAATACAGTACATGTTGAGCCTCAAAATAAACAAGTATTGTCCTGGATCATATCCCTAAATAAAATTAGAATCTATGAGGGCATACTGATGCAAACAAACAAATAAATAAATAGGTGAGGAAGGAAAGTTATTCCTTAAAGTAGAATATCAACTAATAAATAAAGCAGGAATGATAGAGTTAGAAAATCACCATTTTGCAACCATCATAGTAATCATTGGTCCAGGCAACTATCACTAGTGAATACTAAAACTAGTTGATGGATGTTTGATGTGGGACAGGATGTTTACATAATCTCAAAGTTTCTCCCTGCAAATTATCAATTGGACAAAAAGAGAAAATGTAACTTTCCAGCAGAGAAATCAGGAGGGCATCACCTTAAGCAAATAATCAAAGTTTACATCACCCGGAATGGGGCAAACCATTGTCATGTGCTTCTTGACATGGTGCTCTGGGAAGGACCACTTGTACACTATTTCTGTCCCAGGAGTGTATGTTCGCCAGAATAACTGCTTGTACTCTTCAAAACTCTCAGTGCTAAGACAGACAAAGAAAGGCCAAGGCACGGTTCCAGATGTGACAACCAAATGCAGTGTGATCTTGAATTGAATCTTAGACCAGGAAAAAAATTTGCATAAAGAATTTCATTGAGATGGTTGGTGATATATAATTTTCCTATGGTTATGCAAGAGAATGTTGCTGTTCTTGGGAAATACAAACTGAAGTTTTTAGGGGTGAAAGGGGAATGACTTCTGTGGTCTGTATCTTATTTTCAAACACACAGGAGGGAAGGATGGAGAGAGAGAGGAGGAAGGGGAAGGAGAGAGAGAGAGAGAGAAAAGAAAGGAGAGGGAAATAGGAGGGAAAGGAAGAGGGGGAGAGAGGAAGGGAAGAAGAGAGGGAGAAATGGCAAAGGGGAAAAAAGAAAGACAGGAGGAAGTAAATGAATGAGAATGGGAATATATTATAAAGCAAATGTAGTTCAGTGTTGATGGCTGGGAGAGCTGGTAAAAGGTATAACTATCCTTTTTTCCCCAGCTTTATTATTATTATTATTTTATAAATTTATTTATTTATTTGTTTTTACTTTTGGCTGCGTTGGGTCTTAGTTGCTGCACCGGGCTTTATCTTAGTTGCGGCGAGTGGTGGCTTCTCTTATTGGGAGCATGGGCTCTGGGTACACGGGCTCAGTAGTTGTGGCACACGGGCTCAGTAGTTGTGGCACGCAGGCTCAGTAGTTGTGGCGCACAGGCTTAGTTGCTCCACGGCATGTGGGATCTTCCCAGACCAAGGCTCCAGCCCGTGTCCCCTACATTGGCAGGCAAATTCTTAACCACTGCACCACCAGGAAAGCCCCCAGCTTTACTATTGAGATAAACTGACACATAAACATTGTGTATGTTTAAGGTGGTAAAAACATTGATTTGATACATTTATAAATTGCAAAATTGTACTAGCTATGCCTCCATCCCATTGTATAGTTGCCATTTCTTTTTTGTGGTGAGAGCATTTCAGATCTACTCTCTTAGCAACATTCAAATATGTAATACAGTCTTATTAGCTATAATCACAGTGTATAATTAGATCCCCAAACTTGTTAATCTTACAACTGGAAGTTTGTGACCTTTGACCAATCTCTCCCATTTCCTGCACCCCCCAGCACCTGGTAACCACCAGGTTACTCTCTGAGCACATAGCTATTCTTGCTATGTTTAGAAAATTTGAAATTATTTTAATATAAAATGTTAAAGAAAAACACCTATGTGTCCACGAATGTGCTTTCTAGTGGTTTTGGGGAGCAGTGGTCGCTGAACGTCTGAAGAATGAGGGCAGGGGCTATTCTACTTTGCTTCTCACCACACACCCAGTACAGAGCCTGGTAGAAAGAAGTAGGCAGTTAAGAAATATTTGTTTGACGGTTGCATGAACCCCAGGGCCCGGAAGCCCCTCGAGCTGCGGAATATTGATTTTGGCACAATCGCAAATGCCAGTTGTAAAGACATATTTTTAGGTTCCTTTGCAGCTAGTTATGGCCATGTAAGAAGTTAGTTGTAGTCAGTGGGCTGGACTTACCTGGCGGTCCAGTGGTTTAAGACTCGCGAGTCCAGTGCCGGGGGTGCAGGTTGGCTCCCTGGTCAGGGAGCTAAGATCCCACATGCGTTGTGGCACAGCTCAACAACAACAACAAAGAACAACAACAAAAAACACCCAGAGTTGTAGCCAGTGGGATGTAAGCAGAAGGGATCTTAAAGGGAGGACACCTGCTTCTCTGCCCCTTCTTCCTCTGTTCTGGTGGGAATATGGATGTAATGGTTGGGTGTTGAGAGGCCCTTTTAAACCATCTGCGGGGAGCCCTATGCTAAGAATGGTAGAACAGAAAGAGAAGTGGCTGGCATCCTTGATGCCAGGGAGCTGCCATGCTCACCCGGGGCTGCTTCCTCCAGACCTCATTTATGTGAGAGAGAAGTAAACGTCTGTCTTTAAACGGCTACTCCTTTGCTTTTTCTTTCATTTGCAGCTGGAGTGAATCCTAAATGATACACTATACTTTCTAAAAATCATCACTATTGAATTTTTGTTCCTCTGTGGAGATTTGTATTCAGTTTGTCCCATATACACATTAACTATAGAAATGCTCTGGCCTTTTTTTTTCTTCTTCTTCTTTCTGTTTTCCCTGAGTGGGATTTTTCTTATCGTGATAGGGATTCTCTTTCTGTCTTTGAGTGCGTGGGTTAGTATCTGTGGTTTGGGGTGCTTTTCATGCTGAGGGTGCCCTCCTGTTTCCTCTGTCATGACAAACCTCCGTTTTGCAGATTGCTAAATTGATCTGCAAAGATTGTGAGGACTGGCTTTCCTAGGAGATTTCTTGTCCTGACAGACCAAGCTGGAGACTGGGTGTGCAGAGGTAAGCACTTGAAATAAGGAGAAAAAAAGGAAATTTTAACTATTTCCAGTTGCCAAAAACATTTTACTTCAGTGGAAGGATTCGGAGCAGATTTTTTAAGTGCTCCTTCTGCTTGGTGAGTTTTGTTTAGCAAATCTTTGTACTTTTTGGAATCCACTCATGTTTTTACTTGTTCACTGGACAGTTCTTCCTTTGGAGCTATTTATTGCCACTAAGGTTTGTGGTGCCTTCATTCCCACAGATAATAGATGGGTGTGTGTGCCCACAGGACAACATAAATAGAGAAACTGACTTTCAGCTTGTTTATTGTTAGACTGGTATATAAGCAATGGGGCTCAACTCCTCAATTACATGTTCTGTGCATTGAAATTCAGGAACTTGAAAATGAACCCTGTAGGGATATTGAATGGTGTTCAGTTATTTCCTTTAAAGCACTTATTTTTAAAATGTTGCATGGATGCAGATTGTATTTATTTGCATAATTCCCATAATAATGTTATTTCATGACCTGGCAGCTCTGTAGTTTGAAGCATACTTTCTTGGTGGACGGGATTAACTCCCGTTGCCCTGGCTAATATAAATCTGAAAGATAATGGATAATCACCTGAATGTAAAGGATGATATTTGGCATTGCCATGAGCGAGGTCTTCCAGCTCTTTGATTTCAAGTAGCCTTGACAAGAATCAGTGATTGCTGTTGTATGTAAATTTTTATTTTATTCCTACAGAAAAGAGAGAACAACTAACATTGCTATCACATTTTGGTCTGCAAAACAAAACAAACAAAACACCAAAGGAAACAACAACTAAACAAATTAAAACTAAAACCAAAATGTAGAGGGATGCATGATAGAAATGATTTAAATATATTCTCCGGGCTTAAGTGAACCTGGTATGATGGGAACAGGGCAGGATAGGAATTTTCATGTAAATTTCAGCCCCACTGAGTGCTCTTTATATGACCTTGGGGAAGTACATAAACTTCTGAGTCTCAGTTTCCCTATTCAGTAAAATGAGTCTAATAATAGAGTTCTTCTGAAGGTGAAATGAGACCGTATATGTAAAAGTGTTTGGTAACCTGTAAAATATGTTCAATTACTTTTTAGCAGTCAGCTAATTAAAGCAGTGGTTTGTCCTCCCCCAGACCTCCAATACTGATTTTCCTGGCATGGAGCCCTGTAGTTTGTGCTCTAGGTAACAGTAATTATTAAGAATTTGTCAGAATTTTTATGTAATGTGCAAAAATATACTCTGATTAAAAAGAGTAGCATTTCCATATCTTCAGGATTACTAGTGTTAGTGGAAACATTCTGAGAGGGAAGTTTGGCAAAGTAAAACAAATCTCCTTTTTCCCTTGCACTTAAGTATGTAGAGACGACTGTGGCATTTACCAGGAGGCTTGGGGTGTTACAAGAAGCATCGTTTTCACCTTGGCCTTGGTTGGCATAGAGAGGCACTTGTCCAAGAGAGAAGCTTTACGAATTTGTGTGTTCAGACAACACAGAGAAAGTAGTGCAAGGGACTTGGTCATGCAAAAGAGTTTTGAACAACAGGTGGATTTTTAAGTGCGTCCAGGAGAAGATGCAAATGCCATAATTAGTTTGGACACCTCTTTTAAGTGTAAAGAAAAACATGCCTATTGGCACAGATGGGCTTGGTTACATGACAGACCTATATGTGGGATTTTGATCTTAGGCAATTGAAAAGCAAGTAATGCTCCATTTAAATTAACTGAAGCTTCTGGTTTTGGAGCTTTGAAATTTGACAGGATGGTTTCCCTATTTCTCTAAGCACCAAAGTGACTAATGCACCACCAGATGTCATACCTAATATTGCCAGAAGCAAAGCATGGATTGAGGAGGATTTTGTAGGAACCCTTCTGATGGGAATTCAGAAAGCAAAGTCTGGGAAATGAGACTCTTCTGAGGAAGTGAGAAAGGAAGAGTACATAGTTTTACATTTAAAAGAATAGAAATTGCTTTTGCTGATTAGATAATACGTCAAGGTTACGAGGATAGAAAGAGATATTTTTTGTTTGTAGTAAACACATTGTTTGGGGAATACAAACTACAAACCAAAAAGTGAAGATAACTGGTTTTCTTAGATGAGGTTACATAATTTTGATTGAGTTAAAATAATTTTGAAGGATTGAGTCTGTTTTTTTTTTTTTTTTAATGAGGTGGTCTGCAAAGTTGGGATTTCAGGAAAGAGGATCATGAATATTTGTTGATGAAACAGTCACGCTTGGTAGTTTTGAGGGGCTCCCTGCAGGCAGACTTCATCCCCAGTTCTAGTTTTTGCAGTTGTTTGGATGACGATAAGAATCAGGGCTACTTGGTTCTATATTTGGAAAAAAAGGATGCCAGACTACTTACAAGTACTACTGGAAAAAAGACTACCAGATTGAGGTTCCTTTGGACTTTGCCGAATGCTTGACGAGGAGTCCTGGGTTCCCTACTTTACATTAAAATCCCATGTTGCAATGCAATAGTGGTTAAATGAAGGTGCGCTAAGTTTCTGTTGAGAACTAAAAAGTGACATGTTTTGTTTACGCAATGCTGGTTTTTGCTTTATTTTTCTGTTTGTATTAGAAATGAGCAGTTTAGTCCCAGAGAAAGTACACGTGGGGCTTTCTGCCAAGTTCCAATGCCAAACATGAGTCTTGTGATTCAAATATCCACTGTGAACCTCTGCTTGACAAAAACCAAGTTAAGGTTTTTTTTAACTTTACAAGATCTGAAAAGAAAGCATTATAATTAAAATGTGTCAGAGCTTGGAAAAGTTGAGTGTTACTAAACTGGGCTTTGACCAGTATAGATAGAACTTTGAACTTACAAAAGAAACGATTTTCTTTCCTCTTGGTATTGGAAGAATGCAGATAACAATGACTGTGATTAATCTAAGTCTCCCTGTTTCTTGTTTTTCTGATTGTTGTCCTTGGGTGACGGGATGTACTGTGAGCAAAATATTTCGTTCCGTTCTTGTTTTTCATCTCTCGGCTTTAATATTCCAGTGCCACGTATCTGTAGAATGCTAGCTACAGAAATGAAAAGATGATATTCACTTATTAGTTCAACAGACGTTTATTGAGCACCTACTATGAGCCAGATACTATGCTGAGCTCATAGTCTTGAGAATGCAATAAACATGCAAACATGTCAATTACAGTACATACCTGCTGTAGTACAGAGAGGGGACAGTTACGAACCCTGTGCTAGATGGGAATGCTAGGTCGAGAAGATTACCCTAGGCATAGGGAAGAATGTGTTCAGAGCTGTGAACTCAGGCTTGTCCAGACAAGAGTGAGCACATCTCTTGAGGTTGGGGAGTAGGAGAGGGACTGGGGTAAAAGAATGAAAAAGCCAAAATGTAGCTGAGGCACAATTGGGAAAGGCCTTGTATGGGTTATTTATGAGCATAGACTTCATCTTTTAGGCATTGGGAAACCACTGGTGGCTTTTAGGAGACAAAGAACTCAGATATATTGGTTTTAGGAAGATCACTCTGGTTGTGGCTTAGAAAATGAATTAAAAGCAGGGAAATGAGGACGCTGTTGGAAATGGTGCAGAAAAAGAGGGGATGAAAATATCATGTAAAGCAGTGACTGTTGGGGGGTGAGGCTGTGGCAGAGGCTTTGAGTGAGAGTTAAGAGGCAGAATAGATTGATAGCAGATTGCGGAGAGGGGAAACGTGGAGGGTGATATTCAGGTCCCTAGCCTGGGCAGTCGAGTGGAAGGTCATGCTGCATATGGGGTCAGCCAGGTTCTGTAATAGAAGGAGCAGATTTCAGGTGGCAGTGGGATAGGGTGGGGTCAGAATCATGAGTCTTCCTTGCCCACCTGTAACTAAATATTTTAGCTTGTGGGCGTGCAGTTTTTAGTTGTTTTTTATGTGGAGTGTGCTGAGTCATAGCAAGTGGTGTGAGTTTTGATTTGAGCTGGTCTCTAATTAGGCAGAACAGGAAAACTGTATTTTAGTTGTTGGATTAAATGTTTTTTCCACCTCATGATCTAAAGGCAGAAGTCTCTGCCTTTAAACATAAGTGTTTACGGAACAATAGCTCTGTACCTGCCATTGTGCTTAAGAGGTACCTGTTATGAATTTTTGCAGGTGAGGAAACATGCTTTATAGAGGTTAAGAAGTTTACCCAAACTAGTGAAGATGGTATCAGATTAGGTGTGTATTACATGCAAGCGTATTCTTACATTTGATTCTTGAAAGATTGTTCAAAAAGTAAAAAGACTATTTTAACTGCAGCAGATAAATTGTAAGGTATTTTGGTTCTTATTTGGTCATGAAGTCTGGTCATTTAATCTTTTTTGCCCATATGGGGAAGATAAAGCTTGATTTATGCATTCTGTGATTTTTGTACTACTTAAAAGCTCACCAGCTCTTTAGAATGAAACAGTTTGAGTAGCTTTCAGGATCATAATGGAAGAATCGGATACCTTGAAAACCTGTGTTCCCGTGAAGAATGCTTTCTTTCTGTTTTGTTTGTGCAACACTCAGATTTCCTATGACTAGGTAAACGTATTTTGTAGGCTTTTTTTCCTGGGTAAGATAAAAATTGTGCCCTTGGATTGAGCGCAACACTAAAACAGACCCAACATGCCAAAGTGTGAAAAACCAAGCCTCCACAAGTTCAAGGGTATTAGTTAGTAATGTAACTGCTTTTTAAAGCAGAAATCAACATTCTTGTTATGATAGAATGACAACAGAGTCCAGAGTCTTAAAATGTGTCATCCACCGTGTTCAGTGTAAAATAAAAAATTTTGGCAGGAAAATGCAACATATAGCCAAGAGAAATAGTAGTCAAACAGACGCTAAGAAGACACAGATGTTGGAATAGCAGAAAAAGACTTTAAAGCAGTTACTAAAATATGTTTAAGGAACTAAAGTTTTTGTTACAAGGAGTGAACAAATGGAATATATCAATAGAGAAATGGAAGCTATACAAAACAAAATGAAAACTCTAGCACTGAAAAGCAAAATATCTAAGATGGAAAATTTTGCTCCATGGACTTAACAGCAGATAGAAGAAGAAAGGGCTGGTGGCCCTGAAAACAGATCAATAAAAGTTAATCCAGTTGAAGAACACAAAAGACAACAAGTGATTGAAAAAAATTAATAGAGCCTCAGCAAATTGTGAGACACATCAAGCAATAAAAGAAACATGTAATTGCAGTCCCCAAAAGAATGAAGAAAGAGACTGGGGCAGAAAAAGAATTTAACAACTAATGTTTTAAAATTTCCTAATTGTAATGAAAAATATCAACTTATGGGTCCAAGAATCTTAGCAAACCCCAGCTAGGAGAAACCCCCAAAAAACTACATTTGAGACAAATTGTAGTCAAATCTGAAATTGAAAAAAATAATGACAGCAGTCACAAAAATCAAAGGGAAAAGAATCCATTACATGCAGGAGAACAGTGATATGACTCATCACGGACTTCTCATCAGAAATATTGGAGAGTACGAGACAATGAGAATGACTTCTTTTAAGAGCTGAAAGAAAAGAACAGTCTGTCAAACCACAGCTCTGTATCTGGGGAAGATCATACTATGTACCTAAAAACAGAAGTTTGTGCTTACTTAGTTTGAGAAGCTCTGAACCAGACAAAGTTAGACAGGTTTCTGTGTTACATGACTTCTCAGTAAATCGGGAATTCCTACAAAAAGGATATCACGGGCTTCCCTGGTGGCGCAGTGGTTGAGAGTCCGCCTGCCGATGCAGGGGACACGGGTTCGTGCCCCTGTCCAGGAAGATCCCATATGCCGCGGAGCGGCTGGGCCCGTGAGCCATGGCCGCTGAGCCTGCGCGTCCGGAGCCTGTGCTCCGCAACGGGAGAGGCCCCAACAGTGAGAGGCCCGTGTACTGCAAAAAAAAAAAAAAAAAAAAGGATATCACGTTTGCCAATTTCTGAGCTTTTTTTTTTTAAACTATAAATTGTTAATTTACAGAATGTCTCGGGATTAATTTTATTTGTAAAACATTTCTAGAAATGCTAAACTTTGGGAATGGAATTTGATATCATTTGTTCTTCATATTTATGTTCATGATATTTCCAGGATAACGTGATTTGGGGATGCAAATCTGTTTATGTCTGTAGTAATGAAAATGTGAAGTTTTACCTACCTTGCAGTTTCTTCCTCCTAATAGCACATTTGGGGGAGGTTGAATGGCTTTGGGTTGTTGCCAGGTGAGATATTTTCCAGCAGGGCTGAATTGTTCAGTGTTGCCTCTTTAGACTGTTTATCTATAGATGAAAATCGAACTGCCATCTAGAGTTCTCAATGCATATTTTATGAGTATAATAGTGCCAGGAACACAGGTTGAGTTGGATTACAATGAAATCATTATCTTTTTGTCTCTGTCTTATGAGTATCTATATGTAGTCTTATGTGGAGTTTAAACATGAAATGTTGTCATTTAATGCTACAAAAAAGCAAGTTGTAAAGGTAGTCCAGAACTACATTGTAATTGACTTAAGCCTTTAGTTAAAATAAAATTTCAACTTCTTGAAAAATTTCATTGCTACTCAGTGACATGACCCTCTTTTGCGTATACTAGAAAGTGGAGCTGAAGAGATCATCATTCAAAAGGTTTGTTCTGGACTTGGTTGTTTTCCTTATTTCCTCTTCCTAAGTCCAGTCACAGCATCCCTAGTAATCTAACCATTCACCGCATCCCCAGAAACCTAACATACTCCCCTTCCATGGCTGACTTTGAGATCTCCATGTAGACCACATTGAGGCTCCCATTGCATTAACATTGATTGATATGTGAGGCTGTGCTTGTCTTCTTGCTTGTGGCTGTTAAGGATATGATGGAAATTTGTCTCTCTCTGTCTCTCTTTCTCTCACTTGCCCCAGAAATTTGTGAATCTCAGTCTCTTTTCTTTCTAAACCAAAGATTTCTAACCAAAGACTATAAACTTCTTCTATAGCGGTTCTCTAATTGGTGATCCCCAGATCTTTAGCATCAATCACTTGGAAACTTGTTAGAAATACAAATTCTTGACCCCTCCCACCAACATACTAAATCTCTGGAAGTGGAGCCCAGCAATCTGTGCTTTGATAAGCTCTTCTGGTGATACTAGGGATTCTGAGGCTCACTCAGGCTTGAGAAGCACTGTCCTACAATAAGGAAGCATTTTTGAATAGTTTTTCCATCCTGTTTGTTATCCAACAACAAAGGTAAAGCAGAACTCAGAAGTTCTTAGCGATGGTTGTGGCAGGGTGTTGGTTGATCCCCTTTCAAATCAAGTGAAATATTTTAAATAATAACAACAACAACAGTTAGTATTCACAAAGAAATAATAGAGGGGGCTTCCCTTGTGGCGCATTGGTTGAGAGTCCGCCTGCCGATGCAGGGGACGCGGGTTCGTGCCCCGGTCCGGGAAGATCCCACATGCCGCAGAGCAGCTGGGCCCGTGAGCCATGGCCGCTGAGCCTGCGTGTCCGGAGCCTGTGCTCCGTAACGGGAGAGGCCACAGCAGTGAGAGGCCTGCGTACCGCAAAAACAAACAAACAAACAAAAAATAGAAATAATAGAATCTAATATTTACTGAATATTTTTCTGTAGGTCAAACCCTCTGCATGCCTTATCTCCATTAATTCTCACAATATTCCTGGGGTCAGTACTAATGTGATTGCTTTTATAGTGAGGAATCAGTTTAGGGAAAAAAATTGGCCAAGGTCAAGGTATTTAGTTGGACAGTCAGGATTATGATGCTGGCCAGACTAGTCCTAGCAACAATGTCATGACCCGCTTGGTAATGTTATCTGAGACTTCAGACAATGTCTGTCTCCTCCCATCCCTGCCCCTATGTCCCCTGTGAGGCTAGAGATCTTTTTGTAAATGCAAAAAGTGGAGCCAAAGTTCATGTCTTTGCAAGCTCGTGTCTGTCTTACTCATTTGTGACTTACCCCCTCTCCCAAGGTAATATCCGAAGCTACTCTGATCAAGTAGAGTGAATGTTATACTTTATGCCCTGTGCAAACAAATTTTTATAGCCTGTTTTCTTTCAAAAATTTATCTCATTCTGGAAGTAACCAATTCACTGACCTTTTATCTTTGGGCTCTAGTTTGTGGTTTTTGAAGCTTTCCAAGATCAACTGAGCAATGATGTGGTTTGGCAATTTAAACAGTTAATACAGTATTAAGCTGGATGATTCTGAAAGCAATTAATGCTTGAATGAAGCCCTTATCCTGCCGAGTTATGCACCCCTACCTTTAGAAAGACTTTATTGGATGATTAGAGGCAGGTTTTCAAATTCCATTCCTGGTAATTGAGGGATTTATTTTACCTCCAAGATATTTTTGCTTTTTGGACGAGCAAGGAAATAGAGAGTTTTAAAGAAGTAAGACAAACCATATTAAATGGAGAGAAAAGAGCTCTCTAAATTGAAATTTAATGTCACCATTTTTTAACATGAAAGTAGAAACTTAAATGAACCTTCAAAGTTACTAATTAATTTGATGCTAGCTCCCACCCTTCCCACTGTGTGGATTCCATTTGGTTGAGGAGTCTAAAAGAAGGACATTAATTAAAATTGGAATGACTAATTTTATTATGTGTAAGTCAGAATAAATTAATTCCAATGTAAGCGTAAATTAACTCCACTGTTCATAATTCCATAGACCTCCTTTCCATGGTTTGCTTCAGTGATTGAGAGTTTATCAGATGTTCCTAAGAATTCAGAAACACTTTTGTGTATGTGGGGAGGGGGTGCGTATTGAAGGGCATAGAAATGTAGGGTGACTTAAGAAATGTCACTTAACTCCAAATTTTATTTATACTAGGGTAGCCTTTAATTTTAAGCAATGTATCTGTTGGGAATGGTAAAGTTGCTCCTCATTCTCTGCCTGTGTACTTACATCTGTTCCCCTCTCTTTCTCCTGTCACACACAGGTCAAAACAAATGACCAGCTTCGCACTTGCCTGAGATTCAAAGACTTTTCCTCTCTTTCTACTGCACAGCAGGTCACTGCAAATTATTGCTACCTCTCCAGTCACAACTGTGTGCTATCTAGAGGATAATGCTTGTTAGGGCAGTTTGCTATGCCAGTGTTTTTATGGGACACTCTTAAATGAAAAGAAATGGTAAGTGGAAGTGTTCACATAACATTTGTTTACTTTTCTTCTTTTCCATCCAAGTCATTCAGACCTGTAGTGCTCTTTTAATGGGTCAACTACCCATTCTGCAATGCTGACTACTGTTGATGACTGCATATTTTCTCCTGAGCCCTTTCACATTGATTCACTGAATGAGTCAAAGTTTGGATTGGGTTTCCATTTTTGCTCTCTGGAGGTAAAGGGGTTCCTAAGTTCCCACAGTGGATAATTTTCTTCCTTACACATGACCTACCAGTGAGTTCTTCTGTGTGTTTTAATTTATTCATATTAGGGTGAGATTTTATAATATTTCAAAAGCATTTAGATCATCATCTATACTGGGGGTCAGCAACTTGTGTGTGTGTTTGCAAAGGGCCAGGCAGTAAGTATTTGGGGCTTTGTGGACCATAATCTGCTGTAACTACTCTGAGGTTGCAGTATGGAAACAGCCGTAGACAATAGGGTTGGTTTGTCCTGGATTGTAGTTTGCTGACCCCTGCTCTATAGTAGTAATAGCTTTAGATTTATCTGCCCTATGACTTCCCTTTCAGCCTATTCACCCTTCCCTTCTACTCGAAGAGGATCCTGTGTTTTCCTTCTTCCCTATCTTTGTTCAAGCTGTCTCCCTCATCTTAGAATGCTTTCGTATCTGTTCAAGGAGGACGCTGCTCCTTGAAGGTTCCTAGGATGTGATGGTGACCTGGCTGCAGCCTCTCTTCCTCCCCAATAACCAGGGTGTAATTCAGTTGCTCTGACCATCAGCTTCCCCGTCCTCCTTTACCATTCCAGGAGGGTCCCTTCTGAAGTTGCACTCAGAGTAGAAAAGAATAGCCTTCTTAGATAAAGGAGGCTGTTTCCTAGTAAGGGGGGTAAGCAGAGGTTTTGCTCCTCGAAACAACTGGGCTTATGAGAGAACCATCTCCAGGAAGCATCTGGAATGGCCTCCCCTGCCCCTCCGAATCCCATAGAAGTTTCTGGACCTACCGTCATGAGGTGCCTCCTCCTTCTGTTACTTGCTTTTCTTTGGGGTGCATTTATGTTAGAGACCTCTGTTCATAGAAGAGGGCCTCTTTCTTCAAAGTTTACACCTGAAATGACCCCTTCAGTGACTATTTACAGGTACATGGTTTTCTTAAAAGCTGACACCAGCTAATATATCCATAGAGCAAAGTGTTTGCAGCGTTGTACAGGTCATCTTTGGGGTGATGTGTTGCCACCAGCTCTCATGGAATCTTGTTTTAAGATGATACTCAGACTTTTTCCTCCGAAATACA
Source organism: Phocoena phocoena (assembly GCF_963924675.1). NCBI lineage: Eukaryota > Metazoa > Chordata > Mammalia > Artiodactyla > Phocoenidae > Phocoena > Phocoena phocoena. Next base: position 105,395,124 of record NC_089225.1, on the reverse strand, counting down.
GGCTTTGGTTTCCATTCCATTGAAGAACTACTGAAGAAGGAATGTCTTCATGTATTTTTCCAAGTTTGCCGCCTAGTGCTTTTTGTGTCCAGCTGACCACGAGCCCCTTTCTCTCTTGCCCTCCAGATACGTGTATGCCATCACATTGACTCTCTTTTCATGGAGGTCCTTTTGGTCTAGGTTTCCCCACTGCAGTGACTGTCAGCCGGGTTCCCTGAATGATCTTAACCCCTCATCCCTCTGGCCCATCCATTTGAAGTACCTGGTACTATTAGTGTCACCGTCATGAGCTTATCCGATTGCTCAAGAACAATGCTGATACGGGTCAGCTATTGAAACAGTGGAGGAAGATGATAATGCCAGGGTTCCAGTGGCTATTTCAAGGATTGATATCAGCATTTAAAAAAAGAAGTGTTCAAGAACCAGTGAAAATAAATCTTAAACGTCAAATGAAAAAAATTAAGAACTTAACTAGAAAACATCCGTCTGGCTGCTGTTGGCTAAATTGCATCTTTCCCTCCTACCAAATCTCTATGGAAGCTGCCATCTTCAGACGTCCTGGGCTGCAGACTTCAGGACTTCCCGCGGTGTCGCTCCCCTGAGTGCAACTTTCAGGACCACAGCCTCTGGGCAGCTCCTCTGCTCTGCCTGCGGCTACTATGAGTAGGGCTGGTGGCAGTTTTGATTTATTTCTCCTCCTGAACTTGTTCTTTTAATTCAGTGGAGAGATTCACTGCTTTTGAGGGCTCCTCCTGTCACCAGGGTCAACCTTTTGATGACGAGGGGTTGGGGGTGGAGAAATGCGCCCATGAGCTGAGTGGTAAAGGGGAGCAGGGAAGGCTTGAGGGGAGGGTGTTGAGGATGGGAGGGAAGAGAAAAGCCTGGGGGAGGGTCAGGCATGTGCAGGGTTGGGGTGGAGGGAAGTTGTGGTTTAGAGTATGAAATACCAGTATCACGACAGGTATTTCAGCATTTATAATAAAGCATGGTGTACTGGATGACCAGGATGCAGAAAACTGGACTTGCAACCACTAATAATGTAAAAATAACTGTTAATATTTATTGAGGGTTGTTATGGGTTAGACCCCATGCTAGGTACGCCAAAATACCCAAATCTGTTATAATAAAATGACCTTTCAAAATAGGTCCAATAACAGGGCCATCAGAAATTCCAGGGTTGCCTACCTGGTCCCGTTAGTTTGCTATTCAGTAAAAGAGATGAGCACACACCTGTAGTAGACCAACGAAATGTCTATACCTTAATAGCTGGAAGTTGAGAATGTTATATGTGTTAGTTTCCTCTTACTGCTGTAATAGGTTATCACGCATTTAGCGGCTTAAAACAACACAGGGTTATTATGTTACTGTCCAAAATGGGTCTCCCTGGGTTCAAATTAATGTGTAGGGCTGACTTCCCCCTGGAGGCTCAAGGGGAGAATTTGTCGCCTTGCCTTTTGCAGCATCTTGAGACGGCCCACATCCCCTGGCTCATGGCTCCTTTCTGTCCTCAAAGCTGGTCAAGACCTTCTCATATTGCATCCCTCTGACACTGACTCTCCTTCCTCTCTCTTCCTCATTTAAAAGACCCTTGTAATTACACTGAGCCCACCTGGATAATCCAGGATACTCTTTCTATTTTAAGATCAGCTGATTAGCAACCTTAATTCCATCTGCAAATTTAACTCCCCCTTGCACTGTAAATGTAACATATCCACAGTTTCCAGGGATTAGGATCTTTCAGGCATTGGGGGCATTACTCTGCCTACATCTGCATTACATAGCAAAGGGAACTTTTGCTATGTAATGAAGAAGTTTATGAATCTTAAAACAGGGATATTATCCTGGATCACCCAGACGGGGCCCACTGAACCAAATGAAACCTTAAAAGCAGAGGACTTTCTCAAGCTGCAGTCAGAAAGAGGTGGTGGAAGGGAAGGCGTTAAATGACAAACATGGCTTTTGATTCAACTTACACAATGCTGTTGGATGCATCTTTCTGAGTAATTTTTGTTTCATCTCTCTCTTTTTTTTTTTTTTTTTTTCCCAAGAACTACAGTGGCTTTCTTTCATCCCTCTTACAAGCCCGAAGTTCAGCTTCAAAATCTAGCAGTCAGAGCTCACCTATCCAACTTTGGATTCTGTATCTGTAGTCCAGCCAATTCCTTGTTGTGTTTCTTTGACGACCCTCAAGGCAGTGTGTACTTGCTGTGTTCTCTTGATTACCATTGTCTCAAGGTCTCAAATTTTTCCTCATCTTTCAAAGTTAAATTCAAGTTACACCTTTTCCAGGAAGCTCTGGCAACTCTGGGCGGTATGCTGATTTCTCCCTATAGCATTTATAATCTTTGACATACAGTGTTCAGCTTATTAATTAGGCATCATGCCTTATTTTCTGGGTATTTCTTGCATAAGTCTTAGCCCTCCAAGATATATACTTCTTGAGAGTAAAGACATTTTTCTGGATCTTCCAATACCATGTGCCAATAGTTAATGTTAAATTCATGTTTGCTGATTGACTAACTGAAAGTGATTCTTTAAAAATAATGGAGACATATACTTGGTAGTAGAGGTTTCCTCATTGCACAGTAGCCATCAAAAATCTCACACAAGGGGTACTTTTGGTTACCAAGACTTCAAGACCTTCCATTTCTGTAACTCTTTCCCATCTTGTTCCCCATCTCCATTACCCCCACACCCACCCTGCCCATGTATACATCTAGAACCTGTAAGTGATTTAAAAACCCTTGTGATGGCTTGCTGGCTGGCCTGTCACCCTCTGAATGTTCCCATATTACACAATTTATTATTCTCATCCCCTCGCTCTTCCTGCACATCTAAAATCTCTCCTTCCAGCGTTGAACAAGTAATCTGATTAGAATAATCTGTATTATATTATGAAAAACTCATAGGCAATTTTAACTATTCTGGTTTCTTTTTTGGTAGCAAAAATTTTATTTTAAAAATTTAAACCGAGGGACTGTGGTTTGTGAAGAAATCCACTGTCTCCTCTTGCCCTTCTTGTTCATAAGTGTATCTTGGCATTTCCCATCTGAACTCTTACAACTTGGCCTTAGGGATACGTAGAGCACACATTTGTTTTAGTGGCCATGTGATGCTATTAAAAACTGGACTTAATAAACATATCCTCCAGACTCAATTCAGAGTGATTTTCTGCTGCTTTAGTTTGCATTTCATATTTCACATACTTTTTCCAGCAGTTTCTCTCCTATAAGCATGAGTGTGAGTAGATGCATACACACGTGTGTGTATAAATATATATATGCACACTTACATATTTTTGGTGGAGTGTGGATGGGAGAGGATGGGAGGGACTGAGTTGTGACTTCTGTCCCCATGTGCATGGTTAAAGGAGGAGGTTAAACAAGAGGTGTGGGAAGTGGGTTATGTAAAATGGCACCCCGTGTCTGGAACATTGAGACACATCAGTGGCAATTCACATTATGAAAACATGATTACGTTCCCAAGTCCAAGCTCCTACTGCTTGCCACACAATAGACCAGTAAGTCAAGGGACAAGATGTTGGGGCAAAGAATAGTGATTTTATTCAGAAAGCCAGCAAACTGAGATGGCGGACTAGTGTCCTAAAGAACCATCTTAACTCGGAATGAAATTCGGGCTTCTTTTATGTTAAGGGAAAGGGGAAGCAGGAGGGTTCAAGGTTGAAGAGTAAAGGTGGAGTGCAGACTTCTTGGAGCCACCTGGTCTTCAAGGGAAGCACAACACATTTCTTTCTTCTTCTGCTTGCTTACGTAGGCTGGATTCTAAATCTCGTGCAAAAACTTCAAATTATTAGCAGTTATTTTTACTCTACCATTCTTTTCTCTGATTATTAGCAAGGTTTCTGGGCCAAAATCAAACTCGTCTATAACAAGTGGTTGCCATAACTAGCTCGGGACCATGGGATGGGGACTCTTTCAGGGAACTTAATGAGCTATTTGGGCACAAGCAACATTTCTCTAATATTTAACTCCTTATGTGCGGGGCTAGAGTAATAGAGTACATAAGCTAAAGAATGAGGGAGGCAGTTCCAACGTGGTGTTTGTTCTGCTTCTCCTCTGTTACATTTATGGGAGAGAACTGACACAAGTTTGGGAACTCACCTGACAGTGTGTGGTTTTGGAACCACACGCATTTGGGTTCAGTTATGTCTCTGCTGTTGATCAGCTGAGTGACCTTGGGCAGGTTTTGCAGAGCACCTGAGCTCCATTGCCTTCACCTGTAAAATGGGGCTGCTAATGCTTGCCTTGAAGGGTTAGAGAGACCACAGATTAAATACCTGCTCCATGGTGGATGTTAATTGGCAGCCATTGTTTGGTCTTGAAAGCCAGTGAGTCATATTTTTTGTGATGGTACATCCCAGGATGACTTAATGAGCAAAGGGATCTGCTTTAAGGAGGAGAGGAACATTGGAATGTGAAAATTACAGAAGGCGGCCACATTCGGGGCTGGGAGAACAGTTCCCTGTAGACCAAAGGGACAGCTTGGATCTGTTTATTGGGTTCAAGAGCCTGTGTGGTTTATTTGAATAGAGCTGGTCCTTTCACGCTTTGGCCTCATTGGCTGCCTGTGAGCCACGAGCATTTGCCATGATCTCCAAAGTCCTCAAATCCTCTTTCTAGCCACGTGGGTGAACTGAGGTGCAGATGTCCTGTGTTGTTCCTGACACTGGGGTTTGGGTTTCTGCTGGGACACTGGCTGGGGTGAGAACACAATGCCTCACACGGCTGTGGTCTCCACATCACTGGGCAGCCCTCATAGTTGAAAAGATAAGAGTTTACTTGTTTTTTTTTGTTTGTTTGGTTTTTGGTTTTTTTGTGGTACGCGGGCCTCCCACCACTGTGGCCTCTCCCGTTGCGGAGCACAGGCTCCGGACTTGCAGGCTCAGCGGCCATGGCTCATGGGCCCAGCCGCTCCACAGCATGTGGGATCTTCCCAGACCGGGGCACGAACCCGTGTCCCCTGCATCGGCAGGCAAACTCCCAACCACTGCGCCACCAGGGAAGCCCAGTTTACTCGTTTTGATAATTGTCTTGTGAGGAGGTGCTGATGCGACTTTTCAGCTTAATAAACATTGCTAAGTGTTACACAAAACAAGGAGAAACAAATCAAGAGGACTGATAGCATAATATATATATGTATATATGCACAAGAGGGCCTGCATATATATTTATTTATGTTTCTAGAGTGTATATGTTTGTGCGTGTAAAATATATCCCTTTAGAAATTACAGTGTGCTTTATTTTGAAAAGGAGACTGTGATTTGATATAAAAAAATGAAAAAAAGGTTAACTTTTTTCATTCCCAGTAACTCACACAAGGCTTCACAAGCATATATTACCAAAGCCCCAAAGGTAGCAATAAATTCCTCTTGTTGATTTAAATCGCATTAGGGTCCAAGCTTGTGAAACAAATGTTGAAATTGTACAGCTGACATACCAAACAACTTAGGGGGGCTTTATACCGAAGAGGCTTATAGAAGTTATTCACAGAAAAACTTCCAATTGTAAAAGAGATAAACAAGCTTCGGATCTGAGTGGTGTTTAATTGGAGTGTGTGGTGAGGGCCAAGAAGTGTTCGTATTGCAAAACACAGGACTTACTGCAGAATTTCAGCACTTTATTTTTTTTAACATCTTTATTGGAGTATAATTGCCCCACAGTGGTGTGCTAGCCTCTGCTCTAAAACAAAATGAATCAGCCACACACATACATATGTTCCCACATCTCCTCCCTCCCGCGTCTCCCTCCCTCCCACCCTTGCCATCCCACCCCTCCAGGCGATCACAAAGCAGCGAGCTGTTCTCCCTGTGCTATGCGGCTGCCTCCCACCAGCCATCCACCCCACGTTTGGTAGTGTACACATGTCCATGCCTCTCTCTCGCTTTGTCACAGCCCACGCCTCCCCCTCCCCATATCCTCAAATCCATTATCTAGTAGGTCTGTGTCTTTATTCCTGTCTTACCCCTAGGTTTTTCATGATATTATTTTTTTCTTAAATTCCATATATATGTGTTAGCATACGGTATTTGTCTATTTCTGACTTACTTCACTCTGTACGACAGACTCTAGGTCTATCCACCTCATTACAAATAGCTCAATTTCGTTTCTTTTTATGGCTGAGTAATATTCCATTGTATATATGTGCCACATCTTCTTTATCCATTCATCCGATGATGGACACTTAGGTTGTTTCAATCTCTGGGCTATTGTAAATAGAGCTGTAATGAACATTTTGGTACAGGACTCTTTTTGAATTATGGTTTTCTCAGGGTATATGCCCAGTAGTGGGATTGCTGGGTCATATGGTAGTTCTATTTGTAGTTTTTTAAGGAACCTCCATACTGTTCTCCAAAGTGGCTGAACCAATTCACATTCCCACCAGCAGTGCAAGAGTGTTCCCTTTTCTCCACACCCTCTCCAGCATTTATTGTTTCTAGATTTTTTGATGATGGCCATTCTGACTGGTGTGAGATGATATCTCATTGTAGTTTTGATTTGCATTTCTCTAATGATTAGTGATGTTGAGCATTCTTTCATGTGTTTGTTGGCAGTCTGTATATCTTCTTTGGAGAAATGTCTGTTTAGGTCTTCTGCCCATTTTTGGATTGGGTTGTTTGTTTTTTTGTTATTGAGCTGCATGAGCTGCTTGCAAATTTTGGAGATGGATCCTTTGTCAGTTGCTTCATTTGCAAATATTTTCTCCCATTCTGAGGGTTGTCTTTTGGTCTTGTTTATGGTTTCCTTTGCTGTGCAAAAGCTTTGAAGTTTCATTAGGTCCCATTTGTTTATATTTGTTTTAATTTCCATTTCTCTAGGAGGTGGGTCAAAAAGGGTCTTGCTGTGATTTATGTCATAGAGTGTCCTGCCTATGTTTTCCTCTAAGAGTTTGATAGTTTCTGGCCTTACATTAAGGTCTTTAATCCATTTTGAGCTTATTTTTGTGTATGGTGTTAGGGAGTGATCTAATTTCATACTTTTACATGTACCTGTCCAGTATTGCCAGCACCACATATTGAAGAGGCTGTCCTTTCTCCACTGTACATTCCCGCCTCCTTTATCAAAGATAAAGTGTCCATATGTGCGTGGGTTTATCTCTGGGCTTTCTATCCTGTTCCATTGATCTATCTTTCTGTTTTTGTGCCAGTACCATACTGTGTTGATTACTGTAGCTTTGTAGTATAGTCTGAATTCAGGGAGCCTGATTCCTCCAGGTCCGTTTTTCATTCTCAAGATTGCTTTCGCTGTTCAGGGTCTTTCATGTTTCCATACAAATTGTGAAAGTTTTTGTTCTAGTTCTGTGAAAAATGCCAATGGTAGTTTGATAGGGATTGCATTGAATCTGTAGATTGCTTTGGGTAGTAGAGTCATTTTCACGATGTTGATTCTTCCAATCCAAGAGCATGGTATATCTCTTCATCTGTTTGTATTATCTTTAATTTCTTTCATCAGTGTCTTATAATTTTCTGCATACAGGTCTTTTGTCTCCTTAGGTAGGTTTATTCCTAGATATTTTATTCTTTTTGTTGCAATGGTAAATGTGAGTGTTTTCTTGATTTCACTTTCAGATATTTCATCATTAGTGTACAGAAATGCCAGAGATTTCTGTGCATTACTTTTGTATCCTGCTACTTTACCAAATTCATTGATTAGCTCTGGTAGTTTTCTGGTAGCATCTTTAGGATTCTCTATGTATAGTATCATGTCATCTGTAAACAGTGACAGCTTTACTTCTTCTTTTCCGATTTGGATTCCTTTTATTTCCTTTTCTTTTCTGATTGCTGTAGCTAAAACTTCCAAAACTATGTTGAATAAGAGTGGTGAGAACGGGCAACCTTGTCTTGTTCCTGATCTTAGTGGAAATGCTTTCAGTTTTTCACCATTGAGGACGATGTTGGCTGTGGGTTTGTCATATATGGCCTTTATCATGTTGAGGAAAGTTCCCTCTATGCCTACTTTCTGCAGGGTTTTTATCATAAATGGGTGTTGAATTTTGTCAAAAGTTTTCTCTGCATCTATTGAGATGATCATATGGTTTTTCTCCTTCAGTTTGTTAATATGGTGTATCACGTTGATTGATTTGCGTATATTGAAGAATCCTTGCATTCCTGTAATAAACCCCACTTCATCATGGTGTATGATCCGTTTAATGTGCTGTTGGATTCTGTTTGCGAGTATTTTGTTGAGGATTTTTGTATCTATGTTCATCAGTGATATTGGCCTGTAGTTTTCTTTCTTTGTGGCATCCTTGTGTGGTTTTGGTATCAGGGTGATGGTGGCCTCGTAGAATGAGTTTGGGAGTATTCCTCCCTCTGCAATATTTTGGAAGAGTTTGAGAAGGATAGGTGTTAGGTCTTCTCTAAATGTGTGATAGAATTTGCCTGTGAAGCCGTCTGGTCCTGGGCTTTTGTTTGTTGGAAGATTTTTAATCACAGTTTCAATTTCAGTGCTTGTGATTAGTCTGTTCATATTTTCTATTTCTTCCTGATTCAGTCTTGGCAGTTGTGCATTTCTAAGAATTTGTCCATTTCTTCCATGTTGTCCATTTTATTGGCATAGAGTTGCTTTTAGTAATCTCTCGTGATCTTCTGTATTTCTGCAGTGTCAGTTGTTACTTCTCCTTTTTCATTTCTAACTCTATTGATTTGAGTCTTCTCCCTTTTTTTCTTGATGAGTCTGGCTAATGGTTTATCAATTTTGTTTATCTTCTCAAAGAACCAGCTTTTAGTTTTATTGATCTTTGCTATGGTTTCCTTCATTTCTTTTTCATTTATTTCTGATCTGATTTTTATGATTTCTTTCCTTCTGCTAACTTTGGGTTTTTTTTGTTCTTTCTTTAATTGCTTTAGGTGCAAGGTTAGGTTGTTTATTTGAGATGTTTCCTGTTTCTTAAGGTAGGATTGTATTGCTATAAACTTCCCTGTTAGAACTGCTTTTGCTGCATTCCATAGCTTTTGGGTCATCGTGTCTCCATTGTCACTTGTTGCTAGATATTTTTTAATTTCCTCTTTGATTTCTTCAGTGATCACTTCGTTATTGAGTAGTGTATTGTTTAGCCTCCATGTGTTTGTATTTTTTACAGATCTTTTCCTGTAATTGATATCCAGTCTCATAGCATTGTGGTTGGAAAAGATATTTGATACAATTTCAATTTTCTTAAATTTACCAAGCCTTGATTTGTGACCCAAGATATGATCTATCCTGGAGAATGTTCCATGAGCACTAGAGAAAAATGTGTATTCTGTTGTTTTTGGATGGAATGTCCTATAAATATCAATTAAGTCCATCTTGTTTAATGTATCATTTAAAGCTTGTGTTTCCTTATTTATTTTCATTTTGGATGATCTGTCCATTGATGAAAGTGGGGTGTTAAAGTCCCCTACTATGAATGTGTTACTGTCGATTTCCCCTTTTATGGCTGTTAGTATTTGCCTTATGTATTGAGGTGCTCCTGTGTTGGGTGCGTAAGTATTTACAATTGTTATATGTTCTTCTTGGATCGATCCCTTGATCATTATGTAGTGTCCTTCTTTGTCTCTTCTAATAGTCTTTATTTTAAAGTCTCTTTTGTCTGATATGAGAATTGCTACTCCAGCTTTCTTTTGGTTTCCATTTGCATGAAATATCTTTTTCCATCCCCTCACTTTCAGTCTGTATGTGTCTCTAGGTCTGAAGTGGGTCTCTTGTAGACAGCAAATATATGGGTGTTGTTTTTGTATCCATTCATCCAATCTGTTTCTTTTGGTGGGAGCATTTAGTCCATTTACATATAAGGTAATTATCGATATGTATGTTCCTATTCCCATTTTCTTAATTGTTTTGGGTTCGTTATTGTAGGTCTTTTCCTTCTCTTGTGTTTCTTGCCTAGAGAAGTTCCTTTAGCAGTTGCTGTAAAGGTGGTTTGGTGGTGCTGAACTCTCTCAGCTTTTGCTTGTCTCTAAAGGTTTAAATTTCTCCATCAAATCTGAATGAGATCCTTGCTGGGTAGAATAATCTTGGTTGCAGGTTTTTCTCCTTCTTCACTTTAAATATGTCCTGCCAGTCCCTTCTGGCTTGCAGAGTTTCTGCTGAAAGATCAGCTGTTAACCTTATGGGGATTCCCTTGTGTGTTATTTGTTGTTTTTCCCTTGCTGCTTTTAATATGTTTTCTTTTATTTAATTTTTGACAGTTTGTTTAGTATGTGTCTTGGCATATTTCTCCTTGGAGTCATCCTGTATGGGACTCTCTGTGCTTCCTGGACTTGATTAAGTATTTCCTTTCCCATATTAGGGAAATTTTCAACTATAATCTCTTCAAATATTTTCTCAGTTCCTTTCTTTTTCTCTTCTTTTTTTGGAACCCCTATAATTCTAATGTTGGTGCGTTTAATGTTGTCCCAGAGGTCTCTGAGACTGTCCTCAGTTCTTTTAATTCTTTTTTCTTTATTCTGCTCTGCAGTAGTTATTTCCACTATTTTATCTTCCAGGTCACTTATCCGTTTTTGTGCCTCAGTTATTCTGCTATTGATCCCTTCTAGAGTATTTTTCATTTCATTTATTGTGTTGTTCATCATTGTTTGTTTCATCTTTAGTTCTTCTAGGTCCTTGTTAGATGTTTCTTGCATTTTGTCTATTCTATTTCCAAGATTTTGGATCATCTTTACTATCATTCTGAATTCTTTTTCAGGTAGACTGCCTATTTCCTCTTCATTTGTTAGGTCTGGTGGGTTTTTATCTTGCTCCTTCATCTGCTGTGTGTTTTTCTGTCTTCTCATTTTGCTTATCTTACTGTGTTTGGGGTCTCCTTTTCACAGGCTGCAGGTTCGTAGTTCCCGTTATTTTTGGTGTCTGTCCCCAGTGGCTAAGGTTGGTTCAGTGGGTTGCGTAGGCTTCCTGGTGGAGGGGACTAGTGCCTGTGTTCTGGTGGATGAGGCTGGATCTTGTCTTTCTGGTGGGCAGGTCCACGTCTGGTGGTGTGTTTTGGGGTGTCTGTGGACTTACTATGATTTTAGGCAGCCTCTCTGCTAAAGGGTGGGGTTGTGTTCCTGTCTTGCTAGTTGTTTGGCGTAGGATGTCCAGCACTGTGGCTTGCTGGTCGTTGAGTGAAGCTGGGTGCTGGTGTTGAGATGGAGATCTCTGGGAAATTTTTGCCGTTTGATATTATGTGGAGCTGGGAGGTCTCTTGTGGACTAGTGTCCTGAAGTTGGCTCTCCCACCTCAGAGGCACAGCACTGACTCCTGGCTCCAGCACCAAGAGCCTTCTATCCACACGGCTCAGAGAAGGGGAATAAACATGGTCATGATGCAACAATTTCATTTCTGGGGATTCGTCCCGTTTCCAAGCTTCCCCAAAGTCTCATTCCACCAAAGCCTCAACTTGAAGTCCTGGTTCTTGTCATCTAATCAGGTCCAGGTTCAGATGAGGCTCTGAAGGAGCCTTTTTTGACTTTCTGAAACACAGCTCCTCCTGTATAGTTCCTCTTGATCTGTAGGCCTGTGAACAGCACGTGCAGAAGCTGGCTCGCTGGCCTGTGTCTGGGGCAGAATTTCAGCACTTTAAAACCCTGGTGGTCTCTGCTTCACCGACCAAGGTTTATTATTTCTGTCTTTCTTTTCTTTCTTCCCTCGCTCCCTTGCCTCTTCTCTCTCCTTTCTTTCTGATGGTGGAGTGCAATATAGTACCTGCTTTTAGCACCAAATTACAATTCCAAGCACCTTTAATTTACCTGCAGATCTAAAACTCCTTTACCATGTATTAGAAATTATTACTGTCTTTTAGACTGGCACCCTTTCCCAGGTGTAGCTCCGCCAAGAAAGAAGGCACATATCGGACAAGTAAGATGGAAGATAAGAGATGCCCACCTGAATATCTGTGGACATCCTGTATTTGAGTTGTCTGTATGGGAACATTTTGATATGAGGAAAATTATACAATGATTTATTTATCACCGTAATTTGGCCATAACGTCGCTTTTAAACATTCCTTGTATTTAGGACAACAGTAGGCTATCCCATCAACTTTCAAGCTGGGGTGAAAATAAACATGATGCAAAGCTGCAGAAAATGCAGTGTGAAGTCTAGGAGACCACAGTCCCTTCGAGGTTAGCTTGCTGACAGCCTTCTGAGGGTAGGGGGTATTGGAGAAACTTTGTGTTCCAGAGCAAAGGGTGGGTTTTATTTCTGGTCATTCATTCATTCACTCACCAGTCATTACTCAGCTCCCACTGTGAGTCTCAGTTTTACTACCCACAGAAACTTGTGATGGCCCTAGGCTGTCCCAGATGACACTGGGACTAGGTTGACAAAGGGAGTTGTCATTTCTCCGTTATTCCACTTTGATGAGACTCCAAGCCACTGCCCCCAGAGCAACATTCTAGTGTTTCTTTGAGATAAGGTGTATTTCCTGTACCATGTAATGTAAACAACCAACAAGGGATACGTTCTCTCCTAAAGGAAAATTCTATTTTTAACAGGCTTCAAAACTCCTGTTTTGCTTAAGCCAAAGATATTTATGATGATGAGATTTAAGGCACCAACACATGGTATTTCTGTGTATAAAGGGATCTTTCCGTTAATCTCTAAAATTGTCTCAGGAAAACACTACCAGCATGGTTTTAACAGATCCCTTTTTGTTTAAATATGAGAGTGAAAATCTCTATCCACATATATACACAGAAAGGGAGTATGTGCTCAGTAAAGAATATTTTTAAAACAGAAAACTTATCCATATCCTTGCACTCAAAGATATTTGTTAAAACTCTTCAGTGTATTGCTATTTGATCTTCAATTTCTCATCATACTCTAAAAATCTTTTTCCATATTTGCAATATATAAATGCACATATTAAATAGTAAGTGTGGAATTTAATTAATCATTTTTTGGTGATTATGTTATCTGCTTAAATCTGTGTGAGCCTTAGCATGAAAGTAAATATAAATACAAATTGTTAGTAGCAGTTGGATTGTTTTGGACTTAATGATTCCAATGACACGAATGATCTTCTTAGAGCTCAGGAAACTCAGGTTTACGGCACCTCACCATTGTAGATGGACGATTGTAACAAGACCGGGACTGCTTCTAATAGAAATGCTTCTAACAGTGGCTTAAAGAGGATACAGTTGCTCATGTAACAAGAGATGAGTGACTGGTGGTATTGATTTGATTAGTTCCTTAACTGTGCCATCATAATTGCAGGTTCTTTCTGTCTTCCTATGCTATTGAATTGGGTGTTTTGCCCTTCATCTTAGTGCATTTACCTCTTGGTTGCAAGATAGCTTCTGCAATTCCAGTCATCACATTTATGTTCAAAGATGAAGAAGGAGCAATACCTTTATGAGGAAAATACGAGGTTTCCCTGGAGTCCCCAGTAGACTTCTGTTTATATCTTATTGGCTGGCATTGTATCCCAAGCCTACGAAGCCTGTTAAGCATTTCCAGCCTCTGAAGAGGAAGGCTGAGGCAGAGGGGGATGGATAGTTGCTGCCACCCACAGGGTCTGCAACCTCAATAAATTGTAACTGCTGCTGCTGATCTGCCATCAAGGAAAATGTAACTGCAGAGTGCGTAGAATGAAGTAGTTTGACTTAACGCTCTCCAGTAGAACTTCCTGGGGTGATGAAGATATTTAATAACCCGTGCTAGCCAGTACGGTGGCTTTTGTCCACGTGTGACTATTGAGCACTTGAAATGTGTCAATATTGTGACAGAGTTTTTAAATCGTATTGAACTCTAATACATTTAAATAGTCATATGTGGCTCGGCTAGCGGCTGCCATATTAGGTAACACAGTTTGTTCATTAAAGCTATTTGAATAATTTTGAGGCGCAGTGCTGACATTTGAAAAATCAAGCCCCTCTGTGGTTAAGTGTGATTTTATAAAATTGATATCGCCAAATGATTATTTCCCTGTGTGTCTGTCTTTATTTGTATTTATTTATCTTTGCTTTGTAAAGTTAGCCCAAAGATCAGTTTCTCCGACTTAGCACAGATTTCTTTGAAAGAAAATTTCTATTCTAGAGATTGCTCTTCTGTAGCTAAAAAAAAAATGATGCCACTGCAAATTAAGAAAAACAGCAACTAAACACCTCATTTTTGTCCACGTCAGCACTATGGCAGTAATACTGCGACAAAACGATCCTTAAAGGCAGTTGCTCTAACAGTTTGGTTCCTTGCTGTCTGTTGTTGTATTACCTGAAAATGTGTTTCCCCCCATGAAATGGTCCCAATTTCTGAAATGTGTGAGTTTATTTTGGATTTAATTTCATTCCTGGCAAGTTTCATGAGAAAGAAATATTAGAGGAGACCAGGGAGTTTTCAGTATTGAGAGTCCTCCCAGCTCTGATTTCCTTGTATATGTGGGTGTTGGTGGAGGTTCTGGCAGTACTCTTCGGCCAAAGCTCTGATGGAGTGAACACGTCCAAGCTGGAAGGGTACAGACCTCAGATGTGCTAATGGGAAACATGGCTGGAGCTCAGAGTCACGCGGATGGTGCCGGTGTCATCCCTGTTCAGTCTTGTCGGGAAATAGGACGGCAGCACATCAGCTTAGCCTCCAGGTTAGAATGTTCGTGTGCCTTGTAGGTTCCATAACAACGCATCTTTCGCTTTCTGTGATATTCAGAACAAAAGTGATTACTTTCTCTGACATGAAATTCTATACCCTTAAAGGAACCATTAAACTAGCTCTAGAAAGTTGGGAAGCATGAGAAGTGCTTGCTTTTTGACTGAGACACACTTCTTGCTGGGCTGTGGACACTGACTTTGTCAGACCTACAGCACTTGAAGGTCTAAGACAGACTTGCTCAACAATTAAAACAAGCACTAAGATGTGTATCAGTGTCACAGCTGAACAAAAGACGAAGTACTGGACAGATGAGTTGCAGTGACTTTAGGAATAGACTGTCTACACAAGGGTGCACAGGCTAAATGGGATGCAGAGGAGATAGATAATGAAGCCCCAGAGGCCAGCATCCATGGGGTGCTCGTATGGCCTCTAGGCCTGAAAAGGGCCCAGTGGAGCCTTGGCCTCAGGAGAGGGGCTGCTGAATAGGAGGTATGGCCCTGGATCGAGGCGAGTGACCACTGTGAAAACCCCAGCCCTGGAAGAAGAGTGAGAGAATAAACACTGTATCTTTGTCCAGCTGCTTCCCCGTCCTTCCCTTTGCCTGGCACCTCTCAGAAGCCTGGGGGCAAGTGAAGAATGCAATCCACAGAGCATGGACAGTGGCTCTTCAGGGTCAACGAGAATAACCAACACGTGACTGTAATGTGGCCAGTGCTGCTGCGTGTGTACAAGCTGCTAAGTACTCGCACATACATTAGCCAACCCCATCCCCTACAGTCTCCACCTTACTAATGAGAAGATTGCGCTCAGGGAAGTGATGCAAATTTCCCCAAATCCAGCAGTTGGTTCATGACCCAAGTCAGGAGTCCAAGCTCTTAACTTCCGTGTTGTGAGAGGGGCCATGAAGATGTATCAGAAGGTGAAAAAATATGGTAACCAAACCTTATGGAGACAATCATAATCATAATAGTGGGAAGAATGCCCCTGCCTTATGTTTCCAGACATCATTGCATTTGACCCTCACAGTGTTCTCGGGGGTTTAAAAGGTTAGGTATTATTAGCCTCACTTTACTAACGAAAAGAGCAAAGGTTCGGGCGAAATGACCTGCTACAAAACTATCTCAGAGCTGGCATGTGAATATAGGTTTTTGGATTCTGAGTCAGTTGTTGAGGCAAGTTATACCCCATTGCTAATTAGAAGATGTTGGCAACAGGACAGTTTAATTAAATCAAGCCAAACCAAACCAAACCAAACCAAAGACATGTTATATAGACATTCTGCTTAAACAGTAGCCCCCATTTTGCCTCAGGGATCACTGTTTCATTGTGCTCATATTGAAAAGCCCACAGGGACTTCCCTGGTGGTGCAGTGGATAAGACCCCACACTCCCAATGCAGGGGGGCCGGGTTCAATCCCTGGTCAGGGAACTAGATCCGACACGCCTGCCGCAACTAAGAGTTTGCATGACACAACTAAGGAACCCGTGTGCTGCAACTGAGGAGCCTGCCTGCTGCCACTAAGACATGGCACAACCAAATAAATAAATATTAAAAGAAAAACAAAAAAGAAAAGAAAAGCCCACAGACCGTTATGGTCCGTTATAGAAGCGGTGAATAATGTGTGAATCAAAAACAAGAGGAAGGAAAACAATATTTGAGTAAATAAGTAGCAGTTTCTGAAAAAATAATTTGAAACTTATATGCTAAATACCAAAATTCATTCCAGAGTTTGATATAAATGCTTAATGTATGGAGTGATGACCGGGAGATGACACTGTGGAGGTGATACTGTTGTTGGGTGTTACAATTAGTGGACACCAGGTGCAGTGGAGGGGCTTTAAAAGGGTTACTCCCCACTTCACAGATGAGGAAACTGAGGCCCAGAAACCTGCCTGTGGCCCTTGGCAGACAATACTGCAGCCCAGAGCCTTCGTCTTTGTCATGCTAACTCCAGATTCAGTGCTGTTAACTGCCCTGGGGTCTTAGGATCACTTCCATCCTGACCTTTAGGACACCATGAAGAAAGGAATTAGCAGTTCCTTTTCTAGAAAACCTGTTGACTTCTATGAAATGAACAACCATGTAGCTGCAAGTCAACAGTAAACCAACTGGGAAAATATTTGCATCACGTATGACAGTCAAAGGGTTATATTTTATAGCAAATATTTTAACTGACGCATAAGAAACAGCATGCAGATAAATGGACAAGAGATATGAATTAGAATTAGCGCATTAGAATGTGCTTAGTAAACAAATTTGCAAAATGTTAAGCTTATTACTAATAAAAGAAATGCAAATTAAAATAACAATGAGGTGGTATTTTACATGCCTCAAAGTTTTTGTTTGTTTGTTTTTGGTTTTGAAGACCAAAGCTAGGGAAATTATGAGATCATTGGTATAGTGGCCGTGGAGTTTGCATGGCCTCTTTGAAAAAGCAATTTGGCAACAGTTATAAAGAAACATAAAATTTCCACACCCTTTGACCCAGCAGTCCCACTCCTGGGAATTTATCTTGAGGCAATTATTAAAAAGGCAATGAAAGCCATGTGTAAAAAAATATTCATTGCAGTAATGTTTATAATAGCAAACTGTTGGAAGCCACCTAAAGGTCCCAAAACAGGGAAAAGATTAAATGAATTATGGGTCTGTATAGTCATCAAATTAATTATGGAAGCTATACAGTAATATAAGGATACTAATGATGTCAGTTGAAAAAGGAATGAAAAAATTTATTCTGTGCCTTTAACTGCAATAAAGTCCATATAGGGATTAACATTGAGAGTAAATACAGAAAAATAAAAATAATGGATGTAACACGATGGGAAGGTTACGGGTTCACTGAGACCTGTGAACACATGAGATGTTTACACTGGCACATGGAGTTCTAGGTGTGTGAAATGGAGTGTCCCAAGATCAGGCTGAATAGGTAAGTGGAAGCCAAGTTGCGGAAAATTTCAGATACCATCATAAAAAGTTTGAACTTTGTCCTTAGGGGCATTGGAAAAACCATTGGAAATGTCATAACTAAATCTGTGTTTGGGGAACTCTGACAGCACTGAGAGCTTCAGAATGGGAGGGATGCACTTAGGAGGCCTTTTAATGGCCTGGGCAGGAGGTAATGAGAGCCTTGAGCAGGCAGGGCAGGGTGGGGATGGAGAGGAGTGGAGAGAGGCACCTGAGAGCCTTTGTCAGGTGCTCAGACGTGGGAATGTGGGAGAGAGAGAAGAGAGAGAGGAGGCTGCCTTCTTAGCGTGGGTGGGGTTGCTATTTAGAAGAGTGAGAAGAGAGGCAAGATTCTGGCTCCATTTTGAATGTGTTGGGAGTATGGTGTCCTCCAGTGCAGTCCTTAGACTGCGAGGATACAGGTCTTGTCCTTGGGAGACAGGGAAGTGGTGGTGGTGGAACTTGGGCGTCTTGGCTTGCGGGCATGGTTGCATTTGGAAGAGTGGAGGATGTCCAGGGAATGTTTGCCTCTGGAGAGAAGATGACAGCTGCGGGCAGAATCCTGGGAAGGTCTGAGATCTAGAGATGGGTGGAAAGAGGAAGCAGTTGAAGAAGGAGCAGTTGGAGGTACGTGTGGAAGTGGAACGGGGATAGAGTCTTAAGAAAGAGCAAGTGGATGGTGGGGCTGAACAAGGCTGCGGGTTCAGAAGACTGAAGCCTCATTGGAGGCCTTTGGTTAGGTCATTGGACCTTGGACCGAACAGGTTACACTGGAGCATGGAGAGGGGAAGGATGGGAGCAGAACCCAGATGACTGAGAGGGAAGAACAAAATGGCGGTGATGAGGCAGATACATGACTCTAAAGTATGCAGGACTTTCAAAGGCTCAGAGATAGAGTTTGCCTGGGACTTGGGGTGTTCCCAGGTTGCAGAACTTTCAGTGCTCCAATCGGGAATGTCCCGGACCAATGAGGACAAGTTGGCCACCCAACCTATACAAAATGTGTCAGCTAAAATATCCGTTCTCTAAGAGCAGTTAAGCCTGGATGAGGATACCAGATGTATATACATAATGCAGTTAAGTAGCAACACAAGGGAACAAGGCTAAGCTGAGCTGCCAATTTAGTGGGATGGAGAGTTTGGGAATATTTTTGAAAGTATTTTTGGGTTGAAGCAATCTGGTGAAATTCCGGGAAAAAGAAGTTGTTTTTCTTTTAAATTTTTAGTTAAAAAAACCAAGTCAGAGTGGCACAATAAAACCGTAGAAAGGAAAGCACTGGTGTCAACATTGACAGTTTTACACTAAATGGCTTCCCCATTTGAGTTTTCCAGTTACTGTTTTATTTATTTAGTTTTAATTTGACACAATGGGGAATAAAAATCCTATAACCACACCTCATTAATTTGCAGTAATGGGGAAGTGGTGTGCTGTTTGATAAGTGAAAGCACTGAGTTTAAAGACAGAGGGCTCATAGACCCTTGGTCCTAGAAAAGACCCAAGTCATCTAGTGGAGCTGACGGTACCTATGGAATCATTGTTCCCTCGGCTGGGCTCTGACTCCTGCCACCTCCTGGGTACTGGAGTTCCAGATGCCCAATCTCACCAGGGTTTCCCAACCTCACTGCCTATTGGTTCCCTGGAGAGTGTGGGCCACTGGACTCCTGCTTTCCAAGCCCTGTGGGCTTGGGACCAACCTCTGATTTCTCTGTGACTCCTTTCTCTCATTCCTTGTACAGTCCTTTTGTTAGCATTCAGGACAAGGTTTGTGAAGCAAAGATGCCCTTCTGTCTGGGGCTCTTTCACTTGGCTCCTTGCCACTGGCTAGGTCTGTACAATCCACCCAGCATTGCTGGGCCTCAGCTCTCTCTGGAAAAGAGGTTGCAAGATGCCGCGTGGGTGGTTTAGTGTCAATCACCTGAATAGCGATAAGCACAGTGTCTGTGCTAATTACTATTATTAGTTGTGTCCCATTTGCTTATTAACCACATGACCTTAGGCAATTCTCTCATCCTCCATTTCCTTACCTACAAAAAGAAAGGTCTGAATTGGTCGATCCCTAGGGTCCTGTCCAGTTCTTGAATTAATGCATTTTTCCTGGTGCTGTTTGAAGCTTGGACCAAGGTGAATATTGTGTGTTTATGCGGTGACTTGAGAGAATGACTGCAAGGGAAGGTTTCAGTTTAATATATCCTGACATTTGAAAATGAGAATTTAGTTGAGGAAAAAAGACCCAAGAAGGCTACAAAGAAGGGGATGTGGATCAGATAAGTTAATCAAACTCTGGGAAGATCTGTACAGAGAGCTTTCTGTTTAGCAGATCAATAAATGAGGCAAAATTTGGGCTTTTTGCCTGCATCCCCACTACCCATCTTTCTATTTGTTACTGTACCTCCTTCTCCCCCACTTCTGAGTCTGGCCTGTGCTCTGGACCTTGGCTGTCCATCCACTACTGTCTTCTCCCCTGAATCTCAGGGCTCCAGACATGGAGTCTGGTTCTGGACGGGGCCCATCTACTCTATCCCAAATCCTGGATCTGTCCTCCAAGACCTGTCTGCACTATCCCACTTTGAGGTAACCTCTCTGCCCTCTAGGTAATTACTGACCCTGACCTTGGCCTCTGCTCTGTCCAGTTCTATCACTGCCCAGGCTTTGTCTTGTTTCTGTTATTGATTTTCTAAGGTATGTGCAGCGAGACTTACCCTGTGATTACAATTCATACAACTTGACCTTGTGTGGACCTGGGATGAATGGGAACTAAAGGAAATGAAACAGGAGAAGATTGTCAGTGATTTTTCTTTTTTATATTTCTTTCATTCTTATGACTCCCCCTCCAAAAAAACAAAATTGTGGAGAAGGTCATTGAAGGAAAAGCATTTCAGGAGAGAATCTGTACAAGTGTATGTCATGAAGACTTAATTCATCTTTAATCATATGTTTTTCAACCATCTGCTATATTGCAGGCACTGTCTCAGGCCCCTTTTTGGCCATGGAGAGGGAATTAGTACTTTGGTGGAGGAGAGAATAATCAGGTATTGAAAATAAAGGGCTGTTAGAGAGGCATGTACACAGGTTTTGGGGTGCACAGCAGAGGAGACAGCCAACTGTCTGCAGTGGGGCTTGGGGAGTATTCTCCGAGTGAATGACATTTAGGCTGAATCTTGAGGGATGTTCTAGGGAGAGGAAGCACTATTGCAAAACCTTGGAGGAGTGAAGGACTGCCTGACATGTTTACAAAATGGACGGGTTGGGGGTGACTGGAGGGTTCATGAGAGGAAGTAGAAGATGAAGCTGTGAGATAGAGCTGGACCAGGTTTAGAAGTGCCTTAGAATGCTGGGATAAGGAGATTGTCCTGTGGTGACAGGGAATTATTGCAAAATTGGAATGAGTTAAGTCTAAATTAATGAGATTTGACTGAGAGGGGCTTGGGAAGTAACTGTTGACGGTTTCATGTTGGGTATCTCAGTGCTTTTGGAGGCCTCGTTGATGAGACCAGTCATGGTCATCCTGGCTCCTCTCCACGAGCCGCCAGCCACGCCTTGACCTTCTTCCACTAGCCTGGCGCTTGCGCTGGGTCTCATCTTTTCTCTCGTAGCCTCCCTGTCTACAGGTGGAAACACCTGTTGCCTTCGCCCCCACTTCTCTGACCCTGAGGGAGATGAACAAATCTTGTTCCCTTCAGGGCCACAGCCAAAGGAGAGGCTTTGAAGAGATCAGTTCCGACTGTATTTCTTCTTGGTGCTGGTTTCCTCTCCAGAAAGGCACTGTCATTAATTAGAGCAAAACAAACAAAGCAAATCCTAAACGGCTGAGCTTCATATTTTCAAAGACCTGTAAGTCTCATCAGCATTAAAATAAATGAAGCTTGGAGCTCACCTCGTGCAGATGTTCATTGTGATGGACTGTTCCATGCTGTGCATTGCTATCTGGAATAGAGTTTTCTGAGGTCATCACAGAGCTCTGATGGGTCACCCTGTAGATCCTGGATAGAAATGGGCTCTGTCCCCAGAAGGCTGCTCCGGCAGAAGGGCCAATGGAACGTGAATGCAACTTGTGGCCAGCCTGTCCCAGGAGACTGGGGTATGGACCTCTGGGCTGTGGTCATATAGTGCTGTTATCTGTTTGCCTATTTAAAAGTTCAGTCTCTTTGTCCTTGAGATCTGTACATTTCATTGTATGTAAATTGTACCTCAATACCAATTCTAAGTAAAGAAAGGTTATCTGTTTATTAAAAAAAAAAATAACCCAAAACTTTCTTCTTTATTTTTAGTAAGAAATTTGAGGTATGTTTTTCAGGAGAGGACCTTGCAAATCAAAGGGACGATGACAGTGATCATATCATTTGTGGCTTTGGGTCAATTTCTTCTATTTTTTTGTGTATCAGTTTCCTCCTTTGAATTGTGGCATGCTAGGTTTTTGGTTTTTACTCTGGGTCTTGTTTCTGGTTTATTTTTCCTCCATAGTGGAATACTATTTAATGAATACTTTGTAGAAAAAAAAAAACTGTTTAAGGTGTCACAGCAGCAAGAGTCATTAATGTTTAAGAACTTGACAACTTGAGGATTACCCACACATTTTTTGAAAGATCAAAATCGAAGACCTTCGTCTTTAATCGAAAACATCTCCGTCAGCTTCCTGATCTTTTATCTGGGTCGTGTGGTTATTCAGATGCTGGCCATCTTGGTGGTGGGATAGTCTCCTCCCTTGAGTCCCTGTGTTGCTTTCTCATCCCATCGTTTTGGAGCTAAAGCCATAGAAACCCACAAGGGACAGGGATGCTGGCGGCTGGAGTTGAGAAGCGGACTGGCAGTATCACGATTTCAACTTGGAGGAGAAACCATCAGGTGAATATGCGTGTCTGCTGCCCCCACACAGGCGCTTACGTGCATGGCCCCAGGGAGTGGCACCGCATGACAGGCAGTGTATTTGCTGTTAGCCATTTTTACAAGTTATCTTCGTATTTTGTTCTTCTGCTGCCTAAGGTCCTATGAGCCAGGTCACAAGGCCAAACCTTTTGGGAGCTCTTGTTCTCAAAGCCACGTGCCTGGCTGTCAAAACTGAGAAAAGCCTGGTACTGAAGGGGCACGTCCTGTGCTACAGGAAAAGAGATGTTCTGCTGGCCTCTTCCTGGTGCCCAGTGATTTCCAAACCACATCAGCAGAGGTGACTCAGGATATATTTTCACTGCTTAGAAACCGTAGTAACGAGGCAGTACAAATGGTCGGCTGTGTTATGGATTACATTTTAACCAGGTTGGAGACCACCAGTATGTTACTTGGAGACCGCAGGTTCAACTTTTTAATTCAGGCTTTTCTGACTTTACAATAAAATTTCTCCTGTCATGTCTATGCACATGTTTGGACTTCGGATAAGATGCATCCCTGGTTAGAAGTCAGCTCTACACAATTTGTTCTGGAATTCAAGCCTGCACCTGTCCATACACATGGCCTTGTCATGAGAACACCTGACGGTGGCATGACTGAATGCTCGGTTACATGCCAAGAGGGCCTAGGTGCCCCTGCATGGTCCTTGCTCTGCTCATGGCCAAGTGGTTTTGTGGGAATAAAGAGGTGTTCTGTAATCTAGTATACTGATTAAATAAGCATTTCAGACTCTAAGGCAGAATTACCCTAAACACCACCTCAAGTTAAATAAGTCATTGGGGAAAATCTAGTGCAAAACGTTTGACCACCAGTCTGTTTTGTTCAGTTCAAATCACTTTCACACTTCATAAGGAAAAGACAAGCAATCCAGTAGAAAAATAGTCAAAAGACTTAAATAAATAGGGTCACAGAAAGAAAGTACAATTTCCAGTAAACATGGGAGAAGATGGTCAGCTCATTCCATTAAACAAGTGGACAATGTAGCAGTAGTCAGTCTTCCCCACCACAGTCTTTCCCCCCAGGTGTCAGTAGGAGGAAGGGATACTCATCACTTTCAGACCTCATTGCTCTTAGTACAATTGTAAATTGCTGCTGTGATTTTTTTTTTTTTTTTTTTTTTTTTTTTGTGGAGGCTTTAGGTGATGTGTCCAGAAAACCAAGGCATGTTCTTTTGACAACAGCAGTTCCCCTCCTATAAATTGATTTCACAGTTGCCCTCAACACCTGTACTTTTCTACATTGTTTGTAATAGTAACAACAGTGTACCCAAACTGCAAGAAACAACCTCAATATCCTTATGTGATTAGTGAAAGTATGTAGCCACGATTTAATGGAACACTGTAGAACTTAGAGAAATGAAAGCGGGGGAGGGGAGAGGGAGTGAAAGGGAGGGAGGGAGAGAGGGAGGGGGAAGGAAGGAGGGAGGGAGGGAGGGAGGGAGGGAGGCAGGGAGAGGAGAGTGGGAGAGAATGACAGAGAGAGTGATTAGATGTGCTGTGTGTTGCTGTTAGGGGAATATATTCAATATATAGTAAGAGAAAAAAGTAAGCTATAAAATAGTAATATGGTATTATCACATTTATTAAAAAAAAGGAAACAGAAAAGAAAAATCTTCTTATCCTTTAACTGCCCTGAACATTTCTGGAAAGAGCTGCAAAAGAAAAACAACAAGTAAAACAACAATAAACACCCTGCTGATAGTGATTGACTCTGGGATTTGACATTAACGTTTAGAGAAGGAGGAGGGGTCTTTTATGTTTCAGTATCTGCCCTTCTGTGTTAATTCAATTTCCTTTTTTATACCAAGCATGTGGATATCTTTAGTGATAGTAAAACTAATAAGTCCTCCATTCTTTCTCAATCGTTCTCTAATAATACCCTAATCCTTCCCCATGTTTGGTTCTAGAATTCTATTTTTTTAAGAATCTAAATAAATACTTGTCGTTTTTTTAATTGACCAAGGTTTCCATAGCCTTCAGATATACTTATTTCTTTTCTTTTCTTTTCTTAACTTATTTCTTAAGAAGTGATTATGTTTTGACTGACCCATCCTGACAGCTCCCCAGACTCAACACGGCAGGGTTGGTGGGGATGTGAGAACACCCGGCTTATTCCCTGGTGGGAGAATCCACGCTGTGGGTTCTCAGTTGAGAGCAATGGTCGTGAAAGTGGACTCTGAGTCAGATGAGGTGGGTTTGACTTGGCTCTACCAACTGCTAGAGATATGCCGTTGGGCAGATTATTTAGTCTCTTTCAACCTCTGTTCTGCATCTGTGAAATGGGGCTGTTAATTATATCTCAATAAAGCTGGAAAAAAATACCAACCGCATTGGGTTATATGAATGACAAGGCATACTACTTACAAAACACTTAGAAGGGACCCCGGAACGTAGTCTTAATCACATCAGATATTATTTTTTCATTTTATGTTTATAGGCAAGTCCACCTCACCTCTACGTTTCAGTTTTCTTACCTTTAAGATGGTTGGATAGAATAAAATGGAACAACTTTTCCAGTTCAAAATTTGATATTTAAAATTTGCATTTCTGGTACACTATTTTTTAAAAAATTTTATTTATTATTTATAAATTTACTTATTTATTTTTGGCTGTGTTGGGTCTTCGTTGCTGCACGTGGGCTTTCTCTAGTTGCGGCAAGTGGGGGCTATTCTTGTTGCGGAGCCTGGGCTCTAGGCGCGCGGGCTTCAGTAGTTGTGATACGCGGGCTTAGTTCCTCCGTGGCATGTGGGATCTTCCCGGACCGGGGATCGAAACCATGTTCAATCCCTGCAGTGGCAGGCGGATTCTTAACCACTGCACCACCAGGGAAGTCCTTCTGGTGCACTCTTTATTAAGTCCTACATGGCTTAAGATTGTATACAGTTGTTGTGGTGTTTGACAGTAAATTTACTGACTTGATTTTTTTTTTTTTTTTTTTTTTGCGGTACGCGGACCTCTCACTGCTGTGGCCTCTCCCGTTGCGGAGCACAGGCTCTGGACGCGCAGGCTCAGCGGCCATGGCTCACGGGCCTAGCCGCTCCGCGGCATGTGGGATCTTCCCGGACCAGGGCAAAACCTGTGTCCCCTGCATCAGCAGGCGGACTCTCAAACACTGCGCCACCAGGGAAGCCCTACTGACTTGATTTTTTGATCAAGGGTCTTTGGCTAGCTTAAGTGATGGCACATTACATGATTTATGGGGTTTTTTTTTCACTGATAAAAATCATACATGCTCTGTACCTAGTCGTGTCAAGAATTTGTTGTGCTGAGGATCAAGAATGGAAAGAAGACGTAATGTCCGCCTCTGAGAAGTGTGTCTACCTCTGCCATATGACTCGTAGAATTTGGGGTCAGGGGCTGCCCATAAAATGCACTATGTCAGTGAACATGTTATTGACTGAGAAGGTGGTCGGAGGAAAATTGTGAGTGATTTGTTATTCTTTCGAGGGGCCCTAGAGCTTAAGATGGGAAATTGCCCTTCCCTGAGTCAACACTTTCTCTACCTTTCTGGTCTCTAAGTTTTGCCTTTGTGTTTGACTGAGATCCTCTGAATTTAACTTTCCTAACTGAAAAGAGCCAACCCTGGAGGCGGATGGATGCTGTGGACAGATGTATCCCTTGAGAGACATGACCCTTGAAATGGCCGGGGAGCCTGATGAGTTGAACGAGGGCTGTGTTTGGGTCCGGTGTTGAGGATGGAGAGGAGGCTGCCCCCTGGCTTGGCTTATTCATCTCACTCAACTCTCACAGATACCCTGGAAGCTGGGCATTTATCCATGAAGAGTGGAGGCTTAGAGGGGTTCATTTACTTACCTAAAGTTGGGAAGTCACAGAGCCTGGATTGGATGGAGTCCAGGTCTCACCTGCTGAACTCATATTTTTTTTTTCTCTTCCTCTGGTCTCCTTGGTTAACTTCTTTATTTCAAGAACCCAGAGTAGGTACTTAATCTCTTACCCTGGTGTCATTAATTTCTGTTGTTGGTTACAAAGGGGATTAGACTTGAGAGTGAGTTTGGAAAAGGAGCTCAGGGTCATGGGGCAGGGGGGAGGGGAGATGTGTATTTCTTGGTGGGTCAGCTGGGATGCACAGGCAAGGAGGATGACTGTGATCTGGGGCTTCGGTGCCCTGCTTCTGATTCTGTCTCACTTGCCTTGCTGTGCTTTGGGTAAGTAACTAAGTCTCAGTTTTCTCATATGTAAAAGGAAATTATATTACCTGTCTAGCAGGGTTTATGTGAAAAGTAAATGGCAAAAGCCTATAAAAGGCCCCATGTAGTTTTTGGCCGAAGGCACATGCCCCTATTCTGCTTAATAAACCTTCAATGGCAGCAATAACTGTGAGGTCCAGCCCTTGGAAGAGAAACCTTCTGGAATATCTTTGGGGCCTATTCCTATTAGCATTTTTACAAGGTTATCTTTGCATGGAAATAGATTTAAAATGGCACGTTGGAAAGCACACTTCTCCAAATTTAGCCCCCTTTCCAGCTACAGGTAGAACGCAGAGAGCTGCTTAGGGCTTGCCTCCAATTCTTAGTGACATTCTCATAGGAGTTTCCTCTTTGCCACATGGGAACCTGGGCTGTGCTTCTTTTGACAGAGGAGGAAAAAATAAAGAAGTCACATAACATGTGACAGCTATAAAACATCTCTCTGTGATGGCTTACTGCTTAATCTCTAGGTGAACTTCAAAAAGTTGTCCTTTGAAAGGGAATTATAAATTTCTCCAGAAGAAACTTTTGGACACCTGATTCAAGGGCATTGAGGACAAATCTATTTTATATTTAACTTAGGAAGCACATTAGTATAGGAAAAAAGAAACTAAATAGGTAGAACCCTTAACCAGGTATTTTCTCTTTGTTTTCTATTTTTTTTCCCCTGTAAAAGGCAAATTCTAAGAAAAAGAGGCCACGATAAAGGCCTGGCTTTAAAACACAGACTTAGAGGATCTGGGATTGTTACACACTAGGCTAGTAGGACACCTTCTATATTTGAGAAACTATGAAATTAAAATTGATTTCCAAAGAGTGACCTTGAAACCCACTAAGTTTCATGTACATTAGAGGAATCTTAAGTTATTTTCAGAATTGTATTCAACCTCAAGTTGGCGAAGGTATTCATTTATTAGAATGTATAATTTTCTTAAAATTCTGTTTAACCAAAATGTGGTAGTAGCGTCAAACATTTCATTATGATGCTGTTGGAAGGTATGTGTAAAGCTGCATTGTGACGCTGTCTTTCTTAAAAAGTTACTTTTCTGATCACCTCATCCCTCCCGAACACTACCAGGCTCTGGCCAGAAGCATTTGAGAAAGCCCCATGGGCCTCATACCACAAAGCCCATGCTTCGTCCTCTGTGGAGGTGATAGCCTGACAAGTAAATGGAAACTGTAATGTGGTACCATGTGGCTTCGGAACAGAGAAGCATACCTTTCGCAGTGACCCATGAGAGCATTTCTGGGCTTAAGCTGAGTAGTATAATTTATGCCCATACCGGAAGTAAACGTGATCAACAAACAACTGTATCTTACTTACACACTTTAAGAAAATGACAAGTGTGCAAATAAAGATGTTTTGTTCATCACAGTCATCCGAAGGTTTGGCACTTGGAAGCCTCAGCTTGCCATTTAGATTACTGTTTCCAGAGCAGTTCTTGTCCACGAATATACTGAATGAATAAACGAGTGAAGGACGGAAAGAATACAGACATCAGATTATGCAGAAACCTCATTTCTCAGTGCTTACAAAGTGTTACTCTAATTTTGAATCTAGCAAATGCTTCTTTGCTTAAGCCTCTGATTTATGGATCAATTTTTTCCCCCCAAACCAGCCTCCCATATTTGTTCACACATTTTTGTGGTATGATCTCTTTTACATAATCATGTCACTGCCCCCCACCTCAACTCCTTCCCCCACGTTTGAGGAGAGAATACAACATCACCACAATAAATATTTCCTCATTATTAGGCAGATTTGGAAAGGAGTTTTAGAAAATACTAGTTAATGAAATTTTCAGCAGAGGCTGTCTGTAGGCACAAAAAGCGTGATTAAATTTTAATTAAAATATACTTAATGAAATCTTATTGGCTGGAAGTAAATGGAAAAAGTTATTAATCCTCTTTAACTGATTTCACCAAGCTTTTAGATGCCTTGCCTGTAGGGGACTGCCTGGCACATATAAAGCCTGTCTGTAGGGATGGATCTTATTTCCGGAGCAGCCGTGGTTCACTGCTGGCTTCTGGTGCCATATTGGCATATGGCATTCAGCCTTTTTTTTCACTTTCCCAACAAATAATCTGCATGCAAATAAACAAAATTATAAGACAAAAAGCTACATTCTTTGAATTTTATTTTTACCTATGCAGCAAGACGTATTGGAAAAAGAGCCTTGAAGCCTTCTCTCTTTCCCACTCTTAAGTTTTTTTTGACAAACTCTTCCTTTTCATCTAGAATGCCCATCTTCCCAATGTCTTTCCATATTTTAACCGTTTTTTAAAAGGTCATTTATTTCCTTTGGTTTCGCTGCCCTTAGGGCTTGTCGTTGTTTGTGGAAGTGGAAAGACAGCACGAGGAGGCACAGCTGCTTCTTTGTAGTCTTTTTTACTGATAAGAAGGCACGTGTCCTTTCTGCTCATATTCTATTGGCTAGAACTCAACCATCAGTTCATTCCTAATTCCAAGGAATGTGAAGAGACATGGTTCAACCAAGTACCCAGGAAGGAGGGGAAACAGATTCTGGTGACCAGCCAGCATCCCTGCCACAGAGACTCTTCTAGGCGAAGGTGTGCAAGTGGTTGGCCAGTGAGCCACCTTGGCCTTGCTGATGTATTTCCTTTGGCCAACACAGTGCTTGTAGATGTTTTAAATTGTAGCAAACACCAAAAGATCAGGAGATTTTATATAAATATCTGGCCTCTTGGCTTCTCTTGAAAAATGTGACTCTCTGGCAGTGTTTACTTCTATTCTTGCTTCATTTTTGTTTAGAGTTCAGTGGGGGGCTCTGCCTTTTGAGTGGGCATGCACTCTTTTGTTTGCCATAGCATTCCCTGTTGTCTCTCAAGAAAGCCAAGCATCGGTTGCCCTTATCATCTTATACCAGACCTGCTTCTCTAATTCCTTCATGACTCCAAGATTGGAAACCAGAACACTGATACACAGTCCCAGTCTCTGTCTCTGTCTCTCTTTCTCTCTCTCTATCTCTCTTCTATCATCTATTTATCTATCTATCTATCTATCATCTATCCGTATTTCTCTATTTTTCTCTCTTTCTCTATCTCATTATACCAGATGGATTATAGGAGACACTCACCTATAACGTAGATAGGTCTAAGAAATAATATTCTGTTTGGTTAGGAATGGTTTCAGTGAGTTTATAGAATTGCAATTACTGGGTTTTTTTTTTTTTTTTTTTTTTTGCGGTACACGGGCCTTTCACTGTTGTGGCCTCTCCCGTCGCGGAGCACAGGCTCCGGACGCGCAGGCTCAGCAGCCATGGCTCACGGGCCCAGCCGCTCCGCGGCATGTGGGATCTTCCCGGACCGGGGCACGAACCCGTGTCCCCTGCATCGGCAGGCGGACTCTCAACCACTGCGCCACCAGAGAAGCCCCGCAATTACTGTTGAGAGGAAGGAAGAAAGGGAGGGAGAAGGGGGAGGAAGAGAAATGAAGGGAACAGTGAAGGGAATGCATTCTATGATTTTGGAAAAAAAAAAAAGAAAAACAAAAAAACTCTTCTGGGTCTCTGCATAAAAACCTAGCTGCATTCTGCATAAATATGTTTTATATATTTTATTTATATAAAAGCCTCATTCTATCTAAGATTTGTAATTGGAAATGGGATCTTAATCCTGTAAAACTAGAAGTGGAGAAATATATGTTTCTTTTTGTGATAATTGTTACCAGGACCAATGTATGTCCAGAAGGGAAGTGGTAAAAGAGCTGAGACATAGCAGTGAGCTGAGAGAAAATCCTTCCCTTCGGACTGAAAAGGCTTTTCATGGGGATTTACGAAGCCCTTGCTCTAGAGATGCGACTGATTGGGTAGTGATGGGGTGCTTGTCTTTCTACTTTGCAAAGTCACGGTAGAGAAAGCCAGAGTCCGGAGGTCACCTGGCAGGCCTCACTCACTGAACTCACAGGCAGAAAGACACAACGAAGCCATCTCCCTCAGGAGCCAGATTGTGGTGGTGATTAAAAAAGAACACCGGGAACTGAAGCTTGCAGCTGCTTTTGATCCAGGTATGGCCGGAGCTGTGAAGTGAGGGGTGCGTTCAGGCACGCAATACTCAGAGCCAAGGGGAGTTACTGTGAGGTAATCCTCTGAGCCTATAGATGAGGGTAGTAATGACAGCTCGGTCTTAAACGCTGTAGCAGCTTGCTGTTTGTTTACTAAGTAAGCCCTGTTTTAAAAACCCGGCGATAGGGGGTAAGACATCATAATCAAGGTATCCGAGGCTCTAAATACGAAGACAGTGTTTTCCAGTCCTTGCTGTAGATCAGAATCACTATAGAAGTATTTAATAATGCAGACTCCAAGGCTTTATCTCAGACTTGTATGAAAACAGCTCTGCCTAGCTGGCAGGCAGAGGACTCTGAATTTTTATCAAGTGATTGTTATACAGCCGGCTGGGTGTGGGTCTGACAGTCCACACCTGAGAACCACTGGGTGAAGTGATTTGCCTAAGGATGAATAGCTCATAAATAGCAGATCCAGGTCCAAATCCAACTGCATCTTTTACTGCAGACTGAGTTCATCTACTGGAGCCAGGGTTAAAGTGTTCGATATGTTTGGTAAGGTTTGATAATAATCAAAGACAGCAGAAAAAGAAGCTCATTGTTGAGCATCTCCTATGCTAAAACAGTATTCATATGTTTTTATTTCATCCTATGCTAACACCGCGAGGTGAGTGTTTTCCATTCACATTTTCCACCTCTGAGGCCAGGAGAAGTTCAGTGCCACGTTTATGGCCCCATGGTTTTGTTTAATGGAAGAGTAGAATAAAATTCAAATCCAGGGCTTCCCTGGTGGCGCAGTGGTTGAGAGTCCACCTGCCGATGCAGGGGACACGGGTTCGTGCCCCGGTCCGGGAAGATCCCACATGCCGCAGAGAGACTGGGGCCGTGAGCCATGGCCGCTGAGCCTGCGCATCTGGAGCCTGTGCTCCGCAATGGGAGAGGCCACAACAGTGAGAGGCCCGTGTACCGCAAAAAAAAATTCAAATCCGGGTCATCAGTAGGGTGACCCTATAACAATGCCATACAAGTATTTCTCTAGATTTGTGCCCTTTAAATCTTAGGTTGAATCATATAAAACATGGTTTAAAATTTTTTATTTATTAAAGTTAATAACTACATTAGTAATAGGAAAAACAAAATTAAATAGAAGAGTTTCTATTTCATGCCCAAGGAGAACCAAGCTATTGATCTCCCAAGCCATTATCAAAATGTGGTCATCTCCTACCTTGCTTCTCAAAGGATGGGCCAAGGATGCGGTATCAGTGTCACCTGGGAGCTTGCTAGAGAAGCAGACTATTGTCAGGTGCCACCCCACACGTGTTGACCCACCATCTGCATCATAACGAAATCCCCAGTGATGCCTATGCACATAAAGTTTGAGAAATACTGATATCTTATGGAGAAATAAACAGGCTCGTCGTCTTGTCCCTGCCAGTGCAAATGTGAGAAGTGATGGTTGACAGAGCAGAAGCCTGGAGTTAAGCCCAGGAGATGGTTTGTAGGTCATACTAAGGGTACTGATATAGAAAATAAAAAATTTGATTTGATTGCTTTTGTCGAGTTGTAAGCATATTTATTTAACTTATAATGTCAGGGTTGAAGAGCTAGAATTGGATCCATTTACCTTGGAACATAACAAAAAAAAACGTACAGCAGAGTACTTCTTATGTATGAGTGCATAACCAATGCCTTTTGATTGTGAAGAGGTTTATTGTTGAAGTTCTGCTGGGAGAATCTATAAACTGAATTTAAGAGACTTGTCAGGACACAGGATCTATTTAACTGAAATGAGGTTTTTTGGCCATGATTATTGTTTCTCTGTTACTTATATCCCTTTCCTGATGACTCTTAGGCAGAATATAATGAACATTGAGATGCTAAAAGGCCCTATTAATCATCTCTTATTACACTTGTTAGGATCTTGGTATTTTTTGGTAGTTATGCAAGCAACCACAATCACTTATTAGCAATATTTATTTCTTTAGGCAATAATTTTTAATTTGTTTTTATGAGGAACATCCCCAGAGTGTGGCTTGCAGAAGAATCAGAGCAGTGGAATTAACTTTGGCAAATAGTTTTGTATATACTTGTATTTTTGGTCTGAGTAAGAAAAATCTACATTTCACCCAAAGCACACAGGATCTATTTCGGCATCAGCCTGATAATGAGACAGTAATTGGTGTGTAAGCCGTTCATTCTCCAAGTTTTCTCATGGGGCATAATTTGTCTCTTATTTGTCAGGGATGGGTTCTGGGAAACAACACTCCCTTTCATGATGGGCAGAGCAAATGTTCTAAAACATTATCATAGCTGGGATTAATGGTCCACTATGGATTTATGTCAAGAATGTTAATGATTTGTTTATGAATAAGTGGGCCTGTCGCACGGTGAAACAGTAGCCTGCAGAATTGCTGAATGGACAGTTTGCTTGCAGAGGGTTCTTGGAGGAAATAAATACTCTTGCCAGGCCTTTTGCTTCTCTTAAATCGCTACTGTGAATTGACTTTGGGATTTGAAATGGTGGCATTTACCTTACAAAATCCTGGGCTCGCTATTACCGATCTTGTAACTAAATTTTCTTGATATAGCACGAACAAAGAATATCTTTTCAGGATTGAAAGTAATTTGTTTCTGGTAAAACACTGTGAGAAAATAGTGATTTAATTAAAACTCTAATTGAGTAAAATCTCTCCATCCCCCTGTCACCAGATTGCATGTTCTTATTTGAAAAGCATGTCAGTCTGTGGAAGACATGAATTTGCAGTAGATTTTAATTGGTAGATGAAAGTCAGTTATTGCCAGGCAGAGTTTAGGACATGAAAAGCAAATGAAGATTATATGATGATTCATACACACACATATAGACTGACATAAAAATATGTGTGTGCGTGTATGTGTATGGTATGTATGTGTGATGGGTGTGTGTGTCAGTGGCTGGCTTGCGGTGTAAATGTTTATGATGTAATTGAATGATGTGTATGTTAGTCACTTTTTAAACATCCACCTTTTTATGAATGATGATGTTGGCTTTCTCTTAAGAAGAAATTTATACAACTGTTATTCTATTTATGTAAAGAAGATACATTTCTTCTTTTTGCTTTGGGATAGAACTGGTATAGTCAAATTTCTCTTGACTTGTGTTCAGAGGGTCTTAATAACTTAAATAAGGTAACTTTATAAACTTCCGATTGCAGTCTGGGGAGTTTCATACCATAAGTGTGACCTAAAAGATATTGACATCTAGGATCATATATAATAAAAAATGTATAATATTTGTTTAATGAAAGTGACATCTGCATTTACTAGCCAGAGAGTACCCATCAGCTTAACTTGCTTCATCCTTACAGCAGTCCTGGTTTTTCTGTGGTTATAAAGCCATGGAGTCAAGTCTCAAGGCAGGATTATTTGAGTCCAGATCTCATGTTATTTCTGTTGTATTGTGTCACAGGATCAAAATCCATGTAACCTCTCTCCTCGTGTCCCTCTTTCCCCTCTGTACTGCTGTCATGACTGTCATGGACAAACTTACCAAATGCTGTTGAAACAAACTTGTAGGCACTGATGGGCTTCCAGGGATCAGAGAGCTCCTTGACACAAAGTGAAAATTTTGTGTAAATCTTGTGCTCGTTGGCACGAGTCTAGTTTATCTGATTCTTTAAGCGGTCCGTGATTTCCCCAAAGGTCATTTTTCCTTATACCAAATCATTAACTTAGTGCATGTCTAATCATACTGGAGTGGATGAACATGTGCCGTTTCTCATCATCATCGTTATTATATTTGTATAGTAAACATGATTCTGAAGTTAAGAAACTGATCTTCCTAAGTACTCACTTGTAAGTTGCTCTCATTCCTCTCTAGTAATTTACACTCTATGTAAATTATACTCCACCCCTAACTGGCAGCCTTGGCAATCAGCAACAGATATATAGCCTTGACGTCTTCTGACCGTTGTAAAGTTCATCATCTTAGAAGGGACCGAGTATGGGCAAGTGTGTGTCGATCAGGGCTCTTCTAGAATTAAGAGAAGAACATGTATGATTTGTCAAATTTTCAGCTTTATTAAATTCCATTTTATTACTGTAATGGATCTCAATACAGTCTGTTATCATGAGGCACATGGTTGGATTTGGAATGGAGCTGTTAGCAGAGACATATTAAACAAATCCAAAGGGTATGTGTTGAGCATCCACGGTAAACAGGCATTATTTTCCATGCTTGGGGATGAGAAGATGTATGAGGCTTGGGCTGGATGCTCAGGCAGCTGGGTGCATCCATCCATGTGTGGATTGCGAGCAGGGTTCACCTGTGTGCAGGCTTCTTCATATTCCACTGCTCACATTTGCATCCATTGAATGTTAGCAGGTTAAACACTTCAAGGGAAGAACCCTTCACTAGAAATGCTAAATTATAGTGGTATAGCACAGTATGTCTGGTATAGAAAGCATATGTACGTATATGATTTACTTCTACTATATTCATATATCTTAGATTTGGGATTTCCTTCCCCCATCCCTTCCACAGGTGTGATTATAATAAAACTGATTCTGCAGAGAGCTACCAACCCATCCCATTACCTTGTGGCCCTACATTCTTTATCAGGAATTTTTCACCTGGTCCTATCAACCTCAAGGTCTGTCATCCTCTAAGACACTGGCTCTCAAGTATTGGTGTTCATTAGAATCAACAGGAGCTTTTGTTAAAAGTGGAGATGGGGCTTCCCTGGTGGCGCAGTGGTTGAGAGTCCGCCTGCCGATGGAGGGGACGTGGGTTCGTGCCCTGGTCCGGGAAGATCCCACATGCCGCGGAGCGGCTGGGCCCATGAGCCATGGCCGCTGAGTCTGCACATCCGGAGCCTGTGCTCCGCAACGGGAGAGGCCACAACAGTGAGAGGCCCGCGTACCGCCAAAAAAAAAAAAAAAAAAAAAGTGGAGATGCCTTTCTCCTACTCAGAAGTCTTCTGCTGTAACCGGCATCCCAAAGGATGCTGATGTAGAATAGGCTCTTTACATGGCGTTTATAGAGGGATGATCAACAAACCTCTGAAACTGTTTTCTAGTTTTGGATTCTGTCACTTTTCTGGGGACAGGATCCAAAGTTTTATTTAGATTTTCAAAGGGGTCTGAAATCCAAAAAGAGTTTATGAGCCATTGTCCTTGTAACTGAAATGAAGGACATTAATTGTAACCATACACTTGTTACCTTTTGAGCTTGGGAGGTAAATGGATTGAATTCATAGGCAGTGTGATGAAATCATATTCTAATGGGAAAACTATTCAAATAAACCACTTTTACTTTCAAACTAAAAAATGGACTACTTTGGGAGTACGATTTTAGGTACTTTGCCAATAGCAGTTAAAACATAATAGTTAATGGCCAGGTGACATTTACAGAAAGATTAAGCTGGTGTTATAGATGCAGAAGTACATTACTTATACCTTACCTGAGGTGGATTGTGCAGACACCTTATGTTCTTTTAGTAGAACAGGCAACCTGAAAACCCTTTCAGATAATTAGTCATCCCATCCCAATACCCCTGGAAGTTTTGCGCTCATGGCAAACACCTCATTCATTTTCATAGGGATAAAGTGGTAAGAAGGCATTAAGAACTCAGAGCAGACATGGTGTTGGTATAGATGAAATAATCATGTTATCAAAGTAATTGACTCGAATTCTAAGAAAAACTCCACTTTGAGGTTCAAAGAGAGAAGCAAATAAAAGCCAAATTGATGCCTACCCTGGATTCATAGCTTCATCAGTTTTCTAAAACCTCTTGGTAAGAAGGACTTTTTGCAGAGTAGTGATAAGAACCTCACATTCTTCAGACATGTTTTCTGTGCTTCCAGACAGTCAAATTAATAGGTAGTTTTTCTTTAGGGATTAGGTGCACTTTTCTCTTTAAGAAATATTTGACAGTTGTTCCTTGGAGTTGTCAGGGTGCTCTCTGTGGGTGAAGTTACAAATAATTTAACTACCAGCTTCCCTTCGATGTCTCTTCACGTAATAGCAGGTGGCAGAGAGGAAGCACAGGCCTGAAAATACTGTGGGAGCTGTACTAATATGGCTTTGGCTGGTTAAGACAGGAAAGATCTTTCATCTTCAGAGTCAGGAAAAAAATGCTATTGAAGCAAACATGAATATGGTTTATCTTCAGGGAAATGCAAATCAAAACTCTGAGATACCTACCACCTAACACCCGTTAGGCTGGCTACTATCAGAAAGAAAAGGGGAGGGGCTTCCCTGGTGGCGCAGTGGTTGAGAGTCCGCCTGCCGGTGCAGGGGACTCGGGTTCATGCCCCGGTCCGGGAAGATTCCACATGCCATGGAGCACCTGGGCCCGTGAGCCATGGCCGCTGAGCCTGCGCATCCGGAGCCTGTGCTCCGCGACGGGAGAGGCCACAACAGTGAGAGGCCCGCGTACCACAAAAAAAAAAAAAAAAAAAAATTAAAAATAGGATTACCATATTATCCGGCAATTCCACTTCTGGGTTCATACCCAAAAGAATGAAAGGGGAGTCTTTTTTTTTTTTTTTCTTAACTTCTTTACTGGAGTATAATTGCTTTACAGTGGTGTGTTAGTTTCTGCTGTATAACAAAGTGAATCAGCTATACGTATACATATATCCCCATATCTCCTCCCCCTTGTGTCTCCCTCCCACCCTCCCTATCCCACCCCTCTAGGTCGTCAAAAAGCCCTGAGTGGATCACCCTGTGCTATGCGGCTGCTTCCCACTAGCTATCTATTTTACATTTGGTAGTGTATATATGTCCATGCTACTCTCTCACTTTGTTCCAGCTTACCCTTCGCCCTCCCCATATCCTCAAGTCCATTCTCTAGTAAGTCTGCGTTTTTATTCCCATCCTGCCCCTAGGTTCTCCAGAACCTGTTTTTTTTTTTAGGTTCCACATATATGTGTTAGCATACGGTATTTGTTTTTCTCTTTCTGACTTACCTCACTCTGTATGACAGAATCTAGGTCCATCCACCTCACTACAAATAACTCAATTTTGTTTCTTTTTATGGCTGAGTGATATTCCATTGTATATATGTGCCACATCTTCTTTATCCATTCATCCAATGATGGACACTTAGGTTGTTTCCATCTCCGGGCTATTGTAAATAGAGCTGCAATGAACATTTTGGTACAGGACTCTTTTTGAATTACAGTTTTCTCAGGGTATATGCCCAGTAGTGGGATTGCTGGGTCATATGGTAGTTCTATTTGTAGTTTTTTAAGGAACCGCCATACTTTTCTCCATAGTGGCTGTATCAATTTACATTCCCACCAACAGTGCAAGAGGGTTCTCTTTTCTCCACACCCTCTCCAGCATTTATTGTTTGTAGATTTTTTGATGATGGCCATTCTGACTGGTGTGAGGTGGTACCTCATTGTAGTTTTGATTTGCATTTCTCTAATGATTAGTGATGCTGAGCATTCTTTCATGTGTTTGTTGGCAGTCTGTATATCTTTGGAGAAATGTCTATTTAGGTCTTCTGCCCATTTTTGGATTGGGTTGTTTGGTTTTTTTTGATATTGAGCTGCATGAGCCACTTGCAAATTTTGGAGATTAATCCTTTGTCAGTTGCTTCATTTGCAAATATTTTCTCCCATTCTGAGGGTTGTCTTTTCATCTTGTTTATGGTTTCCTTTATTGTGCAAAAGCTTTTAAGTTTCATCAGGTCCCATTTGTTTATTTGTGTTTTTATTTCCATTTCTGTAAAAGGTGGGTCAAAAAGGATCTTGCTGTGATTCATGTCATAGAGTGTTCTGCCTGTCTGAGAGTCTTATAGATATTTGTGTACCCATTTTTGTTGCAGTATAGTTTACAGTACCTAAAATGTCGAAGCAACCCAAGTGTCCATCGATGGATGTGGGGATAAACCAAATGTGGCAAATACATATGGAATGTCATTCAGCGTTAAACAGGAAGGAAATTCTGACACATGATACAATAGGGACGGACCTTGAGGACGTTCTACGAGGTGACGTAAGTCAGTTACAAAAAGACAAATGCTGTATGATTCCACTTAACATGAGGTGCTTGGAGTAGTTGAAATCATAGAGACAGAAAGTAGAAATGTGTTTGCTAGAGGCTGAGGAGAGGGGAAAATGGGGGAGTTATTGTTTAATGGGTACAGAGTTTCAGTTTTGCAGGGTGGAGACAGTTCTTCAGACGGATGGTGGTGATGGTTACACAGCAACATGAATGTACTTAACACCACTGAACTGAACGTGGCTAAGAGAGTACATTTTATGTCACTATATGTGTCTTTTACCACAATTAAAAAAATTGGAGAAAAAAATCATTTAAAGATGTTTTTACAGAACTAAAAAATGTCTTTCTTAGTTGTCTGTCTCTTGTGGACCGGAGACACCTTTAATTTTTTTATTTTGTTGTTAAAAATTTTTTTAAATTGAAGTATAGCTGATTTACAATATTGTGTTAGTTTCAGGTGTACAGCAAAGTGATTCCCATATATATATACACACACACACACACACACACACACACACACACACACACATATATATTCTTTTTTCAGATTCTTTTCCATTGTAGGTTATTACAAGATATTGAATATAGTTCCCTGTGCTGTACAGTAGGTCCTTGCTGTTTATCTATTTTATATATAGTACCATGTATATGTTAATGCCAAACTCCTAATTGTTCCCTCCCGCACCCTTTTCCCTTTGGTAACCATAAGACTGTCATACTAAGTGAAGTAAGTCGGACAAAGACAAATATCATATGATATCACTTATTTTTGGAATCTAAAAAAATGATACAAATGGACTTATTCACAAAACAGAAACAGACTCACAGACATGGAAAACAACAATCTTACCGCGACTCCTTTTAAATGAGAAAGAAGAGTGGGGCGACTCGGGCCAGGCTGAGGCCTGCCGATGGAGACGCCTCAGTGAGCATTCAACACAGGGAAATAGCCCATTTATTTAACAAATATTTGTTCATTGTCCCTCTATGCTGGGTGTTGGCAAAGGTGTGGAGGATGGAGTAGAGCTCAAAACAAGATTTATCTTTTTCTCTTTGAACCTGATGGTTCTACCAGGTTAAGGATACTTTTTTGTCCAAATAATTGAAATAGTCTAAACTTTTTTGTTTTGTTGGGTTTTGTTTTGTTTTTGGTTTGACAGCAATGGTATTTTTATAGTAAGAAATTTATTTCATGGTATAGAAAGGTATGAAAAAGAAAGCAAAATTCATTAAAACTCTGCTGTTAATGCTCTGGGGTCTATGTTACATTCCGTTTTCTATA
Organism: Phocoena phocoena; assembly: GCF_963924675.1. Classification (NCBI taxonomy): domain Eukaryota; kingdom Metazoa; phylum Chordata; class Mammalia; order Artiodactyla; family Phocoenidae; genus Phocoena; species Phocoena phocoena. The sequence continues at coordinate 105,355,233 of NC_089225.1, read as the reverse complement.
TGTACATATATATAGGCACACGCATGTGCTTACAATACAGGAAACAAGTGATGCATTCTGCTTCGTGACCCACCCACTCATTTGGCATATTATCATGGAATTATGTCAAATGATATAATTCCATGATAATACAAGTTTTATGTTTGTCTTTTTAACAGCTAGGAAGAAATTTAAGAGCTTGTTAGATGTTTCAGTAAACATCATGCCATTCTAATGGTGGAAGTAAATTAATTCATAAAAAGAGCAATGTGGTTGAAAGTCTGAGCAGAATGGAAGCTGCATGATGGGCACTGGAGCTCAGGCTGGTGGCAGAGGCAGCGGCAACTGATAAACACGGGAAGTTTGGGGCCAGGAGAACATCTAGCAGAGGCCTTGTGTTCTTCTTAGATGCTGAGCCTGTCCGAGCCTGTCAGAGTCTGGTTCTGAGTTGTTTATTCATCCCACAAGCATGCCTTGAGTGCTTACCATGTGCTAAAATGTATGCTGGTTTCTGGTGATACTGGATTGAAAAGACTTTTTCCCTTTCTCAGAGGAGCTGCTGGTGGAGTCGGGGAGGCAGATACAGTCACTCACAGACATGCTACAGTGAGATATACAACAGATAGAGATTTGGACCAGCTTCTCAACAGATACCGTTATAGCATCTATATGTACGGGCCCCATATTGATGTTAGTTCAACCATCAGTTATTTTCTCAGAGACTGTTTGGTAAAAAGAAAAAAAAAAAAATCCAAGCTTTGGGATACGCGTCCTGGGAACAGCTCTCCATATGTCTTCACTTGATTGGCCCCAGTAAAGAAGGGAGGGGCGGGCTGATTTGCTTATTTGAGAAGGAATTATAATAGTTTCATAGATGGCCAGGGCCTCTGTTCCCACTGGGCCCAGCATAAGTTGGGGGAGTGAAGAAGCAGAGTTCCCACTCAGTTCAGTAGCTTCACGAATGAATCAATTCCCTTCTCCAAGTTCTCCCTAGTGGTGGAATCTGTGCCTCCTGCAGCATGAGTTTCAAGTTGACTTCCTCAAAGTGTTGATGATAGAAATTATATTTGAGTGTATGTGTGTGTATAGCATATGTAGGAACATTTTGTTACTCCATTGCAAAATTAAATTTGATTATGATATGTGTTGTATTATACAGGCAAGCTCTGATTTGCAAAATACTAAAATACTGTTGATTTTCTTTGGTAGAAAGATATCCTTATTTTTTACATTAATTATTTTAATTTGAAATTTCCTATTTATCTTAAAGAGATATATTCCATGGTACATTAAGCAGCTTCTTTCCAACTCAGTCGTGGAGAAAGTTTATAGATTTCATAAATTCAAAACTTCCTGTGGAAGCATACCCTAATTAACCTCAGTTGTACTTTATTTTATTATCTGTGTCTTTGTTATTTGAAAAAATTGATTTCATTGTTTTATAGTCAACCACAAAAATGTGTATTTATTAAAAGTCAACCATGAGTCTGGCAGTGTTCTAGGTACCAGAACAATGGTACCAATACAACTGTGATGGAAAACAAGAGAGTTCTTGCTTTCCAGGGGCTGCTATTACCATGGTGGGAGACGTACAGTATGCATACCAACAAAAAATGAAAATGTAAAATAACATAGTACAGTAATATAATATAACCTAACATTAGGCAGTGCTGGTACTGCATAGAAGAGAAAATGTAGGTAATGTGATACTTAGCTCAGGAAGAGATGGGAGGCCTCTCTGAGAAGGTGCTCTTTGAAACTTGAGTAATGAAAAGGCGGTAGTCTCATGAATATTTGGGGGAGGTACATTGCAGGCGGAAGGGACGGAACCTGCAAGGGCTTTGGGTTGGGAACGACCTTGGTCACGGTGTCTAGCACATTGTGAGGGGACAGGACAGAAGAGGACAAAGAGGTTGGAAAAGTAGTCAGGAGTTAGACCTTGTGTGTGCTGTGGCAGGCAAGTTTGGAATTTCATCCCATGCGTGATGGGAAGCTGGTGATGGACCTTAAACAGCAAGCTGACAGATGATCTGTTTTTGCAGAAAGAACATGTCTGATTGTTGTTTTGGAGGATGGGTTGTAGCAAACAAAAGTGGAGGGGGGGAGGCCAGTTATGAAGCTGCTATTACTAAACCTAGAGAAGAGATGATGCTCTATCAGGGGAGATGGTGAGCAATGGTTGGATTTGGGATCTATTTTGAGTATAGATACAATAGAATTATCAATAGATAAGGAGTAGACTCTTGGAGACAGAGAGAACTCAAGAGTGTCTCCTAGGGTTTTAGCTTAAACAAAGAGGCGAATTCACTGAGTTGGGAGGGAGGAGATGGTGGCAAGTTTCTCTTTGGGGAAAGAACTGTGTATTCTGTTTTGGCCATATTAATTTCGAGATACTTGTTCAGACACCAAAGATGCTGAGAAGGCAAGTGTATATACAAATCTAGATCACAGGGGAGAGGTCTTGTCTAGGCATATATGTTTGAGAGTTATTGGAATATAGCTGGGGTTTCAAACCATAGCACAGGGTGAGATTACCCGAGAGAGATTCTGGACAGAGAGATGGTCTGAGAACAGAGCTCCTTTGCTGGATTCTCCTAAACTAGACCCTGAAATGTTGTGCCACCATATCGACTGCTGCCGAGGACAGATGCTGAGAACAGATATTGTCTTACACTCTGTGAACGTTTGAAAGCTGTTTATGCTGCATAAATAATTCCCTAATAAATTATGAAATTTTCAGGCAAAAACCTCATGTGTCTTATTTTTGTATCTTCCTAGTACCGTGGGAAGGATAATAAATTTGGAGAGGATTTGTGCCTATAGTTTCCAAAAAATGTTTGTTTGAAAAGTTGAGATTGCTTTCTTAGTGTGCCAACATTTTATAGCCTCCTATTACTTTAAACCTGAAAGCTATCAGGATTTTTATTTGTCATAGGTTGGATTTACATCAAGAACTCAGAAAAATTTCCTTTCAGCTGTTCAGTGCTACCACCACTTTATAACCTTGGCTTTTGAGCCAGAATACTAAATGTTGAATTGATTGAGTTTTTCAGAGTTTTCTTTTTGTTTTTTTAATAAAAGAAGGAAATGAATTTGAAATGGTAGTACAGCAGTCATAAAAGGAAAAATGATTCAGTAAATATCAATATTTCATTATTTGAAGAATTCCAAAGAAAATGTATAGCTTAGGCTGTAGGCAAGGCATTGGTGTCCTCATACTCCCACTTTATGAATCTCAGAAATAAAGGCAAGATGAATTATATTAGCTGTACTCTGTTATGATAAGAAATTTTTAGTTTGTCATGGTACTGGGTTGTAACTGTTTACCATTCAACACAATGTATTTAACATTAAATATACCTTGTTTCTATAATTTAATTATATTTATTTGACATGTATAACAGCAAATTTTGTTTCATCTGCTCCTAAAAAAAGAAACATGATTTATACTGTACAGTTACATGAGATAGGTTAAAGCGTAACTCCTAATTACTGTCGTTAAGTGGTGCACATTCTTATCGTGTATCTTTTTTTTGTTTGTATATCCTTGGATTCTTAATTTTGGTGCTTCTCTCAGTTTGCATCTTTTGGTACATTTATAAGAAAAGAAGGAAATGTCGATGCAATATATTCTAAGCACTCGCGATCTATATAAATGACCTCTTGAATGGATTCTTCATTGTTTTTATCAAAATTCTATATTGCTCTGGCTGAAAATAGAAAAAGACATAATCCTGGGGCTATTCATTTCAACACTGCGTTAGCAAAAGCCTGGAAATATCTCAAATCCATAAGGAGGGGACCAGTTTAATAAACTATGGAATACCCGTGCTCTGAATACTATTCAGTTATGAAAAGAAATTAAAAATTATCTCTAGTACATATTGCTAAGCTAAAAAAAACCACCAATGTGGGGAAGATTGTGTATAGTATCCTATTGTTTAAGGAAGGAATGGAGAAATATGGATATATGTGTGTATATGTATGTATAGCATGTATGTGTTATATATATGTACATGTTGTGTGTGTACAACAAACAAAACCAAATGCTTTGTATAAACCAAAGAACTAAAAAAATCGGGTTACTATGGAGGAAGGAGGGACAGGAGAGAGGGGCCAGGGATAGAAACTAGAATTTTCTAAATATAGAAAAAATTTGCAAAACTATGTAAATATTTTACATAATTAAAGGTAAAATTAAAGCAGAGTAAAATGTGTACTTTCTAAAAACTGAAGGCAAAATTTAAACAATGAGGTAACTTTGTATCAAGTCGGTGATTTAACTTCATGGAGAAGAATTATGTCAAATGACTAAAACACTTTCATCTGTTTGTCCATTACTAGTGAGATATAACCAAAAAAAAATCAGCAAAGATATATTGAAATGTTTTTATTAATCATTTGTTTTACTAATCTTTTTGTAGTAATTATATTGGCATTGTTATTCTGAGCTGATTCCATGTATATATGTGTATGTGTGTATGTATAATATAGCATGTATTTTTACATATAGTTTATATGTGTATATTCACAATACTTGTATAAGTAATCATTTTATCTAACGTTTCTTATTGTACAATATCTTATACTTTATTACTCATTACTTTATTACTTTATCTTGTGTGTTTATACACTCACACTCACATATACTAACACACACATAGTAGGATATATATTATATTTTATTATATATTTCTGTATACATCACAAAATAAACCAAATTAGTGATTATGTTCATGTCACTAAGGAACCAAGATTTTAGTAAATATACATTTGAAGGATTAAATGTAAACCCCCCTATAATCCTGAATTTGAATTAGAAATATCTCTGTATTTAATGTAATCCTATTTTCATCTCATTTCAAAATTCATATTGTTTTTAGTTTTTAAATTCCTTGTTTCTTAGAGGTGATGTCATCTTATATGTTAGTGAACTTGCAAAATGGTTTTCTAAAATTTTCTTCAAATTTTTATAGTAAGCAATATGTGAAAGCCTGCCTCCTTCATCTAAGTTTTTAGAATGACATTCTCTTTCTCTTGTTCTAGGTTATCTTTCAAAGGCTCTGTGTGGGTTTCTTTTCTTTTTAAGGGAAATGCCTAAATCATAAAGATTGAGTTAGTAATAAATCATCTTAGGTCTTCTGTTGCTTTAATTCAATTACTTAGTTTGTGTGTATGTCCTTTATTTTTTTTTTTACTTCTTCTGACCTTGAGATTAACTAGCCATTTTGAAATTATGTTTTGAAAACTCAGAAAGTACAGTATACCCTTGGAATAGCTGTGGGTCTTCCTGAAGGCCAGAACAACAAATTAAATTTAATTCCCTCTTAGAATTTTTCATTAGGCTTTCTGGACCATAGCTCGGTGGCAAGGGACTGGAGATTATTCTTATTATGCATGGAGGTAATATGTCCTCTTTGACAGTGTGGTTCCATTTCACAACTTCAGTGCCTCTTCACAATATTACCTGTCCTCTGGGGAGGCCATTTTGAAAATAACATATGGCTTTCCTTTCATTGTGTGAAACCAGTGTTTAATTTGGCTGGAAGAGCAAATTGTCCTTGACATCAATTTTACTTGTTTTTATTTCTGGAAAAACCACTCTGAAAGGTCATTTTCCAATAAGGTTATAATGTAACTTTATTAAGTGCATTGTATTTATTTATTACATGTTAATTAAGTTCTTCACACACACACATCCACACGACATGAGACATAACAAAACAAAGCCCTTGTTTGTAATACTCCAGAGACCTGACTCACCAGAGCAGTAACATTATCATTTGTGTTTACATGGAGTCTGTGAGGTAGACTAACAATGGCTGCAAATTAGTTGCTGTTTCTCCCTCTGGGAGATTGGGAGATGGAGTCTAATTCCACCCTCCTTGAATCTGAATTGGCTTTAGTGACTTCACCAGTAGAATGTGGCAGAAGTGACTTTCGAGACTTTTGAGGCTGGGTCAGAAGTTTTCCTGCAGCAGATTCTGCCCAGGCCTTTCGGAACACGCTCTCTGGGAGCTCTGAGCCACCAGGTAAGAAGTCTGACTACCTTGAGTTCATCCTGGAGAAACCATGTGCAAGACTTCTAGCCAGCAGTCCCACTTGAACCCAGCCTTCTAGCCATGCCTGCCAAGGCATCAGACAAGTGAATGAAGCCTTTCTGACCAACCTGTCCACAGCTGAATGTCACTGAGCCATTTTTTTTTTTTTTTTTTTTTTTCGGTACTCGGGCCTCTCACTGCTGTGGCCTCTCCCGTTGCGGAGCACAGGCTCCGGACGCGCAGGCCCAGCGGCCATGGTTCACGGGCTCAGCCGCTCCGCGGCATGTGGGATCTTCCCGGACCGGGGCATGAACCCGTGTCCCCTGCATCGGTAGGCGGACTCTCAACCACTGCGCCACCAGGGAAGCCCTCACTGAGCCATCTTAATCATCGTCCTGTGGAGCAGAAGAATCGCTCAGCTGAACCCTGCCCAAATTCCCGATTGACCGAATTATAAGATGTAGTAAAAAAAAAAAAAAAGTTTTAAGCAACTAAATGTTGGAGTAATTTGTTATGCAGTAAAAGATAATCTGAATAGAATATGTACACTGATCTCTTAAATCCAGTTTGAATATGATGAATAAATAGTATATTGAGGAAGCAGCATTGAAGGACCTGGGACATGAAAGTCTAAGTTACAGTTTCATTCCTACTAGCTTGTGTAACTGTGAGCAAATTGACTGATCTCTTTGAACTTTATTTTTTTCAGATATAAAAAAAGAGAACTGTATAATAATAATAATAATAAGAATGTCTCAGTGTAATAAAAGAAAGCACTTACTGAATGGTATTGTACAAGGCACTGAACTAGGTGTTTTAATACATTATTTAATTTAATTTCCACACCAATTCTGTAAATTATAGCTATTATTATTATCATTTCATTATTAATACCAGTTTACAGATGGGAAAATAAGCTTCGAGAAATCAGGAAACTGCTCACATATGCTCTATAAAATATATTTTTCTAACCTCTAGTTTCCTATTATTCTGTTTCTAAGATTCTTTGAATCATCACTTGTGATTTAGTGTCCTATTTGTGAAAGCTCAAGAATTTTTTTTACCGTACCAAAAGAAATTTCAAAGTTGTAAAATCAGTTATGTAAAGAGAATGTCAGAGTCTTTAGTGCAGTTTATCCCAATACTGTTTATATATTGGGACGATAGAAAGAACTAGAAACATCAAAAGGTTCCTCTTTTGGTCTTCAGTCATGTTGTAAGGGAGCCACACTTGCAAGTGAGGGGTGCACCTTACAAGTAGAAACATACTGGTTACAGCAGTTGCCACATAACATAGTCCATCGAAACGGATCTTGGTAGAGAGGGAAAAAAGGTACTTCAATGCCAATTGGTGAGCTGTCTTGTGTATAAAAGAACTATGTCTTCATCTTAATTATTAGTGAAGTATGAATTGCCCCTACATTCTTTGTATTTTTGTGTGTTTTTTTTGTCCCCTATTTTCTTCTAATCATTTTTTCTTTAGCTTTGTACTTACAGTTACAAAGAGCATGTGTTCACGCTCACTGAAAGAAGGAAGGAAGGAAACCCACTAATATTCATTGGGTAACTTTAACCCTGTCAGACATTCTGCTAGGTGCTAGCACCTGTGCTATTAGCATAGCACATATGCTATTTCAGGTTTAAATTTTAAAACGCATAACATTTAAATTTTGGAGATTATTTTGGTTTTCTAAAGCCACATGGTAATAAAAGGTGGAATTGGATTTTGAATGCATCTTCTAAATCCTTGTTTCTGATGTGTAAAATGCCTCACTATCTCTTGTAAGCCTGCTCTTTTGTTGACGAGATTGATTTTACTTAGGTTTGATTTGCCAATTCTTTTAAAAATCTTAATCCAATTTAAGAGTGCTGATTCACACATTGCATGGCTTCCCTGGTGCTCCGAACCTATTACTTTTGGTTGAAGTATTAAGAGTGTCTAAATATAAGCTCATGAATGAACTTGCTGAGTGGATTGAAAAATACCCCTAAGCCTTTTAGGCCTTAGGTTGCAGGGTGTGCATTAGCGGTTGGACTGACATTTATTCATGGTGAAGATCTGTTTGAGGCACTGATGGATGTATCATTTTGTGTGATTTAGTGAGGATTGCTGGGCTCTGCACCATGCCAAATGAGCCCTGGGAGAGCAACCTGGATACATAAGAATTTCCTTCCATTCTCTTGAGAGAGGACGTTCACATCCTTGGGAGGTCCCTCTTCTCAGAGCCCTGGGCCAGGTGTCTGAGTCACTGTCTACCTGCATTTGATACCTGCTAGCAGTTTCCTCTAGCCCAGCTGTTCTGTAATGGGGCAATTTTGCCCTCCTTCCAGGAGATATTTGACAACGTCTGAAAACAACTGGGAGATGCAACAATTATCGAGTGGGTAGAGGCCAGGGATGCTGCTAAACACCCAACAACTCCAGGACAGCCCCCACAAAGAATTATGTGGTCCACATGTCAACAGTGCCGAAGTTGAGAAAGTGGAGTAGGTTTTCTCAACCCTATTTTTTCATTATTGCCCCCTAAGGAGCCTCTTTAGACATTTTCCACTAATGATACCCCTCCCCATTGAATTTTAATATATTATACAGTAAGTCCCCTACGTACGAACCTTCAAGTTGTGAAATATTTATGTCATTGCCTTACATGGGAAACCAGTACCACTGCCATAAATACATGGGGCCAATAAAAATAAAGTGGGAAAAATTAATGAGCTGTTATTGGTTTCTGAAGGCTCTGAACTGGGAGCCAGTACACTTTGGGCTAAAAAGGAAGATTAGCGTGGAAGAAAGGTATTCAGGATACATGGGCACCAAACCGAGACTTTCTCCTTGGTATTGTTTGAAAGAGAATTGAAGTGGGCATAACTCCTCACAAGGAGACTGAATGCTATATAATGCTGTATCTGTGTACTAACCCAAAACCATCTCATCTCATGTACCCCAGGGGTCTCTCCTACATTTTAGAAACACTGGTCAGGCAAGCCCAGGTATTTTTGTGCCCTTCCCTTTTCTGCCCCTTGACTGTCTACCCATGAAGTGTCGTCAGTAGTCAACTAGAACCATTTGAGGTTTCTTATTTCCTTTTGTGTTCCTAGTGCCAAGCCCCGTGCCTGGTGCACCCAGAGCAGTGGCTCCGTGTTTATCTGTCACTGGAATGATTGAATGAAGATGTGTCCTCACTGACCGTGCGTGGCCCCAGGTAGTCCGTAGGTCAAGTTTGTGTGAAGTAGGGTTGGGTCCAGCTCCCTGGGTGTGTGCTTGGTGGACAGACCTTCAAGTGGATTTCCATCCATCCATGGCTAAGGGCTGCTCTTGTGGAAAAGTAACCTATGCAACCACACCCGGCTGGTCTGTATAAAGGTAAAGGAGATGCGGGTTAATGGATACGGACAGGACTTTTGCAGGTTCTTCTCAAGATTTAGGGGCAGGCGGAGAAGCTCAATCTTGTCATATATGCCTTAGATATATTCTCTTTGTTCTGAGGGGTGCTTGAGAAGCAGTTACCAGTAATTGTCATTGAGAGAAATTGAGTGTAGAAGAAAAATAGACTTTACACAAATATTTAAAAGCATGCTTACTAAATAAAGACCAAGAGATTTGAGGAGCAATTATTTCATATGATCATTTCTTGTTCTGGGTTAAGGATATAAAAATGAATATTTCTTTAACAGAAGAGTGTACTGAGTGGTGCCGCCTTCTTTCCCTTTCTTGCTTTATTCCTTGCTCTCCTCTCATCCCTCTCTAACTCTTTCTCTCCCTCCCCTTTCTTTCAGGGGAGAAGTACATGCACCCCAAAGTCTCCCATCATGGAAGTGTTTTCCCCATGGGTCAGGCACTGGTAGTCCATAGCTGACCACCAGGGAATGAATGGAAGCCAGTCATAGAAAGTCAAGTCAGGAAGGGTTCAGAGTCAACTCTTAGCATTTCTGTTTTAAAGATGGAGAAATCTGGAGAGAATGAATGACTTACCTCCGGCATACATACTGCTCGTGAGTTGTGATCCTGTGTGTTTCGTGACATGTCATGTGTGCTGTGTATGAGGTAGGTATGGTTTTGAGAACCAATAGGAATAGGAATGCGAAGGATAAGAATATTCCCAGTGATGGAGCAGTACCAGTATGTCATTCAAGTATTTGTTGAGCCAGTTCATGGGAGGCATGCGGCAGAAGCCTGATTAGAGTGGGTTTAAGAGAAAGTGGAAGGAGGGGAACTGGAGAAGAGGGTAAACAAAACTGCGAAAACTCAGTTTTTCTTTAGATTGGATGAGAGAAATGGGAAAATAGATGTTGGTAGTAGGGTCAGGAGGGGTACGTTCAGAGAGGATTTTTTTTTTTAGCTGGAGGAAATTATAGTGTGTTTTCTGCATGTGGAAATGATCCTGTAGAGAGGGGAACATGAATGATGTAAGAGCGGGGAGAGTTGCTGGAATGATGTGTCTGAGCAGATAGCAGGGGATGGGATCAGTGAGCAAGCGGACTGATTAGCGAGTGATACCTAGGAGTATTGGCGGGGTATCTATGGCAACTGGAGGCAAGGCAGGGGCTCACAGGACAGATGCTTAGAGTTGCTCTCTTCTCTCTGCATCACCTTTCTAGAGATACAGGAAGTGTGTTAGTTTCCTAGGGCTACTGTAACAAGGCACCGCAAACTAGGTGTCTGGGCTAGTCAGTGTTCTCCAGGGAAACAGAGCCAATAGCACGTATACAGATATAGAAACAGAGTTATTTTAAGGAATTGACTCACACGATTATGGAGTCTGAAATGTCCCAAGACCTGCAGACAGCCAGCTGGAGACCTGGGAGAGCCCATGATGTAGCTCCAGTCTGAGTCCAAAGGCCTGAGAACCAGAAGAGCTGAGGCTGCGTGTTCCAGTCTGAAGGCTGGACTGCTGGGAGACCCAAGAGGAGCTGATGTTTAAATTTGTTGCCCAAAGACAGGAAAAGTTTGATGTCCTAGTTCAAGACAGTCAGACTGGAGGAATTCCCCTTTATGCCAGGGAGGCTCAGCCTTTTTGTTCTAGTCAGGCCTTCACCTGATTGGATGCTGCCCATGCACACTGGGGAAACAACTTGCTTTACCACCTATTTAAATGTTCATCTCCTTCAGAAACACCCTCACAGAAACATCCAGAATATTGTTGGGCCAAATATCTGGGCGCCTCATGGTCCAGTCATGTTGATACATAAAATTAACCACCACAGAGTCTTAAAACAGTAGAAATGTATTCCCTCACTGTTCTGGAGGCTAGAAATCTGAAATCCTGGTGTTAGTAGGGTTGGTTCCTTCCGGTGGTTCTGAGGGAGTGTCCACTCCACGCCTCTTTGTTCCCTGGCTTTGGGTGGTTGCTGGCAGTCCTTGGCATTCCTTGGCTTGTACAGATCATTCTAAACTCTGCCTTCATTGTCACATGGCATAGACCCATGTGTGTCTGGGTCCGAATTTCTCTCTTCTTAGAAGGACACAGGTCACTGGCTTAGGGATCACCCTAATCCAGAATAATCTCATTTTAATTTGATTATATATGCAAAGGCTGTATTTCCAAATAAGGTCACATATGCAGGCTCCAGGGGTTAGGACTTCAAGCATATCTTTTGAAGGACACAATTCAACTCATGGTAGGAAGCAGGACACTCAGCTGGGGATGAGGATGGAGAAGAGGAGAGGTTAAAATAGTCATACAAGAGAGGAGGAAAAGTTGATGATGAAAGAATTGCAGAGAATGCTGAGCAACCCGAACCGCCTGCTGTGGTTCACGGTCATGAGCTGCGTGTGAGGCCCGCCAGCACGGATGTGTGGGTTTTCCAGCCAAGTGCGTCTCTGTGTGTGCAGCCTTGGCTTGAGCAGAAACTTGGTATTTTACCAGGGTTGGTTTTCCAAGGGAATTTGATGAAGTGGTCATTAAAGGTGTATGGAGGGGAATTATTATGATGAGTGACCTTGGATGTTAAGTTGGGTAAGGAAGGCTGAGAGGACTTGAGAGGGTGGGTCACAGGGAACGGGTGACAGATGAGTGGGTTGAAGTTCCTGTCTAGTTGAAGATGCTGAGGGTCACAGGTACTAATAAGAGATCACGGTCAGAGACTTGGATGCTTAAAATGGAGCTGTGGACTAGCGGCCTTTAAGTACCTAAGATTTTAAATATGTTTCCTAAAATCACGTAACTCTTGTTCTAGGGAGCCTCTTTTATTACTTTTAATTGTGGTGTTCAGCCTCCTTACCCTAGGCAAATTCGGAGGGTTATTCATTTTCGTTATAAAAAGTAATCTGTTCATACAGCTGATGCTTGCTATATTTCTCGTCTTCGTCATTTAGGGGAGAAATATCTCTGGTAATGTTTGCAAAGATAAATAAAGCAGAGGTGTCATTTCCAAGCTGACCTATTGCAGTTCAATGGTTCAGGACTTCTAAATGTAAAATTAAGATGCTAAGGATATTGTAATCTATGAATTGGAATCTTTTGATTATCAGTGGAGATGTCTTTCTCAGAGGAATATTTGGAGATAAGGCATCAGTGTAAGTTCTTGGCTTCACTATTGCCATTTGTTATTTTATAATGTGGTAGCAAATCTGACTCCCCAAAATATTTCCTGATGGTTAGCTTTGATCTTCTTAGACCCTCCCATTAGGTTCTCTTTGACTCCGCATGGATGGCAGAATATAGTATAGTCTTTCCTCACCTGACCCATATCTAGTTTTTGCAGCATCATCTTTTGCTGTTCACCTTTTTGTACCACACATTCCAGCCAAACCAGAGCACCTACTGGTTCCTAGATATAAGATTTCCTTCCTGCCCCTGGGTTCTTTCTCTTCCTGTCCTTGGGTCTGTTAACATCCTGTTAACTCACCTGACCTTCAAGGCCCTGATCAGAAGATGTCTCTTTAATGAGGCTTCCCTTTAGTCTTGTGATTCTCAAACATTAGTGCATATCAGAATCACCTGGAGCAGTTGCTAGAAGGCAGATTACCAGGCTCCATCCCCAGAGTTGGGGGTATGAGAACCTGCAATTCCATTGAGTTCCCAAGTGATGCTGATGCTGGGCCTGGAATCTATATCTTGAGAACCACCATGCTAAAGGTTTAAAGTCTTTTTCTTAGTTACATTGACATTTATTTCTGCTAAAGCTTTGTTCTGTCACACTGCAAACATATTAGCACATATTTACTGAGCAATAATTATTTATCTAATGTCTTCTCTATGCACACAGATTATGCACATTGAAAGATTATTCATTTCCAATAAACCGCAATATTTACAATACTCAAAATCACATTGAAGATAATTTAATCTTGGATGAATCAGTCGGCACCTCTGTTTCATGCATTGCCTAAGGTGTATCCTTATAAACGTCAATCATAATTTTATGGTACTCCAGAAAAAATTAGATCATTTGAACTTTCTGTAAAAGCTGGTAAAGCAGAGATTTAAAAGAGGAAGGAGACTTCAAATTTGGAACCTGTATACTGAGTGCATGTGGATGTAATTACGGCATTTATTAGAACTACAGGAGACATAGCCAGACCCTTTGACCTGGGTCTTGTATTTGGTGCCTATTTGGGCTTGTGCTGGGCAGGGAGCTGAGCGGGGCATGTTCTCTGAAGGGCTGTCTTGAGGAGAAGAGGGACAAGGTGAGTCTGGGCAGATTGGGCTGTTTCTGAGCAAAGGTCCTTGTGGTCAAGAAGGGGTCAGCCTTTTTTGTAGCTTTGTGCTGCTCTATTCAGGGCTAAGTCCAGGACAAACAAATGACATACACACAGCTGCCTTTGCTTAAATCAGCTCAGCAGACTGTGTTCTCATACAGCCAGATAAAATCTGGCATTTACTTTGTATCTAGCAACCTTTGCTTTTAGGAGAATTAAAAAAAAAAAAGAAGCTGGGAATCTTGCATGACTGAGTTTTATAATGTTGCATTAAAGGGAAAATATCGTTTTAATAGATTAGTAATGAGAATGGTTCGGGTTTTTAAAAGGGATGCTATCATCTGTATATAAATGGTGTAAAAATTTAAGGGTGTCTTGTTCTTTCATCTTCCTTTTGAGTCATGTGTCTCTCCCAACTTACCTTTGGTGTTTCCTGTTCATCACTCCATTTGAATGGTTTGACTTTGTAGCTTTGGGTGAGAAGCACTTTCCTCATGGGGCATAAGATCAGGGGTGGGAGGAGCCCAGATTTCTGCTCGTGTCTTAGAAGAGATGGAAGTGAATTAGTTCTGTTTCTCAAGACCAGGTGTGGGCTAATCGGAGCTATGAGGGTCCCCAGTTTGCAGGTTCCGTCTTTGAGGACCAACCAATCTTGGGTCAGTTTTCCACCCCATGCCCCACTTTTGCGTAGGGCTGTGGGAAGCTCTGGACTGGCGTTCCTTCCTTGTGTGAATAGGGTGGGGGCTGAGACCCTTAGGCTGAGGAGAAGCAGAATTGAGCTCACGGGTGGCAAGAGTTACTAAAGGTCTTGGGACCAAGTGGGGAGTGAATTTTCACCCTCCATTCCAAGCAGTGCAAACCAGAGAGGTGAGTGTGTGAATGAGCCAGTGGTTAAGAAGATGACATGCAATTTCTTTGGATGGAGATTTTGTATCTGATCTTTACAGAGAGGGTCTGGCTTCGGGTTGGGGCCTTAGTCTGTGTAAAGTCTGATTGAGCCTCACCCTGAGTTGGCTTGGCTCTTGGTGTGGTCAGTGCACATGTCCTGCCATCCCTCCCTCTCCTGACTCATGCCCAGTGCACATGGACGGGTCCACTTCTCTTTCAAATCTTTCTCTGATGCCTCCAGACCATAAGAGAGTCTTCCCTCCTCTGAATTTTTAGTCCGTATAGCCTCGATCACATAGTTTGGCTCTATTTGAAACCGAAGTGGTTTGGTTTAATTTCCATTTGGGCAATTCAAAATGCCTTTATAAGTAATAAAATACATTTACTTGAGTGTAATTAACAAACATGTACGCAAAATGAATGGGATGGTTTCATCCTGGCCAATTATAGAAAATGAACCATGGAGTTTAAGGCATGATTTCAAGGAGGATTTGAGTAACTGAGAAAGATGGGTAAACAATAAAAATTAAATGTGAGAAAATAGGATAATCACCAACAAAAGAATTACCTTTATTTTTTTCTTAAAAAATGAATTGAAGCAAATATGCTAAAACCTGTATATACCACTGTTAATCAAGATGACTTTTGAGATCACAGCTCGCTGGTTTAGGCTAGACAAGAACTAATGACTGCCAGAGGGACAGGACACAGGAGATGGCCTGTTGTGAGCAGCCACACGCCTGGCCTTCCCCACTGTGAATTTGCGGTCGTTCTCCTGAGGATAGAGAATCCGAGCGGGAAATCACAACATAAATTCAGGACCACCTCAAGTAGGGCAGGTTCCACCTTTTCCCCTTAGCTTCTGATAATATAAAAACATATTAGTGGAGGGATTTGATCAAAAGAACTGGTTGGATAGTCTGATTCAGTGCATATGCAGTTTAAGGAAGAAAGAGAAGTAAAATGCAGTCCTAATCTCTTTCTTTGACCTCTTTGTTGATGCTGGGGCCGAGATAGGTGCTCTGGAGAGAGGAGACGTTTCCTGGAGGGGACCTGGAGAAGACAAGGAGCCCAGTTTTGGGCATTTTGACTTTTGGGTACACGTGGGCTAAGGTATCAAACCTCTTTGTTTCTCAGTTGTGAGTTCTGCCAAGTTGGTTTAAGCATTTCCTGAGTCATCACACCTCAAATAGCACCTGAAATACAGTTCAATAAATGTTAGGCAAGATGATGATGACGACATGATGATGATGTAAAATGTCAGGGCTTTAACTGGGTAGTCATTCTCCCTGGCCTGTGCAATCAACATCTTTTCTTGTTAATCCTTTCTTTATCAGCGGGCAAAACCAGCAATCTGCAGAATCCACCCGTCAATAAATAGGTCACAAAGGGAAACAGGTCACTTGGTGTTTCAGAGAGATGAAAAGAAGAAATGTTGAAATCAGTGCAATTAAGGAAAGGAAAGTAACCTGATGGAGAATTGAGGAGTAATGAGAAAAGCAAAAACCAAAACCGAAGGAAGGAAAGAAGAAAATGAGCCTAGTAATGAATGACATTAATTATGTAATGATTTGCATTGCAATTATGGCTAACTTCCCAGCTCTTGCCCTGAGTCAGGACCTGTGCCCAGTGAAGTGTAGGCACTATAAATGTCCCCATCTACAGATGAGCAGCCTGCAGCTTGGAAGGTTATGTGAACTTCCAAGTTCATGCATCTAGTAAGAGGTGGAACCAACATTTAAATTCAAGTGACCCTCACTGTCGTGGAAGAAGTGAAGCTTCTTAAATGTATTCTTTTTTTTTTTTTTTTTTTTTTTTTTTTTTGCGGTACACGGGCCTCTCACTGTTGTGGCCTCTCCCGTTGCGGAGCACAGGCTCCGGACGCGCAGGCTCAGCGGCCATGGCTCACAGGCCCAGCCGCTCCGCGGTATGTGGGATCCTCCCGGACCGGGGCACGAACCCGTGTCCCCTGCATCGGCAGGCGGACTCTCAACCACTGCGCCACCAGGGAAGCCCTTACATGTATTCTTGACCCCCTGGTGCATTCCTCCTGGCCCACAATACGTTATTTTGCTAATTGCATGATTAGGAAAAAAGCACGTGAAGATGTCTGTCATACAAAAGAGATATTTAGGTATTTCGGGCTTCTACAGTTCCTTTCTCTGTTTCATGGTAGGGTTGAGTAAAACATTAACAGATGACATAGTAGATGCAGACATCCTTCAAGAATTATTGAAGCCAGCCGCGGCTCATCTGCAGAATGAATGTTACAGGAAAAGATCTTGTGTTAGTATCATCAGTGCTGTCAGTGTCAACTAAAGTTTTTGAAACTTGCCGGAATGTAGGCTTTTGAATTTGAGGACCTGGTTACCTAACAGAAACAACATAGAGCAAAAGCTGTATTGGAATGTGTGCTGAATCCAGGAACTAAAAGCCATATGTCCCCAGGCCAGAGTCTGCTGGGTGTGTGACTGTGAGCTGAGGGGATCTCTGAGCCAAATGGAACCCATTAATGTATGCTTAGATGTGGACCTAAGGTTGTTTACCAAGCCAGTTCACTGGTGGGAGTCAAAGTTTTTTTATCCTTCTTGTTTTTAATTTAATTTGCTAATTGTCTTTAAGAAAAAAAGGTTGTAGGAACTTTGGATGAAACTGCAAAAATCCAGATTTTACGAGCACGCTGAACGCAACTAAGGAAATATAAACTTGTTCTAAAGTTATATGCTAAATATGCACCTGCTTTGAATTTGTAGCTTTGATAGATATTATTTTTTGGAACAAGTGCAGGGAGCTGTGTTGTACTTGAGGGGCATGATGGAAGGCAATGAGTAAAAGCCATCTTAAGCAATCGCAGGATTTCCCTCTCCCTCTGACAGTCCAGCTGGCATTAGCAGGAGATTTTATGGAAGAAAAAATCTTTCGCAAACGCACCTTTTGGTTGCAAAAAATTGGAAAGTCCACTTGGGTCTGTTTCCTGAGAGAGGAAATGAATGAAATGTGTGTCATTTGTATCATGCATTTGTGATACCATGATTATTCATGTTAGTCCTGTAAAAATACCTTTTTAAATAACTGAATCATAATATCGAGTGGCCCATGTTTAGGTCAATATTTGATTGAAGGTGGTGAATGGAAGCAATGATAGGAAATGGTCTTGTTTGTTTTAGATCAAAAGATAATTTCAGACCAGCAGCCCTCAGAGAGGAATTAGGGTAACATGAGGATGAGAGTGTATTAGAATCACTTATTTACTCCTTTCCTTTATCCCTCTTTCTATTGTCCTCCAGGATGAGCGTGGAAAAGGTTTGCCCACCGTGTGTAATTGAAAATATTTTCCACTTGATTCTGTCTTGTTTTGAACTACTCTTTCAGGGCTGGTGGCTTATTTTCTTTATTACTTGAGAATATTTATTATCTTCCTGGTTTTTGGAAATACAAAAATGTTGTTGTTCACAAAGACTTGTGATAGTTTTTACTGACAAGCTAATTGACTCATAAACAAGAACAGCCTGACGTAAAATTTAAAAAAAATTACATATTTAACAAGCAAAGTACGACCTGTAACCATATGAATGAGTCAGTCACTTAAGCTTGTTTACCCAACTTGTTTACCCAGCGTTTGCTTGAGTTTCTCACTATGCAGCCCCGTCAAAAGCAATGAATAAAGCCTGGTTAAGATTGTGGTGTGTGAATGTGTAGTGACTTTGCTGTGAGATTTGGTAGCTTTGAGTAGCGGTTACAAGCACCATGTTCCAGTTACGTATTGCTCTATAACATGTCATTTCCAAAATTAGATATGTAGATCAATAATGACCAATTATTTTGCTCATAAATCTGCAATTTGGACAGAGCTCTGTGGGGTCAGCTGAGGCAGTTCAACAAGGGCTAAAGGATCTACTTAAAGATGGCTTGTTTGTGTGGCTGGCAAGTTGGTGTTGGTTGTTGGCTAGGAGCACAGCTGGGTTGTGCTGTTTCCTGTCTGCATGTTTCTCTCCTTGGGGCTGTTTGAGCTTCCTCATAGCATGGTGGCTAGATTCCAAGACCTACTGTTGAAGAGACAATAGCTGGAAGCTGCCAGTCTCTTAAAGGTTGAACCAGAAGGACATAGACCCTTCCTCTTGAGGTGAGGGGAGTCAAAGAATGTGCAGCCATTTTTAATTTATCACAGACCAAATTGGACTACTTATCTCTGCCTCTGTAAGCTATTCACATTCATATCTTTTGGCACTTCTCAAGGTGTTTCTTTACCTGTATCGTCCTTCCCTCCTTTTTACTTCATGCATTTTCAATGGTGGCAAAAATTGGTTCTTGGAATGGGAAAAAAATTAGATATTATATTGGGAATATCTGTACCACAGAACATAAACAGCTGCACAACATACCTGTGCTATTAAAATGTCAGGGGGGTGAGGGAGGCAATTAGAAAAAAAACAAAAGTCTGAAAAGGGCTCCTTAGGTGGCTGATTATGTAGAAAACTTTGAGAGACACAGCTTTACTTTCAGCCCAGATCTGTTGTCCTTTCTTCCATAAAGCCTATCCTAACCCAATTCCAGCAAACTTAATTGTTATATACTTACAGACGTTTCATTTGTATGTCCGCAGTGTATTTAAAATTTTTTTGTTGTTGTTATTTTTAAATTTATTTTCTTTCTTCTTTCTTGTGAATCAGTTATACATATACATATGTTCCCATATCTCTTCCCTCTTGCGTCTCCCTCCCTCCCACCCTCCCCATCCCACCCCTCCAGGAGGTCACAAAGCACCGAGCTGATCTCCCTGTGCTATGTGGCTGCTTCCCACCAGCTATCTACCTTACGTTTGTTAGTGTATATATGTCCATGCCTCTCTCTCGCTTTGTCACAGCTTACCCTTCCCCCTCCCCATATCCTCAAGTCCATTCTCTAGTAGGTCTGTGTCTTTATTCCTGTCTTACCCCTAGGTTCTTCATGACATTTTTTTCCCTAAAATTCCATATATATGTGTTAGCATACGGTATTTGTCTTTCTCTTTCTGACTTACTTCACTCTGTATGACAGACTCTAGGTCTATCCACCTCATTACAAATAGCTCAATTTCGTTTCTTTTTATGGCTGGGTAATATTCCGTTGTATACATGTGCCACATCTTCTTTATCCATTCATCCGATGATGGACACTTAGGTTGTTTCCATCTCCGGGGTATTGTAAATAGAGCTGTAATGAACATTTTGGTACATGATTCTTTTGAATTATGGTTTTCTCAGGGTATAAGCCCAGTAGTGGGATTGCTGGGTCATATGGTAGTTCTATTTGTAGTTTTTTAAGGAACCTCCATACTGTTCTCCATAGAGGCTGTTTAAATTTACATTCCCACCAACAGTGCAAGAGGGTTCCCTTTCTGTACACCTACCCCAGCATTTATTTCTCGTAGATGTTTTGATGATGGCCATTCTGACCGGTGTGAGGTGATATCTCATTGCGGTTTTGATCTGCATTTCTCTAATGATTAGTGATGTTGAGCATCCTTTCATGTGTTTGTTGGCAATCTGTGTATCTTCTTTGGAGAAATGTCTATTTAGGTCTTCTAGTCAGTTTTGGATTGGGTTTGTTTTTTTGATATTGAGCTGCATGAGCTGCTTATAAATTTTGGAGATTAATCCTTTGTCAGTTGCTTCATTTGCAAATATTTTCTCCCATTCTGAGGCTTGTCTTTTGGTCTTGTTTATGGTTTCCTTTGCTGTGCAAAAGCTTTGAAGTTTCATTAGGTCCCATTTGTTTATTTTTATTTCCATTTCTCTAGGAAGTGGGTCAAAAAGGATCTTGCTGTGATTTATGTCATAGAGTGTTCTGCCTATGTTTTCCTCTAAGAGTTTGATAGTTTCTGGCCTTACATTTAGCTCTTTAATGCATTTTCAGCTTATTTTTGTGTATGGTGTTAGGGAGTGATCTAATCTCATACTTTTACATGTACCTGCCCAGTTTCCCCAGCACCATTTATTGAAGAGGCTGTCCTTTCTCCACTGTACATTCCTGCCTCCTTTATCAAACATAAGGTGACCATATGTGCGTGGGTTTATCTCTGGGCCTTCTATCCTGTTCCATTTATCTATCTTTCTGTTTTTGTGCCAGTACCATACTGTCTTGATTACTGTAGCTTTGTAGAATAGTCTGAAGTCAGGGAGCCTGATTCCTCCAGGTCCGTTTTTCGTTCTCAAGATTGCTTTTGCTATTCAGGGTCTTTTGTGTTTCCATACAAATTGTGAAAGTTTTTGTCCTAGTTCTGTGAAAAATGCCAGTGGTAGTTTGATAGGGATTGCATTGAATCTGTAGATTGCTTTGGGTAGTAGAGTCATTTTCACAATGTTGATTCTTCCAATCCAAGAACATGGTATATCTCTCCATCTATTTGTATCATCTTTAATTTCTTTCATCAGTGTCTTATAATTTTCTGCATACAGGTCTTTTGTCTCCTTAGGTAGGTTTATTCCTAGATATTTTATTCTTTTCGTTGCAATGGTAAATGGGAGTGTTTTCTTGATTTCACTTTCAGATTTTTCATCCTTGGTGTATAGGAATGCCAGAGATTTCTGTGCATTAATTTTGTATCCTGCTACTTTACCAAATTCATTGATTAGCTCTAGTAGTTTTCTGATAGCATCTTTAGGATTCTCTATGTATAGTATCATGTCATCTGCAAACAGTGACAGCTTTACTTTTTCTTTTCCGATTTGGATTCCTTTTATTTCCTTTTCTTCTCTGATTGCTGTGGCTAAAACGTCCAAATCTATGTTGAAGAAGAGTGGTGAGAGTGGGCAACCTTGTCTTGTCTTCCTGATCTTAGTGGAAATGCTTTCAGTTTCTCACCATTGAGGACGATGTTGGCTGCGCGTTTGTCATATATGGCCTTTATTATGTTGAGGAAAGTGCCTCTGTGCCTACTTTCTGGAGGATTTTTATCATAAATGGGTGTTGAATTTTGTCAAAAGCTTTCTCTGCATCTATTGAGATGATCATATGGTTTTTCTCCTTCAGTTTGTTGATATGGTGTATCACGTTGATTGATTTGCATATATTGAAGAATCCTTGCATTCCTGGAATAAACCCCACTTGATCGTGGTGTATGATCCGTTTAATGTGCTGTTGGATTCTGTTTGCGAGTATTTTGTTGAGGATTTTTGCATCTATGTTCATCAGTGATATTGGCCTGTAGTTTTCTTTCTTTTTGACATCCTTGTCTGGTTTTGGTATCAGGGTGATGGTGGCCTCGTAGAATGAGTTTGGGAGTATTCCTCCCTCTGCTATATTTTGGAAGAGTTTGAGAAGGATAGGTGTTAGCTCTTCTGTAAATGTTTGATAGAATTCGCCTGTGAAGCCGTCTGGTCCTGGGCTTTTTTTTGTTGGAAGATTTTTAATCACAGTTTCAATTTCGGTGCTTGTGATTGGTCTGTTCACATTTTCTATTTCTTCCTGATTCAGTCTTGGCAGGTTGTGCATTTCTAAGAAGTTGTCCATTTCTTCCAGGTTGTCCATCTTATTGGCATAGAGTTGCTTGTAGTAATCTCTCATGATCCTTTGTATTTCTGCAGTGTCAGTTGTTACTTCCCCTTTTTCATTTCTAATTCTACTGATTTGAGTCTTCTCCCTTTTTTTCTTGATGAGTCTGGCTAATGGTTTATCAATTTTGTGTATCTCTTCAAAGAACTAGCTTTTAGTTTTATTGATCTTTGCTGTTGTTTCCTTCATTTCTTTTTCATTTATTTCTGATCTGATTTTTATGATTTCTTTCCTTCTGCTAACTTTGGGGGTTTTTTGTTCTTCTTTCTCTAATTGCTTGAGGTGCAAGGTTAGGTTGTTTATTCGACATGTTTCCTGTTTCTTAAGGTAGGATTGTATTGCTATAAACATCCCTCTTAGAACTGCTTTTGCTGCATCCCATAGATTTTGGGTCGTCGTGTCTCCTTTGTCATTTGTTTCTAGGTATTTTTTGATTTCCTCTTTGATTTCTTCAGTGATCACTTCGTTATTAAGTAGTGTATTGTTTAGCCTCCATGTGTTCGTAATTTTTACAGATCTTTTCCTGCAATTGATATCTAGTCTCATAGCGTTGTTGTTGGAAAAGATACTTGATACAATTTCAATTTTCTGAAAGTTACCATGGTTTGATTTGTGACCCAAGATATGATCTATCCTGGAGAATGTTCCATGAGCACTTGAGAAAAATGTGTATTCTATTGTTTTTGGATGGAATGTCCTATAAATATCAATTGAGTCCATCTTGTTTAATGTATCATTTGAAGCTTGTGTTTCCTTATTTATTTTCATTTTGGATGATCTGTCCATTGGTGAACGTGGGGTGTTAAAGTCCCCTACTATGAATGTGTTACTGTCGATTTCCCCTTTTATGGCTGTTAGTATTTGCTGTATGTATTGAGGTGCTCCTATGTTGGGTGCATAAATATTTACAATTGTTATATCTTCTTCTTGGATCAATCCCTTGATCATTATGTAGTGTCCTTCTTTGTCTCTTCTAATAGTCTTTATTTTAAAGTCTCTTTTGTCTGATATGAGAATTGCTACTCCAGCTTTCTTTTGGTTTCCATTTGCATGAAATATCTTTTTCCATCCCCTCCCTTTCAATCTGTATGTGTCTCTAGGTCTGAAGTGGGTCTCTTGTAGACAGCAAATATATGGGTCTTGTTTTTGTATCCATTCATCCAATCTGTTTCTTTTGGTGGGAGCATGTAATCCATTTACATTTAAGGTAATTATCGATATGTATGTTCCTATTCCCATTTTCTTAATTGTTTTGGGTTCGTTATTGTAGGTCTTTTCCTTCTCTTGTGTTTCTTGCCTAGAGAAGTTCCTTTAGCAGTTGTTGTAAAGGTGGTTTGGTGGTGCTGAACTCTCTCAGCTTTTGCTTATCTGTAAAGGTTTAAATTTCTCCATCAAATCTGAATGAGATGCTTGCTGGGTAGAGTAATCTTGGTTGCAGGTTTTTCTCCTTCATCACTTTAAATATGCTAGTCCCTTTGGGCTTGCAGAGTTTCTGCTGAAAGATCAGCTGTTAACCTTATGGGGATTCCCTTGTGTGTTATTTGTTGTTTTTCCCTTGCTGCTTTTAATATGTTTTCTTTGTATTTAATTTTTGACAGTGTGATTAATATGTGTCTTGGCGTATTTCTCCTTGGATTTATCCTGTGTGGGACTCTCTGTGCTTCCTGGACTTGATTAAGTATTTCCTTTCCCATATTAGGGAACTTTTCAACTATAATCCCTTCAAATATTTTCTCAGTCCCTTTCTTTTTCTCTTGTTCTTCTGGAACCCCTATAATTCGAATCTTGCTGCATTTAATGTTGTCCCAGAGGTCTCTGAGACGGTCCTCAGTTCTTTTCATTCTTTTTTCTTTATTCTGCTCTGCAGTAGTTATTTAAACTATTTTATCTTCCAGGTCAATTATCTGTTCTTCTGCCTCAGTTATTCTGCTATTGATCCCGTCTAGAGTATTTTTAATTTCATTTATTGTGTTGTTCATCGTTGTTTGTTTCATCTTTAGTTCTTCTAGGTCCTTGTTAAATGTTCCTTGCATTTTGTCTATTCTATTTCCAAGATTTTGGATCATCTTTACTATCATTATTATGAATTCTTTTTCAGGTAGACTGCCTATTTCCTCTTCATTTGTTAGGTCTGGTGGGTTTTTATCTTGCTCCTTCACATGCTGTGTGTTTTTCTGTCTTCTCATTTTGCTTATCTTACTGTGTTTGGGGCCTCCTTTTTGCAGGCTGCAGGTTCGTGGTTCCCGTTGTTTTTGGTGTCTGCCCCAGTGGCTAAGGTTGGTTCAGTGGGTTGTGTAGGCTTCCTGGTGGAGGGGACTAGTGCCTGTGTTCTGGTGGATGAGGCTGGATCTTGTCTTTCTGGCGGGCAGGTCCACGTCTGGTGGTGTGTTTTGGGGTGTCTGTGGACTTACTATGATTTTAGACAGCCTCTCTGCTAATGGGTGGGGTTGTGTTCCTGTCTTGCTAGTTGTTTGGCATACGATGTCCAGCACTGTATCTTGCTGGTCGTTGAGTGAAGCTGGGTGCTGGTGTTGAGATGGGGATCGCTGGGAGATTTTCGCTGTTTGATATTATGTGGAGCTGGGAGGTATCTTGTGGACCAGCGTCCTGAAGTTGGCTCTCCTACCTCAGAGGCACAGCACTGACTCCTGACTGTTGCACCAAGAGCTTTTCATCCACACGGCTCAGAATAAAAGGGAGAAAAAGTAGAAAGAAAGAATTAGTAGAAGTAGAAGAGAGAAAGAAAGAAAGGGAGGAGCGAGAGAGGGAGGGAGGAAGGAAGGAGGGAAGGAGGGAAAAAAAGAAAGGAGATAAAGTAAAATAAAATAAGATTAAATATAATAAAGTTATTAAAATAAAAAAATAATTATTAAGAGATAACAAAAGAAAAAAATTTAAAAAAACAAAAATAAAACGGACAGATAGACCCTTAGGATAAATGGTGGAAGCAAAGCTATACAGACAAAATCTCACACAGAAGCATACACATACACACTCACAAAAAGAGGAAAAGGGGAAAAAAATCATAAATCTTGCTCTCAAAGTCCACCTCCTTAATTTGGGATGATTCGTTGTCTATTCAAGTTGATTGTGGAGCTTTAATCCGCTGCTTCTGAGGCTGCTGGGAGGGATTTCCCTTTCTCTTCTTAGTTCGCACAGCTCCTGGGGGCTCAGGTTTGGATTTGGCCACGCCTCTGCGTGTAGGTCTCCTGAGGGCGTCTGTTCTTCGCTCAGACAGGACGGGGTTAAAGGAGCCGCTGATTGGGGGCTCTGGCTCACTCAGGGCGGGGGGGGGGGGGGGGGGAGGGAGGGGCACGGAGTGCGGGGCTGGCCTGCGGAGGCAGAGGCCGGCGTGACGTTGCACCAGCCTGAGGCGCGCCATGAATTCTCCCTGGGAAGTTGTCCCTGGATCCCGGGACCCTGGCAGTGGCGGGCTGCACAGGCTCCCCGGAAGGGGGGTGTGGATAGTGACCAATGCTCGCACACAGGCTTCTTGGTGGCGGCAGCAGCAGCCTTAGCGTCTCATGCCCGTCTCTGGGGTCCGCACTTTTAGCCGCGGCTCGCGCCCGTCTCTGGAGCTCCTTTAAGCAGCGTTCTTAATCCCCTCTCCTCACGCACCAGGAAACAAAGAGGGAAGAAAAAGCCTCTTGCCTCTTCGGCAGGTCCAGACTTTTCCCGGACTCCCTCCCGGCTAGCCGTGGCGCACTAACCCCCCGCAGGCTGTGTTCACGCCGCCAACCCCAGTCCTCTCCCGGCGCTCCGTCCGAAGCCCGAGCCTCAGCTCCCAGCCCCGCCCGCCCCGGAGGGTGAGCAGACAAGCCTCTCGGGCTGGTGAGTGCCGGTCGGCCCTGGTCCTCTGTGTGGGAATCTCCCCGCTTTGCCCCCCGCAGCCCTGTTGCTGTGCTCTCCTCTTCGGCTCCGAAGCTTCCGCTGTCTGCCACCCGCAGTCTCCGCCCACGAAGGGGCTTCCTAGTGTGTTGAAACCTTTCCTCCTTCACAGCTCCCTCCCACTGGTGCAGGTCCAGTCCCTTTCCTTTTGTCTCTGTTTATTCTTTTTAGTTTTGCCCTACCCAGGTACGTGGGGGGTTTCTTGCCTTTTGGGAGGTCTGAGGTCTTCTGCCGGCGTTCAGTAGGTGTTCTGTAGGAGTTATTCCACGTGTAGATGTATTTCTGGTGTATCTGTGGGGAGGAAGGTGATCTCCACGTCTTACTCTTCCGCCATCTTCCCGGAAGTCCTTCTGCCGTGTATTTAAGCTGGTTGAATTTCAGCTTTTTCTCCCTTATCTGACTATGAACTTCATAATATTATCAAGTACCAATAGAATGCCTGTGATCAATAGTTTGTGAATTGAATAAAGGTGAATTAAAGGGAAATTAGGTTTTGTAATAGTTTGGGTTCTTCCAGAAATAGACCCTGAGATTTAAGTGCAAGTAGCCTTTTGGGAAGTTCAGGAAACATTGGTCGGGAGCAGGGAGGTGGGATAGGAAAGGAGAGGAGGCAGTGAGCTGTGTCATCAAACTTAATCCTGCGGGAAGTTCTCAGATATGTGAAAAACCAAGCCTAAAGCCAAACCGAAACAAAAAAGTACCCTCAACTCAGAGTTAAGGATGGGGAGCTGGGGTACTTATACTCTGACTCTATGTCATTCACTGACTGAGGACTCCCAACGATGTTCATCCACTGCACTTGCTTCTTTGGCTTTGGGAAAGGCCCCTGGCAGAGAGAAGCAGGTACTGATGGTGAAGTTACAGGGCAGCCAGACATGGGAAGGCCTTAGGGCTAAAGGCAGGGCACCAGGAGTGTCAGCTGTAGGCTTTCTTAGCACTTTGTGACTCAAATAATAGGAAGAAAGGTGACGAATGGTTTTTGTTTGGAATGGGGGAACTCTTACTTCCTCAGTGTCAGTCTCCCTCGTTGAAGTTCAGCTCCATGAATACAGGAAGCATGCTTGTGTTATTCAACACTGTATACCCAGCAGAGTCTCTGATTCAACACATGAGAGTATTAATGAATAAGAGTCAAAATAAACCAGCGCAGGTTTGAGATGTGTTATTGTGTTCCAATTCCAGCAGTGTCAGAGCAGGTAGGGCACAAGGTGGTAATGAAAGCTGACACGTATGAGGTGCAGTTGGCCTTCAAGAACGCTTAGAAAACAGACTAACCACAGGGTAGAATTGCTTCTTCAGGGGGCCAGGGCTGCTTGTTGAACCACTGGCATTTTCATGACTATGCAGTTTAGACTCAGATTCAGACCCACTGAACTCAGACGAGCCCAGGGCAAGTCCTGCCCACTTTCTGTGTCTGGTCCTGAGGCATTTAGCATTACCTTGGGTTCAGGTGCAGTGAAAACAAGTACTACTGACTGGCAGTGGCCAGTGATATATCTGTGCCCAGATAAGCTTGAAGCCATGAAGAGTCCACATGGTGAGTGCCTTCTCTTTCTGTTATGGGCTGAATTGTGCCTGCTTCTCCCTCAAAAAAGGCATGTGGAAGTCCTAATCCCTGTTGCTTCAGAATGTGACCTTATTTAGAAATAGGGTCTTTGCAGAGGTCATCAAGTTAAACCGAGGTCATTAGGATGGGACCTAATCCACTATGGTATCCTTACAAAAAAGGGAAATTTGGACTCAGAGACAGACGTACACAGAGGGAACGTGATGTGAAGACACACAGAGAAGGCAGCCATGTGCCTGCAGTGATGCATCTACTAGCCAAGGAATGCCAGGGCTCACCAGCAGACTCCAGAAGCTAGAAGAGGGAGGGAAGGATTCTCCCCTCAAGCCCCCAAAGAGACCATGGCCCTGTTGACACCTAGATTTGGGGCTTCTTGACTCCAGAACTGTTAGACAATACATTTCTGTTGTTTCAAGTCACCCAGTTTTTGGTACCTTGTTATGGCAGCCCTAGGGAAGTAGTACACTTTCTTTTCTTTTTTCCTTTCTTTTTATTTTATTTTTTTGATGAAGACTTTTCTAAATAATTTTCCTCTCCCTCCCTCTCTTCCTCCTACTCTTGCCTTGTTTTCTTACATATGCTGCGTTGATAACATAGTTGACATTTGCTTGTGGGTTCCCTGGAGTAAGAAAGGAAATTCCATTCTTGAACCATTTGGAGGAAAGCAGAAAACCCCTCTTCAGATGTTTGGACCTTTTGGCTGTTACTCAAGAGGGAGTCATTTTCCTCATTGAAATGGTTTGCCATCTCTGCCAGGACTGGGTGGAGATGAGCCTTTTCTGCTATTGTAGTTTGGTGAGACTGGCCTGAGAGATGGCCTACATCTCCTACATGTTGGATCTTGAGGGGCTGCAGGCATTTCCTTCCTTTCCAAGGAAATTTGTGTGATTTCTGTGAACCAAGTATGGCCATTAGTAACGGTTCCTTTGGCTGAGAGTTGTCAGCACCCTACACGTGAGGCTGGATTGTTGTCTGGTTGTGGACTTGGACCAGAGATCATTACCAAGGTGATTTTCAGAACCCAACAGTCTAGTTGATGGTAGTGAGCTGTGGTGTGGAGTCAAGAAATGGAAGGAAGTGAAAGAAGATGAGAACAGGGTGATTTGGGCGTGTGTGTAGTTTGAAATTCCAATTATGTTGTTTTTCTTTACTCACTTAATCATTCATTTATTCATTAAATATTTATTTCGTGACTGCTCTGTGTCAGGTGCTTTGTGAGGGATGAGGGTTACAAAGAAAAGACAACCTTGTAAACAGTACATTCAGGTGTTATAGGTGTTATGCAGATACTCACTATTGTACAGGTATGGTTCAGGCATAAAGCAGACAGAGAGGTTAATTCTACCTGGGCTGGGAGGTGAGGAGTTTCAGAAAAGCCTTTATAGATGTGATCATAATTGAGAGGACAGTCAACAGAATATTAAAGTTGCTGTCTCCCTTAATGTGGATTAATTTTTGCTCTTTTTAAAAGACTCTTCCTAAAGGTATCATGTAGAGCAAATGAATTCTCAGTCCTCTGTAGATGACTGCAGTGTAGCGCTCTCCACTGACCCCTGATCAAAGCAAACTCTGGTCTTGCCAGAGCTCTGTCATGTCACCTTCCTGACCATTTGAAGCCTGGGCACAAAATTATTTTAAGTTTCCTTCCAGCCTGCCAAGATAATGTTCAATCCTGCATCAACCAAAGCATTGTCCTCTAGAGGAATTTTGTCTAGCAAAAATGAAGCGAAAATAAAACCAAATGTGTGTAGACGTAAATGTCTGTGTGTTCAGAACATTTATCTGCCAGGTCCTGAGGAGCAGGGTATTTACTGACACTATAAAGCCAAGCATTTCAAATGGGAACATTTAGGTGCCCCTGGGGCCACACTCAGGGCCCGAATGAAGTCCCTTGGGAGAATGTGAGAAACAGTCTTCAGAATCTTACCTAATCTTCACTTCTCTGGGCTTTGTTTTCTTCATCAGTGAAATGAGGTAGTTGGTCTAGTTCATCTGGAAGGTGTAGTCTGTATTGCTGGCTAGTTCCTCCCACAGAGTTTCATGGCTTATGTTTCTACGTTTATTTATGAGGGAGGATAGGACCAATATATCTCTAAGAAGAAGTATCTGAGAAGGGAGATAGGAAACTGACCACAATCAGATAGTAGTCAGCATTGGTGAAACCGTAAATATCTGAGATGGAAAGAAACAGGGTCTGGAGGAAAGGACCTTTGGAAATGATAGATGATGCTAATAGGCACTTCACAACATTTTATGTGTATCTCCCAAACACAAAGCATTCTTCAGTGCACTTAGTTTTTAACTGATTAAAAATATGAATTGACTTATGCCTTTGCCTAGGATGCATCACTTTCATCCTATCAGCAAGAAAAAGTCAGATAGTTTATAAAATCATAGCTTCTCTTGAATCCATCAAAGTCATAGTACATCCAACCAGCCTGCAACATACAGAGGTTAAGGCCTCCAAAAAGCGACTACGTATGAGTTATGGCTCACATGTGGAAGAGGATGGGAGGAAGATGGCCTGTGATACAAGAAGGAAAGAAAAATTCAGCTAAAATTATTAACAATTTGCTAAAAGTCAATTATGGGCTAGCACAAGAGTATAGAACCCACGGTGGCTGTATACCCATGGGGGAGTCACACTGTCTTGCGGGCTTCTCTAAACTGACCGCCACTGGGGCTCAGGAGAGGGATTGAGAGGCAGGCTGTAGGCCAGAGCAAGCCTCCCTTGACGTGCGGCTATCAGGCACAAAGCCTCACCTCAGTCTTCTCCCTAAGAAGCATAAGATTTCACAGCTAAGGTAGGGTGGCAGATCCTACCTTAGGTGAAGGTATAGGTGAAGGAGTCAAGAAATGGTGGTTGAAAGTGAAGACCCATTGTGCATAGGTGAAGACCCATTGTAAATTGTGGAGAAGAAAAGAAAAAGTCCTCTACATCTAGGGGAAAGGTGAGAAACCAGCCTGGATCCAGAACAGTAGAGGTCCCTTGTAGCAAAGTCAAGACCATTGAGAGCATAATTTCCAAGACTAAAGGAACAGGACATGCCCTAGAAAGCACCTAGTATCAAGAAATTTCAGTCAACCTTTAGGGGCAGGGAAGAAGTGTCAAGAGAGACTGTCTCACTCAGGTGTACAGAGGAGTCTGAAAGCTGAGGGTGGAGCACGAGTATTGAGACATTCTTCCCAGCAAACTAGACCCTACCCTGAAGACAAAGAAATGCTGGTGGAATTGAAGTCTGTACTACAGCAATAAAGCCCAAACCCAGACGATTTCTAGGCTAGACTGACTTGACACACTGCACTAATGCTCACTAAGCTGTAGAAGGAATGTGGTCCATTTCCGGTATAAATGCATTTACTACACTACTGAAATGATGTCTAGAATTCAGTAAAAAATATAAGATGTACAAAAAATCAAGAGAAAAAATAGTTTGTCTTCTCCATTGTGAGGAGACAAAGCTCTTAGTAAAACCAGACTCAGTGGCGACCTGAGTATGGAGTTTAAAATAACTGTCATTAGTATATCAAAGGCTCTAGAGAAAAAAGTGGAGGGCATACATGAACATATGGGGAATTTCAGCAAAGAGAAACTGTAAGAAAGAATCAAATGGAACTGCTAGGGAAAACAAGAACAAAAACAGCAACAACAGAGTAACAGAGATGAAGACAGACTTTAATGAACTCATCGGTAGACTCGACACAACCAAAGGACAAATAAATGAACTTGAAGATAGGCCACTGTGTTGATTGTATTGATTTTCTGTGTCATATTTCATTGATTTCTCCTTTGTCTTTATTATTTGGTTTCTTTTACTTTTGGGTTTCATTTATTCTTTGCTTTTTTTTCTTAAGTTTGAAGCTGAGTTTGTTGAATAGAGAACTTTCTTCTACAGTTCTAATCTATTTCTAATACTTCTAATACTGGCATTTATGCTATAAAATTTCCCTTAAGTACCATTTTAGCGGCATCCTAGAATTTTTGATGTATTATGTTTTCATTTTCATTCAGTTCAGACTAATTCCTGTTTTACCTCTTGATTTATTCTTTCATCCATGGGTTATTTAGAAGTGTGCTATTTAGTTTACATATATTTGGAAAATTTACAGGTATTTTTCTGTTATTACTTTGTATAGCTTGAATCCTAAATTTACTTTTTTTGTGGCTCAGCATTTTGTCTGTCTTGGTAAATGTTTTATGTACACTTGAATTCTGTTTTTTGGTAAAGTGGTTTATAATTATCAATCATGTTAGGTTGGTTGATGGTGCTATTCAGATCTTCTATATCCTTACAGCTTTTCTGTCTACTCATTCTATCAATTTTGGAGAGAGCAGTATTGAAATTGCCAACCATATTTGTGTTTTTTGTCTACTTATCCTTGTGGTCTATCATATTTATTTGCTTCTTCATATTTAGAGTGAATTTCTTATAGGCAGCCTAGAGTTGGGTTTTGTTTTTGATTTAATCTCACTATATATTTCTTTTATTTGAGATATTTAGGCCATTTACATTTTATACAATTGTGGACACGTTTAATTTTAAATCTTTTATCTTATTTGTTTTCTTTTTGTCTTATCTTTTTTTTGGTTAACTTTCCCCTCTATTTCTGCCTTCCTTTTATGATTCCATTTTATCTTCTTTATACTTATATATAACTCTTTGGTTTGTTATTTTAGTCATTGCTTTATGGTTTATAGTATACACCTTTAATTTATTACAACCTACCTTCAAATGATATTAAACCACGTCATATATAGTTAGATCCTTACAATAGTACACTTCCATTTTTACCTTATCTGACCATTGTGCTAGTGTGGCAATGCATCTTACTTTTATATCTGCTAAAATCCCGTACCACATTGTTATTATTTTTAGTAATTTTGAAAAGTCAAAATTATCTGATAATTATTATAAATTATAGATAATTATTCATTATCTTTGAATGAATTTTAAATTATAAGAAAGAAACTTATTAGTCCATGTAGTTACTCTCTTCTCTGCTCTTCATTCCCTTTTATAGATCTATATTTTCATCTTTTCTTTTGCCCAACTGACTTTCTTTAACGTTTCTTCTAGAAAAAAGGTCCACTGGCAATGAACTGTTTCAATTTTATTTTACCTTCATTCTATACCCAGAATTCTTGATTTGCTGTGGTGTAATTTTCTTCTATTTCTTCTGCTTGGGGCTTATTGAGATTCTTGTATTTGTGGGTTTATAATTTCCTCAAATTTAGAAAATTTCTAGCTGTTTCCTCAGTTTTTTTCTTGTTTTTCCTTACTTCTCCTCTGGGGCTCCAGTTATACATATATCAGGATATTTGAAGTTGTCCCTTAGCTCCTTGATGCATTTTTTTTCTTCTTTTCTCTCTGTTGCATTTTGAATAGTTTCTATTGTTATGTCTCCAAGTTCACCAATGTTTTTTTTCTATAATGAAATCTGTTAGTAGCACCCAGTGTGCTTTTCCCCTTTATCATTATAGTTTTTATCTTTAGAAGTTAAATTTGGATCTTTTTATATTTTCAATATCTCTGCTTACCTTTTGGAATATATGAAATACAGTTTTAATGTCTTTACCTGGTCATTATAACATCTGTGTCATTTTGGCTGCTTTTTATTAATTGATTTGTCTCTATTATGGGTTCTATTTTCCTGCCTTTTTGCATGCCCGGTGAGTTTTGATTGGATGTTAGACATTTTGAATTTTACCTTGTTGGTTGCTGGATATTTTTGTAATCCTATAAATATTTTTCAACAATTTTTGTGGAATTCAGGTAAATTACTCTGAAGTACTTTGATTATTTTGGATCATCTTTTAAAGATTTGCAGGTGGAATCAGAGTGGCATTTAGTCTAGTGCTAATTATTTCCTGCTACTGTGACTAGACAGTGAGTACTCTACCCAGTGCCCTATGACTCATGAGTTTTTCCATTCATTGGTGGAAACAGACAATATTGCTGGTTCGCTGTGAGCACCAGCACGTTCATCTCTAGTTCTTTCCAGTGGTTCTTTTCCTTTGGTTGGTTTCCTTTCATGTATGCTCTGATTAGTACACAACTATTTCCAAAGTTCTCTTTGTGTGCAGATATCCCCTTTTATTTGTCTCCCTGGGCTTTCATCTCTGTCACCTTTAGCTCAGGGACTCTGCAGGGCCCTTCTCCTCCCTTCATGGCAGCCTGCAGACTCCCTCAAGGTAGTAAGCCGGACAGTTATAACTTATCTCTTTTGTGTCACATCTTTCAGAGATCACTGTCCTTCATTGCCTGATATCCAGTGTCTCACAAACTGTTGCTTCATATTTTTTTTCTAGTTTATTTGGTTGTTTTAGGTGGCAGGATCTACTTGGTTCCTGTTACTCCATCTGGATTGAAACCGAAGTAAAAAATATTGATCTTTAGCAGTTTAATTGAATTCAGTGCAATAAGACACTCATACACCAGGAGCATGTGAGAATAACTTAGAGAAGAACAGATTTCTAAATGCTTATTCCTATCCCATACTTAATTATGTGGAATGACCAGACAATTGGCCCATTTTATTAATACTTCTATCATTCACTCACACTCCGTTAGTTGAATATTCATAATTTAAATATAGGTATGAGTTAATTCAGCTGTACTTGAATTTTTTTCATGAGTGGGTGGAATTTTTGTTCTATGCTCTTAGCATTTGTTGTTTTCCATCAGGGGTTGCAAATTCAGATGCCTGTAAGGGTCAAGCAAGTATAGGAGTGAAGTTGGTAAGGCATAAATAGTCACTGGTCTTTATTTATTTTTTATTTTTGGCTGCATTGGGTCTTCGTTGCTGCACATGGGGTATCCCTAGTTGTGGCGAGCGGGGGCTACTCTTCATTACAGTGTGCAGGCTTCTCATCGTGGTGGCTTCTCTTGTTGTGGAGCATGGGCTCTAGGCATGCAGGCAGCACGCAGGCTCGGTAGTTGCGGTGCATGGTCTCAGTAGTTGCAGTGCACAGGCTCTAGGGCTCAAGGGCTTCAGTAGTTGTGGCTCGTGGGCTCTAGAGCGCAGGCTCAGTAGTTGTGGTGCACGGGCTTAGTTGCTCTGCGGCATGTGGGATCTTCCCAGACCAGGGATTGAACCCGTGTCCCCTGCATTGGCAGGCGGATTCTTAACCATTGAGCCACCAGGGTAGTCCCACTGGTCTTTAGTATAGAAGGGAAATCTGGCACTGGCGGAAGGAGGGACCATGGTGAATTGCAGAGGAAAATGCCTAAGTAAATAAGGGCGTTTGCAGCAACAGCTGGAGCTCATTGTTGCCCTGAGGGAATGCAAGTTGCTTTTGTAGATATTCTGATCTTTCAAGAGAAGTAGAAATGCAAATTTTAATCATATGTATCTCAGTTTTTGAATACTACTTCAAATTTTGATCATAAAGCAGTCTGTGAATCAAATAAAACTTATTTACAGGCTAAGTATGCCTTCAGGCTGTGAGCTTGCAACCTGTGTTCAACAATAAATTGTTTAACTGTTAACATATACAAAAATAGTTTAGAAAATTACAGAAACCTCTGAAGCTAGGGATGCAGCACATAGGTATATTTTTGTGTGTGTATGTGCATATGTATGTATTTCAGATCAGTAACAAAAAGTAAATAAGTAGATACACACACACAAACACACATACACACACTCCCCTGAGTGAGTCTTTCACAAGCCTTGGGGGCTTTTTGCATACTCTGTGGGCATGGAGTTATTTTTATGCTTCTCCCACATAATCTCTTGAGAGAATCTGTGATGTTCAAAAGAAATCTTCCATAATTAAAACTGCATGAATAAGTATGGGTGTGTGAACATGAGTATTTTAAGTTAGTTTAATAATAGCTATCAGTTTAATAGATATAGACAGTCTTAAATTTATGAATATCTGGATGTAGGCCTTTAAGCTGTAACTTTTTTGAATATGGCAGTTACTAGGATAATTTGCAGCAAGAAGCTTCATGCCAAATTGGTGTATGTCTTTCTTTTCTTGAAATACCGGATCAACACAAATTGCATTAAAAATTTAATTCTTGAAATAAAAGAGTGCAATTTTGTATATGCCTACTAGATTTGGAGAGATTATCCAACCCTGCTTTACTTTTAAAAAGGACAAAAACTAATAAACAAAACCTTTGCACTAAAATGTGTTTAAATGAAAGTTGAATTTAAGTAAAATTTTCTTTTATTCACTCATGTAATTATTCCTAATCATCTAACAAATCATATGCTGTTTATTTAACAAAATATTTTTCTCCATTTTATGGGATTTTTTGGGTAAAGGTGCTAGAATAAATATTTAAAAGCAGAACTCTGAGAATATACATTAAATAGAAGCAAAAGATTATTAGATCTAATTTATGAAAGGACACAAAAGTCATCACACCTGTTTCTTTATTCATATGTGGGGCCTGAATACACTTGTTATTTTAAAAGACAAGTGGTATACAATGTAAGGAAACCACAACTGAGTTCCACTAATTCTTACAGAACCCTAAAGTAATAAAATGATTATGTGTAGAAAGTCAGAGCCCTACTGATTTTTGTACACTTGTACAAATTAACATTTGTTTGGGGTACTGAGTATTTTTCCATTAATTCCATTCACCCACTTGTTCCTTGTGGTTCTCTTGAGAACATTTGCAATATTTTTGAAGCTTGATTAGGGCATTACTGAATCAGTAATTTGCAAGTTAAAACTGACCGTTTTAGTCAGCCTTCAAAATGCAAAGATGAGCCAGGGATTAAAACCTTTAATGCCTTCCCTCTAATTTGTGTGAAGACAGTGTTCCAGTTATCTTAGAAAAAGAGGAGGCAGGATTTGCCTTCCAAAGAAGTTCTGTATTTTGGATGCAGAATCAATACAAAGGTGAGATACACTGGATTTGAATTGGTAAAATATGTAAATCTCTGCCTGCTAAACTGTCAGAGATTAATGTCTGAATAGGAGTAGGAAGCGCCAACTGTAAAATTATACAGGGCATGCGATTACCCCATCTGCATAATGGGGCTTGATTTAGAGGCTCTATTTTAGGATCGCACATAAAGCACCAAATGTAGAAAGCAGAGCTTTGTTTAATTTGTCCTAGGCAGTGCCCTAATTTTCTACAACACTATTCACGTCCCTTCTTTAAGAATGAATAACACATTTTCTTTATGGAACCCTGTGCATCCGTCATTTGGGGACTGTAGCTCTTCCAAGCTACTCTATTAGATTGCCCTTGTGTTGTCTTTTTATGATGCTACTGGATTATGTTATTTGAGGTTGCATTATCTTTATTGCACTTGTATGTCCATGCAAAGAACAAGTGATATTATTTTTGACTGGTCATAACAAGCATTTTAAAGTTGACAGATGAGAAAACTGAGGCCCAGGAAGTATAAGGCCATGCAGTTCTGACAGAGTCGGTTATAGCAAATGGGTCTTGGCTACTCAGCAAGAATTGTGTTATTATTGCAGGTACAGTATTCGCCTGTCTCTTGAGACTTGGGATTCCTCTTATTTTGGCAGTAGCTCAGAGAGCTTTGCCTTAAATATTAATAACCTAGGGACTATAATACTTTCTTTGGATTATTATTTGGTGCTTGGTCATTACGGCTCAGCCTATTCCAATAACTAAGTGCAAGATTCACTATTTTTTTTAAAGATAATGTTGCTATTCATTTATGCAGATTACCATTTATGAGGTCCTTTTAAAACTTTTATCTCCGTTTTATTTTTACAGATGGTTTTTTATTAAAAAGTAGTTTTGTATTGGTGAGACTCTGAATTTTTTGGATCAGACAACTAACTCAAGCTCACTTAAGCATAAAAGCCACTGTATTGGTTCATTCTGTCAGTAAGTCTGTGGATAGATCTGAGTCAGATGCAGCTGGATCCAGGGGCTCAGCTTTGTCGTCTGTGACTTTCCATTTCTAAGCTCTCCTGTTGTCTCTGTGTGGTCTTACCATTCACCGACAGACCTCGTGGGAAGAGAAGGTCAGCAGCAGCTCTGAACTCTTTACCCTCTTTTAGCAAAAAGCCTACATATCAACCTCCCAGGTGATTCTGTTCAGCCAATCTTGAGTTTCATCTGAACCAATTCCTTTGGCCAGGTACATGGGGTTACTCAGATGGTCAGCCTGTGTCACGTATTCTTTCCATTGGGGGTGGGGAATTATGAATGACAGCCCCATTTCACAAAGCAGCATATGGTAGAGGAGGAGTTTCCCTAAGGGGGGGGCAGAAGGGTGTTCTTATCAGAAGCAGCTTTAGCTATTACACTTCGACCACTGAAGGTTTACAAGACAGACTCAGAGTTACATAAAAATGTTAATTTTCTGTAGAAGTATGTATTGTTGTAGACTCAATGATTCAGCACATAATCTACATTTTATTTCCTTCTTTACTTTCATCCTTTCACAGTGGACAAAAAGGACAATGCCATTAAAGAAAAAAAACCACTTTTTTTCTTTAATGTTTTAAAGACATTAAAAAAAAACTTTCTCTATTTCACTTTCAATATTGTCTTAGCCTTTTTCTTTAGCTCTTGTAAGGAACTTCTCATGTAGAATTGTTGTCATTTGATTTCACAGTCTCTCTTGATTGTGAGAAATCTTTCAAGCAGAGGTTCACATTTTATTTTTGTTCCAGCTGTGCCTCTCACAGTGCTGGCTGAGTGGGGCTGTTGAGTAAAGGTGGATGGTTGGATTGGTGAGTGATTACAGGGCAGCTATCTACCTGGCTGGAGATGCCCAAACTCTGTAGAATTGTGTAGTTGAGGTTACACCACACATTGTGTTGAAGTTGGAATTTGAACTCCCTTATTTTCCTATCCCTAAGCTTATTTCTTTTACTTAGCTCCCAGGCAAGGGGGCCTTACATGTGCCCATCTGTAACTTCCAGTGTCTCTGTGTGCCTGGTAATTGAACCATTTGGTTCTGACGGGAATTATAGTGGGGACAGGAAGACAGTGTCAGAACTTCTGGGCAGCTTGATTGTCCAACCCGCATGAGAACAGGGCCACTTCTAGTGCCATCTTTGGGACCTTCCTGTGTGGCACGAGTCAGGCTGAGTTGAGCTTCAATTTCATGTACCCCTCGTAGAGCGCCAGCAAAACGGCAGCCGAGGGAGAGTGTTCCCACTTGCTCATTACTTTGTCTTCTGAGCCCCTCTCCCTTCAACATCTTCATCCCATAGCTCCAGGTAGTTGCTCACAGAGGCAAACTAACTTCAGCTGTCCCTCCCAGGGATCTCTGTTGCTCTTCCCAGACCACTTTGCAACCCTAAACCTGCACCCTCTTGGACTGGAATCAATTAAGAGCAAAGATAGAAACTTCCAGATTAATATGAAGACTTGCATTTATGCAATTAATATGAAGATTTCCTTACATTTAAAAAACTGCAAATCATTACTCCTTGGGAGACCTAAGTGCAAGTCTCTCCCCCATTTAAAAAATATCAGAGCTGGCAACTTTGTATTCTAAAATGTGGCTTTATCAATTAGGGTTAAGTCAGAAAGACAGAAGTACTAGGAGATATATATTAAGAGGTTTATTCAAGGAGTTGGCTTATGTGATTGTAGGGGCTGGCTAAGCAAGTTTGAAATCCTTAGGGCAGACTGTCAGGAAGGGTGGGCTGGAACTCTGACAGAGACTGAAATAGCTATTCACAGGTGGAATTTCTTCTTCAGCGAAGCCTCAGCTCACCTATTAAAGCCTGTAAATTGATTTAATCAGGCCCACCCAGATTATCTAAAATAATCTCCCTTACTTCCATTCAACTGATTATGGACTTTAACCACATTCACAAAGTATGGTCATGGCAGTACCTAGATTAGTATTTGATTGAATATCTGAGCATGGTAGCCTAGCCAAGTTAACATGTAAAACTGATCATCAAAGTGGTCAGTTGGAGTTCTAGTAGATTCTGTGTGGACTTGTGAAATGCAGGCCTTGAAATCCTGATAGATTTCAAAACCACTACTGCCTTTATATTGAATTGTATGGGAACTGTTTTTGGTGATTTATATTTAGGTGAATGTACTTGTGTATATATGTCATCATTCACTTCTTTCAGTACTGTGTTTTACAAACCATAGCAGGTCCAGAAAGATCAAGTTGGATGAAGTAGTGAGCAGGTATACTTCATGAACCCTGGTTTATAGATCATTAATTTTACATTTGTGCTGTGTATTTTTCTTTCATTTTATTACCTGCATTACCTTCCACAAATACTCCTTGGACATCTGTAAGGTTTCAGGTGATGTTTTAGGTACTTGGGAGACTTCATTGATTCAGACAGCTTCTACTGAGTATTTATGTGTACCAAACTTAGCTACATAATTTGTGGGGCCCAGTATAAAATGAAAATCAATGTCCTCCATTCAAAAAGTAGAAAAAAGTGCCATTAAAAGTACTGACAATAAAGCTTTTTCTTTTCTTCCATGAATCTCTCTCTGGAATCATGGTGGTTTTCCTTCCTTTTTTTTTTTTTTTTTAATTTGCTGTTTAATCCTGTTCTAAGTTAAAAAATTTTTTTTAATTTTAGATTATTGACATGAATTTATCATTCATCGTTTACTGGACCCAAGAAAATGGGAGGATAATGGATGGAAAATGAGGTTAGAGCCACTTTGGGTCCCTGAATCATGCATGGGCTTGAAGGCCAAAGTAAGGACTTAGAATTTTTCAGTGAGGAGTGGGGAAGACTTGGGAGACTTTTGGCAGAAGGGTGACAGCCATGGTGGGATTTTAGAAGGATCCCCTTTGGCTGCTGTGTGGCAAGGTTGGAAATGGCAGGATTAGTTTGGAAGCTGCTATAATAGACCAAACAATGATGGTGCCTGGATTGGGTATATAGATAGATAGTGGTGATTAAACATGGCTGGATTCTGGGCATATTTCAAGACTAGTGCCAACAGGAGTTGCGTAGAGAATGAATATTTACCTGGAGTCCTGGCCTGGGGCAGCAGATAAAATGGTCCATTGAGAAACAGCGAATTTTCTAAAGTTCTACAGCCAATGCATGGCAGAAGTAGAGAAGGCAGAAAACAGAAGTCCTGTGTGTGTGTGTTTTTCATCAGCTCTTCTCCTTTTTCATTACCTCTAGACTTTCCCCAAAGTATCTCCTGTAACATCCCCTTCCCAACATCTTCACTTATTTTGCTGAATTCAGCATGGATTACATGTCTAGAATCTCATCTATACGTATCACTTTGGAAGAACCTCTCAGAGCAAGGTCCTGGTGACTCACCACTGCCCTGTGTTTTCATGGCTTCTGTGTAGGGGTTGGCTGTCTCTCACAGTTTCATTTTGGTGGTATCCTGACAGTTTTTTCCTTCTATTTCACTTGATACCTTTTGGCCTGCTCTAGTAAAACAGAATTCATAAAACAAAGATTTTGCTACTGGGTTTGCTGTACAGTTGCACCCTGTATAATTCCAAATGAGTTAACTCTGTTTGGTTTTTTTTTTTTTCTGCTTTCCAGCACTTTCAGACCATGCTGAAGTCTAAGTTGAATGTCCTAACACTGAAAAAGGAACCTCTGCCAGCAGTCATTTTCCATGAGCCTGAGGCCATTGAGCTGTGCACCACCACGCCCCTGATGAAGACCAGAACTCACAGTGGCTGCAAGGTATGAGGCAGATGGCCATCAGGGAACCTCTTGGTGGGGCAGACAAAAGGATGTATACCCTTAAGGCTCTTGTTCAAAGTGATAACTTTTTTAGGAATGAAAATATCAAACGACTAACAGAATAAGCTCATTGAGTGACGGTAGTCTGAATCCATACCCTGCTCTATTTTTCTTAATGATATAGCACTCTTCATCATTTTGGGGTTCACATAAAGGTATAAGTTTGGTATGTGTGAATGAAATAGTTTTCTTACCATATTTTCTTTTTTTTTTTAAACATCTTTATTGGAGTATAATTGCTTTACAATGTTGTGTTAGTTTCTGGTGCATAACAAAGTGAGTCAGCTATATGTATACATATATACTGACATCGCCTCCCTCTTGCGTCTCCTTCCCACACTCCCTACACAACCCCTCTAGGTGGTCACAAAGCACCGAGCTGATCTCCCCGTAGGATGCAGCTGCTTCCCACTAGCTATCTGTTTTACATTTGGTAGTATATCTATGTCCATGCCACTCTCACTTCGTCCCAGCTTACCCTTTCCTCTCCCCATGTACTCAGATTCATTCTCTACGTCTGCGTCTTTATTCCAGAATCATTCATCAGAACCATTATTTTTTTTAGATTCCATATATATGTGTTTGCATATGGTATTTGTTTTTCTCTTTCTCACTCTGTATGACAGATTCTAGGTCTGTCCACCTCACTACAAATAACTCAATTTCATTTCTTTTTATGGCTGAGTAATATTCCATTGTATATATATGTCACATCTTCTTTACCCATTCATCTGTTGATGGACACTTAGGTTTCTTCCATGTCCTTCTATTGTAAATAGAGCTGCAATGAACACTGTGGTACATGACTCTTTTTGAATTACGGTTTTCTCAGGGTATATGCCCAGGAGTGGGATTGCTGGGTCATATGGTAGTCCTATTTTTAGTTTTTCAAGGAACCTCCATACTGTACTCCATACTGGCTGTATCAATTTACTTTCCCACCAACAGTGCAAGAGGGTTCCCTTTTCTCCGCACCCTCTCCAGCATTTGTTGTTTGTAGATTTTTTGATGATGGCCATTCTGACTGGTGTGAGGGGATACTGCATTGTAGCTTTGATTTGCATTTCTCTAATGATTAGTGATGTTCAGTATCCTTTCATGTGTTTGTTGGCGATCTGTATATCTTCTTTGGAGAAATGTCTATTTAGGTCTTTTGCCCATTTTTGGATTGGATTGTTTGTTTTTTAGATATTGAGCTGCTTGTATATTTTGGAGATTAATCCTTTGTCAGTTGCTTCCTTTGCAAATATTTTCTCCCATTCTGAGGGTTGTCTTTTCGTCTTGTTTATGGTTTTCTTTGCTGTGCAAAAGCATTTAAGTTTCATTTGGTCCCATTTGTATATTTTTGTTTTTATTTCCATTTTTCTAGGAGGTGGGTCAAAAAAGATCTTGCTGTGATTTATGTCAAAGACTGT
Organism: Phocoena phocoena; assembly: GCF_963924675.1. Classification (NCBI taxonomy): domain Eukaryota; kingdom Metazoa; phylum Chordata; class Mammalia; order Artiodactyla; family Phocoenidae; genus Phocoena; species Phocoena phocoena. Next base: position 105,312,611 of record NC_089225.1, on the reverse strand, counting down.
TCTTCCTGTGTTTTCCTCTAAGAGTTTTATAGTGTCTGGCCTAACATTTAGGTCTTTAATCCATTTTGAGTTTATTTTTGTGTATCGTGTTAGGGAGTGTTCTAATTTCATTCTTTAACACATAGCTGTCCAGTTTTCCTAGCACCACTTATTGAAAAGGCTGTCTTTTCTCAACTTTATATTTTTGCCTCCTTCATCAAATGTAAGGTGACCATATGTGCATGGGTTTATCTCTGGGCTTTCTTTCCTGTTCCATTGATCTATATTTCTGCTTTTGTGCCAGTGCCATACTGTCTTGATTACTGTAGCTTTGTAGCATAGTCTGAAGTCAGGGAGCCTGATTCCTCCAGCTCCGTTTTTCTTTCTCAGGATTGCTTTGGCTATCCAGGGTCTTTTGTGGTTCCATACATATTGTGACACTTTTTGTTCTAGTTCTGTGAAAAATGCCATTGATAGTTTGACAGGGATTGCATTGAATCTGTAGATTGCTTTGGGTAGTATAGTCATTTTCACAGTGTTGATGCTTCTAATCCAAAAACATGGTATGTCTCTCCATCTATTTGTATCATCTTTAATTTCTTTCATCAGTGTCTTATAATTTTCTGCATACAGGTCTTTTGTCTCCTTATGTGGGTTTATTCTTAGGTATTTTATTTTTTTGTTGGGAGTATTTCCTTAATTTCTTTTTCAGATTTTTCATCATTAGTGTATAGGAATGCAGAAGATTTCTGTGCATTAATTTTGTGTCCTGCTACTTTACCAAATTTATTGATTAGCTCTAGTAGTTTTCTGATAGCATGTTTAGGATTCTGTATGTATAGTATCATGTCATCTGCAAACAGTGACAGCTTTACTTTTTCTTCTCCAAATTGGGTTCCTTTTATTTCTTTTTCTTTTCTGATTGCTGTGGCTAAAACTTCCAAAACTATGTTGAATAATAGTGGTGAGGGTGGGCATCCTTGTCTTGTTCCTGATTTTAGTGGAAATGGTTTCAGTTTTTCACCATTGAGTACAATGTTGGCTGTGGTTTGTCATATATGGCCTTTATTACGTTGAGGTAAGTTCCCTTTATGCCTACTTTCTGGAGAGTTTTTATGATAAATGGGTGTTGAATTTTGTCGAAAGCTTTTTCTGCATATCATATGGCTTTTATCCTTCAGTTTTTTAACATGGTTTATCACACTGATTGATTTGCATATATTGAAGAATCCTTGCATTCCTGGGATAAACCCCACTTGATCATGGTGTATGATCCTTTTCATGTGCTGTTGGATTCTGTTTGCTAGTATTTTTTTTTTGAGGATTTTGCATCTATGTTCATCAGTGTTATTGGTCTGTAGTTTTCTTTTTGTGTGAGATCTTCGTCTGGTTTTGTTATCAGGGTGATGGTGGTCTTGTAGAATGAGTTTGGGAGTGTTCCTCTGTCTGCTATATTTGGAAGAGTTTGAGAAGGATAGGTGTTAGCTCTTCTCTAAATGTTTGATAGAATTTGTCCGTGAAGCCATCTGGTCCTGGGCTTTTGTTTGTTGGAAGATTTTTAATCACATTCTCAATTTCAATGCTTGTGATTGGTCTGTTTTTATTTTCTTTTTATTTCTTCCTGGTTCAGTCTCAGAAGTTTGTGCTTTTCTAAGAATTTGTCCATTTCTTCCAGGCTGTCCATTTAGTTGGCATAGAGTTGCTTTTAGTAATGTCTCATGATTCTTTGTATTTCTGCAGTGTCATTTGTTACTTCTCCTTTTTTATTTCTAATTCTGTTGATTTGAGTCTTTTCCCTTTTTTCTTGCTGAGTTTGGCTAATGGTTTTTCAATTTTGTTTATCTTCTCAAAGAACCAGCTTTTGGTTTTATTGATGTTTGCTATTGTGTCCTTCATTTCTTTTTTATTTCTTTCTGATCTGAGTTTTATGATTTCTTTCCCTCTGCTAACTTTGGGTATTTTTTGTTCTTCTTTCTCTAATTGCTTTAGGTGTAAGATTAGGTTGTTTATTTGAGATTTTTCTGGTTTCTTGAGGTAGGATTTTACTGCTATACACTTCCCTTTTAGAACTGCTTTTCCTGCATCCCATAGGTTTTGGGTCATCGTGTTTTCATTGTCATTTTCTTTTAAGTATTTTCTGATTTCCTCTTTGATTTCTTCAGTGATCTCTTTGTTATTTAGTAATATATCGTTTAGCCTCCATCTGTTTGTATTTTTTACAGTTTATTTTTCTGTAATTGATATCTAGTCTTATAGTGCTTTTGTCAGAAAAAATACTTGATACAATTTCAGTTTTCTTAAATTTACCAAGGCTTGATTTGTGACCCAAGGTGTGATCTCTCCTGGAGAATGTTCCATGAGCACTTGAGAAGAAATTGCATTCTGTTGTTTTTGGACGGAATGTCCTATAAATATCAATTAAGTCCACCTTGTTTAATGTATCATTTGAAGCTTGTGTTTCCTTATTTATTTTCATTCTGGATGACCTATCCATTGGTGAAAGTGGGGTGTTAACATCCCGTACTACTATTGTGTTACTGTCGATATCCCTTTTTTTGGCTGTTAGCATTTGCCTTATGTATTTAGGTGCTCCTTTGTTGGGTGCATAAATATTTGCAATTGTTATACCTTCTTCTTGGATTGATCCCTTGATCATTTTGTAGTGTCCTTCTTTGTCTCTTGTAATCGTCTTTATTTTAAGGTCTATTTTGTCTGATATTAGAGTTGCTACTCCAGCTTTCTTTTGATTTCCATTTGCATGGAATATCTTTTTCCATCCCCTCACTTTCAGTCTGTATGTGTCCCTAGGTCTCAAGTGGCTGTCTTGTAGACAGCATATATACGGGTCTTGTTTTTGTATTCATTCAGCTAGTCTGTGTCTTTTGGTTGGAGCATTTAATCCATTTACATTTAAGGTAATTATTGATATGTATGTTCCTATTATCATTTTCTTAATTGTTTGGGGTTTGTTATTGTAGTTTTGTCCCTCTCTTTTGTTTCGTGCCTAGAGAAGTTCCTTTAGCATTTCTGTAAAGCTGATTTGGTGCTGCTGAATTCTCTTAGGTTTCCTAGTCCGTAAAGATTTTAATTTCTCCGTCAAATCTGAATGAGATCCTTGCTGGATACAGTAATCTTGATTGTGTGTTTTTCCCTTTCGTCACTTTATATATGTCCTGCCACTCCCTTCTGGCTTGCAGAGTTTCTGCTGAAAGATCAGCTGTTAAATTTATGGGGATTGCCTTGTTTGTTATTTGTTGCTTTTCCCATTCTGCTTTTAATATTTTTTCTTTGTATTTAATTTTTGATAGTGTGATTAATATGTCTCTGGGCATGTTTCTCCTTGGGTTTATCCTGTATGGGACTCTGTGCTTCCTGGACTTGACTGACTGTTTCCTTTCCCATATTAGGGAAGTTTTCAACGATAATCTCTTCAAATATTTTCTCAGACCCTTTCTTTTTCTCTTCTTCTTCTGGGACCCCTAGAATTTGAATATTGGTGCATTTAATGTTGTCTCAGAGGTCTCTAAGACTGTCCTCAATTCTTTTCATTCTTTTTTCTTTATTCTGCTCTGTGGTAGTTATTTCCACTATTTTATCTTCAAGGTCACTTATCTGTTCTTCTGCCTCAGTTATTCTGCTATTGATTCCTTCTAGAGAATTTTTAATTTCATCTATTGTGTTGTTCATCATTGTTTGTTTGGTCTTTAGTTCTTCTGGGTACTTTTTAAACTTTTCTTGTATTTTCTCCATTCTGTTTCCAAGGTTTTGGATCATCTTTACTATCATTACTCTGAATTCTTTTTCTTGTTTCCTTTCATTCATTTGGTCTGGTGGGTTTTTACTTTGCTTCTTCATCTGATGCTTATTTATCTGTCTTCTCATTTTGCTTAACTTACTGTGTTTGGGGTCTCCTTTTTGTAGGCTGCAAGTTCGTAGTTCTTGTTGTTTTTGGTGTCTGCCCCCAGTGGGTAAGGTTGGTTCATTCGCATTTGTAGGCTTCCTGGTGGAGGGAAATGGAGCCTGTGTTCTGGTGGATGAGGCTGGATTTTGTCTTTCTGGTGTGCAGGAGCACGTTCGGTAGTGTGTTTTGAGGTGTCTGTGAACTTACTATGATGGTAGGCAGCCTCTCTGCTAATGGGTGGGATTGTGTTCCTGTCTTGCTAGTTGTTTGGTATGGGGTATCCAGCACTGGAGCTTGCTGGTCATTGAGTGGAGCTGGGTCTTAGCATTGAGACGGAGATCTCTGAGAGAGCTCTCGCCAATTGATACTATTTGCGGCTGGGAGGTCTCTGGTGGTCCAGTGTCTTGAACTTGGCTCTCCCACCTCAGAGGCTCAGGCCTGACATCAAGCCAGAGCACCAGGACCTTGTCAGCCACATGGCTCAGAAGAAAAGGGAGAAAAAAAGAAAGAAAAAAATCAAAAATAATAAATAAATAATATAAAATAGAATAAATTAAAATAATCCAATTGAAAAATTTAAAAATAGTTAAAATAAAAAAATAAGAAAGTAATTAAAGAAAAAGCAGAGCGCAACCAAACCAGTAAATAAATCTACGAATGATAACAAGTGCTAAAATCTATACTAAGATAAACATAAAAATCAGAAAACAAGTCAGTTGCTGACAGGAATCCTCAAGTCTACAGTTGCTCCCAAAGTCCACTGCCTCAATTTTGGGTTGATTTGTTGTCTATTCAGGTATTCCACAGATGCAGGGTACCTCAAGTTGACTCTGGGGTTTTAATCCCTGCTCCTTGATGCCACATGGAGAAATTTCCCTTTCTCTTCTTTGTTCGCACAGCTCCTGGGGTTCAGCTTTGGTTTTCACCCCTCCTCTTTTGGGAAGTCTGAGGTCTTCTGCCAGCATTCAGTAGGTGTTCTGTGGGAATTGTTCCACATGTAGATGTATTTTCGATGTATTTGTGGGGAGGAAGGTGATCTCCGCGTCTTACTCTTCCACCATTTGGAAGTGTTTTATCTGACAGTCCAGCAGGTCCGTGTTAATTGCCAGCAACATGCTCCTGTATGTGTCCCACATAGTCTGTGTTAACAAGAGCCTTATCGGAAGAAATTCAGCATAGTGATGAAGAACACAGGCTCTGGGATCAAATCCTGACTCAGCCAATTGTACTTTGTGTCACCTTGGACAGATAACTCACTCCCTTGGCCTCCATTTTCTCATCTCCCTGCGTGCATCCTTTTGTCGACCGCTGTGATGCCCAAGGGTCTTCAGAACCCTGATCAGCGGCCTTCTGAGTAGCTGGCTGGTCTCCTGCTCCCTGGAGAGCTTCACCACAAAGAGCTCACCGCTCTCAACTCTCACCATATTTTCTGTAGCCCTGTGGAACTTTGTGCCCGACAAGAAAAGTCCTGTCCTTAATGGTAATCCCTCCCTTTGTAGTTTCAGTCTGAATAAAATATATCTTAAAGATCAAAAAACAAAACAAGTTTCTCAATGGTTGTACTTCCAAATCCTTTGGGGGTAATTTTGACATTTTTGTTTTTCTTCAGCTCTCAAAATTTATGCCAATATTCATGCCTCAGAATACGTTTAAAAAACGTTTCTCATTTCTGTAAACCATAATGTTGACATGGAAAGAAAACCAGAAAGGTAATGCATAATTTTGGTAAGCTTTTGGCTTCTTTCTCACACGATATTCTTTTTGGCATATGTTGATGAATATAGTCATCGGTTTAGAGGTAACAAAGAAAATATGTCGTGTGCACATTTCGTCATCAGAAATTTGTTTTGAGTAGTGAAATTAAATTAACGGGCAGGAAAATGCATGTTTGCTTGTGGATTTCTTTTATAACCTGTAGCTATGCTCCTTTCCTTATTGCTCTCCAGGTTAGGGAAGCAAAGATCCATTGATCTTTCCTGCTGCAGTATTCCATCCCCTCCCCAGTTCTTGCATAGCTGTGGTCAGATTGGAGCCTGCAGCAATCTTGAGTGTGTGCACAAAACCTCACACACGTCCATTCATCCCACAAATGCTCTGGGTGCTCAGTGTCTGCCCAGCACTGGAGGCACTGAGAGCAAGACCCCACCGGGCATCTTTATGGGGCTTAACTGTTAGTTGGAGGCGGAGGGAGGAATAAGCACAGATGAACAAACATTGGCTGGTGAGAAAGCCAGTGTGTGAAGAATTTGGAGAAGAATCTGTCAGGCAGAAGGATCAGGAGGGCTAATGGTCTCGTGCATTTTAGATGGAAAGCAATGGGCCAGTGAACCTGGGAAGGTGAGAATGTTATGGTTTGTAGTGGAGTCTGGTGCGCGTCCTGCTATAGGGAGCCTTGATGTCATGGCAAGGAGTTTAGATTTTGCTCTAAGTACTATGGAGGAGTATCAGAGGGATTTAGGCAAGTGAGTTATATGACTCCATTTGAAAAAGTGTTTTTAAATGGTAATTCTGCTAAGGTGAACTTCCAGCTCCCAGAAAGAAGTGGCCAGTGGCTCTGCTTCAGTGGGAGAGAGTGGACCCACGGAATTCAGTCCCATTGTATGCAATGCTTTTGGTGAACTGGTGATATAAAGGAATTACAAAACTACTCATTAAATTTGAAAGGAATCAAATTGGCTTATATTTCCTTTAGAGATTGCCTAGAGTCATTTTGAATTCTGTTCCTGTTGGGAAAAATGGTCCCTCAAAAGCAAGATGAAGTCAATTAGGGACCAGTATAAGGAGAAGTTTGATAAAGTCTAGAGAGTGTGTTTAAATGTGAGGGAAAATGCAATTACAAAATAAAAAGACCTAGCAATGCAATCCAGATACAAAAGAGATATGTGTGTGTGTGTGTGTGTGTGTGTGTATGTATGTGTGTGTGTGTGTGTGTGTGTGTGTGAGAGAGAGAGAGAGAGAGAGAGAAATATTTGCTAGGAGAATAAAAGCTATAATATTTCTGACAAGGGATATAGGGTTCAAGATTCCCGGACTTATTTTTTTCTGTGTACTGCTTTAGGTCAGGTTTATTTATTTTACTTCTAGAGGGATGCTGAAAAAGAAATAGAAGGAATTCAGAAGAGCATGCCAAAGAGAGTGAGGGTTGCCCTGGCATCAGTCTGTGGGGCTGCTTAGACAAAGGGAAATCAGCAATGATTTCAGCTGGATACAGGGAAGAACTTCTGTGTTCAACGTGAAAACCACTTCCACTGGGCTATAAAAAATTTATGACCTCTTCAGCCCTAGAAATCTTGAAGAGGAGATTCCAGGTGTAGATAATGATAATCCTGGAGTCAGGGATCTGGGCCAACACTTCCTGAGGTATTTTCCAGCTTTTTGATTCTGTTTCAAGGAAGAAAACCTCTAAGGTATCATTCTTCAAATTGCATACAATAATCCACTTTACATATTTACATTTTAATTGCAAACGTCCTGGAGTTACAGCCTTTCATTCTCAGGGCCAATGTCACCTTTGTGTTCAGAGTCATATTCCTTGGTTTCAAAACAACAAAACAAAGGTAGATTTTTGAGCCTTGAAATTTCTCTTTAAAATCTTCAGGCCTCCGCCATTTTTTTTTTTTTCCCCCAGATCATCCCCAGGAACAAAGTGCAGTGTTTCCTCTCTGATTCTTGCGAGTAATTTAGCTCACCAAATGCCAGCTGCAGAAGGATCTCCCTCCTGGGCCCCGGCCTGCCAGGAATAATGAGCACAATGTAGCTGGGGCCCAGCTGCAGAGCCAGCATCGGGACCCTTCGTTTCCACACAGTGCCGGTTCTTTTTGCCTTACAGCTCTCAAGTTGTGATGAATAACTTAAGTTTGGGGAGGGACAGAGGCGAGGGGAAGCAAAGGAAAGGGGAGTTGAAAATGGATTATGGTTGGCGAGGTCGAGGCCCTGGCTGTTCTCTGATTTCCCATTTCCCTCTGATCTGTATTCTCCGTGGGTTCTGGTGGGATGGCCCCGCCAGGCTATTCATGTTGCAGGCAGCTGGGTCTTTGTGCATTCTCCTCTACTGCTGCCACTTTCTTTTTTTTTTTTTCTTTTGGAGTGGAGTTATTTAACTGTACAATCCACCGCATACCATTAGGACGCTCGTTGGAGCTGTTCAGAGTATCAGAGGCTGTGTCTGATTTTGCAGCAGAGACGATGGCTTATCTTGCCCGTCTTCCCCTGCCTAACATGACGAGATCCTAAGGTGGCTTTGGCTTGTCAGCAAACGTTTAGTAAATTAATGGTCGTTGAAAACCTACTGTGTACATAGAATTGCGGTGAAAGGAATCAAAGTAGGTGTTGTGAGTGAGTAAAGCAATTCATAGTCAAGTAGGAGGCATGAGGTGAGTGCCCAGATAAAGTGAGAGTGCTTCCGATACTGGTATGTGTAACAGAAACCCCTGGAGGGCAGATTTCTGGACCTGCTTTCCAAAGATTTTGATTCAGGCGCTCAGCTTTCTGGTGGGAACAAGAGCCTGCGCTTTACATTTCACGTGTAATTTACATGAAAGTGGCGCCTGGACGTGCTTTGAGGTTGAGGACCTGAACCAGAGAGGAGGGTGTGGACAGAGCAACATAAGTGACGTAAATGGAGACACAGTAGGGAAGTGGGAGATGTGGGGAAATGGTGTGTGTGTGGTCAGCTGGCACTGGGGGGGTTAGACTGGGTTTGCCACACAGCTGACCAGGAAGCTGACATCTAAGCAAAGATTGGGCTCTATCATTTTCGCATCAGATGTGCACCCTTCAGACAGCATGGTGTACAGTGTCGTGTCCTGCAGGAAGTGCTTGTCCTTTTTTGGATTGAGTCACTTCCGGGCCTACTCACCAGAGGCCTCAAAGCCTTCATGAAATGGTGATCTGATGATGATAAAAATCATAATAAAATACTACAGAAATAGATGCTAGTAAAAAGCTAACGTTTATTAGTACAATAAGTAAGCATCTGCCTATGTACTTTTCATGGTACTGAGCCATTTAGTCCTCAGGACGCCTCAACGGATCAATTGCCATCTGTAGCCCCATTTCACAGATGAGCTACTTGAGGCACAGGGAGGCTCAGCCTGTCCCAGGGTCCCCAGTGAGTCACTGGCAGAGCCTGGATTTGAATTTCATCACTCTGGCTCCACAGCCTGTGCTCATTCCCACTAGAGTCCACTGCTTCTCAGTGACCAAAGACAGCTCTTAAAACTGGTTGACGGTTTGTGTCATGTGCATTTAAGCAAGTTTCTCTTCTGCAGGTTTCAGTTTCTGCCTCTTTCATAGGCCTTAACCTGGGTCATTATATATCAGGCATCCTCTTACCTAAAAGTCCAAGAGTCAAGGATTTACCTTGTTTAATTGAATTAGAATCTTATCTTTGCTTCTAAAAGCCAGAAGGATCAGGAGAGTGTACTCACAGCATCATAATTTCATCCCAGATATACCGCTTGGATTCTCAAATTTGGTTTTCTTTAAAAAAGAAAGGACAGTCTACGATGAGAAGTCACATGCCTTGTAACAAATATATATGGAACAAACCATGAAATGTCCAGTGAGCTCCTGTACAGCCTTGTGGACCCTCTACAACATCCATTCCACAGAGATGGTCCCCAGCTACACGGTGCTTACAGTTTTAAAGCAAGATAGCAGCAATGCTGTAACAAATACACTGACACGTAACCGGAGGTTTGGGACATCTTAGAGCATTTATCTTTTATTTAAAACTTTTTATAAAGTTTGTGATTAGTGGTCATTTCTAAGAGGGGAAATAACATGGAAGAGAAATACCAAGGGAAGATGTGTGGGGAAAGAGATAAGAAGGAAAAGCAGGAAAATTAGAAGTTATTTACATAGGGCTCCTGTTTCGGTCTGGGTCTGTCTGCCTTTACTCTGGATTTACCTGGTTGTCTTCCTCTACACCCTCTCAGCATCGCTGGGCTGAGCCAGGGTCCTAAGCTAGGTCTTGAGGGATGGTCTCCAGAGGGGATGCTCCTTTTGGCCACCAGGCAGGCTTTGGGAGTTGCTGGTGAATAGGGCTAGTTAAGCATGTGATGTTTCTTTCCAATCCCCTCCCTTTCCATTCCCTTATCGTTTATGCTGAGGGTGCCTTTGCCTTCATTCTGCAGCTTGGTAGCTGGCCAGCTGCCCTGTCCCTTCACCCTTCCCCGTGGGCCCCACCAGCATTTCACCTGGGCCTGCTCTCCAAGTGATGCTCCGGTTCCCAAATCTCACCTCCTCCTGAGTGAGGCACTTGGCCTGGCATCTAAGGCCCTTGTTGTCTTCTTCCCAATTGTGAAGGCAGAAACCATCAAACAAACTAGTCTCTAAGAAGGAGTTAATGATCCATAAACCGTGACCATTTTTATTTTACTGTCTTTGAGATTCCTGTGTTTAGGCGTGCCCCCTTAGCTCTCAGAAAGGATGTGGTTGATTTACAGTTTTATGGGGCAGAGAGGAGAGTTTCTGAACTGAAGGCGTAGCAGGAAATCCTCAACTTCCTCAACTCCTACCATTTCATGCACTTGTGAAATGGCCAGTCTTAGAAGTGGATTCCAGCAACCCCACTTATCTAATAAGACCTCCTGATTTGAATTTAAATATATTTAAAAGTAGCATCATATGTATCTATTTTCTATACTTATATTTTGTGTTTATTTGATCAGTTGTGTATTTCATTAGAAATACAGTTATATTTTCTCACTTTAGCTAAAGGCCCATTGTTTTTACACACTAACAGAAGGGAGAAACATTGATTATATTGTCATCCTCATCTAATGCATTTTGCAGCCCTTTCTTGGTGTAGGTCCTTTTGGACATTGTATGAACTCAGTTATGCCAATTATGGAGACTTTCTCCTTGCAAAATAAGTTTCTGATTTAGATATGAAGACAGAATACAAATAAAGCAAAAAGTAGTGATATATGAAATAAGATTTGGGCCCATGGTCTTTATGGGTTATTTTCCTCTGAATTCAGTGTGGATGATATTTAATTCTAATTTATTTTCTCTTCATTCTTTATCAGAATTCCCTGTAAACAAATCAAAGCACAGTCACTTCTGCTTGTCTCCCCAAATGGAGGAGGGTGAAAAGTGATACGAGCTAACATCTGTTAGCTCATATCAACAAGCTTTTATTTTTCTGCAATTTTCATTCTCTGTTGATTTGTAAATTTTCTTTCTCTTTCCTTCCCTTCCCCCTTCCCTCCTCCCTTCCTTTCTTCCTGATTTTCTTTCATTTTTTTCTTCATCCACAAGAATACATTGCACACCCTCAAGGCTATTAATAGGGACACAAAGATGAACAGTGGTGTTGGATGCTTTGGGTTGAAAAAACAGGAAACCTAACTCGAACTGACCTAAATCATTAACATTTATTTGCTTTTGAATCTGCAAATTCCAGTAGGAGGGGAGAGAGCAGCAGATGTTAGAGAGGGAACAAAAGTGTCCACTACAAAAAAGTTCTTCAGGCTTAATGACCTTGAGGGAGACACATATACTCTGCGGGGTAGGGCAGTGGTGGTTGAGGAAAATGCAGTGTCCTCAGGTCTCAAGGCAAGGGCTGCTTTTCCTCCTGTGTTATGGCCCAGCCCATTCCCTTGAATTCTTATGGAAGGTGTTTCTGTGTAGCAGCCCATTAGTCCAGTTTAGAGTAGAGAAAGAGAGGCAGGGTTTCAAAAGAGGTAATGGGTTCAAGCTTATGAAATTTGAGATGTCTGTGGGACCACCAGTGGCAACACCCAAAGGGCATCTCATTAAATGGATTTGGAGCTTCATGGATGTCTTGAGGATGTTCTCAAGGAGAGTGGGGCCGGGAGAAGAGGAAGGAGTGAGATAGGCACACCCACACACAAACTTACACATATAATCATGCTTTTTTTTTTTTTTTTTTTTTGACTGCAGAGCTTATTTATTCAATGACTTTTCTTTGGCAGAATCCGGTACGGTGTTCACAGTTTATGTGCACATACTCTTCAGGGCTTAAATCCATGATTCAGACATCTCAACATCCCATGCAGGAGAAGGTCTCATGCTGAATTCATTGAATCTAAGACGCTTCCAGTTTTACCACCATAAAAGAAAAAGGCTGTCACTGATCCTTTTATGATGCCATTGACGCTAACACACGTCTCATTCTTAGGATTGTTAAAACATGAAAAACAATGGCCACCTTACACTTGGTGAAATATGTGAGCACCGATAACAATAGCACACTGAGCACGACTGGGCAGACCAAGCACAGTTCTGAGTGCTTTTCATGATTAACACATTTAATCTCCACAAGTACCTGGTGAGTAGGGACTATTATGTAATCACGCAGTTTAAGGACAGTAGAGAGAAAGAAGAATCACTGGGAAAGGAGCATTAGGAAAACCAGAGGATGCTCTCCTCCCCACAGGGCACTGAATCACGCCTCAGCCTTCTTTCCTCTTCATCCTACACACATCGCCCACTCCCCTCACCATCCTGTTCAACTCTCAGAAGTATCAGGAGGAAAAATGGATATAAGTCTAGGGACAGCTGAAGCCCCTGTACATTATTTTAGGATTAGTCTCTGTATGTGTGTTCAAGATACAGGCTACTTACGCTGCTGCTGTGGTACCTAGTGTGGAGGGATTTCATTTATGGTTTTAATGTAAACTTTTTGGCCGTGAGTCCTAACTTATGACTTTGAATTCTACACTTTAGTCTTCCCATTGACAGCAGTGGTGACTTCAACAAAGTTCTTCATCCTTCATGAGCTCACTTTTGTTATATGATGAGTAAAATCATTTCATCCTGGGAAGTGTCTTTATTTCAGCTGACAGAAGTGTTTAGAATGTAGATTATCGTTCTGCCTGAATGCTTGTTTAGTAGCATGGCAGACTTCTTTAAAAGGTTAATCTTTCCCATGATTGATTTGGCCCATTGAGGGGTTCTCTGGGGATCCTTATAACTTCAAAGTGTTTATTTCCTGCTGCCCCACACACTGTGAGGGCTGTGGCTGAAAATGACCATTTTACTCTAGGGAACCAGATTTGACATTAAAGCTTAACCTTCGTATAATGTCAAAGATGATATCGTCCTGTATTTCCAAATTTGTAATGTCACTGCCTACTTTACTTCTTGCCTTTAAAAACTCTTCGGAAATCAGCAAAGACTCATCAGAAAAAAGTGGGAAAATAATCTAAACGAAAGAAATTATAATATTTTTGCTCTACAATACTATGGAAAACATGCAGTCATTAAAAATTTTGTTGTAGAAATTATGCTGATGAGGAAAATGTTCATAATGTATTAAATGAATTAAAAAGCTGGTTGCAAAGTGTTATTAGATCCTATTTTTGTAAAATAAAATAAAATAATTACATGCACATATTCATAATAGAAGGATCACACTACAGTATGAACAGAAATGATCCCTGGATAGTGAGATTATAGGTAGAACTTTTGATTTTCTTATTTTTTGCTTTTTATAAATTTTCAGCAATGAGCATATATTACTTTTGTAATGAGTTTTTAAAAGTAATTATTGAAGAAAAAAATTCCTTGGATGAGGAGGTTGCCTGGAAAGTTATCTGTAAGAAACTACATTCTCCATAGAGCATTTGGCAAAAAGCTCCCTCTAAGTCACCAACTTAGACATTTGTTTCTTCTTTCTACCCAAATCAAAATTTCCATAGCTTCAGGAAAAGTGACATTTTTCCATCTAACTTGTGACTTGTCTGGTGGCAGACTAGTCTGGTCTGTTCAGTATAATAAGTGTAGTCCTACTCTTATATGTTTGCAAGGATGGGGTACTGGTTTCCTCAGAGTTGCTTGGTGGCAACCTTAGTATAATACTTAAAAGAGCAGAAATTTATTCTCACACATATCTGGAGGCCAGAAGACAAGATCAGTATCACTGGGCAGAAATCACCATGTCGGCAATTCCACGCTCCCTCTGGACGCTCTAAGGGAGAGCCTGTTCCTTGCCTCTTCCAGTTTATGGTGGCGGCAGGCATTACCTGGCTTGTGGCCACATCACTCCGATCTCTATCTCTGGCCACACTGCCTTCTCCTCTTCTGCCTGTATCAATCTATCTCTGCCTTTCCCTTGTAAGGACATATGTGATCAGAATTAAAGTCTACCAGGAAATCCGGGATAATCCCCTCATCTCAAGATCCTTAATTTATCCAAATCTGCAAAGACCCTTTTCCCTTATAACATTTACAGGCTCCAGAGGTTAGGACCTAATATCTTTGGGTGGCCATTATTTCATTTACTGTAGGTTCTACCCTTATAAATGGGTAGTTCTAGAAGTGTAAGAACTTTCAGGCAAAAATATAACGTTCATAGTTAATAAGTTGTTTAGGTTAAGTTTATTATTTCTTGAGCCTAAGAAAATTCTTTCATTGGAATTCAGAAAACTACTTAAAAAAATAGAAAAATGAGGAAGGTTGCTCCTATGTTAAGCCACATTTCTTTGTCTTATTTACTTATCAGTATTTCTGAAAAAGAAGAGATATGTTAACATTTTAAATGGGGCCAGCTTTCTCACACAAAGTTGTGAGCATTTGTAGTTAGTTATGGTTCAGCGTAGTGAGCATATTAAACACTGTTTGTAAAAAACGTCCACAATTCTGCCACAGGGAGTGAGAATAACGTTTTCTCCCCATTCCCAACAAAGCTTAAAGGATAATTTTTAAGATGGTTCGGAAGCTATCATTAGTGTTATGTGTGTGCCTGAGAGAAGTATCTTGTTATGAAGTTATTTTTTCTCTCATGATTTCCTCATTAGACAGTTTGTCTTTGAAACAACTTGTTGGTTTAGTTCTGAAAATTTAATCATTATGTGAATTTAGGGTTCATTTATTCAGAAAACATTTTAATTATTCTGCATGTTTTCCTGGATTAATTCTGTGGATAAAATATAGTTCCTCTGTGGTAGACTTCATCTGTTAGGCAACTTACAGAAACACCACACAGAAAACCAATTAAGTTGGCAAAACTCATTAATAATATGCTTTATGGTTTGTTTGCAGCAGAGATTGTACTACTTGTTAGAGATGGTTGCAAGGTTATTATAACTTCCAAACTAAACTCTGCTTTGTGTAAATATAATGCTTGAATACAATTAGTTAATGTTTAAAAGATGTTTTCAATTACATATATATATATTTTTCTACTTATCATTCTTTGTTATATCATTTTATCCCCAGTGTTTTATTTACCTTTTACATTAGAGGCACCTGTAATGAGGAAGTGAAATGTTACAGCAACACTTTGACTGATACTCTAGGGCTAGTTTAATTTATTCTTTGTTAAATGGAAAAATGAGCATTAAATAAGGACGCATTAGACAATATAGACTGTGATTATAATCTCATACAAGCCTGAACTTATTTTTGCAGGAGATTTTTTAGCCTCAGATTTTTTTAATCAAAGCAATATCTGCATGGATAAAAGCTTTAAATAATAATGAAAAATGAAACATAAACTATATCTCTCCCTCACACCCTAGCCCTGCTTGAAAGGGAAATTATAATTATGTCAACAGTTTCTTCTTATATTTACTTTCATATTTTATTTTATTTATTTTATTTTTTTAACATCTTTATTGGAGTAAAATTGCTTTACAATGTTGTGTTAGTTTCTGCTGTGTAACAAAGTAAATCAGCTATATATATACATATATCCCCATATCCCATCCCTCTTACGTCTCCCTCCCACCCTCCGTATCCCACCCCTCTAGGTGGTCACAAAGCATGGAGCTGATCTCCCTGTGCTATGCAGCTGCTTCCCACTAGCTATCTATTTTACATTTGGTAGTGTATATATGTCCATGCCACTCTCCCAGCTTACCCTTCCCCCTCCCCGTGTCCTCAAGTCCATTCTGTACGTCTGCGTCTTTATTCCTGTCCTGCCCCTAGGTTCTTCAGAACCATTTTTTTCTTTTTAGATTCTATATATATGTGTTAACATATGGTATTTTTTTTTTCTTTCTGACTGACTTCACTCTGTATGACAGACTCTAGGTCCATCCACCTCACTACAGATAACTCAATTTCATTTCTTTTTATGGCTGAGTAATATTCTATTGTATAGATGTGCCACATCTTCTTTATCCATTCATCTGTCAAAGGACATTTAGGTTGCTTCCATGTCCTGACTATTGTGAATAGTGCTGCAATGAACATTGTGGTACATGACTCTTTTTAAATTATGGCTTTCTCAGGGTATATGTCCAGTAGTGGGATTGCTGGGTCATATGGTAGTTTTATTTTTAGTTTTTTAAGGAACCTCCATACTGTTCTCCATAGTGGCTGTATCAATTTACATTCCCATTAACAGTGCAAGAGGGTTCCCTTTTCTCCACACCCTCTCCAGCATTTATTTGTAGATTGTTTTATGATGCCCATTCTAACTGGTGTGAGGTGATACCTCATTGTAGTTTTGATTTGCATTTCTCTAATGATTAGTGATGTTGAGCAGCTTTTCATGTGCTTCTTGGCCATCTGTATGTCTTCTTTGGAGAAATGTCTATTTAGGTCTTCCGCCCATTTTTGGATTGGGTTGTTTGTTCTTTTAATATTGGGCTGCACGGGCTGTTTATATATTTTGGAGATTAATCCTTTGTCCAGTGATTCATTTGGAAATATTTTCTCCCATTCTGAGGGCTGTCTTTTCGTCTTGTTTATGGTTTCCTTTGCTGTGCAAAAGCTTTTAAGTTTCATTAGGTCCTATTTGTTTATTTTTGTTTTTATTTCCATTACTCTAGGAGGTGGATCAAAAAATATCTTGCTGTGATTTATGTCAAAGAGTGTTCTTCCTATGTTTTCCTCTATGAGTTTTATAGTGTCCAGTCTTACATTTAGTTCTTTAATCCATTTTGAGTTTATTTTTCTGCATGGTGTTAGGAAGTGTTCTAATTTCATTCTTTTACTGGGTTTTCTATCCTGTTCCATTGATCTATATTTCTGTTTTTGTGCCAGAACCATACTGTCTTGATTACTGTAGCTCTGTAGTATAGTCCGATGTCATGGAACCTGATTCCTTCAGCTCCATTTTTCTGTCTCAAGATTGCTTTGGCTATTTGGGGTCTTTTGTGTTTCCATACAAATTGTGAAATTATTTGTTCTAATTCTGTGAAAAATGCCATTGGCTGACAGGGATTGCATTGAATGTGTAGATTGCTTTGGGTAGTATAGTCATTTTCACAATGTTAATTCTTCCAATCCAAGAGCATGGTATGTCTCTCCATCTGTTTGTATCATCTTTAATTTCTTTCATCAGTGTCTTATTGTTTTTAGCATACAGGTCTTTTGTCTCCCTAGGTAGGTTTATTCCTCGGTATTTTATTCTTTTTGTTGGGAATGTTTCCTTAATTTCTCTTTCAGATTGTTCATCAGTAGTGTATAGGAATGCAAGAGATTTCTATGCATTAATTTTGTATCCTGCTATTTTACCAAATTCAATGACTAGCTCTAGTAGTTTTCTGCTAGCATGTTTAGAATTCTCTATATATAGTATCATGTCATCTGCAACCAGTGACAGCTTTACTTCTTTTCCAATTTGGATTCCTTTTATTTCTTTTTCTTCTCTGATTGCTGTGGCTAAAACTTCCCAAACTATGTTGAGTAATAGTGGTGAGAGTGGGCAACCTTGTCTTGTTCCTGATTTTAGAGGAAATGCTTTCAGTTTTTCAACATTGAGAATGATGTTGGCTGTGGGTTTGTCATATGTGGCCTACGTTGAGGTAGGTTCCCTCAGTGCCTACTTTCTGGATAGTTTTCATTATTAATTGGTGATGAATTTTGTCAAAAGCTCTTTCTGCATCTATTGAGATTATCATATGGTTTTTATCCTTCAGTTTGTTAATATGATTTACCACATTGATTGATTTGCATATATTGAACAGTACTTGCAATCCTGGGATAAACCCCACTTGATCGTGGTTTATGATCCTATTAATGTGCTGTTGGATTCTGTTTGCTACTATTTTGTTAAGTATTTTTGCATCGATATTCATCAGAGACATTGACCTGTAGTTTTCCTTTTTGTGACATCTTTTTCTCCTTTTGGTATCAGGGTGATAGTAGCCTCATAGAATGGGTTTGGGAGTGTTCCTCCCTCAGCTGTATTTTAGAAGATTTTGGAAAGGATTGGTGTTAGCTCTTCTCTAAATGTTTGATAGAATTTGCCTGTGAAGCCATCTGGTCCTGGCCTTTTGTTTGTTGGAAGATTTTTAATCACAGTTTCAAATTCAGTGCTTGTGATTGCTCTGTTTATATTTTCCATTTCTTCCTGGTTCATTCTTGGAAGGTTCTGCTTCTCTAAGAATTTGTCCATTTCTCCAGGTTGTCCATTTTATTGGCATATAGTTGCTTGCAGTAATCTCTTATGATCCTTTACATTTCTGCAGTGTCGGTTGTTACTTCTCCTTTTTCATTTCTAATTCTGTTGATCTGAGTCTTTTCTGTTTTTATCTTGATGAGTCTGGCTAATGTTTTATCAATTTTGTTTACCTTCTCAAAGAACCAGCTTTTAGTTTTATTGATCTTTGCTACTGTTTCCTTCATTTCTTTTTCATTTCTTTCTGATCTGATATTTATGATTTCTTTCCTTCTGCTATCATTGGTTTTTTTTTTTGTTCTTACTTTTCTAATTGCTTTAGGTTAAGGTTAGGTTGTTTGTTTAAGATTTTTCTCGTTTCTTGAGGTAGGATTGTATTGTTATAAACTTCCGTGTTGGAACTGCTTTTGCTGTATCCCATAGGTTTTGGGTCATTGTGTTTACATTGTCACTTGTTTCTGTGTATTTTCTGATTTCCTCTTTGATTTCTTTGGTGATCTCTTGGTTATTTAGTAGTATATTGTTTAGCCTCCATATGTTTGTATTTTTTACAGTTTCTTTCCAGTAATTGATATCTAGTCTCATAGTGTTGTGGTCAGAAAAAATGCTTGAAACAATTTCAATTTTCTTACATTTACCAAGGCTTGATTTGTGACCCAAGTTATCATCTATTCTGGAGAATGTTCCATGAGCACTTGAGAAGAGAGTTTATTCTGTTGTTTTTGGTGGAATATCTTATAAATATCAATTAAATCCATCTTGTTTAATGTGTCATTTAAAGCTTGTGTTTCCTTATTTATTTCCATTTTGGATGATCTGTCCATTGGTGAAAATGGGTTGTTAAAGTCCCCTACTAGCATTGTGTTACTGTTGTTTTCCCCTTTTATGACTGTTAGCATTTACCTTATGTGTTGTGGTGCTCCTTTGTTGGGTGCATATATATTTAAGATTGTTATATCTTCTTCTTGGATTGATCCCTTGATCACTATGTAGTGTCCTTTGTCTCTTGTAATAGTCTTTATTTTAAAGTCCATGTTGTCTGATATTAGAGTTGCTGCTCCAGCTTTCTTTTAATTTCCATTTGCATGGAATATCTTTTTCCATCCCTTCACTTTCAGTCTGTATGTGTCCCTATGACTGAAGTGGCTGTCTTGTAGACAGCATATATACGGGTCTTGTTTTTGTATCCATTCAGCCAGTCTGTGTCTTTCGGTTGGAGTATTTAATCCATTTATATTTAAGGTAATTATCGATATGTATGTTCCTATTACCATTTTCCTAATTGTTTAGGGTTTGTTATTGCAGTTCTTGTCCTTCTCTTGTGTTTCCTGCCTAGAGAGGTTCCTTTAGCATTTGTGTAAAGCTGGTTTGGTGGTGCTGAATTCTCTTAGGTTTTGCTTGTCTGTAAAGGTTTTAATTTCTCTGTCGAATCTGAATGAGATCCTTGCTGGATATAGTAATCTTGGTTGTAGGTTTTTCCCTTTCATCACTTTATGTATGTCCTGCCACTCCCTTCTGGCTTACAGAGTTTGTGCTGAAAGATCAGCTGTTAACTTTATGGGGATTGCCTTGTATGTTATTTGTTGCTTTTCCCTTGCTGCTTTTAATATTTTTTCTTTGTATTTAATTTTTGATCATTTGATTAATATGTCTTGGCATGTTTCTCTTTGGATTTATCCTGTATAGGAATCTCTGTACTTCCTGGACTTGATTGACTATTTCCTTTCCCATATTAGGGAAGTTTTCAACTATAATCTCTTCAAATATTTTCTCAGTCCCTTTCTTTTTCTCTTCTTCTTCTGGGACCCCTATAATTCGAATGTTGGTGCACTTAGCGTTGTCCCAGAGGTCTGTGAGACTGTCCTCAATTCTTTTCATATTTTTTTCTTTATTCTGCTCTGTGGCAGTTATTTCCACTATTTTATCTTCCAGGTCACTTATCTGTTCTTCTGCCTCAGTTTTTCTTCTATTGATTCCTTCTAGAGAATTTTAAATTTCTTTTATTGTGTTATTCATCATTGTTTGTTTGGTCTTTAGTTCTTCTAGGTCCTTGTTAAATGTTTCTTGTATTTTCTCCATTCTGTTTCCAAGATTTTGGATCATCTTTACTATCATTACTCTGAATTCTTTTTCAGGTAGACTGCCTATTTCCTCTTCAATTGTTTGGTCTGGTGGGTTTTTACTTTGCTCCTTCATGTGCTGCATATTTCTCTGTCTTATCATTTTGCTTAACCTACTCTGTTTGGGGTCTCCTTTTTGTAGGCTGCTGCTTCGTAGTTCCCATTGTTTTTGGTGTCTGCCCCCAGTGGGTAAGGTTGGTTCAGTGGGCTGGGTAGGTTTCCTGGTGGGGGGCGCTGGTGCCTGTGTTCTGGTGGATTCAGCTGGATCTTGTCTTTCTGGTGGGCAGGACCATGTCCGGTGGTGTGTTTTGGGGTGTCTGTGAACTTATGATTTTAGGCAGCCTCTCTTCTAATGGCTGTAGTTGTGTTCCTGTCTTGCTAGTTTAGCTTGGTGTGTCCAGCACTGGAGCTTGCTGGTCATTGAGTGGAGCTGGGTCTTAGCGTTGAGATGGAGATCTCTGGGAGAGCTCTCACCAATTGATATTATATGGGGTCAGGAGGTCTCTGGTGGACCAATGTCCTGAACTCAGCTCTCCCACCTGAGAGGCTCAGGCCTGACACCTGGTCGGAGCACCAAGACCCTTTTGGGATGTCTGAGGTCTTCTGCCAGCGTTCAGTAGATGTTTGTAGGAGTTGTTCCACATGTAGATGTATTTTTGATGTATTTGTGGGGAGGAAGGTTATCTCCATGTCTTACTCCTCTGCCATCTTGAAGGTCCTCCCCCTACTTTCATATTTTAAGTACTATGTTTTCACCTATTTTAGAAATCTTCTGTGTATCGTGGTAAATAAAGATTTAGGTATGTAATAACCCTACCCACTTTCCTTCCTCCATCTTCCAAATATAGTTACTTCTGAAATTTTAGTTTATTCAGTATGTGCGTAATAACTAACGGGTCCATCATTACACCCTGATTGTATTTTTTTTGTTGTTCACTTTTCTTTGAATTAATAATTTAAGTTTAGAGTTAGTATAGTTTGTTCCCCAGTACTGTGTCAGATTTGGCATATACCTGTCAATAAATCTGTTACTCAACTAGTCAATTATAGAAATTCTGTGAATCTTTTTAATCTTCTCCTGGGATCCTCTCTGGTGCTTCTGCACCAGACTAGACTATTTGTTTCTAGGCAGTCTTCACTGTTATAACTCTGGAATTTCTCTCTCCTATGGTGGATACTCCTCTGATTTCTTCCTCTTTTTAAAGAAAATTTATTCTCCTATTTTACTGGAACACATATTAAGAAATAAAAATTGTGTGCCTTGTGTGCCTGAAAATTTCTTCATTCTATTCTCACCTTTTGGAAAGTTTGGCTGGGTATAGAAATATAAGTTAGATATAATTTCTTAAATTGTGAAGGCACTGCCCATTGATTTCTGTGTCTTCTGTGTCTTGGTGTGAATTTTTCACCCTTGCCCCAATTCATTTAATTGGAAAGTAGTGGATCTTTTCAATTTGGAGACTCTTATTTCTTGGTATTTTAGGGACTCTTGAGTAAAATTTCTCCTTCCCCTCCTATTTTTGAAACCATTTGACAAGTAAGAAACAATATAGATCTATCAGATAAAAATACCAGCTTTATAAAACTGGTTTTGGAGGATGTGGCTTATATGTGTAGACTCACTGGGTTTTCTCAAGCTTTCAAATCTTTGTTGGACCCCTAGTATGTTACTCTGTTCTCTCCCATTCATTTTGTCCTTTTGTGCTTATGACTTAAAAATGTCCGTTATGATCAATTTGGTAGAGTTTGCAGAGGACATAAATATTTAAGGTCAATTTGCCATCTTTATCCAGAAATCCTCTCTGAATTGTTAAACCCTCTCTAAATTGCTAATTTTAGCTGTTTAAACTTCCTTGTTTTATATTTTTATCTGAGATAGAAATGGTGATCCTTAACTTACTTTCAAGTTTAAAGAGATATTTATAAAGTACTTTGAACTTTTCCTAAGAGTAGAGCTGTATAAGTAAAGTACCATTGTTATTCAAATACAGCTCCCCTTGGTTTGAAAGGAAAGGTCAATGAACTATAGACAAAATGGTGGCAAAAGAGATATAGATGTTAAAGTGGCAATAAATTACCCAGATCATAAAAAGGTCATTAATTGTGCTCTTAAATAGGAACAGCTATTTCTTATTACATCTCTGTGTATTTCAGTTCCTGACTACCAGCAAGTAATTATAAAAACCACTGTGACAACAGGGGCAGATGTGTTCCTTGGTGTGCTGGCTGTTCATTTCTTTGTTTTTACTGAAAATATTATACATTCATTTCTTGGCAGGAGAAATGATGTCTGGGCTTCCGTGCATACTGAGTTCTCCGAGTGAGACATTAGTTAGATTGGCGTTTATGAGTCACCAGTCATCTTCATAAGCCAAATCCGGGAATTATAAAATAATTTACTCAGGAAGTAATGGGGATAAATGAGGTTTCATCATCCTGGGAAACAGGAAAGCTACCTTGTGAGCTAATGATCCTACTGAAATTAGGTTTCCCCCCACACCATTGATGGATGAATCCATTCTCTTTAAAACTTGTTTTTGTGACACTTACGAGCAGTGTTAAAATTCTCATTTGTCACTATCTAGCTGTGCCTATGATATTTGCTAGGGCAGGGAAGGTGCTGTCCACGATCACAGAGACATCTTACTATTAGTCTGTTCATGGGACGATGCAAAACAAATGTTTACTTTTCTCCTTGGATAGCTCACCAGTTCATTCAGAGCTCACCTTGCTTGTGTCCAAAAGTCCCTTCTTTGTTCTCTTCCTCATTCTCATTCCAAAGGTGTCCTAAAGTCCTTTCACTCCTTACCCCTCCCTCACAGCCCCATCCTCTACTGGGTCTGGCTGACAGGGAGCATTTTGGGGTTGGGGAGACCTACAGGGGCTTTCAGGGCCCTCAGCATAAATTTGCCACCAAACAAACTTTTATCTTGAGGATAAAAATGGACTCTTTTCTATAGCAAAAACCTGGTTTATTCATAGCTATGCCAACAGAATCTGGATTTCATTTGTGACCCTTCTTAGCAAGGGTCACCCCTCAGAAGAGAGGACGAGCAGGGAGGGAGATAGCTCATTCTGCCGCGTGTATACTGGAGTCATTCTGAGAAACAGAGTCAAAGGAAGGGAATTTAGAGTCCCCTTAGGACAAAGAAAAAATTAGTTTATTCATGAAATGAATTAGTTTATCTGTCACTAAAATCCCTACTAGGGACTTCATGCATTTTTCCTTTTTTTTTTTTGGTGTACGTGGGCCTCTCACTGTTGTGGCCTCTCCCGTTGCGGAGCACAGGCTCCAGACGCGCAGGCTCAGCGGCCATGGCTCACGGGCCTAGCCGCTCCGCAGCATGTGGGATCTTTCCGGACCAGGGCACGAACCCGTGTCCCCTGCATCGGCAGGTAGACTCTCAACCACTGCATCACCAGGGAAGCTCTGCATTTTTCCTTTTAACTTATGCTTCCTTTTAAACAAAATAAACATTCACTACTGATAGCTATAAATTTATTAATATATAGGATAAATCTGTATATTAATGGTTACTGATACATTTATGTATATTTAAAAAATACATAAAATGGAAATTTTAGAAGAATGAGCTAAATCTGAAATAAATGGTATTATGTATATATCTTTTTAATTGCAGTGGCTTCATATTATCATCAGTTTAGGCAAGTTCTTTAATTACAGTAGATGTAAAACCAAATTTCAAATGGCTTTGATGACTTCAGTATTCTTTGGCTAACCTTTCAGATCTAATCAGATCATCAGTTTTCACCCTAGAGTGAGGTAGAAAAGATCACATGACAGAAGGAGATGTAACGGCTCTGCCATTTTTGTTGTTGTTGTCACCTGGTTGTGTGTGAATTCTTTTTATTATCTTAAATCTGTTGTTTATTAGCAGGTATTTCAGCTGGGCTTTGTTACAATCAGGCTATGAAACCCATAAATTCATGGAGATGAGCAAATGTGAATGGTAATGTTTTGAGTGATCACAGGAGTGAGGTGGCCCTGTCAACTCCTTTTCCACGGTAGAACCACACCCTTGGAGACTTCTTATTCTGTTTGTGACACTAGTTATCTGACATATGGACTGGCTGAGGGTGCCAGTGTCAGTCTGTATATTAAGCATGAGTTACGTTGAATTTATTTAACATTTTTGAAGATGAAAATAACTGTAAATAGAAATTCTAAGGTATACCATCCCTAACCTGAGGGATTCTATTGCATACCTCCCAGGGTGTACTTTGGAGACAAAGGACCTGGAGTACGGTGGTAAAGACCTTGAGGCTGCTTCTTGACTTTGCAGAAGAGCATGACAGTTTCGTTCATTGATACTTGCTGTTGTTTCAGGAGGAAAAAGTGATAGGCTGGTGTCAGATATTTAGATTTAGACCAGATGCCTTCTTGGGCCATGCAGCAGGTGAGAAAGCCTAGACCCATCAGGCTGAGTGACATTCTTAACAAAGAGATGGGAAATCAGCCTTACTGTTTCATTTTCTTCATTTCTGGGCCAATCCAGTGACACGGCTCCTCCTTACTGTATCACCGGAGAGATAAAAAAAGAAATCATAATCACTCATGTGGATGTTAAAGGCATCAAATGAAATGCAGCTCATCTAGCTTTGGCCAAACTCTGAAATTTATTGACAGCTAGCAGCCAGTTAGCATAGCCAAGATGGTTCATTAACTAGGGCAAAGTCCACATTTGTGGGTCGAGATGTCTTTGCAGCAAGCAGAAGAGACTTTCTCAGTGCCTGAGTGTTTAGACTTGGGAGTTTTTCGTTCTTCTTGTTCCATAGATCACAACACAGGTTTTTGGAATAGAAGGATGCTAAGATCAGCACTATCTGAAATATGGAAAATTTAGGATTCTGTGAAAGAAGCAGAGTGTCATTTTCACTGTATTTGTAGGATAGATGGATTCTTCACCTCACTCATTAATTCATAGTGGTTTGTCTTTAGGCTTCAGTATTTGACTCATCAGCTAATGATTATGCTGTGGCTGTGAATAAGGTAGTATTTGAGATGTTGTATCCTGTTTTCTTTCTTTTAAGTGTGAATAAAGGTAGGTTAAGTGCCTTGACAGTGACGTGGAAGCAAGATTAAGAATTCGTGTATTATGAAGGAGTGTTTGGTATAAGGAAGCTCTTTTTTCCTTCTGCCTCTTTTTCTTGCCCTTCTTTTTCTCTTTTCTCTTTATTCCACCCTTTCCTTTAGTCCCTTTTTTCTCCTACCCATTTCTTCCCTTTTCCCACTGTCCCCTTTCCTGCTTCCTTCCCTCCTCCTATACCCTGGATCTCACCTGTCCAGCAAAAGCACCGAGGGCCTCTGATTTGATAGGTTCACACTACCTTCCCAGCCCGAGCAAATCACCTTGGTCCAGGGGTGGAAGATACCAGCCTGGGGATTTTCTTCTGTGGTGGAGCTTACTCAGGCTACCTGAACTTCCAAAGGGAAATCAGATACGTTAGGACTGTGGAAAGGGGAAACTGACACAGTGAAACAACAAAAATACGTCTATAGCAAATAGCAAGATGACGATGTAGAACATTAGATCTTAGGCCACAGGGTGTCTTGTTTCTGCTCCAGTTTTGATTCAATGATCACCCAATAGTCAAATGAGTATTTTAGAGAATGCGGAGTTGGTATGCAGGTAACTCTGCCAGAAAGAGGCTCTTGGAACCCATTTTGAAGAGCAGGCGTTTCAGTTGGACTTTAGTGATGGACAGATAGGGGAGAAAAACTGCATGAGAAATCCGGAGAAATGTGGGACAACGTGGGCGAGCCTGGAGGACATCATGCTAAGTGATAAAAGCCGGGCACAAAGACAAATACTGCCTGTTCTCACTTATAAGTAAAATCTAAAATAGTCAAACTCGTCAAAGCAAAGAGTAGAATGGTGGTTGCCAGGGTCCGAGGAGGTGGGTAGTGGGGGAAATGAGGAAATGTTGGTCAGAGGGTACAAAGTTACACTTCTGCAAGATGAATAAGTTCTGGAGATCTATGGTACAGCGTAGTCAACTATAGTTAACAATATTGTACTGTGTACTTGAAATTTGCTTAGAGGGTAGATCTTAAGTGTTCTTATCACCCACAAAAAGACAACCTATGTGAGGCGCTGAATATGTTAATTAGCATTGCTGTGGTGATCATTTCACATTGTATGCATCTATCAAAGCATCAAAGTTGTACACCTTAAAATATACAATTTTCATTTGTCAGTTAAACCTCAATAAAGCTAAAAAATGTCTAATAAATTTTTATAAGTGCTGAGGTTTTTTCAGAAGACAACTTGTTGCTCTAGTCTTTGCACATGTGACGTGACCATCACCACTGTTTCCTGCCTCCTTCTGAGGGTCCAGGAGAAAAGTGGAGGTGCGTGGGGTGGGGGCTGCTTTCTGCTGTGATTTGACAATGGAAGCAAAAGGCCATTTGCTCTCGTTATCCTCTACGTTTCCAAGAACTTGTTTGCCTTTCTCCAGGCGCGTCGTTTCGTTTCTCATTTCTACCGGCTGAGGGTCCAGTGCGTTCTGCAGGGTGCAGTGGGAGGGAGACCCATGCCCCTTCTGCACAAAGGAAAAGCTTTGCCTGCCTTATGTGGAGGAAGGCTGATGCATTTCCCTGTGATCCATCAAAGTCTCTCTTTTGCTTTCTTCCAGTTTCTCAGACAGAACAATGGAAAGCCCGTTCCGTGCATTTTTCAATGGCCTTGATGTGTATGTATTTATAAATTAGCTAAGCAAAGTGTATCACTTATAGAAAGCATAACTCTTGGTGCTGGTTTATGGAGATTCAGTTACCTGTGTAATTGATGCAGATGCATTTGACCTAAATCCACCTATTCTCTTCATCCCCGCGTAGAAGTGCGTATGTGTCTTTATTGTTATTTTGTTTATTTGTGTCTTTCGGCACTTGAGGACTGACTTACTTTACAGTGTTTTGAGTTCAAGCCTTTGTTCATTTCTCTGCCTCCATTCGGGACATAATATATTTAAGCCATTAACATCTAATTGGAAACATCAGACTGAATTTAGTGTCCTTGATTTGAAATTCAGTCCTCTGGTAAGAGATAAATATCATCTTTACTGTTAGAAATTAACTTAAATATGTTTTCTCATAAAGAATGATAAAAGGATAAATGATGATGCTTTATTTTCCACTCTCAGGGCCCCTGGTTCTTTTTATTAAAGTACATATATCACCTACTTACCCATACAAATATGCATGGCATGTCTGACAGAAATCATTTCATTTTCTCTATGCTTTTGTTCCTGGGACTTGCCCAAATGTATTAAATAGAACAACTACTTACGAGGAATCAGAAAAGGGCATTGCCTCATGCAGTTTACTTTACTTGAAATTGATGACATACACAAAGGTTTGTGATTAAAGAAAAAGGATCATGAACTTAATTTATTAAAGCTCTTAAATGTAAAAAAAAAAAAATCCCTCATCTTCCGCTTGCATTTTCCCTTCACTGTTACAAGCAGAGCTTCGTGGTAGGAGATAGCCGTTTGTCTTAAGGGAGTTGAATTTTCCTGCTGCACAGACTTTAGTTTATGGCTCGTTTCTCTAAGAAAAGCATGTTTACCAAAAAGGTACGTGATAAGATCTGGCATGGGATGTATGAACCTTCTACTTAATGTTTTGCATCACTGCAGTGTGTAGTTTTAGGTTAAGGTAGAGCTGAGAATTTTGAGCAAATAGTTACCTAAATTTTCTCAGGGGTCAAACAGTACTAATAATTTCCTTAGTCAATTTATGCCCCTGAAGTTCAGAATAACCAGCCAGTAGATTTGAATCAAAGAGAAAGTGCCAATCCTTAGTTGATTTTTTAGTGGAGGGTAAATAATCCGTTATCCTTAATTCACGTAAAGGGGCCAAAGAAGCTATTTTCATATGTAGGAAATAGGTTAGGGGGCCAAGTCCAAGAGGGAGGAATATTAAATTTATGAAATGATTCTCTATTAACCAGTGAAATATCAGAAAACTCTGTTATATTAGTTATCCATTGCTGCATAAAAATTACCCCCAAATGAGTTGCTTAAAGCAGCAGACATTTATTATCTCACAGTTTCTGAGGTTCAGGAATCTGAGTGCAGCTTGGCTGGCTGCCTCTGCCTCAGGGTCTCTCCTGTGGCTGTCATTGATGGAGCTGTTGGCTGGGCCTGCAGTTTCGTCTCAAAGCTCGACTGAGAGAGGTTCCACTTCCAAGCTCACTCAGGTGGTTGTTGGCAGGATTCGGCTCCTTACAGGTGGCTGGACTGAGGACATCTGCCAGAGACCTCATTTCCTTGCCACGAGAGCCTCTCCATAGGGCAGCTCTCCAACATGGCGGCTGGCTTCCATCAGAATAAGCAAGTGAGAGAGCTGTGGGGGGGGGGGGCGGATACGCAGGACACAAGACAGAGTCTTTTTGTAACTTAAACTTGGAAGTGGCATCTTAGAAGCCAGTCACAACAAGATCCGGTCCACACTCAAGGGGAGAGGATTATACAAGGACGTGAATACTGGGATGTGAGGATTGTTGGGGCCATCTTAGAAACTACTAACCACATCTGCTCTTCAGACCTTATTCCACTAATCAACAAGCATAAATTGAGCTTGTTGTTTACTGTCTAATAATGAGTTCTGCATTTCACATGATTACTCTTTTCCTGCTTTAAAATGTACCCATCCTTATCTTTGGGTCTTCTTTGCTGCTCTGGGTGTCCTTCTTTTATTTTCTGAACAGTAATTCATTTAATTGCCACATTTGGGAGTTACAAAAAAAACACTCATTGCAGCTTTGCAGCCGAAGTTCCTTCTTGATTCAATGAGATGCTTTCATTCCCTGCACCACTCCTTTGACTCCCACCCCTGTTCAGTGTTGTTTTGAAAAGCTGGACCTGCTGGAGACTAGCCTTTCTGTAGCCCTAGGTTTTGCTGTAATTATATCCTAAGCATTTTTATACAGAACTTTTGTATCAGGTGCCACCAAGGAGGTTGCCATCTCTTCACAAGATAGTCTATTGGGGTATACCTTTGCAGACCACAGAGCTCACACTCTGAAGCTATGAAGTACCATAGTTTTTTGAAAGTGAAGGTTCCATCAAGATTGGAGGGAGGTGCCAGTGTATTTTAGGATTGACCAAACTCAACAGGAACCACACTGGAGAGCCCTCCCAGATCATGGGAAGTAGATGTTGGCATATGTGTAACTAGCTAGTCACTGCTGGAAGCATCAGCTAGATTTCTTTTTCTGTGTAACAAAGACAAAACATAGGCAGCTGACTAAGGTGCTGACTGTTTGTGAACTAATGAAATGTTAAGGAAAGTTCTGTATATGAGGTGTGTTGATTTGTCAGTCATCCCTGTCTGTTTGCTATTTGGCTATAAGCAGCATGAAAATTTATGATTTCTTCATTACCTTGAAGAGATATCTACACTCCCATGTTCACTGCAGTGTTATTCACAACGGCCAAGATACGGAAATCACCTAGGTGTTCACCGACAGATGAATAAATAGAATGTGGTATATATACATACAATGAAATATTATTTAGCCACAGAAAGAAGGAAGTTCTCCATTTGTGATGACATGGATGGACCTTGAGGGCATTATGCTAAGTGAAATAAATCAGACAGAGGAAGGCAAATACTGTATGATCTCAAATCAGACAGAGGAGGACAAATACTGTGTGATCTCACTTACATGTGGAATCTAAAAACATGAAACTCTTGGCAACAAAGAGCAGACTGATGGTTACCAGGGGATGGAGGGTGGAAGAAACGGGGAGATGTTGGCCAAAGGGTACAAACATTCCACTGTAAGGTGAGTAAGTTCCAGGGATAATGGTGATCATAGTTAACAATACTGTACTTACACTTGAAAGCTGCTGTGAGAATAGATGTTAAACGTTCTCACCATCACAACAATAACAAGATGGTAATTATGTGAGATGAAGGAGGTGTTTACTCACCTTATTGTGGTAAACATTTCACAATATATACCTGTATCAAATCACCACACTGTACACCTTAAACTGACACAGTGTTATATTTCAATTATATCTCAATAAAGCTGGAAAAAAAAGAAAATATGACTTCTGAAGTCAGTCATAGATGCATGAAACCATCTATTTTTTTTCCCATGATATTCCCTCCTGGCCTCAGTGACTTAGCTAGTTCATTTGATTGATTATGTCTCATTTGGCAGAAGTGGGAGGTTAAGCTCCAGTTTGCTCATGAGATGGTTGTGGGAAAAGGAGTTAGAATTCTATGTTCTGTGTTTTCATCCTGTTTCTTTTCCTGCTGAGAAATAGTGCCTCATTTGAGATGAGACGTGGCAAGGGCACAGATGGGGTAAGGACCTTTCTCCTTTCTTAAATGACTGTGTGGATGAGGTGTGTTCATTAACTCAGTAAGTTAATATACGTGTAAGGCCACAGTCAAGGATTTTATCCACCTACTTAACCCGGTCACAAAGTTTTGGAGCCAGAAGCAAATTCTAATTCCACCTTGCAGTAGTTGCCTATCCTTTTATTTTTTCCTTTTCCATTATGGTTTATTATAGGATGTTGAATATAGTTCCCTGTGCTATATAGTAGGACCTTGTTGGTTATCCATTCCATATATAATAGTTTGCATCTGCTCATCCCAAACCCCCAGTTCTTCCCTTCCCTGCTCCCCCTCCCCCTTGGCAACCACAAGTCTGTCCTCTATGTCTGTGAGTTTGTTTCCGTTTTGTAGATAAGTTTATTTGTGTCGTATTTTAGATTCCACATATAAGTGATAACACGTGGTATTTGTCTTTCCCTTTCTGACTTACTTTGCTTAGTATGATAATCTCTAGGTCCATCCATGTTGCTGCAAATCGCATTACTTCATTCTTTTTATGGCTGAGTAGTATTCGATTGTACATAGGTACCACATCTTCTTTATCCACTCATCTGTCAATGGACATTTAGGTTGTTGCCATGGTTTGGCTATTGTAAATAGTGCTGCTATGAATATTGGGGTATATGTATCTTTTTGAATTACAGCTTTGTCTGGATATATGCCCAGGAATGGGATTACTGGAGCATATGGCAAGGAGTTGCCTATCCTGAAGCAACTTAATTTTCTTAGTCTCTCTTACATAATCTGTAAAATGGGACTAATACTCAGCTGGCAAGGTTGCTGTGAAGGCCAAATAAGATAAGTAACAAATAAGATAGTAACAGGTAGTGGATGGTAAATAAAATAGCTATTATTTTTCTTGCTTTTTTTTTTAATGTAGTTTTTAAATCCCCACAACTCAACTCAAATGCTTTTGTAAAAAGATTCTTTTATTATTTATTTCATTCATGACTTTTGCTTTAAACACATATTATGCAATTTACCATTTTCACCATTTTGGAGTGTATCATTCAGCGGCGTTTAGTACGTTCGCCCTGTTGTCAATCATCAAGACGGTCTAGTTCCGGAACATCTTCATACCCCAGAAGGACATCTCTACCAGTCAAGCCATTACTCTCCATCCTCTACACCCCAGCACCAGGCAACCACTCATCTCCCTTCTGTCTGTATGAATTTGCCTTTTCTGCATATTTCGTATAACTGGAATCATACGATATGTGGCCTTTTGTGTCCGGCTGCTTTCACTTAGCATCATCATGCTTTCAGGGCTTCTCAGTTTTATTTCACGTGAGTGTATGCTGTGTATGAGGGAAAATAATTCAACATGTGTGCTCTCTGAATGGTGGACAAGAGCAGTGTCATCTTTGTAGGAGGATGAACCGCAGGAACCATTCAAAGACTGAGAAGAAAGAACAGTGGGAAGGATGCCAGCAAATTTATTTGTAAATCGGCGTCCACTGAAACTGCTTCCCTTCCCTAACACCCCTTCCCTCCATCTTTCCCTCTGTGCTCTCTTGCACCTCTTCACCCCTTTCTCCCCTCCCCTACCCCCTGCTTTTCCCCTTCTCAGTCTCTCTCTCTTTCTCCCCCTCCCTCTCTTCCTTTCTCTCTTTGTCCCCCGCTTCTTCATTTTTTTTTTTTGTGGTATGCGGGCCTCTCACTGTCGTGGCCTCTCCCGTTGCGGAGCACAGGCTCCGGACGCGCAGGCTCAGTGGCCATGGCTCACGGGCCCAGCTGCTCCACGGCATGTGGGATCTTTCCGGACCGGGGCACGAACCCGTGTCCCCTGCATCGGCAGGCGGACTCTCAACCACTGCGCCACCAGGGAAGCGCTCTTCATTTTTTCACTTCTTTGTTTCCCGCTTTTGTTCTCTTTGCGTGAAGGTAGAACTAAAATAGGTTAGTACTAAAATTTCCTATTTGTGGGGATTATCCCTAGAGTGTAGTAAAATTAATTTACATTAACCTTTGGGATCAGAAAAAAAAAAGTCCAGTACAAGAGCTTCGTTAAACAAAACAAATGATCACATTTATCTCTTGTAAAGAATAATCTACAGCCATGAAAAATCATGCTTAATTGAGTATTTAATGCCAGAGTATATATTTAGAGATTAAAAAGACTTTTTTCTTTTTTTATACAAAATAGTACTGCTGTATTTTCCTCAGATTTTAACAAACCAAATAATTATTATACATAATCTGTGTGCATCTTCATGAAAAAAAAATTAAGGTGATACAATTAGAGCAGTCATTGTCATAGTATGGAGCAATTACTGGTACTTTTAGTTTTCCTCTTGGTGCTTTTCCTGTCTTCAGAATTTTCAACAGTACCTATGCATCAACCTTTGGAATCAGATAAAAAAGGATAATAAACATTGTTATTCAAAGTGTGCTAGTGGAATAGCTCGATTTCGGGCGGTGAAGCCAGAGATGTGTCTTCAGTATAAAGGAAGAACACTCATTGAATGATGGCTTTCAGATGGGATGATTTTGTCCCCAGGATCATTTGACAATATCTTTTGGCTGTCACAACCAGGGAGGTGCTACTGGCATCTAGTGGGTAAAGGCTAGAGATGCGGCTAAAGATTCTAAAATGCCCAGGGTGTCATCCCCCTACCTCCTCACCAATGAAGAACTATCCAGCCCACATGTCAATAGTGCTGAAGAAGAGAAAACTGCTCATTGGTTAGTTTAAATATTTTAAATTAGCTCATTGGATAATATCAGTAGAAAAGGTCATCACTTGGGTTGTCTTTAGGGGGTATAAAGAATTAATTTACTTTGAAGTAGCACTCTGATGATGAGAAATCAAGCTGTTTCTTTCCTCTTACACCTGCTATCTGTTCCATTTTGTTTTATTAAATCTGGATCGTGAGAAGAAGCCAGGCAATATATCAATATTTGAGCTTAGCATGTTGATACTGATTTAGGTCATGGAATTCCATGGAAGCAAGGAATAAAGGTAACTGCCACGTAGAGAGTACTCAGATCAAGCATAAAGAAGAGAGTTCTGGCTGAGGGAATAGTGCCACCTGCTGAATTGTGTTTGTGTTTTCGACAGGTTCTAATTTATGCAGGTTGATGCCTGGAAGTGTTACTTTTAATTATTGATCTGTGCATCTTCTTAAGTAGTTACTACCAGAATGTTAAAAAATATTTAGTTATTTATTGGATCAAGGTGTAATTAGAAACAGCTGTGAGCAATTGTATACCATCCAGCTCCTGAAGGAGCAAACAGAATTGTACTTGAAGACCTTGGATTGATTAATAGAGATTGTATCTGGCAGTTAAAACAAATCCATCTCCAGTTTGAATGCTACCAGCCAGTTCCCTTTACCAAGATAACCAGAAAGACTGAAAAATGCATTAAATGCACCATTTCCAAATATCACCAAGTTGAAAAAAAGAAATTCAAGCACATAGTGTTTGCTGCAAAAAAACTGTCAACGTTTCATCCTTTTTTTCTGAATTTCAGCTTTGAGCTTTACTCTCTGTATATTTTTAAGCGTACATTTAAAATCTCCTCATCTTTTGCCCAAGTAATTAAAAAAAAATTCTACAGGGTAGTACATGCATTTTGATATATCTCTTTAATAACTACATTTTTAGATAACTTGAAAAATTATTTTGAATTACATATTGAATTGGATGGGTCAGGTAATTTGTTACCATGATGAATCTCTTTATTGAAGTTAACTAGTTTGTCTCATAAAATTATATGCCTCTGTGTAGTATGTTAATTCTTGCTCCTAATCAAACATTTAATTACATAATGAGCTTGGATTAATTTGTCACCTGAATCTAGAGCTCATTTGTACAAAATTTAAAATGGTATGTATCAGAGAGAAACTAAGAATTTCTAGCATTTTGTTACAAAGTGTCAGCAACGTATGCCAATAGCAAAACAGAGGGTTTGCTCAAGTCCAGAAAAGCATACAGTGATAATGACGGCCAAAAGCTGGAATTCTCGTGTTTATTTATTTATTCTGAATTGTGGGCTTGAAAGTCAGTTTTGTAATGTTGACCGTTCACTTAACTTCTCTGGGATGGTGACTACCTGTCACATGAGCACAGAGGGGGGGGCCAGTGTGTGAAGGGGACGCCCTCTTGCTGAGGTTGTCGGTTGGAAATGGGGGCTTGTGGTCCTCAGACCGTCACTGGAGATGTGAAAGGACCGTGTTCATCTTCTAACCCTTTACTCTGTGCGATAAGTATATCCTTCCCTTCCTGCAGCCAATTTTAAGCCTTCCTTCTCCCAGAAGTGAGGAGGATGTGTACCTTTAAAAGGAGATGATCCTACTAAGTGCCATTAAATAAATGAGAAACAGCCTACCATCTGGGAAACACAGAAGTTAATACTCAAGGATTGGTTCCAAGAACAATACAGTTGTCAGTGTCTGCATTGTTTTTTTCTAAGATTGCTTGATGGGTTCGCTCCCAGACCTCAAGATGACATTACTAGATTATAACCAGCCTTCTTCTGTCTCCTGGAAATTGCTTGACAGTGATTGATTCTGAGTTAGATAAATATTTCGTACTCCTTTCAACCTAAGCCGAGTTTTGTTTCCTCTCTCAGAAAATATTAAGCCCCTTTAAGAACCGAATTTTACTTGATTGACCTTTGTGATTTATTCAGATCTATGCTGAGATCTTGGGTTTTAATTGCTAAACAGGATCAATTAGTGGAATTCATGTCTGGCGTGAGTATTTCGTGGTGCCTTTTGAGAGAATGGATATTTTGCCTAAGCTATAGTCTTATAGGAAATAAATTACTCCTAAAGTCTGGCTGCCATGGTCATTTTTGTGTGTGAAGGGGATTCTTTACTCTTTTCATAATTTTTGCATAGAACAATCTAGTATTTAGTTAAGGTTTATTTATGCTCAGATGTTATGGGTTGAATTGTATCCCTTCAAAATTAATATGTTGAGGTCCTATTTCCCTAGTACCTCCAAATGTGACCTTATTTAAAAATAGAGTCGTGGTTAAGTGTAATTACTTGAGGTGAGGTTATGTCAGAGTGGGGAGGTCCTCTTATCAACTGTGACTGCTGTCCTTATAAAAAGGGGGAGTTTGGGCACAGACATGCACACAGGAAGAGCTCCATGTGACTGCTGGAGTTATCCCGCCACAAGCCAAGCAAGTTCCAGAAGCCAGGCTGGAGACCTGGAACGGACCCTTCCCTAGCCCGGCCCTGCTGAAACCTTGATCTTGGACTTCTGGTCTCCTGGCCATTGGAACGATAAACTTCTGTTGTCTAAGCCACTCAGTTGTGAGACTTCATTACGGCAGCCCCAGGAAACGAATACATCAGACCTTAGGGACAGTGCCATTTCTAGTTGAGGTCCGCTACCTTTTATGAGCGTTTACTTTGTGCCAGAAGCTGAGCTAGGTGCCTATGACACAGAGGGAATTAAGCCTTCCAGGAGTCCAGTGTCATGAAGGAAGTGGACTGAAAGGAATTGGGAAGTTTTGTGTCCTTCTCAGTTCATAGTCACCAACTTGAATGGACCCATGAAATGGTCTGAGAAGCTACTAGTTCCCTAATTGACTTACTCAATCACATTCCACGGTGACTATTCAATCTCTGCTGTCCTCCTTTCATCTCCACTGTCCTCCAGTAAAAAAGGACTTTCTTCTGCCTCTCGTGTGGTATCTTCTTAAAGATGATATTTTTAAAGACTTTCATATATATATATATATATATATACACATACATACATATATACACGTATATGTATTTTTTTTAAAGAAGAAAACAAGAACTTTCCAAAAGGACCAAGTTTCCTTTTCTTGCCTCAACATCACACAGGCATCACTTTGTCCCTTTCCTTTGTGGCTCCAGGCTTCTCCTCCCTGGACCTATTGCTGGGACCTGCACACTCGGTAGGGAAAGTTCTGCCACCGTGGGAACGCGAGGGCACATGTGTGCCTGCAGCATTCCAGATGGGCTGAGGGCTCGAAAGCTATTGAGACGACTCCTTATCCTGCCCTTCATGACATAGTTATTCAGAGCTTCGACTCACAGTTCCGTCCCAACGAAGGTTCAAGTGTATTTTGTTTAACGACTTTTAAGGGAACTGACATTTATTTTGGTGATAAAGCTGAACAGATGCGGGATTGCCAATGGCTACTTAAGAGCAAAGCATCCTTGAGAAATATCTCCTTCTTTGTGTGCCTGCTTCAGTTTCCGGGTGGAGCTAGTCCATGCTTCTTTGCTGTAATTTGTGTGAGTGATGTTGCTGGTAGGTTGCCATGGTGACTTGAGCCCACTGGGCAGCAGGACAGATTTTCATTGTAATGAGTGCGAACACGACAGCTCAGCCATGGGTGCTGCTCTACTGAGCAGCCACCTCTCTCATTAGCTTATGAGGTCACTGCATGGGGGCGGCGGGGGGGAAAGTGTCAGGGGACAGATGAGAAAGAGAAGCATTGTGCTTCGTTTCCTCTGCCTATACTCTTAGGGAAGAGACCATGACTCACTTGGGGGATACAGGCAAATCAGATTGTTGCTAGAAATGTGCTTCTTAATAATGCTCTTTGCATAAACTACTCTTCCAAGATAGTAATAAAAGAACACTTTCTGAATAGCTGGGGTTCGATTTAATCTACTTATGCAGAACCTAACATGTTATCCAGCGGAGGAGAACCTCTGGGCAAGGAAATGAAAATTAAAATATCTGTTACCACGGTGACATTTAGATTTTGTTGTGTAGGCATGCCTGTGATTGCCAATGTGGAATTTTCAACAGATGAACTTCCCATAACTTCATGGTTTGGTGGAAATAGTATAAACAACGGAGGGCTTTGCAGTCAGGGGGACTTGTCTTCAAGTCTCAGTTCTGTATTTACCAAGCTGTGTGTTCCCAGACAAATCACTTGCCTTCTTGAAGCCTCAATTTGTTCATCTTTTGAAAATATGATATAAATACCTGTCTACAGGGTATTTGTAAGCATCAGAGATGATGAACAGAGTGGCTTGCAAGATGATAGACACTCAATGCATGGTGGTGATTATTACTATTATTGTTGCTTTTAGTTTAAAAATAAATTGGAATGAAGGAAAGCTGACAGTTTTTTATTGCAGTGTTCATGTAATATTCGTTAAATAGCTTGGGTTTTCCAAGCATTATCATCTTAGAGTAAGTCCACTCTATACAAATAAAAGCATTCTTTGGCTTTGAACATTTTTTTCCTTATCAAAGGTTCTCCTTTGAGCAATGAAAGTAATCAATAAGTCCCTTTGCACATTTCAACTTGAAACACTTGGAACTTTGTACGGTTATACCAACATCAGAGAGTCTTTCTCTAATTGCTGAGATGCAACAGTTAGTTGAAGGGAAACAATGTAGTATCACTATTTGGACCAAGATTTAAAAAGATTTTTCTATTTGAGTTTTCAGAGGAAGTTTAAGGGAATGCATTTCCCTAAACTGGATTTTGCTTTGAATAAGTGCCTTACGATGAGGTTGTAAATGTCGAGTTTCCTTATTGCCTTCTTGGAATGGAAACACCTTTAGCTGTTGAGAATAAGTGAGTGACATTTGCGGGGGGACTGGTATAATAGTCCCAATCCATTTACCTGTGGTTGGAAGCTTGTTTAGTAATTTAGTCCCTAACAAAATGTGTAACATTGGTGTCCTGGGGGAATGGGAGACACAGAGCCTCTGACAGCTTTCACTGTGGAGGAGAGAGGTGTAATCTCATCGATGGCGACGACACGTCTGAAGGAAGCATGTGACCTTTGAGGGAGATGAACTGTATGGAGGCTAGAGAAAGGAGGGCCAAAGAGGATGTACATGGCGCTGTTTTTCCAGACTGTCTGAGAGGTAGAGAGAGAGAGAGAGACAGAAAAACAGACAGATAGGTACCGTCTCTGGCATATAGGAGTTTTCCAGCCACGTGGTGGGTTGTGTGTTAGTTCATTATACATTTTCATGATCTTCATGAACAGTGGTTCTGAAAGCTAAGGGGTGCAGATTTATTTCGCAGGGGATACTTGGCAATGTCTGGAGTCATTTTTGGTCTTCACAACTGGGGAGGTGTTAATGGCATCTAGTGAGTAGAGGCCAGAGATGTTGCCAAACATCCTCCAGTGTGTGGTACAGCCCTGCAACAAAGAACTATCCAGCCAAAAAGCTCCGTAGTGCCAGGGTGAGAAATACTTGGTGTAGGAAAAAAACCCACCTTCAGACTGGCGCGTGTCCTTCTCACTTACCCCTGCTCAGAATGTCACCTTCTGACTGCTTACCTTGCATTTTGGACACCTTGACTCAAGAAAGGGGTTGTCTTCGCTTGCCCTGCTATAACAAAATACCGTAAACTGAGTGGTTTATCCATGATAAAAATGTATATCTTACAGTTCTGGAGGCTGAGAAATCAAAGATCAAGGGGCTGGTTGATTTGGTGTCTGATGCGCGCTCTCTTCCTGCTTGCAGATGGCTGCCTTCTTGCTGTGTCATCACCTGGTCCAAAGAGTGAGCTAGCTTTCTGGCTTTCTGGCCTCTTCTTTTTTTAACTTTTTAAATTTTTGGCTGCGTGTTGCTGCGCGCAGGCTTTTTCTGGTTGCGGCGAGCGGAGGCTACTCTTCGTTGGGGTGCGTGGGCTTCTCATTACGGTGGCTTCTCTTGTCGCGGAGCATGGGCTCTAAGGCGTGCTGGCTTTAGTAATTGTGGTGCGTGGGCTCAGTAGTTGTGGCTCGCAGGCTCAGTAGTTGTGGCTCACGGGCTTAG
This sequence comes from Phocoena phocoena, assembly GCF_963924675.1. NCBI lineage: Eukaryota > Metazoa > Chordata > Mammalia > Artiodactyla > Phocoenidae > Phocoena > Phocoena phocoena. Next base: position 105,273,180 of record NC_089225.1, on the reverse strand, counting down.
TTGCTCCGTGGCACGTGGGATCTTCCCACACCAGGGATCGAACCCATGTCCCCTGCATTGGCAGGCGGATTCTTAACCACTGCACCACCAGGGAAGTCCCTCTGGCCTCTTCTTATGAGGGCAATCCTACTGATGAGGGCTCCAACCTCATGACCTAATTACCTCCCAAATCCCCCACCTCCACATACTATCACTTTGGGAACTAGATTTCAGCATAAGAATTTTTGGGGAGGACAGACATTCAGCCCCCAACAGGGGTGTCCTAGCTGGTGACTGATAACTTTTTAGCCTCCAATTGAAAGAAGCTGGCAAACTTGCTCATTCATAAACTTCTTAAAATTCAAGTCAGTTTTGAGTCCGGTCAGTTTTGGATACCCTGGGCAAAAGTAGAGGTAGAATAATAATAAGCAGGTACAATTTCTATGCCCATTTTATAGAACAGAAAACAAAGGGATTATGTCTTAGCGAGCAAGGGAGCAAAGGAGTCATCAAATCCTTTCCCTTTCCCTCCTGGACACACGGCTAGATTACACTTCCCAGTCTTGTTGGCAGGTAGATACCCCATATGACTGAGTCCTGACCACTGAAATGTGGGCAGAAGAGATGTATTCCTTGTCCAAGCCTGGCCCATGAAATGTGCAAATGTTCCTCCATTTTCCTTCTCCTTCTGCCATCTGGATGGAGAGGCTCCAAGTTCTAAGAGGAGGGTGGAGTCACAGGCTGAGGGAGGACCTGCTGCTTGGAGGACAGCTGTCTGACCAGGAAGCTCAGCCTTGGAGAGTTACTGGCGCAAAAACTAAACCTTTATTTTGTTAAGCCTCCAAAATGTTGGTTAAAGAAGTTATTAGCCTGCTGTCACTATTATAAGACAGTGAAGTAGACAAGTGCAAACATGAGGGGACACTTGGCTTGTGGCCATCTTTCTGGAGAAAGTCACCTCAACTGGATATGCAGAGATACGAAATGAATGACATTTCTGAAGTTGCTGGTGTTTATATTTGTAACACTCTATTTGGAATCATGTTTTAAAATCAAAGCATCTGTTAAGACCTCTTTATCGGTATTTTACACGGTGGGTGAAAGCTTATTTATATCTCAGACCATCATTCTAGTAATTTCAGGCTCCTAAATCCTGCTTGCAGATTCATAAATTCACATATTATCTCCTAAATGCTAAGTGTTGCATATGCATCTGGGATTTAGCTGAGAAATGTGGAAGACAGAGAATTTTCTTTTACCAGACCATTCCCAGTTGGTTGTGCATCTCAAGAGCCAAAGCTTATTACTTTCCAAGTTGTAATTTAAACTTGTTAAATTGCCTCCAGACCCATCGTTTTTATGTAGCATAATGGGAAAAACTCAGTGCTCTGGCTTCAGATGAGTTTTTTCTTTTAATTTTCTCTCTCCAAAATCCTACATCCTTTGGGGCTGCATCGTCATTATTTCATAGACTCTTCGAACAGGAGCATCTTTTTAGGAAAACTTTTTTTGTTGTTGTTTTTTGAGAGCGAGAGAGAGATTTGCCGTTGCATCTGGCAGGTGGCTCTTTTTGAGAGTCTTTCAAACTCATGATGTAGTCACATTTTAAGATCTTTGTGGGATGGCTGCAAGGAGAAATTAGGCTTTATAACTATGCAGGAAACTGACCTGGTAAACACATTAGAGTTGCATTGTCTTCTGTTGCTCCCTAAATAGCACCCAAAGGATGTGCAGTCCATAGCCATCTCGGAACCTAGCAGGAGCTTTGTTGCTGAGAGACAGAAGGTTCACATTTTGTTTAGTATGCTCAATATACTTCAATGGAGAAAGCCTTCAATGGTAGACCAAGCTGCCTGTGTGAAGACAAGCCTCCCACAGGCATACAATGCACATGGGGAGATGAGCTTGGCTAGTATATAGTAAGTAGGTAAACGCTCGATGGCCCATATTTAAAGAATGGGATGATTTTCAGAAAACTTGTCTATTCTCATCTTTTATTTTATTCTCATGGATATGGGCTACAATGTCTGTTTTTACGGCGGGGGGCGGGGGGAGAAGGAAAGGGAGAACTGCTTACATGTTTCAGTATAGTAGAACCTATATTCTAGGCAGTTTTTCCTTTGATGTTTTCGAGTTCCAAGAGGCAGGTTTTGTAAACTGATCAGATCAAGTTTGATTTGCTTTGTCATTTGCCTCGATAATTGATAGAGAATTTTTAAGTGTGCAGAGGAAGAACTGGACCCAGAATGAAAGCAGTTCTTTTTTGCTGCCTGTATTAGTCAGGACGGAATGTTATGCTCTGATAACAAACATTCCTCAAGTGTCAGTAACCAAAACGATGCAGGTTCGTTTCTTACTTACAGCACATACCCACTGGTGGAGGGCTCTGACTCATGTCATCTTTACTCTGAGACCCCAGCTGCCAGAGGCTCCTGTCTATGGAATTTCACAGGTCTCAGTAACGGGCAATAGAGCATGGAAAACCATACACGGGTTCTTCAGTGCTTCAGCACAAGAGGCACAGATCACTTTTGCTCAATTTTATTGGCCACAGCAAGTCTTAGAGCTAAAACCAACCTCAGAGAGACAGGGAAGTGAGATGTCCTGAATACTAGAAGCAGAAACTGCATAGCAGTAAATAGTGGTAATATTTTCTTCACCGTCCCACCCTGAGAGATACACACTCACACATGTAGACGTTTAACCCTAAGCCCAATTTTGAAATAGGCCTCCAAGGCAAAATGAAGAAGTCTCATGAGGGGCAATTTTAGAAATACTGTTCAGAATAGGAGGTATACAAAGAGTTAGATTCTTCTTCCAACTCAGGAATCTTTTTTTTTTAATTGAAGTATAGTTGCTGTACAATATTATATGAGTTACAGTTGTACAATATAGTGATTCACAATTTTTAAAGGTATACTCCATTTATAGTTATTATAAAATATTAGCTCTATTCTTCATGTTGTACAGTATATCCTTGTAGCTTGTTTTATAGTTTGTACCTCTTAATCCCCTACATCATTTGTGCCCCTTCCCTCTTCCCTCTCCTCCCTGGTAACCACTAGTTTGTTCTCTAGACCTGTGAGTCTGCTTCTTTTTTGTTACATTCACTAGTTTGTTCTAGGTTTTAGACTCCACGTGTAAGTGATATCATATAGTATTTGCCTTTCTTTTTCTGACTTATTTCACTAAGCAGAATACCCTTCAAGTCCATCCATGTTGCTGCAAATGGCAAAATTTCATCCTTTTTATGGCTAAGTAGTATTCCATTGTATAAATCTTTAGTCAACAGGTGGTGGTAAAGCATTTTGTTTTAGGGGCTATTCCTCTACCCTAGACTCAGTTATGCAGTAGCAAGCATAGTATAATCTCTGAACTGGGAACATTTAATTTAGTCACCTCATTTAAAAAAATAAATGCAGCTCAGGCTAAATTTAGGTTTTCTCTTTTATTTTTCTTTCTTTCTTTTTTTTCTTTCTAAACAGCAGGTCAGATATCAGTAATACGTCCATAGATGTGAGACATAGTCACAAGTCTCATTTTCAGGGTCTGTTAAACTGACTAAAGGCAAATATGAAGCATGAGAAAAGGACTTTAAACATGTAATTATAGAGAATTAAAGGTGATGCTATCAGATTTACTGCCAGACATAACCTCAGTTCTTTCTTGTTTGTAACTGTTGAGAGAATTAAGATAATCTTTTATTAATTTTTTTTCTTTTTCTTATTTTGTTACAATTAAAAAACATTTTTTTTCTTTACCCAAAATAAGTAAAATGTCAGTTGCCTGGGAGAAGTCAGAAGGAACATACCACAGCAATAAAATGGAGCCATCCCAGGATAGATAGATAGATTATGATAGGAAAATAGATTGCCTAATACCCATCTACTGCAGCCACCAACAAAAACAAAGCTCCAGACTTCTCTTTGGAAACTCCTCCTTAGGTCAAAAAGAAAATAATAAAATTAAGTCAGCATGATGCCTGAAGAGTAAACATTTCATTTTATTTTGTCTTTGCCCCAGGTTTTAACAAACACATACACAGAAAGTCTCTCATGGTATCCTCAAGTCTTTCTGTGATTTATTTACCACGTAGCAGAGTCTGACAGAAAGGGAAAGGCAGCATCTCCTGCAAAGGCAGCATCTCCTGAGGGAAGTTCATTACCTGGAATCAGTCCACTTTGTCCACTAGCATCTTAAAGAAAATAATTGCAAATCATATAGCTGATAAGGGATTTGTATCCAGAATATATAAAGAAATCTTACAACTCTAATAAAAAGGACAAATACCCAATTTTAAAAATGGGTAGATAATTAGCCATTTCTCTCGAGAAAATATACAAAGGGTCAATGTACACAGGAAAAGATGCTCAAAGTCTTTCAACAGGAAGGAAATGCAAATCAAAACTATCACACCCAAAACAAAACAACAAAACAAAATAGAACAAAACAAACAAAAAAACCTATCACATCCACTAGAATGGCTAGAATCAAAAAGATAATAAGTGTTGGTGAGGATTTGGGGAAAGTGGAAACCTTATACTCTGCTAGTGGGAATATAAAATGGTACAGCCATGTTGGAAAACACACTGGCGGTTCCTTAAACAGTTAAACTAGAGTTATTATATCACCTTAAAAAGTTAGAGTTATTTTATCACCCAGCAGCAATTTCATTCTTAGGAAAAAATATCCAAGAGAAAATAATCCCAAAAGAAATGAAAATATATGCCCCATAAAAACTGGTACACAAATGTTCATAGTAGCTTTATTCACAATGGCCAGAAAATGCAAATAACCCAAATATCCATCAGCTGATAAATGGATACACAAAATGTGGTAAAGCCATAAAATGGAAAATTATTTGGCAATACAAAGAAATGAAGCACTGATACCTGCTGCAATGTGGATGAACCTTGAAAACATTATGCTGAGTGAAAGGAGCCGGTCACAAAATACCATATATGATATGATTCCATTTATATGAAATGTCCTAATGGGCAAATCTACAGAGACAGATAGTAGATTAGTATTCTCCTGGGGCTGGACAGGAGTGGGCAGGTAGTGGGGGAGTGACTGCTCATTGGGTATGGGGTTTCTTGTTTGGAGTGATGAAAATGTTCTAAAGTTAGATTGTGGTCATGGTTGCACAACTCTGTGGATATACCAAAACCACTAAGCTGTACTTGTTAAATGAGTGCATTGTGTGTTATGTGAATTGTATCTCAATTGTGTCTCTCTTTTTAAAGTAAGATTGATTTCATCCAGCTCCAATACCGACATATAACCCTGCCGGGGAGGGTGTACTGGCTCAGTAGTTTATAATGCTGTCCGGTGGGTTCCAAGTTCTGGTTCAAAGTTGCCTACTAAGGAACTGGTAACAGCTCTTAGCTGTTCCAGTGATCCCCTTCTCAGCACCTCTCCCTTTCCATTCCACACCATCCACACTGAGATGTCTCACTTCTTGCTTCAGGGCAGAAGGTTTGCTAAAAGTTCATAATATTTGCTAATGAACTTGCTCGATGAAGTACAGTATGGAAGCCCTCAAACCTGATTTCCAGGAGTGACTATGGTAGACTTGCTTGCCTTTAATAGGCTCTACAAATGCTGGTTGCCTGCTTTACCAGTGAACACAACTGGCTGTGTGATGCTGGAAATATCTAGAGCTTTCTCTAATCTGAGTGCCTTTGGTCTGGGTCTTGGTTTCACTGTAGGGTGGCACGCACTCCAGGGATCCATCAGCATTCTCTAGGCATGGTGGCCTTGGGGAAAGGAGTTGCAAAACTCGTGTAGAGGGAAGAGTAACTTCCTGCTTGGGATTCCAGTGGAAAACCATTCAGCCATTGCTGTGTGCCATTGCACACTCTATGTAACTCCGTTGGACTTTTCTCTAGCAAAGACACACGTGGATGTGACTGTTTAAGCCGTTACGCCCAACATTGTATGGACTACATTTATTTAAACATTGGAGGCACATAATAAGTTTTGTTGAATTAATTAATAATTGCATAGAAACCATCTCTCTGCCACTTTGTGCAAAAGAGACCTGGATTGTTATAAATTATATAAACATTTTCATTAACTTTTCAGCTATGGAAACTATTATCTCAGTAAAACTTTACTGTATAAGGAAAGCAAACACTGATTCTCTCAGAGATGTTTATGAAAATTGCATTTTTTAAAGAAATGACAGTCCAGCTCTTTATATAGTTCATTCTCTTACTTCATTCAGCCCTCTTTTTTAAAAAAAAAATTATTTATTTAGTTTTGGCTGCATTGGGTCTTCGTTGCTGTGTGCAGGCTTTCTATAGTTGCATCGAGTGGGGGCTGCTCTTTGTTGCGGTGCACGGGCCTCTCATTGCGGTGGCTTCTCTTGTTGCAGAGCATGGGCTCTAGGCGCGTGGGCTTCAATAGTTGTGGCATGTGGGCTCAGTAGTTGTGGCTTGTATGCTCTAGAGTGCAGGCTCAGTAGTTGTGGCACACGGGCTTAGTTGCTCCTCCAGGGAGCATGTGGAAGATCTTCCTGGACCAGGGATTGAACCCGTGTCCCCTGCATTGGCCGACGGATTCTTAACCACTGCACCACCAGGGAAGTCCCCAGGCCTCTTCTTGATGGGATCTTTTTGCAGTCTCCTTCCCTGATAACTTGTTAAAAACCTCAGGGTCCCTATTCTTCTCTATCCCTTTGTCCTTTGTTTTCTCTACAGCCATAATCACTCCCTGTTTGCTGCATATTTATTTCTATATTGTTTATATCTCCTCCATAGAATGTAAGCCTCATTAGGGCAGGACCCTATTCATCTTTTTTGCTGTTCTGTCCCTAGCATCTTGATCAGTGTCTGGCTTCTTGTAGGTACTCAATAAATATTTATTAAATGAATAAACAAGTATCACACACACTCCTCTCCCCAAACTACAGTTTGAGAAGAGAGCCCCACAGAACTTATAATGAATGAATGAATATGTCCATTTCTCAGTTGTAACTACTCATTACCCAGCTTCCAGAAACCTAGATCATACTGATGAAGTAGAGGGAATGTAGGAGTTTGGAAGGACCTTCTTATTCAACTCCCTTTCCTGACGAGGAGACTGAGGGTCCAAGTGGTGAAGGGACTTTCCCTTGGTCAAAAGGAAATGACAAAACAAAGACTATACCTCAGATGATGTGATTCCTATGTACATGGTTCTCGAAGTTAGAATGTGTAGAAAAACACTAAGTTACATTGGAATGTTTAGCTGTCCTGATATTTACTAACCATAGAGTAATACTATATTTTAAGTATAACCCAGATGTCAGTTGGGGAACCTTGCTCCTTTGAGATTCAACAATAACTGGCTGAGACCCCCATCGCCCATGTGGTACTCAGAGATTTTGAGGTGTAGAGAGAGGCGGCTCTGTATTCCTACTTTGTCCTAATTAGTTCAAGATCATTGACTTTTCTTGTACATGCTGTTCCTTTGTCACCTCACTATGCTCCCAAGTTGCCTCTCTAGGTATTTTGATAAATCAAAGGAGAAATTATACCATTCCTTTAGGAAGGCAAGAGTGGTTTCCCATCAGCATTGGCTTTAAATAAAGAATAAATAACACAGGGTTAAGCATTTGAACTATTTTCACCCACTGACTACTGCTATTTTAGGGTGTTAACTATTTTAGGGTGCTAAAATGTAAAGGCATTGTCCTGATAAAGTAATACATTGCTCTTGTAGAGATGAATGATACAACAGGAAGTACACTGACTTTGTGGGGATCTTGGCCTTGCCATGTACTCACAGTGTGGTTTTAGACAAATGAATTGATATCTTTAAGCCATAGTTTCTTGATTGTAAAATAGAGAAAATGGTACTTACTCTATGGGTAGTGAGAAATAAGTGAAGCAATATATGTAAAAGCTTTGTTATAGAATGCTCTATGCAAGTAACATCACCATTGCCACAGCACACACGTTTTATTTTTTATGAATTTATTTATTTTATTTATTTTTGGCTACATTGGGTCTTCGTTGATGCGTGCAGGCTTTCTCTAGTTGCGGCGAGCTGGGGCTGCTCTTCGTTGCAGCACGCAGCCTTCTTATTGCAGTGGCTTCTCTTGTTGCAGAGCATGGGCTCTAGGCACGTGGGCTTCAGTAGTTGCAGGATGCAGGCTCAGTAGTTGTGGCTCACGGGCTCTAGAGCACAGGCTCAGTAGTTGTGGCACACAGGCTTAGATGCTCAGTGGCATGTGGGATCTTTCCGGACTAGGGCTCGAGCCTGTGTCCCCTGCATTGGCAGGCGGATTCTTAACCATTGCACCACCAGGGAAGTCCACAGCACACACTTTTAAGGTAGTTCTATTTCTTTAGAAAATGACTTCATGATTACCCCAAGCTTCCTGTCCAAGGCATTTGCTCCTTAGTAGCTGAAACTTTGAAAATGATATTCCCCCTGGAGTGAAAAAGGTGGTCCAGGTAAAGAAAACAAATTATGCATAATAAGTTAGAAAGCAACTTGAGAAATAGTCTGCCCCAGTTGGATTTTTTTGAGCAGGTAAGTGAAGTTTCATCAAATTGGCTAAATTCTTGTGTTCAAGACTCTTTTGCTGCTGAGATATACCAGATTTCTTTTCATAGTTACACAGGTCAACATCTTGTTTTTTTACTGACTCAAGGAAACAACATTACATTGGCAGAGATCCTGCCCTTCTTGGTAGGATTGACACATTTCGCCTTCTGGGTATATTTTACTTTAAACCCTTTTGTGGTTAATACTTTCCTGTGAAGAAACAGTGTGTTAACATTGTTTGAATAGACCAGCAAACACAGAGGTCGCTTTTGATTGCTTTCTCACTTGTGTGGGACAGATAATGGTTTCTCTTCTCTGTTTCTTTTGCTGTTCCAAAGCATTGCATCGTAGCATCTCAAAATATGGGGTCAGTAGGATTGTTTTTCCCCTTCATAGAAGAAAGATTGGGGTGTGGAGCTATAAATGACTTACCATTAGTCTCAGAGCTGTAGTAACAGAGCTAGGATCTTTTCCTTCCCTGTTATAATACTAATGACGACCTCTTGGCATTCTTCTGAGACACACGCACGTGAATAAGTAGACATGAGGATCCTTTGTTAAGCCTGGAGAAATGGAAAATAATATTCTAGTGCCCCGCTGAAATAATATTATTTTTACCAATCCTGAGTAGGGGAGAATCTTCAGATAAGCCACCACTTTTTTCCCCTTTTGTTAACCTGTGTCTACATTGGGAGGACTAAAAGAGATGGATGATGTGAAAGAAGGAGGAAATAGAAAAAGAAATTGAACAAATCTCATTTCCTTCCCATTGAATTATCCATGTATTAATTTTCTCATCAAGTATTTTTTGAGTGCTTGCTATGTGCCAGGTTCTGTTTAAGTCACTGAAGATAAAAGGGTAAAGAAAATAGGAACCGTTCCAGCCTCATGGAACTTCCAGTCTATTGAGAGAGACAGGCAGGCAGTGGATCATTAACTGCTCAATAACAGTGATTGCAACAAGAGTAAATGCTTGAAAGGAAAATACAGGGTACCATGAGCCCCTGTAACACGGCATCTCAACTGAGCATGGGAGTTCAGGAAGTCTCCTGAAGAAGTGCTGTTAGCTAAGACTAGAAATCTGGGTAGCAGGTGGCAGGTGGTGGATGCTTGGTGGGGGATATGGAGAGTCCAGGCAAAGACAGGCAAAGACAGGAGCATGAACAAAAGTCCTGAGGCAGCAAGAATCTTGGCATATTTGAGACACACAGAGATTGAAGTGAGAGAGCAAGTGGAGGGAGATGACAGAGATAAGCAGGTAAGAGCCACTGACGATCATTGGTCTTGGTCTTGCAGGAGCCTTGATGATGATGCAGAAGATTTTGACCTGTGTTGTAGAGCAGTGGGAAGTTATTAAAAAGCTCAGAGCAGACAGGGGTATCAGCACTCTGGCTGCAGAGAAAGGAAGGATGTAGAAAGGCAGGGCTGCGTGAGAGACCTATTAGAAGATTTTGGCAGTAATCCAGGGGAGCAATAATGTTGGCTTTGACTTGGGGATGTGGCAGTGGAGAGAGGCATGATAGATCTGAAGGCAGCCTTGATTAGAGGTGAGGCCTGAGGGAGAGGAAAATTTTGGTTATGACTCTTGGATTGGGGCATTGGAGACTTGGGGGTATGACATGATTCCATCTATTGATAAAGGGATACCTGGAAGAACAATTTTTTTTTCCCTTAGGGGTGGGCAGCAACACAAGAGTTATCTTTTGGAAGAACTAAGTTTGATATGTGAGCCACTAAAATAGACATCGATCTTGGCTCTATTGATCCAGGGCTCAGAATAGAGAACTAGACTGAAAATATACATAGCTGAGCTGTCCACTTATAGATGGTATATAAAACCATGTAGGGGGATGAGGTCATCAAAGAGAAAAGCCAGATGAGAGAAGAGGAGGGCCCAGGTCATGCCCCAAGGAATGGATGCTTGGTCTGTTAAGATGTGCCATTACAAGAGATCATGTCTGGTAAGGGTTAGGGTAGGTGTGACAGAGTTGCAGGCAATATTTAGAGATCAGGAGAAGAACCTCAGAGAGGAAACTGAGAACGAGGAACCATGGTGGCAGGCCAAAAGCCAGGAGGAAGTGATGTTGTGGAAGGCAAAGGAATATGTGTGAGATGTTGCTGAGGGCAGGGGGAGGATGTGGTACCATTAGGAGAGTGGATAACCCAACTCAAATTGGACTGAACACTAAAGTAGAAAGTCTCAGGATGTGATTTTTCTCTAATATCTCCATGGCTCACTTCTAAATTATGTAGAATTCCCCCTACTGAATATTTCTAATGATCAAAATGATTTATTGTTTTTTTGAGTTTCACTTGGAAGCCAGTTGGAAACACATGAAGTGATTAAAAACTGAACTCAGTTGACTCGCCTCTGGATTTTGGGCCACATAAAAGCCACGTAGTAACTTTTTATAAATGCTGTTTCGAATTATTAAATTGAAGACCTTGACAAAATAAAATATTGAAAATAGTCTTTCTAGTATTACTAGATGAAGTTGGGCATGTCTGGTGTGTCTTTTTTGTGAACTAATGTTTCCATAGTTTCCTGATAGATGTTTGAATCCTGCCTATGAATAGGGCAGAGGGTAAAGAACAAGATTTAGGGATGTTCCAGGTGGTCCAGTGGTTAAGCCTCCACACTTCCAATGCAGGGGGCATGGGTTTGATCCCTGGTTGGGAAACTAAGGTCCCACATGCCTTGCGGTGCAGCCAAATAATAAAAAAATAAAATAAAGAACATGATTTAGGTGAGGCAAGATTGGAGCTGGGGTTCCAGATGGCACAGTAGAAGGACGTGCACTCACTCCCTCTTGCAAGAGCACTGGAATCACAACTAACTGCTGAACAGTCATCGATAGGAAGACACTGGAACTCCCCAAAAAAGATACCCCACATCCAAAGACAAAGGAGAAGCCACAATGAGATGGTAGGAGGCGCGCAATCACAATAAAATCAAATCTCATAACTCTGGATGGGTGGCTCACAAACTGGAGAACAATTATACTATGGAAGTCCACCAACTGGAGTGAAGGTTCGGAGCCCCACATCAGGCTTCCCAACCTGGGGTTCCGGCAACAAGAGGAGGAATTCTCAGAGAATCAGACTTTGAAGGCTAGCTGGATGTGACTGCAGGACTTTGACAGGACTGGGGAAAACAGAGACTCTGCTCATGGAGGGCACACACAAAGTAGTGTGTGCATCGGGACGCAGGGGAAGGAGCAGTGACCCCATAGGAGACTGAACCAGACCTACCTGCTAGTGTTGGAGGTTCTCCTGCAGAGGTTGGGGGGGGGGGGTGGCTGTGGCTCACCGTGGGGACAAGGACACTGGCAGCAGAAGTTCTGGGAAGTACTCCTTGGCATGTGCCCTCCCAGAGTCCACCATTAGCACCACCAAAGAGCTTCTAGGCTCCAGTGTTGGGTGGGCTCAGGCCAAACAACCAACAGGGAAGGAACTCAGTCTCACCCATCAGCAGATAAGCAGATTAAAGTTTTACTGAGCTCTGCCCACCAGAGCAAAACCCACCTCTACCCACCATCTGTCCCTCCCATCAGGAAGCTTGCACAAGCCTCTTAGATAACCTCATCCACCAGACAGCAGACAGCAGAAGCAAGAAGAACTACAATCCGGCAGCCTGTGGAACAAAAACCACATTTACAGAAAGATACACAAAATGAAAAGGCAGAGGACTATATACCAGATGAAGGAATAAGATAAAAGCCCAGAAAAACAACTAAATGGAGTGGAGATAGGCAACCTTCCAGAAAAAGAATTCAGAATAATGTTACTGAAGATGATCCAGGACCTCGGAAACAGAATGGAGGCAAAGATCGAGAAGATGCAAGAAATGTTTAACAAAGACCTAGAAGAATTAAAGAACAAACACCTAGAAGAATTAAAGAGCAAACAAACAGAGATGAACAATACAATAACTGAAATGAAAAATACACTAGAAGGAATGAATAGCAGAATAACTGAAGCAGGAGAACACGTAAGTGATCTGGAAGACAGAATGGTGGAATTCACTGCCACGGAACAGAATAAAGAAAAAAGAATGAAACGAAATGAAGACAGCCTATGGGGCAACATTAAACGCATCAACAGTCACATTATAGGGGTCCCAGAAGGAGAAGAGAGGCAGAAAGGACCTGAGAAAATATTTGAAGACATTAGAGTTGAAAACTTCCCTAACATAGGAAGGGAAATAGCCACCCAAGTCCAGGAAGCGCAGAGAGTCCGAGGTGGAATAAACCCAAGGAGAAGCATGTCGAGATACATAGTAATCAAACTGACAAAAATTAAAGACAAAGAAAAACTATTAAAAGCAACAAGGGGAAAATGACAAAAAACATACAAAGGAACTCATACGGTTAACAGCTGATTTCTCAGCAGAATCTCTACAAGCCAGAGGTGAGTGGCATGATAAATTTAAAGTGATGAAAGGGAAGAACCTACAACCAAGATTACTCTGCCTGGCAAGGATCTTATTCAGATTTAATGGAGAAGTCAAAAGATTTACAGACAAGCAAAGGCTAAGAGAATTCAGCACCACCAAACCAGCTCTACGACAAATGCTAAAGGAACTTCTCTAAGTAGAAAACACACGAGAAGAAAAGGACTTACAAAAACAGACCCATAACAATTAAGAAAATGGTAACAGCAACATACATATTGATAATTACCTTAAATGTGAATGGATTATGCTCCAACCAAAAGACACAGGCTCACTGAATGGATACAAAAACAAGACCCATATATATGCTGTCGACAAGAGACCCATTTCAGACCTAGGGACACATACAGACTGAAAGTGAGGGGATGGAAAAAGATATTCCATGCAAATGGAAATCAAAAGAAAGCTGGAGTAGCAATACTCATATCAGATAAAATTGACTTTAAAATAAAGAATGTTACAAGAGACAAGGAAGGACACTACATAACGATCAAGGGATCAATCCAAGAAGAAGATATAACAATTATAAATATATATGCACCCAACATAGGAGCACCTCAATACATAAGGCAAACTCTAAAAGCTATAAAAGAGGAAATCAACAGTAACACAGTAATAGTGGGAGACTTTAACACCTCAGTTACAACAATGGACAGATCATCCAGACAGAAAATTAATAAGGAAACACAAGCTTTAAATGACACAATAGATCAGACAGATTTAATTGATATTTATAGGACATACCATCCAAAAAGAGCAGATTACACTTTCTTCTCCACTGCACACAGAACATTCTCCAGGATAGATCACATCTTGGGTCACAAATCAAGCCTCAGTAAATTTAAGAAAATTGAAATCATATCAAGCATCTTTTCTGACTATAACACTATGAGATTAGAAATCAATTACAGGGAAAAAAACGTAAAAAACACAAACACATGGATGCTAAACAATACATTAATAAATAACCAAGAGATCACTGAAGAAATCAAAGAGGAAATCAAAAAATACCTAGAGACAAATGACAAGGAAAACACGATGATCCAAAAACTATGGGATGCAGCAAAAGCAGTTCTAAGAGGGAAGTTTATAGCAATACAAGCCTACCTCAAGAAAAAAGAAAAGTCTCAAATAAACAATCTGAACTTACACCTAAAGAAATTAGAGAAAAAAGAACAAACAAAACCCAAAGTTAGTAGAAGGAAAGAAATCATAAAGCTCAGAGCAGAAATAAATAAAATAGAAACAAAGAAAACAATAGCAAAGATCAATAAAACTAAAAGCTGGTTCTTTGAGAAGATACACAAAATTGATAAACCATTAGCAAGACTCATCAAGAAAAAGAGGGAGAGGACTCAAATCAATAAAATTAGAAATGAAAACTGAGAAGTTACAACAGACACCGCATAAATACAAAGCATCCTAAGAGACTACTATAAGCAACTCTATGCCAATAAAATGGACAACCTGGAAGAAATGGACAAATTCTTAGAAAGGTATAACCTTCCAAGACTGAACCAGAAAGAAATAGAAAATATGAACAGACCCATCACAAGTAATGAAATTGAAACTGTGACTAAAAATCTTCCAACAAACAAAAGTTCAGGCCCAGATGGCTTTACAGGTGAATTCTATCAAACATGTAGAGAGGAGCTAACACCCATCCTTCTCAAACTCTTCCAAAAATTGCAGAGGAAGGAACACTACCAAACTCATTCTACGAGGCCACCATCACCCTGATACCTAAACTAGACAAAGATACTACAAAAAAAGAAAATTACAGACCAATATCACTCATGAATATAGATGCAAAAATCCTCAATAAAATACTAGCAAACAGAATCCAACAACACATTAAAAGGATCATACACCATGATCGAGTGGGATTTATCCCAGGGACACAAGGATTCTTCAATATACGCAAATCAATCAATGTGATACACCATATTAACAAATTGAAAAATAAAAACCATAGGGTCATCTCAATAGATGCAGAAAAAGCTTTTGACAAAATTCAATGCCCATTTATGATAAAAAACACTCCAAAAAGTGGGCATAGAGGGAACCTATCTCAACATAATAAAGGGCATATACGTCAAACCCACAGCAAACATCACTCTCAATGGTGAAAAACTGAAAGCATTTCCTCTAAGATCAGGAAAAAGACAAGAATGTCCACTCTCACCACTATTATTCAACATAGTTTTGGAAGTCCTAGCCACGGCAATCAGAGAAGACAAAGAAATGAAAGGAATACAAATTGGAAAAGAAGAAGTAAAACTGTCACTGTTTGTAGATGACATGATGCTATACACAGGTAATCCTAACGATTCCATCAGAAAACTACTAATTAATGAATTTGGTAAATTTGCAGGATGCAAAATTAATGCACAGAAATCTCTTGCATTCCTATACATTTACAATGAAAGATCAGAAAGAGAAATTAAGGAAACAATCCCATTCACCATTGCAACAAAAAGAATAAAATACCTAGGAATACACCTACCTAAGGAGGTAAAAGACATGTACTCAGAAAACTATAAGACACTGATGAAAGAAATCAAAGATGACACAAACAGATAGAGAGATATACCATGTTCTTGGATTGGAAGAATCAATATTGTGAAAATGACTATACTACTCAAAGCAATCTACAGATTCAATGCAACCCCTATCAAATTACCAATAACATTTTTTTACAGAACTAGAACATTAAATCTTAAAATTTGTATGGAGACACAAAAGACCCTGAATAACCAGAGCAATCTTGAGGGAAAAAAAATGGAGCTGGAGGAATCAGACTCCCTGACTTCAGACTATACTACAAAGCTACAGTAATCAAGACAGTATGGTTCTGGCACAAAAACAGAAATATAGATCAATGGAACAGGATAGAAAGCCCAGAGAAAAGACAGTCTCTTCAATAAGTGGTGCTGGGAAAACTGGACAGCTATATGTAAAAGAGTGAAATTAGAGCACTCCCTAACACCATACACAAAAATAAACTCAAAATAGATTAAAGACCTAAATGTAAGAGTGGATACTATAAAACACTTAGAGGAAAACATAGGAAGAATGTTCTTTGACATAAATCACAGCAAGATCTTTTTTGACCCACTTCCTAGAGTAAAGGAAAGAAAAACAAAAATAAACAAATGGGACCTAATGAAATTTAAAAGCTTTTGTACAGCATAGGAAACTATAAACAGATGAAAAGACAACCCTCAGAATGGGAGAAAATATTTGCAAACTTGGGCTTCCCTGGTGGCGCAGTGGTTGAGAATCTGCCTGCCAATGCAGGGGACACGGGTTCGAGCCCTGGTCTGGGAAGATCCCACATACCGTGGAGCAACTAGCCCCGTGAGCCATAATTACTGAACCTGCGCGTCTGGAGCCTGTGCTCTGCAACAAGAGAGGCCGCGATAGTGAGAGGCCCGCACACCGCGATGAGGAGTGGCCCCCACTTGCCGCAACTGGAGAAAGCCTCGCACAGAAACGAAGAGCCAACACAGCCATAAATAAATAAATAAAAATTAAAAAAAAATATTTGCAAACTTATCAACAGGGAAAGGATTAATCTCCAAAATATATAAACAGCTCATGCAGCTCAATATTAAAAAAACAAACAGCCCAATCCAAAAATGGGCAGAAGACCTAAATAGACATTTCTCCAAAGAAGACATACAGATGGCCAAGAAGCACATGAAAAGCTGCTCAACATCACTAATTATTAGAGAAATGCAAATCAAAACTGCAATGAGGTGTCACCTGACACCAGTTAGAATGGGAATCATCAGAAAATCTACAAACAACAAATGCTGGAGAGGGTGTGGAGAAAAGGGATCCCTCTTTCACTATTTGTGGGAATATAAATTGATACAGCCACTATGGAGAACAGTATGGAGTTTCCTTAAAAAACTAAAAATAGAATTACCATATAGCCCATCAATGCCACTACTGGGCATATACCCAGGGAAAACCATAATTGAAAAACACACATGGACCCCAATGTTCATTGCAGCACTATTTACAATAGCCAGGTCATGGAAGCAATCTAAATGTCCATCAACAGACAAATGGATAAAGAAAATTTACATTGTACATATGTACAATGGAATATTACTCAGCCATAGAAAGGAACGAAACTGGGTCATTTGTAGAGACGTGGATGGACCTAGGGACTGCCATACAGAGTGAAGTAAGTTAGGAAGAGAAAAACAAATATCGTATATTAACTCATATATGTGGAATCTAGAAAAATGGTATAGATGAACCGGTTTGCAGGGCAGAAATATAGACACAGATGTAGAGAACAAACATATGGACACCAAGGGAGGTAAGCGGGGTGGTGGTGGGATGAATTGGGAGGTTGGGATTGACATATATACACTAATATGTATAAAATCGATAACTAATAACGTGCTATATAAAAACATTAAAATTCATAAAAAGATTTCGGTGAAATATTTTTTAAACACAGATTAGGAAACAATACTGCTTGAAGAATTCATATTATGTATTTCCTCTCCTTAAATTCTACTTTGAAAAGTATAGCTTACAGTAAATTTTTGAAAATGCTCAAATTTGGGGTTGGTTTTATAGAACGTCATTCTTAAGAACTACATGAACTGAATGAACAGTGTGAATGAACAGCTGAATGAACGTGTAGCTGCTTGTTATGGTTGATTGTTTGAGTTCTTTGCATAAAAGAGCAGCGTAAAACAAGAAACTGGATTCTCAGTTGGATATAAATCCCAGATATCTATCATTCTTTCAAAGAATTAATATGAGTGCAAATCTAAACTCTGATTTTTTTAATCTCTCAGTAATAACATGTGAAAAATAAATAAAGGAAGGAAATAACTAAATTTTACCTTTCCAGTTAAATTAGGTCTATTATTGACTGAGAGTCAGGAGACTTGGTATTTATAGCTGCAACAAAAATTAATGGAAAATACATTGTGCAAATTCTTAGAGATTCTTAAGACACAGGTTCTGATTTCAGGTACTTCACATTTCAATAAGTCAATACAAATAATTACAAAATAAGGAAATAATTTCTATTACAAAGACGTATTTTAGGAACTCAGAGGAGGAATGTGGACTGGTATAAGGAAGGATTCACAGAGGATATAATAACGTGAGCTGAGTCATCTTGAGTAGTCAACGTGAAGAGTAAAGACTCAGAGGAAGGGGTCGTTTGCCACGTTTAACATGAAGTTGCATTTGGTGGAATGGAGGAGAATGTCAACGTAGAGAGGACAGATTATGAAGGACCTGCAGGCCAAGTTAAGGAGCTATTGAAGAATTTCAAGCAGTTGCTTAGTAGGTAATTTATGTATCATGGGAGGTCATCTGTGGCAGGGGTTAGAGTGGAGAGCAGGTCTGGAGGCAGGGGAACTGAAAAAGATGCTATTGCAGTGGTCCAGGTACACTACGGAGGGAGGCAGAGCAAGAGAAAATGAGCAGTGAAAAGACGGCTGCACCTCTCAAAAGCATCCTTAAGGAGCGAGAAACAAAGATCTAGATTATAAATTCAAGTTTGTAACATGTACAGTTCTCCGGAGAAGAGAGAGAAATTTACTTAAAGGAATTGGCTGACATAATTGTGGAGGCTGGCAAGTCTAAAATATGCAGGGTGGGCCGGCATGATATTAGCATACAATATTGGATTTTCGTGTGGCAGAGATCCTTGGTATGGAGACAGAATCTTCCAAGACCACAGATAAAGTGAAACATTGTTCATGTTATGAGGCTGAATCAACCCATTCTGGGAAGGGGCGTTTCATGGGCAGCGGTGGCATCTGTGAGCTGATTTTTTTTTTAGTTGACTTGCTCCCCTGCAGGTGTGAGGCTTTCAGAGATAGACAGAATGGCTCATTTTTCTAAAAACATGTTAGAAACACTTCACCCCTTCTATTTAAGACAAGTGTTTCTAGACGTGAAGTGCATTGATACTGCTGAGTATATTGCTGGGGAAGTTTAAGTTGTGAACCCTAACACTAATGGAAAAGTTAATCATCAGAAGCATTTTCTTGTTGTCAGAGAGCCTAGGAAAATATCTGATAGACTCAAAGCTTTTTCGTTATTCTCTGCCTTTCGAGGGTGAGATTTTGTTTAATTTTGTTTTGCCGAAAGTGTATGTGGGCCAGTGTGAGCTGAGAGCTTAGTATGGATGAAATAGTTTTAGCATTGAAATGATAGACGAGACGCTATTAACAGGGCTAGTGGACATTTGTGAATCGGTTAGCACATGCCATACAGTGGTTGGAGCATTGTGCGATTCGCTGTCATACAGCTCTAAAGATTTTAGGACCTTCAAACTATAATCTTCTCCCTCAATCACAGCAACTCGAGTGTGATATTCATCTTTGAAGCTTTGGGCCAGCTTTTCTCTTTTCTTGCTAAGGTCACTAGAATTTTGTCTCTGACATTTCGAGACAATTTTTAGAAAGATCATTTCCAAGTTATTTCAAATGACTTTCATTCTTATTTTGATGTCATTTAAGTTATCACATAATCGGGACTTCAGGCTCACTGCTGTCCTTGGACAGGCTGTTTTAAATCTGTTTTACTTCTCAGTCAGTAGATTCCATATTAAAAGGCTTAAAGGACTTAAAATAAGTCCATTAAAATTTTTAATCCTCTGTCTCATTTTGGAATAGTGTTTCTGTTGTTTCCTCGACATGGAGTATTCAATCTGTGCAGAAAAAAGGATCAGAAAAGGAATTCATTTTCTTTCACTTAAGCTGGGATACAGGGAGTGAAAAGTGGCCCTGTTTGAATTTCTCTGCCCTTATCCCATATCTTTCCTCCATCCTTTTTATGCTTTTTAAAAGGTGGATTTCAAATAAATATACAACACTTTAACTGAAGACTTTCTGGGTCAGAAAATATCGCTCTATCACTGTATCTTATTATGATTTAACTTCTGAGACAATAAAAATTCCAGTTTAAGTGGATGCCAGTTTTGTAATGGCGATCCATGGGAGATGCCTCAGTACTTTTATTTGAAATTTTTTCTCCACTTGAAGCCCTTCTGTGCCAATATCTGGAGGGGTGACTCCTCCCCTGCTGCTAGCATCTGCCATTCTGCCATCTTTCCTCACCGCCTCAGGCTCCTTCTTGACTGTCCAGGTGAGTCTGGGCAGGGAGGATGATGGAGGGGATGCAGAGAGTAAGAGCAGGCCCATCGTACTGACCACCCATCCTCACTTCCCCGCTGGTATTACTCCTCACACCCCAGCAAGGACTAGACCGTTCCCAAAATGTGATAGGCTAGGGAGTATTTAAGGGTTTTGTTTGTTTGTTTTTTAGATTCCATGGGAATGTAAATAAGATACAATAGTTATGACATTTTTTGAGTTGAAAGTTCAATCCATACAGAAATGATCAGTTGCCTTTTTTGTCTACCTTATGTTTAATTGTTTATAATACTTATAAATAATATAGTCATATTCATTGAGATGTAGGTTTCCTTATTTATCCCATACAGTTAATGGTTTTCTTTCAGCTGTCATCTCTGATTTTTAAAAAAAGTTTGACAACTTTTTTTTTTTTTTTTTTTTGCGGTACGCGGACCTCTCACTGTTGTGGCCTCTCCCGTTGCGGAGCACAGGCTCCAGACGCGCAGGCTTGGCAGCCATGGCTCACGGGCCCAGGCGCTCCGCAGCATGTGGGATCTTCCCGGACCGGGGCACGAACCCGTGTCCCCTGCATCGGCGGGCGGACTCTCAACCACTGCGCCACCAGGGAAGCCCCAAGTTTTGCAACGTTTTAATTTCAGTTCTATATAGCTTTTTCTGCTCTAATGGCAAAACTGTCCCTACCTGTCTCTGCCCCATGAGAATGCCCTCCCCGCTGTTGTAGCCGAGGAATTGCTCCTTGGCTCTGCCTCCCATTTTCTCAGGGAACCCCTCCTCCCTACTCCTCCCTCACTTAACCTTGCCTTTCCCCAGCACAGACTCTTCTGGTCAGGTGGGACTCTTATGTTTGTCCTAACCTCTCCCAAGTTTGGTCCCTGGCAGCTCGTCTTTCCCAGCAGTGGGTGGGTCATTGTCACTCCCACACCCAGCTCTGCCTCCTGGATCTCCAGCCCAGCTGAGTCCCGATCCACCCCCATGTCCAGGAAGGTGCCAGGGCATCCCTGGCATGTGCCAGAAGACAAGGAACAAGGATACAGAGCACATAAAACCAAAGGATCTTGCTGCTTCTATCATAGAGCCTTTAAAATCGACCTAAGAGTGTTGCTGTGTTCCAAAGGCACCGGGGTCTGAGCATGTCTTGCAGGGTGAAATCCAGGCACCTGCCCAGCAGAGGAGGCAGACGTTCCCCCAGATCCTTCCAAGGAACATGAACAGGTGGAGCGTCTCCTCCAGGTATAGAGCAACTAACTGGAGTCCTTGTTAATATGTTTTGTATGATGAGGTAGAGTACTTTAAACAGCTTGGGTTTTTAAAGAAAAAAAAATGGGTTTATAACATAGGGCAGCTGCAATGACTGAATCTGCTTTCCCCGATGCACTGCAGTCCTGGCCAGACCATCTACGCAGCTGCTGTTTACTCACCAGATACAGATCGGTTGGACTGCTTTTCCTCCAAACTCCCAGGACACCAAGCCTTGCCATGGTGTAGTAGATTCCAGGTACTGCATCTGTGTTCTTTGGATGCATGTGCTCTAATTAAACATATAAAATAGGATTACGTCAAATAATCATAAAAATAGATCACACTTCACTTTTCTTTTTATGAAGATTATGCCACTCACCCAGCCTCAGTAACTCACCTTCAGTGGTGATTTTGGGGGTGATACTGATGAAGGTCCTAAGTCACCCATCGTCTCTTGCCCGATGCCTCCTGGGATGGGAAATATGCATTTGTAGGATCACTGGTGGGGAGGTAATGATGCAGTTTGTGTCTACAGACTGGGCCATGTGGGATTCAGCACCACGGCCTCCAGTACATTAATATGCCAACTAGTGTGTGGCTGACACACCGGCTTTTCTACCTCCCTAATTACCTGGACGCTTCCATGTTATTTTTCTGACTTCTTGCTATGCAGACACAAGTACAGACTGTATTAGAACTCAGAGGTTTCTGCAGCCTGGAGAAGCTTGTATGTGCCCCCAAAGGTGTCCAGTGCCTTCTGTTAAAGAAGCCTCAAAGGATCTCCTCAAATAGGTGATCTGGCTGCCAAATCACCACAATGACTTTCATGATGATTTTTCAGCAGAAAATGATTTTAAGGACTGAACTCCATTGTCTGCATTTATCCCTGTTGAATCAGCAAGACCTACAAGTCTTGGTATTAGCCTCTTCTCATAACATTTTATTACACCGAATTATTATTATCATTATTATTAAGTACACTGAATTAACCATGGGATATGACCTAAGCATTTCCTATATACTTTACTCAACATAAAGTTTAATTGATAAAAGTGTTCCTTTTAGAAGTGTCCCATTTTTTTCTAATACTGTATTGTAGTAGGATACTTACAGTTTCATTACTCCATTATTAAGTCTGATTTGCGGATTCTCCAGAAAGGAAGAGTTCAGGCTTTTGATTTCCTACCACCAGTAGCAGGAAGATGGACTGACCATCACTCATACAAAAATGCCCTTGCTCTTAAGCATGGACCACACAGCTCTCTCCATGGCCTTGCCCCTAAATGCCCCCTCCAGCTTCATCATGCCCCTTCCATCACCCTCTGACTCCTACTTTGTGCTCCCTGGTTACCAGACCCAGATTCCTTCATGCCTCTGTGCCTTTGTTTATGCTGTTCCCTCCCCCAGACTGCCATTCCCTACCTTCTTTGCCAAGACTCCTCCGACTCATTCTTTGTGACTCTGTGTAGACACTGCTTCCTCCAGCAACTGTTCCCTGGTCACCCCAGGTGGGCCCTTTTGTACCTGGGGGCACCCACCCCCATCTATGTTAGCATTTGCCTCTCCATGCTGAAATTGACCACGTCTCTGTCTCCTCTGCTTTGCGCAGGGTGAGGTCATCACTTGTTACCAATGACTTAGAGTCATCTGTCACCCAGTGCAGTGCGCTCATAAGTGGTGGCTTCAGAGGGTGGTCACCAGCTGAGCTGTCATGGGAGCATTGACTTCTTCTAATAAACTGAGTTAATAATAGATCAAAGCCACACAATGAAAAGATAATTAAAAAACGTGCTGCTTCTGATCCCTTGGATTTCTGGGTCTAACTCTTTCTTAGGAGTCTAACCCAGCTAGAAAACGTTACATTCAGTAAATACAGTGAAACACATAAAATATTCTTTTTCATTTTTTTCTTTCTTTTCCTTTTTTTTTTTTTTAAATTTCAAGGCTGTGTACTGTTCTCTTGCCAAAGTCAAAAGAGCTGAGAAGGGTAAAGCATGTGTGAGTGGGTGTGCATGTTCCATGAGTTTCTGGCCATTTTTGTTTTAAGATGGCATAATTTCATGGTTGTTGAAAAAGCTGTCAACTAAATACTCCGCTGTAGGGTATCTCAAATTTTCACGTGCCAGCCGAACACCTGGGGCTCTTAATTAAGAATGCAGGTTCTGACTCAGTAGATCTGGCAAGGGTCCTGCTGTTGTGCATTTGTGACAAGCTCTTAAGGGACGTCCGTGCTGCCAGTCCGTGGACCACATTTAGAGCACGAGGCAGTAGCATTCAGATGGTGTCTCAGCATTTTCATCTGGTGAGACTTTTAAAGCAAAATTGTTTCCTTCTGTTTCAAAATGCTCCAGTAAAAAAGCGCCACAGATGATCTGATTATAAGCAACCTGAACAGACCTCATATTGTTGTCTTTCTGGGCTTGCGCAGGACATTTTGGAGTCTAGGCAAGCAAGCTCACGGCACAGAAACAAGACATCCAGCATCCTGATGACCTTCAGCCCTTTTTCCTGGTGCTCGGGTTTAGAGTGAAAGGAGGCACATCTCACCATTCTCTCTAGTAAAATTTTACTAAGACTTAGCTGTTCATTTTGTGGCATTCCCGAAATCAATTTATTGGCTCCCATTTCCATTGGGTGAGGAATAGAATATTCTTGTAGGAGAATATCCTTGTATCCAGATATTAGGAAACCTTTCCCATTTGTCCCGGAAAACCCCTGTGTATTAGTTTCCTAGGGCCACCGTAACAAAGTACCATACACTTGGTGGCTCCAAACAACAGAAGTTTATTCTCTCAGAGTTCTGGAAGCCAGAAGTCGAAGTCAAGGTGTTGGTAGAGCCATGAGGCCATGCTCCCTGGGAAGCCTTCAGGGGACGATACTTCTTTGCCTCTTTGAACTTCTGGTGGCTCTT
This sequence comes from Phocoena phocoena, assembly GCF_963924675.1. Taxonomy (NCBI): domain Eukaryota; kingdom Metazoa; phylum Chordata; class Mammalia; order Artiodactyla; family Phocoenidae; genus Phocoena; species Phocoena phocoena. Next base: position 105,248,912 of record NC_089225.1, on the reverse strand, counting down.
GGAATTCCTTGGCTTCTGGCTGCATCACTGCGGTCTCTGCTTCCATCTTCACATGGCCTTACTCCCTGTGTGTCTCTTATGAGGACACCAGTCATTGGATTTAGGATACACCCTGAATCCAGGATGTCCTTAGATCATTACTACATTCATATATCTTAGTTGGAAGTACATTTCCAAATAAGATCACATTCACAGATGTTGGGGGTTGGGATTTGGACATATCTTTTGGGGAGATACTGTTTGATCCACTGTGCCCTGAATCCATTGAGGAATCAGGATGTGAAGGTTGGTGCAAGAGAATAATACATACAAACACCCTATTCTGTGCAGAGCAGAGTGGGAGGTGCATCCTCCCAACCCCCTCCTCCGTGTATTGGAGGAGGGGGGGTGGGAAGATGCCAACGCCATTGTTCCATCCCTCCAAGTAACTGTAATGATAATTAAAGAAACAGTAACGAACAGGTATTAGCTTTTTATATGTGGCAGAGCCTGCGCAAAGAACTTTTTTAAAGTTTTCATTTAATCTTTGCAACTATGAGATACCTGTCATTTAATGCTATTACAGATGGATTCCTTCATTTGTAAGCTTTCTTTCAGATAATGGCCTCTATTTATTTATTTCTTCCTCTTTTTCCTACCCACTGATCGAGCTACCTAGCTGTCCAGACAGCAGTCTACTGATCTGCTCAGTTATTTTTATGCCATCTCATGCCAGAAAGCATGAAGGCATTTTTCAAGAATATGGGTTATTAGTGCCTGTAAGTTTTTATTTGTCATTCATTAATTACTTAGATAATAATAAGATTTAGAAGCCAATGCTGATTGATGTGAATGTAAAGTATTTCTAAGGCAGTTGGAAGAGATCATTCAATTGATAAAAAATTCACTGTCTACACAGCTTTTCAGTTGCTGTCTGATTGCACAAAGCATGATGTATTATTCTCCTTGCATAAAGTAAGTTTCATATTTCACCACCTGCCTCCCTGGCCAATTAGGTACAGGGAACAAGATGATGGAAGTAAAAAACTCTTAATTGTACCATTCCTCTAAAGTCTCCTGAAGATGTAAATACATTGTTCACCTGTTTGGCACTAGAGAGGAGGGAATTTGTCCTCATCTTTCAAAACAATGGCTAGTTAATAAATGAGTTAACAAGCAGCAGATACATGGAGGGCAAGGTGTTTAGTGCCTTCTAGGATGCTTCACCGTGTCTTAATATACTGAACCTCAGTTGGCCCTGAGCCATCCCTCAGGATTTAGCTGTTTTCTTTTAGGTTTCATTTCAGGATCTAGAATCAGTTAAAATCAGATTTTCCTAGAAATCAATATCATTGCGTAGATAGGACTCCAAGATTCTAATTGTGAGCACGGAAAGGAATATGCAGTCTCTTTACTGTTGGACAATGAGAGCTAAACCAGAATCAAATGATTCGAAATGTCTGCTTTTAAAGATGAGAATATGTATCTTGTGCCGGATTACTGCTATTGGAATATTCCATCGCCAAAAAAAAATTCTATGTTGGATTTTCGAATTATTTTGGTCCTAACACGTGAACTTGAATTTATGTGTAGGTAGTAGATCCTTCAGCAAAATAATGGACAACAGCTTATTTCTTTAGGTTCTTCCTTACTTATCCAATCTACACAGATTCCATCGCCTGAAAAAGAGAGCATGCATTGTATAGTGTCCTGCTTTAGAGTAAACTGGGCTCTATCTGCCTGGAGCACATCTGGGCTCCACCTCTCGCCAACTCTGTGGTTTGGGGCAAAGTACTTCCACCCTCTGTGCCTCAGTTATTTTATCCTTCAAATGGGGTTATTTGGAGTCTCCAGGTTATAGAGTGGATGGGATGGTGAAATAAGAAAATGCATGTGAGATGGTAAGCACAGACTTGCCCTAAAGCAGCTCCATCCAATAGGAATATAATATGAACCACACTGGTAATTTTAAATTCTGATAGACTCATTAAAAAGTGAAAATAGACAGGTGAAAATAATTTTAATAATAAATTTTATTTAACCCAGTATATTCAAAATATTTTTTATTTAAACATGTGATCAAAATTATTCATGTCATGTATTACTTTACCTATCTCTGGCCACCAGCACTAATGATTCTGATCCACTTGGTCTGAGGTACAGCCCTGGTCTGAGTGTGTGTGCAGAGCTCCCAGCTGATTCTAATGTGCATACCAAGAATCAGACTAGTGTCTGAGGAAAATCACTTTCCCGTCCCCACAAAATAGATGATGCTATTGGCTGTAACAACTTAGCAATGTTATTGATAAGAATTGAATATGGTGCTGACGATGAAATGTGTTGTAAAATATAAAATGCCACAAGGAGGGAAGAGCTTTTCGTTATTAATAATTATGTCAAAATAGGGAGGGAACGCAGTCCTCAATGGAATCACCTTCTGAAGATATGCTAAGAACCTAGGCAGTCTTTCCTTTGATTCCACTGACTCCTGCCTTTTCTTGCATTTTTCTTTTTTTTTTCTGAAGATGACGTTTACTAAGCACTGTCTTGGTGGCAGGCTGTATGGATAATGGGAAAAGCATGTTTTTAGAAGTAGTGTTCACTAGAGGCAAGTGCCACTCCATCTGTTTCTTAGTCTGGGTCTTGGTTTCCTTATCTGTAAATGGGATGATTGATACATACAAGTCTGGGCTTTTTTTTTTTTTTCTTAGAATGTACGCAGCTGGGCTTTTGTAAGGACTGATATAAATGATGGACATAAAGTATGTAGCTCAGGCTCTGGCCTCCCTCCCAGGCATTCTGCTGGGCCCTGGACATGCGTGTGGTTCTGGGTGACTCAGGGAACCAGCAATCCTTGTAGCAGTTTAAGTCACTAGCGACATTTGAACAATTACAATAGCTGGCGAGCGCACACGTCCCAGAGCCCACGCTCCTGGGCCCTCCTCTCTCACACCCTGACACAGGAACCCTTTTTTCCCTTTCCACAGATGATATCTCAAGAGATTTGTTCTAATCTACCAAATGGACCGTTTCCTTCTGTCCTGAGGGGAGAGATTGGGTTTAGCATGGTTGAATTGGTTATTCAGCTTTTAACAGCCGGGAGGAAGCCCTTTGTTGCTGATTGAATCTCCCCTTGGGAGTGCGGGAAGCTGTTTGAGTGAAGTGTGCCCAGATCAGATTGGAGTCCAGGCTAAAGGAAGTGCCCCCATCTCCGTGGCTTATGCAGATTGCTTCCTATTATTCTAAAACTGAGATAAATGAAACAATCGCATGTTACAACATTGTGGGCTTTCTTGCACAAATTTATTTCAAAGCTTGTTGACCATTAAAAAAAAAAAATTCACCCAGGACATAACCATCCTGTGGGTCCTGGTGACTCCATGACTGGTTTACCACAAGTTCTGTTTACTGTTTGGGAACTTTGTCAGAGCAGTGCACGTGGTTCTGTGGTGCCAGAGACATTTGTGTCTGTGCCTCTTTTTGTTTTCCTAGGTGAAGAAATTCAGGTTTATGGAGGGTTGGGGACCCACCTAAAACCTTGCACCCATGATATTTACAGCTGGCATTGGTGGATGGCTTCCTTAGCTAGGTGGGATGCGAAATGCTTCATGTGGGTTATCTCATTTCATCCCACCCCTATGAGTTAAGCACGGATATTATTCCGATTTTATGGGTAAGTCACTTCTCCCAGGTTCCATATCTAGGAAGCAGCAGAGACAAGATAAAAACCTAAGAATTTCAGCAGGGCATTTCTGAGTGAGCACTGCCTATGTTGGGTTTGTGTAAGTTGGAAGTTCACTGTGATACTTAACAATTTCCTGAGTTCAAAGCAACAGGGGAGATGCCATAAGACAGTTCATGATTAACTCCTGATGAGTGATACAGTCAATAATTGCTGTATGAGTTCAGACTAATTTGAGTCTAATGTATTTTTAAAAATCACATAAAACATATAGTTGGCTACTCACAGCTTCATAACACTCTATGCTTCCTACCATGAAGTCAATTCTTAGTCTGTTCTTAGTTGTATTGTGAGCATATGCTGCTCAGGTTAAACATTTCTTGGAAACATTTACATTTGCAGTGCTGTTTCGTCAGGTTAATTAAAGCTGTCCCACAGCAGTATATGCAGAGGCCATTCAGAGGAAGTTTAGTTGAAAGGTTGTCTGTAACGTAAGCTGAGCCAAATACGTGAGTGACAGTGGCAGAAGATGCGAATTTATTCATTCGTTCATACAGACTGAGTCCCACTCATTTGGTAACATTGCTTCAGCAGAGGAAGTGGAAGGATAAATTAGACAGCTGCTCAAGGAATTCAGAGTCTTGTAGAAAAGAGAAATAAGCCAGTTAAGGTAGAATTTCTTGAACAGGGAGGTAACAAGCCTCATAAGAAATAGCAGTCTGATACAGGAGAGCATCTCGCTGTTGTGACGCACGGGTGGGCAACGTTTTTAGCAATTGCGGAATCATCAGTCTGGGAAGAGTTCCTTGGTTTGTGAAATCCAGCATGTTAGTCCGGACAGCTTTCGTAACCAGTGGCCTTGAAACCCAGGTAGTTTAACACAATGAGCCTTTGTTTCTTGTGTCAGCAAAAAGTCCAATATGGATTGTCTACGAGGGGCTCTTCTCCAGGGTCTGGGATCTCAGCTCTTGCCATCTGGTCACTGTGCTCACCACACCCAGAGTCCTTGGCTTCCTTCCCTGGATCCTTTGTATCTGGTTGACAGACAGAGGAAGAGAGACCCTGTGCATCCTCCTAAAGATGACCTACGTCAGCACCATGACCACACCTTGCTGCAGGGGGCTGGTGACAGTCCTCTAGCAGAGTACTCAGGTCCAAGAGGGGACCCTTATGTTGCTAGGCACCAGAGTCTCTCCCACACCTAGATTTTTTTTTTTGGATAGAAATCTACCATCTCTGCAGCATGTACCCCTGCATCCTTTCATGATGAAAGGAAAAACTCTTAGCCCTAAAGAGGTTAAACTCTGTTAATGTATCTGATGAATAAGGTTTATCCTCCCTGCCTGTCAGACCTGCTGTTTGACCACGGAGGTAACCTTCCTCTTCGTTGGTTTCCTTGGTGCCAAGAGACTGGATAACATCTCTGCTACAACTGCAAGGAACTAAAGCATCCAGTCCCCAAGAGATGGCGTTTCCGTCAGTCCCTTATTGAAGGTTGCCCGGAAGCTGTCCTGTGTTCCAGACTGCATGGCAAATGGAAATCAGTTTTGCTGGCCTGAATCCTCCCAGAGTGCTCTGTACCTGGTTTTGCCCACTCTGAGCATCAGTCTTGACTCTCGTTGTCAGGTAAAAGGCTCCCTGGACAGATGCTATGTATAACAGTACCGAGAGGGTTCTTTTCCTGTCGAGTCTATTAAGATAACAGGGATTTGATGAAAATGACTGAGCCCTCAGTCTGTGAAGAGAACGACACACATCTCCCTGCCTGCCCATAGTCAAGCACGAGAGACGATGCAGAGCAGCTTCTCATCTCACCTTCGTTTCTCTGCTCTGAGGATAAGGTGAGAGCTCTGAACTAGTTCTGGGAGGAACCATCTCTGCTTAGGTCTCACCTTCCTCCTTACTTGGAGGCCCACATGGTTCTTTCTCTTGATCAGCTTCTTGTTTCAAAACCCTGATGACTGAGTCTTGGGCTCTCTATTAGTTTCCTATTGCTGCCACAAACGTAACCAATTAAAATAACACATTTATTCTAGTACAGTTCTGTAGGGCTGGAATGGTACTCAGCTAAAGTCAAGGTGTCAGCATGGCTACATCCCTTTCTGGAGGATCCAGGAGAGAACCCATTTCCTTGTCTTCTCCAGTTTCTAGAGGCTGCCTGCATGCCTTTGTGTGTGTCCCTTCCTCCATCTTTCAGGCCAGCAATGGCTGATCAAGTCTTTCCCATGGTGCTTCACTCTGATGTGCTTCTGTCTTCCTGTTCCATGTAAAAGGACCCTTATGATGACATTGGGCTCACCTGGATAATCCAGGATAATCTTCCTCTTTTAAAGTCAGATGATTAGCAACCTGTGAATCCAGGACCTGTGAATACGTTACACTACATGGTAGAGGAGAGTTAACATATGGAATTAAAGGTTCCCGAGAATAAGCTGTGGACGTCTTTGGGAGGCCTTTATCCTGCCTGCCACTGGCTCTGCAAACCCCTTTGCTTGTGGTCTTAGACGAACAGTTTGAGCTAAGAGGGGGCATCTGAAGCTGCTGGTAGAGAGTCCAGTGTCTAATAGCAGAAAGTCTGGGATTTCTCGCTTCATATCACCATCTTTGTGACCTTGGGCAAACTCTATCTTCCCTATGCCTCTCTTCCTTGAATTATCAGTTGGACATGATAATAGGACTGCCCCCATAGAATCATTGTGGTTTTAAATGAGATAATGCACACAAAAATTTTGCATTGCATTTAGGCCATAGTTAAAGCTGATAGACTAGCTGTTAGTAATTACTGAATTATGATTGTTGATCACCTAGGGCAGGGCTGTGTCCTATGCAGCTAGCTTCTGCACCTGCACCTGCACCTGCGTTGGCTTTTGCATTCCCTGGGTGACGGCAAAGTTGTTTTTCACGTTTCTTACAGGGGAGCGTGAGAACCCTTTTAGAAGTAGAAACTCTGTTTATATTTGTCACCCCGATCGGACACTAGGTATTCATGCTTTTTCACCCCATGTCCAGTATCCTGTGTTCCCACCAGGGCCGAGATCCCTTTTCCATCCTCCCCAGGTTTCTGCATGGGGAGGAAACCCTTGTTAATCAACTTCACCAACTGCTTGGATTGTATAAAACACAGACTATCTCTTACGTAACAGACCACGTGAGGATTTGTTGAATAGGAACAGATTAGCTGTATTTTGAGACGTGTGGATGGTGCAGTGGGTCTATTTGACGGATCAGAGGGCTGTCTAGCTGCTAGACCTTATTCTGTGATGTCAGGCTTCCCTGAGCATCTGGCTTGCCAAGGAGCAGGTAAGTGCAAGGAAGGGTTTCCAACGTGGAACCTTTTGTTGCTGATCATCCCTGGCAGAGAGGACCCAGCTCTGCCTCTGATTTTAATAGCTGTCCATCGCCAAAGCAGGCCTGGGGTAGATTGGATCTGAGCACCAGGGCTTTTAGTGGACTAACTCATCTTGGGGAGTTAAAGGGTCTTGGACCTACCTCTTTATGAGTGGGCACAGAGAGAGATTTCTCTAAATTCTATAGAAGTAGCTGATGGAAGAGGAGGAATCTGGCTGTATGTGTGTGTGTGCACATGTGTGTGTGTGTGTGTGTGTGTGTGTGTGTGTGTGTGTGAATGTGTGTCTTTAAATATTATTGTTGCCTGTGTCAGAAGCACACAGAAGGAGGCAGTGATTTTTTTTTTTTTTTTTTTTTTTTACCTGAGTTGCATTGTTGTTATATGTGAGAAGGCTTGTTTTTATTCTTTGGGAAAAAATGCACTGGATCATTAGGGAGGCTTCATTTCCTTTGTAGTTTTCTAATTCCCTTTACACAAAATGTTGTCTGATGTGATAAAAAATAACCTATTTTAACTCATAAACTAGCACATATAAACATTTTATTAAGCTGTTAACATATATGATCTTACTGTAAACTATTACAATCCTATTGAAACTGAGTTTGGAGCATAAAATAATTATAATAGTATGATGTTCTAGTTTTACAATATAAGAAGAAAACCTTCTATAGAAGAAAGGAGGGGATTATACACCTTCAAATGCAGAAGAGATCAATGAAGTCTTTTCCCCCTATCATTTTATACTCTTTCAGCTTGATCCTTTTGGGCAATGAGAGGATATCTTGACCAAGAGGCAGGGCTTCTAGAAAGGAACCCCAAATTTTAAGCTTTGATCAAATGTTGTGCCTTTTCGTGTCACTTCCGCTCTGGCTGACCTTTCACTCGCAGTTGGACAGTCGCGTTCAATCAGAGTGCCGTTCTAAAATGTGATTGAAATTTTACATTAATGTGCTTACGCCAGGTTTCTAACCAAACGAACTCTCTCACTTCTCTGAATTTTTTATATATATATTTCTTTTCACGTGTTTAGTTCAACATTCATGGAATCCCACAGTAAGTTATGCTGTTAGTGCCCTGCCTTCGGGTACTGAATTTCCTGCCTCGAAATGGTCGTGTCAAAGCCGGTGGGTGCAAATCTGCTCGCATAATGTGGTTAATATAAACCACATCTGCTGCCTAATGTGTGAGAAGGTAGGGAATAAAGTAGGAGCCCGTTCTGTGTTTCTACCCGCCCTCTCCCCAACCTCATCTGCTCCCTTACTTCTCTGAATTAAAATTTTCTTCTCTTATAGGCACGTATTTTAAGAATTCCTCACCTGGCTTCTAACTTACTGGTTTTATAGGGCAAGATTTGGGGAGTGGGCGGCTGGGGGCTGGAGAGAAGAAGGCTGATCTGAAACTGTGCCCATGGTTAAAAGGTGATGCGGAAAAGCGTTGAGTCCTGAGCATTCCCCAGCATCAGCCAACTTCCCCAGTGCGGCCACGGTGCCCTGGGCAGGAACCAGTCTTCTTGCTGTTTGCTCTGGCAGAAGGAGAGAAAGTTCTGAGTCCCTTTAGCGTCAGAGAAATGCAGTGGAGCAAAAAGCCAAAAACTGACGATGGAGATTCAGTTGGGTAAAGGAAGAAAGAAAACTGGAAAAAAAAAAAGCATCAACGAGGTGCAAGCAAATTACCCCAGGCTGCCAAAGAAAATAGTCTGTTAACTCCTAACTTGCTTTAAATAGGAACCCTGGTTCCAAGAGCAGGAGAGCTGCTTTCAAACAGAATGGAGGAGCGAGCTTTGGAAAGGCCAGGTGAACCTGATCTCAGAAAGGGGGAGAATTATGGGATCGAGGAGGTGGCTGTAAGAGTTGATAATGAATGGAGATGAGAACGTCACTCTTGCATGTGAAACTTTACTTAGGATATATTAGGATCCCAATTTCTTCTCCACCAACCCCAGGAAACAGCATTTACTAGATGTTTTAACCATAAAGAAGATGTTTCTTTTGAGAGAAGTAGAAAATTCGGGGCACTTAGTGGGCACCTACCACTTTAGCAAGTAGAAACTACTTGAACGTTTTAATGGTGTTTAGATATGAGTACATCAGACAAATAGACTTTATTTAAAGGCTTGAGGAGTCCTGTCTTAAAGAGATGGTTCCCTTTTACAACATTTTCCAAATGTATTTAACTATGATAGACCTTTCTCCTTCCTTTAGGCTTTTGCTTTTCACAGAGGCATTGGTTGGTGAAAGAAATTTAGGAGTGCTTGTCTATAGCTTTCATTTTATAAATGAAGAAGTGGGCCAGAAGAAAGTGTAATTCTCCAAGATTCCTTATTCTTCAAGGACTGAGGTGAGGTTAGAATCCCGTGTTTTATACAGAACCCGACCATTGTTAGCTGTTGGCCTCTGAGACTGATAAGGGTCCCAGCCCCCAGCAGGAACACTCGGGGTGCCATGCAATGTAGATTCATCCTTCAATCAGCCCCTGAAGGATGGTTTTGCACTTTTATTGGACCTCAAGCTCATTTCTGTGGTAAGAGACCCATGAGACCCTGGCAGTGTAACAACAGTTTGACCTCACAGAATTCCTAGTTCGCATTTCAGAATGATCCAGATAGATCGCATGTTCCATCTAACTTACAGCAAAGGTTTTGCTTACTGAAAGCAAATCTTCTGAGGAATTCCTATTGCTTCCCTTTTCTGTAGATTCAGACCACCGCGGTTTCAACGCAAGGCACATTTTCTTCAGTAAGAATAGAAAGGAGAGCTTTAGGCTTGTTAGATTAAGAAAAGAAAGAGGAATTTATAAATGTTATTTATAGGAGAAAATGTGTTTAGAACGTGCTTCTACAGAATGGCTTGAAAGAGCCTAAGTAGCCATAACAATTAGTTGGAATCTATTCCTAATTATGCTTCCCTCTTTAAGATGCCATTTTCTTTTCTCGGGAGAACTGTATTTGATGGTGCCAAGTAAATGAATCCTTTTAGGAAGAAAAGCTAGGGTTCATGTACTATGTGATTCTCATGCTTTAGTTGGAGATAATTGGCAAAGAAAGAAAGTTAGTGACTTCTAATTAAAGACGTATATTTCCCTTATAACTGCCAGGACAACGTGAGACAGCTATGTTAGCAATGATTTCCCAAGTTAATATGCTTGGAATTTTAGTCAAAATGTTCTAGACCCTGTTTTGTGTCTCCTCTTACTTTCTTCAATGTATTCAGAACTCAGTATTGCCATTTGTGATGGAGAACATTGGACAGAGGACATTTGTTGCTTCTGTGATGATTTCCCACCAAGTCAAACTTCCTCAACTTGAAGTTTTCAGTAAGGCACTTGTATACCAGCAAAAGTGCAGTTTCACACATAAGGTCAACAGAACTTTGTTTTCCTAAACACTTCATGTATTTCTATATTGGAAGTTCCTTAAAGGCTACATTTTATCTTGTAGCAGTGGTAGACTTCAAACGTGGCTGTTTTTGTAGAAAGGTTGTTTTTTTTTAATCAAACATGAAGTGATTTTAACAAGCTATTTTCACAGCTGAGTTCCCAGTGCTGGAGGTTTATGGTGTGTTTCATATGTTCTTACTTTGCTTTCCATTTTTGACTTGTTTATTTTTCATGACACATCTGAATGCCTTCTTGTAAGCAGGACCCTCTTCTTGAGATCCAACTGTGGGGTTATTAGTACAAAGGCACATTACAGGGATCCTTAGTGAGGGGTTAAGAGACACAGTTCAGAAATTATTTTCTTTTCTGACCAAACATATGCATGATGTTTTTCCTCCCATGGAGATATAACCCAGACTTGAATTTCTGAAAGATTCATGTACTTAGGACTCCAGGGCTTTTGATATTACCCGTCTGATCCTCTTCAGAGAGCCTCACATCATTATCTTCCAGTTGAACCACGGGGTGGAAAAGATAATTCTAAAGCTTAAGTCAAGAACTATAATGCAGTCCTGAGTCAGATGGGTAATTGTCAAGCTCTCTTCTTTATGTCATGTGGTCAACTTTTAGTGAAATTACCCCATGACATGGACCTTAAGTGGGTGAAACTGAGATGTCTTTATTGATGATATGTTAAGGGAAAATGGCTGAGTGAAGAGTCTTTCTTTTGAGTGAAGGTTCCAAACTGTCTTCACTCCATTTAGCAGGGATATTGCCTCCAAAGCCAATTATTTAGACTAATGCTGACACTGTCCAAAAAGTGCCATCCCCTTTTACTTGATAAAATGAGCATATAAAGGAATATATCAGCAAATGCTAACATTGTGATTTCCTTTCCTAATTCAAATCAATCACAGTTTTTTCTTTTTTTCCCAAAGCAAAAGAAGGAAAAGCATGATATTTCCGTAGATTCAGCTTCTAAATGAGTATCTGATTAAACTTGTAAGAGTAAATCTAATACAATGTGGCTACTTTGCTTATAGACAATTAAACCATTTTCCTTATAGACAAAATTATAGACTTTGCCTATAGGCATTGCTCTATTACTTATATGACTCTTCTCTAACATCGTTTGATGTGCTTACAAATTACCCCTGTAAAAGTCATATATAAGATAAAGCTCATATAATTTACTTTCTCTTACATTGGACTTATGCAAAGATGTCTTCTTCTTCACCTCAAAACTTGGAAATCAAATTGGGTAGAACCAAATAGATCAGAAAAATCCTATAATTATTACACATTTAAGGGTGAGCGGTAACTTTATGGCTACAACTGAAAGATTTCTTATGACTATGCCCATATCCAGAAGAAACATTTTTCAGTAAAGGACTTATGAGTCTATTTGAATTGGGCAAATGTTGGGTGCAGCATGATTGGGGTGTACAGCGTGTGATGTACTGACAGATTCTAATGTCTATAATGAGCATCTTTGTATGAATCGTTTCTGATATGAAAAGAAATTTGCTTATCAATGCAAGAAAAACCATTGGTATGTTAATTTTATGCAAGCATGTCTTTACTTTCTAATTCATGCCTCCCGATAATGGAATTGTAATTGGATTTCTGAAGGAACATGCATAGCAAGCAATTTAAAAGGAATTCGTTAATCAGAAATTACTCCAAATTTGTGCAATGAAAAAGGAAGACATATAACCTTTGTCCAAAAAAGCAAAATGGGAAATTTTCCCTAAATGCTCTAATTTGAGTGAGGATTACCTACCACAACATAGATACCTCAGTGATGCTTTGAATTTTGCCATTAGAGAATTGAAGGTTTCATCTCTTTGTGTTAAGCGTTTTTCTCTCACCTTGGCCTTGAGATGCAGAAATCTAAGATAGAGGTAATATACCAAATCATTAATATCTGTATCTTTCCAAGTATTTTCCATTTTTCTGTCTCTAATAGGGGAAACCAGAGTCTTTCTGGATTTGCATGATTTAGGCATTAGGGAAGGACACAGAAGAGTAGCTTTCCTGTCCTTTGAAGTGGGAAATGAGAGGGAATCACAGCTCTGAGACTCACTAGCTGTGTGGCTTTGGCATGTGACTTAATTCCTCAGTCATTATTGCCTTCATCTGTAGGATGCTACTATCATTAGGGTGTGGTGGGGATTTTATCAAATAATACATGTAACATAACGTGGACAGCATAGCACCTGGTCCGTAATAAATGGTGACCTGACATTTTTTTTTAAAGAAAAACAGTACTTTAAAAAATTTGAAGCAAAAAGGTGCCTTTTTGTCCCATAATACCAATAAATAATAATAATGTGAGTAAAGAAAATAATAGCAGCTTACACTTATTAGCCATACCGGGCTCTTTGCTAAGGATGTACGTACACCATTTTATTTCATACTTACAACAATCTTATGAAACAGGTGCAATTAAACAACCTCAAATGATAAGCAGAACAAGTGCTTCCTGTGAGCAGGTAGTGAGTGCCTGGAAGATGAGAAAACTTCAAGAGTGATAGCTCTTGAATTTTTTCAAGCTTGGTAACTAATTGGACCAAAGATAAGCCCAAGGTTTACTGTTTGAGAAGGAACTACTATTTACTGAATTTCATGCATTTCAATTAATTTGAAATGCTTATGCCAACCTTGGAAAACGTAATGTTATAGATGTGGTAGCTAAGGCTGAGAGAGGCTGAATGCTTGGCTGATAGACACACAGCTAGTAACTGATAGACAGTGACCTGCATCTAGGACCCACTGACTCTGGACCCGTGTGCTTTTCTTAGGCCGTGCTGAGGCACCACTCACAGAAACAAACAAACCAGGATCACAGACTTCGGTTTGGAGATAAATCCAGTTAGAGTCTGTTTCTGTCATAGATTTGAGGAACCATTATAGTGGGATTGGCAAGATGGCAGTTGGATCAGCTCTGAGAGATGTGGATTTAGGGACCATTTCCAGATCAGTGATCCAAATGGCTGGAGGCGTAGCCAACAATCACTGCAAGACTTAGAGGAAAATCTCTCTCACTCTCCATTTCTTTCTGCATGTGTGTGTGTGTGTGTGTGTGTGTGTGTGTGTGTGTAAGTGCATGTTCTGGGGTTTCTCAACTTCGGCACAGGAGACATTTTGGCCTGGATCATTCGTTGTTGGGAGGGCCTGTGCACTATAGGATGTTTAACAGCATCCCTGGCCTCTACACGTTAGATACCAGTATCATACTAGACCACCACCACCCAATGTCATGACAACCAAAAATGTCTCCAGACATTGCCAACTGTCCCCTGATGGAGGGGGCAGAATTGCTCTGGGTTGAGATTCACTGCAATGTGTGTGTGTGTGTTTGTGTACGAATGAATATTTGTATATGTTGAGGGCATATACACATACATTTACATAAATGCGTGCACACATATATGAATTACTGGGGAGAGGAGTGGATAGATTGTGTTAATAGCCTTGATCTCCAGTTCTTCATACCACCTTATGTCCACGCCCTCTGCCATGTAATTTTATACAGTTTCTCTCACTAAAGAGACAGAGTATATGATCCTTGTAGTCTGGCTCCTCTGTGTGACTTGCTTAGGTCAACACTGTGACATGGAATTGATGATTGTAAGTTCAGCCCCTCAGCCTCGAGAGGCCATACCTCTCCCTTTGCTCTCCTACACTATTGCCAGCATCGTGAGAAGGCCATGACCATGGACCTAGAGATTGTCATACTGAGGGAAGTGAGTCGAGACAGAGCAAGAGAAATATCATATGATATCGCTTATAAGCAGAATCTAGAAAGAAATGATACAAATGAACTTATTTACAAAACAGAAATAGACTCACAGACTTAGAGAACAAACTTACGGTTGCCAGGGGGAAACGGTGGGGGGGAGGGAGAGTTAGGGAGTGTGAGATTGACATGTACACACTCTGCTATATTGAAAATGGATAACCATCAAGGACCTACTGTGTAACCCAGGGAACTCTGTTCAATATTATGTAACAACCTAAATGGGAGAAGAATTTGTAAAAGAATAAAAAGGAAAAATGAGAAGGCCATGACCAGAGTAGCCCAGTGGTCCCATAAGGAGGAGGAGAAACAAGACAAAAAGCAGTCAAGGTCCCCTAGTCAAGCCAGCCTGGAGCAGAGGCCCCAGCCAGAGCACAGACACATGCACAAGTTTCACAGACCCACAGACCCCTAGCTAAACCCCAATCAGCAGACACATGCGAAGTAAATAGTGCTTTTTACAGTACACTGGTGCTTCTTACATTTTTGTTACACAGCAAAAATGAAGTGATGTAGAAGGAGGGAAAAGAAAGACTAGAAAAGCAGAGGGAGTAACAGGGTTTAGAAAGGACCAGAGGAGAGAGAGTATCACAAACTGTGAGAAGGGGGCTGATAATGAGAAGCAGACCTGTTACTTGGGCATCATTCTTAACTTTGATGGAGAACAGTTGTAGTGGGACCAAGCACTGGGACTGGAGCAAAAGTCAGGTCATAAGAGAGTGAACACATGGTGAAGAACTTTAAACAGGATTTGGAGACTGTTCTCTCCCAGAGCTTGGCAAGGAAAAAAAAAAAAGGTTCAGAAAGATACACAAAGAGCTATTCCTAAGAAACGGTGTCATGAGCAGTGTATTGTACTTTTATTTTATGCAAGGACATTTTCAGGTATGAGTCTGAGTGATTTGGTTTTCTGGGCATCTCCAGGAGCCCTGCTGGGACCCATGTGAGCTCTAGGTACATAAGCAGAAGGCAAGTGTGACCTCAGGAGCCCCCAGGCAGCACTGGGAAAAGAGAAAAGATGCCGAACGCTTACTTGATTGACAGCGCCCTTGGGTCTTGCCCATCTCAGCCCCTAGTCATTTAGTTGAAGGAGAGATTGGATACAGTGCCACTCAGCTCGGACCATGGTCAAGGTGCCACCCTCCCTCTGGAACCAGAGAGAAGGCATGTGGGACTCTTCAAGGCAACTCTTCACCTGAGCCCACGGTGGCTGGCTTTCTTTTTAACTAGTTTCACCTCATCACTGTTCCCTTTGTTTTCTCTTTTTCAGCTGGTTAGTTAGTTGAATTGTCTAAGCCTCTCTCACACTCTTCCCTTATTTCAGACAGATACCCTCTGTGCTGTGCTGTCTGGCTTCCTTACTAGACTGTACATCTCTTAAGCCATGGTTCTGTGTTTTTCCATCTTGTACTATCAGCTTGCAGTGGAGACCCTTTGATGACTAGGCACTAAATAAATGCATAAATATTAAGACATGAGCTTGAGAATTGTAAACCCATCCTTGAAACAAGTAGGAAACAACTTACTGGTAACCTTGTCAGATCGATCTCTCTGTGAAGCAGTAGACACTCGTAACGACAAGAGATCAGTATATGCCAGGGTAGTTGGCATTAGCTTCAAGCAGGTTGGATGTGCGTGGAGCTTCCAAGGCTAGATATGATTTAGCTGCATGTGCAGTGGGGCATTATGCATCTTTAGTGTTTGTTTGTACCAGGTTCATGAAGGACAAAGCAAGTCAGCAGACCCTTGCCACTCACACGTGCCAATAAAAATCCAAAAGGATTCCAGCCAGAAGGCTACCATTGCCAGTCACGGTGAATATCAAGGCTGACGTGCAGGTTGTCTGACTAATGTGACTATCTGATAAATTTTGGAGAGTTGGTTGATACTTCCTGAAAATGTAAGAACTCATCAGCTTTTTTTTTTTTTTTTTTTTTTTTGCGGTACGCGGGCCTCTCACTGTTGTGGCCTCTCCCGTTGCGGAGCACAGGCTCCGGACGCGCAGGCTCAGCGGCCATGGCTCACGGGCCCAGCCGCTCCGTGGCATCTGGGATCTTCCCGGACCGGGGCACGAACCTGTGTCCCCTGCATCGGCAGGCGGACTCTCAACCACTGCGCCGCCAGGGAAGTCCAGCTTATTTTTTTTTAAACCACAGGGAGCTTCTGTGATTCTTACTTTGAGTAGATTCTCTTTTACTTATTCATGGCAGTCTAAACACCTGACTGTTTTTAAAGGCAATTGCATGTCCTTTTTGCTAGTAAACATGTATATGGATTTTAGTGCACATGTTTTTAGAAAATAATTTAATTCTTATATTCTGGAATAAAAAACTATATTTTATCCCTAACGAGTCATATCATGTTAATTGTGTATAACTGGGAATATGCTTATTTTTGTATTATAAGATGTGTAGTAAAACTCAACGTAGAAGAGAAATAGCTCTTTGGAAAGTCTTGCACAGGGCTTTCTTTTGTGTAAAATGTACACAGGAGAAACTGTAGCAGATAATAGAGAGAATGGGTAAAGGATAGAGAGATGAAGGCATACCAACCAGTTATCAGAGCTTTCAAACCGGGGACACAGTAGAGGGCCTTAGCAAGAGGGTTTGACATTAATGGATGTTACCAGCTCTCTCTTTTACTCCCATCACTACCCTGATTCCTTGAAAGGTCAAAGCTATTTGGCAGTAACACACTGCCTGGCATGTAGTACATGCTCGATAAATTTTTGTATGGGTGAATCATGTAATGAATGCATGCATGAGTGAATGAATGATGACAACCCATTAACCTACTTTTCTCCCATTTCTTGCCTGTTCCCTTTCAGCACTAGTTTACCAAAATACAGCACTGGGGCACTCATTAGGATTAATTGCAGGAAAAAAGAAAAAAGCACTAAATATTGGGTTGGCCAAAAATTTTGTCTGGGTTTTCCACAACATGTTATGGAAAAACCAGTACGAACTTTTTGACCAACCCAATTTTTTTTTTTTTTTTTTTTTTTTTTTTGCGGTACGCGGGCCTCTCACTGTTGTGGCCTCTCACTGTTCTGGCCTCTCCCGTTGCGGAGCACAGGCTCCGGACGCGCAGGCTCAGCGGCCATGGCTCACAGGCCCAGCCGCTCCGCGGCATGTGGGATCCTCCTGGACCGGGGCACGAACCCGTGTCCCCTGCATCGGCAGGCGGACTCTCAACCACTGTGCCACCAGGGAAGCCCAACCCAATGTTTTAAGTGGAAAAGGATTTAATACACGGGCTGAAGTACTTAAAAACTACTGCAAGTGTTGGAGGAGTGGAATTCAGGAGGGCCCTTGCACTGTTGAGTTCAAAAACACTGGTCTAGGATGGAAGGTGGAAGCTATAAGCCACTGACACTATAATTGCCTCTTGACAACAACCTACCTCCCATGAGGTGGAGATAGAGAGACACAGCCAAAGCAGCTGGGCCATGATCTGCACCTTTCTTCCAGGTGTCATGAGAGGGTAGAGAGTGCCAGGACCTAATTCTCATCGGTGCCTGATTCAGTGCCTTGAATGTATTCAAGTATTCAATAAAAAGTTGGCTAAAATGAATTTAATTAAGCTGTTGTTGCACAGATCCCTGGTTTCTCTTACTTGAATGTGTTTTTATAGGTCCTGTTCTTTCTAAGTTGATTAACTAATTTCATTAGACATAAAATAACAAGGAGGAATACATTACTAGCAGGCTGATATTCGGGGGTTCTGATTGGGGGCCACATGGGAAAATTGTTTGGGGTCATTGTCTTTATTTTAGGGCGATTTGAACTGAAGGGTCTGGATTGAGTTTAAGCTTTGCATGGTAATTACAGTTGAGATCAGATTTAACTGGGATAAATTAAATGACCTTTGATCAGGAAATAGCAGGAGCCGCTCACGTATGTTGCATATTTGGGGTGCAAAACTGTTTTAACCAAACGCGTCTTCTACTTACCTAGAGAACCACAGGCCACAACCTCGATTTCAACCTCCTGCTCTCATTTATTTCTTTCTACCTTCTGCCCCTATTTATCCACCATGGAGTGCTTTACTGCAGTCCACACAGAAATATACCTTTTAGTTGCTGATAACAGACATTTTCCAGCTGACAAAACAGAAATCTCCACTGTGGTCTCAAACCTATCTTGCTTTTCTTTAGAAACGAAAGCTCCTTTCCTAGACAGATTCCTACGAATTGGCTCTCTAGGATTTCAAGTATTAAGTGCATCATATTTGGAAATTAATTATGTATTCCATATATGTTTAACGTTACTGTTCTTAATTAATATGCCTCCTAGCATTTTACAGGTTTCATAAAATACAGTCTGCCAGAAGAGTTCCCTCCTGTAAAGCGTTGGGAAAGCCTTTATGTTTTTACTTAATGAGCGTGACAATAAGAATTGCTCACTCAAGGGAAATGCCAGAGTCTAGGGATCAAGGTTATTCCAATGCCTTGATTATTACCTTTTCTTTCTAAAGGAGCTCAGTCTTTTCAAAGTTGATACAACTAAAATCTTAATAGAGATTAACCCATAGGGTTTAAGTGATTGAGAGGAGATACCAAAATACATTTTATCCAGTGCCTTTCGAAGTGTAAAAATAAGCCAGTGCTTTTGGTCCATCTTTAAATATGTAGAGCTTTACTGGTATCAGCTAAGTAAGGGCTGCAGGCAAAAAGCCAGTGGAAAAGCCATTGATGACCAGCTATCGCTACTGATGGAATAAAAAAGAATGAAAAACTATGAAATCTCTTCTCTCTCTCCTTCACTCCTTTATTTTACTTTTGAATGTCGTACAAGTATGAAAACCAAGGCTCTTTTTCCTGTCTGTCTTCTGTATGCCAATTTGAAGTTAGAATTAAGATGTCAAATGAACTTTCAAGAGGAAAGATTGAGTCTCCTGGGAAAATTATGGGAGTCGCCAGCGCCAACAATTCTTCGATCCTAAAGGCAAAAGAATTTATTTTGGTGGTTCTAACATTATAAGCTACCATATGGCTTATAAATATAAACAGAAGAGAACTTGGACAAAGATAAATTCCTGAAAAGACAAGAATGAAATCTTAGGCAGTAATCATGGGAAATAGTGAACTGTCTTTTGGTAATTACTCAGGAGGGCGGAAGCACAAGGCTCCAGTGTATTTGTTGCCCCTCTGTTTTTTTTTGTTTTTTTTTTCTTTTGTAGTTTACGATAATAGAACACAATTGGAATTAAGAACTTAGCGTGATTTTAAAAACTATGGTCAAATTCCTATTTATTCAACTGCTGACACTATGTGTATTTAGGCTCCATTTCAGCTCCGTGGTTCCAAGTTTCTTTCTCTAATGATGGAAAGTTGAGAAGGAGAGAGTGTTTCTTATCATTCAGGGGCTGTCATTTCTCCTAGGAGGATGTACTCTGTCCACGTCTTTATTTCATCACTAATATTCTGTTGTCGTATTTCCTTACATTCCTGTACTCAGCTTACTAAGGAGAATTCCTTGTGGGCAGAGCATTGCCTTTTTCCGCATTGTATCCTCAGGGCCTGGCATATAGTAGTTGCTCAAGAAACATTTCAAAATGAAGGCATGTATAAGAGAAAAAAAACCCTTGCTGACAGACCCACCCACCTGTTCCATTAAGCATCTTTATAACCTTCAGAATGGATGACGTTTAGAAACTCCCAGAACTGTTTGCAAGAAGCTGTTAGTGAGAGGAGCTCAGTTCTGTCTTTTTGGACTTAGTTCCTGCTCTTGGCCGTCCTTGCGGACCTCCCGGAAGGAAAGGACCCCTCAGCAGCTTCTACTCTGGGGTTTCTGCACAGAGCGAGATTAGACCAATGGCCTCAGAATTCTGCAGCTCTCTTCCATGGGGCAGGCCTTGACTTTGCCCTGTGCTTCCAGGAGGCTGGCAAGTAAACTGCTACAAAGCAGACGGCTGGCTGGTTTTGAGGCTGGGAATATCTGAGACCCAGATCCCGACCCTCCCCTTGGCTGTGAGACCACGGCCATGCTCCTAGCCTCCCTGAGTCTGCCTTCTGTGGCTGCACAGCTATTCTCAATGATATTTTTAAAATTTAAATACAAAGTGAAGACTTGGCTTCTGAATGTATCTTCAGTGTCAATGTTGAAGGTCGTGACAAATTGAGAATCAAGGTGTAAAGGACAAAACTTGTGTTCACTTTCTTTAGTCTTGGCTCAGCTAGGACATCCTGATGTTTTTGTGTGTGTGTGCGTGTGTGTGTGTGTGCGTGTGTGTGCACGCTTTAAGGAGAAAGGGAAACTTGAGAGGTAGTATGCTTGGTTACCCAAAGGTGACTGTTTCTGAGGAATGTTTTATTGATGCATGTACATACTGAAAAGCATGGAAATGGGATATGTACAGTCAGGTGTATTTTTACGAAGTGAATGCACTGATGCAACCAGCCTGGGATCAAGAAATGGACCATCACAACCTTCACACTCCTTGTCACCTCCAGTCACTACCTCCCAAGGATGGGCGCTATCCTGATTTCCAACAGCGAAGATTGAGGTGTTCCTGTTTTTGAACTACACTTACATAGAACCACACAGCAAGTACTCTTTCCTATCTGGTTTCTTTCACTTAGCATCATGTCCTTAACAGCGACTCTAAAATTATGGTGGGTTCCACGGCACCTGATTTGAAGAATGCAGGCATTCTCTAGATCGTGATAGACTTCTTTTTTTTGGTATCAAATATTTGGTGTCATAACTAGATTTTTCTCATGGGGGGAAACACCTCGTGTAATTTGATGAGCAGTTATGCAGTGAATTTGATCAACGTTGAGTGTAATGTGATGCCTTAAACTGTGAAACCTTAAATACATCAGCTGTCGTCGTCACTTAATCTGGTAATACTTCTAGTTATTTGAAAAGCTAAAATTCAGTAAACATTCTGACAGCGCTTTGTGTTTGGAAATTTCGTGGTAGTCACTGACTGCCTTTTCAGTGTGTGTTTGTGTATGTGAGCGCATGTGTAAGGGTGGTGAGATGGAAAGAATATCGATTGTGTGGATACGTATGCTCTGCCAATATGAGGTCTGCTACCCTGAAAGGTGGTATTTCTGTTTAAAAGAGGAAACTTGAGCTTCCCTGGTGGCACAGTGGTTGAGAGTCCACCCGCCGATGCAGGGGACACGGGTTCGCGCCCCAGTCTGGGAAGATCCCACGTGCTGCGGAGCATCTGGGCCCGTGAGCCATGGCCACTGAGCCTGCGCGTCCAGAGCCTGTGCCCCGCAACAGGAGAGGCCACAACAGTGAGAAGCTCCGCGTACCGCAAAAAGAGGAAACTCTACAAATGTTATGTATAAATCACTGTCTCTGTCTAGCCGCTCACAGCAGGAGACTTTAATTGGCATCTTTAGCTAGTGTATCTTTTTTAGCTGTTACCTGGACTTCTATCTCACTCCCAGTAAGGCCTTAAGTTTTTTACAAAAGTGAAATCTGACTTTCAAATGCTGGATTAGCATTTATGTCATTTAAATTCTCTCTGTTTTCGTTTTATAAAACCTCTCAAAGTAATAGAAACTTCAGCTTATAGAAAATACAAATAAGAAATCATCCAAAATGAATTATCTTTTAAAAATAAAGATGTGTTGGTTTTTCATGTTCACTATATTTTTGAATAGGTCCAGAATTTAAATATAATTAAGCAGCTCGAAAAAGTGTGTGGATTGTAGAGTCTATAAAATATTGACTCTTATTTTTAATGTTGTTGGTCTGAATAAAATTGTATGATTTTTTTAAATAAAAGGCAGTTTATCCCTAAATCGATTTTTCTAAGTTTTAATCAGTTTTGAAGGTCTCCTCATACACCTAATAATTTCAAATTTGCCCAATTCATAGTATCATAAGGATTAACAGGATTTGGTATAATGCAGATCAGCTGGAATTAAAATGAATTTTGTGGTGTGACGAAATATGCATCTAACTGGCTAACTGAAGGAGAAAGGAGCTTGCTTGATTGGTGGAATTTGCTTTTCCATTTATGTCACTGGTTCCTTGTGTTATCAAGATATCGCAAATACACATTTTTAAAGCAGTGTTTCTTCGTGGGTATCTTTTAACTACAATTCGGCTGATGTTTCCACAATAGTCACATCATCCTAGAGCTTTTAAATGTTCCAGAACCTGAATGCCTGACTGGTTGTCCAGTCAGCTCTCTCTTAGTTGAATTCAATCTAACACACCTTTATTAAACACCGCTTCAAAGCACAAGGTATGGGGCTGGTGGCAAGAATGCACAGATGAATGAGACAGCTTTCCTGACTTTAAAGACTTATGCCCTCATGGAGATCAGAGAAATCTAGAATCAAGCCCCAAGATCTTTCATAAACTTCCTGAAGGACTGGGGAAGTCACATCCAAATTGTGTGATTAAGTTTCCCTCATTTGCATAAAGACAGTACTTGTTTGTTTTTCACAAGGATGTAGAGTGTGAGGCTGAGAGAGCTGTGGATGCAGTGGGATTATATGGTGTTTCTAAGACCTGTGTTTCGTGAAAATAATCACAGTAACATAGATACAATCATGAGAGTTTATCCACAGAGAACATTTGGTACATCATTTTATTCCATTTTACTAGTTAGGGAGCTTTGTCTTAAGTTCTTTAAAGAGAGAGGTGTTCAGAATCCAGAAAACAGAAGGAAAGAGCAAAATGGAAGAAGAAAACATCTTTTTAAAAAGAGGTGACTTGATTTCCTACTGGCATGAACCATCTCCTTTGAACTGCTAAGGAAAATAAAGCATTATTTTTCTTGGGCCACATCCTAAGAGGGAAATGAACTGCGTGCTAGCTGTGAATTATGCAGCTTTAATGCACTAGAGAGAAAATGTGCTTTTCTCAAGTGACTTGAGAGTCAGTGCCCTGCATTTCACCTAATGTACGATGTTATATTAGAGTTTGCCGCAAAGCCCCCATCTTGCCCTTTGTTCTTGAAACGTTTGCCATCTCTGCTCTGAATTTGGTGAACCCCTTTTTTTTTAATGATTAAAAAACAAATGTGATGGTTGAGAATCGGTCGCCTTAGCCTCGCTTCACAGTCTGAGTCTCAACATTTGTTATTAATCAAGAACATAATTGTGTTTGCAGCAAGGAAAATAAATCATTTATCCTGGCAGGCCAGGATGAGACAGTCCCAGCTCAGGTGGTTGTAAACCTACCAGCTGAGTCAAGTCGTTATCGTTAGCTCAATCATTTTAGGTTAACCTGGAGGCAATACGGAGAGCTGTCATCACCATTACCAGTTAGAAAGAAAAGGTTTTATTTTTTCCCACTTATTGGCATGATGAACAGTGAAAATATCCCATAGAGGTATGCCAAGAGAATATTTCCACTTTGTATGCAATGATGGCCATGTGGGCACTGAATAAATAATAATGATAAGAAGTAACACAGGAGGTGGCCAACAGCAGGAAGACGAGCATTCTTTGGCTTCAGGTCTGACCTTGTGCCCTGTTAACCCCCAGATAGCCAGTGGCACGACCAGGGAAGCCAGATAACCTCACTGTGTGTAGGTCTCGTTTAGACCTTGCATGGAGCAACCACAGTAATAAACACTGGGTCTGTGTCAGCCAGCAGAATGTAAATATTTAAAGGGTCCGATTGGCTGTGAGCTGTTTTAAGAGCCTTCTGTTTATGATCATTCACTGTAGTAAATGTTTCCTATTATGCAGACAGCATGTAGTAGGATACTGAACTTCACTGTCTGGCTAAGGGAACACAAGAATGTAAAAGTCTGGCAATCTTGCATTCCTTGGCTACTTCTTCAATATTCAGCCAACCTTTCACTCACATCTTTCTGCCATGAGTGTTGCTCCCATGGCAGGTCCCATGTGGTGCTGGCTTTTTTGAGCTAATGCACATGACCTGGAGTGTTGCAATCTGAATTACCTCTGACTGCTTGCTTGGGTTTTTAAACAGTGGTTGTACTTGAAGTAAACATGTTAGCTCTGAACAGATAACCTTCAGGTCCCAATAGCTTCCCTGGGTCAATTTCACTTTCGTTGGACCAAGAGATCTTTTCATAGCAGAATCATTTCTGATAATCGCCAAGGGGTGATACCCCCCCCCCATATTCTGATTGCTTAGCCAGAGAGATGGTTCTGAATCAATCAGATTTGTTTGCTAGTATCACGCTTTACACTTGTATTTTAAATAATAAACCTTCTGTTCTTCATTTTAATTTTGATTGCCTCGAGTTCTTTGCCTTCATACTAGCGTTTATGTGAACCTTGATTCACCTTTTGGGCAGAGGCTCTGAGACTCCTTTTCCTTACCTATCTTAACATTCTCTTTGCTGGTAATTGGATCTCATTTTTCTTACCATAGCATAGGCAGTGATGAATTGCAGCATAGCAAAGTAACCTTCTGTGACCTTGCACTCTTGGTCTGGGTACGGTGGGCACTCCATCACTTGATCAAATGCATATTGGACAAACAAATGATTGACTGGATGGGGCCCATGTTGTCAGAAAATTGGAAAATTGGATCACGGAAGGGAATGGGTTCTCTGAACGGCAGGGCGGAGATTGTACCTATGGGGCCACATTTCCTCCCAGGTACTACCTTTTCCACATTTACCATCCTCAATGCTCTTTTATTCCCTTATCTTCTGATTTTTTGCTTCCTGTACAATTGCTTTGTGAAATCACATTAGGATGAAGTCTCTATTCATTTTCAAGACCTTCATGTACATCAATTAATATATATCAATCTAATAATAATTATTGGAGGGCCTGTTAGTTTTCTGTGGCTGCTCCAACAAATTACCACAGACTTTGTTGCTTAAAACAATACCCATTTATTATCTCACAGACTGTGGGTCAGAAAATCTGGTGGGCTTGGCTGAGCCCACTGCTTAGGGTCTATAAACCTGAAATCAAGATACCAGCTGAGCTGCCTTCTCATTTGGAAAACTTGAAAATGAACCCATGTCAAGGTCATTCAATTCAAAATTCAATTCCTTGTGGTTGTAGGACTGAGGTCCTTGTTGCTTCTCTGGCTGTCAGCCAGGGGTCACTCTCTGCTCCTAGAGGCTGCCTCCATTCCTTCTCATGAAGCCACCTCCATCTTCAAACCAGCAGCAGAGTTGGGATCCTCTTCATGCTTCATATCTCTCTGACTTCCCCTCTGCCACATTGGGAGAAAATTCTCTGTTAAAGGACTCATGTGATTAAACCCACCTGGATAATTTCCCTTTCTTATGGTCAACTGATAAGTAACCTTAATGACACTGGCAAAATCCCATTTGCCCTGTAATGTAACATATCACCAGAGTAGCACCAGGGAGTGAAGTCTGGGGATTCATCTTAGAATCCTGCTTACCACAGTAGGTGAGCGGGGGGTAAATACCAGATTCACTGCAGAGAAGGGTTTTTTCTTTTTAACTCACTGGCAGGGATGTACATTCCTCTACACAGTATCATTCCTCCTTTTCAGTATCACAGCCCACATTTCAGCCTCATCCTCTTTGCTTCCAGAGTCTAAAGGAGGCCCTGAATCTCTTACAGACATGAGCAATTACTCAGTGTCATGGCAACATTTCAGGAACTCCTGGTCTTGACAGGCAGCTCTAGACTTGGAAGTACAATTCTGAGATGTATTAAAGAATACTGAGGTTTCATGCACATTTTCTGTGAGGTTGAGCTTATTATTTTGTGTTTTCCTCAATTGACTTGAGTATTGCTGAGATTAAACAGTTTCTCTGAAAAACCAGTTGGAAGTTCCAGAATGAAAGTGCTTCTTGATGCACTTTGCTCCCACCGAACTCTCCTCGCTTTGAGAATTCTGTGCTACTTTTCCTGAGCTACTTGGAAATTTTTTGTGCTTTTAACTACATGGCCCAGTAAATGCCAACATACACCATCTTCTGCACACATCACACTTTTTGTTTGTGCAGCGTTTAACTTAAAGCGACACGAACTTCTTGCCTTCCCTCGCTGAAATGAATACCTTTCATGGCAGGAACTAAGGTGGCTTTATAAAGTAGAAAGTCTTATTTTGTACTTCAGGACAAGGAGGCTTAGGGGATCTCACGTTGCACCTTCTCCCTGCCGCAGTGATTTCATCATGCTGCGGCCAAATGGTTCTTCTTAAAATACCATTTGCATCAGCACGCCACTCCTCTCCCAAGCTCCGCAATGGCTCTCTGCTGGCTGCTAAATCAGCTTAACACCTCCTGGCCAAATGTATTCTTCCCTGTTTTCTAGATTAAAGCCTCTGCTATACTCAAGTTATAGCTCAGTGTTTTCTCCCATGTACTACTTCTGAATCTATTACATACCTTAGCGCCATACATCTTATGTTGTATTATAATTATGCTTTACACATTTGTTCTTCCCTGCAAGACTCGAAGCTTCTTAAGCATACTCACCATGCCTTACCTCCCTTTGTAACTTGGGGGTTTGCATAGGTCTGCCATGTGCTAAGTACTCAGTAAACGTTGGCTGAAATGATTTGAATGTACCGATCCACGGTTTATTTCACAAATATTTATTGAGTTCCCGCTGTGTTCCTGCACTGTGCTAACGGTGGGAAGATGCAAGATGAATACTTGTGACTTCTGGCCTTGAGAAGATCCTGGCTTCCAGGAGAAAGACATGGATTCCGTAATTCTGTGATGAGAGCTGTCACTGCGGTGTGTATGATGTATGGGCACAGAGGTCAAAGCACTTTATTCCACCTGGTGGGATAGGAGAAGGCTGGATAAGCACCTTGGAGGAGTTGGTAGTTGAATGTGTCTTAGCATGAGAGGGCATCACAGCATGTGTCTCGGAGCTAGGACTGGGGATGGGAGAGCCATTCCCGGAGGAGAACACAGGATGTGTGAAAGCGTGGAGGTGTGTGTATAGGGTGTGGTGCCAGCAATGTAATGTGCCTGATCTGTCAGGGCCTGAGAGCCAGGGATGAACGTAAGCCTGTAAGGGGAGGTAGAAACTGGATTAGAAAAAGCCTCAGATGCTTTGAGCTTTGCCGAGTAGACAGTTTGCAGCCCTGAAAGGCTTTTCAGGAAGAAATGTGATGAGATCAGTATTTCACTTTCTTTGTTCTTTCATACGAGCCACGGGGAGATGAGAATGTGTCAGCGTCTACTACTGGCCAGGCCGCCCGCTGGCGGCACCTGTGCTCCTTGGAGCCTCTGCAGCGTGCCCCCTGCAGGATGGGCCGGGGGAGGTAGGCACAGGAGAGGACTGGTCCTGCCTCGTCCTCCCCTGTTGCTGGGCTGCAGAGCTGCCTGGGTCTCAGCTCCCGCACTCCCTCTGGCAATAGACTCCTAGGCCAGCCTCCCGCCGGGCCCCTGCATCACGGCTTCCACGCCGACTGTTCCTTACCCATCTCCTTCCTTCTTGTGGCTTCAACCTCACTGCTCCCTCCGGAATATCTGATACAGTTTCTGCTTCGAAATCTTCTTTTTTTTCCTTCAAGTACATTTGGGGAACAATAAATACTTGAGAGATTTAATCACTTGATCCAAGGCTCTGTTCTTTCAACTTCTGGATTTATTGATTCTTGGAAGAATACAGAGAAAGATTTGCCTCCTCTTACTTTGTTACGTTCTACTATTATCTCCACAAATGGAACAACGTGAGATGCTAAAAATCTGGCTCTTGAATATAAGGGAAGGACAGGAAACATTTAATATGCAACCTTCTTTCCCATGCCTTGAGTGCCACAGGTGCTCAGGAAGTACCTGTCCTTGAGTGGAGAACTTGGGGGAACAAATTATAAAAACCCAAATGGAACCAGAAAAGATAAGACAGTGGGTGGTATAGGAATAGAAGGAAAGAGACTCAAAGGAAATGGTTTCATGAAACCTTTTTAGCACTTCCTCATCTTTTGTTCCTCAGAGGATATGTTCTTGGCAACTATTAGAAAACTATTTAATAGAGATTTTTTGTTGAAAAAAACACCCTCAAATCCTTGAAAAGATTTGTTATATAGGGCAGAATAGAAACAATGAATAGATATTTCAAATAAAACAAATCTTATAACAATCATGGCAAATGAGAAATGCCCCAAAGGGGCTTTTCTGGAGCAAAAACAATTCCAGGGCCAATCCTGTCTCCCCTCACTTAAGCTCAGGCTCATTCTGGGCTTTGATTTACAAAATTGCTTTGGTTTCTGATTTATAATAACTTAAAAATAAAAACAAAAGTGGGTCTTTTAAATAAACTCCTTTTGGTTATTTTCAATTTAGTTTCTCCCTTTGTATTTTAAACTAGTGTTCCCACAGGTACTTGATATCGCAAACAATACTACCTTGGAAATGTAACATTGCTTGTTTTATTCAATTAATGTTATAAAAGCATTTTTATTCAAACTACACTTACCTCAGCATTTTTCCCAGTTTTCCTCATTATTCTCTGCAAAGTGATATTTTGTTCTTTGCAAAAAAGTTGGGGAACAAGAGTGAAAATTCATTATGACCCAATATCAGTGCACATTTAGTTTGGTAACCAGCCAATAAAAAGGATTTTCAAGTTTTACTTCCTTGGAAAAGCTTAGGTTCAGTATTAACACATTTCCTTTTATGCCATGGGAATGGGGACTATTTGGTTGGATCTACATTTTGCCTCTGAAACTCCTAGTGCAGTGTTTGCACTAGTCTTAGAGGATGTATCAATACTATTATCTATAGCTTATCTCCTACTCTAACCTTAGGTCTTCAAGTGCAAGATCTAAGCCTCTTTGGGTAGCTGGTTGCAGTCAGCATGGTGCTCTGTGTCATGTAGGTTCTCAGGGACACTGCTTTGAGGAATTCACAAATGTATTTTCCTAGAGTTGTGTATGTAGATTTCTCAATTACAAGGGAGAAGTAAGTAGCTTGGGGAAGAAGGGAGTTATAATATATTTTGATCATAGAGGGTAGGAGGGAACAGCAGATAAACAAGGAAAAGCAAAGGTCAAATAGATCATTTGGCATCTGGGAGTTTTTGTTTGTTTGTATTTTATTTATCTATCCTTGGCTGTGTTGGGTCTTCGTTGCTGTGCACAGGCTTTCTCTAGTTGCTGTGAGCAAGGGCTACTCTTCGCTGCGGTGCGCAGGCATCCCACCGCGGTGGCCTCTCCCGTTGTGGAGCGCAGGGTCCAGGTGCACGGGCTTCAGTAGTTGTAGCACGTAGGCTCAGTAGTTGTGGCTCGCGGGCTCTAGAGCGCAGGCTCAGTACTTGCGGCGCCTGTGCTTAGTTGCTCTGCGGCCTGTGGGATCCTCCCAGACCAGGGCTCGTACCCGTGTCCCCTGCACTGGCAGGCGGATTCCCAACCACTGCACCACCAGGGAAGCCCCAACATCTGGGAGTTTAAAGGAAAGATATGCATGTATGCACGCGTTAGAGATGTACATTTGTGAGTTGACAATGTGAAAATCTTGGAAGTCAGGAGAGGAGGAATTCTTTCAGAGAGAAGGTTTAGATGACAAAGAAGAGTGGTAGATGAAGAAAAAGCAGGATTCAGCCACAGAGAGCACCCACAATGGGAGGACTAGTAGGAGACAAGGGCAGAATAAGAGAGGATGTTCTGAGAGGTAGGAAGTAACAAGGATGGTGTCATCTGTAAGAATGAGAACGAGAGAGAGTTTCATGAAGCTCAGCAGGGTGGTCCAGGAGAGTGAATGGGAAAAAGGCTTGGGGTTTGACTTTGGGGAAGTTATTGAGGATTGAAGAAAAGAGCCAAAGGATTTTCAGGAATAGAAGCCATACCTAGGAGGATTAAGGAGAGATTGGGTGTTGAGGAAAGAGGGGAGTCATTCTGAAAACTTATTTAAGACATCTAGGAAGCTTGTTAAAAGTATAGGTTCCTGGGCCTTACCCAAAGAAATTTTGATTCAGGAGGCCTGGCATGGGTTAATAGAGCTGCATTTTAAACTAAGCATCCCTCCTGATTCTGAACTGTAGGTGGTCTGGAGACCACTTTTTGAGAAATACTACAGCACGGGCAACCAGTATATGCTGCTGCTTTTGGAAGTGAAGCAGGGAAAGGAAGGCAAGAGACAAAGCAGTGGGGAGAAGTGACAGCAAGGTGATGCAGCTGCCACCATGGGGGAAGGGATTCTGATTTAAACCCAAAGAGGAAGGGACCAGTGGTGGAAGACAAGGAAGATACCAGGAAGGACAGGAACATGTATGAGACCAGTATCCTTGAGTTATTTCTCGGGAAAAGAGGAAAGACTTAGGAGTTGAGTTGATCTTTGAGGTGGGTTGGGCGCCCAGTTTGAGTGACAGTGAATGGAGGAAAGCGTGAGAATGGTGCAATGAATGCTAACCTACTTCCCTGTGATTGCTGTCTTTGTGATCTTGCCCTGTATTGATACATAGCCGTCATTTACTTGCTCTTCTTTGTACCTCTTGCACAGTCTACCTTGATTGCAGACATAATTCAAATGACTTTTTAGTGTTTCATTGCATTTATGCTTCAAAATTCAAACATTTAAAATGATGGGATTTTTTCTGTAAAAGCATCCATCTGTAAATCCATCAGTGTTTACTAATATGTGATGGCATAACAGATGAGCCAGGCTTTTGTGAAAAATATGAGTGACTAGATATTATACTAGTATATTTGACTAGAATACTAATACAGATAAAATCTCCCAATGCATATACATTGTGTAATTACAAATTCTATGCTTTTAGCAACATGGAGAGAAAATAATTTTTAAAATAACAAGTAGTTATTTGTTGAGCTAGTTTTGTCCCTGTCTTTTCTTAGATTTCCTCAACAGCAAGGTCAAATCATCATGAAATCTCACTATATATTTTAACATCTATTTACAGGCTACTATAAGTCATTTGTAGAAAGTAGAGCTGTTAGGTTTTTTTTTCCATAATTTATTTACATAATTTATCATCAAAACCATATTCCTAAAAGCTATTTGATATGCTGGACATGTTCTAGACCAGTCTAATCAAGTCACTTCTACCCTAAATAATTAAAAATAGATAAATGCCATCTAACTCTTGGTATCTATCTAGGAACACTTAACTGAAGGATTGTGAGGAATCATGAGATTTCAGTGTCAAAAATTATTCTCATCTCCTAAATTCATTAGTTCTTTGCATTTTATTTTTACTAATAATACTACATTAAAAAAATATATTATGGGGCTTCCCTGGTGGCGCAGTGGTTGAGAATCTGCCTGCTACGGCAGGGGACACGGGTTCGAGCCTTGGTCTGGGAGGATCCCACATGCCGCGGAGCAACTAGGCCCGTGAGCCACAACTGCTGAGCCTGCGCGTCTGGAGCCTGTGCTCCGCAACAAGAGAGGCCGTGATAGTGAGAGGCCCACGCACCGCGATGAAGAGTGGCCCCCGCTTGCCACAACTAGAGAAGGCCCTCGCACAGAAATGAAGACCCAAAGCAGCAAAAATTAATTAATTAATTAATAAACTCCTACCCCCAACATCTTCTTCTTCAAAAAAAAAAACAAATATTATGAAAAGCTCCCATGTACTTTGATTTTGTGTTGTTTGCTTCTCATTCTTTCCCTTCCCTCCCTTCCTCACTCCTGGTTTCCACTAGTCTCCAATTCTACGTCTATTTTACTGCTGCTGCTTCATCCTTCTTTCTCATTTAAGTAGTATTTATCCCTTGAGGTGTACTTTGCTCTGGGTTTTCAGAGATGGGCCTGTGTCCCAGAAAGCCTAGAAGAGTGAGTAGCGCTCATAGAAATCGACTATCTTAAACATCACTGACTGAACAGACTGTAGCGTTTGCAGAGGCTTCTTGCACTGTTTTCGTAAACAGGTTTTACCATCAGATGTGCCATTTACAAGCCCTATAAGACCTAAATGTACATCTTAGTTTGTGAGTCTGTAAGCCCTTGATTGGTGCTTTAATGGCGTCTATTTTGGAGGAGGCTTAAGAACAATGTATTGAGTTTGCATGATGCAGGGAAGTAATATAGCCCCATGATAGGGGAATGTGTGCTTTCTTACACTAGTGTGGAAACGATATTGTTTACATGTAATTGCACATACTGATTCTTCTGGGTCATTTTGCAGCCACTAAAATAAGAAAATAAGGTTTGTTTTGATAAAAACGTATATTCTTTCAGCTGTATTCCCAATAGCCAAAGTCTTTAAGAACCGAGATATTCTGGCTTTCTTCGAAATTGCCTTAAACAATAAAAATTTATTCACCAACTTGGGGCACGTTAACTTCAGTTTTGCTTAAATCCAGTAAAAACTTGTTTGGATCTGCAGTAGTGTTTGTTGATTTATTTAAAAGGTGATTCCAGTTCTGTTGTACTGCATGCTGTCTAGACTTCCTGCTGAATATTTACAAGTCAGATCAGAGCGAGTTGTGTACCTATTGTAAAGGGATGGTGTTAAATTTACTAAAGACAGGAGAGTACTGATCTTGTGAGAAGACATGTTTACTCCAAACTCCATCAGTATAGAGCAGGACAATACAGAAACCACAACCTAATCCTCTCATTTTTGCATAACGCTTAGTTTTGCAACAAATTGTCTTTTAAGCTGACTATAGTTATTTGGTCAAATGCCACTTGAAGATAGCACTCATTACCCAGTTTGTGAAGATAACCCCATTTTAGGCCCTGCAGTTTACCTTAAGCACCTTGCTGAGTAGTGCTGTCCATGTGACAGCACTGGTGTGATGAAGAGATCTTTTAAACTTGGGTTCCAATTTCGCAAGCACTCTGATACCTTTTAGAAGCTCCTTATTTTCCCAGAGGATCTTTCTGCACCCTATTACAATCTTTCCTCCTGATTAAACTCCTGTCTTTGTGTTCATGGTGTGTTCAGAGCCTACATCAAGTTTGGTGAGTATATTGGCTTGAAAACAGCAGAAGCACAACTGCCAAATCCATAAGAATACATGTTTTTAATGTGGCAACTTTAAAGCCACAGCTAAAATGTCAGTGAACCTGAGTGTCTATCACCCTAGATTTGAGGTGTACATTTATAGCTTTATACAAAATTAGTAGACATCTGGATATTAAACTTATAATAGTACAACTTGTAAGATGTTTTTAAACTCCCATTTCCAAATATATATTATTTTCTCTTATCCTATTATTGTTTACAAACTTCTAAAAAGTATAGAAAAATGTTTGGTTTATAATGAAATGGTGAGCTATATTATTTGATTCCCTGACATTCCTACTGCTAGATTGATAGACATATGTGCCTTTGAAAATGCAAATTCAGCTGACAAGAGAAGACTAACGATTATTTGGTAGATTTGTACATGATCCCACAGGGATCACTGTATGAGGAGTGATCCTAGCCATCTGAGAATAGCAAACAAAAAATTTCAGTATTATGGCTGTTAGAGAAATCAAATTACTTTTGTAAGCATGGTGTAGAAAATGTTTCCATTTATTGAGAAATGATGTTTAGAAATAAAACAGGGACTTCCTGTAATGGGCCATTACTTATTTTTCACTGGAAGTTCTTTTGCCCCATAGATTTTAATAGTTTCAAAAAGTTGGCTATGGTTATAAACAAGGAGATGCTGAGAGTTTTCTCATACTGTGGGCTTTCCTCAATACCCTCTTTTTTACTAGCTATATAATTTCCAAGTCAGAGTTATAGATTCCTCCTGGGCGGGGGAGGTTAATCACATCAAATAAAACTCAACATGTCTATAAATCCATGTGTGACAGAAAGACGTTTTAAAAAACAAGACAAAACATCACTGGTTATGTATATAGAAGCTGTTAAGGAAAGGCCAGCTGGACTCCATCTGTTCTCAGCTTTTTCCCATCTGTAAAATGGGATAATAATAGCATCTACCTCATAGGGTTGTTATTAAATGACCAAGGAATGTAGAGTCATTAACAGAGGGCCTGGTAATTAGCAAGTGCTCAGAAAATATTAAATTATAACCACAACAAAAACAACAGCAACAAGGACTAAACCTCAACAAGGAGAAATACCCTCACTTGCAGCCAGTGTGATATTGTCATTTCATTGTTATGTGGCTTCAAGGACTCTGAAAGGATGGAATGGGCTGTTGAAGGGGGGAATTGTAACTTCCTTCCCCATCGGCTTAGAGACAACCCATCTGCAAGCCCATGGATAACACTCTTCAACTCAGAGGTGCCTCTTACTCTGAGGTTTTTTTTTTTTTAATCATAGTGAAGATGCATGTAAAGAACATAATTTTCTCCTGTTCTTTAGTTTTAATAATATTAATTTATTTTCCAAGAAATGAACCCAAGGAAATGAAACATTAATATCCACATTGACTTCCCTTGATGGAATACATCTAAAAGTAGACGTAGATTCCTGAAAATCACAACGTATGAAGCATGTAGTAGGGTGCAGAATTCTGTTCACTGAGCTGTATATGGATTGTTCTGGAAGGTTTGTGTATACCTGTAATGAAGAGTCTGACTCCAATTTTTGATGTTTAACTGCTGACAGCTTTTTTTTTTCTTTTCCTTTGTTATTTTTATTGGAATAGAGTTGATTTACAATGCTGTGTTAGTTTCTGCTGTACAGCAAAGTGAATCAGTTATGCATATACATATATCCACTCTTGTTTAGATTCTTTTCCCATATAGGTCATTACAGAGTATTGAGAAGAGTTCCCTGTGCTCTACAGTGGGTCTTCATTAGTTATCTATTTTATATATAGTAGTGTGTATGATGACAGGTTTTAAGTCTTCTCTACATCTGGGAAAGCTGATAAGAAAGCCCAGGTGCTCCCTCTTTTGGTGTCGACAGGAAACCACACTAAGAATCCTCCCCTCCTGCCCCAGCCCCTCACCATCACGGAAACCTCAAGCCAGTGCCCTTCCTTGTCTTCTCAAGCCATGGTTGCACCTGCTTTTGAAACCTGCCCTCCCCTCCCCGCAAGGCCTTTTCATACTCTTTTGGTGTGTGTGGGGCGTCTTCAATCTCAGCATTCTGACCAGATTTGGGTGGAGGTCCACCCTCTTCCTGCAGTGTGGCCACAACAGTATTGGATATAAGATTTATTCTCAGAGCTTCTTATCTGCATTTTATATGTTATTTGTATGTTCTAAATATTGTCAGAAGGACTTTATTATTATTCTGTTATTTCCTTCTGCTAAGTAGGGTATTAGGCCTTTGCATGGATTAATGATCTCAGTTAATCCTCACAACAGCCATTTAATCCTTCTTATCCCACTTTCAGTGAGAAAACTGGGACACAGGAAGATTAAATAACAATGTCAGTGTCACATAACTAGTGAGTGGCCAATTTAGGATTTGAAACCAGGCAGTGTGGGTTTGGTACCACTGTATCTGCTGCCTTCCCGTTCAGATAAACACCTAGCATGCAATTTTTATAAGGCTCTTTATTGGGGAAGCCATCCTTGCATTTCCTCTCTTTAGCCCTCACATATTTCAAAAAGATGCTAGCACACACCCAAAGCTCTCTGCATATTGTAGTCTCCAACAAATCCTCGTACACTGAGGGAAGGGCCTGGTTTAATTGTCTCCCAAGCAAACACGCACAGGTCCTGCGTCTAGCAGGCAACCCACAAATGTTTCTTGACGCGAAATAATATGGAAACATTTAGAAATGAGTGCTTTCTGTCTTCCGGTTGTTGTGTTTTTTCTTCTCTTGTGAAATTACTGATTCGTGCTTGTGGGTGAAATGCTCTCAGAAAAAATCAGTTTGAATAATAGACCAGACTTTTGAAAAAACATTACATACTTAAAGGAGTATATCATTTGCCTGATAATGCAGTAATGATCTTTTCATGCTTGGCACTTCGTGGTGGCTTGTCTTACAGGTAGCTGGAATGACACCTCTTTGTATCTGTGTATGATTTCCCATCCAGGTCGTGAGTTCCGAGAATTCAAAGCCAACCTTTTCTTGAATTCTGTGTCACCCACTTGCACCGGCAGACCTTCACACGTGGGCATTTCTCAGTAAATGTTGGTTAAGTTGTTCGACACCTATCAAGCGATGTCTAAAATGTATAGATTGTACCTTAGGGAAATAGCCACCGGGTGTAATCCTGTTCCATCTACTTTATGCCTATCAACTCCAGTCCTGACAGTATGGTAGGACTATTTTCTCCATTGCCTAGGATTTGTTAGATAGTAAATTCTAGAACTATGACTCATTCCCAACCATCAATATCACATCCACAGCCATACCCTCTGCTGTGCCTGCCACCACTCTGCCTTACTATTTAAAGAAGAGATATTGGAACCCTTCGCTTACTGTCCCTTGAAGGAAAGATTCTTTAAAATGCATTCAGCTGCATTTTATGTAAACTTACCTGAAAATCCTTTGTTTTTAAAAAGATGGGATACGGGAGAATATTATGTAATTTCTCTACTTGACCCTACATCCCCCTCCCCCGTCATCTCACCTCAATCCTTCTCATTAAAGAAAGGAAAGAAATTTTAATTATGTTTTTTTAGGAATTAAACTTTAAAAGACATTTTAAAACTGGAGGTAGGGTTGGTTAATATGAGAAAGATATTTTTCTTTGAAGAGAAAAAGGACAGAAGACAGGGGACTTCCAGTAGCATTTCTGAGAGGGCAGCGCTGGTCCGGGCTGCCCCAGCCCATGGAAAGTACTTAGACTTTGGAGCCAGATGGTCAGGCCTGGGTTGGAATCCCAGCCTTAATTTTCCTGAAAGCAGCAGGATCTTCAGAGGGCAAGTTGCCTAGCCTCTGTGGGTCTGTTTCTCTTCATCTAAAACATGGAGACACTAATTCTCACCTGCAGGGTTGCTGTGAGGGGACAAATGGATGGTGCCTATGAAGTCCCTGGTTTTCAGAGTCTGCTGCCAGCAACCCCTCCATCCGAGCAGGTCCCTGTGTCCAGAGAACACAGCTACTCTCATCCCTTCAGTGCCAGACGTCATGGGGGTGAGCTCATGTTCAGACCCAGACACGCTTTTGACCTCAACTAAGTCAGAAAGCTGTTGCTCAGTTTCCCCCCAGATAAAAGAGAAACAAAAACACACTTTCTATCTAAATTCCTATAACGGAAGAAATAACCTAGCAGAAGGGAAACTTGACACCCTGATTTAATTACTTGTCCACTTTTATAAAGGATGCTTGTCCTTCCAGAGGAAATCATCTTGAGTCAAAGCCAAGGTGCCGTAGTCATGACAGCTGGACAGTGTAATTTGGTAAAAGATCTTGTTGTTTGCTGCGTGCCGCTCTGAGGAATAAAAGGCAAGCCCTGAAGCCATCCACCTCCGGATGCTGCGGAGACGTTTTCCTCAGCACAACTGGACAAGAGACGGTCCATAGAATGGGCTGAGTGCAGAGGGAGCCTTCCCAGCCTTCAGCCTGGGAAGTTATGAGTGCACAGACGACTGAGTCCCGTTAGGGATTTCAGGGAAGGCTCTGGGAACTGACTTTGGTTTCAGAAGGATGAATAGAGAGAGACTTGCACCAAGTGGAGGGAGCTGCTCCAGGAGGTGGAACAGCATGACCAAAGCCCCAGAGGACTGGGGACGACGTGGGGTGGGGTAGGAGTGGGGGGAGCATCACAGGGCTTCCAATGTGAGACCACAGCTTGGAGGGGAGATGGATGCAGTCTATGGAAGGGTGAAGGAAGGTCTTATTTGCCATGCCGGGAGCTTAGATTTTATCCTATAGGTGGGGAGGCATTTGAGGTGTCTCTCATTGATTGGGGAAGGGGTGCAGGTTGGAAGGAGGCAAGGAGAACAGTGACCAGCTAGTAAACTATTGCTCTCCTGCATGTGAGGGACGTTGGGGGCCTGGAGTAGGGCAGTGGGAGTGGAGAGGGTTGTTTCTGCTACAGCGGCTGGCAGGTGGTGGCCTCAGTTTGACAAGTGAAGAACAACTGGGTCTGAAGTTGATATGCCTCCCCCATCCCTCCTCATCTGCTACCTGACACATCAAATTCAAACCCTTGCAGGTCTTTTATAAGCCCAGCCTTCCTGCAATTACTTTAAACCAAAAAACCCGAAAGAGTTATTTAAAGGTAATTATATGGTTGTTTTAACCACAAAAGGCCCATTTGTAACTTGAGTTTAAAAAGACATACAGAGACAACAAATCTTTTCTCAAGAGGAAATTATGATCTCAATAAACCTTGGAAAAGTATCCTTATGGTTTTAATTCTTTGAATTTAAGGATTGATGTGCATGTGTGTGTCTGTGTGTGTGTACATTGCATGTGTGTATTACCGGGATAGGGGATGTCAAGTGGGGAAGGATTTAAGAAATTGAAAGGCAAATGGAGCTTCTATTCCTTATGACAGCAGAGACCTCCAGCCAACCATGCCAGCCATTCTACTTTTTTACGGAATCTCTGTGCAAGGTCTAATTGGTCACAAAAGTGAGGAAGACAGTCACCAACGTTGCTTATCATGTATGTTATGTCTACTCTGCTTTGGAAAAAATGTTTATTTTTTTCCTATTTCACTAAAGACTGTTCTAGAACTTAACATTATTTGTTAAAAGAGGACAACCGTAGAATCCTGGATTCTTGCTGGAGGTCAGAAGAGGAGTTTCCCTCAGGGTTCTCTAAATGGGTTAAAAAGAAACGAAACTGGGTCATTTGTAGAGACGTGGGTGGACCTAGAGACTGTCATATAGACTGAAGTCAGACAGAGAAAAACAAATATCCTATACTAACACATATATGTGGAATCTGAAAAAATTGGTATAGATGATCTTATTTACAAAGCAGAAATAGAGACACAGGCGTAGAGAACAAACGTATGGATACCAAGGGGGAAGGGTGGAAGTGGGATGAATTGGGAGACTGGGATTGACGTATATACACTATTGACACTATGTATAAAATAGGTAACTAATGAGGACCTACTGTATAGCCTTACTCAATGCTCTGTGGTGATCTAAATGGAAAGGAAATCCAAAGAAGAGGGGATATATGTATACGTATAGCTGATTCACTTTGCTGTACAGCAGAAACTAACACAACGTTGTAAAAGAACTATACACCAGTAAAAATTAAAAAAAAAGAAAAGAGTAGTTTAAATTGAAAGCAAAGTTTCTGAAAGTCCCGGCTACTTAGCACTCAGCCAAGGTCTTTCTTTCCAAGCACCTTGAGAATGTGTTGTCCATCTGTGCGGGCTGTTAAAGTAAAGTGCAAACTATCAGCGTGGGGCCAGTGATTGGCATCTGGTTATGGCTTTCTGGAGCCTGGCTCACTTAAAAGGCTACTCTAGGCTTTTTTACATTTCACAGTTTTCCTAAGCGCCATCTGTTTGCTACACGGAATTGCCATATCCTTCCGTGACTCCGGAACATTTTCCATTACGCTAGCTTTAGAAAGCTTACATTATAATATGGCTTTCTTTGGAACCAGCATCCAAGTAAGGTCAGGTTTTTTTTTTTTTTTCTCTTTAATTATGTTTGACTCCCAGAAGTAAAAGATTAGAATGAAAGATTCTAATATGATCGTGTCCTGTGATCATGACTTTCCAAAATTTCTCTTCAGCAAAGAGAGAATGGCCACAGTTTCAATAATTTTAAGTCATTAACAGTAGTAGGTAGGTACAGCGTGGCTCTTCAGTAACCCCAAACAAGCTCTTTTTTTTTTCTTCTCTGACATGGTAACTTTCTTGGTCAAAAATTGGAGAATTTACAGATTTAGAGAATTAATCCTGAGACAGTTATGCTTTGAGGAAGCTGAAAGAAAGTTCGATGCTTACTGCCATTCAAAAAAGTTTCCAGAAAAGCATAATAATTTATAGGCAGCCCAGACCATACCCTTTCCTCTAGACTGCCTGGTGGATACACAAACTCAGCTCATCCAAAGTTTAATTCATCATTTCTCTTCCTAGGTTGTTTTTCCTTCCGTGAGTGGCACTACGCCCCCCCCACTACTTGACTCACCCAATATCCTCACCCCGTGATCACCAAGAGCTAGTCAATCATGATCAGCTTGACTTTACTTCCCACTAACTTCTTCTCAGCACCTTCCCCCCCAAATCTATACCACTGCCTTCTTTTACTCTAACTATTGCTGTAGCCTTTTAACTTGCCTGCTTGCCACCAGTCCCCCAATCCATTCATTTCATTGCAGTAGAAAGTTTCCTTCTCAAATGAAAAGATCTGTGAATGCCATTTGCCTGCTTGAAACTCTTGAAAGGCTGCGCCACTGAGGTCAAGCTAGTGGGCGAACATCTTTACGTGACTTACACACCCATCTCTTCTGCACCCTTAACAAGTCCTCCGCCCTTTTTCAGTTCTTCAGATCTCAGCTTTGAATCCTTTCCTCTGTTCCCTTAAGTTTGGGCTTGGAGTCCTCCTCTGAGCCCCATGGCACCTAGTGTTTCCTAGAACATAGCACCTAGCACACTGATTGCAAGGGTATGTTTCTACCTTCGTATCATCCACTGGACTGTAAGCTCTGTGAAGCCAGGGATTCTGCTCCCTGTGAGATCCATAGTACCTAGGAAAATGCCTGGTGCATGGTATTTACTCAGTAGATAGTTGTTGAATGAAGGAAATGCCATTTTTGGGGGATGTTACAAGGTGAGATAAAAATGTCATTCAACAGAATTTGCCATTGGTTTATTGAATTGTATTTGCTACAATCCTCATGTGAACTGAAGGCATCATGGCGCTTACATAGTAGACTTGTTAGCTGAGATCATTTGATTTGATTTAGTGTTCAGTTCTTATATCCCTTAGCATGGTTTGATGAAATCACACTGAAACTGGATTCAGAAAATGCTTGGGTTCAAGGCCCAGTGATATTCCTTAGCCTAGGGGACTGGACAAATCAATTGGCCTCTCTGAGACTCAGTTTCCTCCTCTGAGGTGAAATGATCCTGAAGTTTACACGTGTGATTATATGTGAAAACACCTCACTTGGTACCCAGCACATAGTAGGTAGTCAGTAAATGTCAATTTCGTGTATTGTCATGAGTGAGAGCTAAAGATACTGACATTTCATCTTGGTCAAGATGCTTCAGTATTTATTACATGAATTAATGTCATTGTGTTTTATATAATTTACCAGTCCTGCCTTAGTGTCCACCTTTTACTTTAAAAACTAATAATACAACTTTAACCAACTTAACCAAACACACACACACACACACACACACACACACACACACCATTTTCATCAGTTCTACTATGTTTCTCATCCATTGCCTCATTTCTCATCCGTTTCTCCTTTTGTATCTTATCCTATAGAAAATGCACAGTTTAGCCTCAAGAAGGGACTTCTAAGTTAGCTTTGTTTTGTTTTGAGCTAAGGAATCTTGAAATAATTTCAAATTTATATTTAAAAATTATATTGACACTGAAGAAGGACAGAGTTATGTCCTTACAGCTAATTTCACATGTGACTCCTTTTTGAAGTATCGTCACTTTTTGGGTTTTGGCTACATACATCACTTTTCATGGATTTTTGAAGCTGTGGGAATGGACTTTTTTTCTCTGTAGGCATATGTCATGGTTGACAAATATATCTTAAGGACATGATACAAATCAGTGGTAGAAGAAAATCAGATTGAGTCTCTGCCCTCCTGGAGGTCCGACCCCCCCCTTTTTTTTTTAACTTATTCTCAATTTAATTAACTTAATTAATGTGATCAAAAGCACATCTATTGACTTGGCATTTTTATCAAGTCTCTTGGAAAGTGCAATAGCACTGAAGTTGAATGAAAGTGAGTGGCTGGCAAAGAGCTGTAGTTCTACAACACACACTAAGGAAAACCACCAGGCGAGTTCCCAAATGTGTGTCAGTAGGAGGGTCTGACATCTGGGCATCTTTACAGTATGACCAGTTTATAAATTTGAACATTCATTTAACCAGAAGAGACTCCGTTTTCTCCCCCACTAGCACTCACTTGAGTTGCAATCACTACTGATACTGCTTGGTACCTTCTCTGCTGGAAAATGAACAGCCACTACAAGAAACCAAGACGAGTGAAAGAATAAAGAAAGACCATTGAAGAGTTCCTGCTGTGAACTCATCTTTTTCTCTTCCTCAGAATGTGGTGTTTTCTAGTAGCGGATTTGAATACTCTAAAGGTGGTGGGTAAAGATGCTCGATGTGTTTTTATTGATTTCCCAAGAAGATATTCCTCAGTATTCTATTGTGTAACTGTCCTGAGATGATGTGATATAGAGTAGGATTGGGAAATAGTTCTCTGGTGTTCAGGTGTCCAGGCGGAGAAGCAGCCCTTGCAAGCCCATGGGAATTATATTTATTCCGGCTACTCTTCATAGCCATTCAGCATGGCATAATTGACCTTGCTAATTGTATCCTGCCTCGGAGGAAGAAAGGCTCTGCATTTCTAATTGCCTTTTAATTCTTTTGTTAACATTTAGGTCAGCAAAATATCACTGTCCCATTTTCGATGCATACTGAATACTGATTTTAAATATTTTCTGCTCCTATCCAGCTCTGCTCCTATCCAGCTCTTAATGAATACGGGTAGAAAACGCTGTGTCTGTTCTCTGTGCAACAGTACTTTTTGAGATGAGCATTATTCTCCATGTGAATTCTCAAATGCCTTCTCAACCTCTTCCTGGAACATTGAAACAAAAGCCCATAGATAGTTCTTAAGGTTGACCAGTTCTACTGACTCACAGAGTCTGAAATATCATTTAACCAGGCTCTCGCGCACTAGTGATATTTCTAACCTAATATTTAGGTATTTTACTTGCTAAATCCTGATATAGTTCCATAGATAATTTTAGTTATCATGGTGCAGGGCATTTTCTCACTTAGATTAATTCTGTTTTCAGTGTCTACTTTGATGAAGCGAAACAAAGCACAACAAACAAGCAAAGTGCTTGTTTGCAAGAGGAAGGAGCACTAGACAGAACCAAAGATAAAAAATGAGTCTTTTTATTAACTTTTGTGTTCTTGTGGGTGGGTGTTTTTGGTCTATTTCTGGTTTTGCCTCAGTGGTATTCAGCACATCTTGAGGTCAGTAAAAATAATAATTTCTGTCTGTTATGTTAATATTACTTTCCATTTGGAGAAAACATCCTGGAAAAATACTGTGTCCAGTAAAGCCAGCGATTCTTTGGCTGAATAGACAACTTTGCCTCTTCTTCCTGCAAAGGAAGGAGCAGCTCCCCTTCTGGTACATAGGTGACTCTGCTTCTCTTTTTTTTCACTTTAGGTCATGAACATTCAGGAAATATGGGTCTCTAATATTAGAGTATATTAGAGG
Organism: Phocoena phocoena; assembly: GCF_963924675.1. Taxonomy (NCBI): domain Eukaryota; kingdom Metazoa; phylum Chordata; class Mammalia; order Artiodactyla; family Phocoenidae; genus Phocoena; species Phocoena phocoena. The sequence continues at coordinate 105,205,625 of NC_089225.1, read as the reverse complement.
ATGGACCACTAGGGACAAGATGTGAATTTATTTTAATCATGCTGGCAATGCAATTTATTACCCTGGAAAGTGATTTGAGCAAGAAGTGTGTGAACATCTTTGACTATCAGATCGCTTGGTGTTTGTACTGGGAAGGAAAGAAAAGAAGCAAATCAGGTGAAAAAGATTCATTTAATTCTGGGCTGTAGTCAGAGATAAATTTTTATTTTTAAAGGAGATTCACTTATATGATATTTTGCTGAGACCATATTAATGTGCTACATTTACCATTTCAGAGTCCAGTTTCCTAAAGAGAGATCAATTAATTATTCAAATTAGTCTTTCTTCCCAGAGAGACATGTTCAGAGGTCAAAGCCAGGTAGGTAGTGTGCCTAACAGAAGACAGAGTGTATCAGTTATCTATGACTACAGTGTTGCTATGTAACAAATCACCCCAAACCCAGTGGCTAGTTAAACAGCAATATTATGGACATATGTGGCCAAGGGTTTGGCCATTAGTTGAGGCCATGAATCGGTCAGTCTTCCAAAGGGTGTGTCTTTCTCTGTGGCTTTCATACTCCTACAATATTTTTATTCTTTGGTTAATCTGGGTTCAGGAACTATGAAAAGGATTCCTAAGAGCAGCCACTGAGATTTCATTGGGAATGAGGAACAACATCTGTGAATAGATACACACCATCACTCAAAATAACCAGACTGTGTACAGAGCACAGATAACTTGCCTTTTCTGGTTAATTAAGAGTTCACTGGAATTTGAGATTTTTCTGGGTTTCAGTTCCAGCTCTTAATGAATTGTGTCTACTTGGGCAAGCCAGCCAACCTCTGAGCCTCACCTTGCCCATATGTGAACTGGGAACCTTGACTTACAAGATTAAAGTTGAGTGTAATACCCTATGTGGAAGTGCTTTGCACACTTTTAAAGTGCTACAAGTGAATTATCATTACTGAAACCAGACTGTGTGCCTATAAAAGTTCTAATCCAGCATCTATGGCTACATTCTCAGGCCCTATCCTGGTTTTTAGAACAAAATAGGTAGATATATTGGTGAGTTTCCTTGTTTAGCTATAAGCGTGGTGTAGTATAAGCATGGTCTTCAATTTATCACATGCTGTATTTTGTGTATTGAACCAAACATGTATTATATTATACAGATAGCTTAAAAGACACCAATATTTGGTTTTCTTCTATTTTAATTCTATCAGCAGGAGAAATAAGAGTTATGGTCAGAGTCTATTTCTAATTATCCACATATAGATTAATCAAATGGGGACATACCTGAAGCAAACCTACCTTTTATCTTTTTCCTGACAATATTCTCTCCTCTGCTTATTTATTTTTTTTACATCTTTATTAGAGTATAATTGCTTTACAATGGTGTGTTAGTTTCTGCTTTATAACAAAGTGAATCAGCTATACATATACATATGTTCCCATATCTCTTCCCTCTTGCGTCTCCCTCCCTCCCACCCTCCCTATCCCACCCCTGTTAAATTACCCTTGCTTATCTCTCTTCTTCCTCAGGGAAGGTTGAAGCAGCGAGATAAGTCACAGGTAGACTGGTGTTTGGCATCAGTCTCAGGAGAGCAGCTGTTCTTGAGGAGCCGGGAGGAGTTTCAAAAAGTAGCAGGTGTCAGGAAACTAAGTCGGTTGAAATGCTTTGCCTCTCTTCTCCGTGTATCAGGCACCTGTGCAGGGTCTCACAGTTGACTGAAGATTTGTAAACTTTGTGGGCACGAGCACTAATCATGAATGATAAACATAAAAGACCACAGTGATGAAATGGGAATTATTCACAGTATCTATTCAGTCCACCATGCCTTGTCTATCATTTTCTAAGAAGAGTCTGGTATCCTCCCTTCTCTCCATTTGTACTGACCTTTGTCCTGCACTATGACTTTATCCTTCAGGATAGGTTTCCGGAAAGGCAAAATCCTGACTTTCTTACGGACATAAAATGCGCATGTGTTTGGAATTTACAATCTCATCAATCAATGAGGGAACCAGGCAGAAGTTATAGCTAGTTCAAAAAAGAATCTGAAGAACAGGCTTACAGATAGATCAGGAATATTGAAACGAATGTACAAATGGAGGCAAAATCCGCACACACACCCCCGCCCCCCAGAGGGCATAGGAGCTACTCGGATCGCTTCTTGACAGGACAGAATTTGCACAAGAATTATTTTGCATTTCTATCACTTACAGGTCAGAGTTGTAAAATACTCCCTTAGAACCAGAATCTCGTAACTCAGAGGGCTGTTCTCTAGAGTCTAGACAGTGCATAGTTTTCCACCGAGGCACAGCCTTTTTCTCTGTGACTGGCTGGTCACACTGTGGTTGACTGTGACCCTGTCCACCAGATTAAACTTCCATGAGCATGGCTTTCATCATTTGACTCACTCTGGCCAAATTTTCCTTGGCTTCCTGATTGATTCTATCTAGTCTGAACTCTTACCAGTCATCAAGTTCTTCCATAACCTCTTACATCTCTAGCATTGCGTGGCACTTTTCTCCAAAACACAAACCCTACTTCAGTCAGACAACCTTCTGCCCTCCACATGTGTTCATGTTTAATTCCTCAGCCCAACCTTTTGTGGAATCTCTCCTTTTAAACCTACTCAACCGTTTGTTGAAGGTCAGTTCACCTCAACCTCGTTAAACCTTGTCCCTTATGACGCATGTTGTGTGTATGGATTATATCAATAGCAAACAACCCATCACTTAATTCCCTGTTGTTGTTGTTGTTGTTTTTGAAGTCTTTATTGACTCTGTTACAATATTGCTTCTGTTTTATGTTTTGGGCCATGAGGTATGTGAGATCTTAGATCCCTGACCAGGGATCGAACCCACACCCACTGCATTGGAAAGTGAAGTCTTAACCATTGGACTGCCAGGGAAGTCCCAATTCCCTGTTGTTTTGTATGATCGGGGATCACTTCATGTTTGTTGACTCCAACTTGATTGAAAACACTTTTTAAAAAAAAATTTATTGAGGTATAGTTGATTTACAATATTGTGTTAATTTCTGCTGTACAGCAAAGTAATTCAGTTTTATATATATATATATATATATATATACTCATTTTTCATATTCTTTTCCATTTTGGTTTATCACAGGATATTGAATATATTTCCCTGTGCTATACAGTAGGACCACACTGTTTATCCATCCTATATATAATAATTTGCATCTGCTAATCCCAAACTCCCAATTCTTTTTTATTTAATTTAATTAATCAATTTATTTATTTATTTATTTGCGGTACGCGGGCCTCTCACTGTTGTGGCCTCTCTCGTTGTGGAGCACAGGCTCCGGACGCACAGGCTCAGCAGCCATGGCTCACGGACCCAGCCGCTCCGCGGCATGTGGGATCTTCCCGGACCGGGGCACAAACCCGTGTCCCCTGCATCGGCAGGCGGACTCTCAACCACTGCGCCACCAGGGAAGCCCCCAAACTCCCAATTCTTCCCTTCCCCACTACCCTCCCCCTTGGCAGCCACAAGTTTGTTTTCTATGTCTGTGAGTTTTCTTCTGTTTCTTAGATATGTTCATCGGTGTCATATTTTAGATTCCACACATGAATGATATCATATGGTATTTGTCTTTCTCTTTCTGACTTACTTCACTAAGTATGATAATCTCTAGGTCCATCCATGTTCCTGCAAATGGCATTATTTTGTTCTTATGCGTGGCTGAGTAGTATTCCATTGTATATATACCACATCTTCTTTATCCACTCATCTGTTGATGGACATTTAGGTTGTTTCCACGTCTTGACTGTTATAAATAGTGCTGCTATGAACACAGAGGTGCATGTATTTTTCAAATTGTAGTTTTGTCTGGGTATATACGCAGGAGTGGGATTGCTGGATCATATAACAACTCTATTTTTAGTTTTTTGAGGAACCTCCATACTGCCTTCCATAGCAGCTGTACCAATTTACATTCCCATCAACAGTGTAGGAGGGTTCCCTTTTCTCCACACCCTCTTCAGCATTTATTGTTTGTAGACTTTTTAAGGGAGCCCATTCTGACCCGTGTGAGGTGGTACCTCATTGTATGAAAACTCTTTTTTGTCGCATCTCACCTTGCACTTTTATGAGCATTTAAAACCCCCCATTATATACTTATTGATCTTGATTACCATGCATTTGTATGATTAAAACAAAAATTGAATAAATGGGAGAGATGGAGAAATTTTTCATTTCTTAAAGTTGTTCTAAGATGCAGTGGACTTTTTCTGAATCTTAATCCTCAAACCTTCCCCCAAGAGATCCCAAAATCTTGATCATGGGTCTGCCTCAACTGACTGGGTTTTCACTACTGGTTCCGCCTTAGAAAGAATATATTTCTTGGGAGCAGTCATTTGTTATTTCATTATTAAGTCCCTTCAAAGCATCTGTTCGATGTATCTATCAACCACAAAATTACATTTCATATTATGTCCAAAAGCAATTGTCCAGTTTGGAAGGTAAAAAGTTAATCTCGGTTGGTGTAGAATGAGGTGCATTTGGACCCTGTGCATGATGAGAGGGTGGATACCCGACGCTCTTCCCTCCAGGCTTCTGAGGCTGATGCAGCCCCAGGTGAGGCAGGCGCCCCCCGTGCTAGTCTGGGCTATGGCAGATAAGAGAGTACGATTTTTCTCTTCCTTCCTGCAGGCAGAGATTTCGCCTGTTTTATTCACGTCTGTCTCTGCTTGCCTACAGTAGCATCTGGCATAGTTTAGATGCTCGGGAAATGTTTGTTTTTGAATGAACGAATGCTTGTTTTTCATTTTCTAATCAGTGTAATATATCTATTGTTTCTGAATTTACAGTTTTTGAAAATCCTATTTTGGTGATGTTCAGATTGTTTCCCTTAATAAGTTTAGAAACTCAGATAAGAATCCCAGTTTTATGAGAAATGTCCTGTCAAGAAAAGAAGTTAATATAATTTGAACCAAAGTATGCCAAGTGTGTATTACACATTTATATACATTTATAGATGTTTTAAACAGAAATCTGTTTTCTTCCTAGAAATGGTCGTTACATATATGTTTACAAATGTTCTATTAGATTTTTGTGACACAAGTTTTTGTTGCTCCAAATCATAGTTGACTAAAATGCCACTTAAAATCATTTACTAATTGCAATGCAGTTTTCACAATGATTATTTTTGGCATCCATAGAAGAATATAAGTTGTTTGAGACAACTTATATTAGTCTTTAGTCTTGGAGACCTTTAGTAAATACAGTTCCTACTTGTAAAGAAAACTTTCAAATTGCTTAAAGTAAAATTCTGCTGATTTCTTATTCCTAGCCTACGTAGCCCATCGATCTTCTCACGGTACCAGCTCCTGAAATTATTATTGATGCTTTTTTCCCTCACATAACTAGATGCCAGGTAACATCCAGGTAGTTTTCAGTTCAATTTTTTTTTCTTCTTGTTTAAATGAACATTTCCCACAGGTCAGATTAGACAATGGATAACCAAGTAAATTTATTTCATGTAGGAAGCCTTGTGGAGGAGAAAATGGCCCAATGCATAAATCTGTCTTCAGAGGAGCAAGTGCTTTATCGATCTCTATTTGTTGAAAAAGAGGCGCTAGAAGCCAAATCCCAGCCATTAGGTAAGAAGGCCCTTGATAGCAAGGAGAAATGGTCAATCAGCTCTTCAGAGGAGTAGAAACTTATTATGGAATCTTATGGCTAAACGTGTTTGTTAAAATAAGACTATCTTTAAAATAAAAAATTTAACTGGAGAGTTTCCCCCATATACAGCGTTATAAAAAAGTCTAAAACTTCTTTGACAGGAATGTTCATACATGAGCGCTCTCACACATATATGTGCATTTTTATGTGATTTTTTTTCCCAGTAACCTCAAGAAAATGGTTTCCTGTCTGTACATTTTTTCTGGGCCATTGTAACCTTTGGAGCCACAGGTGTTAACACATATACATTAGGTTAATTCCTGTTACTGAATATTTTGACATTATAATATTGTTAAATTGCTTTTGCAGAATTATCCTTTGCTAATGGCGGTGGAGGGCAGGAACTAACCAGTGTCCTCCAGACATGATCAGCAATCGGAACCTAAGCCAGGAAGATTCCAGATTTTTGTGGGACTCTGAGGCCACACATTTCTCTGTCCTTCCACTGAGCTGGAGACTAAAGGATGCTCCTGATCTGTCAGTAGGCAGCTAGAGCTTTTCTGAAGGAAGCTGTTTAGTCTAAGTCTGTCTGTAGGCAGGATGGGAAGGGTTTAGGCCAGTGTTATAGGAGGGAAATGTTACCTTCCAATGGCCTAGAAAGCAGGGAGAAAGAGTATTTGGGAACTGGAGGAGAAGAGAATCCAGGTTGGACCAGTAAGCTGGGTCACATCAGTTTGTAACGATTGTAAAGGCAACCTCCACCAGCCCTGCTTTTTTTTTTTACTGTGAGACTTTACAGTGTGCCGGACATTTATTCACATCATCTCATTTAACTTCCTCCTTGTCACAATCCTGTACCATAGGTATTATTTTTTATTACATAAACGATTGTTAGTTTCAGTTGTCTTTTTTTTCACCGCTGTGTTCTCAACCTCCAACAGAGCATAAACATGCAAACATTTGTTAAATGAATCCTCATTTTGTAGGTGATGAAACCAAGATTGATTAATTTTCCCAAGACCACACATCAGCTAATTAGCCCAAACTACTTGCCGTAAAATTCACGATTCAGATAGCAATAAGGATTCAAATATCTTAGGATCCAAAAGGAATCGTGTTTTTTGCGTATTGATCTGTTTAAATGAAATATAAATTTCTCTTAGTTTCCTTTTTTGTTCCTTTTTATAAATACAATTCTACAGACAGTTGGAGCTTATTTCCTCCACGTAGGAGGAAAAAGGAAAGGAAAAAGGGTTTGCACGTGAAGTAGTGGTTTAGTTGGACTAGAGTTCCCTCAGAGATCAGGAGTCGTGGCAATAGTGGGAGCGTGTGTAGAGAACCCTCAAAGAAAATTAGAAACTGGGGGACACTGGAGTCAGACCACTGTTTCATTTGGCTCTCCTGCCTAGCTTCTGTTCAAGCTTTTCTCTTGAACTGTATGCACTGCCGGTCTGACAGGTTTCTAATCTACTATGCATAGCAAATGATTGTTTTCTGCATAGGAAATATTAGGAGATGCTCAACAAATTTATGATTTGAAGAGCAGTGATTGACATTTAAGAATGTGATTTTTTTGATCTTAAGGTATGACTCTTAGACCACTGCCCAGCTTATCATGGTGTCATGGCTTATTCCTTAGAGAGTCTGCCATAACTTATAAGCAGCTTAACTCTAGTTTGAGATGGGGCACTGAAGGGCTTAGATGGGTAGTGATGGGACGGGTATGTCTCTGCAAGGGTCCTGTACTGGGATATTGTACGCACACACCAATATCCACATAGCACTTAACGAGTATGGGACTGTTTCAAATCCACCATTATTTGGTAGGTACCATGCTGTCAGTTAAGAGTATACTTACCATGTAAGTATTTGGGAAGATGGACTTTTTTAGAAAGGAAACGTTAAGGACCAGTGACTTGATTCAGCACAGCCTGAAAATCTCTCTAGATGGACATAGTTGGGCTCACCTCAGAATAATGGATTTGCTGCCACAGCGGTTCTGAGCCCTTGATTTCCCAGTTTAGAATTGATGCCATTTTAGAGCTCTGCTGGAGAGGCTCTGCATTTTGGCAGCTAGAGGAATCTCCAACGTTTTCATCAGTCATGGCCCTCATTCTGCGCTGTAATATGTGTGGGAGATGCGAAGCTAATGGCCGTGTGCTCTAATGGGGGATTTCACAGATAGGACTGCAGGGCCTTTTGTACAGATTCTCCCAATCTCTTGTCTTGCCTCCGGGAATGCACTTCTGTTGAGATTCAGAAAAAGGTAACCTAAAGAAACAGGAGCTGTTGTCTTGGAGAAGTTCTGTAGTCAAATGACTTATTATTTTGGCATTCTTTCATATTTTCCCTCTTCCATAATTAATATTGATAGGATTTCGACTGTGCAAGGTTAATTATACATAATGTGTGCATGTAGATATGAATGTATATATGTTTATATCTTAGTGTGTAAATTTTTTCCTAAGATTGTGATAAGCTGAATTGACTGTTAGAGAATTAGGTGCTTCTGAGAAAAGGCCATTCAATATCATATCACTGTAATGAAGCAAATTGTTCCCAGAGTTATGTGCGATCTTTGTAGATGACCTCTCCTGTTTTCCCCTACTCTGATGGAATTTGAAAACAGAATGCATATAGTCAGAAAGTTTCTCCTGATCTTCTGAGTGCTAGAAAATTAATTTCAGGTTTTGTGAGATGTTGAACTTGGGAAAGAAATTAGAACATGCTTCTTATATTATCTTACAGTATAGTCACTCTTGCTTATCAATTATCTGAGCTATTGATAATTGCTCACTAGGTAACACAGAAGTTGTTGAAATGCATTTGGCTGTTTCTGTTTGCTCATGGGTGTGTTTGTGATGTTCTGGAATTGCCTTGCATTTTATATAACTGGCCAGGGTTGCCATTGTCACCAGTATTACTAGCATTGTTCTGAACATATTGGCCAATGGAGTGAGGTGTAAAACAAGGTGAGATACAAATACTGAAAAGAAGATAATCCTCTGTAGAAGCAAAAAGGGGCAAAGAAATGAAACATGTCATTTACCAAGGAAGAAATAAAAATTACCAATTAACATATAAAAAATTAATCTTACTTTCAATCAAAAAACAACAGGATAAAAAAAAAAAAACAGGATAACATTTTTCCTCTGTTAAGCTGGCAAAGATACTAAAGATGATGATCACCATTGTTGAAAAATGTCTATAGTATGTGTAAAGAGTCTCATACACAGCTATGGAGGATAAAAATCAGCAAAGTGTTTCTGAAAGGCAATTAAAAAATATACATAAAAATGTTAAAAACATTCATATTCATTGCTGCCATAGTTCTACTTCTAGGAATTTACTATAGGCAAAGTGTCTTCTTTTGCATTGCTAATCCCTTTGAGAATCTGATTAAAGTGATGACTCCTCTCTTGGAAAAATGCAAATGTACAATCAAGTTTGCATTTAATTTCTCGGGTCATGTGGTGAGTGCCAAACTCCAGTAATATGACAGTATTCTATATTGCAATATTAATTTTGCATAAAACCCACAATACTGTTACTTTAAAAATTTATAAAGAATTCATAAAACAAAAGCTGTGAGAGTTCATATTGAAAGTATGTTTCATGTCTAAAATTATAAAAATAAAACAAAGTAAAATGTTACATTTATAAAAGTTAAAAAATATGGGCTTCCCTGGTGGTGCAGTGGTTGAGAGTCCACCTGCCGATGCAGGGGACACGGGTTCGTGCCCCGGTCCGGGAAGATCCCACATGCTGCGGAGCGGCTGGGCCCGTGAGCCATGGCCACTGAGTCTGCGCGTCCAGAGCCTGCAACGGGAGAGGCCACAACAGCGAGAGGCCCGCGTACCGCAAAAAATAAATAAATAAATAAATAAAATAGCATAGCACACATTATGGTTTTAACGTATGTCATCAGCCGCTGCTTCTGCTCTTCCCCTTGACTCCATGGTGCTGGTGGGATTTCAACCCCTTCCTGCCCTGGTTAGCACCCCTGAGTGGAGCATTCAGGATCCGTCTTTGGGTTGCTTCTCTCCTCTGGCTAGGACCTTGGAGTTGCAAGTGTTGCTTTGTTTCCTCTTTCCTAACCAGAAGTATATATAGGAGAGAAAAAATAAATGGCAGCCCAGCATGGATCTAACTCCTCTTTGCAGTTGAGAGACCTGTCCCTTTCAGAAGGTCCCTTCTTCTAGGGCAGGAGTCCCCAACCCCCAGGCCACAGACCAGTACCAGTCCGTGGCCTGTTAGGAACCGGGCTGCCCAGCAGGAGGTGAGTGGCAGGCGAGCGAGTGAAGCTTCATCTGTATTTACAGCCGCTCCCCATCGCTCGCATTACGGCCTGAGCTCTGCCTCCTGCCAGCATTATGGTGAGTTGTATAATTATTTCATTACGTATTACTATGTAATAATAATAGAAATAAAGTGCATAATAAATGTAATGCACTCGAGTCATCCCGAAACCGTCGGCCCACCACAGTACGTGGAAAAATTGTCTTCCACGAAACTGGTCCCTGCTGCCAAAAAGGTTGGCGACCGCTGCTCTAGGGCCAAGGGAGGGTTGGCAAGACCATGTGGGTAGGAACAGATCTTGGTAGTAAAGAGGGTTGGGATATGTTCATAGTGCTATTCCAAAGGGACCCTTAGGTCAGGGGACTCTCCATGACTTAGGTCCATTAAGAGGGTTTTTTAATGAGGGGAAAATCACTAGATCCTATTCCATGTGGCTTCAGCTCATTCGTTCACACCCAGAAGGAGACTAGATATAAAAGCATCACTCCTGGGGCTTCCCTGGTGGTGCAGTGGTTGAGAGTCCGCCTGCCGATGCAGGGGACACGGGTTCGTGCCCCGGTCCGGGAGGATCCCACATGCCGCAGAGCGGCTGGGCCCGTGAGCCATGGCCGCTGAGCCTGCGCGTCCGGAGCCTGTGCTCCGCAACAGTGAGAGGCCTGCGTACCGCAAAAAAAAAAAAAAAAAAAGAATAAAAGCATCACTCCTCATATCACAAGCAGAAGTAATCTGCCACCATAGGGCTCACCCTAAAAAGCAAAATCTGTTTTAAGTCACAGTATATGTCATAAGGAGACCTTTTGGTTTCTTTATATCCCCAACCTTAGTATGCAGAATCTACTGCTTTTTTATTTCCTCTTGTCGTTGTACCACCTCTGGTTGAGGTCTTGCTCTAACAAGTAGAGCAGAGTCTTGAAACCAAGCCATTAAAAACTCTTTGTTCAGGCTCTCGAGCCAAGACCGTATAGCGTCTGAATGCAGAGCCTATTTTGATTCAAAGGAGTGATGTGAGAAGCCCTTAACAGTTGAGCTTTGAATCCAGATTGCCTGTGTGACCTCTGGCTCAATGACTTAGCCTCTCTGTATCTCAGTTCCACTGAGAATGATAACAAAATTGGGAATGGTAACAGTACTTATCTCACAAGGCTACTGATAGCCTTCACTCCATAAATGTTAGATGCTATTATTATTTTTATATTTTGGATAAGACTCCTACATAAATAATTCAAAGTCTTAATAAGTTTTTTTTAACTTAATTTCCTGGTGACATAAAACTGAATATTATCTCTTAAAAAAATTCATATTGTGTTTATTTCTTTTTTTCCTAATCAGATTGTTACTTAGGGCAGTACTGGCTTTAATGAAGAGGATTATGCTTTGTTCTGTTTTTTTCTTGCTGTGTTTTCTTGGGTCAATAGGCCATCCATACTCAGCTAAACTGGGGCCCAAAGTGATTAGAACAGAAATCGCCTCCCTGCCTGCCCTTTCCTAGTGTCTGAGGGTTTCCCATTTGGAGCTGGAGTTGGATGGAAAAGTTTTCTTTGGGTATGTTGACCAGAAAAGAGGAGGGTGGCCTGATGTCTGCTTCTGGTCCAGACCTTTGGTCTGAATTTGGATTCTTTTTGCTGGAAGAGTGAGGACCAGATAAAAATATCAACTCAAGAGAAACTGCATGACTCTGGGGGCAGAGTGTAGCTGTGTAGGTCCACGTGACCCAGGGTGGCCCAGAATAGGCAGGTGGCCCTTTTCCCAGGTTGGTTCTAACCCTGTATGGTTCTGGAAGCCCATGGCTGAAAGCTGGGCAGTGCCCTTGGCCTGAACGTTGGTGTTCCCTTCGTGTACGTGAAGGGAAAACCAACACTACGTTGTACGTCTGAAACATATAATATTGTAAATCAACTATACCTCAATAAAAATAAATAAAAATAAATGAATTCTTTTTAGCATTCACACACAAAAAAGGCTTTGCAGGAAAAGCGTTTTAGAAAGTTGGTGGAGTGCATACATTTATGTATTAGGACTAAGGTTTGGCTGGTGGGAAAATGTAGCGTCACTCCCAGCTTGTTTAGTTTTTTACTGAATCTGTTTGTTCAATGGAAGGAAACATCGCCTCACTGCCGTGTGGGTCCTGGTAGGGTGGGTAGGTTTTTTGCTGGAATCAGTGAGAATCAGTGAGAAGCCATTTTCTCCTTTAGCCCCTGGATTGAACTGCCACCAGGCCAAGCAGACTGACTGTGGACAGAGATGGGTGATGTTGAGTTTGATTTAAGCTGTTGGTCCTTGAGGAAGGCAGTGGAGGCACTCCTATCACAGAAGGAGCCTCATCTGCCAATTCTGTGATTGCACAAATTCGGGGCGTGTTAAGTGACCTTGCTGTGGTTTGCTGCTCTTGGCCTGAGACCCAGAGACTAAGACTGACGTGTCCTGGGGGAGGGGGGGGCAGGGCCGGCATCTTGACTTAGACTTGAGACGTTTGCCATTTAATTGAAATCTCCCAGCTTCCTGAAACTTGCTCGTAGCTGCGTTCAGAAAAGGAAGTCTTCCCCAGCCTCTCATTTCCACTCCAAACTCTGGTCTCCATCTTTTTGTTCCTGGTGCAGCCCGTCCAGGCGTGCTAGTGTTCTTGTTACCTTGTGAGCATGTGCATAAGTTTTGGGAAAAGCACTGACCAAACAAAATAAGACAACACTGCCAGCTGTGGTAATAGGGGCCTGGCAGTAGAGAAAACTTGAGCAAGTCAAGAGACCCACCAAAACAAACAAAGCCACCAGCAGCTCCTAACCTCTTCTGCTGGCTCCTGTTCCTTTAAACCAGTGAGTAAGGAAAATTAATTTTAAAAGACCCTTAAATATCAGGTTGGCTATATTTCAGGTTCCCTTGATATCTTCTTTATTTTCTCAGGATACCGGTCATTCATTTTAGTCATTGAATTGTTATTAATTATTATTAAATTATCATTCATTCGCCCTTACAAATAGACCAACACCAAAAAGGAAAAGAAACTCTTCACATGAAACTAGCGTGAATTTGAAGAGTTTGAAAATTATAATGCTATTATGCAATGGAAATGTTGGAGGTTAAGGAGAATTAACTGACTTTTTTATTCCTTTAATATTTAATGGGCTCAAGCAGTGTGTGGTGTGCTGTCAATACGACACACATCTCTGCATTCTAGCCGTCTACACTCTAAAGGGGGCTGTTATTATCAATTCCTAGACAGTTTTACACAAGGCAAAATGGAGGAGCCTCACAAGAAGCACAAAGAGAGAGTCCTGGGAAAGAGAGGTGCCAGGACCTCCTGAAGGCACAGCCTCTCTGCTCTGAACCTCCTGACAGTCCAAGCCAGGGCATTTCCTGTGCGAGGCTAAGGATGGCCTGTTCTGTCAGGAAATGAAGAGCACGAAGATTCATCTCATTGTTTTCCCCAAGTATAAGTTGGTGATGAAGGGGAATCAAGTGTGACTTCCCTAGTCTACTTCCCTTCAGAGACTTCACAGCTTAGCTTCTCTGTAGAATCACTCTTACGGAATCACTGTGTAGAGTTTGAGAGCTGGCAGTAATTGAGGAACATTCAGGGCTACCTCTAAAGTAAGGAGAGGGGATGATGAGGGGCAGAATTTGTGGGGTGCAAGCAGGGAAGAGAGGACAGGTGGTGGTGGAGTGGTGGATCCTACCTGTATTAGTCAGGGTCCTCGAGAGAAACAGAACCAATAGAATGTGTGTGTGTGTGTGTGTGTGTGTGTGTGAGCACATACCTAGATCTAGATCACAGGATCTGTATTTACATGACCCTTGGAGAGAGGACATTCACCTATTTCAATCCAGGTTGCCTCTTCAAAACTGTTCATGGCATGAAAGTTTTGGACCACTATTGTAAGAATGCACAGGGAGGAAGGGGAGGGCGTGTAGATTAGGCTGTGATGACAATGTCAATCTCAGTGACAGCTCATCCCAGCATCCCCCAGAGTCAGTCACAGTGGTCTTTTGTCCAGAACCCAGCTGGCCTCTGTCCGGAACATACCAGATAAAGACTAATAGATAGACTTATTTACATAAAGACCTTTCTTGACTTACAGTGGGGTTCCATCCTGATATACCCATTGTAAATTGAAAACGTCATAAGTCAAAAATGCATTTAATACACCTAACCTACTAAACGTCGTAGTTTAGCCTTGCCTACCTTAAATGTGCTCAGAACACTGACGTAGCCAGCGGCTGGGCAAAATCATCTTAAAAAAACCTCTATTTTATACTAAAGTGTTGACTCTCTCATGTCATGTATTGAATATCATACTGAAAGCAAAAAACAGAATGGTTGTCTGGGTCCAGGATGGTTGAAAGTGTGTCAGTTGTTCACCCTCGTGGATGTCTGGTTGAGCAGGGGCTGCGGTGACTGCTGCTGCCTGGCATCACAAGAAAGAATCATACCACAGGTCTGGAAAAAGAGTTAAAGTTCAAAATTTGAAGTACAGTTTCTACTGAATGCATGTCGTATTTGTACCATCGTACGGTCAAAAAACTGTAAGTCGAGCCACTGCAGGTTGGGGATCCTCTGTGTATTATATATATAATTAAGAGATTTATTCTAAGTAATAGGCTTATGAGAATTCCCAAGAATTGCAGTTGGCATGCTAAGACCCAGGAAGGCCAATGGTGTAGTTCCAGCCTGAGTCCAAATCTAAAGGCAGGAGAAGACCAATGTCCCAGCTTGAAGACAGTCAGTCAGAGAGAGCAAATTCTCCTTCACTCCACCTTTTATTCTATCCAGGCCCTCATCTGGCTGGGGCCACCTACATTGGGGAGGGCCGTCAGCTTTACTCAGTCTAAGGACTCACACGTTAATATCCTCCAGAAACAATCCTTACAGACACACCCAGAGTAATGTTTAGCTAGTGTCTGGACACTCCAGGACCCAGTTGAGTAGAAAATTAACTGTCACACCACCTTCCTGGAGGAGAGATGGGCTGAACCAGCACCGGCTCTCTCAGTGACAGGGCTTTGTATTTCTGCATGTCCATGGACTGTCCCTTAGGTCCCTTTAGATCTCACCACATCAAGCATCTCAGCCTCCCTGTTGGGCAGGTGATGGAGAGAAAGTGAGAACATGGCACTGGAAGAATAGAATGCGCTCAACCAAAAAAAAAATCAATAAGCCAAGACCCATATGTAAGATCCAGTGAATTTACAGGGAGGATTTTCACCTTTATCAGGAGATGCTAAAACAATGAAAGTAATTTTTTTTTTAAACAGGTTTCCTGCTTTCCTGGCCTGAATCTGTGAGTCATGGTTTCTGCATCTTTGCTTTATGTGTATGAAGTCTCCAGGGTCTAGAGAGTCAGACAGGCCCTTTTGCAAAGGGCTTCAAAAATTATGGACAGGACGTTCTCCTTGTTCTCCCTTTGCTGTCCACACATATGTCCCTTCTGATGCTGTTCACAGGTCTCCACCTCGAGTTGTCAGGCTGCATTTTCTGTTGATCTAGGCTGATGGCCTCCATGGCTCTTTGTTTCTGCTGAGCAAGTTGGAGGGAAGTGGTCCTGAATCTGTCTACTGGATGGTGATTGCAACTTTTCGCTGCTGGTACTACTCCACTGTGGCTGAAAGTAAGACTCTCTGACCGCTGAGCAGGTGCTTCTTGAAAAATAGCAGAAGAGCTTCTTGCTTTTCCTAAATCCATCAAGATTTGAAACGTTTGCTCCAGTGCTAGTGCACTCTGAATAAAAATCAATGTACTTGCTGAAGTGGTCCTTCATCTCAAAATGATCCTATGATTCTGCTTCATTCTGTATTCTTGTTTTCCCAGCATTCAAAGAGAAACGTCCTTCTTTTTTCTCCTCTCAAGAATATACTCATCACCTGTGACTTTAACAAGACACCCTTCAAAGCTACAATACACAAGCCTCTATATTATAAGTACTTGTTTCTGTGTTTCTAAATATTTGATATCACTCTCCTTTCTTAAAAAGAAATCCAGTAGGAAAATCCTATAGGAGTTTTTTTTCAGTGTGATAATTTTGGTATAGCAACAATATTATCAAAGAGTTAGAGAGCAGGAAAGCTATGTTTCCAAGGTAAGTTTTAACTAAGAATGTACAATCCTGATGATGCTAGTGATTAAAAATGATCTTTACCTCATGCATTGGTTTCTATTTGGAAACAGAAGGTAAATATGACATTTAAAGCTCTTGAGTCATTACAGGTTTGATTGCTAAAGGTACTGCTTGCTTACGGAAGAAAATTTAACCTGTCACATGCCCACTTAAATCCCCGGATTTAGGTGCACCAGTAAGATTAGAGTAGAATTTGTCACGTGTCACCAAGCTAGATTAATTCAGTCAGCACGAGGGGGTGGATTTTGATCACAAACTTACCCTTCAGAAAATGATCATTGCTTAATCAGCTACATATGCTCATAAAACTCTTTTTATTTTCTACTTAAATTAGCGTTGAGTCAGGGGCACATATATTCATTTATCTTCTTTTAAATTTTTTAGTATGAAATAATTTTAGACACAAAAATGTTGAAAAGTTATTATAAACTACTTCTATATGTATGATTCTAAAATGTTTATTTACTTGATCATTCATTTCCCATCCCCCCTTTCATGGTAAGAGATGATGCCCCTGTACATCGGGGTGTAGTTCCTAGAAGCTAGGGTATTATATTATATATCCTTATATCTATCTATCTATATTTATATATAAGGTTACTCTGTTATAAAATACCAAAATCAGAGAATTAACATTTATACAGTACTATTATGTTATCTAAAGTCCTTATTGATATTTTGAAAGTTGTGGACTAATGTACTTTATATCAAAAGAAAAATAAATGATGGCCCAGGATGCAATCCAGGATTACATGACTGGTCTCTTTAGTGTCCTTTAATCTAGAACAGATTCCCATTTTTTTCCCTTCTGTCCTTCTGACCTTTTTGTTTTTGAAGTTTAAACAGTACCCTCTATTTGGGTTTGTCCAACATTTCCACATGATCAGCTTCAGGTGATTAGCAGGGAGGTCACAGAAGCGATGCTGTGTCCTTCACAGTGCACATTACTTTGTCACTTGCTGTGATGGGGTCTGCTAAGTTTCTCTCCTGAAAATGACTGCTCTCCATTTGTAATTACTAGGCATCTTGTGGGGAGATACTTTGAAGTTATATAAATATCCAACTTCTCAGCAGACATTTAGCCCCTTGTTTTAGCGTTCATCGATGCTCATTCTTTCTTGAACCATCTGTTACTACGGTGGTTGCCAAATGGTGATTTTCTAATCTCATCATCTCTACCTTTACTAGTTTTTATTCTGTTATAAGAACTTTTCTTCTCTCCCATTAACTTTATCTATTTATATCAACATTGACTCGTGGATTCTTGCTTATTTTGTGGGTTGTAATCATTACTATCACTATTTATTTTGATGGTCAAATTGTCCTCAGTTTGGTGAACAGGAGCCCCTTTAAAAGCTGGTGCCCTGTCCTTTGGACATATTTCTGTCGTTCTTTGAGCACTTTCCTACTTTGTGGCGCAGCATATTTCAAGATCATCTCATACTTTTCATGTGCCAGCTCTGGAATCAACTATTTCTCTAAGAAGGGCTGGTTCCTTTCAGTGGAGAATGATATTTAGAAACCAGGATTTGGGTTTCAGGTGTGTCACTGGCATGCTACTGGCATGTCACTGCTGCAGAGTCTCTCAGTGGTCACTGCTGAGAGAAATAGGAATGCGTGTGTGAATGTATGCATTTACACACAAGCACACCTCTGTATCGGTGTCAGTGTTTACTGCATATCCAGCAATATATGAGAGTGTCTGTTTCTTCAGAGCCTTGCCAGCACTGTGTGAGCCATACTTTTTAATTTTCACCAATCTGATGGGTGAGAAAGGCATCTCCACGTGGTTTTCGTTTGCAGTTCTCTAGTTATGAGTAGACCTTTCACACAACAGTCAGGTAAGACATATTCTAGGGGTTACGTTTAGTTTTTTACAAAATGTGTAAGTGTTGTAGCTGACCACACATTTTTAAGTATATAGCAAATATTTCCATCATACATTTAAATAGTTGCAAAGGATTTAATTTTGATCACGTTTTAAATACTGTAATTTTAAATACAATTGCTGCATGGCTTTTTAAAATGTAGTCAATATAACCTGAATACCAAACCAGCATCTGTTTATTTTTTTATCTTTATTTATTTTTAATATCTTTATTGGAGTATAATGGCTTTACAATGGTGTGTTAGTTTCTGCTTTATACCAAAGTGAATCAGCTATACATGTACATATACCCCCATATCCCCTCCCTCTTGTGTCTCCCTCCCACCCTCCCTATCTTACCCCTCTAGGTGGTCACACAACACCGAGCTGATCTCCCTGTGCTATGCGGCTGCTTCCCACTAGCTAGCTATTTTATTTTTGGTAGTTTAAAACATATCATGAACAAGGTCTTCTTTAACAATCATAAACTTTATCACACTTCATTCGTGGTCTCTAATAACCCTTCTATTTTCCACAGAATGTCATCCTAATATAAGTAAGTGTATGCTTGAAAGTCTTCTATTTATTACCCTGTGAGATTACATACAGTGTGGGATATTCAAATCAGAAATCTCATCCTGTACCAAACTTTGCTAATAATTTCAGGGAAACAAATAATCAGAAGGCACAGGCAAAATAAGCTGACATCTGGGACTGTCAGTGCGTCTCTTTCAGTCCTTTCTTGCTGCATCACAGACAGTCTAGCCCAAATTAACATAGAAGATAACCTTATTCTATATGCAGTTATACTACTTACACAGAAATATGAAACATCTCCATTTTTTAAAGGTGTACTGATTTATTTATTTTAATATCACATGAACAGAAGAGTCACAGAGAAAAAAAAGTGAATATTCTCTCCCCCTAAGAAGAGCAGCAAGATTTAGGAGCTTATATATCATCTTAATAGAGGAAGGGGAAAGAGAACGTAGGCAATTTAGGGGAGATGAAGTGATTTTTAGGAACGATGAATGAGCCCTTAGAAGAATGGATGGGAGAGAAACATCTCCATTTTATACTTCATTACATAGCCTATGAGACATTTTCCTGGAAGCCATGTGCCATAACTCCAGCACAGGCAACTCTAGGCAAACAAGTACATCCTACATAAAGTATTCCATAGATAAGGACTTGCCTGCTAGCAAATAGCAGGTCTGCTGTTAACAAGTTGACAAGGAGATTATTTCTCTCTGTTCTAGGGTCATCTCCCCTCTCCCTGAAGAAAGGGAGAGAATGGATTTCAGAGTTTAATCATCTATTTCCCACTCTGTCACATGTCCTCTGATATATCACACACACACACACACACACACGCACACACGCACACACATATATATAGGGTTGGCCAAAGAGTTTGTTCGTTTTTTTTCCGTATGCTGGCTCTGGTAGCACTTCCTTGTCTTTAACTTCATTCGAAATAATTTTGTTAGATTGCATTGTGACAGCTGTCATATCAGGGTACATTTAAAAAAAAACTTACCAAGATTGGTGAATTTTTGTGTAGCCATTTTAATATTGAAGATGGAAGAAAAAAAAGCAACATTTTCATCATATTACGCTTTATTATTTCAAGAAAGGTAAAAACGCAACTGAAATGCAAAAAAGATATGTGCAGTATATGGAGAAGGTGCTGTGACAGATCAAAAGTGTCAAAAGTGGTTTGTGAAGTTTTGTGCTGGAGATTTCTCGCTGGACGATGCTCCACGGTCGGGTAGACCAGTTGAAGTTGATAGCGATCAAATCTAGACATTAATTGAGAACAGTCAACGTTATACCACACGGGAGATGGCTGACATACTCAAAATATCCAAATCAAGCATTGAAAATCATTTGCACCAGCTTGGGTATGTTAATCGCTTTGATATTTGGGTTCCACATAAGTTAAGCAAAAACAACCTTCTTGACTGCTTTTCCGCATGCGATTCTCTACTGAAACATAACGAAAACGTTCCATTTTGAAAACAAATTGTGATGGGCAATGAAAAGTAGATACCGTACAACAATGTGGAACGGAAGAGATCATGGGGCAAGTGAAATGAACCACCACCAACCACACCAAAGGCCGGTCTTCATCCAAAGAAGGTGATGTTGTGTATCATCACTAACCCCCGGCGACCACTAATCTGTTCTCTATTTCTAAAATGTTTTCATTTCAGAAATGATATATAAATGGATTGGAAGGGAGTCCTCTATTATGAGCTCCTTCCGGAAAACCAAACGATTAATTCCAACAAGTACTGCTCCCAGTTAGACCAACTGAAAGCAGCTCTCGACCAAAACCGTCCAGAATTAGTTAACAGAAAATGCATAATGTTCTATCAGGATAACTCAAGCCCGCATGTTTCTTTGCTGACCAGGCAAAAACTGTTACAACTTGGCTGGGAAGTTCTGATTCATCCGCCATATTCACCAGACATTGCACCTTCAGATTTTCATTTATTTTGGTCTTTACAAAATTCTCTTAATGGAAAAAATTTCAATTTCCTGGAAGACTGTAAAAGGCACCTGGAACAGTTCTTTGCTCAAAAAGAGAAAAAATTTTGTGAAAATGAAATTACGAAGTTGCCTGAAAAGTGGCAGAAGGTAGTGGAACAAAATGGTGAATCCGTTGTTCAGTGAAGTTCTTGGTGAGAATGAAAAATGTGTTTTATTTTTACTTAAAAGCTGAAGGAACTTTTTTGCCAGCCCAATATATATATATAAATAATTGACATTTTCAAAAATTGTTTTCTAAAATATACTACATGTGTAAGTTAAAATATTTCTCTGGTTTGAGTTAGCCTTACAATTAGTATGTATATCCATTGGTCAGAACAACATGAATATATTGAAAATTTTGATAAATAATTATAAGTAAAAGGTAGTTTTATTAGAAAACTAACTCAATGAAATGGATGAGATGATTTTTTTAATTGAAATTTTTATTGAGAGAATCGATTCACATGCAGTTGTAAGAAGTAATCCAGAGAGACCCCACATACATTTCTCCCAGTATTCTCCAATGATCACACTTTGCAAAACTATAATTTAATATCACATTCATACAATCCATCAATCTTATTCAGATTTGCCCAGTTTTACTTGTACTCATTTATGTGTGTATGTGTATTTAGCCCTATACAATCTTCCTACATGTGTAGATTCATGTATCTATCCCCACAGTCAAGACACTGAACAGGTCCCTCACAATAATGACTCGTGTTTCTCTTTTATAACCACCACCCCCACCTCCACCATTCGCCTCCATCACTAACCCCCGGCGACCACTAATCTGTTCTCTATTTCTAAAATGTTTTCATTTCAGAAATGATATATAAATGGAATCATACAGTATGTAATCTTTTGGAATTTGTTTTTTCCACTCAGCAGAATTCCCTGGCGATTCATCCAAGTTGTTCCATGTATCAGTAGTTCATTTTTTCTAGCTGAGTAGTATTCCATGGAATGGATGTGTCGCAATTAACTGTTCACCTGTTGAAAGGCCTCTGGACTGATTCTAGTTTTGGGCTGTTACAAATAAAGCTACCTTGAACGTTCACGTAAAAGTTTTGTTTGAACGTAAGTCTTCATTTTTCTGGACTACTTGTAATTCCGTGTTTAGTTAGCCTCACAGTACCTCTCTTGTTTCAAACCTCCACTGGCCTACTAGCAAGAGCTCTAGACTTGTAGCCAGCAGATTGGTGTGTTTATTTTATTACCTTCAACCAAATGTTGTCTCTACGTTATTCTTTCTAAATGTTTACTGCCTTTCCTGGCACATTCCTAACAAGTTGTGTGCTAAGGAAAATGAATTGATAAAGTGCTATAAGGACAAAAATTGGTGACATTCTTTTACCTGCCACCAGTGCTTGTCCCTTGAATCCATTTGTCAGGATAGCACACAGGCAGTGTGCTTCATACTGATTTATCATGTAGAGAATTTTGTGAACATTTAAGGGCCTAGAGAGCTCTACTGAATTTCTCCCTTTGTGGTATATTCCACGGATTAGAAGGCAGAAGGGGAGATATCAGACTTGTCTCGAAATAAACTGTTCTTGTGCCACTGAGTAGAACGGGGGTTTTACCATCCTTGGGCCAGCTCACCAGAAGGGGCCAGATGAGGGAATGTATGTTTTAATGTGATGTCATTTTTATTAAGTGACTTTGTCTTCCAAAGCACACTTCAGTGCCTTCTAGATTAATTGCTTCTGTCTTTGACAGTGACAATGACAATATTTCCAAGCTTCACACATCCAAGAGCCAACTGACAGGACCAATTGCACATTGGGACTGCTTGATAAATGCAAGATGGGACACAGCCTCTCAAGTCACTCTGCATCAGTGGAACTGAGCTGTAATATGAATAACAGAAATAAATCTGTCACTTAAATTCCTAATTGTGAGACACATGCTGTATTTAACAGCAGAAGCAATGTTCATCTCTTTGTTAGAATGCCAAAATTTCACATAATTATTTCTTGATATTGGGTCTTAGTAAATTTGCTTTTCCCCACCATGATATACATTTACATAATAAAAAGTAAATATATCTTCCAGTAAAATTTTTATTAATATTTTTATAGATATCAACATAACCCATTCCAATACTTGGGAAGAACTGCTAAACAATAAAAAAAAAAGTATTATCAATATGTGTGGCCATAGGAAAGCTACTGAAATAAATAGCACTAAACAAAGGCATATGCATAAATGTGCTCCAGAGGATATGCATATTAGAAAATCTACATTCTACTGCCAGCATTGTTGCTACTACTGGGGAAGAAATGAATAAGTCTGTAAGCCTTTCTGGGTCATCACCATCCCCTTTAGGGATAACCGAAATGTGCTGTGAAAGTCAGAGGTAGGCTTACCCTAGGCAGCCAGGCTCACCCCCTGCCTCTTGGTCAGCCATCCAAGCCTGGCCAAAGAGATATAAGGCAAAAGACTTTGAAGGGTGGCCTTATGGGGAATGACCACAATTGGTCCCCATCCTTGTCTAGCCATAGGACAGCTGGGTCTCCTCTTATCCTGATGAGGATGAGGTAGACCTGCCAAAAAATAGGCCCCAGAATGAGACCCAAGACTCACTCTGGAGAAGAAAACTGTAGTTTTGGTCCAGAATCATCTGGGCTTCTTAGGAATGAGTTAAAAGAGCCTGAAGAACTGAGGAGTAGGACCCTCGAGCTATTGCAATGAGAAAGGATGCCCAGATCCACTGTGAACTGAGCTCAGGCCTCTCAGACTGTCCTGGTTAAGGGCTGTGCCAAAGCCTGCTCACCATGGTGCCTGGCGCCTGGAGCTATTTCACATCTCTTGTCGTCTGGCGTGCTCTTTGACCCACAAAGAGCAGGGTAGGGGCACACTTAGCACATGTTGACTATTTACTCTTTGGAATTATTCTTTGAAATAGGGATTGTTTGCTTTGTAAAGAACCATTTCAGAATCCTTTAGGAATATGATATCTGAATATTAGGTATGCACTCCTGTCACCTTCTTTCAATTATTGATGCTGGCATCATAATTTAAATCCCTGAGCTATGCAGACACATCTCAGGTTAAGGGCAGTTTGACTCCGATTCCAACCTCCTTTTAGAATGTTTAACGAGTCCTGGTAGAGTGCGTGTCACCTTTCCGTGTCCCTGACCAGACCTTGGTCTCAGCGTGGACACTTGAGGAAATGGCCAGAGAGAAGTAGATGATACAAGAATGAAAGGAGGGCTTCCCTGGTGGCGCAGTGGTTGAGAGTCCGCCTGCCGATGCAGGGGACGCGGGTTCGTGCCCCGGTCTGGGAGGATCCCACATGCCGCGGAGCGGCTGGGCCCGTGAGCCATGGCCGCTGAGCCTGCGCGTCCGGAGCCTGTCCTCCGCAACGGGAGAGGCCACAACAGTGAGAGGCCCGCGTAACGCATTAAAAAAAAAAAAAAAAAAAAAAAAAAAAAAAGAATGAAAGGAAGTGTCCAGATCCTCTTCTGGAGAAGAGATTGGAGTAGTGGAAAGAACCTTGGCCTTGTGGTGGAGACCTTCATTCCACACCTTGCTCTTTCAGGGACCAGCTGTGTGATTCAGGGCAAGTATCAGAATCATCATCTCTGCAACAAAGGGGTGGTGTTAGGTTGGTCTGAATGGCCCCATTTAGCTCTAAAAGCCCATAATGCTGATGATGTACCTTTGAATCATTAGGAATTTATTGCAATATAATTATCAGTACCTTGAGTTTGAACACTGGGAAAACTTGCTCTTTGGATCTCCAAAATAAAGGAGGAGACCCAAGAAGAGTAGAATAGATGCTGGGCAGCCTAAAACAACTTATAATTTTACTATGAGATTTCAATGAAGGCAGATTAGTTAGATGTGCCTGGAGCATCCTGGGAGTAAAATCACAGGTGTCAAGTGAGGCCAGGCACCCCACCTGTCTGGTCGCCAGGGCAAGTGTAGACTACCAGTGGCATCTTGTTTGGGAGGCATCTTGTTTGGGAGGCAGAGTCAGCCTTGAATCTCCTGCCTCCTTCACTTCCTAGCCCTCACTCACTTTCCCTCTCCCTTGGCAGTCTTCCAAAGACATTGACCTGCCTGGTCCCTCTACCATGGTAGCATGTCAGGAAGCCAAACTACAGTGAATGTAAAGACTAATAAGCCTTCATGAGATACAGCTTGACCCAAGGAATAGAATCTAAATGGGGACTTTTTTCATCCCAGTTATGCCATATGAGAGGAAAGACCTTTCTGAACCCAAGAGAAGTTTTCCGATGCATCAGAAACATTCCCAGAGGCCCATGCATGTTCTCCTCCCTGACGCCAGACTTGCCTACGTAATGCTGAGTTCTGTACACTCAGTCGTAAGAATCTTCTATGTAGCTGGAATGTCAGCCCCAAGAGGGCAGAGAGTTTTATCAGTTTTACTCACTGATATACCTGGTTTCCAGTAGGTGCCTAGTGAATGCTTATCAAATGAAAGTACAGGTAAATAAATTTAATTTTCAAGCCCAAGGCTAATCAATTTCATTTTTTCTCACAATAACTTCATAGATTTCAGCGTGCACAGTATTTATCCTTTAATATTGTCTTCATGGCTTAAAGCAGATTATACAAGTTCAAGGTCATGGTTAGCATTACTTCTGTCTGTGCATTGTGGGTTGTTAGGTCATTGGCGTATTGGATCCATCCCCACTCTCCAAAGTGCTTAGTGAATTCTTGCTCCTCTGTGACCAGCCAGGAAGGAGTAGATTCAAGCCTACATCATAAATCTCAGGATTTTGTCCTTTCCCTTTTCTCGGAAATGTGCAAATGGGAATTAACGTGAGAGCAGAAGAGCTTGATTCTGATATTTGGCCTAGGAGTAAGAGTGGCTTTTCTTTTTCTCATCTTTTGCCTTGTAACCCAAAAGCTATTGGGATTCCCAGTTATGTTTTCTCCATCCTGTGTTTATATCATCTTATTTTATGTCAGCTGGGGAAAGGAAGTCTCCTACAGACAATGAAAGAGCAACAAGATCTTTTATATCCCAAGAAGGGCCTCTGGAGAATCTTTGTTCTTGACGTGTCATCCCGGAGAAACCCCATAGTAAACTGAACCAAAGTCAGGCTTCCAAAGTTGGGAAGCTGGACTTATCCAGCCTGGAAGGTGGAAGACCCCAGGAAACCAGGTGCCTGGGTTCTTACGTGATCATCCACTCCATCTCACGTCTTCATTTAGGGACCTGGCTGTCCAGTGTAAGGTGAGATGAGTCAGGGTCTTAAACAAGGGTTTTTCAGGCCAGAATGAAATATGCACTGGCCACCAAGAGGAACGGTGCTGGCTCGGCCACAAGGACGCATGACAGGCAACCAGGGTTTGTTTTCCCTCAGATGAGAAGGGAATGGTGATTCATGAATGGAGAGCTGGCTGGGGTGTTGGAAAACTCATGCGTGGGAAGGAGAAATTCTGAGGACGCTGGTCTCACCTGATCAGACACTGTAAATGCTGCAGACACTCTGGTGGGCCCCTTGGCTCCGTGGCCTCTCTGTATTTTTACACGCCATGAATATCCTCGAATACTTTCTTCAGCTGGGATTAGGCAAAGCCGATTCACACACATTACAAACGTCTGTGTCTGGACATCAGTTTATGGCATTGAATGACACAGAGGGAAAAACTTTTTATTTTTCTTTGCTCTGTTTGTTTATTTCTCTCTGAATGATTCATAAGCTTCTTGCCCAAAGCCTGTTTCTGCAACCATGGAAGAGATGCCAGTATTTATTTCCAACGGCTTGTTACTCCTTCTGAAGAATCTTCTTGTTGTCTCCCAAGTCCCTTTCTCCCAGCACCTGGGGAGGTGGCACCTTGAAAAAAATCTGTCTACCATTTTGGACACGTAGGGAACAATTTCGTGACTCTGTGTTTCTCGTCTGCTTTGCGGCTCTGGAAAATAGCAACCCCTAAGGATGAGGCTCAGAAGGGACTTATTCATGTAGAAAACATTCACTTCTTTCATATTTTCATAGATGGGCAGGATCACAGGGTTCTCATTCACAGACCCTGCATTGCTACACAGCTATATCAGTGGTGGGAGCCCCGAGGCAGCCTTGCACACTGAGTCCTGTGTTCTCATAAGGAGGATGTGCCTACAGAGGGTGTGAAAGCAAGTCTCCCACATGAGAAAGACTGGCAAGAAGGGATCTCTATACAGTTAGAGTAAATCCCTGCAAGAGTGTTGACATAAAGGGATACATGGATAAAGCCCTGTATTTCAAGGGTTTCTATTTATTGAGACACATGTATTCTGTGGTCCAGTAACCACAGAGGGCATGGCTGCATGCACAGCATAACTGAATCTTTCGTATTTTGAGATAATTTTTTTTAAAGTTTTTACTCTGTCTCCCTTGAAAAGCAGAGCCATAAGGCACATTTCTATTAAATTATATATAAAAAAATTAAAGAGAAATTCACTTTTTTAAAGCCTGAATAGTTTTTTTTTTTTCCAGTGACTTATAGTCAGCAATGTGGGTGAATGCCAGACACTGGAGAACGTAATGGGATCATTAGGATATCTGCAGGCAGGTAGTAAATAATTGACTTATTAGGGGAAAGTGCACAAAATCAGGATTCTGGAACTCGGGCCAGTAAGGATGATAGCAGGGCTGATTTAAAGGGGTCATTCTGAGGGGAGAGTGTCTTGGTACATCATTTTATCATTTTGCATTCCATTTTCAAGGAAACTCTACTTAGAGATTTCTTTTTTATTCCATTTCTAGGGAAACTCTATTCAGATAATTCTTTTCCTGTACATCATTAATCATTAGAGAAATGCAAATCAAAACTACAATGAGATATCATCTCACACCAGTCAGAAAGGCCATCATCAAAAAGTCTAGAAACAATAAATGCTGGAGAGGGTGTGGAGACAAGGGAACACTCTTGCACTCTTGGTGGGAATGTAAATTGATACAGCCACTATGGAGAACAGTATGGAGGTTCCTTAAAAAACTACAAACAGAACTACCATACGACCCAGCAATCCCACTACTGGGCGTATACCCTGAGAAAACCATAATTCAAAAAGAGTCATATACCAAAATGTTCATTGCAGCTCTATTTACAATAGCCAGGACATGGAAGCAACCTAAGTGTCCATCATTGGATGAATGGATAGAGAAGATGTGGCACATATATACAATGGAATATTACTCAGCCATAAAAAGAAACGAAATTGAGGTATTTGTAGTGAGGTGGATGGACCCAGAGTCTGTCATACAGAGTGAAGTAAGTCAGAAAGAGAAAGACAAGTACCGTATGCTAACACATATATATGGAATTTAAGAAAAAAAAATGTCATGAAGAACCTAGGGGTAAGACAGGAATAAAGACACAGACCTACTAGAGAATGGACTTGAGGATATGGGGAGGGGGAAAGGTAAGCTGTGACAAAGTGAGAGAGTGGCATGGACATATATACACTACCAGACGTAAAATAGATAGCTAGTGGGAAGCAGCCGCATAGCACAGGGAGATCAGCTCGGTGCTGTGTGACCACCTAGAGGGGTGGGATAGGGAGGGTGGGAGGGAGGGAGACGCAAGAGGGAAGAGATATGGGAACATATGTATATGTATAACTGATTCACTTTGTTATAAAGCAGAAACTAACATATCCTTGTAAAGCAATTATACCCCAATAAAGATGTTAAAAAAAAAAAAGAAGTACCCTTGTTAACATTATTTTTTGTATTTATGTAATCTCATGGGATTTCAGACAAAGTTGTCAACTCCCCACAGGTAACAAAACAAAATTTCATTGACTTCCCAAGGTTCACCCAGTGGTATAAGTTAGACCCTCTGACTCATGTTTTGTGTTGGCCACACCTTACAGGAACCAGAGAGCAGTTCATTACTCGGACTGTTTAGGAAGGTTTGGACAGGGTTAGCGCATTTTTATCAGAGAAGACTCACCTAAGAGCCTTGCCGAGAGGCTGGTATTTTCAAGCATCAGGACTGGAGCTGCCATCACCGGAGAATCAGCGGTTCTCTGGCATTTCAGATGCATGTTTGCTAATTCTGTGCTTGGAGGAAGGGCATGTCTGTCCACTACAGCCTCTGTGGCCTCCACTGCAAATCCCAGTTGAGAGCAGACATAAGTTGTGGTGCTCCAGCAAACAGTTGGTGTGGACGTTGGCCCTTGTCAATATCAAAGTTGAGAGGCATCATCACATAATCTGCTCTTAGCCTGTCTCCATATGCAGGTTTAGGAATACTTTGCAAGATGAAGCTAATGGAATATTCAGGATTAGTGCTGGTAGAACTTGTTTATGTCTCTCCTTTCACAGAAAACTTTTGGAAAGATGCCAGAAGCCTGCAGTTCTTTAGATTAAAAGTATTTTTTCTTTGATTTCATTGTAAATAGATTATATGTGTTTTTGAGTTTTAGAAAACAGATAATATACATATTATAAACATATAATAAATATTTGCAAAAAGTGTATATTATATGTTTATATAAAACATATAAATATATATTACCTTATTTTTGTGTGTTCTGTTTTACCTGAAAAGTTTAGGTTTTTGAATCTTACTTTCTGCAGTTATAAAAAAAGAATAAATTTTAAAGAAATGCCCAGGCATGGAAGGGAGTGTCATTTACAAAAGCACGAAACAACAGAACGCTATTCTTTCTTTGGGAGGACCCACTGCTTCTAGGGTGTTCATACAAAGCTAAAATTTCTCTGACAGCTCAAAGATGGGAAAAATGAATAAGTGGCTGAAAAGTGAAACTACAAGGAAACGACTCTCATCTAATAGCAAAGTGGTCTAGGAATTCAATACCCCAGTGCTACCACCCCATCTAAGGTTCTTGTCTTTAAAATCGGGTTAGTGATAATAATATTCCATCCTGACCTACAGGGTTGTCAATGGATCTAATGCATGCAAAGTGCTTTTTACCTAAAGTGTGATACAAATATTAGTTATTACTATTCAGTGTGTGGCTTACATTTGGCTGCAAATGTATATAAACAGCAATGTGGGACCTTATGCTTGGTGCATAGTGTGTTGTTTAGGTGATAACTAGTGAAACTGGGCCAGTAAATAAATATTACTTTCCTAGTAACTTTAGTACCAAGAGATTACATCTATGTATACATTGAACCTCAGTGTTTAAAACAATTTTTTATATAAGTGTCTACATATTATTAAATAGCTTTCATTGTTGTCGTATTAAGCTCTTTGAGTTATAATCTCTGCTCCATTCTTCTCTCAAGCACACTTCCAAAACAAAACTTTATTTCCCTTAAAATCTTTAGTTTTTAAGTAATAAATATTTATGAGAGGAATACATTTTTTTCTTAGTTGTCAAAATTTTACTATTATTAAGCTGCTTTCCACTGGAGGGAACCGTCAACAACTTACAATAAAGTTTTTAAAACTCATCCTTTAATTATATCATGATAGAAACCACTGTATAATTTTTTTTTAAAATTGTGTTTGTGTGAGAGTGTGTGTGTGAGAGAGAGAGAGAGAGATTAAAGCACATCAAAGGAGATTCCCTTCCTCTGAAGAATGTTTCTATCAAATATAACAAATATAAACATAGTTATTTCTACTTTCCGGGGGGACAGTAAGAAAGAATACTTTTCACGTCAAACGCTAAAACTAGTTTACTCCATTTGCTTTTCCACTTCCAAAAGTAAAGATGTCATAGAAAGGAATGAGGTATTGGTACATGGTACATCTTGGATGAACCTTGAAAACATTATGCTAAGTGAAAGAAGCCAGACACAAAAGGTCACATATTTTGTGATTCTAATTGTGTGAACTATCTAGAATAGTAAATCCATAACGACAGAAAGCAGATTGGTGGTTGCCAGGGGCTGGAGCGAGGGGACGGTGGAGAGTAACTGCTTAATGGGGCCTGGGTCTCCTCTGGGGTGATGAAAATACTTTGGAACTAGACAGAGCTGATACTTGTATAGCATTTTGACTGCTAAATGCCACTGAAGCATACATTTTTAAATGGTTAATATTATGTGATGTGAATTTCACCTCAATTAAAAAAATAAAATTGTTAAAAGTTAATAAAGATATCATACATACCATATACAGAAAGCACATTTTCAGTAAGTAGCAGAAGTCAAGAGCCGTATCTTGTGCATTTCCTAACAAAGCCACCTTTAGTGTGTGACTCCAATCCAGAGTGACAAGGAACTATTCAACCAGTCGCCTCCTTGGGGAGTATAGGCACTTGCAGTGTCTGTCTGAGTCATTTTCCCCCTTCAGTGTATCGCCGAGTATCGTCAGTTTTACCTCTGAATCTCGTTCCCATCTGTCCCCACTGTCCTTTCCCGCGACCTCCGCTCCTAAGTCAGGCCACCCCTGTCTCCTGGCTGTGCTGCTGCAACAACTTCCTGCCTGAGCATTCTGCTGCTAGGCAGCTCTCCCCATCCGTCTTTCTTCCTGGCATCTGTCAAGCCGTCCAAGTTCACAACCTCCATCAAATCCAGGTACCCCTTGGACTGTAGACCCTCAGTGACATCCCATCAAGAGCAGAGAAGACCTGACTCCTCAGAGGGCATGCAAGGCCAGCTTTCAAAGTTCAGCCTGTTTTTATCCAGCGGTCATGGGCCATCTGTCTCTCCTTCATGGCTGTCTTAGGGCACATGTAGGGCAAATGTGTGGTCAGGCCAAAGTGCCCCATGTGCCCAGACAGGTGAGGCCTTTCCCCGCTGCAGCCCCTGCCTTCCTGCTCCTTCTTCCTGCTCACCATCTGATTTGCTGGGCTCTTATCTAGGTTTTGAAGCTCTGTTGCTTTGAAATCCAATGACTCCCCTCCCAGAGCATGGTGGGTGCCATCACTGGCTCTGCTAAATGCTCAGGGTACTTGGTGGTACCCTTTGCCTCTCCTTTTCATGGGCTGCCTCGCATCATAGTTGTACCTGTGCATGTGCAAAGGGCTGGTGGTTTGTCCAGGACCACCCACCCGGTGAACTGATGAGCTGGGATTTGTTCTCATCTTCACCTGCCTCAAAGACGGTGCTCTGAACACATATTCAGCTACTTGCTTCCCCGTCCTCCCTCTCCCCCATGCCCACCTGGCACATTGCCATTGTACATAATAGATTCCTAGTAAATATTTCTAGAGTGGGCAGCACTTGTGCCTCTTTACTAAGAGTCATCTTTTTAAAGGGATTAGCCAATGAACTCTTGTATAAGAGCTAACCAAAACACAAAAAGATGCAACAGGACTTAACGTCTGTGCCCTGAACTTTTTGTCTGTGGACTTTATTGTCCCATTAAACAGAAACACTGATTTGGAATCATTGTGGCTAAATGTCCTTGCTCAGTTCTCACCATTTCTCTGGACCTTTTTCTGGTCTTTTTTTCCTAAAATTCATAGCACTTACATCCGTGCCTCTAATTTTGAGCCAAATTACATACTATTTTGTGTTATTTCTTAAATGATTTCTTCAGTTTTATGTGTTTCCATAATGCAGGTGCCCAGGGGTAGAGGGTCTATCCATGTTGATGAGTGAAAAAAAACAAAAATGAGAGAATGAACATCTTTTCTTGGTATATCATAAACCGATTTTTTAAAGGACACTATCTGAATCACCTGGAATTATTTTTCTTTGTTTTAGTATTGCCCGTCTAGCTATTTGATAAACCAGGGTTCTAATCTTAACCTATCTGTAGATCTTTCATTTTTTATCACTCTAACCAGATGCCCATCAGTTCAAAAATTGCTTAAACTTTATCTTGGTGAGAAAACAGTCATGTTTTAGGCCATAATTGAAATAGAACAGTTTTTGTGTCCTTGGCATTTGCTAGAAGCAAGTAGCTTAAGTGAAATCAGACATTTAGTGATTTGGAAAGAGAACCAGAGTAGGAGATAAGTGTAATAAAGATTTTGTTTTTCAGATGCAACATCCTTTTGACTCCTTCTTATCATTAAATTCTGCGTGTGTTTGGTTGAAAATAAACTTCAAGTGGATTTATGGTGTCAAAGAAATGCCAAATTTGGAAAAGATCATAATCATTCATTCTAATTTGAGTTTAAAAGGGGGCTGAGGGAGGGAGAGTAGGTCTCTAAAACTCTAATTTTTTAAGTTTAACCCTATTTTTAAATTTCAGTACCTTTGCCAAGGGGTCAACTTGTTAGGGAGAAAAAATATAAATTCGGATGACAGTTATTCTTTTAGGGAGCAAGAAAGCTGTCTCTCCGTCCTTCCAGGGTGACGCCATGACCGTTTGAGAACATCAGTGAACAAGCAGAACGAAGAGAATACTGCTGACCTCTTCCTTTTTCTTCCTCTCTTACTTCTGCAGGTGACCTATCTGGGTAAGGTCCCCACCACAGGCATGCAGTTTTTGTCAGGCTGCACAGAAAAGCCGGTCATCGAGCTCTGGAAAAAGCACACGCTAGCCCGAGAAGACGTCTTTCCAGCCAATGCCCTCCTGGAAATCCGACCGTTCCAAGTGTGGCTCCATCACCTCGACCACAAAGGGGAGGCCACGGTGCACATGGATACCTTCCAGGTGGCCCGCATTGCCTACTGCACCGCCGACCACAACGTGAGCCCTGACATCTTCGCCTGGGTTTACAGGGAGATTAATGACGACCTGTCCTACCAGATGGACTGCCACGCTGTCGAGTGCGAGAGCAAGCTGGAGGCCAAGAAGCTGGCCCACGCCATGATGGAGGCCTTCAAGAAGACTTTCCACAGTATGAAGAGCGACGGCCGGATCCACAGGAACAGCTCCTCGGAAGAGGTGTCCCAGGAATTGGAATCCGATGACGGCTGAGTGAACTGAGGATGCTTCAGCAAAGGCAGCATTGGTCAAGGCGTTCAAGACAAGCGATGGATAAGCAATGATTCAAATTTGGGATGAAAAGACTGCCAAATTATTGGCTGACCAAGCTTATAAAATTCAGAAGAGCAATTCTAAATCTAAAGAAATGTATTATTAAAGTAATTACATTGAAATCTGCTGCTGCTGTGACTATGAGGAAGGTGGGAGTGTGGCTGGGGAGGAAAGTTCTAGACTCTGGTCTTCTTCTTTTTTTTTTCTTCTCATTTTCCAATGCCTCCCTCTAGGAGCTCTCCATGCCGATTTTCAGCGCTCTCAGGCAAATACACTGCAGCTGTTTATGTGATGGACCATCCCAACTTGCCTTACGAAACCCAACAAGAATGTTAGATGCCCCTATAGGATCCCTAGTTGTGTGGGGAGGTGGTCAGTGCTGTTGCTGGCGAGGAGGCCTCTGGACTAAAGGAACACCTCAGGCTGATCCTGAGAGCTCCTCTCCCCTGGCTGGCTTCAGATTCTCGCCTCAGTAAGCAAATCAGCACAGCCGTTATTGAGCTTTACAGCTAACAACCTGATAGTTGGCAGTTAATTCACAGTTAAAGGTAGTGCTTTTATTACATAAGTATATCAAGTAGTACCCTCTTATTGTATTCACTTCATCTATCTTCTTAGAACACTTGCAACTACTAATAGCCCCCTTCCTCCGCCTGCCCCATCCTCCCTCTCCGCCCTTCCAGCCCGCGCCACCATCCCCACAGAGATGCAGCCTCACCCTACACTGCAGGACACCAAAAGGGAAGAAAATAACCAAGCAGGTGAAAGAAACAATCAAACAAAGTGGGAGTTTCAAACCACCACCACCACCACAGATAGGTTGGAAAAAGGGAATGAGTTATCAGCGACTGAACAAGCTCCTTGTAGGCTGTCCTTTCTTCAACCCCGATTTATGGTAACTTATTTAGTTGATGGTCCTTTCTGATGAACCTTTCATGGCAAGCTTCAAATCTGAGTTGGTATCACTAAGGAATCTTTGACCCATCACTCAACACTACGCTCGAGTAGGAAACAAATGATATAAACCAGACTTATCTAGAGAACCTCTGTCCATTCTAAAGGGAAATCTGACCTTCTTATCTTCCAATTGGATTGATCTCTTAGGGTCAGAGTTGCCAGTTTGTTCGGTATTTCTAATGAGAAATTCTCACTAAGAGAGCCTGAGTTTTCTCAGTTTGATGGATCTTTAAATATCATAAATGCAAAGAGTCACTATTGAATGACATTGAAAGGATTGGCTAAAATCCATGCATTTAAGGCCGAGAGCAGATGACTAGTTTTCCAGGTACTGCTCCTTTCTGAAAGTCTGTTTTGAATCCTGGTAATAATTTTAGGGGCACTAGGACACCTTACAGAAGCCTTAAATGAGAGTTTATTGAATCCAGAGAGCAGTGGTGTCGGCGTTTTGGTCTGTGTATCCGTGTGTCCATGTCTGCGTTTGTGTGTGTGTATGTGTGCCCCCGAGTGTGGGTCCAGTGTTAAGGCATGTAGAATAAGCATGGAGTCACATTGAGGGGAATGCACCTCTTGGAGATATGCTTGCTGCTTCACAACAAATGTAAACGACTCTTTAGCATAAATGCATTCATTCTTCAATAAAAAATATGTTCGCATTAATACAGTTGAGGAGTTTCATGTTTTATATGTCGTTCCTTTTTTAAGTGAAGAAAACCTGAAGGACAAAATAGATCAGATTGAATAAATAGGGAATTCTCTCTAAAAATATGTTAAAACTTGGTCATCAATAACCCATTCCTTGACGGTGTTAAAAAAAAATCCTGTTTTATTTTCTAATGCTCTATTTTTATGTAAAAATGACTGCCCCTTCGTTGAGATGGTAACGCGTCAATAATTGAAAGTTATTTAGTGTGATGGGCTTATTTCAGAGGTGAGTCTTCTGGAATATTTTACAAATGATGGCTGTTTATAAAATCTCACGAGCCTCTTGGGAGAACCTGCACTGAAATCGGGGAAGGTAAACAGAGTGAGTCCTTCTGACAGAACTGGTTAAAAATGTCTCCTTCAGGCCATGATTTCTCAGAACAGCCCCATTAATCAAGCAAGGCAGGTGGCCATGGAGCCTGTATGTCTTGAGCAATACTCTTCATGGAATCAGTACCACATATAAAGGCTTCAAAAGTGAAAATACGGGTGCCTGCTAAAGAGAGGAACTCAAAGAAGCATTACTACCTCACTCCTCCGATGAAAATGGCATTTTCTTTCAAGTCGAACTTTTCTCATTTTCATGTTCACTCCACTGTCCTTGTATATGCTTTGAAGAGGGGGAGAAAGAAAAGAAAGAATCCAGCCACCATGTGTTTCCAAACAATGCCACTTTCTTCTCTCAGCAACATTTGGATTGCAAGTGCACATATGGTTATTTATCGCAGAAAGCATTTGCTGGTATTCTTTTCAGGGTACTAAGTGTGACACGCTAAGTAGTTGACTCTGATAATATTGGCAATAGCTTTTGCTTAGTGATTAGTAAGCAATTTTATACTCGACTTTCTAGCCTGGTGAGCACAAAGCACTTTTGTGTACCTCAACTCATAAGCCCCTCAGAAGGATACTGAAGGTAGATATGGCATTTGCTTTAGAGATGAGGAAACTGAGGTTCAGAGACACTGTATAACTTGGCCAAGGTAGCACAGCTCAGATGTGTTCGACGGGGACAAAAACCCTCTGACTTCTGATCCAGGGCTGTTGCTCTAATTTGGATATTTTATTTCCATTCCTCTTAAAACCCTCTAGCTTATCTTAAATTAGCATCCTAAGCCACTAGTAATAAATATCCTTTGCTATTCATGTTTGAAGTCATTTTTTATAGCAAGAGAAAAAGTTTTAAAAGCAAACAAAGGCCCAAGAAATTTTATTTGAGCACGAATAACATAATATGAGATTTTGTTTAAGTATTTTATTGGCTGTGGTCAATGGACAAAATACTCTTTTTACCCCTAAAACCAAGATGCATGTTTTGTTTTGTTTTTCTCAGGACATGTTAAAACTTTGAATCAAATCCTTCTATTACAGGATTCTATAGCAGCCTGTAATTTCCCTTCGTGTCCTCCATTGAAGTTTTCAATTACATATTTATTTTTATAATTATGTAAATATTTTTTAAGCCTCTGGGGATGGAAGTGTCTTTAAGATGGGGATTTTTTTTTTTTTTTTTTTTTCCTTTTTGTTCACGTTCTATCCTCAGCTTCCATCACAGGACCGGTCATCTAGGGGGAACTCAGTAAGTTTCTTTTAGCAGGATGGAGGGAGGGAGAGACAGATGGAAGGAAAAGTTACTATGTGAGGCTTTGATTTGCAAGTTCTAGCACAGAATCCTGGAATCCTGGATGGAACCCTAGAGAATCCCTTGCCCACTTTCTTCAAAGGTGAGCAAATGGCTTTTTACTGAAGGAAAACATCATTCCTTACCTAATTCCAGAACGAGTTTGTGGCTGCTTAGAGATAGAAGAAGAATGTTCGAAGTGAGCTATATGATTGAAGTAGAACAAACGTTATCCCAGGGAAGTAGACAGAATGTATTTTAAGGAAGGTGCATTTAGTAGATTATGGAATTTTTGTCATACATTTGCTTTGTTTATTTCTGCTGCTGAAAGAGAAGAGAGAGAGAGTGATGGGGGAGGGCGTTTTACTTTTCTGATAGTATGAAGCAGATGAATTTAACTTTTTTCCCCGAATTTATACATCAGAAAATACTTTTTTCTTTGTCCTCTCTGTTTTTTTCCACTTTGACTTTCCTCCTTCCCTTCCTCCTTTCCTACCTTAACTATTTAATTATATACATCATAACATCCCAGACTTTCTTTGATTTTAGCAGGGAAGAGCATATATGCTCTGAATCTGAGATCACGTTTTGGTTCATGGTCCATTGATGCAAAATTTGACAAGACTGTCGAACCCTGCAGATGATCCTAAATTGCTCTTATTTATTATTTTTTTTCCAGTCAGATGGAACGTGATGACAATTTAATTCTTCATAGCTTACTATTTCTTAGGCATTCCTAAAGTGTGCTATCTTCTCATCTCCTCGATATAACCTAGACTAAACAGCAGTGAAGGGAAAGATTCCCCTAATTGTCATATTCTTATTCAAGAAATGTTCCTATTAGATGCCGGGATTGGGCTTTTGGAGTAATTTTATGGGATGCATTGTTCAACCTAAGAACTTTGGCTGCTCTTTCTGAAGAGGTGCCAGCTGATAATAGTCACCAGAAAAGAACTATGTTTGTTGCATAAACCCAAGCTTAGAAAGAAAAACAACTGATGGGTAAAGCAAGTTGCTAAGAGGAAGAAAAAATCTAAGCCATCTTATTTTGGATACTTATAAATAAACTATATTTGTTGAAAATGAATCTAAGACGTGGTCTTGTACATTTGAGCAAAGCTGGCATTCACAGAGACATTTGGGGAACTGTTTCTTATGGCATGTCCTAGTAAGATTAGCCTGGGTTTTGCTTATGTACCCAAAATTAGGCATTCAAACAGAATCTGAAGAGTGTTTGGCTTAGGAAACTTAATGACTTTCATTTATAAACATTCTCAAGTTCCTACTTTTCAATAGCTTGGCTTAGAGGCTGCGACTACAAGGTGCTGATGTATTATGAAAATGGAATTACTGAAGCATTACACATATTTTCAACTCCTTCATAGAAATTCCCAATAATGGTCCATACTTTCATATCTATAACTTCACTTAACAACTATTTTCTTAATAAAAATGGTTTTATCCCTTTATCTAAGCATATATATTAGACCAAGGTTGAGTCATTTGAAAACATAATCAGATCTGTGAAATGAAACGTGACACTACATGGAACCTGCTTGGTTTCAGACCTGTAATTACGTGGCCTGATTACCATCTCAGAACGTTCTTTGTCCTTTGGGGGGAAAACTTAAGAGAAACATTTAAGGAAACACCAACTTGCAAGGAAGAGCCAAGAGTTGACTCCATTCCAGGGTCACTTTTTAATGTAAACTTGGGATCAACTAAGACCAAGTCTCATCACAGGTCTGACCATAATGGTTCTGATACCAATTTTGCACAGGAAATAATCTAATAATAAATTTTATTATGTTCATAATTGGATTAACTTCATGTAGATGCTATTATGGTTATAAAAACATTTTAATTTGGAAGCTTAGGATGGAATTAGACCTTTAATTCAGCCTTTTGCCAAATTATCTATTGCCTTTCTCTATTTTAATTATCTGTCCTAGCTTTTCCTAGGATTTAGAACCACACTTTTAGAAATTAGTATAGAAAAACCTCATTAATTTAGCTGGAACTATTTAAGAGTTTGTGGTTTTGGCCTTGAAAAGCTGAAGTTTTATGCTTATTTTTAATAAGCAAATAGGATGAATTAATGTTGTTGTTGGAAGTGTTTACCTATTGAGGAAAACACTGCTTCTGCATATTCAAATAGCAATTTACCGGACATAGTGTAATTTTAGCACAAGTAGAAGCAGGTCCAGCTGAAAGTGAGACTTTGATTGCTGGTTTCAAGCTATCCTTTTCTATTGATTAGAGTGGGCTCTCCACAAACAACAGACGGTTAATGCAATTGTAGGATTCAGAGCCCTTAAAGGTAATAAAATGCGTCTTTTAAAAAAATATGCATTATTTACATATATCTTTACCTTCAATTAGTATAAATGTTTGGTCTTAACCATGACCACCCCCCCAAAAAAAAACCCTGAAGTGACTAACTCTTCTTGTTTCTCATAGAAAAATCGCTATAAAAATCGCTATGAAAATCAATGAAATTGAAGTTCTTTTTTTTTTTTAACATCTTTATTGGAGTATAATTGTTTTACAATGGTGTGTTAGTTTATGCTTTATAACAAAGTGAATCAGTTATACATTTACATATGTTCCCATATCTCTTCCCTCTTGCGTCTCCCTCCCTCCCACACTCCCTATCCCAACCCTCTAGGTGGTCACAAACCACCGACCTGATCTCCCTGTGCTATACGGCTGCTTCCCACTAGCTATCTATTTTACATTTGGTAGTGTGTATATGTCCATGCCACTCTCTCACTTTGTCACAGCTTACACTTCCCCCTCCCCATGTCCTCAAGTCCATTCTCTAGTAGGTCTGTGTCTTTATTCCCGTCTTACCGCTAGGTTCTTCATGACATTTTTTTTTTCTAAGATTCCATATATATGTGTTAGCATACGGTATTTGTCTTTCTCTTTCTGACTTGCTTCACTCTGTATGACAGACTCTAGGTCCATCCACCTCAATACAAATAACTCACTTTCGTTCATTTTTATGGCTGAGTAATATTCCATTGTATATATGTGCCACATCTTCTTTATCCATTCATCTGTTGATGGACATTTAGGTTGCTTGCGTCTCCTGGCTATTGTAAATAGAGCTGCAATGAACATTTTGGTACAGGACTCTTTTTGAATTATGGTTTTCTCAGGGTATATGCCCAGTAGTGGGATTGCTGGGTCATATGGTAGTTCTGTTTGTAGTTTTTTAAGGAGCCTCCATACCGTTCTCCATAGTGGCTGTATCAATTTACATTCCCACCAAGAGTGCAAGAGGGTTCCCGTTTCTCCACACCCTCTCCAGCATTTATTGTTTCTAGATTTTTTGATGATGGCCATTCTGACCGGTGTGAGATGATATCTCATGGTACTTTTGGTTTTCATTTCTCTAAAGATTAATGACGTTGAGTATTCTTTCATGTGTTTGTTGGCAATCTGTATATCTTCTTTGAAGAAATGTCTATTTAGGTCTTCTGCCCATTTTTGGATTGGGTTGTTTGTTTTTTGGTTATTGAGCTGCATGAGATGCTTGTAAATTTTGGAGATTAATCCTTTGTCAGTTGCTTCATTTGCAAATATTTTCTCCCATTCTGAGGGTTGTCTTTTGGTCTTGTTTGTGGTTTCCTGTGCTGTGCAAAAGCTTTTAAGTTTCGTTAGGTCACATTAGTTTATTTTTGTTTTCATTTCTATTTCTCTAGGAGGTGGGTCAAAAAGGATCTTGCTGTGATTTATGTCATAGAGTGCTCTGCCTATGTTTTCCTCTAAGAGGTTGATAGTGTCTGGCCTTACATTTAGGTCACGAATCCTTTTTATTTTTGTGTATGGTGTTAGGAAGTGTTCCAATTTCATACTTTTACATATACCTGTCCAGTTTTTCCCAGCACCACTTATTGAAGAGGCTGCCTTTTCTCCACTGTATATTCTTGCCTCCTTTATCAAAGTTAACGTGACCATATGTGCGTGGGTTTATCTCTGGGCTTTCTATCCTGTTCCATTGATCTATATTTCTGTTTTTGTGCCAGTACCATACTGTCTTGATGACTGTGGCTTTGTAGTATAGTCTAAAGTCAGGGAGCCTGATTCCTCCAGCTCCATTTTTCATTCTCAAGATTGCTTTGGCTATTCGGGTCTTTGTGTTTCCATACAGATTGTGAAAATTTTTGTTCTACTTCTGTGAAAAATGCCATTGGTAGTTTGATAGGGATTGCATTGAATCTGTAGATTGCTTTGGGTAGTAGAGCCACTTTCACAATGTTGATTCTTCCAATCCAAGAACATGATATATCTCTCCATCTATTTATATCATCTTTAATTTCTTTCATCAGTGTCTTATAATTTTCTGCATACAGGTCTTTTGTCTCCTTAGGTAGGTTTATTCCTAAATATTTTATTCTTTTTGTTGCAGTGGTAAATGGGAGTGTTTTCTTAATTTCACTTTCAGATTTCTTCATCATTAGTGTATAGGAATACCAGAGATTTCTGTGGATTAATTTTGTATCCTGCTACTTTACCAAATTCATTGATTAGCCCTGGTAGTTTATTGGTAGCATCTTTAGGATTTTCTATGTATAGCATCATGTCATCTGCAAACAGAGACAGCTTTACTTCTTCTTTTCCAATTTGGATTCCTTTTATTTCTTTTTCTTCTCTGATTGCTGTGGCAAAAACTTCGAAAACTATGTTGAATAAGAGTGGTGAGAGTGGGCAACC
The DNA here is from genome assembly GCF_963924675.1 of Phocoena phocoena. Lineage (NCBI taxonomy): Eukaryota > Metazoa > Chordata > Mammalia > Artiodactyla > Phocoenidae > Phocoena > Phocoena phocoena. Next base: position 105,164,355 of record NC_089225.1, on the reverse strand, counting down.
TTGTCTTCTTCCTGATCTTAGTGGAAATGCTTTCAGTTTCTCACCATTGAGGACGATGTTGGCTGTGGGTTTGTCATATATGGCCTTTATTATGTTGAGGAAAGTTCCCTCTGTGCCTACTTTCTGCAGGGTTTTTATCATTAACGGGTGTTGAATTTTGTCGAAAGATTTCTCTGCATCTATTGAGATGATCATATGGTTTTTCTCCTTCAATTTTTTAATATGGTGTATCACATTTATTGATTTGCGTATATTGAAGAAACCTTGCATTCCTGGAATAAACCCCACTTGATCATGGTGTATGGTCCTTTTAATGCGCTGTTGGATTCTGTTTGCTAGTATTTTGTTGAGGATTTTTGCATCTATGTTCCTCAGTGATATTGGCCTGTAGTTTTCTTTCTTTGTGACATCTTTGTCTGGTTTTGGTATCAGGGTGATGGTGGCCTCATCGAATGAGTTTGGGAGTGTCCCTCCCTCTGTTATATTTTGGAAGAGTTTGAGATGGATAGGTGTTAGCTCTTCTCTAAATGTTTGATAGAATTCTCCTGTGAAGCCATCTGGTCCTGGACTTTTGTTTGTTGGAAGATTTTTAATCACAGTTTCAATTTCAGTGCTTGTGATTGGTCTGTTCATATTTTCTATTTCTTCCTGGTTCAGTCTCGGCAGATTGTGCATTTCTAAGAATTTGTCCATTTCTTTCAGGTTGTCCATTTTATCGGCATAGAGTTGCTTGTAGTAATCTCTCATGATCCTTTGTATTTCTGCAGTGTCAGTTGTTACTTCTTTTTCATTTCTAATTCTATTGATTTGTCTTCTCCCTTTTTTTCTTGATGAGTCTGGCTAATGGTTTATCAATTTTGTTTATCTTCTCAAAGAACCAGCTTTTAGTTTTATTGATCTTTGCTATGGTTTCCTTCATTTCTTTTTCATTTATTTCTGATCTGATCTTTATGATTTCTTTCCTTCTGCTAACTTTGGGGTTTTTTTGTTCTTCTTTTTCTAATTGCTCTAGGTGCAAGTTTAGGTTGTTTATTTGAGATGTTTCCTGTTTTTTAAGGTAGGATTGTATTGCTATAAACTTCCCTTTTAGAACTGCTTTTGCTGCATCCCATAGATTTTGGATCGTCGTGTCTCCATTGTCATTTCTTTCTAGGTATTTTATGATTTCCTCTTTGATTTCTTCAGTGATCACTTCGTTATTAAGTAGTGTATTGTTTAGCCTCTATGTGTTTGTATTTTTTACAAGTCTTTTCCTGTAATTGATATCTAGTCTCATAGTGTTGTAGTCGGAAAAGATACTTGATACGATTTCAATTTTCTTAAATTTACCAAGGCTTGATTTGTGACCCAAGATATGATCTATCCTGGAGAATGTTCCATGAGCACTTGAGAAAAATGTGTATTCTGTTGTCTTTGGATGGAATGTCCAATAAATATCAATTAAGTCCATCTTGTTTAATGTTTCATTTAAAGCTTTTGTCTCCTTATTTATTTTCATTTTGGATGATCTGTCCCTTGGTGAAAGTGGGGTGTTAAAGTCCCGTACTCTGAATGTGTTACTGTCAATTTCCCCTTTTATGGCTGTTAGTATTTGCCTTATGTATTGAGGTGCTCCTATGTTGGGTGCATAAATATTTACAATTGTTATATCTTCTTCTTGGATCGATCCCTTGATCATTATGTAGTGTCCTTCTTTGAATCTTGTAATAGTCTTTATTTTAAAGTCTATTTTGTCTGATATGAGAATTGCTACTCCAGCTTTCTTTTGATTTCCATTTGCATGGAATACCTTTTTCCATCCCCTCACTTTCAGTCTGTATGTGTCCCTAGGTCTGAAGTGGGTCTCTTGTAGACAACATATATATGGGTCTTGTTTTTGTATCCATTCAGCCAGTCTGTGTCTTTTGGTGGGAGCATTAATCCATTTACATTTAAGGTAATTATCGATATGTATGTTCCTATTACCATTTTCTTAATTGTTTTGGGTTTGTTATTGTAGGTCTTTCCCTCCTCTTGTGTTTCTTGCCTAGAAAAGTTCCTTTAGCATTTGCTGTAAAGCTGGTTTGGTGGTGCTGAACTCTCTCAGCTTTTGCTTGTCTGTAAATGTTTTAATTTCTCCATCAAATCTGCATGAATGATCCTTTCTGGTAATCTTGGTTGTAGGTTTTTCTCCTTCATCATTTTAAATATGTCCTGCCACTCCCTTCTGGCTTGCAGAGTTTCTGCTGAAAGATCAGCTCTGAGTGTTATGGAGACTCCCTTATGTGTTATTTGTTGTTTTTCCCTTGCTGCTTTTATTTATTTTTTATTAATTTTTTATGGTACGCAGGCCTCTCACTGCTGTGGCCTATCCCGTTGCAGAGCACAGGCTCCGGACGCGCAGGCCCAGCGGCCATGGCTCACAGGCCCAGCTGCTCTGTGGCAAGTGGGATCCTCCCGGACTGGGGCACCTACCCACGTTCCCTGCATCGGCAGGCAGACTCTCAACCACTGCACCACCAGGGAAGCCCATCCCTTGCTGCTTTTAATATTTTTTCTTTGTATTTAATTTTTGATAGTTTGATTAATATGTGTCTTGGCATGTTTCTCCTTGGATTTATCCTGTATGGGACTCTCTGTGCTTCCTGGACTTGATTAACTATTTCCTTTCCCATATTAGGGAGGTTTTCAACTATAATCTCTTCAAATATTTTCTTTGTCCCTTTCTTTTTCTCTTCTTCTTCTGGAACCCCTATAATTCGAACGTTGGTGCGTTTAATGTTGTCCCAGAGGTCTCTGAGACTGTCCTCAGTTCTTTTCATTCTTTTTTCTTTATTCTGCTCTGCAGTAGTTATTTCCACTATTTTATCTTCCACATCACTTATCCGTTCTTCTGCCTCAGTTATTGTGCTATTGACCCCTTCTAGAGTATTTTTAATTTCCTTTATTGTGTTGTTCGTCATTGCTTGTTTCCTCTTTAGTTCTTCTATGTCTTTGTTAAATGTTTCTTGCATTTTCTCTATTCTATTTCCAAGATTTTGGATCATCTTTACTATCATTATTCTGAATTCTTTTTCAGGTAGACTGCCTATTTCCTCTTCATTTGTTAGATCTGGTGGGTTTTTACCTTGCTCCTTCATCTGCTGTGTGTTTTTCTGTCTACTTATTTTGCTTATCTTACTGTGTTTGGGGGTCTCCTTTTTGCAGGCTGCAGGTTCATAGTTCCCGTTGTTTTTGGTGTCTGTCCCCAGTGGCTAAGGTTGGTTCAGTGGGTTGTGTAGGCTTCCTGGTGGAGGGGACTAGTGCCTGTGTTCTGGTGGATGAGGCTGGATCTTGTCTTTCTGGTGGGCAGGTCCACGTCTGGTGGTGTGTTTGGGGTGTCTGTGGCCTTATTATGATTTTAGGCAGCCTCTGTGCTAATGGGTGGGGTTGTGTTCCTGTCTTGCTAGTTGTTTGGCATAGGGTGTCCAGCACTGTAGCCTCTTGGTCGTTGAGTGGAGCTGGGTCCTGGAGTTGAGATGGACATCTCTGGGAGATTTTTGCTCTTTGATATTACGTGGAGCTGGGAGGACTCTTGTGGACCAGTGTCCTGAAGTTGGCTCTCCTACCTCAGAGGTACAGCACTGCCTCCTGGCTGCAGCACCGAGAACCTTTCATCCACACGGCCCAGAATAAAAGGGAGGAAAAGTAGAAAGAAAGAGAGAAAGAAAGAAAGATGGTAAAATAAAGTAGGATAAAATAAAATAAAGTTATTAAAATAAAAAATAATTATTACAAAAAAAGTTTTTAAAAGTAAAAAAAAATAATAAAAAGTAAATGGACGGACAGAACCCTAGTACAAATGGTGAAAGCAAAGCTATACAGACAAAATCTCACACAGAAGCATTCACATACACACTCACAAAAAGAGGAAAAGGGGAAAAGATAATAAACCTTGCTCTCAAAGTCCACCTCCTCAATTTGGGATGATTCGTTGTCTAGTCATGTATTCCACAGATGCAGGTACATCAAGTTGATTGTGGAGATTTAATCTGCTGCTTCTGAGGCTGCTGGGAGAGATTTCCCTTTTTCTTCTTTGTTCGCACAGCTTCTTTGTTCAGCTTTGGATTTGGCCCCGCCTCTGCGTGTAGGTCGCAGGAGGGCGTTTTTTCTTCGTTCAGACAGGACGGGGTTAAAGGAGCCGCTGATTCGGGGGCTCTGGCTCACTCAGGCCGGGCGGAGGGAGGGGCACGGATGCGGGGTGAGCCTGCGGCAGCAGAGGCCAGCGTGACGTTGCACCAGCCTGATGCGCGCCGTGCTCTTTCCCAGGGAAGTTGTCCCTGGATCCCGGGACCCTGGCAGTGGCGGGCTGCACAGGCTCTCCGGAAGGCGGGTGCGGATAGGGACCTGTGCTCGCACACAGGCTTCTTTGTGGCGGCAGCAGCAGCCTTAGCGTCTCATGCCCGTCTCTGGGGTTCACGCTTTTAGCCGCGGTTCACGGCCCGTCTCTGGAGCTCCTTTAAGCAGCGCTCTTAATCCCCTCCCCTCGCGCACCAGGAAGCAAAGAGGGAAGAAAAAGTCTCTTGCCTCTTCGGCAGGTCCAGACCTTTTCCCGGACTCCCTCCCGGCTAGCCGTGGCGCACTAACCCCCCGCAGGCTGTGTTCACGCCGCCAACCCCAGTCCTCTCCCGGCGCTCCGACCGAAGCCCGAGCCTCAGCTCCCAGCCCCGCCCACCCTGGGGGTGAGCAGATAAGCCTCTCAGCCTGGTGAGTGCCGGTCGGCCCTGGTCCTCTGTGCGGAAATCTGCCCGCTTTGCCCTTCGCAGCCCTGTGGCTGCGCTCTCCTCCGCGGCGCTGAAGCTTTCCCCGTCCGCTACCCGCAGTCTCTGCCCACGAAGGGGCTCCTAGTGTGTTGAAACCTTTCCTCCTTCACAGCTCCCTCCCACTGGTGCAGGACCCATCCCTATCCTTTTGTCTCTGTTTATTCTTTTTTCTTTTGCCCTACCCAGGTACGTGGGGAGTTTCTTGCCTTTTGGGAGGTCTGAGGTCTTCTGCTAGCGTTCAGTAGGTGTTCTGTTGGAGCTGTTCCACGTGTAGATGTATTTCTGGTGTATCTATGGGGAGGAAGGTGATCTCCGTGTCTTACTCTTACGCCATCTTCTCAAATCTCAACTGAAGTTATTTTCTGATCATCAAGTTTTAATCATTTTCTCTTTGTTATTAGGTTTTTTTTCTCCCTTAAGTTATCAGGATGCTAAACCTTTGTGAATCACCCTAAGAAGCTCAGTAACTCATCAAGATCATATAAAAAGTCAGTTATTACCAATTATGTTTAGTGCTTTGGTTTATATACGAAGTTTAACATTTAATACTTTTTCAGACCAATGAATATATGTATGACTTGCAGTGATCCACCACCAAACTACTGGATCGTCATGTTTGCTCCATTTGTGTGGTGTATGAGATTCTGAGGGTGAGAGCACACAGAATGGAGCTTGTGATAGAGAGGACCAGGGGGCAGCACTGACAACCAGGCTGTGTTCCCCTAGCAGAGCGTGTTCCTTGGCACCAGGAGAGAAGTCATTTCAGAGCGAGAGGTACCTTTTTACAACCCATCAGCCAAGAAAGGTGCCTTTTTGTAATTATCTTGTCAATAGTTTTCTGTGAGGAGAAATCTGTTCCATGCCTCTCCTCTAACTTCTGGTTGTTTGCTGGCAATCTTTGGCATTCTTTGACTACTGCTCCATCACTTTTCTCTGTGTCTTCAGGTTCACGTGGCTTTTTTCCTTTGTGTGTATGTGTGTGTGTGTGTGTGTCTACCTGTCTGTCTCCAAATGTCCCCCTTTAATAAGGACACCAGTCATATTGGATTAGGGCTTCATTTTAATTAATTACATCTGCAATGACCCTATTTCCAAATAAGGTCACATGTGACCTTTCCAATAAGGTCACAATATATGCTGAGATACTGGGGATGAGAATTTCAACATACGAATTTGGGGGGTGGGTACAATTCAACCCATAACAATATAGAAGGTAATAACATCGAATCGTGCTTCAGGGCTCATGGTTCAGAGGAGCAGAGCAGGGCTTGATCTCGAAGTAGAGTAGCCCTCGCTCTACTCCAAATTCAACACCTTTCCTCCTCCTGCCCCTGTGCTCTTTGTCTAGGCTTGGTTTCTCTTGGCCAGCCAGAGTTGTAGTTGGGTTATCCAGGCCAGAGCAGACAGTTCTTTGAAGTATATTTTCATTTAAATGTTTTGAATTTCCTTGTGAAATAAAATTAACATGATTCTTTAATACACATGCATTTCAAGGAATTGAAAATCTCCCTGTAGTTGTCCTTTTCCATCTTCCATTTCTCTATTTTAAGTGTTTCCTTTTATTGCATTGGTGTCTGGTAATCACTGGTTTTGGTTGTCTGCTGAGGGAAATGAGGTTGTGAGAGAAAAGCAGTTTGAGAACTAAAAAAGTAAGAAAATTTTAAACAGGCAGGATGGCGCTTTCTGGGTGTGACAACATTAGCCAACTCTTAAAGCCAAGTTTTCCTGGCCAACCATGGTCTAAGCTAATGCCCTCATGGAGCCCCTTGTGTTTTTCATTGGGAATTGGTGTTTTCCAGGCATCTCAGTATGATTCAACTAAAATCCCCACATCCCAAAAAAGGAAGCCTTTGAAGGCCAGATTTTGGGATCTGCCAATAACTCAGGGATGGTGGTACGTTTCTGTGTCTGCAGCTCCATATGACTCGTCGTGCCTCACTTTTTCTTGTAAGTGTGTGCTCTGTGCCACACTGAAGAATCAGATTCTTTGGCTTCATTGTAGAGGAAGATCTTTTTTTTCTCCACAATGGGCTACCTTTAGAGGACTTGGGAAACTTTTTCTTTCGCCTTTCCTCTGCAAAATTAATGAGCCTTGCAATTCCTTTCAACTTAATAGTTTTAGTAGTGCTAAAGTTTCTCTTTGTTTTTAGGCAAATCCATCTGACACTGTAATGTAGCTAGTCTCAGTTGGTGGCTGTCTTTGGTGGCTGTCTTAGGAAATATTTAAGCATTAGGACCTGGGATATGAAGTAATATATTCTAGGCTTTCCTTTTTAGGCTAAGAATATCCTAGGAAAGGAAAACACAGGAACGCACATTTGTAGGTTGTTCCTGAACACACTGTTGGAGGAAGAGTCAGGTGCCAGATGGTGATTAGCAAGTTATTTCCTTCAGGCTCAACACTGTCCACTGGTAGCTCCATGAACTCCACCAAGAGCTGAGTGTGGAGTTTAAAGAGAGAAGAGCATTTTGAAGGAACTCAAATAATGTCTTATACTTTTGAGCATATACAAGGTGCAAGGCACTTTGCATCATTTCATTTAATTCTCACAGAACCCCCCGTGGTCAGAATTATTATTCCCTTATTATGAACAAAGAGTTGATTTTGAAAATGCTTCAGGAAGTTGGCTGAAGCCCACAATTACTAGGAAGCAGACTTGGGACTGAGCTCAGGGCACTCGATCCCCAAACCTAGGAGATACCTACATGCTCCAAGGAAACTCCCAAGTCACTTCCACCTGCCACAGTCCAACCACATGGGCTTTGGGTCTCCCAGATTGAGTCCCAAGCTTTTCCAACAGATCCAAGTGCCTTGTGCTAACACCTGAGGACCCAGTGGCTCTGTCTGTGAAGCTGTTGATGCTCCAGCCACGAGTGACTTCTCATGGCCTCACTTTCAACACTTGTGCCACCAGCAAGCCCCCAAGATGACTTGTCATCAATACGGCCCCTTTTCACAAAACAAAAATGCTTAACTTGCCCTGCACAATTCTGATGGTTCTTTTTTGATCTCTTCCCTGGCACCCAAATGTATTTTCTTGGTCCAATCAGAAAATACACTTCAGTCCTCCTCTCCTTCTATGCACATCAGGAATCTGAACCCTGAGCCTGAATCGCGTGAGATTTAAATGAGATCAAAAGAGAAGTGAACATCTATTGAGCGCTTACCATGTATCAGGATTTAAGCTTTTTACTGTCATTTTCTAAAGCTATGCCTCACAAAACCCACATGTAGAGGGAACTATGATTATTCTTATTTTATAGTTGAGGGAAGTTAAGTTTAGAGAGATATTTGCTAAATGTCACCATTCTAGTGAGGTGGTCTGACTCCTGAGTCTGCATGTCTTTTCCAGCTTCTCAAGTGAGTAAAGACCCTTAGCTCAGGGCCTGACACAGGGCATTTTCCAGTCAGGTAAGTCACAAAGATATTTCTGTAGCCTGGCTTTCTCCTCCTGCACTTCTATCAGTCCAGCACCTTTTGTCCTGGTAAAGTAAATTACACCTTGGAGCCGACTTCAAAGGCTTTATTTCTCAAGGATGGAAGATTGAGAAGAAATATCTTCCAAATGTTTGGGGCACATTTACGTATTACTTATTTTAATACCATGTAGTGTTAAAGTTTTTTGAGACCTAGAGAGATGAAATGATTTCTCCCACGTTTACGCATAGCTAGACTGACAGTTCTTTGTACAGATGGCATCTTCCCGATTTTCTTTGTACAAAGGGCATCTTCCATAACATGGCAAAGATTATCTCTAAATTGTTGGTTCTATAGGTGTCTATAACACACCATTCTTTTCATTTTTCCTTAAAATGTTTCATTTCTCATCCAAGAAGTTCAATAGGGGTAATGCAAAATCCATTATGAATTAAGGACTCTAGTGTCTAGCGTTATTATCCAAATAAATAGACTATACAGAAAAAATAGTACTGAAACTGTACTGAGCACAGTTGGATCTTAACAATGGGATCTTTGATTGTTTCTCACTCATTATTATAAATGTGTCATTTCATGCACTGCCATTTAGTCAAACATACCATTTACTCCAATGAATCTTGAATGATAGAACACTAACATTCATGACTTCATTAAATATGGAGACCACTGTATCATAATCACGGTTCAATTTTTAAAACCATACAATTTGGGGGGAGTTCCCTGGCGGTCCAGTGGTCAGGTCTTGGTGCTTTCATTGCTGGGGCCTGGGTTCGATCCCTGGGTGGGGAACTAAGATCCTGCAAGCGATGCGGTGAGGCTGGGGGAAAAGAAAAACATACAGTCTTCAGGACCTATTGTGTCGATCTGCCATCAGCATTTTTGCACAAATCAATCTGAGATGGCCCTCCTTTTCTATAGTATTATCTCTTCTTCATCATTATCTTTGATTTCCCAATTTTAAAAGAGCATGCTGATATTTACAACCAGATTGTTATTTCCAAGGGAGATCCCACGACTCTGGCTTTATTTAGTGGCTTTCTCTTCTATAACTTCATTTCATAATCTAAGAAAATATGTTTATAACAGAGAAGAAAGGAAGTCATAGTCTCAATACATCATCGTGTCAAGAGCAAATTTCTCATGTTGACGTGATTTGGGAATGATTGTTCCTTCCAAAATTTTCCTCTTGTTTGCTAATAAACATGTACTGCCTTTCATATACATGTATAAATATACATTCATATACATATATATTTCATACCTATGTATAGTCACATGTACAATATGTATGTATAATCATATTCATATATGATTCATATAAGAATTATTTCTCTTGCTCTTTAATTCTTTGATTTTAAGGAAAAAAATACAAACACAATATTGGTTTCCCTGATGAAAATTCTCCCCAGAAGACACAATATGGTGTGAGATATTTCACTAACAGAAGGTAATACACAAGTCATTTCTACTAGAAAATATGCCATCTGGAATAAAACAATTTGTGGAAATGCGTGTCAGTATGATTGTGTTATCCTAGGTTAATGATGAAGGTAACTGCCTCATCAAAGTAGATTTTTCGTAGGAAATGGAAGAGAATTTGGAAAGGACTGTCATGGGTAACCTTTGGTTAAGTTTTCTGGCAAGTGCTTCATGCATTTCAAAGTAAGAGAGATTGAACCAAGACCATGTGGCTGCTTGCATGTGCTGGATAAGATGCAGGAAGAGGAGTAGAGGGAGACTTGGGTATTACTGTAACTGAGAAAACTGTTTCATGGGGTTATCCTTAAATAAACCCACAATGAGCTGACTTACAGTCCTCTGGGCCTCAGTCTCCTGGTTGTCCTCTGGTTCCTCATATACCCACACCGATGGCCTTTGCAATGTTGTTCACACTGCCTGGAACACTGCCACTACCTGACCACAGTCCCCTAGTCTTAAACCTGTCACCTATGACATAGAGAATACTTCGTTAGCCTTTGAAGGAGTCAGAAGTCCCACACTGTACTCTAGTTGCGTAGCACCGTGTGTATTTTCTTCCTAGCACTTATCATCGTTGTAATTGTCCTTTCATTGGCATGACTCTACAAATAATGGCTGTCTATTCCCCTATGAATTGTAAATTCCCTAAGTGCCTACTGCAATGCTTGCCTCTTAGATGGGACCCATAAATACTTTCTGAATGAATTAATGACTTGGTCTTAGAGTAAGACGACTGTGGACGTGGACTGCCTTGCTGAGGTTCACCACGAGTTTCACTAAGCTGAGGATTGTCTGTTAGGCAGCAGGCTTTGCTGTCTGCACTCAAGCGTGGTCAGTGACTGTGGGACAAAGATTTCATCTGTTTAAACTATCTGGTCTGTGTGGGGATCAAAGTCTGGGGATCAGAACGACTGATTCCTTACTCAACAGAGTCAAAATAACTTCAAAGAGATTTCTTCACGGGAAAGATTGGGCAAGAGTACAGAGGAGGGTCAAAGCCTGGTTGAAACTCTGTTTCTACCAAATTGCAAATATTTCCAGTTTAGTCATAGACATGTGCCCAAAGCGAACAGTAATGACTGGAATTACAAGTTGTGAGAATAATGAAAGGTCTTGAAGATGGTTTACTGCTTTTTTCTTAGATGGGGATCTAGAGAAGTCCAGTGACTTGCCCACAATCCCTGGGCCAGTGATGGGGTCAGGGCTGGACTCCAGCATCCTTTCCATCAGGCTAGACTCCTGCTTCTTATGATAGCAAGTCTGCTGCTTATATGCCTGGGGCCACTCACTCATATGGGCGGCTTGCCCTGCCACCTAGAAGAAGAGAGGGTGGCCTAGGCAAGCAAGTAACCTTTTGGGATCTCAGGCTTTGGTTTCCCACAATTAAAATAATGAGCCATGCTAGTTAATGTCCAAAGTAGCTTTGAACTGCAGATCATTTCTTATTCTACATCAACCCTCTGCTCTTCCCAAACTGTGATTCCTTGGACATCATTTCTAAACCCAAGCCCGGTACTACAGAGTATAATATGGAAGTTCGACATTAACCATAAGTAGTATTGTATTAGTTATTATACATATTGTAAGTGCTAGGCACAGTTCTGTGTAACACATAGCAACTAATTTAATCCCCACTGTGACCTTATGGGAAACACTAACATTTATTTACTCCCATTCTACAAAAGAGGAAACCGACACCCAGGAAACTTACATGTCATAACAAAGGTCTCACAGATCCTAAGTGGCAGGGTTAAGATTCGAACCCAGGCAGTCTGGCTCCAGAGTTCATGCTGACTTGGTTTAGAGACAAATGTACAAAATGGATATCACTTTTCATGTTTATTTGTTTATATACCACTCCTTTCCCAAAATATTTTCAAGTATCTTACAGAGGTACACACCATACCACATACAAATATATATGAATAAAAAAGGGAAGGGCTTCCCTGGTGGTGCAGTGGTTGAGAGTCCGCCTGCCGACGCAGGGGACACGGGTTCGTGCCCCGGTCCGGGAAGATCCCACATGCTGCAGAGCGGCTGGGCCTGTGAGCCGTGGCCACTGAGCCTGTGCATCCAGAGCCTGTGCTCCACAACGGGAGAAGCCACAGTGGTGAGAGGCCCACGTACCGCAAAAAAAAAAAAAAAAAAAAGGGAAAATGAAAATTGATGAATAAGATAAGTTCAATGCCAAAAATCTTTTGAACACTTGACTAAAAGTGGGCTTAATACTTAGCTCTTGGTGCCCTAGTGATGAATGCAAAGAAAAAGAAGAAGAAGGAGAACAAGGAGAAGGAGGAGGAGGAGGAAGAGGAGGAGAAGAAGGGGAAGAAAAAGATGGAAAACGAAGAAAAGAATCATGAGAAAAAAAGAAAAACAGAATCACCTGGAAACCTCCATCCATCCATCTGAGACAGGATTTGGAAAAATGATTTTTAAGTATCTCCACCGAGTTGCAGGATTTTCTTATATATTATGCAAATTAAGCCCTTTTCAGTTATATGGTTTGCAAATATTTTCTTCCAGTCTGTAGGTTGCCTTTTCACGTTGTTGATAATTTCCTTTGCTGCATGCAAGCTTTTTAGTTTGATGTAGTCCTACTGGTTTATTTTTGTTTTTGTCGCCTGTGCTTTAAGTTTCATATTCATGAAATCATTGCCAAAATTGAAATCATGAACCTTTTTCCCTATGTTTTCTTCTAGGAGTTTTACAGTGTCGGGTCTTACATTTAAAGTCTTTAATCTATTTCAAATTGATTTTTGTGTATGGTGTAAGGTAAGGGTTTAATTTCATTCTTTTGCATGTGGATATGGAGTTTAACCAAAACCATCTGTTGAAGAGAGTATCCTTTCCCGATTATGTATTCTTGGTGCCTTTGTCCAAGACCATTTCCTCTCCTAACCACTCTCCAACATCCTCTGTATTGAAGGATTGCCTCCATCTGCTCACTTGCCCTCTGGCAGCATCTGGTTTTAGCTAATCGGGAACACTGGCCAGAGATTGGAGGTTGGAAGAGGGTGATGTCAATGTATTAATTCACCTGGCATTTTCCCTGCAGGGTCATCCTGAGTCAAAATAATAAGAAAAAAGTTTCCCAAGCTGTTTTTAGCACTATTATTTTTTATACGTAAATTTTTTTGGTATTAGATTTCATTTCTTTGTAAGATATGAGGTAGGGATTCGTTTTAACTTTTTCCTATATGGCCACTAGTTGACCCACAAGTCTAAATCCAGTTCCTTCCTACTGATTGGAAATGCTATCAGGTATATAGTATATCAGTTTGATTCTTTATTTTTGTAACTTTTTGTGATAGGTTTTTATTTTCCATTCTATTGGTTGCTCTCTTTAATATAATATTATCTAACACACTTAATCATCTATTTTGTTACACATAATTTTTTTTCCTTAATTTGAATGATAATGAAATTTGTCAATATTTGGTTCTTCCTCCTTTCCCTCCCCTCCTTCAAAATCATCTAATTTTAATTGAATATTTTATTTTCCTCAGTTTTCACCTTTATATCTTTAAACATAGACTTTTGTCTCTATTACTTGACTTATTGGTTTTTTTTTTTTTTTTTTTTTTTTTTTTTTGTGGTACACGGGCCTCTCACTGTCGCGGCCTCTCCCGTTGCGGAGCACAGGCTCCGGACGCGCAGGCTCAGCGGCCATGGCTCATGGACCCAGCCGCTCCGTGGCATGTGGGATCCTCCCGTACCGGGGCACGAACACGTGTCCCCTGCATCGGCAGGCGGACTCTCAACCACTGCGCCACCAGGGAAGCCCGACTTATTGGTTTTTAAATACTCTTTTTTGAGCACAAACTATAAATTAATTGGAAAGCAGCATATTTGTAAAACCTCCATCTCACCTTCTCTCCAACTTCCTCTCTTGGCTTCTATCTAATCATTTTAATTCTGTATTGTTGAGGTTTATTATGTGCAGATTGTTCTACACCCATAATTTGTCTTTGACAAAGTCCTGTAATTCAGCATATTTAAAGCTCAACTTGAATCATTTTCCTATTATTTTTCCCTTCAAATATATTATTTACCCAAGGATATTTTTAATCAAGAAATTTCTTTGAGAAGAGCTAATGAGAACTTTATTCCTGAGTCCTAACATGTCCAGAATTTTTGTTACCTTTACCCTTGGATGGCAGTGTGTCTTGGTATAAAATTTGTGTTTAATGCTTTCTTTCCTTGAGGACTTTGTAGAGAGTAGTCAAATGCCTTCTTGCACTGATTCTCTTCTACACCTGATGTGGAATGAGAAGATGATGTGTGGACAACCAGATTTTTTCTTTAATTGTGATTGGATGTTTTTTTCTTGGCTTCCTAAAGCTTCTCTATGGCAAAGATAGATAACTTGTCCTCAGTACTCTTAAATGCAATGTTGACTTTCTATACCAGTGTTTACTGGGATATAGTGTATGCCTTCAATCTGTGGAGACCTATTTTCTTTTATTTTGGGAAATTTTTCTTTAAATATATCTTTAAACATTTTTTTTTTCTTTCACCACATTGGTTTTCTTCTTTGAGGGAATCAAACTTTTTAAACTTTGTCTCCATGTTAATTTTGTTTGATTCCCTTTTCTCAGTTCCGTGTTCCCCATGTTTTACTGTATTTTCCTTTATGTTGTTCTAGAATGGACTTAGGATTAGTTTTGTTCTTTTGCTTCCTTTTCTTCAGTTTTATTTCATCCTCTTTTTTTATTTGTTTTTTTTTTTTTGGTCTTCCTATATTTTCCCTAAACCCTTTTATCTCAGATTTGAGCTCTTGTTTTATAGAGGCAACAGCTTAAGTTTTTCCCTGTTTTAAGTTCATGACAATACATTTAGTTATAGTATTCACCTACTTCTTAGCAGCATAATTCTGGTGGGTCTAGATTCATCTGCTTTTTTTTCTGTTCCTTTTTGTATTAGCTTAAACTGCCTTAATGAAATACCATAGACTGGGTGTCTTAAACAAAAGAAATCTATTTTCTCACAGTTCTGGAGGCTGGACTTCTGAGATCAGGGTGGTGCTATGGTCAGGTTCTGGTGAGAGCTCTCTTCATGCCTTGCAGACAGCCACCTTCTCACTGTGTCCTCACATGGCAAAGAGAGAGATGTGGCTCTCTGGTGTCTCTTCTTATAAGGGCTCTGATCCCATCCTGAAGGCTCCACCCTCATGATCTCATCTCAACCTAATTACCTCCCAAAGGAGCCCTCTTTCAATATCATCACACTGGGGAATCGGGCTTCAGCATATCAATTCAAAGGGACACAAACATTTAGTTCGTAACAGGTTTTCTTTTCTTTTGTAATATCTTTATATATACACTGTACCTGTTCATTTTAAACTTTATAAGGAGTATAATGTGTCTCAGTGTTTCTCAAGGTGTGGTTTGCAGACTCTTGGTGGTCCCTGAAAACATTTTTGGGGGTTCTGCAAGGTCAAAACTATTTTGATAACACTGCTAAAGCCTTATTTGCCTTTTCATTATTTTGACATTTATACCAATGGTGCAAAAGCATTGGTGGCTGAAACTGTTGGTCCTTAACAGGAATTAGGGCAGCAGCATCAATATGTACTGGTTGTTACTGTAGTTTTCACACTGATAAGTTCATGGTTTTAAAAAATTCCTAGTTTTAGTTTTCTGTAAGAATACTTTTAATGAAGCAGAGATCATTGTTAATTCTATTAAATCTTGTCCTTTAAGTACATGTCTTTAAAATATTTTGCACAATGAAATGAGAATTACACATAGAGCACTTCTGCTGAGTATGAAAATGTGATGTTTGTCTCAAAGAAAATAAGCTCCTTGTTCATGGAATACCATCTTTTTTTCCCTGTGTCCCCCTGCATTGGCATGTGGGTTCTTTTTTTTTTTTGAATTTTTGAATTTTATTTTATTTATTTTTTATACAGCAGATTCTTATTAGTTCATGGAATACCATCTTTACATGAAAGAATAACTGAGAGAAAATCTAAGATTATTCAGATTTGGCAGATATTTTCTCAAAAATAAATCAAGTGAGACTGTCACATGAAAGAAGATGTGACAATTTGTTGCCAATAAAAAATTCAGACTTTCAAGCAAAAATTGGAAGTTTGGAGAAACTTTGTTGTGCCATTCTGAGCTTGACAGCTTCCTAACACTTAACAACATTTCTGATGAGTTTAATAATGATTTCGACAGTATGATTTCTTAATATTGCACAATAAAATGAGTCAACAGTTAAAAGATCTGTATTACTCAATGATCCAAATGACCAGTGCATCATGTTACAAAATCATGCATGGTTAAAAGAGTCATTCAAAGTGCAAATTAGACCAATGGATTGTAAGAAAAGTTCATTGTGGTTTCATATTCCACCCTGAAACTACCTTTTAAGAAACTACAACTTTTCAAGTTTTTTTTAGTATTAAATAAGAATATCCACAATTACTTGAAAAAGCTTATATTAAAATACTGCTCCTTTTCCAACTACATATTGTGTAAAGCCAGATTTTCTTCATATATGCCAGCCAAAGCAACATATCTCACCAGATTAAATGTGGAAGCAGATATTAGAATCCAGCTTTTTTCTATTAATCCAGACATTAAAAGATTCATGTCATTGTACAGCAGAAACTAACACAACATTGTAAAGCAATTATACTCCAATTAAAAAAAAAGATTTAAAAAAATGTAAAACAATGCCTTCTTCTCACACATTTTTTCTTTTTTTGGTTTGCAAACTATAGTTATATTGCATTAAAATTCATATTAAAATATAATGGGCTTATTATTGTTAATTTTAAATGAATTACAAAAATAAAAGCTCCTTGACATCCTCAGGAACTCTTAAAGCATGATGGGATACTGAGACCAGAACACTGGAGATGTGCTTGTGTAGTTAAGAGTGTGGACTCTAGGGCTAGATTGTCTGGGTCCACACGCTGACTACCCCTTTCTAGTTATCTGACCCTGGGAAACTTACTCAAACCCACTATGTTATTAAACCTCTCTGTGCTTCGGTTTCCTCATCTCTCAAATGGGGATAATAGGAATACCTAACTTGTAGGGTTGTTGTGAGGATTAAATATAGGTAACATGCCTAGGATGTTGCCTCGCACATAGTATGAGCTATATGTATTACTGTGAGATTCATAATATAAATAATCATCATTACCCAGATTTGATTGACATAATTATTCTTAAACAGCTATTTTATGAAATTTAATTAATAAGTAGCAAAGGCCATGTCATAAGCTAGTGAGAATTCTCCTCGTAATTCAAGGTTATATTTGTGAGTTACTGTGGCCTTTACTCCTTCCCAGCTCACTGAGATGAGCTGATGCAGGTCTCCTCACCGGAGAAGGCCTGTCTCTTTTCTTTCACCTGCCACCTTTGCTAATGGCTTTGGGGTTATTTGATTTACCAGGTGATTCTTCATTCATATCTACTTTCATGCTTCTCAAAACTTCATGCCACGAGGATCCTCACCCAGTCACACTTTTTACTTCTCTTTGATCTTCACTGAATCTGGCAGTACTTCTTATAATGTGTTTCAGAATTACCAATTTTATCTAGTTTCATCAATGATGGATTTTGAATTTCATCTTAACACTCTTTATCTCATTTTTCTTGCCGCTTTTGGGACATTTTCAAGAAGAAAATTGGAAACAAACAAACAAATCTTTACTCCACACATAAAACTAGGCATCTGTTTTAATATCAGCAACCTCTAGGTTAACACAACTCATGGAGTAGATTATTTTTATGTTCTGAATATGTGTTTGAACTTCTGAAAAGACAGAAACCATAGGGGAAGAGTAATATAAAGATTTTCCCTTATTATTAAATGATATTTGTGGCTTTATACTATTCTCTAACTGAACTAAGGATAATATAGGATCTAAGGTGGTTTCAGCTGCAAGGTCTAGCCACACGTATCCTATCCTAGCACACCAAAGCAAACATTTTCTCCTGAAGAACTCGGTTTTGGGGACTTCTGATTCTCACTCCAAGGTTGCCAAGTGTAGTTTCCATGTTGTATATCTCCTTTTCTTTCCCAGAAATCACATCATTCGTTTGACCTCAGCCATGTCTCTCCCAGCAAGATATGTATAAAGGATGGAAAAGAAGTAATTTGGAAACATTTAAAAGGGAAAAGAAAAATTGGATGATTTTGAGAAAGGTATTTAATCAAAATAGCTTCCCTCGATTATATACCTTTGCTTTTCTCTGGTGTTTCAGACTTAGTGAACATGGTTTTAATTTTGAATCCTACCTGTTATTAAATGATTTTCCACCAAACCAAAAGAAGAAGAAAATGTAATGGATTCCAGATTCAGTGCAGCTTCAAGAAACACAAGATATTTCAGAGCCCTGGGGGATAATGAAATGCCAGAAAGAGTTCAAAGCAAACCCGCAAGAAGAAATGCTCAAATTCACATCTTGAGCTCTTTTGCTATTTTTCTAACTGTGAGAGAGGTCAGCCTTACACAACCATAGTAACAGGTGAAAAATGGATGGTTGACCTAGCAGAACACTTTCCACTGCTATACTTAGGGTTGCTTTTTACCTCTTCTCCAACAAATCTAGAGCTAGAACATGATTAATGTCTATTCTTCCATCCTGGATGCAGAATGAGTGCCAAACTGAGCTTTAATCATATTGCTTAATTACTGTTCTCTTCCTGTGGCAGTGACACATGGTGGGAGGGGGTGTGCTGCAGGCTTGAGGGGGACAGGCCAGGCAGGGCTGGTAGGCTTCTGTGGACAGTCTTTTTCATGCTTCTTACTGCTGATGATTGGTGGGAGTTCAAGAGAAGTTATAGACTATCATGAGTATGGATTTAATTTTTTAATTGGATCAGATGTCAACTAGTCACAAATATGAGACTGATGGCCAGCACTACTGCAATAGGTAATAAAACAAATGATTGTTTCAACACTTAGGAGAGCTGGAAAAGGAGAATTTCCTGCCAGAGAAAGGCAGTTTGATTGGAAGAGTTAGATGTTAGCAGGAACCTGCTGGATCATTTCTCTATAAGTGTTCACCCAGAACTAGAACAATCTCTGTCCCTGCTTTAAAGTGACTTACCATATTCCTTCTCTGAGGGATACTGGAGATTTCTGAATTTCCAAGAGAGTGGGATTAGAGAATTCAACACTCACCTTTAGATCCAAGCTCTGCTAATCATGTTTTTAGGGGCCTGGCCACTGCATATATTGAAATCCTGTGCTGCTATGAAGGTAACTGTGCTGCTATGAAGGTAACTATGGAAAACAACACAAAGCAAAACTTACAAAGGCAGGAATGGAAGAAGAGAGAGTGGTGTTAGGTGATTTAGGTGGAGGAGGAAGCTGAGTTACAGGAACCTCAATGATAACTAGATGGTCTACAACATACCCTCCCAATGCCCTTGGCCAGGAAGAAAGTGATGGTTCTATAAATTTATATGACTGTGAGTATTGGGACCTCATATACAAATCCCAACTCCACTACTAATTAACTCAATAGTGGATATATGGGATCTCTCTGTACCATCTTTACAAATTTTCTGTAAATAAAAGCTATTCTACAATGAAACATTTATTTAAAATGTGGTTCCTCTTACATATACACAATGGAATACTACTCAGCCATAAAAAGGTATGAAATAATACCATTTGCAGAAACATGGATGCAACTAGAGACTATCAGACTAAGTGAAGTAGGTCAGAAATAGAAAGACAAATACCATATGATATCACTTATATGTGGAATCTATAATATGACACAAATAAACCTATCTATGAAATAGAAGCAGAATCACAGACATAGAGAACAGACTGGTGGCTACCAAGGGGGAGGGGTTTGGGGGAGGGGTGGACCGGGATGTTGGGATTAGCAGATGTAAGCTTTTATATATAGATGGGTAAACAACAAGGTCCTACTGTACAACACAGAGAGCTATATTCAATATCCTATGATAAACTGTAGTGAAAAAGAATATAAAAAAAGAATGTATACATATGTATAACTGAATCAGTTTGCTGTACAGCATAATTAACACAACATTGTAAATCAACTATACGTCAATAAAAATAAATAAATAAATACATTTTAATGTAAAAAATAAATAAAATGTGGTACCTCTTGTTCAAAAGGCAGGACAAGGTGGGGGACTGGATGGACGAGAACCTGTCTCAGGGAGTCAGGAAGGTAAAGAGAGGGTAAAAAATGGACCCCGCATGAGTCAAGACTCCAAGTCCTCGGTGCACGCTTCATCTTCCGAATGAACTTCATTTGCAAAACCGAAATTCCCAATTTCCGGATGGTGATTGCAGAGCATGAGCCCATGCTCCTGTGTAAGTGCACTGGTCACGTGTCCATAATGATAACCCTGCTCCAGGTATGGCTTCACCAGCCCTTCCATCATCTCACCAAAGAAGAGCACAGGACAAACCACTATCTGTGATTCAGAGCAGGAATTCTTAATCTCTTTTGTTCCATGGATTCTTTGGGGGAGCCTGGAGAATACCTCTTCTCAGAATGATTTTTAGCACAATAGTACATGTTGTGCAGTGTCTTTAAAACATGTCCCTCCACAATACATAATCACAATTTTCTCTGCAGATTCTTTTTTTTTTTTTTGCGGTTCGTGGGCCTCTCACTGCTGTGGCCTCTCCCGTTGTGGAGCACAGCTTCCGGACGTGCAGGCTCAGCGGCCATGGCTCACGGGCCCAGCTGCTTCGCGGCATGTGGGATCTTCCCGGACCGGGGCACGAGCCCGTGTCCCCTGCATCGGCAGGCAGACTCGCAACCACTGCGCCACCAGGGAAGCCCCTCTGCAGATTCTTGTACATTGGAACCAGCAGCTATAGTAATTCTATGCTCAGAAGTCTTTTTCTACCAAACAGTTCAACCACATGTTATCACATTGATGATGCAAATATCTACAATACATTCCAGTACATCCTATTTATAATCATGTGTTGATCAATATTTGGATAGAGTTTAGTCAAAGACCATTCCATAGTATAATGTCCTTATCTGAATTGAGCAACAAGAGCCTTTACGCTGAAAGTTTTTAAAAAGCGAACATGACTCTGAAGCTTTGGAATTTCAGTTGTCTTAGAGAGTGCAGAAAAGAACTGAATTCATAACTGGCTGGGTTCCCTCAGTTTGGCTGAAATTATATGATTAAAAAATGAAGAGAGAAGAAGAGACAACATAAAAGAGAATGAAAATAAAATGAAGTAGAAGATAACACTTCATTTTCTGAAATTTCTAGAACAATATTTTAAGGTTGAAAAAAAAATAAAATGGAATGAATTGCTAAATTTTCAATAGAAGTTAACAAAACAATAGAGACAATTTTTGCCATCCGAATTAATGTAATTGTATTCATGGTCCACCGAGAGTTGAGAACCTTCTATTAGTGAGCGTGCAAGAAATAGTCCCATGATGGGCTGGCTTGGACAGTCCCGCTCCAGTCTCCTCTCACTCCATGTGCAGTGGAAAACTTGACTGACATATCTCATCTGGAAAACTTGACTGACATATCTCATCATAGTAGAATGAATGGGCTGTTAGGTCATTGACAGCTGGGCCTATAATTCCAGGTGGTGACAGAAGTACCAAAATTGCCTCCTGGCAAGGCTGTACAGAGAACTGTAAAACTTTGTGAGTAAGGTGAGCATTGATAACGGTCTTTTGAACTATCTGGTAAAGTGTGATTATTTGATTGATTGCAGAAGCACAAGCCCAGCTCATTTACGTGCGGGCTCTGCTGTTGAGTCTTGAGCCCGTTTTCTTGGCCTTCAGTAAGGACTGGAAAATACATCTAAGAAAGAAGATAAAAACTCATTTTCAAATCTTTTCATTCCTTGGAGGAACACGATCTTTTCTCATTCATATCAGTTCTTTCATCTGAGGATCATAAGTGTGACCTCCAATGCTTTCCAGATGCCTGATGGAATGTGTGTTGGAGGAAAAGAACTTTATTTTGTTTGCTGCAGAAATTCGGCTCTGTTACTTATATTGCAGAAGGAGACAAACAAATGGGATCCGAGAGCATCTTTTCTACTGTATATCACTTTATATAAAAAATAAAAGTAGAAGATATACAGTAACATTAGTCAAAGTGAAAATGTTATCCAGGAAAAAAAAACTTTTATTTTTAATTCTCTCTCTTTGGCTATTTTTAATCCTAAGCATGAACCCTCAAGACCCTTTCTAAAGTTCTTCAGCTAATTAGCTTATTTCTGATTCAATAATAAAATTATATTTTTGTCCCCCTCCCAACCCCGCCCAAAGACTTTAGTTTTACCACTGATTTATTTCATAGCCATGGTATCTAAAACACTTTGCTTCTTTTTTTTTTTTTCTTTTTCTTTTGCTGTACGCGGGCCTCTCACTGTTGTGGCCTCTCCCGTCGCGGAGCACAGGCTCCGGACGCGCAGGCTCAGCGGCCATGGCTCACGGGCCCAGCCGCTTCGCGGCATGTGGGATCTTCCCGGACCGGGGCACGAACCCGCGTCCCCTGCATCGGCAGGCGGACTCTCCACCACTGCGCCACCAGGGAAGCCCAACACTTTGCTTCGTAAAGTATTAAAGATCTATATCCTACTTACTTCTGAAAGGGCTAAAGGTAGCTAGTAACCTTTATTAGTGTAACCAGGCCACGGTAATTTTTCTCCTTGCCTATGACATGGAATTCTAGCTGTCTCCATGAATACAAATTATCTCACTTTTTGCTTATGCAGCTGATGAGAAGATCCTGAAATTCAAAGGAAATCACTCCCTAGTTCTTTGAACTGACATCACTAATTCCGTTTCTTTGCGACTTGGCAGTCGAAGTGTAATGTAATATCTTAAGGAGGAGAAATCCCAAACTTTTACAAAGTTGACTTTCTGTACTGCCACGATATGACATGATGTCCCCAACTGTAAAACACTTTGAGTCATCTGGTCCCTTATTTACTCAGTAATTCCATTATCTAATATGATGGGTTGTCAGAAAGAGAATTTATATATAGAGTTGTTGGAAACACATTGACTTCAAGTTCCCAAACTACTATATTTTTTGTGTTTCAGGTGTTGAATAAAATGAAAATAATAAATGTGAAAATGGTTCTGACCAACATATGTTGGTGTTTCCTCACTGATTTCCCCTCAAATGTTCTAGCCCAAGTGTTGTGAACTCATTTCTGCCTCTTCTGGGCCCTATTTTAGTGGTTAAATTACAAGGAATTCTTCAAAATAGGGCTCCTGATTTAACAGCAGGAAACACCAGCAAGGTGAGGCAAGTAGAGAGAGTATGATGAGAAATGTTTTAATCCTGGACCTGGCTTTCACTAGATCCCAGTTAGGTCACTAGTGGTTATAACCAGCTTAGTTATTTGGTGGTAATGCAAGGACAACAGCGTGGATAAGTTATATAATGCTCACATTAATATTTTTCTAATTCTTAAAGTGTCCCTGAGGATGATATCATAAGACAATGAGTTTAAAAATTCAGGAATAAATATTACTGCATTCTTCAGTAGAGTTTTAATTTCTTGAAAAAAGTGATTATTATCTTTTATTATTAATATTATTACTGCTAGTTTTCCAGGAAAAGAAATTCTAAGAAATGGATTCCAATGACTATGTCTGAAAGATCCATAGCTATTTTCACCACCATTACCATCAAAACAGCAATAATATCGAAACAATAACAATACTGATGATAGTTGCTATAACTGAGTACCCACTTGCATTAGGCTCTGTTCTGTATGTGGCATTATTTCTTTTTTATCCTGTTATGCAAGCAATGGAATAAATGATCAGATAATTTGTGTGTATTGCCAATGACACACAATTAGTTAATGACCAAACAAGCATTTCAACCACGAGAATCTGGTCCACTAGGCTATTTTCTTCATCCTCTTCTCCATCATGGCAACTTTTTTTGTTGTTTGTCAACATATCAGCAGAAAAAACATTTTAACTAATGGTCAGGCCTCTCAGAAATTTTATTGAAAATAAAAGCAACAGTAACAATAGGACATGCCACACACACACACACACACACACACACACACACACACACACACACACAGAATACCAACCTCAAGAAACTTCCATGGGTAGTCAGGCCTTGGGGAAAATGGAAAGTTATTTCTCTCTCTAGAAAAACTTTGTACACTTAACCCCTCAAAATTAATTAAAGCAAGTAAATTAAAGAAAAAAATAGCACACTCCATTTAAAGACAGAGATAAGTTGTAAGAATCTGGATAAGAGAAGCAGATAGAAAGCTTAAATAATAGGATTTCAGATATTTGGGAAAGACCAGTTACTTCCCATTTCCTCTACAAGCGGAAGAAAAAGAAACTTGGCTTAAAATATAGCATGGATGCAATTAAAAACTAATAACTAGCTGTGGAATTAAGAACTAGGGAAGGATGTTGATGATATTTATGGAGTCACCAGTTCTCTTAGCCTTAAAAAAATAGAGAGCTCATTATTTCCTGGAAATAAGTCTTTAATACTTGAGAAATAGTGCACCTCAGTGTTTAAGAGTCAGGGTTCTGTAATCTGACCAGCCTAGTTTACCTCTTGGCTTTACCATATTTATGAGCTGTGTGAATTAGAACAAGTTACTTAAACTTTTTAAACCTCATTTTCTATATATAGACGAGATATATTATCCATAACAAAAGTGTGGATCATGCTTTTGGCACAGTGTTTGGTACCTGCCTAGTATATCTTAGCTGTTATTGTTGCTGTTGTATTTAGACATGGTCTGTCTTGAAAATAGGCTTGTGGGTTCCATTGCCTTTCCATCCCCCTTCAGGCAAAAAAAAAAAAAAAAAAAAAAAAAAACCATGTAACGGACATCTGTCTTTTTTTGGCTACCCAGAATTTAAATACTTCTTATATTTGGCAGGAATCACAAGATTGGTACAAGCCACAGGGAGACAGATATGCCTTCTCCCAACTTCTTGGTGTTGGAATGGAGATATGTGACCTTGGTTGGCTGATTAAATGCTCCAGGTTGGGTTTTGAATATGGAAGAGTGGTGAAGGAGAACAGAGGTAACTAGAGATTATTTTCTGGAGCTGTGGTATGATTGACAGTATAGTGGACTCCCGTGTGTGCCTGGGGAATGTGAAAATATGGTGTGACAGTAGCCAGTCTCCAGTGGTAACGACACCTACAGTAGAATCCTAAATAGACTATTTTTGTGGTGGAGTCTTGGCCGTTCCTAGTTTCCTTAGGCTCTTGTCTCTGTCCCAAGACTTGGGTCTCTAGTCATTCTAATTAGTCCATGATGTATCTATCAGCTATATCCGTAATAATTTTGCATGACAATTCCCCACCCTAAAAAAGCTCAGTGACATTTAACATGAATATTTGTTTCAAACTCCTATGAATGCCAGTTGATAGGAGGTTGGCCCTTCTAGGCTGGACTTAATGGGGCTTGACTCCAAGCTGTGCTTAAGTGCAGGTCTACTCCACATTTTCCTCATCTTCCCTTGACTAGCAGCTACTGGATGAATGTCCTTCTGATGGTGAGAGGCAAGAATGCAGAAGAGCAGGCCCAACTGAGCAAGCATTTTGCAAGTATATCTGCTAACATTTCATTGGTCAGTGTAAGTCATGTGGTTAAGCCCAACATCTGTGGGGTGGAAAAATATACACTCCCTCTTGTGGAAGGAACTGCCAAGTCACAGAGAGTGGATACTGCAAAGGCTAAGGCTGTGTACACAGGGAAGGGTGAAGAATTGAGGACATTAAAGCAATTGACCACCTATGGGTTCCTCAATATTATTTCAGCCAAAGTCTTTTGTTTAAACTAGTGCTTATTTCTATTTTTTGAAACAAAGTAAAACAAGTATATATATATATATATATATATATATATATATATATATATACACAAATATAAGCAAAGATTTATAGTGCAGAGATTATTAAGGAAGTGATTTTGTTTCTTTATAGAGTTTAGGGAAATCTCAGATTATATCTGGCTTTCATAGAGCTGAAATCAATGGAAATCTAGAGTCTTCCAGTATTAAAGGATAGGGATCTGTCAGCCTATGATATATGATCGCAACATGATTTATTAAATCATTGCCTGTTTTGAACTGGAATTGAGTACTCATTGAAGGCCACTAAGCGACCACTGCTGTAGATTAGTATCAAGACATGCATTATCCAAAGAATGCAGGGTGGGGTGTTCACACTAACAGCACTGGATAATTTTTAAAAGAGCCATAAACTCAAATTATTATATTCTTGTCTCAGGCACAAACTCAAAACCGGGAACTTCTATGACTGCTAAAATAATCTGTTTTATATATTTCAATGCTATGAAAGTATGTAGACTTTCAGACACAAATACGTAGCATCTGACAACTAGAAGCACAGTGGAAAAAGCACTCATACATTCTAACTGTCCTGAAAAGTTAACTGTCAGAAAGTGAGCTTTGATTATGATGTTCTGATCATGGAGTCCCAGGGACTGAAATTAAGGATAACTCACTAAGCGCCTGTTTGATTTGGATAACTTAAACAAAATATGAAGAAAAAAATTGGGGGCTTCCCTGGTGGCACAGTGGTTAAGAATCCGCCTGCCAATGCAAGGTACATGGATTCGAACCCTGGTCCGGGAAGATCCCACATGCCACGGAGCAACTAAGCCCTTGTGCCACAACTACTGAGCCTGCGCTCTAGAGCCCGCGAGCCACAACTACTGAGCCCAGTGTGCCACAACTACTAAGCCCGCACTCCCAGAGCATGTGCTCCGCAGCAGGGGAAGCCACGCAATGAGAAGCCCGTGCACCGCAATGAAGAGAGTAGCCTGCACTCATTCCAACTAGAGAAAGCCGGCATGCAACAACGAAGACCCAACACAGCTAAAAATAAATTTTAAAAAAATTTAGATCTTCTTGAAAGTCACAGCACCTTATTAAATGCCTAGATTTGAGTCAGTTTCCATATCCAAAGCCCTAGTAAGGTGAATACTTAGAGACCCATAAAGAAAGACCTCACAATAGCATCACATGCGTGTACTATGGATCTTTGCTTGGTCTACTTTAAAGGGATGTGCAGCCATTCAACAAGATTGCACTGAGAGGTTTGGGGTTCTTTTTCACACTTTCAGAGAGATCCAGAAATAAACTTCAGTCATATTGGAATTTGAAGGGTCAAGTGATCAATGAAAATTTGACCTGGGCCTGTCTTACATTAGGTCCACCTTTGAGCTTATCCTAAAGTTATTTTTCTAATTGCTAAATATACAAATATATATACAAATATTCAGCAACGATGAGCACTCTCACAGTCATTTACTGATCCAACTGCAGCAGAATACACATTCTTTCCAAGCACACATGGGACATTCTCAAGGATAAATCACATGTTATAACCACAGGGTCAAAATTAATATTACCAGTAGTTGGGTTAATCAACAGCATGTTCTTCCTGATATCAGGCACTAAGAAGACAGTCTCATTTCTGTTACATTCCTGCCAATAAGGCATAATTTGAATTTAACAATAAAGAACAATCAAACAACCACAAATTGAGGGACAGTCTATGAAATAACTGATCTGTTCTACTGTGTTGTTGTTTTTACTACGAAGGACATTATTGTAGAATTAGATAATATATCATCCACATTAATTTCTTGATTTTGATTCCTTTATTTTGATAACTAAGATAATTGTATGCTTTAAGAAAATATACACCATAGTAGTTAAGGGTAAATGGGCACCATGTGTGCAATTTGCTTTGAAATAGTTAAGAAAAAAATAAGAATGAAAGAGAGAAAACAATGAGAAAGAGAAAAAGGAAGAAAGGAGGATAATGGAGAAAGACAGGAAAGAGAAGAAAGGATAGAATGATTCTGAGTGAAGAGCATCAGAGGATTTTTGTGCTATTCTTGCAACTTTTATGTAAGTTCAAAATAATGTCAAAAATAGAAGAAAAAATAAGTAAACGTTTTCAATGAGAAAAAAGTCTTTCTCCCATTTTCAATGGGAGAAAGATGCTGAGGGAAACCCCATAATGCAAGACTTGAAAGCTGCATGGGTGGTAATTGCAACCATGTGTCCATTCAACTTTCCAGCGTGACCAGTGGGGAAGATGGATTGGTCTTGCAGAGCCCATTAGTAATTGTAAGTTTAATCAGGGGATGACACCAATTAAAGCTGCTGCTCCATATGTGGTCTTCTTACTAGAACAAATCAGTAGAGCCCTTGGGACCTGGCATATAGCTATTGATTTTGTGTGTGTGTGTGCTGATAAAGAGCAGCTTCTAGAGACAAGAGTGTGAATGACTACCTTTTCTTGGGGTTATATAAATCACTCAGTGTTGTCCCAGGTAAACATCTTGACCACCAGAAATGTGTTTTGAGTCAATGGGAATATGGAATGGGTATTGGAGGATGGAAAATTTTATAACCAACTGTGCTCTTATGATAATTACAGATATGAGGACTAAAACATTAACTTATATTTCCTTCCTTGGTGTGTCAAATATATATTAATACACTTAACTGATTTCCCTTTGATTTTGACTCCTTCTCCCTTATTAATGCCAAATACACTTTTGAATAATGTTATTATTTTGTTCATAGTGCATGATATCATCACGGAATTGCCTCATACATAGAAGAGAAATGAAAAGGATGCTGGATTTTGAGCAGGATGCCTGATCTTCATCTTGGAAAGAAGGTATGTTTGCAGCTATATGAATATTAGCTAAATTTTAGTGGGAGACTTTTTTTAAGCATAAGAATTAGGAAAAGGATTTGTAGGACTACCCCATGGGCAAAGGTAGACTGTGGTGGACATTGTCATTTTTGTCTGCCCAGCATCTAAACTTTGAATCATAGAAGAATGATTTAAAAGCTGAGGATATTCAGGGAGCATTTGTGGTTGGCTGCCACAGACTCAAGCATTCAGAAGAGAGGAATGATGTCAGCAGCCTGTGGTAAGATTTTGGACATGTCCTGGATCTCTTGGTCCCTGACTATTTTCCAAGCTTGGTTTTGAATATTTCTATTCATTTGGTGAACTCCCCAATATAATTCCAAAAAATCCAGTGTCTGATTAAATTAGAATATTGTATATAATGCAAGCTAAGCTATTGTAGTGAAGCATCTCACAAATACTTTGTCTGTCATGTAAGAGTTGAGATGAACGTAACTCAGAACTATCAGGCAACTCATCTCCCCAGCCTCTTACAGGGAATTAGATTCTGTCTTGATGTTCACATCTCTAGAGTGTTGTTCTAGTCTTAGTATTTGAAGCCGGATCACCAGCACCATATCCACATTCCACCCTCTGGAAAGGGGAGGACAGTAGTGGAGGGAAAGTGATATTTTTTTTTTGAAGGAAGGATGTAGAAGTAACAGAGATAATTTTTTCTTGCATTTGATCTTTAAAAATTTAGTCACATGACCACTCTTAGCTAAAAGGGAGGGTAGGAAACAAAATCTTTAGCTGGGATGCTTTGTGCCTTAATACTATTTGGGAAAGGGAACACTTGTATTGGTAAAATGAGAAAGGAAAAATGCATCCTAGGGGATAGTTACAATGCTGGGAAACATGTGGACGGAATCACTTTCTGTTGTTTACAACTGAAAATCCCTAAAGAGTACAATCACCTTGTAGTTGTGTTAACTTTAAGTTAACCTTCTCTGTAAATATTTGAAACTAGGAATCTGTCTTTGTAGTGAGATGCGATCAATGTTCTCTAGAGCCTCCTTTAACCCTGGTGAGTCTGTCCCCAATACACTTAAAAGATGATTCTGCTTACAAAAATTTATTTTTTTTCACAATGCAACTGTGTAAAAAAGAATTTCCAGCTCATAGAAGATTACTAAATATTAGAATAAATTATGAAAGGAGAGACCAGACTCACCTGAATGAAGGGTTATTTTAAAAAGATGTATTCATAATATATCGCTTATATGTGGAAATTTTAAAAAGATAAAAATGAACTTACATGCAAAACAGAAATAGACCCACAGACATAGAAAACAAATTTATTGTTACCAAAGGGGAAAGGTGAGTAGAGATAAATTAGGAATTTGGAATTAACACATACACACTACTATATATAAAATAGATGATCAACTAGGACCTATTGTATAGCACAGGGAACTCTACTCAGTATTTTGTAATAACCTGTAAGGGAAAAGAATCTGAAAAAAATAGATATATATGTATATATAACTGAATCACTTTGCTATATACCTGAAACTAATATAGCATGGTAAATCAACTACACTTCAATAAAAAAATTGATAAAATAAAACAAGATGTATTCTTTGTTCTTCCCTCTGTGTCAGTTCGCTCAGGCACACAGGTACATACACATGTCATGCCTATTTCTAAAAGGATTTTAAGTGGCTTACATTTAAAAAGTGCAAGTAAAATTAAAGTAAAAAGTACTAATGCAAGAAGAGTAAAAAGAAGAGATAAAATTAATGAAAGAGTGGGAGCAGAGGTGGGATGGGAAATCATTAATCAGAATAAAGAGAGCCACTGCAAATGAGCAGAGAGAGTCACAGGAATATCCCTAACATCTAATCAAAGCGAGATGCTTACGTGCTCAAATGGGTGTGCATGCACGCGTGTGCGTGTGTGTGTGTTCTGAAACTATAGTACTGGACTAGATAAGTCATAAAAAAGTCAACCAATCACTGCAGACATCTTAAAAATGTACTCAGATTATTAAAAATGAGCAACCTGGGAGAGTACAAGTGTAGTATAGCAATGAAACATTTAAAACGTACTAATTAAACATTTACCTATGATGTTTACTTGAAAAGCGTTTCGTTTTGATTTGACATGCTCACCTGTAAATTTAACCTGTCTGTTGTCAGTCAAACCACCTCGCTTACTCACTGTTGTAGTAGAATCACTGAAGACCTTCCAAGGAGCCTAGAGAATTAGAAATTGCCTGTGTGTGTGGTGTTGGTGAGGGTCTGTGTGTGTACACACATGGACTTACTCTGATGCATTAGTTGGCTATAGAAAGGATATCAAAATCATCAGATTATTTAAGAAATTATGAGAAGGACAAGAGAAAAATGACCATATTTTCATCCTAGTGATAATTTGTTATGTTTAAGTCATTTTTACATTACTGGTCCTATTCCACCTTTGATAGGAAGGTACAGTTTGCCAGATGGGGCATCTCAATTGCAACTCTGAACCAAGCTTTGTGTTTCACTGATCCCATTTTAATACGAAATTATGAGTTTTGCAGCCTCAGCTTCTGCTCTTCTCCACTCTGTAATGTGTTTCTTTCACTCACAAGTGGAAGGGTTTTGAAAGAAAGGAACAGCAAGTGCTTGGTGAATACAGCTTGGGCTTAGACAACATACATGTGCCCACAGGGAAAGTCTTACTAAGAAGTTTTTTAACTGGGGCAAGCTCTCTTAATTTTTTATTGTGATATTGTTGTTTTGTGGCTGAGAAAACTGGTTTAAGAAGAATGTATGCCTGATATGTCATGGAATTGTGTTATCAATAAAGAAGACAAGGGCGCAGAAGCATGAATACATTTATCTTTCTTTGGATGAATAATAAAGTGAAAACACCATTCAAGAGTAGCTAGATTGTTCATTGTTAAAAGTTTTCAGTTGAGTCCTTAACATTTTTGCAAGAATAGCCAAGAGAATTGTTACTTTCAGGAAAAGTTCATTTGGTGTTTTCATTTAAAAGACAGGGGTAGAGTGATATGAAGACCTTAGAATTTTAGACTTCTAGAACTTGTCATCTGAAGATTCTCACATGTTCTCAACATTTAACTTCATTGAATTTGTAAATTTGTTAAAGAACAGGTTTTTTTTTTTTTTTTTCTTTTTTTTTTGCGGTACGCGGGCCTCTCACCACTGCGGCCTCTCCCATTGCGGAGCACAGGCTCCGGACGCGCAGGCTCAGCAGCCATGGCTCACAGGCCCAGCCGCTCCGAGGCACGTGGGATCCTCCCGGACCGGGACACGAACCCACGTCCCCTGCATCGGCAGGCGGACTCTCAACCACTGCACCACCAGAGAAGCCCAAGGACAGGTTTTGTAACCAATTTCATCAGTGAACATTCTCAAGAAAGGGGAGTTAAAATATTTCATGTGATCTCTAGTGACTTTTTAATTGGATATTCTATTATCTATTACCTAGTCAACTCTCTAAATTATAATACTAATTTTTAAAGGCAAGGATTCTCCTCCCACATCCTCCCTAAAAAGGATTGTGTATATGGTGGCCATATATTTGCAAATAGAAACTAAATAAGCTTTCAGACTCTGCTAGAGTACTTGAAATCTGAAGTATTTGAATCTGAAGTCTGTGTCTGGAATATTGCAAGTTCCTTCTTTAATGAATTTATGCCATAGGAGTAAATAGTACCATGTTGATTCCTGGAGCTGAAGTAGATCAATTCTATGAGCAATAACATTAGTTTTTGGTTTGAATACCTTTGCAAAGAAGTTTTTTTTTAACATCTTTATTGGAGTATAATTGCTTTACAATGTTGTGTTAATTTCTGCTGTATAACAAAGTGAATCAGCTATATGCATATGTATGTCCCCATATCTCCTCCCTCTTGCGTCTTCCTCCCACCCTCCCTATCCCACTCCTCCAGGTGGTCACAAAGCACGGAGATGATCTCCCTGTGCTATGCAGCTGATTCCCACTAGCTATTTATTTTACATTTGGTAGTGTAGATATGTCAATGCCACTCTCTCACTTCATCCCAGCTTACCCTTCCCTCTCTCTGTGTCAAGTCTGTTCTCTACATCTGAGTCTTTATTCCTGTCCTGCCCCTAGGTTCATCAGAACCATTTTTATTTTAGATTCCATATATATGTGTTAGCATACGGTATTTGTTTTTCTCTTTCTGACTTACTTCACTCTGCATGACAGACTCTAGGCCCATCCACCTCACTACAAATAACTCAATTTTGTTTCTTTTTATGGCTGAGTAATATTCCATTGTATATATGTGCCACATCTTCTTTATCTATTCATCTGTCTATGGACACTTAGGTTGCTTCCATGTCCTGGCTATTGTAAATGGTGCTGCAATGAACATTGTGGTACATGACTCTCTTTGAATTATGGTTTTCTCAGGATATATGCCCAGTAGTGGGATTGCTGGGTCATATGGTAGTTCTGTTTTTAGTTTTTTAAGGAACCTCCATACTGTTCTCCATAGTGGCTGTATCAGTTTACATTCCCACCAACAGTGCAAGAGGGTTCCCTCCACACCCTCTCCAGCATTTATTGTTTGTAGATTTTTTAATGATGGCCATTCTGACCTGTGTGAGGTGATACCTCATTGTACTTTTGATTTGCATTCTCTAATGATTAGTGATGCTGAGCATCCTTTCATGTGTTTGTTGGCAATCTGTATATCTTGCAAAGAGTTTTTTTTTATCATGGTTATACAGTGATTGCTCCATCTCAGCTTGCCTTCCATATTCTACACTGCTCCCTTCCTGTCTCTCTCTACCTCACCTCCCTTTTCCCTCCCCTACTCTGTATTTTCCCTCCCTCTTTCCTTTTCTTCTTTCTTTACCTCCTGATCCCCTATCACCTCTCTCTCTCTCTCCCTCTCTCTCTTTTTTTCTCCATGGTTAATGGTAAGAAATTTGAAAGAAAACTCAGTCAAGTAAGTTGAGCAACAGAGCAGTTCATGTCCTGATAGACCCCTGTAACTCACATTCCCTGTGAAAACAAGATTTCATTTCATCTTAATGAAGCAATATGTTGAAGAGTCAGATTTTTCTCTCAATAGGAAATAATATTGCACATCTAAGGTTGCTTTTGGAAAATAAATAACAGGTGAGATGACTATCTTTTGAGTGACTTAAAATGTATAGTGACAAAGGCCAATTTGATCATATTTATGAGCAGGACTTCCAAAACATTTGCTAATAGAGAAACTCACATTAGAACTCTAGACCCTATAGCCAAACTTGCAAGTAACAGGAAGTAAGTTATTAATAGTCAGTAGTGCATGCTAGTCCTACAAAATCTTATGAGAATGACCCATATGGTTCATTAAAAAAGAATTTGCTATCTCCAGTCAAACAAACAGAAAGCGTATACAAAGGTGTTCTTTTCCATGAGATTTGGTTAGAAATTATGAAGTAGAGTTA
This sequence comes from Phocoena phocoena, assembly GCF_963924675.1. NCBI lineage: Eukaryota > Metazoa > Chordata > Mammalia > Artiodactyla > Phocoenidae > Phocoena > Phocoena phocoena. The sequence goes on along the minus strand of NC_089225.1, from coordinate 105,130,531 downwards.
GGTTTAAACCAGGTCATATAAATCTGTAAGCAGCCTAAAATAGCAGTGAATTTTTCCACTATAAGTTTGCCTTTCAGGAATGATAGCATTGCCCTCTCTTTCTACCATTGCTCAGTAAGCATAAAATGACATTCTTAAAAAACAAAACCTTCTTAATGAGCATAGAGAAGGCCCCACTTGGAGAGTCTCATAATGGTATTCAGTTTGGATTTCTGAATGCTTTTTTCTTTTTAAAGATTTTTTTGATGTGGACCATTTTTAAAGTCTTTATTGAATTTGTTATAACGTTGTTTCGGTTTTATGTTTTGGTTTTTTGGCTGTGAGGCATGTGGGATCTTAACTTCCTGACCAGGGATTGAACCCATACTCCCTGCAGTGGAAGGTGAAGTCTTAACCACTGGACCTCCAGGAAAATCCCGACTGCTTTCTTTTTTATTTTAACAATTGGAATTCTCTACCTGCTTTGTTCTTTCTGGAAAAATCTATTGGGAAATGCTGCAATTAAAATCAATGCCATGATTATTTGTACTGTAGGGTTTTTGTTGCTGTTCAAGAAGCATCCCTGTTTCATGACTTGATGCACACACCTGCCAAATTATTGACATAAACATAAACAATGATGGGGTTGGGAAGTGGAAGGGTGGGGTCTTACCAACAGAGCGGGCTGGACTGGCTACAGGGCCTGAAATCCAACGTGGGGTTGGTAACCACAGTTATGAAGTCACTATATAGATTCTGTTTTGAAAGATTTTAGAAAAATTATGTATATGGAAGATGAAGTGTTTATATAGTCATTAAAAACATTGTATCTGGGCTTCCCTGGTGGCGCAGTGGTTGAGAGTCCGCCTGCCAATGCAGGGGACACGGGTTCGTGCCCCAGTCCGGGAAGATCCCACATGCTGCGGAGCGGCTGGGCCCGTGAGCCATGGCCGCTGAGCCTGCGCAGCAACGGGAGAGGCCACAACAGTGAGAGGCCCGCGTACCGCAAAACAAAAACAAAAACAAACATTGTATCTTATTGAAATTAAAGTTATTCAGTGAATAATGGTTTGGTATTTGGAAAGATATTTGGAGGGGAGGTAACACTGCTGACAAATTAAAAGCCCTTGTTGATTCTGCAGAAAGTACTTCCAGAGACTAATAGGATGTCTTTGTTTGGTATACAAGGCAAATTTTCTTTTTACATTTTTAAATTAAAATTACATCGGCAGGTAACATTTTAAAAAATAGACTTTTTTTTTAGAACAGTGTTAAATTTACAGAAAAAAATGAGAATGTATCATATTCCCTGCACCTACTGTCCCTATTAGTGCATTAAATTAGTATGGTACATTTCTCACAATGAATGAACCAAGATTGATGCATTATTATTAACTCATCTATACTTTATTCAGATTTCCTTAGTTTTTATGCAACATCATTTTTCAGTTCTGGGATCCCATTCAGGAGACCACATTACATTTAGTCACTGTGTCTCCTTAGACATCTCTTGGCTGTGAGTTACTCAGACTTTCCTTGAGTTTGATGACTTTGTAGTTTTGAGGAGTCCTGGTCAGGTTTTTTTTTTTTTTTGCGGTACGCGGGCCTCTCGCTGCTGTGGCCTCTCCCGTTGCGGAGCACAGGCTCCAGACACGCAGGCTCAGCAGCCATGGCCCACGGGCCCAGCCGCGCCGCGGCACGTGGGACCTTCCCGGACCGGGGCACGAACCCGCGTCCCCTGCATCGGCAGGCGGACTCTCAACCACTGCACCACCAGGGAAGCCCTGGTCAGGTATTTTGACTTAGCTGGGATTTGTCTGACATCATTCTCATGATTAGCCTGAAGCTATGGGGCTTTGGGGAGGGTCAGGTTGCTTTACTGTACAGTCCCTCTTTTATTTTCCTTCTTTCCATACAGCCTTCTTTCCATACAGCCTTCTTTGGAAGGAAGTTTTGTTTTATGCTTTGGGTTATAGCCCAACACTAGGCAGTTGGTATTTTCAAAAATTTTTTCAATTATATAGTGTGATTTTTATTTGTAGTAATACAATGATATTTCAAAGGTACTTTGGGGGCTCAAAACAGTTTCCTAAGTCAATATGTGAATTTCACATCATAAAGTTGTTAATGGTGCAAAGTATTATTTATATACTAACTAGATTTTTCCACATCTGTATAATATCATTTACTTATTGGTAGTATTGAGATTACACAAAATTTAGAGTGTCAAACATGAATTTAATATTCACTTTAAAAGCACATTTGTGGACATTAAAATATTTGGGGACAAGGGCATCGCATTTTAATTTGTAAAGATCTTTTATATCTCTACTATGACATTAAGAATGCTTTGTATGATGCCAAGAAATAGCTTAAGAAACTAAGTTTAATGAACATCAAATAAACATTCTGCATTAAACATAAAAAGAGAAAAAACCCTAAACTGTTATCATCTGGGGCTGTTGCACTAAACTCAAGATTATCGACAGTTCAAACAAAAAAACTCTCTTGCTTTTTAAAATATGCATAATCTCATATTCTATGAGTATAAATAATTCTAATAATTAACTGCAAATCTCAGAAGAAAGTGAGCCATGCCAAGGAAGGACTGAGTATAAATCTTTGTCTTACTAAACCAGATAGATCGTCTCTCAAGAAGAATACTCAAGGCATTAACTGGTTACATGGATCCTCCTAAGATCCATAAGTGGTCCAGGAATTCCTTATCAAAACTGATTGGTCTAAGTTATTTGCCATACTAAGCTAGGAGCCATGGCGAGGGAAGAGCTTGGGTTTCTCTCTCTGGACCTATGAGGGATAGATCCTAATTTCTTTGACCTCTCAGTCTAGGTATTTATCCTCTTATCCTCCCTCAAAGGATCCACTTGCAATAGGATAAAAATTCCATGAAGGCAGGGATGGAGGGTACCACTTAGTGAGCTAAACACTCAGTAAAACTGTTTGATTAAAGGAATGGATTAATGAATGTATGGATGCAGTACGACCCAATACATGTTTTCTTATTAAATTTATAATGCCAACAATACACACACACACACACACACACACACACACACATCTGTAACTTCTGTAACTTTCCTTTAGAAAATCAAAACTAACATAGGACAGTGAGAAAAATAAAAACCTTACAATTTCTCGGATTTTATCAAATAAGATAATGTAGTGTAGTTTGGTAATGCTGCTTCTCATAAAACTGTTCCACTTTTTATGTTGGTCTAGTCAACTAAAGTGTTGAGATCTGCGGGTAAACAGAAGAAAGTATTAGTAGCATCACAGGAAAAAAATGTCAACTTGCTTTAGCTCTGCAGGCAGAGGTTATGAACAGGAATAAATGCACTTTTATAACTCGACCAACTCTTCTAGGTCACAGTGAATATGCTTTTGTGATTCACAAGACTTGACAGCAGTTCTGAGTGGGAAAATTGTTCGAAGCAATTGTCAAGCACTGGTCCCTGTTACTTCTAAAGCAGAGGATATTTTTTATCAAGTCACAAGTACTTTATACAAGTAAACCAGATGCCAGTGTAAAATTTTCCTGGGTTTAAGAATATCCAAGTCAACTGATGAAGACAACAGACACATTTTCATATTAAGCTTTCATAAATAGCTCAGATTCAGCCTGTCTGAAAACATACTATCTGTAGTAATTCCTGAAGAAGATTTTCCAAAGAGGTGAACTTGTTCACCAAATGATTAGAAACTTAGAAAAGAAGTTGTAGCAGTAGTGATTGTTAAAATCAGTTTCATATGTGTTTATGTATTTGTAGGGGTATAACAGTTTAAAATGTTGTTAACGTGATTATTTTTAACTTATCATTACGGAAAATTTCAAGTATATATAAAAAAAGAGAAAATAGCATAATGAACTCCCATACACCCATCACTCAGCTTCAACAATTATCAACCCAAGTCCAGTATGTTTTTTTTTGTATTCCAACCCACTCTCCCCAACACCAGATGATTTAGAAACAAATCCAAGACAATATACTTTTATTAATAAGTACTTCAATATGCATATCTAAAAAGATAAGGACTTCTAAGCCAAACATAAATGCAATAGATTAATCCCACCAAAAATGTAATTCCTTAACTTTATCTAAAATTCAAGCCATGTTCACATTTGAGAGGAATCTTTTATTTTTCATTTTACAATGAGATTATATAAACCCCAGTCAGAAGTACCAAATACATTAAAGTTATTTTATTTGAGACTGGATATTGAAAACGTATTGTTATATGTAATATATATATATAATATGTATACCAAGAGGAATTCACTCTCTAATTTTTTTTTTGCAGAAGATAAATGAAAACAAAACACAGCTTTATTACAAGGGTAGAATAAAAAAGAATTGTATGAAATCAAGAAGATTAATGCGGTCATAGGAAATAGTGAGCATTCCTGTCTGATGATTTTTCCTTCTGTTTGTGAAATAAGAGAAGGGTTAATCTGCTAAGAATGAGTGGAGATGTGATAGAGGAGAGTAGAGGAGTTTCAAAATGGTCTTAAGTAGATATCTAGTGGAAAATGGGAAATGGGCTCTCATTACATTCTCTAATACAGATTTTCCTAATTTCTCTTAGAATATCCCTGATGGGAAAATTAAAAGAGCAACTTTTAAAAGTCTTAGACTATAGAAAGAAGTGACACTCGACACTCATTAAAAAGAAGAAAAACTCTTGAAAACTTCATCTTATGGTGCAGTCTGGTTCCATGTCATGGAACAAATATTGATCTAAAACTTCAAATATATTAATAGATGAAGGAAAGTGAAAGTGTACTAAACTATTGATCTCACATAAAGAGAACCAAAAGTGAACATTTCATTTTGGTCTTTGATATTTAAATAAATGTAAGTTAAGAAGCACTTATGAAAAATTTAAAGGGAACTCTTCAAATTATTACTAGCATAGAGACCCTCAAAAACATTGTTTAATTTAAACAAAACGACTAGCAAGAAAAACAACAAAAAAATTCATATGTTAAAAGACAGAAAAAAATATATCCATGAACAATTAAAGGAAAAGAGGAAAGCTTAGCACTAAATGATTATAAAAACAAAAGTGAATTGATTAAATCCCCCAATTAAAAGTCAAATGCTCTCAGATCAAAGTATAGCAATTAAATGCTATTTACAAGAGACAACTTTATAACAAAGGCTAAAAAGTTAGGTGTGAAAAATGAGGAAAGCTGTATCAGGAAAATGTAATAGTAGAGTACTATAGTATTAATATTAGGAATGCAGTAAATATAATAAAAATCAATGGGGAATTTTCATTACACTAATTTTTCAAAAGTTTCTCTTATAATTTTAACGGATTCATTTTAAAATGAGTATATAACTACTAAGAAACTTTTTCACAAAAACATTACCGTGATAAAAATTTGTTCAAAATCAAGATGAAATGGATTGAAATACAATACCTACAAGAGATTTTATCATTGCAATCTCAGTTGTTGAAGTAAATAAAATAGAAATGAGTTTATATCGGGTTTGAATAATATACTTTATCAGATTAATTTATCAGATTGGTGTCATAAACATAGATACACATAACTTTTTTCAGCATTCACAAAATTTGATTATATATTAAACCAAAAAACTTGATTATATATTAAACCTTTATTGTATATAATAACTTATACATAGCTGAAATTGTATAAAATTTACTTTCTTATTAAAAAGGCCTTAGAAAAAGGTTTACAGGAACCATGACACAAGAATATCTAATGACGTATGGTCAAAAAACCTCAAATCTAAAGTCGAAGAAATAAAAAACTGTGATTTTTTGTTGTATTACTTACTATGTATCACAAATTACCCCCCAAACTTAGAGACTTAAAACAGTAAACGTTTATTATTTCACAGTTTCTGTGGGTCAGAATTCGGAAGCAACTTACCTGGGTGGTTCTGACTGAAGGTGTCTCATGAGCAGTCAAGATGGGAACCAAGGTTGCTGTCATCTGAGGCTTGACTAGATGTGGAAGATCCACTTTCAAGATGGCACACTCACATGGCTGTTGGCAGGAGGCCTTAGTTCCTTGCCGCATGGGCTTCTCCATAGGGCTGCTTGCAACATGGCAGCTCAGGGGGAGTGAACTGAAAGAGAGAGGCAAGCTTTTATGACTTATCTCAGAAGTTACCCCCTGTCCTTCCCACCTTATTCTATTCATTCTAAGTGACTCACTGAGAACAGCCCACACCTAACAGGAGGCAAATTAGGCTCCACTTTTTGAAGAGAGTGTCCCATAGTGAACATATTTTAAAGCACCACACTAAACTGATTTAAATATAATGATTATAATCACATAACATCAATATTTGTGGAATGTAGCTGATGCTTTGTTATTTAATCAGAAAGAATGAAGGAAGAAAGAATGTTTTCAATTCAAGAGGCTAAGAAAAGCAGCTGTAACACATTCCTAGGGAAAAAAAATCAGCATTGCTGTAGATCAAAGCAGAAATTAGTGAAGTATATAAATAAACAAAAGACAAGAAATATTTGAACTATTTTAAGTTCCAGTGGTCTGAAAAATCCAATAAAATGGGATAATAACTGAGCGGTAAAATGACTAACCATAGACACACTGCACTATAAATTTGAAAGGAGATATTACCAGAAATGTAAAGGTTCTTTTTTTAATTATGAAAGAATATTGTTTAAAATTTATGTTAATACATGTTTAAATTTCGGTTAAATAGACAATTTATTGAAAATACAAATTTGTAAAATTGCTTCAAGAAGAATTTTTAAAATCTGAATTGACATGTAACTATGAAATACATTGAAACTCATTATAAAAAAGTATTGTGTTCTCCCCTCCTTCAGTTTTTCTGGGTCCAGAAAGTTTTACTTTGAGTTCTTTCAGATAGTCAGTGAGTTGATTACTCTCATGCCATTTAAACTTTCCAACATAGGAAATCTGAGAAATTTTCAAATTAATTCTAAGAAATAAATAGGACTCAGGTATCCAAAATGACAAGATTGGAAGGAAGTTAATCAATCTGTAGATGAATTTTAATTATAAACACACATATGATATCCTGAGTGATACCAGAAGTATAGTGGTATAAAAGTGGTGGAAAAACAATATAAATTCGTTGGACCTTTAAAATAAATTCAATAATTTACTACTTATTAAGAGGTATATCAAAAACGAAAAGACACTGGAAGGTTAAAGTAAAAGACTGGACAAGTATAAACTAGGTGAATGTAAAAAATCTACACAAATAACAACAAATAAACAAAATAATTTAACCTAATAGCATTAAAGTTGGACAAGTATAGTTAATTATTAGAAAAATATTTAATAGAAAAATTGGGGAGTCATTTTCTATTGATCAAAGGAAAACACAATAAAAAAATGATAGTCTTGAATATTTAGAACTGAATACATGGTTTCAGAATGTGTAGATTTAGGAGAAAATGATGGTACAATATTCATAACAGTTGGGGAAGCAATTCAGCGCTAATATTTTGAGAATCTTTGAAATGTTCATCCATTCTTATCTACTTACTCTACTTCTCAGAAAATCTATCTTAAGAGAAACAACCCTAAGTAAGAGGAGAAAAAAAATTATGTCTACACATAGTATAATGCTCAAAAGCATGGACTCAGGGCCAGATTGCCTCGGTTAGCAACCTTGTTCTGCTATAGCATCTGGGCGAATGCTCTGTGCTTCAGTTTCTTCATCTGTAAAATGGGGATAAAAGCACCCATTTCACAAGGTCCCCTCCCCTGGATTGAATTAATATATAAAGTGCATCTCACATACTGATCAGTATGCAGTTGACCCTTGAACAATAAACTTAGGGGTGAGGGGTGATGACCCTCCATGCAGTTGAAAATTCACACATGACTTCACAGTTGGCCCTCTGTGGATTCAACCAACCGTGGATTGTATAGTACTACAGTACGTATTTAGTGAAAAAAATTTATGTATAGGTGGACCCATGCAGTTCTAACTCATGTTGCTCAAGGGTTAACTGGATATGTGTTTGCTATTATTAAATATCAGTAGTGCTAATACTAATGGGAAAACAACAAGGAAAGAAAAAATAACTATTCAATACGATATGAGGGAAATTAAGCACATCTATTAAAGGCATGCTGTGCAGTTATTTAAAATTGTGGCTAGGAAGACAACATTAAAAATACTAATGATATAATGTTAAGTAAAAAGCGAAAACACAAATGATAATGTATGTTACACGACTAACATTATATATACTAGAATTTCTATGCATATGAAAAAATGGAAGTTTATATCAATGTTAATTGTTGAATATTGACATAGTTTATTTATTTACCCATTACTTTTATTCACTTTTCTATTTTCTAAATTTATCTTTCTTGAATTAAAAAAAACAGGCATTTCTTTTTTAAAATTAGATGTTCAGATTGAATGCTTCATAACCTTTCTCACTAAACTTAGAAGAGGACAATTTGTTAGACCTTTTATTTTTTAACTATTTCTCTCTGTGAGATGATCCAAGTGATTGGAAGAAAATTCAGATCAGGATTCAGGGTTAGTGAAATCATTATTTTATTTCTTTTTGGGTGATTAGACCGGCACTGGAACTACAACTGCAGAATCAGCTCGGCATGCCCATCATAATTTCTGGCAAATATGTGTTTACTTGCCCTATTTACTTTTTGTTACATTGTTATAATTGAATTCCTCATACTTACAGCTTTTAGCTGCCTCAGTTTTGAAATGCAAATACTTTTTGCCACTTTTATTCCCACATGTTTGCTTTACTCTGCTAAGGAAAGGGTTTTAATTGGCTACATTGGAAGCTGATGGCCTCGTTGTATACTTCCATCTTTCCTTATATCTATGTTCAACCCCACCCACTGTTCAGATACAAAAAGATCCACACTTTGGGTGTTTCTGAGACACAAGTTCTGTTCTGATCCGTGTTGGGAGTAATATTGGTTGAAATGCACATCTATTTAGCTTTGGTCATTTCCACGGAGGGAGGGCCTGTGCAGGGACAGATCGCTTTTCATAAGCATGTCATGTGCGTTCCTGGCAGCTCAGCTGAACGGTATTGGCCACATTTGGATCCAGGGACTGTTCTGTGTCTTTTTTCCACTTCAGGTAGATTGTCACCTTCCCCTCTGTCGGCCAGTGCAAACAGAACTTTTTGTATTCGGCAGGCAGAACTCCAGCTGACCTCAGCATGTCTCCTTGAGATGAACCCTTGTAACCAGATGAAAATGGGTTCAGTGAGTAGTGGGTACACGACTTTGCATTAAATGGTGTTTCGTACGTTTCTCGAGGTGTGCTTCAATTTGGGCCCAGCAATTCCAGTGACGTGGCTCATCTCCCACTCTGTTGATCACAGGCAATGCTGAGTATCTTATAACTCTTCTTTAAAAACCGGCTGTGAATTTAAACAGCTGCTGCCCATGCAGGAGGGTGACAGTCAACTTGGCTTCCTGGGAAGAGCGTTGCCATTGTTTCCTGGAGAGGGTTAGAGAAGCATGTCTAATCTAATTGTCTCCCAGTAATAGAGTCTCGTTAAGACAGTCTTTTCTAATGGAATTTGTTCTGGTTTTTTAAAATATTGCCTTCTGAATAATCTAGAAAGGCTGGCTGACTCCTAGGGCTGTGTGGTCTGAAAAGTGAGCTGGTCCACCAGTCCCCTTCCCAATACTAATTCCTACCTTTGCTTCCTCTCCTAGATCCTCTGGGGATGGGTCAGAACAGTGTATTATGCAGATCAAATCCTATGGCCATTTGTTACCCAAGGCTAAAATTTCACTCCTATTATATTTCTGATCCCAAAACATGTCTGGGCAAGTCAACCTCTCTGAGATTGTCAAAGAGCTCGTGCAGTAAGTATATTCCAATTTTAAAATGGCAGTATTAGATGCCTCAAAGGTCAAAATAAGTCCTCTTCTCTTGTTAATTTCCTATGGAAACCTTAAATCACCTTGGAAGTAGAGTAAAAAATAATAATAACAATAATAATAATTGAAGTCTAAAATGAGGGTAAAAGGACATAGTCTTAGTTTTTAGCTTCTCCACGATGTTTATCAGCCTAAGCCAGTGACCAGCCAGGCTCCATGACCTGTGAACTTAAGCTGAATTGGGAGAACTTTCTCAGCAGGAGGTAAACCTAGATACTCTGCACTTACCTTATTTAGCAGGAAATTACACAACTGTACTGACAGGGCACATTAGAAATGTTGTTACCTTCTTGCAAAGCTCAGAAATTTGCAATGGTGGAAGCACCATTCACAAGGTTTAATTTGAATTTCTTTTCTTTATCAAAAGTCTCAATTTTTATTTCTCAGCTCTCAAAGACTAGATGGAGTGAAGGTTTGATCCAGTGGCCTAATGTCCATACATCCTTGTGAAGGCATATTATTTTGACAGGGGTGCTGTAACAAAGTACCAAAAACTGAGTACTTAACAGAAATCTATTGCCTCACAGTTCTGGAGGCTACAAGTCCAAAATCAAAATGTTGGCTGGGTTGGTCCCTCCTGAGGGCTATGAAGGAAGGATCTGTTCCAGGCCTCTCTCCTCGGCTTCTAAATGGTCGTCTTCATGTTCACATGGTATTCTCTGCTTATGTATTTTTCTGTCTAAATTTCTTCTTCTTTTTTTTTTGGCGGTATGCGGGCCTCTCACTGTTGTGGCCTCTCCCGTTGCGGAGCACAGGCTCCGGATACGCAGGCTTAGCGGCCATGGCTCACGGGCCCAGCCGCTCCATGGCATGTGGGATCTTCCCGGACCGGGGCACGAACCCGTGTCCCCTGCATCGGCAGGTGGACTCTCAACCACTGCACCACCAGGGAAGCCCTAAATTTCTTCTTTTTATAAGGCCAGTCTTAGGGCCCTTCCTAATGACTTCATTTTAATTGATTACCTGTGTAAAGACCCTATCTCCAGGTAAGGTCACATTATGAGGTACCAGGGGTTAGAACTTCAGTATAAAAAATTTGGGGGAACACAGTATAGCCCATTAGTGAGCATCTTAAGTCCTAGTCTTCTCTTTCTATGACATAAGAAAGGCCTGTGAAACCTGCCTCCCAGGGAATGTTCCCCTCACCCTCATCTGTGTTTCAGCTAAGGATAGCTGTTTCCTGATTCCTGAGTTCAAACCGCTCTTAATACTTCCAAAATTCAGAGCCAAGTGGGCAGTGCTCCCCAAGTCTTGCTGCTGTTCTGTCTCCACACCTCTTGTGCAGAAGTGGGAGGTGTGTTGATTGATTTCCTGATGCTCATTCCCTACATCTTCAGAATGATCCAGATGAAACAGTAACAGTTTAACCTGCTGGTTGCATAGCCTTCTCCCTTCTTCAACACAGATGTTGTTTGCTGGAATGAATACCTTTTTTTCCTTACATGCTTCTTTTGGTTTGGAGTGTTTCCCAACTCCTGAACCTGTGGAGAAGGCACATGAATCTGAGACTGGTCTTGTCATAATTCCAACCTTGACTCTAAAAGCAGAATGGAATTTGGGATTCCTAGGCCTAGAGTTAAAGGTTTGGTCTTGATTCTCACTAATGCTTCATAGATCATGAGTACGTCGTGGCCTTCCCTTTTGAAAATGGCATGTATTTTTCTGTTCATTAATGTCTGAAAGGTTCGTATATGGAAAAATCCCCTTCCCTATAATGGATCTTTGCCTTAGCTATATTGTCTTAAGAAAAGCTTAAGAAAAGGCTTGCACATTTTTATAAGTCAGGCTATAGCCCCATTTCTTGCAAAGTCCACCTTCCTTGTCAACATCTGGCTTGGTCCCTGGGACCTGAGCCTCTACTGAAGTGCTTGGATTTGCCCCAAACAGGTAAGGTCTTAAAGCCACCTGCTTTAGACTTAACATGCATAGCCCTTACTCTATCAAGACAGCTAGTTTCCTGTGAACAGAATCACCATCCAACTGCAGTGATCTGCCAAGGTGAGAATTCCAAGAGACACACAACTAAACTTCAACTCTCTTTCAGGTCTCAAGGGTAAAAAGTCAATTGCAAACTCAGGTTACCTCCAACTTAATGGTCCAATATGAGTAGCTCAACCTGCAAAGTGAAAACATCCCATTCATGCATTACATACCGAAGTTCAAGGAACAAAGCCATGTGTCTCAAATTCATCTACATCTCTCTATGTGCTATTTTGACCCACAGATTCCATTCCTTCTTTCTGAAAGTTTCTGGCCCTCCACAAAAAAGCTGGAGCTTGAGAGGGACCCAATGAATAGCACCCCTCTTCCTTATCCAAGTTCTGAACCAACTGGGAAATAAGGCAGATGGTTGACCAAAATACTGTCTTAATTAACAATAATGCTGATTTTGGAGAATGTGGCATATGTCTGGGGGGAAATGAGCTTTGTTAAACCGGACCACAGAATTTCCAGATACACCCACCAGTTGCAGGAGGGCTGGACCATCATAGGTATCCCCATGCAGTGGGACTGTCACTGTAACACAGCATGGTGGAACAGACCAGAACCCACACTTGCTGGGAACAGTGGCTCTGGAGAGCAAAGGGAAAGGAAGTAGGAGGGCTCTACATGTCCCGTTCCTCTCTGGACCTCATCAGTAAGAGCTTTCCTGTCCCGGGGGAGGAGGGAGGTGGGAATGTCACAGTAACAGAGCCTCCCTGCATGGAAGGACATGTCAGCCCTTGGGAAAAAGAGATCCTGGCGATTACCTGTCAACTGTAAAAAGATGCACAAAGTAAAAGCTGAGAATTATGTTTTATTTGGCAGAATTTCTGAGGACCTCAAGCCCAGGAGGCTGCCTCTCAGATAGCTCTGAGGGTCTGCTCTGAAGAGGTAAGGGAGGATATATAGGAGTTTTGTAACAAAGACCAAATAGCTGGAGCATCAAAAGATTAGTGATAGTTAAAGAAAACCAGATAACTCAAGTTAATAAATTTAGCACTTTTCTAGGTCCAGGAAGATGCAAGAATCTGAGCTCATTGAAATCATTCTTTTGATATGCACTGCAGAGATCTAGGACCATATCCTGTGCTTTCCCATCCTGAGTTCCCTCAGGGTGCACCGTTGCAGGTGGCTGCAGGGGCTGAGGGCTTGGCAGCGGGCAGCCTGTTTGTCTCCATCCTGAGTTCCCTCAGGGCTCGCTGTTGGGGGCAGCAGCAGTGGCTGAAAGCTTGGTGACCACATCGCATCATCGTTTGTTCGCTGATATGGCAGGCAACATTTTTCATTCACACACCCCACACTCACCCCTCACCAACGGCGAAACAAATAAACAACAACAAGAAATCTTTCTGCCCTGCACTTCATACTAGCTATTTTCATCTTCCATTTTTGTGCTTTTTGTTTTTTTCGGGATCTCGGGACTCTTGGGCTGTGTCTTACATACACAGAGCCCCCCGAGTGTGGCACCCCACAGATGTCAGTTATCCATGGATAGTGCTGCCATATTCCTTGATCCCTTATCAAAATGCACAAGTGAGGTGCCCCCTGTGCTTCTCACCTGGAGTGCTTCTGGTTGGTATGGTTGGTGTGAGATGGCCCTTCTGCAGGGGCAATGATTTTTATTAGACTATCTGGGGAAAAAATAACAACAGCAAGAGCAAAACCACACTCTCTTGATGGTAATGAAATGCATCCCTATTTTGGAATATAGGGCAAAATTTACATGGATTATTAAGTAAACTACAAGGCTTTAAAGGAAATTGAAATTGAAGTTGGTTTCTTTAAGCTATTCTCCTAGTGCCTTTGGAGACTCACAGTCACTCTCTGTTGGTGTGAAATGGAGTGTGTGTGGTGGTGGGTGGATATATATCATGGTTCAACACTGGGAAAAACGCTAAAGTGGTAGGAAAAACAAGGAGTCTGGAGTCAGATAAATCTTGTGGACAAAGCCCATTTTCTAGCTGTGACATTCTGCAAGCGTCAACTGAAAAATATGCACAACCTAAAAGTTGAGAATTCTGTTTTACTTGGCGGACAAAACTGAGGACTTATGCCCAGGACACAGCATCTCAGATAGCTCTGGGGGACTGCTCTGAAGAGGAAAGGGGGAATCCAGGATATATATAGGAGTTTTTGCAACAAAGGTCAGGTAGACAGAACATCAAAAGATTACTCTTAATTAAAGAAAACCAGGCATCTCAAGGTAAGTAATTTAGAGCTTTTCTATGTATGGGAAGATGCAAGAGTCTGGGCTCACTGAAATCATTCCTTTGATATGTACCCTAGCCATCCAGGGCCAGTATCCTGTGCTTTCCCATCCTGAGTTTCCTCAGGGTGCACCGTCAGGGGTGGCTGCAATCTGATGATTCGATGGTGGGCATTATGCTTCCATCCTGAGTTCCCTCAGGGGTCACTGTGCCTGGAGGGAGGGAGGTAGCTGTAGTGGCTGATGGCTGCAAAATCCTTTGTTTAGTGATATGACAGGTGGCATTTTTAGTTCACGCAAGTAACTTAAATGAACTGGGCTCAGTTATTTGTAACTTGAGACACAGTTAAATTTTTCCTCCTCCTAAGGTTGTTGTGAGAAGAGATTGAGATAATATCCATGTCATTATTAATGCAGCGACTGACACCTAGTGTGGGCTGCTATTGAGAGGGGACCATCTCCATCCATTTGTTTATCTGTTCATTGGTTTATCCATTCAGCTGATCATCGGTTCACTTGTTTACTCATTAACTCACATCCATAAATCTTTTAGCACCTATTCTGTACATAAATGCTTTGTCAGCATAACGAGCACTAACACAATTCATTATCAGCGTCAATAGTGTCCAAGTCCATAGCTGGATGACACTAAAAGCGTTTGGCGGTACAGAGGAAAAACGTAAAAGTCTTAAATATGTTGCTGTTATTGGTATTAGTTATAGAAATTAATAGATAGGAGAGAATGAAAGATTTGAAGGTATTTTCAGAAATATCAACAAATATATGTTTTAGAAAATTATTTTTTGACAAATATATTTTATGTAATAAAAATAATTTCATATTTTAATTTTTATTATATTCAAATATAATGATTATTACATAGTTGCATTATACAAATATATAATTATTTATTACATTTAACAATATATTACAATGTTTTAATATAGTAAAATTGATATATTTTTTGAAGCACAAGCCCTTTAGTTTTAGTCTGAATTCTTCACAGATTTCATGCAAATTAGATTCTTCAAATTCTAGAAGCATTATCATGAATTGGAAAAAGTATAAATTAACTGTCACGAAGGGATGCCGTCTATTGAACCTCGGCACACAGCATGGTCCCAGCGATTGAAGACAGCAGAAGCCAAGGGAGGTGGGCCATCAATCCCAGAAGGCACTGGGGGTGGGTGGAGCAAGGTTTGTGCAACACAGCGTTGGGGGCGCTGTAGCAGTGAAAGCAGGTATGCCCTAAGCTCTCAGAAGCACTCATTTAATGCCTTTGCAAAAATGCATTAAACAGAGTAATTAAGTGAGGAAGACTCTGTGAACTGCAGATAACTCAGGCAGGAGGGGTGGAAGAGGGATTCGTAGGCGTTGGCAGGGATGACGTATGGCTCCAGAAGAGGAAGGCTGGCACATGCTGTTCCTTCCTTGTGTGTCTACCAGGCTGTTACAGATCCAGCCGAGGTTGCATCATTTTATTCTGAGTAAATTATTCAAGTTTACTTCTTCCTTTCACGTCCTGCACTTAAAACATAGACGAGGGCATTATGTGGCCTTAGGAAAATTGCCTCGTCTAGTTTTAACGATCCAGACTTGAAGGGACTGATCAGGTTTGGTCTGACCTACCTTTCATAGTGCTAGCAACTAGATGACGGTTGGGAAATCCTATTGAGATCCTGCTCCCGGGACTTCCCTGATGGCGCAGTGGTTAAGGGACAACGCAGGGGACGTGGGTTCGATCCCTAGTCCGGGAAGATCCTACATGCTGTGGAGCAACTAAACCCGTGTGCCACAACTACTGAGCCCACGTGCCACAACTACTGAAGCCTGCGTGCCTAGAGCCCGTGCTCCACAACAAGAGAAGTCACTGCAATGAGAAGCCAGCGCAAAGCAACGAAGAGTTGCCCCCGCTCGCCGCAACTAGAGAAAGCCCGTGTGCACCAATGAAGACCCAACACAACCAAAAAAAAAGGAAAAAAAAGATCCTGCTCTCTACAAGAACTTGGTTTCTGTGACCTTTTCTGGCATGTTTCATAGTCAGATGGTCCTTATTTAAGCAGGACCATGTGAAGCGATAGGCAAAAGGGAAACAGACTCTCAGATACTAAACACTGAGGAGAGGAACCGCATGGGCTCTCCAGGGACAAGCTCCTTGTTTTAGCAGCTCTGAGGATTCATGGACAGGCTCTGAGGACTATGGTGGGCAGGCTTCTGGAGCATTCTTCCAGCAAGTACAATGACTCAAGTTTTGTGTGATGACTGACTGAGATGAGAAAAATAGACTCGGAGGCTTTAGGGAGGAGTAGCTTTATACTGGCCCAGAGTGATTGCCAACAGTATCAGAAATAGGGGCAGGTGTGGTGGATTGTACTGAAGAGATGGGCTGTGCTGGAGTGCCAAATGGTCTTGTCCTGATAGCGGCATTTGCTGTGCACTTGCCCTGTACCTTCATGGACCATGCCTGCTGCACTTTAGCTCACTTAGATCTCACAACCACCCTTTGAGGTAGATAGTAGTCATATGGCATTTTCTTCAGGAAAGGAAAATGATACATGGGTTCATGTAATGCAATGAATAAAAGGCAAAGTCAGAATTTCAATGCTGATCTAATGAATGCTGGAGAGCCCATCAAGCCATTTCTCTATGTTCCTGTGAATATTATAGGAATTTGTTTGTGGAACACAGGTGTAGAATAGCTGGAAAATTCTCACCCTTGTGCAATGAGGTAATGACTCCTGACCTAGAAAGAGGTCAAAGTTTTGATAGTATTCAGGGAGGCAAACTTGTATGACAGAGAAGAACAAGAAGGAATCACAGCTCTGAAAATGACTAGCTGTCTGAGATCGTGCAGTTGTAAAGGAGATAATAAAATAATTTTCTTCATATGTTAAAGATTAATTTATATATTAAATGCTTAGATCCGTGTGTACTGAACTTTTCATATCACAACAGAATAAAGAGTGAAAATGAGAGTGGTTTAGAGTAAAAGCTATTTCTCTGTAATTATTAGTATTTATTCCATATGTATTAGTTAATATTGACTTCTCATTTCAAGTGACAGAAGCTCAACTCAAACTTGCTTAAGTAAAATTCAAAATGACCATGGGCTTCAGGTAAGGCCAGAATACAAAGGTCAAATAATGCCACTCATTTCTCTTTCTCTTACCCTTCTTTGGTTTTCTCTTGGTTGACTTTATTCTCAAGCAGACTTTTGACACACAGTCCCAGATTAAAATGAGCAGATCTTTCTCAGTTGATCTATGAAAGTCATAAGAAAGACCTAACTGGGTCATGGACCTACCCTGTGATGAGAGCCTGACCATGGGACTTGGGGAGAAGGAAATTCCCCAAAGGAAAAGATTCCAGGCAAAGACTAATACACTAACATACTTGAGCCTTGTATTTGGCATTTATGCAGGATAAGAACCTTATACCACCTAGTCTTTGCTTTCTATAAATGAGTTTGGTATTGCATATGTGATAAATGGTGTAAATGAAGATGTTTCAGATATACCACGATTTGGGGAATGTTTGGGGCAAGATCATCTTCCTGCATGAGATACTTTATTTGCTTCATATCAGTCAATAGCCAACAAGTCTTTATCAAGCAATTCCCATAACTTAAGAATCCTGTCCATACACAGTACAAACCAAATCATAGCACAGTCAGTACCACAATAATGGAAATCTCTCTAGACAAGTAAAGCCCAGGCCCCCGCTGCAAGCACACAGTCTCGAGTGATATTCAATAACACCGTTTCAGAGCTGTCCCGGAGCATGGGTTGTCTTTGTAACCAGCGGATGGCAGGTAATCTGCGTGGGGCAGATCTTAAGATGCTTCGTTTTTGTTTCTTTTTCCTTAGTGTCCTTCATTTGGGTGATTTCACTGTTTATTAGCACTCAGTGAGATTTTCAGTTGAGAAAGAACATTCTGGCAATAAATGAGGAATGCATTGGAGGAAAGCAAGAACTTTTACTCTATCCAGAGTCCATGCCAGGGGTCTGAAAGTAGAAAATATAAAGTGGCAGTGAGTATCCTGATGGCAGATAAAGTTCAGAGTTCATCGTAGACCAGGAGAGCTGGGGAAAGTGTGGATGGAGGTCTAGATTGAAGAAGGACTGTCATGACGGCATGCAGGATTTCATTATCAGTGGGCGGACTTGTCCTGCCATCACCTCCCCCTCCTTCTCCTGTGACCACGGCCCCTGGGTCTTAGCAGATCTGCCCCAGAAGTTGCACAAAGGCTGGGGCCACCGCCCAGAGTTTCAGTTCTCTTGATGTCCATGTTTGGAAGATGTGCTTGCATTCATTTTTGCTCACGGGTGTGTCTGGTCTGGGGATTTGCAATAGACAAGGCCATGATGCCACGCTGAGGTGGCTTTGAAGAGGAGGAAGGAGAAAGCCATGCATTCTGTGTTTTCATTGCAGGAGTCACCTGGCCATGCAGCACTAGTCCCAAACCTCCTTATTTTTTTTTTTTTAAACATCTTTATTGGAGTATAACTGCTTTACAATGTTGTGTTAGTTTCTGCTTTATAAAAAAGTGAATCAGCTATATGTATACATATATTCCCATATCCCCTCCCTCTTGCATCTCCCTCCCACCCTCCCTATCCCACCCCTCTAGGTGGTCACAAAGCACCGAGCTGATCTCCCTGTGTCATGCAGCTGCTTCCCACTAGCTATTTATTTTACATTTGGTAGTGTATATATGTCATTGCTACTCTCTCACTTAGTCCCAGCTTACCCTTCCCCCTCCCTGTGTCCTCAAGTCCATTCTCTACATCTGCATCTTTATTCCTGTCCTGGCCCTAGGTTCATCAGAACCATTTTCTTTTTTTTTTAGATTCCATATATACGTGTTAGCATATGGTATTTGTTTTCCTCTTTTAAAGCTCCCTATTTTAAAAACACATGTTTTTATACCATTCCTTTACTCTCTCTTTTTTTTTTTTTGCGGTACACGGGCCTCTCACTGTTGCAGCCTCTCCCGTTACGGAGCATAGGCTCTGGACGCGCAGGCCCAGCGGCCATTGCTCACGGGCCCAGCTGCTCCACGGCACGCGGGATCCTCCCGGACCGGGTCACGAACCCGTGTCCCCTGCATCAGCAGGCGGACTCTCAACCACTGCACCACCAGGGAAGCCCCCTTTACTCTCTTGAATTAAAATAATAGATTGTGTAACCTACCTACACACAAACATAATTTCAAACATTAATGCCCTAACTCTACTTTGAAGTAGGCATAATTGGAAATTAACTCGCAGTATTATATATTTCAACATATAACTGCTTAGGAATGACTATACTTGATGATAAAAAGAAAAAAAAACGAACAAACTATCACAGCTTTATAAAATGCTCCCTGGGGGTCGGTACTGCTTCCCAGCTGAGAGCCACTGGGCCAGTCCCAATGCTTCCTTTTAGAGATGAGACAACTGTACTGGGGTGTGTGTGTGTGTGTGTGTGTGGAGTCATTTCCCCAGGACACATCGGGAGGCAGAACTAGAGCTCAAGTATCCCAGCTCAGGGCCATGGCCCAGCATCAGCCCCACTTCCCCTGAAACCGACTCCTGGAGTAGAAACCCCAGAGACAAGCTTGGCCCACATTGAATGCTGTTTGTATCCATGGGGGTAGGAGAAGGGGCACAAAGAGGGAGGCAGAGAAGTCAGCAAGGCTGTAATCAGGCATATTCCAAAGACCTTGAGAGTTCACTTCCTTATGTGAACATTCATTCGCTCACTCATTCATTCATTCATCCTGGACTTTCAGGACCATCTCTGCTCCTGTGGAGTTTGTATCCCAGTATAGTATATAATAAGTCAGGAGTTGATAAGTGCAATGAATAAAAGGGGTACTTGTGACAATTACAATTGGGATAATTAGGGAAGACCTTTCTGTACAGGGGACATTTAGCTGAATCTTAATAACGTGGTGGAACCAGTTAAGCTAACATCTGCATTCCAGGCAGGGAGACCAACAAGTTATAAAGGCACTGAGGTGGGACAGAACTTGTCACTGATAAGAGCTAGAGTAAAGGCGGTGGATACCATTGTCTGTTGGTTTTCCTACCAGCATTCCAGAACCATCTCCTCTCCCTGCTCCTCCCCCAAGGTTGAGCATATAACCCAATTTTGGCCATTTACATCCTCTTCCTACAGACTTTGAAACTAAGACCTCTGGGCCACCCTGGGTAGCGCCTGCTTTCCCAGAACTAGTTGTACAACTTTGTATTTAACTAAATGAGAGCATTCCAATAACTTATTTTTGTGTGTAAGTTAGCTCGTGCTGACTTCTGTTTTTTTTACAACAGAATTGCTAAAAACATAATCGCCTGCTATACTTAGGTCACCTTTCATGGAGATGCCTGTAGATAACTGAGATTTAGCTTCATCCATCAGTAAATAGAAAAGAGTAGTTGCACACTAAATTATTAGGCAAATGGAAGGGGCTGGTTCAGCACAACAGATATTAGCAAAATCCTTACAATCATTACCAAATAACAATTTAAAGCTAACAATAACCAATTTTCTAGATTTGCTACCACTTTACCATAATGTGGACACTTTGTAAGCATTGCTTCTGTCAGCTTACTCTATATGAAGTGGCAAGAATTTTTTTAGAACTGGGTCATCTCTGCACTAGACTTGTTTTCTGTGAAAATGCCAGCCAAATAATCAAAGGCAAATTGAATCAATTAAGTGTATAATAGGCCAGATTTATCCTAGGAGGCCTGTCGTGCTCAAGAGATGATTTGTTTGCATTTTACTTAGCAAAAAATAAATGTTAAGACCATACAACAAAACGTCAGCTGGCTCTTCTTTGGAAGATAACCAGAGGCCCGGTGCCCACTGGAGATGCGTGTGGCAGCTATAGGTGTGTGGGCCAAGTCTCCCACGGTCTCTGGACGTGCTCGGAGTGCTTGCAAAGAGAATCACCAGATACGCGCTAAGAGCTTTTTAAAAAGCAAATTTCTAAATCATTATTTAAAGTAATATTTTAACCTACCACATATGCTTTGGGAAGCAGTCATTTGCATACCCATAATTACCGCTCCAATTTTGTCTTGTTTTATGCTTTCCCGACTTAACACCTTTCTCTTTTCTACTTCTGTATAGTCTTTTCAAAGCTAAGAACCTCTTTTTCTTTTATTTTTCTTAATTTCCTTCTTTGCTGGTTCCCTGGGTTTAAGGTAGCTCTGGGGTATTTTACTGTAAGTGATAGACCAAAGTCTGTTAACTTTGTGACACTTGATTTCCAGTTTCCTTTAATTTTTGAATCTCCAGTAACATGAATATTTCTCTTGCTGATTTTTAAAGTGGTTTAAATCTTTCTCTGAAAATAAATGTATATTTCCTGAAATAGGTTTTTACTTTATACTTAATTTTATGCCTCAATCAGCCAGTTGTCTTCAGACTTCCTGCTGTTTCCCTTTCCCCTAAACTTTGCCCTGGTTTCTATCCATTTCTTATTCATCATCATTCTCTCTGTCTCTCTGTCTGTCTGTCTCTCTCCCTCTCCCTCTCCCTCTCTCTCTCTCTCTCTCTCTCTATATATATATATATACACACACACACACACACACACACACACACACACATATATATATATATATATATATATATATATATATAAAATCCCCTTTTCTGACCAATAAGGCAAAAGGAGCCGGCTGTTCTCAAGTTTTTTCTCTTTACGACACATACAAAGTTGTGGCAGCAGAGACAGATGTTTCATCAGAGAAGTGTTTTGCTGTTGACATCACCCAGGGCAATGCAGTTTACATCAATGAGTTCAGTTAATGTAGTTTGGACAAGTGTGGTGCTAAAAGCAATTCAGATCACTTTCTTTTATTTTAGCGTATATAGTCTCCAGAAAAACCAATATATATGAAATATATCTATTTCAGAGTGTTTAACTATAGCACCTAAAAGGTCACTTTTGGTCAAGGTGTCTCAAGTGAATGATCAAGGTTCTGGCCTAGAACTCAGGCCTCTCAAATTGTGTTTCTCAAATTGTATTTCAAGACCCCCTGCTGGGGGCCTTGGACAACGTTCGACAGCTTTGTGGTTACATCGTGGCTTGACCACGCATTTAGTTTTGTGTATTTGGGTAAGTTTAGTAACTTATTTTCTGCATCTTAATACTTTCCTGAGAAACTGTTGAATTAGACATGATGTCAATGGAATGCACATAGTATGTGCTTTAAAAATCATGGTTATTTTTCTTGTTAGTACCAATGTTAGCTTTAGGATAATGTTTCCCATCACTTGGGGTTAGCCAATGCTTTTGTTTAGCAATTGGAGTACAACCTAAGTTAATTGTTTCCTTGCTCCTGAGGAAGTTTAAATATCATTAAAGATATTTTGAACCACGACTTCTGGTTAGAAAGTTAGAGACAGAAAAAAAAGAGTGGCCAGCATGGCTGGTACAAAGGGACTGAAAAAATAGAAGAGGCCAGAGAAGAGGCAGGGAGCTGGGCCATGTGGCCTGGTATGTTTTAGCAAAGGTATGGCTTTTACTCTGGATAAAATCAGAGCATCGTACATTTTTGAGAAGAGGCACACCATGATAAAAGTCATGCTTTTGAAAGGATATCCTTGATCTCCCATCACCTTTCCTGTGAAAAGGTAAAATACAGTAAGGCTCAATGTTATTCAATATCAGCTACTCAATATCTCTACTTGGATCTCTAAAGAGCATATGGAGCTCAACATGCCCTAAACTAAACTCCTGGTTTCTGCAACCCTCACACCTGCACCACCCATGTCCTTCCTCACATGGTTGGGGGTACTTCCATCCTGCCAGTTGCCAAGGCGAAAAGCTTTGGAGTCATCCTTGAATTCTCTCTTTCTGTCATGCCTCATATAAAATCCATCAGCAAATCCTGTGGGTTCTACCTTCTCACCTGGATTATTTCATAACCTCCCAACAGGTTTCTCTGCTTCTGTCCTTGGCCTCCCAAATCCAAGGGAAAGGCCTCTGCTATACTATCCTCAGGAAAGACCATGGGAGATCAAGGATATCCTTTCAAAAGCATGACTTTTATCATGGAGTGCCTCTTCTCAAAAAAGTACGATGCTCTGATTTTATCCAGAGTAAAAGCCATACCTTTGCTAAAACATACCAGGCCACGTGGCCCAGCCTCCTGCCCCTTCTCTGGCCTCTTCTATTTTTTCACTCTCTTTGTACCAGCCATGCTGGCCACTCCTTGTTTTTCTGCCTCTAACTTAGATCTTTGCTCTAGCAGTCCAGCCTGCCTAAAATGCACGCTTGTCATCTCAAATATCCACCTAGTTGGTTCTTTTATGTGAGTGTGTGTGCACGCATGTGTGCATGTACACGTGTGTGCATAGATATATGTGCATATATGTATACACAAAGTAGCTTTATTGAGGTATGTAATTCACATACCATACAGTTCACTCATCTACAGTGTACATTCCGATGGCCTTATATTCACAGAGTTGTGCAACCATCACACAAAAAGACTTCTCGTAATCATTAGTAGCCAATCCCTATTCCCTTCCACCTCCAACCCTAGGGAACTACCAATCTGCTTTATATATTTATGGATTTGCCTATTATGGGCATTTCATACAAGTAGAATCATGTAATATGCGGCTTTCTATGACTGGTTTCTTTCACTCAGCATAATGTTTATCAGTACTTTTCATTACTGAATAGTATGACACCATACTTTATTCATCCACTCATCAGCTGATGAAATTTTGTGTTGTTTCCACTTATCGGCTATTATA
The DNA here is from genome assembly GCF_963924675.1 of Phocoena phocoena. NCBI lineage: Eukaryota > Metazoa > Chordata > Mammalia > Artiodactyla > Phocoenidae > Phocoena > Phocoena phocoena. Next base: position 105,106,654 of record NC_089225.1, on the reverse strand, counting down.
GACAATGTGGCTATGAACCCTCACATACAAGTTGTTCGGTGGACCTATGCTTTCATTTATCCTGGGTTTTTACTCCTCTAAGAGCAAAATTGATGAGGCATGTGGTATCTATGTTTAACTTTTAAGGAACTGCCAAACTGTGTTCCAAAGCAGGTGCACCGTTTTACATTTTCACCAGTAGTGAGTGAAGGTTCCAATCTCTCCCCATCGTCGCCAACACTTGTTATTTTCTGTCTTTTCATTATAGCCATCCTAGTAGGTATGAAGGAGTATCTTACCTGGTTTCGATTTACATTTCCCTGACGACTACTGATGTTGACCATCTTTTCATGAGCACTTGCTGACTCTTTGGAATCTTTGTTCTAATTACACCTTCTCAAGGAGGTCTATCATGAACACCCTGTTAAAAACTTCTACTAGGCGCCAATCCCTACATTTTCAGATACCTTGTTTACATAGCCTTTGTCATCATCGTAAATACCACATGATTTATCTATTATATATGTTTATTGTATGACTTCCTCACTTTACTCTGATCCAACTGTGAATACTCAGCAAGAGCAGGAAGCTTTGCTTTGATCATTGATTATATCCTAAGTGCCTAGAAAAGTGTCTGAGAAATAGAAGGCACTCAGTAAATATTTGTAAAACTAATGAGTGAATGGAGAGAAAAATCAGACCCAGAAGAGACAAGGCAATAATTATGGAGACTGGGTAGAATAACCATTGCTTTTGCCTCACTTTCATAGGCGATGTGCCAGGAGATTTGCCACTCTTTGGGCTTGTCCACGTTTTAAATTGGTGTTTCTGGACTGCCTTATCAAAAGTATTTAAGGACATGTCTAGAACACATAAGCACCCTGATAATAATTTTAAAAAGATTTTCTGGAAGTTACTCTTTTGTATCTTTGATTCTTTGTACCTGTGACTTGGCTACAAGATGGTTTGTAACTGACAAGAATTTATCATTTCCATTGAAACCATACCAAGACTGACAACCTTGAACCATCATTTTTACCTTAGATGTGAGGCATTTTATTGATACATCTAAAATATTCATTAGAGACTATGTTTTAGTAAGGGCAAAAATGGAGATGGAGTTGGGGAGGACGGCACTTATAAACTGGCTATGAATACTAGAACTTAGAATAAAATGCTGTTGTTCACTGACCAGTACCTCTATGTATATGGACTTACAGACATGAGCACATGTGCTCAGATGGTGTGGCCCTGATAGCAGCTACAGGTTTCAGTACATTCTTCTACTGCCTTTTGCTTTTTCAAATGAACCAACTCCAGTGAACATTGGTGTTTATATGGAAACACATGCAACCTAAAAATAGTGATGAGTACCATCTGAATAGCCATCTTCTTAATAAAATTCTTAATGACTGTTTAATGCTATTAGGAACAAAACATTTCTTTACCTCATAACAGAGAAAAGATTATGTATAATTAGTTTATTAGTGAGGATACCTTTCATCTTCTATACACATTGATGGGGATAATAGCTTTTTGGGGAGTCCTGTATAGTTTTTTAAACATCTTCTTTGGCATAATCATGCTTAACTGCTACTTGAACTGTGAACTCAGCTAATTTATCTATCTAGCATACTTTGCTAGGCTCTTTTGTAAGCATTTCAGTTTGGGCATCAGAATAAAACAAACAAACAAACACAGTTGTAATCTCAGAGATGTAATGGAAAAAGAAACAGAGTATTATGGCAAGCAATGTCTTTGGAATTCTTGTTTTATAAATAAATATCCACAAAAACGTACAATTTCATATTTCCATGTTAAATCCTCATTCACCTTGCTCTGATTATCACCATCAACTGTTCAGTATAAACAGTAGAGCGAGAGCTACACTGCAGGATAGCCAGTGGAGAAATAGTTACTGATGGGAAGTACTGACCAAGTGGGCATGAAAGTGAATGGTAGAGTTATTAAGCACAAAACTCAAGGAAGGAAAGATTCGTCAAGCTTCCTTCCTCAGATATAATGTGGGTCTAGATTTAGAGGAACCATCTCACCTCAGTGGTGTAAGCCAGCTTTTATCCTTTGTGTCCAATGGAAACACCAAGTTGGAAAACTTTGAATAATTAAGTAAGCACTACAGTTACAAAAGGCACATTGAGGCAAACTTCTCCTGGGAATTTTTTGCTTTGTCCGCTGTACTCATTTGCCATCTGGATAGCTTCCTTAAAGCTTTTAAGAGCACCAACTAGGAAGACATTATAAGCAATGTTTAATCTAAATATCTATGTGTTCACATACTTTGTGATTTGAGTTTTGCTATGATTGACGACCAATTCCAGCACTTCCCCAGTCCCTACCACTGAATAGTTTTGTCTTTATTCCATAGCATCTTGACCAGACCCATGCCTGATCAACCAAATTCTTTCTTCCAAGGACTTCATCCTGGTCTTACTTGGTTCTTGAAGTGTGACCTGCCTTTTGAATGGAGGATAAGCCATTCTTTATCATTACCAACAGCAGGAGAGAAAACAGAGACTTGCCTCACTCCAGTTCAACTTACATTTCCTTATCTCTTGCTGAAGGCAAAATACGTCTAGTCCTGTGGGGAGTAAGGTATCAAACATTATCCTGTAGTGGCCCTAGTATGTTATTTTACCTTTTTCTCTAAGGATGGAATTTCGTGGCAAGATACAGGGACTGTGATTCTCCAAAAATACTAAGCTTCATTTTACTTTCTGTAGTCACTTGTCTTTTCTTCATAAGCTTGTGGCTTCACAGTTACTTTTCCCATATTTTCCTTCTTATTCAGTAGTTTAATTCAATGGTCTATGACATATTTCCAAAGATGGTCTAATAATATCTCCATCTGACCTCCTCTTTGGTGATGTGAGCTTCCTGCTTTCACATTAATGAGTGGACTCTAAATCCTTTCCATTTGAAACTGGGCTGAACTCAGAGACACAATTCAAATTCTATTTACAGAAAAAATATCAACAAAATATATGAGATCTAAGATTACAATGAACAATAGCATACGGTGGAAGTAAGACTGTATGATTCTTAAGACTAGGTCAGAAAAGTCTTAGGGCTTCCATTTGGGTCTTTTGAAATGTTTCCTCTCCTGATGTTTCTTCTTGAAACCTAGCTTTTCTGTTTCAAGAAGGCCCAGCTACATGGAGAGAACATGTATAGGTGTTCTGGTAAACAATCCCAACTGAGGCCAGGTTTCTGGTCACCCCTACATAGTGTCAGACATCTAATTGAAGTAACCTTCAAATGATTTTTGTACCTGGCCATACAAGAGTCATGCCTAGTCAATTGAATATTCTCAGCTGTGGCCCAAACATCATGAGAGGTGAAGAGCCATCCCTTCTGCGCCCTTCCTGAATTCATGACCACAGAATCTGTGAGCATATCAAATGGTTGTTGCTTTACACCACAATGTTTTATGAGTGCGTTTAATGCAGCAATAGATAATTGTAACAGAATTCACCCAAGAACAGAGTGTTCCTATAACAAAAACTTAAAACTTGTCACTGTCTTTGAGATTAGGTTGCAAATGGAAAACGAAAGGGTTTTGAGTCTTCTGCTAAGAAAATTTGCAAGGATGTCAAAGAAGGTATTAATAAAAGCTGGAAGGTCAGTAAAATTATTATGGGAAATTAGAAAAAAGTTTGACAACACAGTTGGGTATTCAAATTATCATGGGGTGATATAGAAAATAAGCTTAATAAATTCGTGGGTTTCCTAATGAAATTTCCAAGCAGAATATTCAAACTACCAACTTGCTTCTCTTAGTCATGCATCATAAGATGTAGAAAAAGAGAGAGATAAGGTAAAAAAGGAAATATTTAGTTTTCAAGCAAAATTTAGTAGAAAGATAAATAAAACCATGACTTTCTGGGTTGGAAAATGTAATTGATTTTAATTCCAAGCCTCTCCAGATGGCAAAAGATTTTCAAAGTAAGGAAAGAACTCATGGCAAAGATCAAATTCAGAGCACTATCAGGACAATAGTCTTGGAGTAAGGATGAAGCTAGTGGTGTGACTGCAAAACCTTTTGTAAACTATAGAAAGGATTTAAGATAGTGCCTCAGGGGTCCTTTCTGATGGCAAAGGCCCCCTAACCGTCTAAAGGATATAACTTGCAGACACTCTCTGGTAAACAATCTAAGGGAATTATCCCACTTCAGCTTCACAAGGGGCCCTGGATGAAGAAAGTCTACCTCAAAGAAATTAGTGAATGTTAAGTTTTTTGAATGGCTTGAGCAACAAAATATAATTCATAGAAACCCCACAATGTTTTAAAGAAATTATACTGGCAGAAACACCATTAACACGGGCTAAAAGGGATAGAGACAGCACAAAATGAGAAGTTCTTGACATCTTTACTTCCACAGGCAGGAAATACTATAAAAATAACTATTCCGTCAGATACAGGCTATTATTTAAGGCAAAGGCAGGATGATCCACAGCCTGGAACCAAGATCCTAGAGGACAGAGCCAAGAGACACAGGAATAGAGACAGAACAATGAGTGGTTTTGTTGGGGAAGTTTCCAGTTGATAGACCTGGCAGGCTCCCTTTTCAGTGGCTGTGAAGGACCTAGGACAGCAGAAGGAACATGTTTACTGGCCTAGAGGATTCACCATTTCAGAGTCTGGATCTTACTCCTTTCCAGAGGCTCACAAATTGGACTCTGTGGGCTTGCAGAGAATAGTTTCATTTTCCAGGGGACAGACATAACATTAGCCAAACACGTTCTATTGATTCGTAAAATCAGAATTCTGATTCATCAATTTATAGTGAGAAATCACTGTCACTGGAATTTGAATATTTAAAGACTACAACGGTCAGAAAATTCCCTCTCTATTGGCAAAGTCTTTCCCACAGTAATACAGGGCATAATTTGAAGTCTCCTCAGTATGCTGAAATCAGGACAAAAAGCTGTGTATGGTTGATTGGAATTAATTAGATGGGCTGAATACACAGTGACTTCAGGCTTCATCTCATTTTATAATCTCATAATAGAGGTGGTTTTACACTGTCCTCTGGGCTATAGCTCCTTGTCATTGTCTCAATATTGGCAATGCCTGCCAAAAGGACTTGAACATGGAAACTACAAGGTTAAATATTCCTTCTCTCTATGCTGTGCTTGAGTGGAAGCTGCTACTTTCATTTACTCTGCTTCCAAGGCTCATCATATTCCCCTAATGATTAAAACATTCTTCTTTTAGACATGTCAAAAAAATCAGTCAGGCTACACTGAAGACTTTCATATCTGGGGACTATTCTGTATTCTTAAAGTATATTTGCACTTTTATTTTTCTTTCTGTTTTATGTACTTCACTAATACTTCAAAAGCTTTCATTCTCTGCCTGTCCATAAAGTTATACTGCACTAGGGAATGATCCATATATCTACGATCCATTGTGTCTATGAAGTATTCTGCAGTTCTTAAACATTAATTCAGATGTGATGTCATAAAACTTTTTCCTAGCAGCCTGGCATTCTGTAATTTTTCTTACAAGACCATACCCCCAAATTACTACTTATTTCTTCCCTAATCAAGTCAGCCATTGGTACAGTTACGATACTGGCGTGTCTTACTCTTTGAAATTGCCTCATTTCATTGTGATTTTGTAGTATCTATAGTGAAATTTTATTTTCCAAATCCCTTTGTTTACAAGCATTGGAGATCCACTTTCCAGTAGATATTAAAAAGAGGAGTTTATTGTTTTTGTAACAGAAGGCTTGATTCTGGGCCTCAGATTCTGTCATTGCAATGCTGGATAGTTCTGTTCTTTCATTTCATTGATCTCATTTGCTGATACTATAGATGACTTCGTTCATGTAGCTTTGGAAGATGATTCTAATGAGTCTCGCATTACATCATCTTTATGGCCTCATATTTTAGAGGAGGAACAAAGTTATCCCTCCCTCTATGCATACATAATCCAAGCTTTGTAACTTGCTTTTATCTTTGAGCTAATTTTTCTTTGACTAGCGGAATGGAATGCTTTAACTGGCCTGTGTAAGCTGCTCATGGATTATTGGAAGGCAAACTATGAGAGCCACACCAGAATCCATGTAATTTGAAGGAGTGGTTTCCCAAAGGCAGATTGGACTTTTACCAGATAAATAGTGAATGACACTCTGGGAATGATATTAACAGACAGCCACATATTTATATACATATGCTATGCCCTGTAATGATTACAAAGGCACTTATGATTTCAGCTTTTGCCCTATGTATGTGTAATATGTTAAAGTAATTATGAAATTATCTGAAAACATAATATGTGACCAAAACAATGTTCTATTATAGGGATCGGCAAACTATAGCTCATGGGCCAAATCTTACCTCTGCCTGCTTTTGTAAACAAAGTCATATTGGAGCACAGCCATGCCCTTTACTTTATTGTCTGTGGCTGCTTTCACTCTACCACAGATTGGGTAGTTGTGACAGAGACCACTTAGTCTGCAAAACTGAAAATATTTACTCTTTGGTCCTTTACAGAAGAAGTTTTCTGACTGCTCTTCTATTAGAAAGATTTCCTTGTTCAATTGAGTACAGTAAATCCCCTACATAGGAACCTTCAAGTTGAGAACTTTCAAAGATGTGAACGTGTGTTCTCATGTCCAATCACGTAAGTTAGTTCACGTGTCTGGTGTACAGTTTCACGTGCATGCATCCTCTAGTGGTTGTGCTTTTGTGTACTTTGCTGTACAGTACTATTGCTGTGCAACACGAGGAGCTTACTAATGAAGACTTGATGGAATTGGAGGCCCAGAGAAAAGATGAAGAGAGACAAGAGAAAGCAGTAACTGAAGAACTGAAGAGATTCATGATACTGGAAATAGCAAGGGGATTTTCTTTATTTGAGGAGGCATTGTTAGTTTTTGAGGCACAGAACCCAAACGTAGAATACTGCATGAAGTTTGCAGCAGCTGTTCAGAATGTGATCCAGTGCTGCCGTGTCATCTATGAGGAGATAAAAAGAGCATCACTGGATCGTTTTTTTAAGGGAGGTAGATAGAATTGAATCCAGCCATCAGTGGAACCAGAACCTGTGCCATCAACGTCAGGCATGAGTGAAATTGCATCTTGCCCTCCGTCTCCTATGGCTGATGATCCTTCAGCTCTACCATCACCCACCTCCTCTCCCTCCTCCAGTCAGTAACTCTCCTTGCCTGTTTGTTCGATGCCAGCTCCTGTATGCCAGCTGTTGTAATGTTTACTTTTTGTGTTTGTTTGTTTTTTATGTATTATCTGTGTGAAAGGTATTATAAAGCTATTACAGTACAGTACTATATAGTCGATTGTGTTAGTTGGGTACCTAGGCTAACTTTGTTGGACTTACAAACAAATTGGGACTCACCAACCCACGCTGGGAATGGAACTTGTTCATATGTCAGGGACTTAACTGTAATCTCTAACTAGTAAATAAGACCAGGAAGAGGCAGTTGATTAGTTTAATCATCTGAGTCAACGGAGGTAATTGATACTGGAATGTATCTTACAGCGAATCTATCTTTAGATTCATCTGGGTAAACTGAGATTAATTCGTTGAGGTGAATATTTGTTCTTTCTCCCTCTCTCATCTTAGAAACGAAGTCTGTTCTGAGACATTTCCAGAAGTAGGGACCAATGGATGGGGAGTACACATTTTCTGAATATTGCCACGTGCAGAGGATGTAGAGGTACTTCCATTGGGTTTCAGATGATATATTCAATAAAATCATCTGAGGATGAATCAGAATGGAAATGGCATCTGGAATTTGTCAATTCATTAAATTCCACTTCACCAGTTAATTTCATATCTTAGTCAGCTTGGGCTGCCATAACAGAATACCATCGGATGGTTAGTTTAAACAACAAAAATTTATTGTTATGGTTCTGGAGGCCAAAAGTCCAAGATCAAGGTGCCAGAAAGATAGGTTTCACTTTGAGGCCTCTTCCCTTTGCCTGTAAGTAGCCATTATCATGTTTCTGTGCTCACATGACCTCTTCTTTATGTGTGGGCAGAAAGAGAGGAAACAAGCACTCTGGTGTCTCTTATATAAGGGCACTAATCCCATTATGAGGGCCCCATTCTCATGAATTCATATAACCCTTATTATCTCCTAAAATCTCCATCCCCGAATACCATCACATGGGGGCTTAAATCTCCAACATATGAATTGCTGTGTTGGGGGAACACAAGCATTCAGTCCATAACATTTCCAGTGTCAAAATTTTGTATGTGCATGTGTGTAACTGGTGATGATCCATGGTCAGAAAAATGGAAAGAAATATAAATAAATATTTATCAAACTCATTAGACTTTTTAGTTTTTATCCTTCACTAATATACCTTTCTTGACCTCAAAGGTCCACAGTGAAACTCAGAATTTTTTCAACCCAACTTGGTGCACATAGAGAATGATATATTCATTCCATAATAAAAACTAGAAACTTAGAAGTCAACCTTAATACCTCCTTCTCACATCTGCCAAGACTTGTCAATTTTACATCCAAAGTGTATCTCAAATCCATCCATGTTTTCCTATCTCCATCACCAGCACCCGAGTCAAGGAAACCAGGAAACCATCTCTTGTCTTTGCTATTTGAAATAGTCTCCAGACTACTCTCCCTTTTCTGATTCTTATGATCTCCATTTGTTTATCTGTTGGGCAGTCAGAGTAAGTTTTCAAAGCATGTCAAAAATATCTGATTACATTACCTAACTACTGCAAACACTACTTTGGTTGTTCATTGTTCTTCAGGGCTGAGCATGGCCTTCTAGGCCCTGCTTTGTCTACCTCTACCTGCCCTTGAATCCTCTTCTCATTCTCACTCTCCAGGCACACTGTCTAACTTATTATTCCTTATCTCCCTCCACTTTCTTCCTTTCCCTACTGTCTTAGTCCATTCAGGCTGCTATAACAAAATGCCACAAACTAGGTGGTTTATAAGCTATGGACATTTATTTCTCATAGTTCTGGAAGTTGGGAAATCCAAGACCAAGTTGCTGGCAGGTTCAGTGCCTGGTCAGGCCGAGCTTCATCACTGACAGTGTCTTTTCACTGTAACCTTAAATAGTGGAAGATGCGAGGGAACTCTCTGATACCTCTTTTATAAGGACACAATCCCATTCATGACCTGTTTACCTCCCAAAGGCCCCACCTCAAAGTGACATCACACTGGGGATTGTTTTCAACACATGAATTGTGGGAGGACACAAACATTCAATCTGTATCACCTAACCACTTCTACCTACATTGGAAATTATTTTCCAAGCTCATTCTCAACTCAAGGTCTTTGCCCTTGCAGTTCTTTCTGCCTGGAATACTCATATCTTCACATGGTGGACTTGTTCTTGATATTCCAATCTTGGATCAAATGTCATTATCTTAAAGGTGTCTTCCTCAACTAAACAATCACTCTGTATAATTCTGGTTCATTTTCCCGGTAGCATATATCTCTTCTTTGTTTTCTTGCTTATTTGTTTTTTTTATTTCTTGTCTGTCTCCCTTACTAGAGATAACATGATTGTGTATCCTCAGTGGCTGGCATAATGCAAAACCGAGTAAATGAATGAAAACATTAAAATGAAAACATGATATAGCATTGTCTCCCTCACCTGGTTTTAAAGAAAAAAAAATCACACTTTATGGGAAGTCAGTATAATTGAGTAATTTATATTCTGAAACAAGTAGCTTGAGTTGAAATTCCAGCTCTGCCATTTACTAGTTACACCATCTTAGAGTCAACCTTGAACCTTTATTTCCTGATATTTTTAAAAAATGGATATAATATCTACCTTGTAGTGTTGTTATGAGAATCACATGAGTTATCGTAAGTAATGAACTGAGAATACTGCCTGGTACATGGCCAGCTCTCAGTATTTATCATTAGTCAGAGAGTATATTAAATTAACATTCATTAATTAATAATATTTTATTACTGAATGTATATTAAAATGAATCTAACAAAAGTTTACTGGCAGAAAGTCTGAGCATTGTTTGTAATTTTATACTTAAGCAAACTGGAAAAAAAAACAGAATCTGTTTTGGAAGTTCATTGCCTTGCCTGAGGTCCCTACCTCTTGACCCATAGAGTCAAACCTTGAACATAGGTCTCTGGACTGCATATTTAGAACTTTTACAACACGCTGAGTCTCACACCATTTGTTGTAATATCCATTATGCAGCCTGTGCGCATGTTTGGGGCAGCAGCAAAGCAGGAATCCCCCATAAATGAGAAAAATATTTGGAAATAGATAATTTTAAAGTGTTTCAGCTTTGTATTTTGTTAAATTTCCTGTACTTTCATGGTTTTATCTGTTTTCATTTCAATTAGTATGTGTCTGCATGACACAGTAAAATTTTTCAGTCCTTAGGCTCTCAAAAGATCCAGAGATACAATCACCTGACCTTTCATGTACCAACACGCTGGCTTGGCAGAGGTTCTTGGGACTTACATATCAGTGATAACTGTTGACACTAGTTCTCTTGGCCTTGAAGATATCTCTGAAAGATAGGACCACACATGGAACAAAAATAATGATTTAGTCTTTATATCAACCCATTTCTTGGCTTTGGTGCTGCTGAGGGCAGTGGGAGGTGGATGGGAGGGGATGAGTGATGAAGGGTTGAAACTAATGACATTTGACTCACATGGCCCTGCACCCCTGCATGGAGACTGATCAATTCCCCTAATCTCTCTCATCCTAGCAGGCAGACGCCATCTGATAATAACTCAGAATTCTTTCTCATTGGAGCCAATTCTGAACTGGTGGTCTGGAGAGAAACTCTGTATTGAATTACCAAGTAGTTCCAATGGAATCATTTCCAACAGTAATTAGGGCTGATGGAATGCCCATTTTTAAAAAACAGTACCAAATTCCAGATTTTCCCAAAAAGAAAAATTAGAGCTCAGCTCGCTTGCTTGCATTCTTCTTTTTAAGAGTGTGGGAAGACCTTTTTGCAAGAAAGTAAAGAATGCCTTTATGTTCATCAGGATGCGTCCATTTTCTCTTCATTTCTGTTACCACGAACCTCCCACAGTATTCAGGTTGTAATGGGGAAAACCGAGACATCGAGAGGTTGACAGAGGGTCTCTCTATCTTGATATATAAAATGGCATCTTGGCTGTGTGGTTCAATGGTGGCTGCATATATCAAAATTTTGTGAACTTGAATCAAACTCTTTTTAATGGAGAATTATCTCAATTGATAGAGTGAAAAGACTAAGTTTCTTCAACCAATTAACAAAGGCATCTAATTTATTTAAATGCTTCCTTTGATGAGAATAACTCATTCTCATCGAAGGAAGAGATGACATTCTATTCAGGACAAGGATGAGGTAATGACAGTCGTTTGCAATGAGAAGACCCATTCTTAACTGTTAGTGTATGGCTGGGAAATGTTCTGAGGCATTGGCTTGGTTTGATAATGGTTTAATAATCCTTGATGGAAGCCTAGAAAGTTATATCAAAAGGAGAGGTAATGTGTCATTTAAAAATAATGACCAGAATCCTTTCTTCTTGGGTTTATCATCTTTTCACTTTTTGTAACTCTAGGATGTTTAACAGTAGCCACTGGATATACCTTATCCAATAAAGACCAGCTGGGGCTGGTAAAGCAAGCTGAAAACACATGTATTTGAGAAGCTGATACTAAGATTATAAACCATTTCTGTTGGCTTGAAAAGAGAGAACCACAATGATCAAGTTTTTGAGCCAATTCTCGCATTAAGAAATTTCTTGAAGAAACTGGATCCTTGCTATTTTACTGGGTAAGTTCCAAGTGAACATCCCATCCCAGATCCTTAAGTGCTGTTATCATATAGCTCGTTTAAATAAGTCTCTCTAAGGTTCAAATTTTCTCATTCCAGGAGTAAAAGAGCTACTTGAGTTAATACTTTCTGTCACTCAATGCTGGCATTTTCCTTTCTTTTTCCATGCTCTATTGGTGCTGGGTAAGACAGAAGTGCTGAGGATTAATTGCAATTATCATATTCAAGGCAGAAATGCCACCTTGTGAAGAACTAATGAGTGTTTATAAGCTGCATTGCACACGCATGTGCAAGCATTATATCATGTGAGAGGGAATGAAAACTTGAAATCTTGCTAGATTATACAAATCAAAAGTTTATCCATAACTCTTCTGAGCCCACGGTGCATCTGTACCCTGATTTGTACTTTGTGCAGCTCTGAAAGGTGATACATCCTGACTTGCATTGAAGGGGGAGGGGTTGCCAATGCACCCAAATCATGAAAGATTTTTTTTGATGTCTTTATTGGGGTATAATTGCTTTACAGTGGTGTGTTAGTTTCTGCTTTATAGCAAAGTGAATCAGCTATACATATACATATATCCCCATATCTCTTCCCTCTTCAAATCATGAAAGATTAATGAAGAGCACACAAGACTAGTCAGGAGGTGATTTGGCAACACAGGCTTTGGTGTTGCATACTTGGATTTGATTCCAGGCTCCATCTCTTCACAGCTGCGTGACTTCAACAACTTCCTTAACTTCTCTGATCCTCACTTTACCTGCATTAGAGACAGAATAATAGAGGACTCATGATCGCTGGAGCTAGAACCCACAGCTCTGCCATGTACTGTGGCCAACTGTGGCACCACGGGCAGATTGTTTCATTGAGATTCCCTGACCCTAAGTTTCCTCATCTGTAATGTTCAGATAAAAATAGTGCTCATCTTATAGGGTCTTTGTGAGGATTATGTTTATTAATCAATACTCTTTATAAATGCTTAACACAGTGCCTGAGACTTAGTAAATGAGCCATGCCTGGAAGCTAATCCAGATATTCAACCTACTAGACTCTATTTTAGCAAGAAAGAGAATAAGGTGACAGTCTGTTCATGTTGGCAGAACCTTTCTTCTTTTAAATGACCATAATATACGAGGTTTTAGGCACCCTGGAGGGCAGATTTTATCAAACTGTCTTTCCAGTGAGCTGGTCTAGAAGGTCTGAGTAGCAGTTTTGAATGGCAACTGACCTGAGGATTTCATACTCTATTTTCTCATGAAAACTGTAAGGTTCTGGAAGGGAAAGTGACAACTCCCATAAATACTTGAGTGGTGATCCCATTGTGAAACAGATTAATTGGGCCATTCATTAATAATATATTGGTAATTGACATGAATTGAGTAAAGATGTTTTTGATTCCAGGCTGAATCGCTTTCCCTCTGTCACTTAATCTTCAAACATCCCTTGGAAATTGCATCCCTCTGTTTTTGGGGATGAAGGATAAATTCCACAACTCAGTCTACACAGCCTGTGTGGTTTGATTTCTGCAGGCTTCAGTGAAGTTACTCTCTCCTTTTCCACACACTCTTTCTTTCATTCATTCATCCATTAGCCTTTCATTCATTCATTCTGCACATATGTACCAAGCACACAGGTGATGCTCCAGCAGTGTATATATTAAGTCCATGTTCCACTGGTCCTTATGTTCTACTGGAGGAAACAGGCAACCAAAATAAATGTATAATGCTATAGAGAAAACTCAGAATTCAGGAAACAGAAAGATTTGGGTATAAATTGAAGAAAATATGGGGGTGAAGCAGGAGGCTCTCTAGGTGATGAGCATTCTGTGCTGGAGGGAAAAAAAGCACAACAGCCCCGAGACAGGGGTGGTTGGCATGTTCAGGAGTGGGTGACAGTGGAGGAGGTCCCTGGTACCAGTGTCAACCCCACTCTAAAGTCTAGAAAACCAATCATTAGAGAGGCTGTCCAAGTCAGCCAAGGTCACACAGCTAGAAAATAGAGCTGCACACCTCTGGGATCTCTGCTCCTAGCTTCTGTGACATTTTGCTGCTTAAAGTGTTCCACTTCTTTGACATTTAGGACTCTCCATGCTGCAGGACAGGGCAGTCCTTCCTTTCCCCCTCAATTCTTCAACCAATTAACAAAGGCATCTAATTTATTTAAATGCTTCTCAACCTCTTCCTTTAGGTTGCTTTATATGATTTCTCCTCTATATTCTTCTTCAGCTTTATGATTGTAAACAGGCATTCCAAATCAATTTGTGGCTGAGGATGGAAGTTACGTGCAGATGCATTGTTGTGGCTTTTTCTCCTTTTTTGCCTATGCAAGAGTGATTTGTTCACTAAAAAAATAGTTCTGCCCTCCATAACCTCATTTGATGGCAACAGTAGTTCCTGTGATAATGCAGAGCTGCTTCTCATGTCTCTTCCATGGATAGATATGAAATATATGATTTTTTTGTGCTATGATACAGTAAACAAGAGACAGATTTTTCTTCCCCCTTGTTGCTCCCCCTCCTACAGTTATATCGCTTGATCTATCCATGACTATTGTCAGGTTAAAAATGTCAGATGAAATCAACCCAACCTACACATCGGGATACATACATATTTTCCAAAAACTTGCAGCCTACACTTTGGCTATAGGTAAGTCAAGCGGGGTGTTTCTCTCTTTGCAGAACCACTGATTGAGTGTGCGGGCACCTTGAGCCTCTTCCTTAAGTTATGAGAAAATAAATCCAGTAGGTAAAAGGGAACAGAGGATATTTAAAAAGGGAGAGGTTTATTAAGATAAGAGTATACTTACTTCATTTAAAAAGTTTAAAACAGATAAAACAGTTGTGCAAATGATTAGAACACAAAGTGGCATATTGATATTCTCTAATGTCTGGGACTGAGATTTTTCTTACAGTTTTCTTATAAATGGCCCCCTAATGAGTCAGCTAAGCAGATCAATAAATATATCCACTAACTGTTCCTTCTGTAGTCCCTGAAAGAGCAATTGAAGATACAAAAATATTCCTCATTTTGACTGAAATATGGACATTACTAATACTACAGAATAGACTAAAATGTTCCTCATTTTGACTGAAATATGGACATTACTAATACTACAGAATAGACTATATCTACTGTGCGGAGGTACAGCAGTTCCGCTGGTGTAAGATTTCAGTTGCAATAGTCTTTCTCTTGTCAACAATCTTGTTTTATTTATTCAGCGCCACCTGGCATAAGCCATGTGTCCAACTACTGTACTAGCATGAAAAGCTCTGCTATATTCTTATGCCATAAAATATCGCTGCTCCCAAATCCCAGCAGATCTGTGGTCTGTAACATTCTTTGCAAAGGCTGTGAAAGGTTCATATTTTAAAATTGTTCTTTATGTGAGATTCTATTGAAAATCCAAAGATCCTTGCCAAAAAAGTAGTAGTAGGAGATGTAGCAGACACACACATAATGAGCAAAGCATTTCAATCCTGTTCTAAGAGTATTTACACATTCCAGAGGTAATTAAAAGATATATGAGTATAAAGTCCTTAGCAATAGATATTGGTTTTTCAGGAACAGATCCTTAAAGTAATGGAGAAGATGATGGTTTATTTTCTTGCAGACCACTTAGAGTCATTTTGATGCAGGAAGGTGGAAATGATGTGTCTGCTATTTTGCTGATTTGACTAGATCTAATCAGGTATTGATTCTGAACTCTGTGTAGAGAGTAGACAGTGAGAGAAGCTGGAGGAAGATAATGGGTGAGGGTCTAAGCTTCCTTCAGCTTTCCCACAATGAGCCCTTGAGTTACAAAGAGAAAGTAGCTACTTCTTAAAGGAAAATGAATAGCCACTTCTTAAAGGAAAATGTCAATTAATACAATATAAGCTCACGAACTTATAGTCAGTTGAAATTCAAAAGACATTCCCAGTTATTTGCTTCTAGATATAGCCACTAAGTCAAATACAGACTACCATAGTTCTAAGGCAGTATATTTTGAATAGATTGACTTATTAATAGAGTATCAATTATTTATTCATGAAGCATTTGAAAGCAATGTGTTTTCCTACAGATTTTAAATGTTATTTCCACATATGGTTGCATCATAAGGTTATTTATTATAATGATTCCTGGGCTTTCCTGGTGGCACAGTGGTTGAGAGTCCGCCTGCCGATGCAGGGGACACGGGTTCATGCCCCGGTCTGGGAAGATCCCACGTGCCGCAGAACAGCTGGACCCGTGAGTCATGGCCACTGAGCCTGCATGTCCGGAGCCTATGCTCCGCAACGGGGGAGGCCACAACAGTGAGAGGCCCGTGTACTGCAAAAAAAAAAAAAAGATTCCTGATCCATAGGGAATGAGAAACATCAGGATAAGTACTGTCTATTCGTCAAATTCTCTATTTATAGGCCAAATAAGTGAGGTTTTACCATATTGAAATGATATTAAGCCATTATTCTATTTTCTCTAAGACTATGTAATTGCTCCTCTTTGTAACTGAAGAAGATATCATCCTCATGGTAAAAATAGAAGAGAAAAAATATATCCATCACTCTAGATTCTGTCTGTGTGGCTACCAACAAAGTCATTTAAAACTACTTATGTAAAGATATGGTACAGAGTGGGATGAAAAGATGTGACAACATTTTCCTAGCCCTGTTATAAATCTGCATCTTATTTGAAGAAGGAATAAAACCCAAGGAGTGCTCAAATTTTGCTCCAAAAATATGCGGCCTCTTCACAAGTGTATCTCTGAAGAATGTCTTGTTTCAAAAAAAAAAAACAAAACAATATTGGAGAGATAGTTCCCATACATTAAGCTATATTTTAAATGACACCCTGGATTCTTCATCAGGGAATAGGCCTCAGATACTGAGCTTCAGATTCTTCCTGAATACAGTGGGAAAAGTAAAGTCTTTACAGTGCCTGCTTACAGAGAAATTCTGAAGGGAAATAAGATGGTCTGTAGATGTGTTTTTAATTTCCTGGAAGAAAAGCATGCTCATCTAAAATTGACTTTATGGATGCTTTTTAAAAGCTAGTGGGTCCAGTAAATTCTATTTGAACTGCAAAATTGGCGTTGGGCCTCCACACACTTACCTGGGCCATCCTTCTTTTTTGACTTTCAACCACGCACGGCTGAGCATGAACATCAGCTTACAGAAAACTCACCTAGATTCCAGGGAAACCAAACAAAACGGGAAGACTAGAATCAATGTCTTCACATTTTCCTCTAGATTTCCATTGAGTTCATCTAACTTATTTCAAGACAATAGCAACACAGAGTGTTAGTATTTGATCATCTAGAATTGTAGTAAGTTCTGCTAGCCACAGAAAAATTGGTGTGTAAAATATAAGCTGGGAGAAAGTTCTAGTTTCTGCCACATAGTGAATGGGTTAACAGGAACCTATCTCCCACTACATACATATAGAAAAGCTAGATAAATTATAACAAAAAATATATGCAAATATCATCTCAAGGAAAGAAATGGCCAGGCCGATATTCCACAGGTTAGGAGAGAAAGCAAAGCCAGAGTGACAGAGAGGAAGTATGTCTGATTGTTAGGGACACAGACTCTGAGCCAGAAAACTTGGGTGCAAATCCTGATTGCCGCTTACTGGTTCACTCTGATAATAACAGCAAGAACAAATCAAACTTTCAATGATTTACTGGTCAAAGTAGAAATCATAATGGAAGTTGGAACATACTATATTTAGAAATGAATACAAATGTAAACACCACATATCAAATAGAGCAGGATGAAACTGAAGTGATATGCAGGCAGAAATTTCTAATCTATGCATTAGAATCGAAGATTAACAGTTAATAATTTAAGGATCTAAGTCAAAAAATAACAGCAAAACTCTAGAGAAAAGAAAAAAAAATAATAAAAATAAGAACAAAAATTAATGAAATAGAAGCAAAGAAACAAGAGAAGATCAACAAAGCTCAAAGTGAGTGCATTAAAATATGGATAAAATATACACATGTATGATAAGACTGATCTGTAAAGAAGAAAATAAGAATATTAGGAATATAATGAACATTACAATGGGTAATGGGGAAATGTTTTACTATTATGAGTATATACTAAAACATTCTATGCCAACACATGTGGAATTTGGAAGAAATCAATATTTTTCTTAAAAAATATTAAAACATATATTACCACACGTGATTCAGGATAATATAGAAAATCTAATGGTCTCATAACCCTTTAAAAAATCAAACTAGTATTCAAAGCAGCACCTATTCCTCCTCCTGCAAAATGTATGCACAAAAGTACACACATTAACTACCACAGCAAGCAAAAGAAACACCAGCCCCAGACAGTAAGCCAAGTTACAGCAGATGTTCAAGGAATAAGAATTCAAGTTTGATACAAACTCTTCAAAAAAATAAAGCAAGTGAGAGAGTTTTTTCCATCTCCTTTTATGGTGCTATTATGTCTTTGGAATATTGACAGTATAAAAAGAGAAATTATAGAGCAATCTTACTATGGAATAAGATTCAAATGCCTAAATAAATTTTGACCAACCTTAATTTTGGATGATATAAAGTAAATAAAACACATCAAGATCAGATAGGGTGTGTTCTGAGATGCAAGAATGGTTTAATATTAGGAAACCTACAAAAGTAAATCAACACATGTCGACATGCCTTTGGCTTCAAGTAAGAAAGAAGCCTACAAAAAAGTAGCAAGTATTATTCCACAAAACAAGAGGCCCAGAGGTTGGGCAGTTTCAGAATTAATTCTGGAGCACCATTGTGTTATCAAGAAACCAGGTTCCACTCATCTTTTCTCTCTGCAGTGTTCAATGTGTAGATGATTCTCTGCATAGTTGCAAGATGGTAGTGGAAATACTAAAAATATTCACAAAAAGGATGAGTCCCTGCCATACCCTTTTGCCAGTTCCCCAAGCAGAATACAATTTATGTGTCATTGGCTACAGTCACGTCACTCCATCATGTTTAAACCAACCACCGGGAGAGATAATAGAATTACTATAGCTTGTTTAGACTAATCAAAATTCACTGTAGGAGCTGGGGAGCCATCCAGACCATGAACTACATAAGCCCCCTATACCTGAACAAAATCAATTTTCTTTTAGTAAGGTAGACCTGGAATAATAGCTTGGGTATAGCCTGCAGTGTTACAACATAAAGAGGAAAATATGAAATCAAATTAGTAGTTATAGCAAAAATGGTGAATGAAATTCAACACTAAGTCCTGAGTAAAAGGAACAACAGTGAAAACCACTTTTAAAAATGGAAAGGGGGTGCTTCCCTGGTGGCGCAGTGGTTGAGAGTCCGCCTGCCGATGCAGGGGACACGGGTTCGTGCCCCGGTCCGGGAAGACCCCACATGCCGCGGAGCGACTGGGCCCGTGAGCCATGGCTGCTGAGCCTGCGCCTCCGGAGCATGTGCTCTGCAACGGGAGAGGCCACAACAATGAGAGGCCCGCGTACCGCAAAAAAATAAAAAATAAAAAAAATTGCAGGTCCCTAGGGGATGATGGTGCCTCAGAATAGAAAGAGCCAATCACTGAATCACAAGTGAAAAAAAAATCTTCCCTCTTATAAGGAATACTACTTTGGTCTGTTTCATGTGTGACATAAAATTTATTGTGTTTAGCTCTTAGATACTTTTGGCATAGATACTTTTGGCTTTACATGCTGCAGTCCAGTATGTCCTGAGTAAAATAAATATATAGTATGTTTGAAATTATTAGTTACAAAGAGGAAAATAAATAAGCCAACCAACTGAAAAACAGAGCAAGCTCAATGGGCATGGGATGCCAAAGTATAGGGTTGTTGCAGTTTTAATAGAGTGGTTAGGCTAGTCTTAATTGAGGAGGTGATATTTCAGTTTTGAAAGAAGTGAGGGAATTATTCAGGTAGACATCTTGAAGAAGAACATTCCACTAATTGCAGCATAATGGCTTTAAGCAGGAGTACACTGGGAATGTTCAAGTCACACCTGGGACTCATTTTGACTGAAATGGTGGTGAAACTGGAGGTAGAGTTTTTATTCTAAGTAAAATCAAAGCCAATGTAGGGCTACGAGCAGAGGAGTGAGATTGATTTGAAGGGATCATTCTGGCTGTTTTGATGAGAACAGCTGTAAGGATATACATAGGGAGACTAGTTGTGAGGCTATCACAATAAACTAGATGAGAGTTGATAAGGATTCAGTCTGTTTTGGTTTTTTTGGCCATGCTGCACGGCTTGAGGGATCTTAGCTTCCGAACCAGGGATTGAACCTGTGCCCTTGGCAGTAAAAGTGAAGAGTCCTAACCACTGGACCACCAGGGAATTCCCTATAAGGACTCAGTCTGGACTAATGCTGCAGATAATGATAAATGACAAGGTTTTGCATACATTTTGAGAGCAGGACCAATGGTATTTGCTTACAAATTAAAGTCAGGGTATAGACAAAGAGAAGAGGTGAGGAAACTTGGAGGGTTTTGGCCTGATTGACCAAAGGTGTGAATGCACTATCAAACTGAGGTGGGGGATTCATTCAAAGATGATGGGGAGGAATTCTTTTATGAAATTGTTAACATTGAGGGGCCTATTAGTTTTATATTAGCGTTGAACCATATGTACTTGCTGATATTCAACTTGTATAACTGTAAAAATGGCAATTTTGTATCATTTGACCTGACACAAGTCGGGAGTTTGGAAGAAAGGCCTGGAAATCATCTGTATAAAGGTAGTATTTCAAGCTATGTGACTAGATTAGATCGCTGTATAGGCCAGGGTTCAATCGGGAATCAGAAACCACATCAATGATCTTAACTAGAGGATGTAACATAAAGACGATGGTAGCCAGGTATTAGAAAACTGAAAAGGCAGCAAGAAGACACAACTTCAGGGAGCAGTCACCATTCCTTTGCTGGGGAAGCAAAGGGAAGAGGTTGGGATTAATGAAAGGTAAAGTCTTGGAAGAGGGGCCCATGGGACTCAGACCTCTGAGGAGGTGACATCATTTGCTTAGTGCTTCAGAGAGGACTGATTCCGGCAATATGTTGGGGGGAACCCTACAAACTGGGACAAATCTCTGCTACTGGAATCAGTTGTCTCTTCCAGGGTCTGTCTGTCTCTCTTCCACTACCATTTAAGTTTCTTCTCCCTCTTCTCATTTTCCAATTTATCTCTTGCCCCCATTGGCAGAACCTAAACGGGACCAGCTGGCAAAGGAGAATGTGGTTTATAGAATCCCAAGCTCAGTATTACAAAACCCAGTATAAAAGAATAGCCTGAAGGTGAGACTCAGAAACTAAATAACAAGCACAGTCACCAAAGAGTGAGTGTAGAGAGCACCCCATGCCCTGGGACACTCCATGTGAGAGGTTAGGGAGGATGGGGACAAAGGAATCATAGAAGGATCAATCAATGGGGTAGGAGGAAAACTAAACGTATGTGCATTCTTGATATCCCAGTAAATAAAGTGCTTTCAAGAAGAGCTGTTTATCAACTGTGTAAAATGTAAAAGATCAAGTAGGCTGTGAACTAAGAATTGGTTGAATTTGTGATATGTCATTGGTGACCTTGGCCAAAGGTGTTTTAATGGAGTTATGAGGACAATAAAGAGGGAATGGGAATAGCAAAGTTAGATATTTAAGTATATACAACATTTTGGGGTGACTGCAAATGGGAGCAGAGAAATGGGGTGATATTTAGGAAGAGAAGTCCAGTGGAAGGATTTCTTTTTTAATAATGAAAAAACCAGTAGCATGTTTGTATACTAATGGAATGATCCAGTAGAGAAGTAAACATAGATACCATAGAAAAGTAAGGGAATTACTTCTGAAACAACATACTTGGGATGGAAAGAAGGGATGGAATCAAGTGCATGAATGGGGGGATTTGCTTTAAGTAGGCATACAGGTAGTTCATCTCTAACAACAGAAGGGATGGTGAGTTCATGAGGACAGATGCTGAAAAGCCTGCAGATATAGTGGTGGAATCTGTCGACATTCTTTCCTACTTGCTTAAATGATTGATTAAATTTTTGATGTTATCAACCAAAAGTGAAGATGGCAGAGAGCATGTGTAATACTGAAGAGCAACAGAGTCCTTGAATGAGGACAGGGCTTTAGATGCTAATTCCTAGAGCCTCAGTTTCTTCATCTGAAAAATGCAGTTAAACAATAATGCCTGTGTAAAATAAGAGCTATTAAATCCCCTTGCAAAATTAAAACTACAATACAGATATCAAATATTATTAATGAAGAAATCTATACAAAATATAATCGAAATACTTTCTTAGTAAAAAATAGCCATGGATATGTATAGCTTGGAATTTTCCAGAAAACACAATAACAAGAAAAATTATTTATCACTTTCCAATAACACACATTTTAAATCAATCTATTATACACACACTCTCTAGGAATATTTTCTAGCAATGTTTGGGTTAAAACTTAAATCATTAAATTGAAAAGCCCTTGAAGTCAGAGCTATCTTGTTAAGTTTTCAGTATTAAATGACAGCACCTCACATATAGGAGGAGTGTAGTAAATATTTTGGAGTAATTAATATAGCAATGCTGGTCTGTCAAATACTACTTATGAGAGAGAGGGAGGGAGAAAATTAGAGGAGGAGTAAGAGGTAGATAGAGATAGAGATGGAGAGAGAGAGAGATGGAGAGAGATAGCGATAGAGGTAGAGAGAGAGAGATGGAGATAGAGATAGAGATGGAGATAGAGGTAGAGACAGAGATGGAGAGAGAGGTATAGACAGAGATAGAGAGAGAGAAATGGGGATAGAGATAGAGTTAGAGTGAGAGAGAGAGAGAGGAAGAGAGAGAGAATTTATGAGATAAAGCCACATCCTAGGTAGTATTAACACTTCTTTTCTGATGTGATGAAATGTATCCTTATGTCCCTGAAATTATTTCTAACTCTAGTAACAAAATGCCTGACAACTAAATATATATGAACGTTCTCTCTTCTTTGAGCCATCACTGGATTTAAATTAGATTTAAATTATGGGCACCCAGGCGATCCTGAATAATTACTAATGGGATGAACTAATACTTCAGGTTTAATTTTTCCACTTAAAACGTCCTCATGGAAAGGGCAGATTCTTTGTACAGGTGGGTCTTAAATGAGATGCTGAAGGAGATGGCAGCTGAGATGAATGAACAAACAATAGTCACTGTTCAAGAACTAATCTGGGAGGACAGCATGACCATTTTTATGTTTGGACCATGTTAAGCTCTCTTTTCTGCTAATTGAGCTGTCTGTAAATTACATGCTCAATTTTGAGGCAAAGGGACTTTTCACATTTAGCTCATAATTCTTGCTCTTTTTCTTGTTTGATGTTCCAGACCATGACTATATCAGATCATCCTTTGGAATGAATAAATTTTTCTTCTGGTGATTTTGAGGATTGAATGAAGGAATTGAAAAAAATTATTTGTAAGTCTTCTGACTTATTGCATGGCATTGAAGAAAAATAATGTCAAATATCTTTTATTCTTAACAACTTCATTGAAGTATAATTTATATACCATAAAACTCACCCACTTTAAGTGTAGAAGTCAAAGAATTTTAGTAATTTTATAGAGCTGTGCAACCATCATTACAATCAATTTTCACAAATACTTGTTATCCCAGAAAGACCACAGTTCCATTTGCAGTCAATCCCTATTCCCAGCCCCAACCCCAGGTAACCACTAAATCTACTCTCTTTCTCTATATATTTGCCTTTTCTAGACATTTCATATAAATGAATGATATACTATGCAGGCTATTGTGTCAGGCTTCTTTCACTTAGCATAATGTTTTTGAGATTCGTCCATTCTTTAGAGGTCTTTCCACATATACTTGAGATTCTTTGCAGGTCTCTTCATAAAGACTTAATAGCACTTATTGACCAGTCCCTCCCATCAAGAAACTTGCACAAGCCTCTTAGCCTCATCCACCAGAGGGCAGACAGCAGAAGCAAGAAGAACTACAATCCTGCAGCCTGTGTAACAAAAACCACATTCACAGAAAGACAGACAAGATAAAAGAGCAGAGGGCTGTGTATCAGATGAAGGAACAAGATAAAACCCCAGAAAAACAACTAAATGAAATGGAGATAGGCAGTCTTCCAGAAAAAGGATTCAGAAAAACCATAGTGAAAATGATCCAGCACCTCGGAAAAAGAATGGAGGCAAAGATCGAGAAGATGCAAGAAATGTTTCACAAAGATCTAGAAGAATTAAAAAACAAACAAACAGAGATGAACAATACAATAACTGAAATGAAATATACACTAGAAGGAATCAATAGCAGAATAACCAAGGCAGAAGAGTGGATAAGTGACCTGTAAGACAGAACGGTAGAATTCACTGCTGTGGAATAGAATAAAGAAAAAGGAATGAAAAGAAATGAAGACAGCCTAAGAGACCTCTGGGACCACGTTAAACACAACAACATTCGCATTATAGGGGTCCCAGAAGGAGAAGAGAGAGAGAAAGGACCCGAGAAAATATTTGAAGAGATTATAGTCGAAAACTTCCCTAACATGGGAAAGGAAATAGCCACCCAAGTCCAGGAAATGCAGAGAGTCCCATACAGGAAAAACCCAAGGAGAAACACATCAAGACACATAGTAATCAAATTGGCAAAAATTAAAGACAAAGAAAAATTATTGAAAGCAGCAAGGGAAAAATGACAAATAACATACAAGAGAACTCTCATAAGGTTAACAGCTGATTTCTCAGCAGAAACTCTACAAGCCAGAAGGGAGTGGCATGATATACTTAAAGTGATGAAAGGGAAGAACCTACAACCAAGATTACTCTACCCAGCAAGGATCTCATTTAGATTTGGTGGAGAAATCAAAAGCTTTACAGACAAGCAAAAGCAAAGAGAATTCAGCACCACCAAACTAACTCTAAAACAAATGCTAAAGTAACTTCTCTAAGTAGAAAACACATGAGAAGAAAAGGACCTACAAAAACAACCCCAAAACAATTAAGAAAATGGTAATAGGAACATACATATTGATAATTACCTTAAACATGAATAGATTAAATGCTCCAACCAAAAGACACAGGCTTGCTGAATGGATATAAAAACAAGACCCATATACATGCTGTCTATAAGAGACCCACTTCAGACCTAGAGACACATACAGACTGAAAGTGAGGGGATGGAAAAAGATATTCCATGCAAATTGAAATGAAAAGAAAGCTGGAGTAGCAATATTCATATCAGATAAAATAGACTTTCAAATAAAGAATGTTACAAGAGACAAGGAAGGACACTACATAACGATCAAGGGATCAATCCAAGAAGAAGATATAACAATTATAAATATATATGCACCCAACATAGGAGCACCTCAATACATAAGGCAACTGCTAACAGCTCTAAAAGAGGAAATCCACAGTAACACAATAATAGTGGGGGACTTTAACACCTCACTTACACCACTGGACAGATCATCCAAACAGAAAATTAATAAGGAAACACAAGCTTTAAATGACACAATAGACCAGATAGATTTAATTGATATTTATAGGACATTCCATCCAAAAACAGCAGATTACACTTTCTTCTCAAGTGCACACAGGACATTCCCCAGGATAGATCATATCTTGGGTCACAAATCAAGCCTCAGTAAATTTAAGAAAATTGAAATCATATCAAGCATCTTTTCTGACCACAATGCTCTGAGATTAGAAATCAATTACAGGGAAAAAACCATAAAAAACACAAACACATGGAGGCTAAACTATACGTTACTAAATAACCAGGAGATCACAGAAGAGAAAATCAAAGAGGAAATAAAAAAAATACCTAGAGACAAAGGACAATGAAAACACAATGATCCAAAACCTATGGGATGCAGCAAAAGCAGTCCTAAGAGGGAAGTTTATAGTTATACAAGCCTACCTCGAGAAACAAGAAAAATCTCAAATAAACAATCTAACTTTAAACCTAAAGGAACTAGAGAAAGAAGAACAAACAAAACCCAAAGTTAGCAGAAGGAAAGAAATCATAAAGATCAGAGCAAAAATAAATGAAATAGAAACAAAGAAAACAATAGCAAAGATCAATAAAATTAAAAGCTGGTTCTTTGAGAAGATAAACAGAATTGATAAACCATTAGCCAGACTCATCAAGAAAAAGTGAGAGAGGACTCAAATCAATAAAATTAGAAATGAAAAAGGAGAAGTTGCAACAGAAACCGCAGAAATACAAAGCATACTAAGAGACTACTTCAAGCAACTCTATGGAATATAATGGACAACCTGGAAGAAATGGACAAATTCTTAGAAAGGTATAACCTTCCAAGACTGAACTAGGAAGAAGTAGAAAATATGAACAGACCAATCACAAGTAAGGAAATTGAAACTGTGATTAAAAGTCTTCCAACAAACAAAAGTCCAGGACCAGATGGCTTCACAGGTGAATTCTATCAAATATTTAGAGAAGAGCTAACAGCCATCCAACTCAAACTCTTCCAAAAAATTCCAAAGGAAGGAAAACTCCCAAACTCATTATATGAGGCCACCATCACTCTGATACCAAAACCAGACAAAGATACTCCAAAAAAAGAAAATTACAGACCAATATCACTGATGAATATAGATGCAAAAATCCTCAACAAAATACTAGCAAACAGAATCCAACAGCACATTAAAAGGATCATACACCATGATGAAGTGGGATTTATCCCAAAGATGCAAGGATTCTTCAATATACACAAATAAATCAATGTGATACATTTGATACATTTCTTCATTTTAACAAACTGAAGAATAAAAACCATATGATCATCTCAATAGATGCAGAAAAAGCTTTTGACAAAATTCAACACCCATTTATGATAAAAACTCTCCAGAAAGTGGGCACAGAGGGAACCTATTTCAACATAATAAAGGCCATATATAACAAACCCACAGCAAATATCATTCTCAATGGTGAAAAACTGAAAGCATTTCCTCTGAGATCAGGAACAAGACTAAGATGTCCACTCTCGCCACTATTATTCAACATAGTTTTAGAAGTCCTAGCCACAGCAATCAAAGAAGAAAAATAAATAAAAGTAATACAAATTGGAAAAGAAGAAGTAAAACTGTCACTGTTTGCAGATGACATGATAGTATACATAGAGAATCCTAAAGAGGCCATCAGAAAACTACTAGAGCTAATCAATGAGTTAGGTAAAGTTGCAGGATTAAAAATTAATGCATAGAAATCTCTTGCATTCCTATACAATAATGATGAAAAATCTGAGAGAGAAATTAAGGAAACACTCCCATTTACCACTGCAACAAAAAGAATAAAATACCTAGGAATAAACCTACCTAAAGAGACAAAAGACCTGTATGCAGAAAGCTATAAGACACTGATGAAACAAATTAAAGATGATACCAACAGATGGAGAGATATATCATGTTCTTGGATTGGAAGAATCAATATTGTGAAAATGACTATACTACCCAAAGCAATCTACAGATTCAATGAAATCCCTACCAAATTACCAATGGCATTTTTTACAGAGCTAGAACAAAAAATCTTAAAATTTGAATGGAGACACAAAAGAGCCCGTATAGCCAAAGCAGTCTTGAGGGAAATAAACAGAGCTGGAGGAATCAGACTCCCTGACTTCAGACTATACTACAAAGCTACAGTAATCAAGACAATATGGTACTGGCACAAAAAGAGAAATATAGATCAATGGAACAGGATAGAAAGCCCAGAGATAAACCCATGCACATATGGTCAACTAATCTATGACAAAGGAGGCAAGGATATACAATGGAGAAAAGACAGTCTCTTCAATAAGTGGTGCTGGGAAAAGTGGACAGCTACATGTAAAAGAATGAAATTAGAACACTCCCTAACACCATACACAAAAATAAACTCAAAATGGATTCACGACCTAAATGTAAGACCAGGCACTATAAAACTCTTAGATGAAAACATAGGAAGAACACTCTTTGACATAAATCACAGCAAGATATTTTTTGATCCATCTCCTAGAGTAATGGAAATAAAAACAAAAATAAACAAATGGGACCTAATGAAACTAAAAGCTTTTGCACAGCAAAGGAAACCATAAACAAGACGAGAAGACAACTCTCAGAATGGGAGAAAATATTTGCAAATGAAGCAGCTGACAAAGGATTAATCTCCAAAATATATAAACAGCTCATGCAGCTCAATATTAAAAAAAACAAACAACCCAATCCAAAAATGGACAGAAGATCTAAATAGACATTTCTCCAAAGAAGACATACAGATGGCCAAGAAGCACATGAAAAGCTGCTCAACATCACTAATGATTAGAGAAATTCAAATCAAAACTACAGTGAGTTATCACCTCACACCAGTTAGAATGGGCATCATCAGAAAATCTGCAAACAACAAGTGCTGGAGAGGGTGTGGAGAAAAGGGAACCCTCTTGCACTGTTGGTGGGAATGTAAATTGATACAGCCACTATGAAGAACAGTATGGAGGTTCCTTAAAGAACTAAAAATAAAATTATCATATGACCCAGCAATCCAACTACTGGGCATATACCCAGAGAACAGCATAATTCAAAAAGAGTCATATACCAAAATGTTCATTGCAGCTCTATTTACAATAGCCAGGTCACGGAAGCAACCTAAACGCCCATCGACAGATGAATGGATAAAGAAGAAGTGGTACATATATACAATGGAATACTACTCAGCTTCAAAAAGGAACAAAATTGGGTCATTTGTAGAGACGTGGATGCATCTAGAGACTGTCATACAGAGTGAAGTGAGTCAGGAAGAGAAAAACAAGTATAGTGTAACATATATATGTGGAACCTAGAAAATGGTACAGATGAACCGGTTTGCAGAGCATAAATTGAGACACAGAAGTACAGAAAAAACGTATGGGCACCAAAGGCGGGGGTGGTGGTGGATGAATTGGGAGACTGGGATTGACGTGTATAAACTGATGTGTATAAAATGGATGACTAATAAGAAAAGTAAATATAAACATTAAAAAAAGAGATTTCATAGCACTTATTTTATTGTGATTCAGTTTCCATTGCAATTCAGTCATCCTCATTGGATTGTGAAGTCGTTGGGGCAGGGACTTTATTTCATTCCTTGCAAACAATCACAATCTAATTTGCTATATAACTGGCACTCAGTTAGTGCTTGTTGAGCTACTGAATGAATGATGGAAAAGTTGATTTTTCACTTCTGCCATTTGCTCCTTGTTGCAGATCATTTGCTCGGGAAGCACATTAGGAGACGGAATTTATTGTGCAGATGTTTTTTAGGGAGTATCCTTGGAAGGGAGGAGGAGGAAGTGGGATTAGGCCCAGGGAGAGTTGAGTTGTGATATATACTCCATGATAACTTTAGCCAAACCTGCAGGGAGTTCTGAAGCTGAAATGGCCTGTGTCAGGGTTGTCCCACGTTAGGTTGAAATGGCCCAGCCTTTATAATTCCTTTCCATTAGTCAGTCACGGGACCTGGGCCAGCATGTGAAGGGTATGGCCTGGGCCCAGTGGCTTTCTGCAGGAGCTGACAGGACATCCTTCACTGTGGGGGACCTGAGCTGTGCAACTCTGTGTCTATTGAGTTTCTACAATTTTTTCTTACCCAAATCTTAGTTAAGGCAGTGTCATAATCATATCCTTCTAAGTGGTCCAGATTTTCTACTTTTGTTATAGAAGATCACTGTAATATATGTGAAATTCTGCTGTGCTGCTAAAATAGTATTTTTGTGTATAACAAATATTTTTTAAAGCTACATTAAGTCCTTGTCAGAAATGTTCAATAATTTTAGTTTAAGATGAAGAACAAGGCTTAAAAGACAAACGGATTTTCTAATCATTTTAGAAATACCCTAAAATTATTCTGTTTCATCTGTTTTGCTAGATAGTTCTTCCCCTGTCAACATATGTGGGAGAAGTTGTTTTAGATTATTGAAACTCTTGGATGAATAATTTATCAAATTGTCAGCAGCTGTTTTTTCTAACAATAGATTTTAATGCATCAGTCATCTTTCTTAAACTTAAAAAACTTTTTAAAATTTGCCCAAAACATATTCATGGGCCTTTTCCACAACTTATCCTGCAATATCAAATTTGGCAGTGGTCTTTTTAGTCTCCCTAAGTACAGTATCAGCACTAAAAGAATTTTTGTCAATATTTAATATTTTATTTTCAAAAAATAAAATTTGCATTTGCTGGCAGCCTACTGACCCTTTGGCTCCCTTTTCAGCATTCACCACGATTAGCTGTAAAGTACTTGTAAGCCAAGAAGGGTTGGGCCCCTTTGTTTGGATTCACATTGTGTGTCATCTGGGGATTACTGGAGGATCTCTTGTCGCTGCTGCTCTTCTCATTCAAAGGACTAATAGTAACGATAGAGTGCTTTCCACATCCTGGTCCTTTACTAGGTATTTTCCGGGAGGTGTAGTTAACCAAGAAAGAGAAATTTTCTTCTCCTTGGTGCCATCTCAGTGGCGATGCTGACCATTTCCTATTTATTCCAAAAGCTCCATAAATTCTACCAACTTGAGGGACTTGTATATATAGGAAGTTTCATGTGCATTATCTTATATTAATCCTCAAGTCAGCTTTATAAAGACAAGTACTTCAGTTACTCTTTCGATAAGAAAAACATGACGTTCACAGAAAGGTCAAGTGATTTATTGAGGGTCCTATAATAAAGAAATAGCAGCCCTCATACACTAAATCTGAGGCCAACTCTCTAGTTATCATGTTAACAAAATTTGAGTTGAGGCAGTCGAGTTCCATTTAAGAAAGGTATAAGTAGTGTACTTGTCACAAGCAGAGTGTACACGGAAGAACTAGCACTGGCTAATCCATTGACTGACTTTGAATTGTAATTTAGAGGGTTATAACGATTATAAAAATAAATAAGTGCATTTTATTACTTAACTCAGTCCTCAATTCCCATAAGATCAATTCTCTTGTAGAATGCTATGATAGGGAGTTATACTTAAATAGGACGGATTGAATGCATACCATTTCCCCCCCACCCCTGAAAAGTCCACTACAAAGAGAGTAAAGAAACTAAAGGTATTAACTGCACTGGCCAAAAAGACTGGGATGGCATCCAGATCTGCTGTATCCATTACAAGTTCTATTACATCTGCTGGGTCATACAGCGCAAATGGCTGGGCAGCTTGCACAACAGTGCGGACCTGTCATGAAACTTACCTTACTCTGGGCCCCACTGAAGCATTCTAAACTAGCCACCTTACAGAGTACTTGGTAAATGATTTGCTTCTTATTCAATATATATGAGTGTATGTTGCTTCCAGAGCTCAAACAGTCCTTTAGACGTTGTGCCTCCTTCTTAGTGGAAGACGATACTAGATGCAATAACTTGGCATCTAGTACCCAACTTTGGAGGATGTATCTCAACTTGCCTCAGACCTCTCAAGCCCCAGAAGTTTCACTGAGTTGGCGGACTGCTTAAATGTTGTTGGATTGATTTCCTGCTCTCTGGTTTGCATGTATTTTGCCAGGATATTTGTGCTTCCTCCTCGGCACATTCGGTCAGTATGCTATCATCAACATGATGAATTAGCATCATCTCTTGTGCAATGTAAGATGAGCAAGTGTCTCTGGACTGGATTATAACATAGAGCTATAGGTTTGATGTGTCCCCGGAGTAGTGCAGTGAAAGGGTATGACTGTCTTGCAAGCTACTTGTTGTAGTATATATTAATATAGAGGAGAAAAGCACTCATTAGACCAATAGCTGCATACTTGGGAATAGAGACTGGGTTGATTTGCTCCAGCAAAGAAACTACGTCCGGAATATCATATTCAGTTTAAGTTTGCCATCTGATTAATTTTTTTTTTAATTGGTTGGGTCTTTGGCTACTCTTCATTGTGGTGCACATGTTTCTCATTGTGGTGGCTTCTCTTGTTGTGAAGCATGGGCTCTAGGTGCACATGCTTCAGTAGTTGTGGCATGTGGGCTCAGTAGTTGTGGCTCACAGGCTCTAGAGCGCAGGCTCAGTAGTTGTGGCGCATGGGCTTAGATGCTCCGCGGCATGTGGGATCTTCCGGGACCAGGGATTGAACCCGTGTCCCCTGCATTGGCAGGCAGATTCTTAACCGCTGCACTACCAGGGAAGTCCTGATTAAATTTTCAATAATCTACTTCATTCCTCTTACACATAGGCTAACTAGGATAATTGAATGGGGATGCGGTTGGGATCTCTGCATTCTTCCAGAAAGGCAGTTTTGATTTTGATTTACTATTTTGACAGGCAGAGGCAGTTCTAGAGGCTTCCACTTGGCTTTTCCTACTACAATAGCCCTCACTTTTTTTGTCAGGAAAACAATATGGGGAATCTGCCAGTTGATGAGTATGTCTTTTGCAATAATGCTTTCCAGGACTAGAAAAATAACCATGCAGTGGGTTTAGCAACCCAAGAGACCTATTGTGAGCTGCATCAAAGGCAAACTCCATCATCACCTGGATTTCATTGGCCCCTACTCTGGACTTTAATGGACCTTAATCTTATTTGACCGTAATCTTATTTGAGTCCCTGGAATTAGCAACAGTTAAGCCTCATAATTAAGCATAGTCTAGTCAGTTAAGCCAGTGTCTAGTAATCTACCCCCACTCCACAATTTTATGAGTATTTTCCTTTATTCAATTTACTGCCCTGTTAAGTTTTTCTGGGTCCCATTGGAGAAGACTAAGAAGAAAATATATGCAAAGTTTTGGCATTGTATCAGGAGATTTCTTTAAGGGAAACCAGGCTTCCATTCAGAGGACTCTGAGTTAGTGAACTGGGTCATGTCTAGAAACTGGCTAAGGCATCTTGATTCTTTTGTGGTGATTCAAGTCAGATTTCTGTTCACAAGGCTGAGAGTTCATCACTTGTAGAAGTCAAGTAAGACTTCCATAGACTGCCCATATATTTCTGTCCCAGGGACATCACCAATAACTTTGCAAGTCAAACCATTCTGATTACAGCTTCAGTCCTGGTACCCATTACAGGAACCATGCCCACTTTGCCTCTATAGGTTAAGCCTCATCCCCTGGCTCCTGCCATTCTGGAATCCCATCAATCCCATGGAATTCACCAACCTCATTTTTACAGCAACATCTCACTCTTGTTCCTAGCTTAAAGATATCATTCACTAGAAAGCTTTTCATGGATTCTGGTGTTCCCCTCACAAATGTATTTCTTAAAACTCTGTGAAGCGGGGTAACTTCTGGAATATCCTGGGACCATGGTTAAAGTTTAAATAAGTAGGTGATGATAATAATATTACTCCAACATTTTTATTTCCCTAAGCTTTTAGATAGCTTCCTAAATCCTTAGATCCTTTCTTCTTGAGTATACCAAGGAATTTTTGGTATTGCAACTTCATTTAACATAGGCCACTATTGTCTTCAAGAAAACTATTAGAGCCACACCCTGCCAAACTATCTCATTGAATCTAGACTATCTGGATTGTGTACCAAATCAATACATTCAGCCCAATCCAATATTTTCAATTTTCCATCATAGTCTATCTTTAGGACCCATTCTCATATACATTATTCAGGTTTCTTCCAACATAAATTGTAAAAAGCTTAAATTGTTTTCATGTTTATGCGACCTCCAGCTAGCTCATACATTATTCCTGTTGTATTGGAGCTTGCTGGGATATGAATCTGGTTTAAGTCTTGAAACGAGTGGTGGTGAGGGTGAGTCTTAAGGATTATTCCTCTCCCTGCAAGTCAGCTGCATTAAGACAGTTTAATATGAGTTTTTAAGACAAGAGGGGCTAATGTCCTCAGATAAGAAAGGAAGGGCTGCGCCTCCCATCAAGGGTGGCCTGGTGGATTTGAGGGTTCAAGGTATATCTTCATATAAGCTCATTGTAATTTTCATATATCTCATTGTAATTTTCAGAATCTCATCCCTTTCTGATCAAAGCCCTAACCTCAACACAAAAGGCTCCACAAAATTCTGAATTTAATTTGTCCACCAGTAGGATCATATTTTGATTTTGTTTATCAGAAATTGTGGCCCTATAGCTACAGAAGATAAGGGATTCGTTCAGGCAAGTGATATGATCACGCTGGTTCTTTATCTGAACCATGGCCTGGACATTTTCAGTACTGAGCTCATCTTTTTTCTTATGCTCCATTTACCGGCTCACTCAGAAGCGATCAACCAACCTCACAGTTTTACACTCTAATTACTACTATAGTATTCTATTAAGTTAGCAATTTCATCTTTTAAGGATGAAAGCCTTCTAATTGGCTTTTCATTCCTGGTGACTAGAGGTGATAGTTTAACAGTCATTTTGCCTCTGCAGGTCATATGACTTTCCATTTGCTACAAGACATAGGTCATTGTTACTTTTATTTTAGAATCTAGTCCCATCAGAGAACCACATCCAGATTCTCATCCTTAAGGCTCTATTTCCCTGGAATCAACTCCATTACCAACAACCATATCAGTCAGTGTTCAGGCAAGAAAACAGAAATCTCTCTCTGAATTCTGGATGTAGAATGTTTGTATAGAATCAGGAGGTTGTGGTACTGAAGAAAGAGCTGGAGCAGGTGGGAGAGAGCGATCATCAGTAAAACTGCTACAAAAAGTCAGGGGGCAGGGCTTCCCTGGTGGCGCAGTGATTGGGAGTCTGCCTGCCGATGCAGGGGACACGGGTTCGTGCGCCGGTCCGGGAAGATCCCACGTGCCGCGGAGCGGCTGGGCCCGTGAGCCATGGCGGCTGAGCCTGCGCGTCCGGAGCCTGTGCTCCGCAACGGGAGAGGCCACAACAGTGAGAGACCTGTGTACTGCAAAAAAAAAAAAAAAAAAAAAAAAAAAAAAATTCAGGGGGCAGCTGCAGAGAGTGGGAATGTGGCAGTTAAGATATGCCTGAAGCAGTTGAGTGACACCTGACACTTTTCATACACATGGCAGGAACCAGTCCAAAGCTCGTGTCTGTACACACATCTGACCATTCCACCTTCCCAGAATAATCAATTCTGGTACATTTCTTTTTTCTATTTTTCTAAATTTATTCTAAAAATAAATTTCTATTTATTTTTTAAATCTAAGTATAATTAATTTACAATGTTGTGTTCATTTCAGGTGTACAGCAAAGTGATTCAATTATAAATATACACATATTCATTCTTTATCAGATTCTTTTCCCTTATAGGTTATTACAATATATTGAGCATAGTTCCCTGTGCTATACAGTAGGTCCTTGTTGGTTATCTATTTTATATATAGTAGTGTTCATATGTTAATCTCAAGCTCCTAATTTATGCCCCCACCCCCCCTTTCCTCTTTGGTAACCATAAGTTTGTTTTCTATGTCTGTGGGTCATGTGATGGCAAGCTCTAACCTGGACCACACAGGATATGTGTCTTTGGAGAACATAGCCCTTGACCTTAAATGAGAATGGTAGTGGTGGTGTGAGCTGACAGCAGAAAATCCTGTATAATGTCTAAAGACAAACAAACAAAAAATAGCTGGGATATGAAAATGTTATTTGAAAGAGACAGCAGGATGCTGTGTATGATTTCCTTAATAGAGTGCAAAATGGAGGTAGAATGGAATCTGATAAGGTACTGCTGTTCCTCTTATAAGCCTATTAATACCATTTGGTTTTTTAAAGAATGTGCAAATATTACTTTAATTTAAAAAGAAATCTAGGGCAGTAGTGTTAAAGGAATATCATTTTTCAGGTAAATTAGAAAATTTTACTGTGCAGATTAAAACATTCCTATGTAGATTTAAAATAATTTTATAACATTCAAAAGAAATGGAACATTCTGGTTGGTTGCACTATTACATTTGGACAAACCTGTCATTCTCAGACCTGGAGGGAACATAATGTCCTCTGATGGCCCACATACTAACTTGGTACCCATTGCATATCAAGGATGTTAGTTTCTTTTGGTGAAGCCATGGCTGGAGTAAGCAGCTCTTTGTGGTAAAAGTCAGGTGTCAGTTTTACCTCGAATATGATCTTGGCTGGCTGTTCATAGAGCTGGGTAGAGAAGGGTGATTTCTTCCGTCCATGGCAAATTCTGGATCTGCCAGGGCCAACAGTATTTAGATGGAGATTAAGTGCTAAATGCAGCTGTCAGCTGGAGGTTTTGTTGGAAATCACAGCAAGGAGAGCTTGGCTTTGTATGTAAAGGATATAGAAAGAACTGTATGCGAACTTATTTAGATCCCTAAATGATAACTGTCAAAGACTGGAAAACCTTTTTCTTAAACATTCTTTTGGAAGAAGTGATGTTTGGAATGGAATTTATTGAGTTTTATTGTTGTTGAAGGTTTGTTCCTACATATTAACTGAAAGCAGTCCATCCTAGAAATTAGAAGTATTCCAGAGAAGCAGAATTACATAATGCATTAAACATGCACGCTTTGGAAGCAGATTCTTCTGGTTCAGGTCCCTTGTTCTGCCTTTTGCTAGCTAAATTTCTCCTGAATCGTTCCATTGGTTTCTCTTTTTGAAAATGCAGTTGATGCTCCCTGCCTCACCACTTAGGAGGATTCAAAGAACTGATAATGCATATAAAAATTTCTCCTGAATCGTTCCATTGGTTTCTCTTTTTGAAAATGCAGTTGATGCTCCCTACCTCACCACTTAGGAGGATTCAAAGAACTGACAATGCATATAAAAATTTCTCCTGAATCGTTCCATTGGTTTCTCTTTTTGAAAATGCAGTTGGTGCTCCCTACCTCACCAGTTAGGAGGATTCAAAGAACTGATAATGCATATAAAAATTTCTCCTGAATCGTTCCATTGGTTTCTCTTTTTGAAAATGCAGTTGATGCTCCCTACCTCACCACTTAGGAGGATTCAAAGAACTGATAATGCATATAAAAATTTCTCCTGAATCGTTCCATTGGTTTCTCTTTTTGAAAATGCAGTTGATGCTCCCTACCTCACCACTTAGGAGGACTCGAAGAACTGATAATGCATATAAAAATTTCTCCTGAATCGTTCCATTGGTTTCTCTTTTTGAAAATGCAGTTGATGCTCCCTACCTCACCACTTAGGAGGATTCAAAGAACTGATAATGCATATAAAAATTTCTCCTGAATCGTTCCATTGGTTTCTCTTTTTGAAAATGCAGTTGATGCTCCCTACCTCACCACTTAGGAGGATTCAAAGAACTGATAATGCATATAAAAATTTCTCCTGAATCGTTCCATTGGTTTCTCTTTTTGAAAATGCAGTTGATGCTCCCTACCTCACCACTTAGGAGGATTCAAAGAACTGATAATGCATATAAGTTGCTTAACAAACCTTCCAGTACATAAAATATTAGCTATCATTTTCATGAATAGGTTTAGGTGATTTTTTCAAAATACACCACACAAAAGCATGTTTCTACAATGTGAGGGAGTATGTATGTGTGTACAGTTGAGAACATAGGAAATTTCGAATCATGGCATGACAATATTCAGACTTTTAACTCTTGGTGTTCTTTGAAGGATAGATGATTAGAAACACTGTACAGATGTTGAAAGGCATACATAAACTTATGTAAATAAAGTCTCTTTATTTCTGCAGAGACGCTAACAATGTAAACAGATGTTGTAGAGTTGCAGCCTAAGAGAGCTGTAAGGGGCAATGGTTTCAGCATCCTTGTGTCCCAAGGCACTGAGAGAAGAATGCTATGCTCATAGAATGCTTCAAACAAATGTTACTCTTATTATTATCATTAGCATCATTATAGGGCAAAACAAAACAAGAGCAAGAATAAATATGAGTTCTCTTAGCCCAAGTGTTTAATTTTACTGATAAGTATATCAGACTTACTCAAGGTCACAAAAGGGGTATTCCCTGAGTCTGTAATGGAAAGGACTCTCTATTTCCAGTTTTTCCCTCTACTCCGTGTTGATGATAACCTACTGTATTAGTTTGTTAGGGATGCCATAATAGAATACCGTAGAGTGGGGGGCATAAACAACAGAAATTTATTTTCTCACGGTTCTGGAGGTTGAAAGTCCAAGACCAAGGTGATGGTAGGGTTGGTTTCTCCTGCAACTTCTAGTTTTGGCTTGTAAATGGTCCCATTGTCTCCTCACATGGTCTTTCCACAATGCATACACATCCAAGATATCTCTTCCTCTTCCTATAAGACCACTGGTTATATTAGATTAGGGCCCCACCCAATGACCTAATTTAACCTTAATTATCTCTTTAAAGACCCAAGTATAATTACATTGGCATTAAGGTTTCGACATATGGATTTGGAAGAGGGGGACATAAATCAGTCCATAATGCCTACCCATGAAAATATTATTTTTCTAATATTGTTCTATGTTCTTCTCCTAAGTTGAAACCTTGCTGGATATGTCTGTGTCCAGATCTATGTTTATAGACGTGTATGTTAAATGTTAAACCTAATCATCCCATCCTCGTACTCAGCATTCAGAGATCAGGTCAATCTGCCAAACAGAATAAACAAAAATCACATTTTCAGAACAATTCAACATTTTAATTTCAATTGTAAATTATCAGCAGCTTTGTTATATTTAAGCGAGTAGGAAATGCATTTCAGGTTAAATGGGAAAAGTTGTTATTTATATTTCTTATCAAGGTTTTATCTTGAAGCTAGTTTAACAGCAGTGACAAATGCTTCTGTCTAAGTGTTTTCTGCACTCTTAAAGTTTAGTTTTCCAGGTTGAGTCTTTTTTTTCAACTTATTTATTTGGCCATGTTGGGTTTTAGTTGCAGCAGCTGGGATCTTCGTTGGGCACGCAGGCTTCTCTCTAGTTGTGGAGTGTGGGCTCCAGAGTGCACAGGCTCGGTAGTTGTGGCAGGTGGGCTTAGTTGCCCTGCGGCATGTGGGATCTTAGTTCCCCGACCAGCGATCAAACCCGCGTCCCCTGCATTGGAAGGTGGCTTCTTAACCACTGGACTACCAGGGAAGTTCCCCCCAGGTAGAGTCTTTATCAGAAAAGAAAAAATCTGGATGGGGAGCATGACCTGCATGCTTCAAGGAAGTATAGCTGTAGATGGAGACAGAGGTTACAGAGATAGAGATGGAGGTGGAGGTAAGGTTAGAGATAGGGATGGAGATGGACATGGGTATTTCATAGATGTTTCTGTGTAGGGTTACACATTTTGTTGTTCGAGAAAACATTTTATTCCTATCCATGAACCTATATGAAGGCAAATCCATCTCTTTTCACAAACTTATGTCGCTAGTGTAAGACAACCTATTTACAGAGCCTACTGAGGGCACAGAAGTTTCAGACTCACTTAAAAGGAAATACATGTAAATGGTTGAACTGCTGAGAACCACTTTTTTGCATGAAAGAACATAGCAAGTATTTTCCATAAATGTAATAATTATTTTATATTATAGTTGAAAAGCATAGTGTTTTGATGACTCGATCAGAGCTGACACTTGGGGGCAGATGTGCCCAGGAACCAGACTGGGGCCCTGTCTCTACAGGTAGGCAGAGCTGCTTCTTCTACAATGCTTGGCTCCATTTTGTAGAACAGGAACCTGAAGCCCAGAGAGATGAGTGGTTTTTAAAACTTCAACTGATGAGGAAGTGGCAGAGATGAAATGGAAGCCAGGGAGCTTGATTCTCACTGAATGAGACAGAATACAGACTGCTCAATGTTCAGCATTGCTATTTTTGTTAGCTAATGGGGAAAAAAACAACAACAAGATATATTGTGATAAATTAAACATTACTTGGATTTACGCACTCACATCTTTACAGGCTTGCGGCCATCCTTTGGAGAGTAAGAAGGTCTAAGGGCACCCCACAGGTTTGGAAACAGCTGGGAGAGCTTAGTTGTCCGATATGGCTCTTGTGAAGACCCCACCAAAATGTTTGATCCGGGGATCCATTGTCTTGGGGATAGAAACTGTAAAGGTAGCTAGTGTACATGGGGTAGCCAGCAAGCAAGTGGTCACCCAGTTATGAGAGAGACCACAGTTGACCATGGCCCATAATGGGGATCTTCATATTGGCTTAGAGTCCCACCTAAGGTATAAATTACCACTTATCTCTCACATAATCTAAATTCATCCCATTGAAAATAAACTTCTGAGAAGGTAACTCTGAAACTGGAAATTCTTTGTTTGGCTATGTTGAAAACCTTGGACATTTTCTCGTACAGAGCTGTCAGGTGGTACAGAGGTTCGAGTCTCTCCTTGTTCATCACATGCCACTAAAATATAAAATCAAAACCAAATTCTTGGGAATTCCTCGGGAGTCCAGTGGTTAGGACTCTGTTCTTCCACTGCAGGGGGCACGGGTTCGATCCTCGGTAGTGGAACTAAGATCTCACAAGCTACGTGTGTGGCCAAAAAGACCAAAACCAAAACAAGTTCTTGGTATCTTTTCCTGAAATATGATACAATTAAGTGCCATTGATGCTGGTTTTTTAAGTCATAGAAGACAGATCTTTATTGCCTAGGTGAGCAATGAGAGGAAAGAAAGAACAATGGAGAATCTGTGACCACCTAAAGATACATTTTAGCCCTTGGATTTAACCTTCTCCAGTAAAACATTACTCAGAAAGGCAGTTTTTCACAAAGAACGTTAACTGTTTTTTTTGCTGTTGTTTGTTTTTCCTTTTTTTTTTTTTTTTCCTCTGAGCCACTTACTCTCTGGTGGAGATGCTGGAGAATAATGAGATAGTCACAAGACAGTTTAGCGATTGGAAGAGGAGTTCTAGACGAACTGTAGATGGGGAAAAATGAGCATCCATACAGTGACTGGTCAGCTGAAATTGGATGTGATTTTACACACTCTGCTGTTTGCTCCTCTGCACAAGCCATGTAGTGTTTAAATGCTAATGGAATGTCAGTATTTTCTTTAGTATTTAGACAACAGAAATCCTAAAGAGATATTTCTAAGCCTGCACACGAGTTTCCATAGCAATCTTTGGCTTGGAATAAAATTAGGATAAAGAGCTCAACATAACTTTAAAATCTCAACTAAACCACAGCAACAGGTTTTACCACAAGACAGACATTTCTATTGGGAATACTGATCTGATTAAGTGTCCACAACAGAGAACTTTATTTAGCGGTACCATCTGCAGCCATAATTAGTCTGAACTTGTGAAAATGAAGAGTTTGACAGGAGATATGACATTCATTTCTGAGAAAGGAGAACTTCCTGATTTTGCATGGATGAAGGCACAGAAATGTAATGAAAATGTATTCACTGAGATGCTACAGGAACTCGTTAGGAGCTTTTAAACAGAGAGAGGGAGAAAACTGGAAAATTACTTGCGACTGGAAGTTGAGTTAGTAACCAGCTGACTTAACACTTCTTCCTACAAGCGTAGCTTCTTTTCTGGTTGGAGCCACAGTGGATGACTTTCATGCAAACCCAGAAGCTAGAGCTGCCCAAGGATGTAGAGATGCTAACCAATTATTTAAGCCTCCATGGGCACCTGGACCCCCAAGATGCAGACACCTGGGCAGTGCTTCAGAGAAACAACTGATGGAGACCCCCTGGCTCTCCAGGTCTTCTTGATTTTTAATGTGCACCCTTATCACCTGGGAATCTTGTGAACATGCAAATTCTGATTGGTCTGGGATGAGATGGGGTTGAAGTCTGCTTTTCTAACAAAGTGATGCTGGTCCCTACCTTGAGAAACTATCTAGACCACAGGAAATAGGAGAACATGGAGGCTCATCCACAGCCATTCTTTCTCATCCCAGTCACAGAGTAGGTAATTTTTTTTTGCGGTACGCGGGCCTCTCACTGTTGTGGCCTCTCCCGTTGCGGAGCACAGGCTCCGGACGCGCAGGCTCAGCGGCCATGGCTCACGGGCCCAGCCGCTCCGTGGCATGTGGGATCTTCCCGGACCGGGGCACGAACCCGTGTCCCCTGCATTGGCAGGCGAACTCTCAACCACTGCACCACCAGGGAAGCCCAATGCTTTTGTCTTTTATCAGCTTCTTACTCTCTTTGTGGCTTTTTTGCCCTACCTCATTTGATATTTTTGCCATTGTGAGGTTGTCTGGAAACCCAGGGGATAGAAGGGACAAGAGAGTATGAACAGATTGTAAATGGTGATTTGCCCAAGACCTAAAAGAACGCTCTGTCGGGATACTCACGACCCATTTCTTATCCCTTACCTGTGTCTGGGGACAGACATTTTTGTCCTTGGCTTTAATCCCACATGCCAGAATTCACCAGGGTAACACTCTTGACCACTCCTGGTAGAAAGAAATTCTAGCTTTTCTTTTAATATGGAACACTAAATTTAATATATTGTATGCATTAAATCTAGTGTTTGTCTTTAAGATAGACCACTACTTTAGGAAAGACATTCTTTTTCCTTTTAAAATAATGGCTGAACCTGTTATCTAAGACCCTTGTGTATTAAACAGATAATCTAATTGACCTTCTACTGGATTGGAATTCAAAAGATCTGACTTTTTATTCCTTGCTCCATCTATCACTTATTCTGTGACCTGAGGGCAAACGATTGAACTTTTCTGGGTCTCTGTTTCCCTATTTTATAAGGTGGAAGTTTGATGAGGTGATTGCTGAAGTGTCCTCTGAAGCTATAATTCTAGAGTCCTAGTAAATATAGTAATTGAGTTAATATACTGGAAGAGTAAATTTTACTTGTGTCACCATCGTATATTTTGGAAAATTGTTTAATTTTTGTCCCCTTTAGATTCCACATCCACGTTGAGGGCTTAATTAGCAGCATATGTAGTTCGGTGAGAGATCAGTTAATTCTGGTCTTATTACTCGACCATTTCTTTCTTAGTATGTTAGAAATCTTCCATTTTTGGGGAGAAATATGCTGGGATAGGAATCATATAGTGCAATAATCTCTGTTAAGAATATTTACTTTAAAAAAATGGCAGCTTTATTGAGATATAATTTACATACCATATAATCCTATAATTTACCCTTGTACAGTGTACAATTGAACGGCTTTAAGCATATTCACAGAGTTGTGTAACCATTACCACACTCAATTTTAGAACATATCATCATCCCACAAAGGAAGTGCATACCCATTAACAATCACTCTCATTTCTCCTCAGATCGCCCCATCCCCACCTCTAGGCAACCACTAATCTCCTTTTGTGTCCCTGGATTTGCCTATTCTAGACATTTCATATAAATGGCATCATACAATAGGTGGTCTTTGTGACTGACTGATTTCATTTAGCATGATGTTTTCAAGGTTCATGCATAGTATAGCATGAATCAGTACTTTATTTCTTTTTATTGCCAAATAATGTTCAATTATATGGATGTACCACATTTCATTTCTCCATTGATTCTCATTAGGATTATTTTCATTTCTGGTTATTATGAATAATTCTGTTATGAACATACGTACCTGTGGGGTTTTTTTTTACATCTTTATTGGAGAATAATTACTTTACAATGATGTGTTAGTTTCTGCTTTATAGCAAAGTGAATCAGTTATACATATACATATGTTCCCATACATATCTCTTCCCTCTTGTGTCTCCCTCCCTCCCACCCTCCCTACATACCTGTGTATTTATGTGGACATGTTTTTATTTCTCTTAGATACCTAGGAGTGAAACTGATAGGTCATGTCATAACTCTATGTTTAAGCTTTTTTTTTTTTTTTTTTGGCCATGCCACATGGCATGTGAGACCTTAATTCCCCGACCAGGGATCGAACCCTGAACCCGTGCCCCCTACATTGGAAGTGCGGAGTATTAACCACCAGACCACCAGGGAAGTCCCCTTTATGGTTAATATTTTGAGAAATTACTAGACTATTTCCAAAGAGGCTGCCCCATTTTACATTCCCACCAGCAGTGTGCAGGGGTTCCAAATTGTCCACTTCCTTGACAACATTATTGTCTGACTTTTTGACAATAGTCATCCTGTGAGTGTAAAGTGATATCTCATTGTGGTTTTGATTTGTATTTCCCTAATGCCAATGCAAATAATATTGAGAATATTTTCATGTGGTTATTAGCCATTTGTATATCTTCTTTAGAGAAATGTCTATTATTCATTTGCAAATGGGGTTGTATTTTTATTATTGAGTTGTAAGTGTTCTTTATATATTTGATGTACAAGCCCCTTATCAGATGTATAATTTGAAAATATTTTCTCTTAGACTGAAGACTGTCTTTTCACTTTGGTAATGATGTACTTAGAATAACAAAAATGTTTAATTTTGATGAAGTTTTTATTTATTTTTCCTTTTGTTGCTTGTCCTTTTGACGTCATATCTAAGAAACCATTGTTCAAAATCTTACACCTATTGAGAACTCCTACTCTTGGATCGAAACATTAAAAAATATATCTAA
Source organism: Phocoena phocoena (assembly GCF_963924675.1). Classification (NCBI taxonomy): domain Eukaryota; kingdom Metazoa; phylum Chordata; class Mammalia; order Artiodactyla; family Phocoenidae; genus Phocoena; species Phocoena phocoena. The sequence continues at coordinate 105,062,635 of NC_089225.1, read as the reverse complement.
AATAATTCAGAGTTCCAAAAACTTATATATTAAACACACAAGTTGATAAACAATTTAAAGAAGTTTTGACAGAAGGACAGCTGGCCACTTGGGAAATTTTCATACCCATAGGCCATATGACACTTTGACCATTTCCTCTGTCACATCATTAGGCCAGATTGCAAAAACACATTAAAGATGCTTAATTATTTGGGGAACAACTTATCTCCTAAGGGATATAAGCCAGTTGGAAAACATGCTGGGCTCAAAATTCACAAAGCAGGCATCACGTGTCTTATCTGCCTGTGTCTGGTTCATACTGAGACTCTTTATAACGGTATCTAACACTTACTGAATACTTTAAAGGACTCAATTAACTGACGAACAGCTGGATGCTCATTTAATCCTGTCCCTTCTCTCGAAATCTCTTAGGCTTCTGTAAAGTGATAACGTATTAATTCAAATCACCAGCATTATATCTCATGGTGCTTTATGTTACCTAGACCAAATGAAATACTTTGAATAAAAACCAAAGTTGCTTTCTATTTTTCAAGTATTAAAAGCTTTTCTTCCTAGTTGCGAATGTATGCTTCGATACCGTAAAAGCCAAAAGTGGGTTTTCTTTACTCTAAAAATGTTATTATAACGTTCAAGGGACAGCTAAGCGTTTCCTTATAGTACCGTCTGAATGAACGGCACATGTTCTTCCACTCTTTGCTTCATACCTGTATATTTTACTCATTATAACCACAGTGAACATATTTTCAAAGAGCGTTTTAGGATATTGTCTTTCCAGTACACCGGAGCAAGGAGAGCCTGATATCTACACGGTTAAGAGGGTTACAGATTTGCTAAGTGACTTTGCTCAAGGTGGTGATGTCCTATTTTTAGAGATAGATTCAAAGTGAGGGCAGCGTCTGATGACCTCGTTTGTCCTCTGCTTTGCATGATCTTTACACACCTTTAGGCTACACTTCCTATTCTGCTGAATTTTCTGCCCTCCTCCCCTTTCACAAACAGGGAAAATTATGGCTGTATTCTTCCCTTGGGCTGTGCGATTCAGCCCCTGGCCACGTCTCAGATTTCTTCCCACACTGCTTCCCCCGTAGCTGGCTCTGCTCCAGACACCAAGACCAAGAGCTTTCTTTCCTCCGAGCTTTTCATTTGCCGTCCCTTCCACTGGGAACACTGTGTGCCTGGATTTTGCGCATTTGGCTCCTTCTTAAACTTAGTCTCAGCTGAACATGACCTCAGGGAGAACTGGTCATCCTAATCGGAGGTCCCTCTCCCTCCCCTTTCTCCCCACTTCACATCACTCTGTCTTATTTTCTTCACGGTGCTTATTTTGGAGAATCTATCATCTAAAATCTGACATGTACGGGGACTTATTTGTTTATCGTCCGTTCCCCCTCTGCTGACAAATGAATATTTCATAAGGCGGGAATCCTGTCTGTCTTTTTCCCCAGTATAAACCGGTACTTACTACCACACTTGGCATAGTAAGTCCTCCATAAATATTTACTGCATGAATAAATGAGTAAAAGTGTATACTTAAGCAAAGCTTTTTTTTTTTCCCATACTGGTGTCCTTTCTTCCTTACTTTCCCTTCTGAACTGAGTGAAAGCAGGTTACTTTGGTTTTTATATTTTGTAATAGGTGTGAAAAACAACCAAAAAGGAAAGCATTCGAAAAGACGTGGATGGTGGCACGTGAGGTTAATGAGTATCATAATGTCTTTGAGCAGAAGCTCTGGTGTTACCCGTGACCCAAAAGCATTCCCTTGAGACACATTTTTCAATACCTTTAGTCAGGCAAAACTACAGAGCAATAGCATCTTTCTTGATAGGTGGATGATTTGCTTCCATTCTGCTTGTGGTATAATATTCTATTTTGACATCATTTGGTGCATCTTCTGCCTGTGTTTGAGCCTGGAGACATTGCCCGATGATAAAAAGAAAGGAGAAAGTGTTCTAGTACTTTGATTGTGAATTTGATGTCAAAAATAAAGACCAGTTGTGACTGGGTTGAAAAGGGATTGAAACGCTGAGAGAAAGTAGATTGCTCACGCCATTTTATTCTGAGGTTGGATTTCATGAACAATTGAGTTGTCACTTCTGCACCAATCCGAACCTCAAACTATATAGTTGAATGTGTTGTCAGCCTAGATCAACCAGATCTCTCAGAAAACAAGTTAAATAAATAAAAAATGGAATAAAGTTGGCCTGGCCAAATAAAATGAAAATTGACTCCAAAAGTAAAATCTTTTTTCTTCGAAGAACTAGTTTTCCTTCCTTTCCCTGGGGACATGACTCACTGCCCTTTGAACAAAACAATCATCTTGGCATTCACTTCAGGAGCTCCTCCTAGCACTGAATATTATTCCCCAATCATCCTCTAAGCCTTTTCCACTGTCCTATTCAGTCTCTTCACCAGGACGAGGGACCAGTTGTAAGAGAATTCTGCAGGGGTCTATTTCATTTCAAAGTGGGAAATGCTTGGCACCAGGGAGCACCATGCTGAGACTGAAAAATAAAATGGGAAATTATAGGTCTACATGCTAGGCTCTGGGGTTCAGTTTTTGTCAAGGTGGCAGCTGGAGATCAGGGAACAATTTACCTGCGGGGGGGGAGGGGGAGAGGGAGAAAGGATGCTCTATCAAGAAGCAGCATGTAAGAGTTTCAGACTTAAGTCATGTTCTTGATCACATAGTTGTTGTTTTTTTGTTGTTTCTTTTTTTGCGGTACACGGGCCTCTCACTGTTGTGGCCTCTCCCGTTGCGGAGCACAGGCTCCGGACGCACAGTCTCAGAGGCCATGGCTCACGGGCCTAGCCGCTCCACGGCATGTGGGATCTTCCCGGACCGGGGCACGAACCGGCGTCGCCTGCATCGGCAGGCGGACCCTCAACCACTGCGCCACCAGGGAAGATTTTTTTTTAACGTCTTTATTGGAGTATAATTGCTTTACAATGTCGTGTTAGTTTCTGCTTTATAACAAAGTGCATTAGCTATACGTATACATGTATCCCCCTATCCCCTCCCTCTTGCGTCTCCCTCCCACCCTCCCTATCCCACCCCTCTAGGTGGTCACAAAGCACCAAGCTGATCTTCCTGTGCTATATGGCTGCTTCTCAGTAGCTATCTATTTTACATTTGGTAGTGTATATATGTTCATGGCACTCTCTCACTTCGTTCCAGCTTACCCTTCCTGTTTTCCGTGTCCTCAAGTCTATTCTGTAGGTCTGCATCTTTATTCCTGTCCTGCCCCTTGGTTCTTCAGAATCTTTTCTTTTTTTTTTTTTAGATTCCATATATATGTGTTAACGTACGGTATTTGTTTTTCTGTTTCTGACTTACTTCACTCTGTATGACAGTCTCTAGGTCCATTCACCTCACTACAAATAACTCAATTTCATTTCTTTTAATGGCTGAGTAATGTTCTACTGTATATATTTGCCACATCTTCCTTATCCATTCATCTGTCAATGGACACTTAGGTTGTTTCCATGTCCTGGCTATTGTAAATACAGCTGCAATGACCATTGTGATACATGACTGTTTTTGAATTATGGTTTTCTCAGGGTAATGCCCAGTAGTGGGATTGCTGGGTTGTATGGTAGTACTATTTTTGGTTTTTTAAGGAACCTCCATACTGTTCTCCATAGTGGCTGTATCAATTTACATTCTCACCAACAGTGCAAGAGAGTTCCCTTTTCTCCACACCCTCTCCAGCATTTATTGTTTGTAGAATTTCTGATGATGTTCATTCTGACTGGTGTGAGGTGGTACCTCATTGTAGTCTTGATTTGCATTTCTCTAATGATTAGTGATGTTGAGCATTCTTTCATGTGTTTGTTGGCAATCTGTATACCTTCTTTGGAGAAATGTCTATTTAGGTCTTCTGCCCATTTTTGGATTGGGTTGTTTGTTTTTTGGATATTAAACTACATGAGCTGCTTGTAAATTTTGGAGATTAATCCTTTGTCAGTTGCTTAGTTTGCAAATATTTTATCCCATTCTGAGGGTTGTCTTTTTGTCTTGTTTATGGTCTCCTTTGCTGTGCAAAAGATTTGAAATTTCATTAGGTCCCATTTGTTTATTTTTGCTTTTATTTCCATTTCTCTAGGAGGTGGGTCAAAAAGGATCTTGCTGTGATTTATGTCATAGAGTGCTCTGCCTATGTTTTCCTCTAAGAGTTTTCTACTGTCTGGCCTTACATTTAGGTCTTTAATCCATTTTGAGTTTATTTTTGTGTATGGTGTTAGGGAGTGTTCTAATTTCATTCTTTTACATGTAGCTGTCCAGTTTTCCCAGAACCATTTATTGAAGAGGCTGTATTTTCTCCATTGTATGTCCTTGCCTCCTTTGTCATAAATTAGGTGACCATATGTGCATGGGTTTATCTCTGGGCTTTCTATCCTATTCCATTGATCTATATTTCTGTTTTTGTGCCAGTACCATACTGTCTTGATGACTGTAGCTTTGTAATATAGTCTGAAGTCAGGGAGCCTGATTCCTCCAGCTCAATTTTTCTTTCTCAAGATTGCTTTGGCAATTCGGGGTCTTTGCATTTCCATACAAATTGTGAATTTTTTTGTTCTAGTTCTGTGAAAAATGCCATTGGTAGTTTGATAGGGATTGCACTGAATCTGTAGATTGCTTTGGGGAGTATAGTCAATTTCACAATGTTGATTCTTCCAATCCAAAAACATGGTATATCTCTCCATCTGTGTATCATCTTTAATTTCTTTCATCAGTGTCTTATAGCTTTCTGCGTACTGGTCTTTTGTCTCCTTAGGTAGGTTTATTCCTAGGCATTTTATTCTTTTTGTTGCAATGGTAAATGGCAATCCTACCTTGAGAGACAAGAAACATCTCAAATAAACAACCTAACCTTACACCTAAAGCAATTAGAAAAAGAAGAGCAAAAAATCCCAAAGTTAGCAGAAGAGAAGAAATCATAAAGATCAGATCAGAAATAAATGAAAAAGAAATGAAGGAAACGATAGCAAAGATCAATAAAACTAAAAGCTGGTTCTTTGACAAGATAAACAAAATTGATAAACCGTTAGCCAGACTCATCAAAAAAAAAAAAAAGGGAGAAGACTCAAATCAACAGAATTAGAAATGGAAAAGGAGAAGTAACAACTGACCCTGCGGAAATGCAAAGGATTATGAGAGATTACTACAAGCAACTATATGCCAATAAAATGGACAACCTGGAAGAAATGGAGAAATTCTTAGAAAAGCACAACCTTCTGAGACCGAACCAGGAAGAAACAGAAAATATAAACAGACCAATTACAAGCACTGAAATTGAGACTGTGATTTAAAATCTTCCAACAAACAAAAGCCCAGGACCAGATGACTTCACAGACAAATTCTATCAAACATTTAGAGAAGAGCTAACACCTATTCTTCTCAAACTCTTCCAAAATATAGCAGAGGGAGGAACACTCCCAAACTCATTCTATGAGGCCACCATCACCCTGATACCAAAACCAGACAAAGATGTCACAAAGAAAGAAAACTACAAGCCAATATCACTGATGAACATAGATGCAGAAATCCTCAACAAAATACTAGCAAACAGAATCTAACAGCACATTAAAAGGATCATACACCATGATCAAGTGGAGTTTAACCCAGGAATGCAAGGATTCTTCAATATATGCATATCAATCATTGTGATACACCATATTAACAAATTGAAGGAGAAAAACCATATGATCATCTCAATAGATGCAGAAAAAGCTTTTTACAAAACTCAACACAGATTTATGATAAAAACCCTCCAGAAAGTAAGCATAGAGGGAACCTACCTCAACATAATAAAGGCCATATATGACAAACCCACAGCCAACATCGTTCTCAATGGTGAAAAATTGAAAGCATTTCCTCTAAGACCAGGAGCAAGACAAGGTTGTCCACTCTCACCACTGTTATTCAACATAGTTTTGGAAGTTTTAGCCACAGCAATCAGAGAAGAAAAAGAAATAAAAGGAATCCAAATCAGAAAAGAAGAAGTAAAGTTGTCACTGTTTGCAGGTGACATGATACTATACATAGAGAATCCTAAAGATGCCACCAGAAAACTACTGGAGCTAATCAATGAATTTGGTGAAGTAGCAGGATACAAAATTAATGCACAGAAATCTCTTGTATTCCTATACACTAATGATGATCATATAAAATTTTAATTCCACACTAGCATGTGGGGTAGAAATGTAAGAAGAGAAAATGGAAGAAGTATAAGAGAAAGAAAGAGTAAGGTATTAGGGGGCCATTGGTAGACTGAAATATTCACATAAAGGAAGACCTCCTGTCCCACACCTCTTAATCCAGAAAATGCACTTTCTGATAAGTCATCCAAAACGTATGAGGGAATGTAAGAGTACAATGTTTATTTTTAAAGTAAATTTCTTCAGTTCTTGGAGGAGTTTTCCAATGTTTACAAGAATCACTTATTTACACACCTTTAATTATGTAACTATAACCATAAAATCCCCTAAATTAATGTAAAATATTTTAATATAATCATATTTAACTTTTATTAATTGTCCATTGTGCTGTTTTAAATGTCTTACGTTTATCACTAATTTCTTCCTCAGACCCTCCCTATGAAGACATAATAGGCTCTTTTATTATGTCTGTTTTATAGATGAGAATATTGAGCCATGGCGTAGATGAGGAACTTACTCAAAATGGTAAAGAAGTCTCTAGGAATAGACTTGCAGTTATAAATGTATTAGAAGATGGAGAACATTATTAGATCCAAGAAATTTGACAGTGCTACAATAGTATTATATAGTACACAGTCCATCTAAATAAGTGGGTGAACTTTGGAGACTTAGTAGAGTTTGTCCTTGAACTTGGTTAGGCACTAGATTTCTTTTTCTACTTTGACTGGGTTATTAGAAAGAGTTGTTTCTTAGAATACACCACTTTGTCACATTCAGTGAAAAAGGTGACCATCCAGTTTTTGCTTTTAATTTTTTTTTTTTGTTATTGTTTTTGGGGAGGTATACTTGTTGGAAAAATAGACACTCAGAATACCCAGTGCTTGGTCACACCCATTCAAGAGCAAATGGGTTAGCTCTTCACTTTAGAAAGAAGGATGCCAGCAGAATTTTTCCAGGGGTTCTAATCCAGGTAGGCTGAGCAGTGAGTGGTTCATTCATACATTTATTCATCAGATAATGTTTGGATACCTATTATATATCAGATACTCTTCTAAATCTTAGGAATAAAAATATGCATAACATTAAAACCTCTATAATTGCCATAGCCTCTTCCCTTAAAGAGCTGAGTTCACTGAGGAGATGGACTTGGAAACAGGAGGATGATCGGAGACTGAAGAATATGTAACCTTACCATGAGGGACTTCCCTGGCAGTCCAGGGTTTAAGACCACGCTCCCAATGCAGGGGGCATGGGTTTGATCCCTTGTCAGAGATCTAAGGTCCCGCAAGCTGCCCTGGCATGACCAAAAATAAATAAATAAATAAATAAATAGCCTTACCACGAGAGCTGGGGTGGCAATGAGAAGTGGAAAGCATTTCAAGTAGTCTGGACTGTATGGAAAAATGCACTGAAGAGAAGCTATGTAAAACGACTAGAGATCAGTTAGAAAGGATTCAGGATGATTTTGGAGATGACTTATCTATTACTGACACTAGACATGACATTCTAGGGCCCCATCTGCTATTGTCCTATTGTATATATTCAAGACAGCTTCCTTTCTCCAATACTCCCTACCACCTAAACAAACCTGGAGCAGCTCCTTCCCTTTCCCACGGCCCCTTTGCTTAGAATATGCTATATTCATTCAGGGCTTACTATGACTCAGACAAAGAGCTAAGCACTTTCATTCGTTACCTCATTCATCTTTAGAAAACTTCTACAAGGTGGTTTTCTTTATGATGACTCTTTCACCAACAATGCAATCCTACAGAAGAAAATTTCAAGATGTCTTAGTTAATAAATAGCACAACTGGGACTCAAAACAACATCTATTTAACACTAAAGTCTATGTTCTTAAATTGTCACTCTTCTGCCCTCCCTAAGAAGAAGCTAAGCCTTTTGTGATATTTCCTCTTCCAGTCCTTGTAAAAATGCAAATCGTGACTATTACAGGTGAACGATTTCACAGAGTGAGTGGACAGCCTTAGTGTTGATGCTTGGAGAAGGTAACAAATTCTCTTTTCAAAAATAAACATGTTGGTTATTTCAAACCAATTTTATCTGGTTAAAATAAAAGGGGATGATCCATAGTGTAAATATCTTTGTATGGCACACCCCAATGAAGAGAAAGGACTCTGCTTCCCATGAGTCCTCTTCACCCACAAGAACACACATGACAATTTTTATCTCATGCTCCATGTTCTTTATTATCTAGTAGATACCTTCTATTATTCTGTTGTAGAAACATACACATAAATTACAGATATATAGTCTATTTATATATATATATATATAGTCTATTTTTATATTATACCTTTTATTATATGATAGACATATGCCAGAGACTCAAACAGCAATGATTCACTTTTGGGTTATCTTGCAATTCAAAACCTCAAAAACTATTGAAGATTTGCAGTCAGCAAATCAGTATGGAAAGAAAAGGAGACCTGAGTTTTGGTTTCAGATCTTCAACTAACTAACTCTGTAGGTGGTTACTTTGAGCGTCAATTTCCTAATCTATGGGATGTGGAGAATACACAATTCCTAACGTCTTTTTCAATTTCCAGAGTGCAGTCATTCTAATGGTTTAGCGGTTTCCACGCCCTAATTGTTAAAAAGCAACTCAGAGGCCTTTCTGTTAGTATAGCTGACGAGCAGTTAATTCTTTTCTTTAACCTTGGCCAGAATGGAGTAAGTCGCTAATGTCTAGTAAATCTGAAAGAATGAGAAACAAGACTGGGTTTTAATGGGTAAGGAACAACCTAGATGATCCAAGTCTGAATGCGTCCTGGAATAAGCTTCCTGGTGGTTAGGAAGTAGAATGAGGACAACAGGGAAAATTATAAAGCTCTGCATACAATGACTCGGTCCCAGCTTGACCCTGAAGCTTCCACTCGGTTGGTGAAACGACAGCCTTGAGGAGCCAGACAGGCAGCAACCCGGATGCCTCCATGTGCCTGCAGAGATACTAAGTAAACTCATCCATAGAAAATGAAAGGAAAATTCAATCTAATTGAATGGCAACTCCCTTTCAATGAAGAGGGAGAAAAGCAGACATCCTTAGGTCTCTCAGTCATATCCTGAGGGGAGGGTTATTTATAATCAGTCAAGGCAGGATTTTCTATCTTTAGGCTTTGGAAAAAGTACAATGTAAATGAAAGATGAGCCTCCTTTCTGTCATGGAGATATATGCTACAATTTGCAGAAGGAGATGGAGCAGTTTGAAAGAAGTCATAATTGACTTGAGCCGATAGCACACAAAGCACAGCTCCAGCTTCTACTGCTACCAGGTAATTATTTGATACATTTCAGGCTTGGTGAACAATCTTGGGGGCCATAAACAAGTACTGAGTTCAGTCTCATTCTCTGCAGAGCTCACAAATAGGGTTTATCTCCCCTACCTAAAAAATGTTAGACGTGCTTCCTTACCGTGTACAAAGATGTAATTCAGCAGCCTGAGAATACGTGAAAGTCAGGTTGGTGGCAGAAACTTCAGCAATTTATAAATAGCACCACAAAGCCTTCGCTACTTTTCAGCCTTTGCATTAAGGTAGGTTCTTGTTATTTTGTGGTGGTTTTAGAAAGTGACTATTATTTCCAAGTTAAGCTTTAAGGAGCACACTGGTCGATCATTCAGTTTAGAGTTCATGTTCAGGGAGATGAATTGATTCACTACTTCGCAAACACTGGAAAGAAACAAAATGCTTTGGTAAAAACAGCAAATTACAGACTGTTACAGGTGAGTGATTTCACTAAGTTAAATGGAAAGTGAGTGCCCATGCCTGGTGAGAGCAACAAATTCTCTTGTTCCATTTTATGGAAATGCTTTGGTAAGCAAACATTTAAAATTATGCTTTTGTATATGCTAACTATGAAGAGTCTATCTGTCACTCCAAAATGATTTGAAGTTTACAACATAGGAAATAACAGTAAAATGAATATAGTAGACACAGAATGTGAGAACCAAGGGAGAAAGGAAAACTCAAATGAGTCAACTTAAGGGTTAAGGGAGTTAGTGTGACCAGCTTTAAGTTGGGCACTGAGCTTTCTGGCACCTGGGTAGTGTTTATTCACTGTCTACTCTAGACCCAGCTCTGAACTGGCTATGTGCTACTGGGGAAAAGCTAAAATGCTGTTAACAGCCGTTTAGCTCAAGGCTTCTGTCTTTGTCTATGTGTAAACATTTGGCCATTTCACTCTTTATAAGCACTTTCACTACAAAGAGTGTGATTGCAATAAACCATGCAGTGCACTAAACACTAAATATGTGTTATTTTAGAAAAATATTTAATTTTTTTCAACGGTTAATACATGACATGGCACGACTTTCAAAAACATAGAGCAGCATGCCGCGAAACGTCCCCCTTACTCCTGTATACCCTTACCTACCCAGTTATCTCTCCAAGTACCAGGTCTTTTTTTTTTTTCAGTATATTTCCAAGAATAATTTACGCAGAAGTAAGTATATACATGTGTGTGTCTATAGTCCATTAATTATTTTACACTAATGGTGGAATCTATATACATATTCTGAACTTTGCCTTTTCCATTTAAATTTACATCCTGAGGAGTGTTCCAACGGCTACCTGGGGAGCTACCTCATTCTCATTATAAGACTAATTATTATATCATGGTGAGGCAGTGTAGTATGGTGGTCAAACCCTGAACTTGGAATACGGTTCTCCTGGATTCAAATACCAGTCCTGTCACTCAATATATGTGTCATCTTGGGCACGTTACTTAACTTCTTGTCTCATATGTAAAATGGGATAGTAGTAGTATTGTACAGTAGTAGTATTGTTGGGAAATTATGTGAGATAGTATATGTAATGTAGAGCGCTTAGAATAGTATATGGTTCAACCAAAGACTATATATAATTATTTATTCACTTAGACATTTTGAAATTTTTGTATTGATTTGTATTAATGTTCTTTAAACGTTAAGGGCCATACCTTATTGCTTTAAAAAAAAATTTTTTTATCGAGATATAATTGACATATAACATTATATTCGTTTCAGGTGTACAACATAATGATTCAATATTTGTATATATTGTGAAATGTTCACAACAATAAGTCTAGTTAACATCCATCACCATATGTAGTTACAAAATTATTTTTTCTTGTGATGAGAAATTTAAAGATTTATTTTCTTAGCAAATTCCAAATATACAATACAGTAATATTAACTATAGTCACTAGGCTGTACATTACATCCCATGACTTATTTTATAACTGGAAGTTTGTACCTTTTGACTCCCTTCACCCATTTCACCCACCCCTCTGGCAACTACCAACCACCAATCTGTTCTCTGTATCTAGGAAGTAGGGGATTTTTGTTTGTTAGTGCTTTTTAGATTCCACATATAAGTGAAATCATATAGTACTTGTCTTTCTCTGTCTGACTTATTTCACTTAGCATAATGTGCTTTAAACGTTAAAGACCATAGTTTATTACTTTTCTATATTTTATTTTTGTCTTTGTCTTTATGATAATTTTTACCATGTAGACATTTTGGGGTTTATATATTTAAAATAGTCAGCTTTTCCATTTATTTTTCCTGGATTTTGTATCTGATTTAGAAATGCCTTTTCTACTAGCACACAAACTGTAATTTCATGGTCCTACTTTTCACACTTAAGATTTTGGTCCATCTGAATTTTATTGCAGTGATGCAGTGATTCAGTGTTGGTTAGATGACTAACAAATTCCCTCATCACCATTTACTAAATAATTTCTATTTTTTCTACTGATAGAAATACCCTAAAACAAAATCCTTCGTGTATTTGGTTCTATTTATATATTCTTTCTTTGATCTATCGATCCATTCACAATAAGACACTATAGTAATCCATTAGGCTTTATAATGCAATTCATTAACCTCACTCAGATATTATGTGGAAATTTTTCCTTGTTGATTTTTCTGTATCAACTTTAGAATTTGTCTATTTTTTTAAGGCCTAGTCATTTTCTTGGGAAAGTTATAAATTCACAGGTTAAATTAGAAAGAGTTGGTAGCTTGATGACATTGAGTTTTCTTATCTAAGATTATGATATATATTTTCTTTAAGTCTTTGGGTACCTAAATAGTGCTTTAAAGTTTTCCTAATATGGGGTTTTCATATTTCTTATAACATTTGGTCTTTGATAATTTACTTTCTTTTTTGTAACTGCTGCTTTCATTACACTGACCGGTTCTTGTTTTAATATATGATACAGATATAGCTACCGATACATAGATTCTACTGATTTGATTACTTCTAATGATTTTTTGAGTTTCTTGAGTTTTCTGAGTAAATGATCATATCATCTGCAACTGATGACACTTGTATCCATATCCTTTCCACTTTTTTTTTTTTTTGCGGTACACGGGCCTCTCACTGCCGTGGCCTCTCCCGTTGCGGAGCACAGGCTCTGGACGCTCAGGCTCAGCGACCATGGCTCACGGGCCCAGCCGCTCCGCGGCATGTGGGATCCTCCCGGACCGGGGCACGAACCCGTGTCCCCTGCATCGGCAGGCTGACGCTCAACCACTGCGCCACCAGGGAAGCCCCCTTTCCACTTTTTATACTTCAATTCTCTTTCCACTGATAGTGGTCATCTCAGTTTTCAAGAGGAAATTTTCCACTGCTTCTCACTTTGTATAATTCAGGCCTTTAGTTTGACAAAGACATTAAAGGCTTATCTTTCTCTTACCATGGTTTAAATTTTTTTCTCACAAATAATGGGTGTTGAAATTTTTACTTTTGAACAAATTATTATAGTGAATTATGTTAATATATTTTTATCAGTGAGCCATACTTATACTACAAGAATAAAGACCACTAGATTATTTTGTATTATTGCACTCTTAATGTGCTGCTGAATTTCCTCCACTAATAGTCTGTTGAGAATTGTTTTGAATACACTTTTAGGTGGGTACTTTTTTGATCATTGCTCATATATAAGTTAAATTACTCTTCGACCTACCATTTTCAGGAGGCTCATGGGAATAAGGGCACTAGCCATGTTTTAGGCTAACAGAAATTCTTTTATGATGTATAATTTTATATGAGAGTGAACTTAGTGCTATTCTTCCCAATCCCTCAGATTGGTAGCTGCAGCATTGCTCATCATGCAGTGTATGTCTCCTCTCACTTCTCCATTGGCAGACCACTTCCTACAAGTAGGGTGTATCTGCGTGATGTCGCTCACTGTCCACTTTTCTTTTATCCTCTTTGTATCAGCGTGGATTCAGGGCAGCTTCCACCTCCACCACAAGTCTGCTCTCCTCCTTCCATTCTTCAGTTGTTGGTTTTGCTTTGTGAGCTTTTTCAAGATCTGCATCTGGTCCTCTCTGCTTCTTCAGCCACCTTGTGTGACCTTCCCTTCCTCTGCCTGCCCTTTCCTCATAGTTGTTCTCTGGTGTGAAAGATGTCTCTTGGTTTCTTTAGTTGTGAATGTATGCACTGCATCTGTCCTCCTGAATGTCTGGTTAACATCATCTTCACCAGCATGGTCAAATCACAAGAGCAATATTTTTATTGTTATTAAATCCTAATTCTGACAACCAGTTTGGGTGTGGGCACATGACCCTGTGAAAGAAATATTTCCTTTTCCCTGTCGGTATGAGAAGCCAAGGCTCATCATTTCCCCTTTTCTCAGTCATATAATATTGCACATTAAAGAAAAAGATTGCCACATTCATCATTAAACAGTCAGCTCTATCTCCATCTTCTGCTCCTTTCCTGCCCTGGGACCTCTGTCAGGGCAGAAATCACCTCCCCTTGTCCTTCTTCGCCACTGACTTGGCTATTTCTAGCCTGCATGCAATATTTATAAGATAAAATGTCAGTGGAATTTGATCTAACTCACCCTGTAAAGAATGTCACCAGAAACTGGACAAATACTTTCTCAGGCCCTTTCATGCCTGGCAGCATCTACATTGTCTGAGATGCACATCCACTCTCTTCATTTTCCAGAGCTTCCTTATCTTTCAAAGCTCAGCAAACATCCTGTCTTTTTCAAAAGACTTCTCTGACTGCCAAGCACACAGAGAAGCCTCTCTTCTCTGAGTTCTTTAATTCCTTCTTTCCTTTCTTCTATGGTGATATGCTGAGGGAGCTAAAGACATGCATCTAGAGACAGATTGCATGCATTGGAGTCTCAGTTCTGCAACTCACCAGCTGGACAACCTTGAGGACTAAGCTCTCAGTGTCCTAACCTAAAATAGAGGACAATTGTACAGTATTTCTTTAAAAATTTTTAATAATAAAGATGGCTTTATAGACTTGTTATTAGCTTAATTAAATTAACAAATGTTACTGATAGATAGGAAGCATTATGTAAGTGCTAATAGTTACTTATAAATATTTATTTTTTGCATTTAGCATTTAGCACCACTATGTACCAAACACTGCTAGGTGCTTCAGCCAGTGCTTTTTCTTGGAGGAAGATGTAGTTCCAAAATTTTTTTTTGATAAATTGTATGGTATGCCTATGTTTAAAAATAACTTTATTGAGGTATAACTTTTGTACAAGAAAAAGTACGTATTTAAAGAGCACAGTTTGATGAACATTGGTAGGTGTATACTCCCATAAAACACGACCGCAATGAAGATAACAAATATTTCCATCTCTCTTAAAATGTTCCTTGAGCCCTTTTGCAGTCCTCACTTTTTTTTTTTTGCGGTACGCGGGCCTATCACTGTTGTGGCCTCACCTGCTGTGGAGCACAGGCTCCGGACGCGCAGGCTCAGCGGCCATGGCTCACGGGCCCAGCCCAGCCGCTCGGCGGCATGTGGGATCTTCCCGGACCGGGGCACGAACCCGTGTCCCCTGCATCGGCAGGCGGACTCTCAACCACTGCACCACCAGGGAAGCCCCTCACTTTCTTTCATCTATGTCTCTAGGCAATTATCTGCTTTCTGTTCCTATGGATTCATTTGCATTTTTTAGAATTTATATAAATGAAATTATACCGTTCTCTTTGTATCTTTTTTTTCCATTTAGCACGACAATTTTGAGATCCACCTAAATTGTTGCATGCATCAAGAGTTTGCCCTTTTTATTACTTATTATTATTCCATTGTGTGGATATACCACAGTTTGGTTACTCATTGAGCTGTTGATGGACACTGGATTGTTTCCAGTGTTTGGATATTACTAATTTAGCTGTTCTGAACATCCATGTACAGGTCTTTCTGTGGTTGCTTTCATGTCTACTGGACTGAAACTTCTGGGTTATATGATACGTATATATTTAACTTTTCATGAAATAGGCAAACTGTCTTTCACTGCCCCTGTGCCCTTATTCCTCTTCCTCATATAACTTACCAATATTTGGCAAATTGATGTTGAAGGAATTCCAGGTATAAGGGGAAGCATGCTTCTGTGGCATACAAGAATAAAGAAAACTTTCCAGTTTTCCTTCATCTGTTAGGTCAAAGCCCAAGCAAATCATGATAAGCTCTGTAAGTGCAAGTTACTGGCCCTTCTCATCCACAATTAGAGCCTATGTCTTTCGGGCAGTATCTGGTACGTGAGAGGCTCACAGAATCTGTTTTTTGAATAACTGTTTGAATAAATGAAATTTGAACAAATATTTATTTTGTGGTCCACCTGTATGTTGATGTGTGAATTTGTTCCTGACAAACAAATAGAGTTGGAACTTGCTTTTAAAAAAATAGGTTTTAGAATGATGTATTTATTGATGTATGTCCTGTCTCAAAAGATAGCAGCGATACAGAAGCAATTGTGATTCTTATCTTATGTGTTGTCCTTACACTGGCTTGTTTGTGTTCTATACAGATGTGTCTAAAACCCCAAAGTAGAATATAACTTCTTATAATTCTTTTGAAGGCAGTTATTCTGTATATTTGTCCACCATAGTACTGAAGACACAATTTAAGGAATATGCTCTAGGTTGTCATTTTATGTTTGCCAACAGATTGAATGGTAGTATCTATGATTTCAAGGCTATCTGAAATTCATTCATTCAACACTTATTTATTGAGTAAGCACTGTGTTGCCAGGTACTATTTTGGGGATATGGAAACATCAGTGAACAACAAAGGCAAAAATTCCCGCCCCTACAGAGTTTAAATTTTTGTGTCTAGGGGGTGGCAGGAAATAAGTAAATGAAATGTCTGATCCACCACATGGCAACAAGTGCATTGAAGAGAAATGAAGTAGGATGGTATGGTGATGAGGAAGCAAGCCACATAGACATTGGCAGAGAAGCACTTCAGGCAGAGAAAGAAACATGTACAAAAGACTTGAGGTGGGAGAGTCCCTGGCAAGGGGCATCTGGATAACATCAGGGAGGCCAGTGTGACTGAAGTCAGGTGAGGGGTGAGGGGATATGAGCTCAGGTCAGCAAAATCCCAGTGGATGAGGTCAGGTCTTCTTGGTCAGTGTAAATATATTGGAGTTCTCTCTGAGTGAACTGGAAAGATATGGGAAGATATGAACTGATGAGTGACATAATTTATCTTATTTGTTATCATGATCACTTTGGCTCTAGTGTCGAGAATAGACTGCAGGACAGAAATAGATCCTTAAGGAGACTGGTTGGGAGTCTATTGTAATTGTCCAAGGGAGAGATAGTCATAACTTGAACTTGGGTGGCATCAGCAGAGGAGGTGAGAAGTGTGAGAAGTCGGGTGATGTTTAAAGCATGTTATTGCAAAGCCTCTAGACACCGGAGTGGCAGTGTGGAGTGGCCAATGGGATATACAAGTCTAGCGTTCAGGGGAGAAGTACAGAGTGAAGGTCTAAATTTTGGATTCAGCATGTAAAGATGGGCCAGGGTGATAGTACCAAAGGAATGCAGCAGTTAGGGAAGATGTCCAAGGCCTGAACTCTGGAGGACTCTAATAATAAGAGGTCAGAGAGATGAAGACAAATCAGCAAAGGAGACTGAGAAGGAGCAGCCAGTGAAGTGGGAAGAACAGCAGAGTTTAGAGTCCTGGAAAGCAAAAAGTGTTTAAGGAGGACAGACAGGAGGTCAAAGCTGAGGTTTTAAGAGATATGGGGACATATGCATATGTATACCTGATTCACTTCATTATAAAGCAGAAACTAACACACCATTGTAAAGCAATTATACTCCAATAAAGATGT
The DNA here is from genome assembly GCF_963924675.1 of Phocoena phocoena. NCBI lineage: Eukaryota > Metazoa > Chordata > Mammalia > Artiodactyla > Phocoenidae > Phocoena > Phocoena phocoena. Next base: position 105,045,372 of record NC_089225.1, on the reverse strand, counting down.
TAAAAAATCAAATCAAATCAAATCAAAAAAAAAAAAAGCTGAGGTTTTTAAGGATGACCAAGGGATAATGGTATGGAAGGGCCCATGATGAGCAAAGAGAGTGTCCACCCCACCTCTGTGGTTGCTAGCACAACCAGACATAAGATAAAAAGTCTGGTAGCTCTTGAGACAGTGAGGACTTTATTTTTAGTTGCAGATAACTACCACTAGAGTTGGCTTAATTAAGTCAGGGATGAGTCTTATCGACTCCTACCTGCTATAGCGCTAGAGGAGCAAGCAGTGTTTGCTGGGGCTGTCCATACATTTTGATTTAAAAATATGCTGTGCATACAAACCAAAGTGGTGCTTCAACTTATGAATAATACAGGTTATGAGTGCCTGGACAACCTGTTGAAAGGGAGAAGTACTGCATTGCTCCCCAGGTTCAAGTCTTACCCCTGTGGTCATAGACTTCAGATGACCTCTTTTGTCTGGTCAGTTAAGTTACAGAACCTAAACCAGCAAGGAAAGAAGACACAAAATAAGTCTTCTGAGGATGTAAAAAAGATTTCCAAAACTTTTATTGAGTGTTCCTGGGATGTTTGGGAGTTTAAGGATCTCATGTCTGTTTTAAGAGATTATTTTTGGAATCATAATGAATTTAACTGTGGTCTTTAAAAAAAATATTTTTGTGCCCTAGAAGATGTATTCATCTGAAGAGTATAAGAAGGTCTTTATTTTTTGTTTTAATATTATTCATTTAATAAAATAGCATTTGTGACAGAAATAAAAATATCATCTAATTCTATGTATTTTAATGTATATATCTCAAATAACAAAGGATCTGGACTTCATTGTGTAAGATACTCCCTTGCTCTGATATGGCACCTTTGTTCCATTTAATTAAGTTTTCAAAAAGTTTACACACATCAAATGTGATATGCTACCTATGTTTATAAGATACAGTTCCTGATTTTAAAATTTAATTGTGAAAACTCCAAATCTCCATCAACATTCACAGTAAACAGAAGTAGTTCAAGTGTATCTTCCAAAATTTACTACTTAAAATGAAAAAAAAGTATGGAAAGAATTTAAAGAATTCCCAGAAATTGCAAAAGGGTTGCAATTCTATTCTATGCTAATGAATAGCTCCTTGAGGAAAATCAGCTCTCTTATTAATATAATATCTGGCTTGCATCTTGCATAAATAAAAACACAAGAACAGGATAGTAGTAATGGAGAAGGGAAGAGGGAGGAAAGAATGGGGGTTTTCTAGCATAATAATCTCTAACAGCCAAGAAATCTAATTAGAAGAAATGTCATCTCATGAGACTCTCCTCAGGAAAATTCCACAGGAGAAGGCAAAGTCTCATGGGACCACAACAAAAACAGTGAATCAGGTAATTAAAAAAAAAAAAAAAGACAACTAAAACAGAATGCATTGACTGAAGGACTCCATTCAGTCAAAACAGCGATTGTCAATGGCATCTCTGGGGACCATTTATGACTTTAACCACAGGAATTCCATCACTTAGTTAGTATGTTTTAAAAAGCACTCTTTTGTTCTCATCTGCATGATCAGATTTCTGTTTCTTCCTTTGTTCATTGTCAGTCTAGAAGAAGAGAACATGGCTAATTAAAGACATAAACAGAAGCTAATTCTCATTTTATTACATGAATGAGTGGAATGGTTCCTCCTCTATAGGAAACACCATTTCTGACAATTTTGTTAGCAGTCAGCTTGATACTAAAGTTGAATGTCATTGATTCTCCAACTAAATCTCGTGTGAGTTTTCCAGATCTGGAAACTGAAGCAATGAATTGAAATTATGTAGTAACATTGACCAGTGTCAAGAAGTAAAAAATCAAATGGCAAAATTGTAAAATAATAATAATGAAAATGTGACTGAGGGCTTTTGGTGGTATTTGTTCTTGTTGTTTAAGGAATCAGTTAGCTACCTTGAATTTGACAAGGTATACCTTGTGTTATCTTTTATGGTACTTTCTTCCCAGATACTATGAGAGAAAAGAGTGGCAAAGGGAAAGCCAGTTTCTTGTTTCTGTTCTGCTTAGTGAAATTTCCATAATTCTGGAGCCATAAATCGGCCACTTAGTTGAGTCACACAAATAAGTCTATATAACAAAATAGATATATAAAAGAAAATATTAGGAAAGTGTGAATCATTAAAAATGAAAAGTAGAATCAATGACACAAAATATTTATTTCTCTAGGTTTCCTAAAATCAGGTACATCAGTGTTTGTGTTGATGAAATTTTTTCTCTGCCCTTCTCATATTAATCAATTTTCTTTTATTTATGACTTGATAAGAACTTTCATAAAATACAAAGTCAATTAGAATTTTCAGTGATATTTTGGCAATGAGATTATTTTTTCCAATTATATGTACCAATTTAGCTAATAATATACTTTTGAAATCCATAAATTCCCACCCACTAATTCTGTTTCTAAGAATTTTTCCTAATTGAATAGCTCTGCAGAAAAATATGTAAGAAAAGTGTTTATTTTACCATTTTTATAATACTGAAGATTGGAAACAAACCAAATATTTGTTTTTAATTTTAATATTTTAATTTTATTGGAGTATAATTAATTTACAATGTTGTGTCAGTTTCAGGTCTACAGCAAAGTGATTCAGTTATACACATACATATATTCATTCTTTTTAGGTTCTTTTCTCATACAGGTTATCACAGAATATTGAGTAGAGTTCTCTGTGCTGTACATTAGGCCCCCGTCGGTCATCTGTCTTTCATAAAGTAATGTGCGTGTGTTCATCCCAAGCTCCTGATTATCCCTCCCCTCCACGTTGCGCCTTTGGCAACCATAAGTTTGTTTTTAATATCTATAAGTCTGCCTCTGTTTTGTAAATAAGTTCATTTGTATCTCTTTTTTAAAAATTACATTCCACATATGAGTGATATCATACGATATTTGTCTTTCTCTGTCTGACTTACTTCACTCAGTATGATAATCTCTAGGTCCATCCATGTTGCTACAAATGGCGTTACTTCATTCTTTTTTATGGCTGAGTAATATTCCATTGTATATATACTACATCT